>NC_057346.1:59938567-61218633 GCF_016509475.1 Prionailurus bengalensis
TTTGATTTGCATTTCCCTAATGATTAGTGATGTTGAGCATGGTTTCGTGTGCTTATTGGCCATTTATATGTCTTCTTTGAATAAGTGTCTATTTGAGCCTTTTGTCCATTTTTAAATTGTTTTTTTGTTGTTGTTGTGTTCTAGGAGTTCTCTCTATATTCTGGATATTAAGCCCTTATAGGGTATATAATTTGTAAATATTTTCTTCCATTCTATGGGCTGTTTTAGTCAGTTGATATATTCTTTTGGTGAACAATATTTTAAATATTTTATGAAGTCCCGTTTGACTGTATTATTTTTTTGCCTGCACTTTGAAGTCATATCCAATAAATCATTGCCAAATCCAATGTTGTGAAGCTTTTGCCCTGTATTTTCTTCTAAGAGTTTTACAGTTTTAGTTCCTATATTTAAGTATTTGATCCATTTTAAAATTTTAGGTATGGTGTTTAGATAAAGGTACAACTTTATCTCTTTGCATGTGGATATCCAGTTACCCCAGCACCATTTGTTGAAAAGACAAATTCTTCCATTGAATGGTCTTGGCTCCCTCATCAAAAATCATTTGACTCTCATGTGAGGGTTTATTCCTGGCTCTCTATTTTAACCCATTAGTCTAGATGTCTGTTTTTATGCCCATACCACACTGTTTTGATTACTGTACCTATGTAATAAGTTTTGAAACCAGGAAGTGTGAGTCCCCCAGCTCTGTTCTTTTCCAAGATTGTGTTGGTTATTCAGAGTCCCTTGAGATTCCATATGAATTTTAGGATGGATTTTCTTATTTCTGAAAAAAAAATGCCACTGGGATTTTGGTAGGAATTGCACTAAATCTGTAGATTGCTTTGGTTAGTATGGATATTTTAAATCTTCCATTCCATGAATATGATGTCTTTCCATTTGTCTTTAGTTTCTTTAAGCAATATTTTAGTTTTCAGTGTACATGACTTTTGCCACCTTGACTATGTTCATTCCTATTTTCTTTTTGATGCTATTGAAAATGGAATTAATTTTGTAATTTCCTTTTTGGATTGTTCATTGTTAGTGTATAGAATGCAATGGATTTTTGCATGTTGATTTTGTATACTGCTTTGAATTAATCTATTCAGCTATTCTAACAGTGCTGCTGTTGAACCCTGTCATCATCATCATTGTTATTTGGTGTAATCTTTAGGGTTTTCTACATAAAAGATCATATCATCTGCAAACAGGTTTTACTTCTTCTTTTCCAATTTGGATGTCTCTTATTTGTCTTTCTTGCCTAATTGTTCTGGCTAGATCTTCCAGTATTATGTTGAATAGAAGTGGTGAAAGAAGATGTCCTTGCCATGTTCCTGATCTTAGAGGAAAAGGTTTCACTCTTTTACCATTGAGTACAATGTTTGTTGAGGGTTTTTCATATATGGCTTAGTTTGTAAGAGTGTTGGGTGTTTATCGTCCTACTTTGTTGAGTGTCTACCATGAAAGAGTATTGAATTCTGTCAAATGCTTTTTCTGTATCCGTTGAGATGATCATGTTCTTCTCCCCACCCCCATTCTGTTAGTGTGATGTATACATTGATTTTCACATGTTGAACCATCCTTGCATTTCAGAAATAAATCCCACCTGGGGCGCCTGGGTGTCTCAGTCAGTTAAGCGTCCGACTTTGGCTCAGGTCATGGTCTCACAGTCTGTGAGTTTCAGCCCTGCATTGGGCTCTGTGCTGACAGCTTAAAGCCTGAAGCCTACTTCAGATTCTGTCTCCCTCTCTGCCACTCCCCTGCTTACACTCTGTCTGTCTCTCTCTCTAAAATAAACATTTTAAGAAATTAAAAAAAAAAAAAAAAAAGAAAGAAAGAAATACCACTTGGTCCTGGTGTGTAATCCTTCTGATTTGCTGAATTCAATTTGCTGATATTCTGTTGAAGATTTTTGTATCAATGTTCATAAAAGAATTGGGCTGTAATTTTCTTTTAGTGTCTTTGTCTAGCTTTGGTATAAGAGTAATTGTATACATTAAATGGGCAACTGTAGGTAGGGGTGCCTGGCTGGCTAAGTTGGTAGAGCACATGACTCTTGATCTTGGGGTTGTAAGTTTGCCCTCATGCTGGGAGTAGAGATTACTTAAAAATAAAATCTTTTTTTTAATTAAAAAATTAAAAAAAATTTTAATGTTTATTTTTGAGAGAGAGAAACGAGCAGGGGAGGGGCAGAGAGAAAGGGAGACACAGAATCTGAAGCAGGCTCCAGGCTCCGAGCTGTCAGCACAGAGCCCGACGCAGGGCTTGAACTCCCAAACTGCGAGATCTTGACCTGAGCCAGAGTCAGATCCTCAAATGACTGAGCCACCCAGGTGCCCCCAAAATAAAATCTTTAAATAGGTAAGTGTAAAGTATGTGAATTATATCTCAATAAAGCTGTTACCAAAAATCTCATAAACAATCATGAATGAGAGCTGAAACAAGAAAATAATCACAGAAACAAGAAAGTTCACAGGTATTGGACATATTAAATAATAATAATTTGAGTAATGTATTCTGGGTATTGCTCTAAGCACCATAATATGTATTAATTCATAATTCTTACAATACCCTATAAGGTAAATACTATTATTGTTTCCATTTTATAAATGAGGTAACTGAGGCACAGGAATAACTTAGTCAAGATTCCATAACATATACCAAATGAACTCGGGATTTGAAAGTAAGATATTAGGAGTAGGGAATCCATGCCTTTCTATGCTGCAACTATATGGCCCCTTTTAAAAACAAAATAGATATATACATAATATGATTTAAATAAAAAGGATTGGAAATTTATTAACAAAATAAGAGTACTCTCAAAAATGAGGAGGTAGGTTTTTTTTTTTTTGTTTTTTTTTTAAATTTTTTTTTTCAACATTTATTTATTTTTGGGACAGAGAGAGACAGAGCATGAACGGGGGAGGGGCAGAGAGAGAGGGAGACACAGTATCGGAAACAGGCTCCAGGCTCTGAGCCATCAGCCCAGAGCCCGACGCGGGGCTCGAACTCACGGACCGCGAGATCGTGACCTGGCTGAAGTCAGACGCTTAACCGACTGCGGCACCCAGGCGCCCCGAGGTAGGTTTAAAAAGTAACCACATAGGGGCTCCTCGGTGGCTCAGCTGGTTGAGCAGCCAACTTCAGCTTGGGTCATGATCTCACAGCTTGTAGGTTTGAGCCCCGTGTTGGGTTCTCTACTGACTGCTCAGAGCCTAGAGCTTTGTTCGGATTCTCTGTCTCCTTTCTCTCTCTTTCCCTCCCCCACATTTGCATGTTCCCTCCCTCTCTCTCTCTCTCTCAGAAATAAACATTAAAAAAAATTTTTTAGCAATCCCTATCAAAATAACACCACCATACAAACAATCCTAAAATTTGTATGGAACCACAAAAGACCCCAAATAGCCAAAGCAATCTTGAAAAAGAAAACCAAAGCAGGAAGCATCAGAATCCCAGACCGCAAGCTGTATTACAAAGCTTGAATCATCAAGACAGTATGGTACTGGCACAAAAACAGACACTCACATCAATGGAAAAGAATAGAGAACCCAGAAATGGACCCACAAATGTATGGCCAACTAATCTTTGACAAAGCAGGAAAGAATAACCAATGGAATAAAAATAGTCTCTTCAGCAAGTGGTGCTGGGAAAATTGGACAGCGACATGCAGAAAATGAACCTCAACCCTTTCTTTACACCATATACAAAAATAAACTCAAAATGGATGAAAGACCTCAATGTAAGACAGGAAGCCATCAAAATCCTCGAGGAGAAAGCAGGCAAAAACCTCTTTGACCTTGGCCACAGAAACTTCTTACTCAACATGTCTCCCAAAGCAAGGGAAACAAAGTCAAAAATGAACTATTGGGACCAAAATAAAAAGCTTCTGCACAGCAAAGTAAACAATCAGCAAAACTAAAAGGCAACCAACAGAATAGGAGAAGATATTTGCAAACGACATATCAGATAGAGGGTTAGTATCCAAAATCTATAAAGAACTTATCAAACTCAACACCCAAAAAACAAATAATCCAGTGAACAAATGGGCAAAAGACATGAACAGACACTTCTCCAAAGATGATATCCAGATGTCAACCAACACATGAAAAAATACTCAAATCACTCATCATCAGGGAAATACAAATCAAAACCACACTGAGATACCACCTCACACCTGTCAGAATGGCTAACATTAACAACTCAGGCAACAACAGATGTTGGCGAGGATGTGGAGAAAGAGGATCTCTTTTGAACTGCTAATGGGAATGCAAACTGGTGCAGCCACTCTGGAAAACAGTATGGAGGTTCCTCAAAAAATTAAAAATAGAAGTACCTTATGACCCAGCAATTGCACTACTAGGTATTTATCCAAGGGATACAGGTGTGCTGTTTCGAAGGGCACATGCACCCCAATGTTTACAGCAGCACCATCAACAATAGCCAAAGTATGGAAAGAGCCCAAATGTCCACTGATGGATGAATGGATAAAGATGTTGTATATATGTGCAATGGAGTATTACTCGGCAATCAAAAAGAATGAAATCCTGTCATTTGCAACTACGTGGATGGAACTAGAGGGTATTATGCTAAGTGAAATTAGACGGAGAAAAATATCATATGACTTCACTCCTATGAGGACTTTAAGATACAAAACAGATGAACATAAGAGAAGGGAAGCAAAAATAATATAAAAACAGGGAGGGGCACAAAACATAAGAGATTCTTAAATATGGAGGACAATCAGAGGGTTACTGGAGGGGCTGCGGGAGGGGGGATGGTCTAAATGGGTAAGGGGCATTAAGATATCTACTCCTGAAATCACTGTTGCACAATATGCTAACTTGGATGTAAATTAAAAAAATAAATAATATAAATCATGGAAACAACAAAAAAAAACCCTAATGGACAAATGATCCACCTACTTCAACAAATAAAGGACATTAAAAAAAAAAAAAAGAGGGGGAAGAGAGTTGATAATATGATACTTGAGATTTATCAACCAAATGCAAAGTATGGACCCTATTGAGATCCTAATTCAAACAATTTAACAGTAAAACTTGACCTTTGAGACAGCTGGGAAAATTTGAAAATGCAGTGGATGTCAGTTCCTATCTAGGAATTATTAATTTTGTTAGGTGTGACAAAGGTGTTGTGATTATGTTTATAAAAATTTACTTGTTATAAACTCTTAGGTATTGAGGAAATGATGATCTACCTTAGAAATACCATTGTGGGGGGGCGCCTGGGTGGCGCAGTCGGTTAAGCGTCCGACTTCAGCCAGGTCACGATCTCGCGGCCCGTGAGTTCGAGCCCCGCGTCGGGCTCTGGGCTGATGGCTCAGAGCCTGGAGCCTGTTTCCGATTCTGTGTCTCCCTCTCTCTCTGCCCCTCCCCCATTCATGCTCTGTCTCTCTCTGTCCCAAAAATAAATAAATGTTGAAAAAAAAAAAAAAACAAAATTAAAAAAGAAATACCATTGTGGGATGGGCAGAATATAATGGAGGTAAAGAGGAAAGGATTTTGACAAATGTTGCATGTAGATTCATGACAGCATCTTACTCTTGCATAGGTGAAAATCTCTACAGTAATAGGTTAATAAAAAACCCTCAGGAAAACATAAGAAATGAAGGTTTAAAGCAGAAATCAATATACAGTAAAACCTTGGTTTGCGAGCATAATTCATTCCGGAAACATGCTTGTAATCCAAAGCACTTGTATATCAAAGCGAATTCCCCCATAAGAAATAATGGAAACTCAGATGATTTGTTCCACAACCCAAAAATATTCATATAAAATGATAACAATACTGTAATATAAGAAAATACAAAAAAAAAAACCCAAACCCACCTGTACTTACCTTTGAAAACCTTTGTGGCTGGTGTGAGGGAGATGAGAGGACGATTGTTAGGATGACTTTCACTAGCACTAACAGAATCACTACTATCTATTGGGTTAATGGCATCTTTTTCTGTACCATTGCCATTGTATACATTCTCGCGGATATTAACTACAGTACAGTGTTAACAAACTCCTGTCTACTGTATTTAACATAACTGGCAATAAGGCAGCAGAGGCAAGGGTCTCTATCTGCAGGCAACCTGACCTAGAATGAAGCGAAGCATTCCTAAGCTTACTCTTGTATGGAAAAGCAAAGCAGTGTCCATAGGTGCTTTGCAGTGACAAAAAATACACTAATGCCAGTTGTGGGCACCTTACAACGTTCTGAAAAATTACTGATTTCTGCCAAACACCATGGCCTGAGACTGAGCATCCAAGCATGGGGGGTGATCACCCACAATCCCACTGAGAGAGGAGAAAGAAAACCATTGGCTCAGTTGTGATGTGACGTTCAGCATCACATACTACTCATATTGCAAGACGTCACTCGTTTATCCAGTTAAAATTTATTAGAAATGTTTGTCTTGTGGGACACTCGCAGAACAAGTTACTTGTAATCCAAGGTTTTACTGTATTACAATACAGAACTTTGGTAAAATTGATAAGTTGAAGAGCTGGTTTTTTGAAAAACAAAAAATCTCAAGTAATTTTCAGTTAATACAAAGTAGCAGCTGAGTCTACTACTGCATCTGAAAAGAGCAGCTCCTGCAGGCCTTGGTTTGGCTAATCCAACATTTAATCTCCAGACCTTTCCTGACTTTGACTTCGGCATTCTGCCAAGGAAATACACTTATTTTAGGTATTATATGAGGTTGCAGATTCCATAACTCTTTGTTAAGAGTTTTGAGAAAACGGATTCCCATTTTTATGTTTTTGAGAAACTTAACATGGAGTTTTGAAATGTAGAAGAGCTTCATCTTATCATTCACTTTGAACTGTAAGTCTGTTGTCTGTGATGTAACATAGCTGCTATGATAAACATCTGACATACAGCCTTCAAAAAATACATGGATATGAAATACTTGTCCTAAGAGGAAACACTGCACATATTCACAATTCTTTAACACTTCTAAAGGCTAACCATTTCTAAGGCACATATACTTTTCACACAACACCTCTCTCACAAGGAAACCAGAACAGGAATTCTTTGCTAGAAGCCCAGTAATGCTCTGTGACTCAGGTTCACAGTCAGTAACGGAGATTCCCAGCTGAGTTACCCTTGTCCTTGCGGGTCTAAATTAAAGGGAAGCCCCAGACCTACTCTGCTTTAGCTCCAAATTCCGAATTCCTCCATGTCCCAGTGTCTTTGGCCTAATCCTAATTGGAATTTGCTGACACCTTCAGTTTAACAGACCAAAAAACAAACAAACGACCTCCACCCCACCACAAATAGTACTCATCAGACCCATTTGCTCCCTCTGCAAAACAGGTCTGTTTAGCAGCAATATAAAAGATCATTAACCCCATTACACAATGGAACATGAGTATGATCCAAGTTTTAAAAACAAACAAAACCTCCAGAGCAGAAAAGCCAGGAGGCTTTGAACCCTAAAGGCAATGAGACGCTTCCCTGATCCCTCACTGGGAATCCAAGCACATAAAAAAATGCTTATAAATATTTTTATATAAACAGGATTAATAATCTCAACCCACTCACCCCTAAATTTGCTCATAAATTTAGCCTTTGATTGTTCTTTCTTTAACCCATGCCCCATCTCCGTTTAGATTGCAGATCAACTGAGGCTACTATAAAGCTCCTTGGGGTAAGAAGGCTCAAAAAACACAAAGGGAAAAGGCCAATAGCAGGAATGCTATAAACATTTCATTTTATTTATTTTTTTTTAAGAAAAGTAGCTTCAGAAAAAGAAGAAAATAATCTAGATCATTTATTTATATATATATATATATACTTTTTAATAAAAACCTTTACATAATCTTCATGCATAAAGACCTAGAGGTGGCCATGTTGTCTGTGACAGACCTAATACCAGCTGTCACAGGTCTTTACCTGGGACTCCCCATAGCTGGCAGCAGAGTAGCAAAGGCCCTCCACTAAAGCCCCTAAAGCCAAGCTCCTTGCCTGCCTCAGTAATGGTTTTATGTTCTAGGACTGTAGACAATGGGTAGGAAATGCTTTGGGCTAGAAGAGAAAGGATGAGGAGGGCTACCCAACCTGCCATGTTTTATCCAAACTCTTCAGGGAAATCCAGAATGGAGGCCTAGCAAGATGACTGAAAACCAGGGATCAAACTGAGTTCTGGAGCTTCCCAGAGACATGGTGTCTGTGACTAAGAGTTCCTGCACATGGTAGCAGGAAAGGTTTGGTGTTCATGCAACATTCAAGGCAGAACAAACAAGCCTTGAAGATTCATCCCTCCACGGCAGGCACTGACTTCTACCCTAAATGAGTCAGAAAGACCCTGTTACTGCTTCCTAACTCAGTCCAACCCTCTTTGGACTCTAAAACAGTGTTAAGTCATCAACCTACTTAAGAGATTCTCCTTCCTTGTGTGGATAGTTCATCTGTTAAGGAAGGACAGTCTTTGATTAACACATTTGTCCTAGTATAAAAGGGCTGAGGTAGGAGTAGGGTAGCAGGCTGGCATGGAGGGCCACAAGATCCAGAATGGCTGAGAGTGGAAAAAGATTCCCTGGTTCTCTGGGCGGGGGATTCTGCCAAAGGTGTTTTATTGATCATTTTTCAAAAGAAAAAAAAAAAAAAGAACGATTTTTTAAGGATGGTAAAAAGAGGCTTGACTCCTTTTTGGGTTCCAAAAGCCCTTACGTTTTGTTCAGTATTAAGAAAAGCCCTGAACAAATGGAGGCTGCTGCTTGGGGCAGCAGGAAAACAGGATGGATTCCACAGCTAACCAAGAGAATGGCAAACAGTGCCAATCAACTCAATGCAAAGGATCTTTGTGTGGTGAGTGTGAATGAGCATGTGAGTGTGTTGGGAGGAACTTGGGGTTCACTGGCTTCCAACAGTCAATTCTCGAAGGTAGGACTGTGTGAGACCACGCAGTTCCTCCAAGGCATAGTCCTCAGGCATGGGGAGTCGGCCAACGTGGGGAGCCAAGAGACGCAAAGGGACTCGCTGAGGGTCTGGTGTTGAGTCGGAGGTTGCATCAGGGGCATGCCGAAGGCTCCATACCACCCGCAGCAGGTTGGCTACACGTTTGGCCATGTCTGGAGAGAAAAAAAATGGAGTGGGGACCAAGGATGAGGGGTGGGAAGGGAGGGCATCAGGGCAGAGGTATAATAATCATAAAGACAGGAAATATGCAGGCAGGAAGCAGGGAAAGGACGGAGGCTTACCTGACTGGGCCAGGCGATCCTTGGCATTGTAACACTGGATCTGCTGTATGCGGTTGCACAGCGAGGTCACTTTGGTGTGTAACTGCTCCATCTCATAAACCGAGCAATCCATCTACAAAGAAGCAGAGAAACCAGTTAGGCCAAGAGGAGGTCCCCTCACCCAATTCTATCCATAGACTGACTATGCAATGCTCTGAAACAACAGAGAAAACCCGCGGGACAAGGCGCAACCTCAGCAGTAATCCACCAGAGGAAAGTAACATATAGTACATAGAGCCCCAGATTGGGCAAGTATGGAGATTAGCATTCATGAACCATTTTAACTAGCAAGCTTTAACATGGCACCAAAAATACAGATAAATCTGGGCTCAGAGAAATTGTATGACTTCTTAAGAATGCACAGTAAGTAAAAAGTGGAGCCCAAACTAGTATTTAATTTAGGTATCCTAACTCCAAGTTCACAACCCTCTCTAAAATACCACAGGGCCCTCTTCTCACTGTATGCCCTCTATGTGTCGCGATCCATTCCTATGGCTTCAATTATGATTAATGTGCTGATGATTACTAAATCTTTAGCTTAATATTCCAATTTTCCACTCCCCTTTCCAGGGCCACTTACCCTAGCTGAGGTTATCATTACTTAAGACCTTGATCACTATCTTCAGTGTCATCCCCATTACATCCTTTTCCCTAACATCTATCTGGTTAGCCAGAGTGACCTTTCTAAAAAGCAAGTCTGTATTTTTACTCTTTTTATTTTTGTTAATGTTTATTTATTTTTGAGAGACGGAAAGAGACAGAGCGTGAGCAGGGGAGGGGAAGACAGAGGGAGATTCAGAGTCTGAAGCAGGCTCCAGGCTCTGAGCTGTCAGCAGAGAGCCCAATGTGGGGCTTGAACCCACGAACCGGGTGATCATGACCTGGGCCGAAGTCAATTGCTTAACCAACTGAGCCACTCAGGAACCCCTGTATTTTTATTCTTTAAAAAAAAAAAATTTTTTTTTAGTTCATTTATTTAAGTAATCTCTACCCCCAGTGTGGGGCTCCAACTCATGACCCAAGAGTTGCATGCTCTTCCAACTCAGCCAGCCAGGAACCCTGTATTTTTTATTCTTTATTATGTTCTGAATACTTTCCAGCAGCATCTTATTCCTGTTTGTCTCACATGTGACTCTTGGTTAGCCCTCTTCTCTCAAACTCTTACATTAACTATACTAATACCTCCTCCTTCACCAAATGCTCCTTCAACCCTTCCACGAAGTATCTCTCTCATTGAATCTATTTTTGGGCTTTGCAGAATCTACCATTTAACACCTCTACAAGTACTTTTTTATCCAAAATAATCCAGTCTTCAACTGGACTTTTAAAGGTGGTAAATAAAATGAGGTCTTTGCTCTCAAGAAATTCATAGAAAATAAAGAAACCGTTGGAAATAAATCTTAAAGAATCATAAGCTATGCAGATGATTCAAAGAGGGTAATGTGGTAGAAAAAACTAGATGGCTACTTCAGATTGGGGGATCAGGAAAGGCTTCATTGAGGAAGGTCATATCTAACTAGAGACCTTGATAACAAGAGGGTCAAGCTTTCTAGGCCAAGAGAACAGCTAAAACTACAAGATGGGAATGCAAAGAATGGTAAAATGCAGTTAAAAAAAAATTTTTTTTAATGTCTATTTTTGAGAAAGACAGCAAGTGGGGGGAGGGGCAGAAAGAGGGAGACACAGAATCCGAAGCAAGTTCCAGGTTCCTAGCTGCCAGCACAGAGCCTAACACAGGGCTCGAACTCATGAACTGCGAGATTATGCCCTGAGCTGAAGTCAGACGCTCAACCAACTGAGCACTATCCAGGTACCTGGGTGCAGAGTTTAAAAGCAGTTTAAAATGCAGAGTTTAAAGAGGAGAATAGAAAAAGATAAAACTGGAGAGGTTTTATATACCAGTGGATCATAACTGGGGTCCTTAGAATTTTGAAAGTCTGTGAACTTGGACTGGGAAAAATTTTTACTAAAATTTTTTTTTACTAAAAATTAGCATTTAATTATTAATGTGGATGTCAAGCAATAACTGTGACTTTGTCATCAGCAGAAATCACAGCTATTTTCATATTACATTACAGTTGTTAGTGATTTTTAAATGTAGTATTTCAAAATTAGAGTAGTTAGAAGATCCACTGCTGAGCTTGTTATTTAAGATCTTAATAAAGCACTTATTACTTACTATAAGTTCTTAATATTTTGGTAACTATATTTTAACATAACTGGTTTATTTTGTAATCCCATGTATTCAAATTTTTGCAACAAAACACATTAGACAGCCATCCATGGGCTTTACCAGACTGTCAAGGAGGTCCATGGCATGAAAAAGGTAAGAATTATTCATGCAGAGCTTTTAAGACTTCCTAAGGAGCACTTTATTTTAAGTGAAATGACAAGCCCCTGGAATGATTTTAGAGTGAGATTATATGATTTGTATATTAGATCACTCTGGGGCACCTGGGTGGCTTAGCCAGTTAAGCATCTGACTCTTGATTTCAGTTCAGATCATGATCTCCTGGTCAGGAGATCGAGCCCTGCATTGGGCTTTGTGCTGACAGCACTGAGGCCTGCTTGGGATTCTCTTTCTCTGTGCCTCCTCCACTCATTCACTCTCTCAAAATAAATAAACGTTAAAATAAAAATTAAAAAAAAAAAAAAAAAAAGAGGATCACTTTGGTTGCTGTGTGGAAATAAATTGTAAAGGAACAAGTGTAGAAGCAGGGAGGCCAATTAGGTGTCTACTACAGCAGTCCAGGTGAGAGATTTTGTGATTTTACTACACCTACACGGTTTCCCTTTCCACTCCACACACCAATACTTACTCTTATTAAAAGTTCACTGGAAGCACTACAATCTCTCTGATCTCTAGACTCATACTTACGCTATTCTCTCTGCTAAAGCATTCTGTCCCACCCATCCTTCTTTTTCATCTGAAAGAAATGAGACTCACTTCTAGAAAGCCTTACTATAACCCTCAGACTGGGTTAGGTACTCAATTTATGTGTTGCTGTAAGATACTCTGTGCTTAATCCTTACACGTATCATTCTACAGTAACTGTTGGTTTACCTGGAAATATCTTCCTCAACAAAATTATTACTTTGGTAAGGGTAAAACATACACTACTGCTTACCTTCATATACCCCAAATCCACCAGTGCTTGGGACATAGTAAGTTCTCAACAACTAGATTGTGTTAAAGTATTAATGTTCAACTAGAAAAGAGTTTTCTTCAGTGATAATTTAGGGATGATGCTCTTAATCCATCTTAAACATGTAGCAAATAAGTTATGCATATTATGTGCCAGGCACTATGCTAGTAGTGGGGATTCTGATAAAGGTAACAGATAATAATTACTAAGCACTTAGTATATATAAAGTAGTCTGCTAAAACACAGTGTATTTTGTTTAAGCTTTGTGACAACTGTCAGATATCTATGATAATCTGTGCCATTAACTTACTTGCTTAAGGTCACATAGCTAATGAGTGAGAGAACCATTAATTGAATCTAAGAGTTTGGCTCTAGAACTCGATTCTTAATCTCTATGTTCTATTACCTTTAATCTTAAAGAAGATCTCCCCAAAAGGTGCTCATGATAACTGCAAGACAGATGTAGATAAGTAACTAAAATAAAGTTAGTAGACTAATGTACCAAGTGCTTTGGTAGTAAAAAATAAAGTGCAATAAACATTTCTTGGGGAAAACGAGAACAAAGTAGAGCTTACAGCAATGTAGATTTTTTTTTTTTAAGGTTATTTTGAGAGAGAGGGGGCTATGGGCATAGAGGTAGAGGGAGACAGAAAATCCCAAGCAGGCTCTGTGCCGTGACCACACAGCCCCATGTAGGGAGGGCTCCATCCCAGGAACCAGGAGATCATGACCTGAGCAGAAACTAAGAGTCAGATGCTTAACTGACTGAGCCACCCAGGTGCCCCCAGCAATGCAGATATTAAAGGATGAATGTATGTGTGCTCAAGAGTGAAATAAAACAAATTCTGCTAGAAAATCTATGAGTAATTTAGTGTGATTAGAGAAGGTGGCATCTGGAATGTGGGGGTAACACTAGTAGGAATAAGCAGGAGTGAAAGGTAAAAGCCTTTATATGGGCTTTAATTCTATATTCCAGAGTTTGGTCTTTGTGCTATAAGCAATGGAGGTCTCTCTTATGATCTTATCAAGACTGACCCCAATACATTTTAATGAAGACTAAAAAAATTGTTAATATTTGCAATTAAAAATTTTTTTTTTCAACGTTTATTTATTTTTGGGACAGAGAGAGACAGAGCATGAATGGGGGAGGGGCAGAGAGAAAGGGAGACACAGAATTGGAAGCAGCTCCAGGCTCTGAGCCATCAGCCCAGAGCCTGACGCGGGGCTCGAACTCACGGACCGCAAGATCGTGACCTGGCTGAAGTCGGACGCTTAACCGACTGCGCCACCCAGGCGCCCCAGTATTTGCAATTTTAAACATGCCAAATGATGTATGAAACTACCTTCACCAAATCTCTGACCTTCCTATCTCTCTCATCCCTGAGTTGTTCACTCAAACTAGGGCTAGACAAGGGGAGACTATGGACAAGCCTCGGGCATGTCTACTGTACGTACCACTGGTAATAAGTACAAAACAGAAGTTTTTTTTTAAGTTTTGATACAGCTGTCATAGTGATTACAGCAAATTAGTCTCATCAAAACATCCCTTTTGCACTGACCATTCTATCTTTGCCATTAAGTTTTTCAAGTGGTCGCTCAGGCCTTTTGAGGTCTCTGTGGCTTTAATGGCCAGGGAAAAGGAAAACCAAGCAGTAGTTCAAAGACTCAGGTACCTGCTGTATCTGGTGAAGCATCTCCATGACCTGAATATAGTCCAAGTAAACAAGTCCTGATGTTTCCCAGTCCTGGATTAGGCTGCTGCGCTCTGGAGGTGCCAGGTCTTCCAAGAACCCCTTCAGGTAGTCATAGTTCTCATTAATGATGGCATCTGAAGAAACAAAATATTAAGCACTATGTCTGCACAAGTATAGGTTCTCAAAAGTACACAGATGACATGACAGAAATCCAAAACAGGAAGGAAGGGGAAATAATGTTGGGTCAAACTAGAGAATTGCATAGATATTTCAAGTAGATATCCTGAAATTCTCCAAAGAAAAATGTGTAAAAGTTCTTGCTTCAGTTCCCCAGAGACATCTGGGTGTTTTTTTGTTTTCTTTTTCTTCTTTTTTTTTTTCTTTAATTTATTATTTATTTTTGAGAAGAAGAGGGTATGAGCCAGGGAGGGGCAGAGAGGAAGGGAGAATCTCAAGCAGGCTCTGCACTGTCAGTGCAGAGTCTGACATGGGGCTAGAACTCATGAAACTGTGAGATCATGACCTGAGCTGAAATCAAGAGTCAGATGCTTAACCAACTGAGCCACCCAGGCACCCCTCTGTTTTCTTTCTTGAGACATAATTGACCTATAACATTATGTTAGTTTCAGATACACAACATAACAATTCAATACTTGCATATATCGCAAAATGATCAACCACAATGTCTGGTTATGTTACCATACAGAATTATTTTTTTCTTCTGATGAGAACTTTTAAGATTTACTCTATTAGCAACTTTCTTTTTTTTAAAGATTTCTAAGTAACCTCTACACCCATCATGGGGCTTGAACTCACAACCCCAAGACCAAGAGTTGCATGCTCCACTGACTGAGTCAGCCTGGCTCCCCCTCTATTATTAGCAAGTTGCAAATATGCAACACAGTATTATTAACTATGGTTGCCATGCTGTGTATTTCATCCTCATGACTTATTTATTAATTGGAAGTTTGTACCTTTTGACTCCCTTATTCATTTTGCCCACTTCCACCTCCCACCTCTCTGGCAACCACCAATCTGTTCTCTGTATCTATAAGCCTTTTTATTTTTTTCTTATTTTAAAGATTCCCCATATAATGTGACATCATGCAGTATTTGTCTTTCTCTGACTTAGCATAATGCCTTGAGGTCCATCCATATTGTTGCAAATACTAAGATTTCATTCTTATTTATGGCTGAATAATAATCCATTGCCTATATATACAATACACACACACACATACACACACACACACACACACACAGTTTTCGTTATCCATCCACTGATAGACACTTAGGTTGTTTCCCTATCTTGGCTACTGTAAATAATGCTGCAATGAATATGGAGTTTCATGTATCTTTTCGAGTTGTGTTTTCATTTTTTCTTTTGGATAGCTACCTGGAAATGGAATGACTGAATCATATGGTAGGTAGTTCTATTTTTAACTTTCTTTTCTTTTTTCTTTTTTAATGTTTATTTACTTTTTTATTTAAAAAATTGTTTTTACATTTATTTATTTTTGAGAGACAGAGAGAGACCGAGCACAAGTGGGGGAGGGGCAGAGAGAGGAGGAGACAGAATCCGAAGCAGGCTTCCAGGCTCTGAGCTGTCAGCACAGAGCCTGACGTGGACCCGAACTCATAAATCGTGAGATCCTGACCCGAGCCGAAGTCGAATGCTTAACCGACTCGGCCACCCAGGCACCCCAATGTTTATTTTATTTACTTTTTGAGAGAGCAAGAGACACAGTGTAAGTGGGGAGAGGCAGAGAGAGGGGGAGACACAGAATCTGAAGTAAGCTCCAAGCCCTGGACTGTCAGCACAGAGCCCGATGTGGGGCTTGAACTCACAAACCACGAGATCATGACCTGAGCCAAAGTTGAATGCTTAACAGACTGAGGGGCCCAGGTGCCCCTATTCTTAATTTTCTGAGGAACCTCCATATTGTTTTCCATAGCGGCTGCACCAATTTACATGTCCGCTAACAGTGCACAAGGGTTCTTTTCTCCACATCCTCACCAGCCTTATTTAATTTTTTTTGACAACAGCAATTTTAACAGGGATGAGGTGGTATCTCACTGTGGTTTTGATATGCATTTCTGATTAGTGGCACACATCATTTCATGTAACTGTGAGCCATCTATATATATCTTATTTAGGAAAATGTCTACTTGATACTCTGCCTATTTTTTTTTTAATTTTTTAATCTTTACTTATTTTTGAGAGAGAGAGAAAGAGAGAGAACAAGCGAGCAGGGGAGAAACAGAGAGAGAGGGAGACACAGAATCCAAAGCAGGTTCTAGGCTCCGAGCTGTCAGCACAGAGCCTGACGTGGGGCTCGAACTCACGAACCGTGAGATCATGACCTGAGCTGTAGTCAGATGCTCAACCGACTGAGCCACCCAGGCATTTTCCTCTGCCTATTTTTCAATCAGGTTTTTTTTGGTTATTTTTAGGAGTTCTTTAAATTTTTTTTAAAACATTTATTTATTTTTGAGAGACAGAGCGTTAGCAGGGGAGGGGCAGAGAGAGAGAGGGAGACACAGAATCTGAAGCAGGCTCCAGGCTCTGAGCTGTCAGCACACAGCACACAGCCTGAAGCAGGGCTTGAACTCACAAACCACGAGATCATGACCTGAGCTGAAGTCAGACACCCAACTGACTGAGCCACTCAGGTGCTGCTTTTAGCTTGATGTAGTCCCATTTATTTCTGCTTTTGTTGCCTTTGCTTTTGGTGTCACATCCAAAAAAAAAAAAAAAAAAATCATCATCAAGATGGATGTCAAGGAGCTTACTACCTATGTTTTCTTCTAGTTTTATGCCTTCAGGTCTTACAGTTCAAGTCTTTATCCATTTTGAGTTAACTTTTGTATATGGTGTAAGACGATGGTCCAGTTTCATTATTTTGCATATGGCTGTCCAGTCTTCCCAATGCCATTTATTGAAGACTGTATATTCTTGGCTCTTTTGTCATAAATTAATTGACCACATACGTGTGGGTTTATTTCTGGGCTTTCTACTCTTGATTTTAAAGTTTATTTTTTAGATTTAAGACACAGAGAGCACAAGCAGAGAGGGGAGGGGCGGGGAAGAGAATCCTAAGCAGAGCCCAACATGGGGCTTGAACTCATGAATGTGGGATCATGACCTGAGTTGAAATCAGGAGCGGACACTTAATCGACTGAACCACCCAGGCACCCCCTGGTCTCTCTACTCTGTTCCAATGATCTATGTGTCTGTTTTCAGGCCTATACCATACTGTTTTAGTTTCTTACAGCTTTGTAACTGAATTTGAAATCAGGGAGTGTGATGTCTCCAGCTTTGTTCTTCGTTCTCAAGATCACTTTGGCTACTGGAGGTCTTTTGTGGTTCCACGCATATTTTAGAGTTGTTTGTTCTACTTTTGTGAAAAATGCCACTGGAATTTTGGCAGAAATTGCACTGAATCTGTAGACTGTTTTAGTAGATTGATATTTTAACAATATCAATTCTTCCAATCCACAAGCATGGAATATCTTTCCATTTTTTTGTGTCTTTAATTTCCTTTAATCACTGTCATAGTTTTTAGGGTATAGGTCTTTGATCTCTTTGGTTAAATTTATTCCTAGGTATTTTATTCTTTTAGATGCAATTGAAAATAGGATTGTTTTCTTAATTTCTCTGATAGTTCGTTATTAGTATATGGAATTGCAACAGATTTCTATATATTGATTTTGTATCCTGCAATTTACTGAATTCGTTTATTCCAAGAGTTTTTTTGGTGGAGTCTTCAGGGTTTTCTATATATAATCATCATGTCATCTGCAAACAATACAGTTTTATTTCTTCCTTTCCAGTTTGGATGCCTCTTATTTATTTTTCTTGACTAACTGCTCTGACGAGGACTTCCAATATTATGTTGAACAAATGTGGTGAAAGTGGGCATCCTTGTCTTCTTCCTGATCTTAGAGGAAAAGCTGAAAGCTTTTCACCATTGAATATGATGTTAGCTGTGGGTTTGTCATATATGGCCTTTATTATTGAGGTATGCTCCTTCTATGCCAACTAGTTTTTTATCATAAATGGATGCTGAATTTGTCAAATACTTTTCCTGCATCTCTTGAGACGATCATAGGGTTTTTATCTTTCATTTTATTAATATGGTGTATCACACTGTTTGGTTAAACCATCCCTGTTATAAATCCCTTTTGATCATGGTGTATAATCCTTTTAATGTATTGCTGAATTCGGTTTGCTAATAATATGCTGAGAATTTTTACATCTATGTTCATCAGGAATATTGGTCTGTACCAATATGGTTTTTCTTATGATACCCTTGTCTGGTTTGATATTAGGATAATGCTGACCTTATAAAATGAGTTTGGAAGTATTCTCCCCTCTTCTATTTTTTGGAAGAGTTTGAGAAGGATTG
Organism: Prionailurus bengalensis; assembly: GCF_016509475.1. Taxonomy (NCBI): domain Eukaryota; kingdom Metazoa; phylum Chordata; class Mammalia; order Carnivora; family Felidae; genus Prionailurus; species Prionailurus bengalensis. Next base: position 59,957,065 of record NC_057346.1, read on the forward strand.
GTATTAATTCTATGTTAGGTAGAATTCACTAGTGAAGCCATCTGGTCCAGGACTTTTATTTGTAGGGAGTTTTTTTTGTTTGTTTTTTTTTAATTTTTTTAACATTTATTTATTTTTTAGACAGAGAGAGACAACAGAGCATGAACAGGGGAGGGGCAGAGAGAGAGGGAGACACAGAATCTGAAAAAGGCTCCAGGCTCTGAGCTGTCAGCACAGAGCCTGACGCGGGGCTCGAACTCACGGACCGTTAGATCATGACCTGAGCCGAAGTCGGACGCTTAACCGACCAAGCCACCCAGGCACCCCAAGGGAGTTTTTTGATTACCAATTTAATCTGTTTTACTAGTAACTGGTCTGTTCAGATTTTCTATTTCTTCATGATTCAGTCTTAGAAGGCTATATGTTTCTAGGAATTTATCCAATTCTTCAAGATTGTCCAATTTGTTGGTATGTACCTGTTCACAGTAGTCTCTAATGATCCTTTGTATTTCTATGGTATCAGTTATAATATCTCTTTTTTAATTTTGGTGAATAAAATTCCCTAAGTACACGAAGAGTTTAACATAATTCATGCATATCAAGCATATCCTTGGCAAATGGTGACGTAACAATATTGCTGTCGACCTGTCCCTCTAGCCCCTCCAGGCCACGTTTCCTCTGCACAGAGAACTCTTGCAAAGTGTAATCTGATGCAAGACCTCAAAGTCCCATAGAGAATATCATCTGGCCAGACTAATCATGGCATTCAGAGACTGGAAGAATTTGGGGTAATTTCAGGAGACACGGGCCCTAGAAGGACTCACCAGAAGCTAAGTGCCTGATGATGAGTTTGTGGCAGCGGTTCCAGTGTCCAGCTTTAAACAAATAGAGGGCCTCCAAATGCTTGTCAGATTCCATGTGTGCTCTCACTGCTTTGGCCTCATTAATCCACTCAGCAGGCACACAAAGCTTTTGGGTCAGGAAAGTCTCCTTAGCCCAAGACTCAGGGGTCTCCAATAGTTGGCAGTGCCGGGTAAGCAGCTCTCGAACAGCATTCTCACGCACGCTGCAAGAAGAAAGACAATGCTGAATAAATTCTATCTTCACTGATGGAGAAGACTGCCTCAGACAACGCAGAGTGATCCATGGGATAGTCTCTCAAACTGCAAGTCTTAACCCTTACTGGACTTCAAACTTCACTTAAAAAAAAAAAAAGTCACCATATCTACATTTATTTTTTAAATGAAATAGTATCTAAGCACGTTATATTTTCATGATCAAAAAAGCCTGAAAACTAATACTCTAGGAAAGGTTGTCTAGGGCTAAGAAAAGGCTTTCCCTTTCTTTTTCTTATTTTCTTTCTTGTAACAGGAGATCAAGGACTAGGATAGGAGAATGCTATTCTGCACAGAGCAGTTGTTTGCAGTTCATTCCCAACCTTCTTCCTTCCTTTTCTCCCATATGGTCAGTACAAGTAAACGAAGTAGTTTTTAAAGGTAAGGCCTCTTCCAGGTCCTTGTTTGCTTTTTTTTCCCCTTCAAAACTACCAACTTTCCTAATTCATTTCTCTCTACCTCTAGATTTAGGCTACCCTCATTCTTTCTGATCTCAAGTCCCCTTAGAGTCCTTATCTATCTGGGCCAAAGGACCAGCCATTTAAATTTCAAATCAAAACAAGTATTCTCATTTTAGATTCTTTTCTGAACACCTTTCAAGGCTTTTCGAGGACCCCCCAATCTCATCTTAACTGTTTCTTTTAAAAATTCTTTATCGGGGCACCTGGCTGGCTCAGTAGGGGGTGGTGAGTTTGAGCCCCATATTGGATACAGAGATAACTTGAATAAATTAAATAAACAAACAGAAATAGGATCTGCTTGAGCCTACTCTGAATCATCAGTTCTATTAGCCAGACTTTTAACCTCTGAAATTCCCCATGAATTTATTTAAATAAACTCAAAGGAAAAGTATGAAATAATTTTGCTTCCTGGTAAGGGAGAAGAGGAGAAATTCCTTTAAGGGAAGGCTGTGCTAGATGCTTTATACTTCTACTCTCTTTCTGTAAAAAAAGAAAAAAAAAAATTGAATTAAGCAATCTCAATGCCCATCATGGGGCTCAAACTCATGACCCAAATGAAGATCAAGAGTCACACACTTGGCTAAGTCAGCCAGGTGCCCTAACTTTTCCTCCTTTAATCCCACAACCACCTTTGATTAGATACAGATTAATATTATGATTTTATAGATAAAGAGTAAGCTTTACTCCAGGTCAAAGTGAGTACATGATGGATCTAGAACTGAGGCAAGTCTGACTACAAAACTCAACTCCTTTTCACACTGTATCACATGACAGTTAATGCAGCATAATGATTAAGAGCACGGACTCTGGATGTCTTGAGTTGGAAGACTGCCATTTACTAGCTATGTGACCTTGAGCAAAAGTTACTCTCTCCCTGCCTTGGGCTGCTCATCTGTAAAACAGAGATTGTAAGAGTGTTACCTTATAAAGTCATTATGAACACTAATTTTGATATAAAGTATTTACAACAGAGTGTATATCCATATAAAAGTATTATGCAACAAAGTACTATATAAATGTTTTTGTTACTAGTGTAATGCCATGCTACTACCATTAACAGAAAAAAAATCTCCATCAATTTATCTCATTCACACCATGGGGAAAAGGCGATTTCAGGATAGAGAACCAAATCCTAACACACCTAAGTAAGGATATATTGGTAAATATGATGCTACCAAACTTGAGGGGTAGGCGTGGGTGGATGGCAAGGGAAGTCCAGAGAGGGAGAAAGGCAACAGAGAGAAAAAGTCAGGGGCGCTCCCTGCCAACTCATTATATCACTTCACAGATCCACTGAGGCAGCTCAGCAAGTATTATTTCTGCATACCTAAACATGCCACATTCAACTGAATCTATGTCTGTGTTAATGGGTTGCCCCATGTGGATATACCCTTCCTCTTCTACTTAATTATTTCCTGTTCTTGTCTAAAGTTTTCCATGATCACTGCAGTTCACAGAGATCTCTCCTGAGAAACAGCATTATTTGGCACTAAACTCAAGACAGTCTCACTTCTAACTTGTTCACGTGAATACAGAGACAGCTGTGGACTGAACGGTCTTAAGGTTTATCACAAGGCTGGACCGAAAATACATTCTAGACGCTTACTTAATGAATTAAACCCTAAGAGACTGATTCTTTGCCCCTGTAGCCCTAGGTGTACCTCGTGGGTTCATGACATCTCACTCACCTTGTGTTGTCAATATGCAGGAAGACAAAGATGGCCCACTCCCAGAGGCCCTCACTTTCCAGTTGGCCAGCAAAACTGGCCTGCAGCACACCCTCACACTGGTCTGAGAGATGAGTATAGTTAAGAGCCCGCAGCACCTCCCACAAGTGCCAGCTTAGGCGGTAATCCAAAGGATCTGCTGTTACGCTTCGAGGCTCCAACAGCTGGTTGAGATCATAATGTCTGCAAAGGAGAATGTGCGGAGTGTTACCACATCAAGGCAGCAGACCACCTGCACTGAACAAATCAACTGTTCTGGCTATGGCTTAGGAGATAATAAAGGCAGGCACCCTAGAACAGAAGCGTTATAGACCACATGGTCTCCTTCTGAGATTGTGCTGTATCAATCTACTTCTAGGTTCAGCCAGATTACAGAGCCTACCAAAAATGAAGGCAGCTCCTCTTCTGTGGCTGTGGGATCTGACAGGCATGCTGGTATTTGTTTGGCCTAGATATTTATTGTCCTGGTACACAGAGTCTTCATAACTCTTACTCTTCATTCCTTTGCTTTAGTGTTGATACCTTTCTTAACCATTTAAAACACATAGTTATCTTAGGATCTTTCAAACTTCTCTATTATATGGAGCTGTCGGAGTGCTAACTCTCCAACAGCTAACTAGTCTTCATGATGGTTATTTCCTTCTATGGTTTATAATTTTTGCCTCTGATTTTGTCTACAGTGGGGAGTATTTTTTATATAAGGACCTTCAGGTGTCCTCGGTTTCTAAAGTGTCCCTATACAGACTTTTACCTTTTCTTCTGCTGGGAGCCCAAAGATTTCAATGGTCCTGGACTAGTTAATGTGTAAAGTTCTTAGCTTGCAATTCCAGATCGTAAGAATAGTAGAAAGTAAAATCTCATGCTTCTAAGTTTTAGAGCTTAGACTACCAATCAATAATTTTCCTTTTCACCTAAGATCCAGACATTTTATAACTTTTTAACACTTCTCAGGTAATGAACAGAATTTTTCTAGACCAGTGTTGTCAAACTGAACTTTGTGGGATGATGGAAATGCTCTGTAATCTGTCCTGATCAATGATAGCCAAGAGTCAATACAGGTGCCTATCAGACACTTGAAATGTGGATACTATAAATAACTTAATTTTGTTTTACTTAAATATTCATATGTGAATAGCAGCTATTATATTGGACAGTGTAGTTTAGACTATTTGTGAAGGACAGAGTGTGGCTTTTATGTAAGGTCTTAGTCCACAGCAATTCTATCTTTCCTGAGAACAAGGTTTACTATCTCCTTCTGGCGCTGGTTTCTCTATTTCTGGCACCTTGAGATATCCTTCTTTTTCTTTTTTTGACATAAAAAAAACCCTGACATACAGTAAACATATTTAAAATGCACAATTTTCATTAAGTTTCAATATATGCACACACTGCGAATTTACCACCAAGGTCAAGATAACAAACACACTCATCACCTCCAAAAATTTCTTTATGCCCCTTTGTAATCCCTCTCTTCCTGCCTCTCCTTACACCCTCTCTTCCTGGGCAACCAGCTTTCTGTGATTAATCAGTTTGCATTTTCCAGAATTTTATATAGATTAGAATCATAGAGTAGGTATGCTTCCAGGTACTTTTTTGTCTCACCTCTTTCAAAACCAAGTAAAATTATCCTGCGATTCACTATGCTAATTATGTGTATCAATTGCTGAGTAGCATTCCATTACATAAGTATACCACATCTTGTTTACCTATTCAGCTGTTGGTGGAAATTTGGCTTGTTTCCAGGTCTGGACCATTATAAACAAAACTGCTATAAACATCTGTATACAACCATGTTTTTATTACTTTTGGGTTAATACCTAGGAGTGGCATGACTGGACCATATGCATGCAGGTATGTCTAACTTTTTAAGCCAAATTGTTTACCACAGTGCCAATGTCATTTTACATTTTTACCAGCAGTGTATGAGAATTCCAGTTGCTCCACATCTATGACAACATTGGGTAGTGTACGTCTTTTTAATTTCCAGTCATTCTAATAGGTGGGTAGTGGTATCCCATGATGGTTTTAACTTGCGTTTCCCTGTTAGCTACTGATGCTGAACATTTTTTCGTGTGCTTGACATCCAGGTCTTCTTTGGTAAAGGAACTGTTTAAATATTTTGCCTATTTTTAAAATTGGGTTGTTTTAAAATTGGGTTATTATTGAGGTTCTTATTGTTTTATTTATTTATTTGCTTATTTATTTGAGAGAGAGAGAGAGAGGGAGGGAGGGAGAGTGAGTCTGAGAGAATCAATCTCAAGCAGGCTCCACACCCAGTGCAGAGCCTGATGTGGGGCTTGATCCCATGACCCTGGGATCATGACCTGAGCCAAAATCAAGAGTCAGATGCTTAACTGACTGAGCCATCCAGGCATCCCTACTATTACAGGGTTTTAAGAGTTCTTTATATGATCTGGATACAAGTTCTTTATCAGATATATGAATTGCAAGTATCTTCCTCCAATCTGTGGCTTGTCTTTTCATTCTCTTATGAAAATGAACACTAGCAGTTTTTTTAAAAAGTTTATTTATTTTATGTTTGAGAGAGACAAAGGGAGAAAATGTGTGTGCATGCGCATAAGCAGGAAGGGGGGAGTAAAGAGAGAGAGAGAGAGAGAGAGAGAGACAGAAAATATCCCAAGCAGACTCTGCACTGCCAGCACAGAACCCAACACGGGGCTCAATCTCATGAACCGTGAGATCATGACCTGAGCCAAAACCAACAGCTGGACGCTCAATGAACTGAGCCGCCCAGGCGCCCCCAGTGACTAGCAGTTTTTAATTTTGCTGAAGTCCAGTTTACCATTTTTTTCCTCTACAGATTGTATATTTAGTGTCAAAAAAATCTTTGCCTAACTCACAGTTGTAAAGATTTTCTGGTTTGTTTTCTGCTTTAAGTTTGAAATTTAGGTTTCTGATTCATTTTGAACTGGACACATAATAGAAATAAGCAGTAAAACCAAAAGCTAGTAGACTATCAAGAAAAAAAAAGAGAAAAGACACATATTACCAATATCAAGCAGAAGAGAGACACAGATCATACATACAGTTTAAAAGGTTAATAAGGAAAAATGTTATGAATAACTTTATGCCAATAAACTTGGTGACTTCAATGAAACAAATTCCTTAGAAGAAGCAAATGATCAAAACTGACTCAAGAATAAGCAGAAAGCCTCAACAGCCTAGTAAAGAAGTTGATTTCATAGTTTAAAATTTTTTTAGTGTTTATTTTATTTTTAATTTTTTAATGTTTATTTCTGAGACAGAGAGAGACAGAGCATGAGCGGGGGAGGGGCAGACAGAGAGGGAGACACAGAATCCGAAGCAGGCTCCAGGCTCCCGCACAGAACCCGATGCGGGGCTCGAACCCACAGACCATGAGATCATGACCTGAGCCGAAGTCAGTCGCTCAACCAGCTGAGCCACCCAGGCGCCTGTTTATTTTTTGAGAGACAGAGCACTGAGTGGGGGAGGGTCAGAGAGAGAGGGAGACACAGAATCTGAAGCAGATTTTGAGTTGTCAGCACACAGCCCGATGCGGGGCTCGAATCCACGAGTTGTGCAATCATAGTCTGAGCCGAAGTTGGACGCTTAACCAACTGAGCCACCCAGGCACCCTTATTTTATAGTTTAAAAACTTTAATTAAACTTAATAAAAATGGAAAACTTCTGCTCTTCATTTTATTAAGAAAATGAGGGGCGCAGAGTGGCTCAGTTGGTTAAGTGTCTGACTTTTGATTTTGGCTCAGGTCATGATCTCATGGTTTGTGAGATCGAGCTCCGTATTGCGCTCTGTGCTGACAGTGCAGAGCCTGCTCGGCATTCTCTCTCCATCTCTCTCTCTCCCCCACCCCTGCTCATGTAGGTACATGTGTGTGCACACTCTCTCTCTCAAAATAAAGAAAAAGAAAATGAAAAAACAAGCCTTTATATTAGGATGATTAAAAAAAAATTAATGATAAAGGACTAATATCCAGAATATATAAAGAAATATTGCAATACAGGAACTCTTTTAAAAAACAGGCAAAAAAAAATGTGAAGAGATACTTTAGCAATAAAATATATAGACGGTAAATAAGCACATGAAAAAATGCTCAAAATCATTAGTCACTAGGGAAATGCAAATTAAAGCACTACTTCAGTTATTTCTATTTTACCACAATATAAACCTATATGATCCTCTAATTAACACAGTTACTCACCTAATACCTAAAAGTATTTAATGAATTGAAATGAGATATGAGTGATTAGTTGTGACGGAAAAAAAATCCTGTAGTATTTCTGAGCATGTGTGCCAAGATAGGTCTGCTGAGAGAGTTTTAATTAACTGATTACCTATAATAATAGCAAGTGTTTATATACTGCTGGAGGATAAATAAACTACTGTTTCTTGTTTAAAAACAACACTGGGGCACCTGCGCGGCTCAGCTGGTTAAAGCATCCAAGCCTTGATTTTGGCTCAGGTCATAATTTCACAATGGTGAGATGGAGCCCTGCATCAGGGTCAGGGTCAGGCTCCAGAGCTGGGTTTGGAGACTGCGTAAGATTCTCTCTCTCCCCTCTCCCACTTCCACTTTCTCTCAAAAACAAAACAAAAACAAACATCAATAACAACACACACATAATGAGATGCCACTATATACCCACCAAAATGGCAAAATTAAAAAAAATAACAATACCAGGGGTGCTTGGGTTGCTCAGTCAGTTAAGCATCTGACTCTTTATTTCAATTCAGGTCCATTCATGGATTGGGCCTTGTGGGCCCTGCATCAGGTTTCATGCTGAGGGTGCAAAGCTTGGGATTCTCTCTCTGCCCCTCTGTGTCACCCCATTCTCTCTCATAAAAACAAACAAACAAAAAAAAAAACTTTAAAAAACGCACAAAAAAAAAATTTTTAAGTTTATTTATTTATTCTGAGAGAGAGAGAGAGAGAGAGAGAGAGAGAGAGAGAGAGACGCAGAGCCTGATGTGGGGCTTGATCTCACGAACTGCGAGATCACGACCTCAGCCCAAATCACAAGTTGGAACACTTAACCCACTGGGCCACCCAAGTGCCTTGACAATACCAAATTTTGAAGAGGATATGGAACACCCAGAGATCTTAGTGGGAATGTAAAATTATGTGAACACTTATGGATACAAATGTTCATGGCATCTTTATTCATAATAACCCAAATCAAGAAAAACTATCCATCCACAAATAAATTATGCAACAAAAATCCTTCTGACACACATATTAACATAGATAAATCTCAAAACCATTCTATGAGTGAAAAGATAACAGAATGATCCCAATTATATAAAATTCTAGAAGAGTAAAATTTATCGTAACAAAAACTCAGTTCGTTGTCTGGATGTTGGGGATTGATTGCAAAGGGGCATGAGGGAACTTTTTGGGGTTAATGTAATTATTATCTTGATTGTGATGACAGTTACATTATGTTAAAATGAACACTTCATTATTTGTAAATTGTATCTTCTTAAAGTTGATTAATTTTTAGATTTCTAATTCTAGTTCCAGTGTTTTTTGCATTCAACTACTATAAATTATACTTTGTTAATTTATACAAACTTAGGCAATTTGGCCTCACATCAAAAGGAAAAGACTCAGGATAGAACTTCCTAGGGCTGATTAAGCCCTCAAGTGACTATCATGAGTGGCTCTCTGACTTACCTGTCACTGTAGAGTTTTAGAAGGTGAAAGCAGACATCTTGAAGTGGTCTCTGTGAGTTTTTCTCCTCCTCTATCACACAGCCAGAGCCTTCTAGGTATGAAGGAAGTGGGGAGCAGGCATAACTCTCAGCCTCAGAAGAATTCTGAAGGGAAGAATTTGATACAACAGTACATCAGCTGCTACTGTGTTTCATTAGATGTGATCCTGTCTCAATTATACTACTTACACACATGTATTAAGAATGATGACACCCTGGGACGCCTGGGTGGCTCAGTCGGTTAAGCGTCTGACTTTTGGCTCAGGTTATGATCTCGCAGTTCATGAGTTTGAACCCCAAGTTAGGCTCTGTGCTGACAGCTCAGAGCCTAGAGCCTGCTCTGGATTATGTGTCTCCCTCTCTCTCTGCCTCACCCCCGCTTGTGCTCTCTCTCAAAAATGAATACACATTAAGAAAAAAAAAAATTAAGGATAGTAACACCCTAATGGAATGTGTCAAGGATCTTAAACTTAATTTTGAGTGGTGACATAGCCCACCTGTCTTCAAGGGACTATCAAAGACTTTGGATAGCTCTCACTAATCCTCCTACCTTTCTTGTCACAATTCTTATTACATTCAGTTTCTTTAGTGTTCTCTTTCTCCTGACATGTTTATCAAAGACAATAAACATGGACAGTAAGAAAAAAAAGCTGAAGAAATTATGGCTTTAAAAACATTAATAATGGGGTGCCTGCCTGAGTGGTGCAGTCAGTTAAGAGTCCGACTCTTGGTTTTGGCTCAGGTCATGATCTCACGGTTCATGGGTTCAAGTCTCAAGTAGAGAGCTCTGCATTGACAGTGTGGAGGCTGCTTGGGATTCTCTCTCCCCTTCTCTCTGCCCCACTCCTGTTCGCGTGTTCCCTCTCAAAATAAGTAAATAAACATGAAAAAATATATAAAAACATTAATAATATTTTAACTCCAACACTGTCAAGGCATATGAAATATGATGATATTCAGAGGCAAATTTTTCAGGCCTGGTGATTTAGGACTATACCAACTTGAGGTTGGGCTGTATCTCAAGGAATTCCCAAAGGAATAAGACAGCATTAGGAATAAAGAAAAACCCTCTCTCATCTGGGGGCAGGAAAACAGCTTTAAGAAAGTCAACTGTGGATGGGAATGCAAGCTGGTGCAGCCACTCCAGAAAACAGTATGGAGGTTCCTCACAAAATTAAAAATAGAACTACCCTACGACCCAGCAATTGCACTACTAGGTATTTGTCCAAGGGATACACGTATGCTGTGTTGAAGGGGAACATGCACCCCAACGTTTATAGCAGCGCTACTGACAATAGCCAAAGTATGGAAAGAGCCCAAATGTCCACTGGTGGATGAATGGATAAAGAAGATGTGGTATATATATATACAATGGAGTACTACTTGGCAATCAAAAAGAATGAACTCTTGCCATTTGCAACTACGTGGATGGAACTGGAGGGTATTATGCTAAGTGAAATTAGTCAGAGAAAGACAAATATCATATGACTTCACTCACGTGAGGACTTTAAGATACAAAACAGTTGAACATAAGGGAAGAGTAGTAAAAATAATATAAAAACAGAGAGGGGGACAAAGTATAAGAGACTCATGGAGAACAGACAGAATTACTGGAGGAGGTGTGGGAGTGGAGATGGGCTAAATGGTAAGGGGCATTAAGGAATCTACTGAAATCGTTGCACTATACACTAATTTGGATGTAAATTAAAAAAATAAAATTAAAATTATAAAAAAAAAGAAAGAAAAGAAAGAGTCAACTGTGGAAACATCATACTAAATAAAGTAGAAGCAGACACTTGGAGAAGTTTAAAAGTAACCCTGTCTAGAGGCAGGAGAAAAGGAAAGTTTCCCATCAGATTTCCTGGGTCCATTTCAATTTTAGAGTCCTTTCAAAAAAGGAGTTAAGAAAAAGTATTATGAAGTGTAACTTGATGGATTTTTTCTCTGCAGTACTTTTCTGGCAAAATGAGAATGCCCCCCATGACACTTGGTTGGCTCTGCTGGACACAAATACCTGAAATGCTTCTTCGTACATGCTGAGTGCCCTGGAAATGGAGGCTGTCGGTGGAAGCAAATACCAAAGATGGACAGCGAGGGAGCGTTTCCAGTCCAACTGTGAGCACACGTTGATTTGCCTCTCCTCGGAGACCTGCCATACCTGCAGGAAACAAAATCATCATCATAGCTATATGTTATACATCATCTTGTTACTCAGATCTGCAAGTCACTCACTTACTCCAGTAACACTTTATTTTTTAAGTAATCTCCATGACCAATGTGGGGCTCAAACTCACCACCCCAAGATCAAGAGTTACATGCTTTACCAACTGGACCAGCCAGGCACCCCTATTTAAGTAACATTTTAAATGAACTAGATTAGCAGTGTTAATGATCCAAATATAAAATACACAGTTCTTTGGGGGCAGGGTGGATTTAGACAACAGGTGCTCTGAGATGAAAACCAGAGAGTGAAGAGGAGGTCTTCTCACTGCCCACAGCTGATGTCTTATAAAACTTTAAGATGTGCATAAATTCTGACCACTATTTCATTTTTGGAAAGTGATTATCAAGATGTCAACCAGGCAGGCAGCAAATGGAGAACTGGCTTAAAATAATTATGGTATATCATCCACAAAATGAACAGAAGTGGCTTTTAAAAAGAGTGATGCTACACAACATGGAAAAATGTCCATATACATAAGTGTACTGCTATGTATAATTGATTTTATTTGAATGTACACACATGTGTAAATACACACATATATACACACATATATGTTGATATAGAGTTAAAATATGTCTGGAAAGACAGACTACAAATTATTTACCTTGTTTACCACTATGATAAGGGATAAGGTGAATTTTAATGTTTTAATTTCAATATAACCAGTTTTTGGTTTTGTACATGTTGTACATGTTGTACCTTTGTAATCTGAAAATACTTCACTAAAATTTAAAAACAAGTTGCTTAGTTATATGTGTAACAGTGTAAAATTTACAAAGATAGCTCTTTCCCTTAACCTCAAGCCATCTTGAATTTATGAGAAAATTTATGCAAATGTACGAGAAAAGAGGAAAGTACCGGTTTTCCAGCCAACAAGGCAAAGATCCGCAGTCTCTCGTCCTGGATGAAAGAGTTAGCCTGGAGCTGATGCCAATCCACCAGCTGCATGGTAAGCAGCTCCCGGATCGACTGGCTGCCCACCAACTGGGATAAAAGAAGGGCAAGACGATGATCACCTACAAGAGAAACAGAACTCTAGTGATCACTGAGGATTTACAGACTTGGGGAAACACTAGGTATTATCTTATTTCTTCTAGCCCTCAGGAGGGAGAACTTGATACAGTGACTGCTTTCTGCAGTAGTAACAAAATACTGACCACCACCATACCATTTTCTGCCTGGGCAGAAAATATTCAGAGTACTTTAACCTAAATTACATAGACTGTACAGTATACAGAGTTCAATTATAGATCTACTATTACTTCTGTGACCCTTCATCTGTAAAATGGAGGAAAGTATCATCTGATTCAAAGGCTTACAGTGAAAACTGAGATGACATAATTGAAAACATGCCCAACTAGAATGGCACTGAGGAATGGCCAACTGAAAGCTAGAGGAAAAGCATATGTGTGTGGTATAAAAAGAATCGCTGAGTCTTTCACTCTCATAGGTCCAATAATCTTTTTTACTAAAAATTAAGTACAAAGGGCTGAGGCAATAAAACGATTCTAATTAACCAGAATGTGAGGGGACAGAAATTCCAGTTTATGAAAACTTCCAGTTAAGATGTGAGTTAAGAGAAAAATGCTTTGTTTCACCCCTTCTGACAAACCTGGTAAAGTCAACAATCTTTCTCCTTTCGTTTGTACATATGGGTCAGTGCTTACATGTCTATATAAACTACCATTCTATCAGAAACTGAGGCTCTCATCTCAAAAGAGTTTCCTTCACAAACGAGAGGGGCCTGAAGGAAAAAAAATCATGCATCAGGAATACATTTGGAAACGTGCCAGGCCAAGTGGTCTCTCTGTATATAGGTAATCAAGGCATGACTGGACTATGATTCAGGCAGTAAGTGCTGTAGCTCACTTGACCATGAGCTGCTAGTATTCTAGGTGAAAAATACTAAAAGGAAAAAAGAAAAGATTATTTCTGTGTATCTACAGAATCCCAAAGAGAGGATTTACTGGCCAGGATTTATAAATATTCTGGGTCACCAGAGATGGTCAAGTTCAAAGCTTGATATAATCCATTCATTTAGATCCTCTCTTTGCTTCCATCACACAACCAACCAATCAGCTTCTGCCCATCCCTGACTTTTCACATAGATTTTCCCATTGATGAGGACATATATGAAGCACGTAGCAGGATCCTAGGGTACTTCCTCAAGTCAATTTTAGTGTATGGTGCAAGGTAAGAATACAAATTAATCTTTTGCATGTGAATATCCAACTATCACAGCATTATCTATTGAAAAGACCATACTTTCCACATTTAAATCATCTTGGCACCTTTGTCAAAAATCAACTGAATCTAAGTGGAAGGGTTTTATATTCAAGTCTCACTTCTATTCTACTCTGTTGTTCTATGTTCATTCTTATACCAGTACCACATTGTCCTGACTGCTGCAGCTTTATAGAAGTTTTGAAATTAGGAAAGTGTTGAGTTCTCTGATTTTGTTCTTCTTTTCAAAAACTGTTTAGGTCTTTTACATTTCCAAATAAGAATCAGCCTGTAATTTTTGCAAAAATGCCAGTTGTGGATTTTGATAGAAAATGCACTGAATGTACAAGTTAATTTGCGGATAACAGACATCTTAGCAACACTGAGGTTCCCAATCTACCAGTGGTTCTCAATCTGAGTGGTTCTGCTCTCCAGGGAACACTTGGCAATGTCTAGAGATATTTTTAGTTGTCACAACCAAGGGTAAAGTACTCTTATGGGTAGAGGGCAGGGATGCTGTTAAGTATCTTGAAATGCCCGACAGCCTCCACAACAAAAAATTACCAGCCAAAAATGACAAGAGTGCTGAACTGAGATGTATTCCATAAATGTGGAATGTGTTTCCCCATTTATTTAGATCTTTATTTCCTCAGCAATGTTTTATAATTATAGTACAAGTCTCATTTTTGTTACATTTATTCCTTAAGTATTTTATTCTTTCTGATATTATTGTGAATGCAACTGTTTTTCTCACTTCATTTTTGGATTGCCTGTTGCTAATACATAGAAATAAACTGTATTTTGTATACTAATCTTGAATCCTGAGGTCATGCTGAACTAGTTTATTTAGTCCCATTACCTTTTCTGTGGATTACTTAGGACTGAACTATATACATACAGAATCATGCCATCTTTTAATAAAGACAGTTTCATCCCTTCCTTCCTCATATGTATGGCTTTTTTGCTTCTTTTCCTTATGTGATTACACTGGCTACAATATTCACTACAATGTTGTACAGAAATGGTGTTCCCAATCTTAGGGTGAAATTGTTCAGTCTTTCAACATTAAGTATGATGTTAGCTATAGTTTTTTGGTACGTGTGCTTTGACATCTGGGTAATAATGTCATCATGGAATGAGTTGGAAAGTGCTCCCCTCTATTTGCTGAAAAGAGTTACAGAGGATTGATATGACTTCTTCTTCAAACACATGATAGTGTTCACCAGTGAAGACATCTGGATTAGCTTTTCTGAGTGAAGATTTTTAATTACTAATTCAACTTCTTTATTTGTTACAGATATATTTAGATTTTCTACTTTTTCTTGAATTAGTTTTGGTAATTTATATCTTCCTCGGAATTTGTCAATGTCACCTAAGTTGTTTAATTTGTTGACACAGAATTTCTCATAGTATTCCCTTTTCTGTAGGGTTAGTAGCATTTTTGTTTGTTTTTTATTTTCATTCCTATTTGTTGGTAATTTGTCTCCCTCCCCGCCCCCCCCCCCATGATCAGTGTAAAGGTTTGTAAACTTTCTTAATCTTCTCAAAGAATAATTTTTGATGTTACTGATTACTGTTTTTTTCTTTTTATGTTGCCATTTTCATTGATTTCTGTTCTAATCTAGTATTTCCTCTCTTCTTCTACCTTTTGGTTTATTTCTTATTTTGCTGATTTCTTAAGGTAGAAGCTTAGGTTATTGATTTGAGGTCTTCTTGTTGGGTATACATCAGATAACATTGATAATGTTCATAAATTTTATGTTCTTGATATTGTTTAATTGTTCTATCAATTATTAAAAGTGGAGGTAGTAAAGCGAAAGTTTTTAGTAAGCTGAAAGATACTGCCTTGTCAAAAGTTTAACCTTAAAGTAAGAAAAAAAAAGGAGGAAGAAGTAGAGTTTATGAACAAATAAATCTAAGGACCTGACTTCTGGCAGTCTTTAAGATCCTCTTCTGCTATACACGTATGCATTGGTAAGCATAACTTTGTCTCTTTAATGATTCATAATCTTTTTAGCTTTATAGAAGGCCAATCCTAAAGACAAATTCTCTTTGTACAAAAATATATGAAGACCACAAAGGCACTGAGCTAAACATGTAGTGACAGTGGAATGCAACTGGCCATGTATATAAGTTCTTGATTCTAGCTTTTCCTATGATTTATTCCTTATAATCCCCAAACTGGCCAAGTCCCCCCCAGAATACATCCAGTTGATGGCTCCAATTAGTTGGTTTCACGTAAGATAGGTTTCAGTAACAAAGTCTGATCAGAGATCTACTTATATTAAATTGAACTATGCCATCCTTTATTTTTACCAAGATTTGTGTCTGAAGTACTTGCTGAATGCCTCTCATTAGTGCAAGAGGAAAAGCAGAAATATATAATGGGAAGACCTTAAAAAAAAAAAAAAAACAATAACCCAGAAATTAAATTTAATATTTACCTGAATGAAATAAAGTGAATTAATCCAAAATGCGTATGTTTCAAAAGTTCAGAGTACTGCTGCTTATTGTGGGGAAGAAAAGCCTAAATGTCAAAAAAAGGAGTTCCCTAACATCCATACATAAATGAATGCTGAGAAGCATTTGACTATAATGCCTATATTATAAGAGATGAAAAGAACACAGTGTGTGTATGTGTGTGTGTGTGTGTGTGTGTGTATGTAGCGGGGTACCACCTTTGAAAAGTTTACATTCATATATGCTTTGTGTACACAAATTCTAATATACCTAATATATTACAAAGTAAATAGTCCAAGTACAAGCTGTATACTGAAATGTGTACTAAATGCTAAAGGATGCAGGTGATTTGTATTTATTGCTTTTTGCTTATCTGCATCTGTAAATCCATTTGTAGCATACAAAATTAAAATAACTTTAATTTCGTAAACTTAATGTTTAAGGTTCTATAAAAAAAACTAGAAAACACAATCCCTATTCTTGAGGAATCAGCAATATTCCTGGGAAGTTTATTATTAATTCAGGTTAGAAGACAAAGGCAAATCTACAATTAAGGGGTAGGGACAGTGAGTAGCACAGACAGGGGTGCAGAGAGGGACCATATGCCCTACCTGACTGCTGGGCCAGAGAGCAGGCCTCACTGATCCTCTTGCCTGTGAGGTAGCTGAAGACAGCCTCCACAGGCTTGTCTTTTCGGGTTAAGGAGACTTCCTCCTCAATTTGAGGTGCGGCAGTATAGGATAGCCAGCGAGAGAAAGTTCTTCTTCGCTCCAGAATCTGAATGTATTCATTGGGTTCATCCAGCTGGCTGTCAGTCTCCTTCAGGTGGCCCCATAAGGCTTCACATAATGTCCATGCTAGGCTCCAGTGCTTCACAACTAAAGATGGGACAGGAAAATAATAATATGACATAAAGTCAAAGTAACTACAGAGAGGACATCACTCTAATGGTGGCATAAAAACACATAAATTAATAAATACCCCAAACAACCACTCAGGTTGATTTCCCTGAATCTGTTTCTGGCTCACTCTGCTGTGTTTTACAAGTCCCAGAGGTCTGTAGTGTAACTGCTTGTTCACTCCATGTTCCTGTGGTACTTGTTATAACATATGTAACTCTTTGCTCTTTTAAACCAGTTCCTCTAGCTCAATTATGGCTAATATAATCTCAAATGACAGAGAAAAGTCCTGTAACTTCATTAAATTCTGTTTACAAAATGCTTTAAGAAATAAGAAGTGCTGGGGTGCCTGGGTGGCTCAGTCAGTTCAGTGTCCAACTCTTGATTTTGGCTCTGGGCTGACCGTGGAGCCTACTTGAGATATTCTTTCTCTCTCGCTTTCTCCTTCTCTCCCTCCCTCACTCTGTCCCTCTCCCCTCTCCTCTGTCACTTGTGCTCTCTAAAATAAAGAAAAAAAATTTTTTTTTTAATTTTTAACATTTATTTATTTTTGAGAGACAGAGAGAGCACAAGCAGGGGAGGACAGAGAGAGAGAGAGAGGGAGACACAGAATCCAAAGCAGGCTCCAGGCTCTGAGCTGTCAGCACAGAGCCCGACGCGAACTCAAACTCACAGACTGTGAGATCATGACCTGAACTGAAGTCAGCCACTTAACCAACTGCGCTGCCCAGGCACCCCAAGAAAAGAAATTTTTTATTAAAAAATATGAAGTGCTCTAAAAACTTGTGAGAGAGTATTCTCTCCTGTAAGAGGCACAGCCTAACATTTACAGAGCCTAAAATGACACTATTTGAAAACACTTAAGAGTAAAGCCAACTCTGAACTTCACTATCCACAGTGGTTATCATCTTCATTTTACAGATGAGGAAATTGAAGTAACTTGCTCAAAGTTATAGGCAAAATGTAGTAGAGCCAAGATTTGAACCCAAGTAATAAATCCAGCTCTATACTCTTAACTACTATTCATATTCCTCCTCAAGAAGGAAAACAAGACGGAAGCACTGTTTACCACTAAGCCAAATAGAAGTATGCACTGGGAAGATGTCTCACATGTTTGAAATGATGAGACAACTGAAGCAAACACAAAGAAATTAACATACACAATTCTCAGAATTTGTGGCATATGACAGTCTAAAATAGTTGCCATTTTTCAACATTTTTACATGTTGAAATGTTATCAAACATGTAATTAAGTATAATTTTTCTACTATTTGAAATAGTAGGTTCCCAAATTAGAAAAGCCTGTTATCAAAGTATTGGTTTAGAAAACCATGGTCACAATAGTTATAGAAAAGAGAGGTTAAGAGGGAATTTATGAACACTAAAATTGTTGGGAAGAACAAAAGGGACTTAAGCTGGACATGGAAGAATGGGTAGGATTTAGAAAAGCAAGAAGGAAGGGCACCTGGGTGGCTCAGTTAAACGTCTGACTCTTGACCTTGGCTCAGGTCATGATCTTGTGGTTTGTGGGGTCAATCCCCACGTCAGGCTCTGTGCTGGCAGCGCAGAGCCTGCTTGGGATTCTTTCTTTGACCCTCCCCTGCTGGCATGCACTGTGCTCTCTCTCTCTCAAAATAAACAAATACACTTAAAAAAAAGAAAGAAAGAAAGAAAGAAAGAAGGAATGGCTTTCTCTCCCTATGTTCTCAGAATGGAGAAAGGAATGGAATTTCAAAAATCCAAAGAATTTGGCTGCAGTTCCTGTGAACAAGGACTCATATATTAAAAAGCAGAAGAGTAACTGTAAAAAATGTTATCATTTCTTCTTCCTTGGGATTTTGCTCTTTGCAACTCAACTACACACAAGTGTGAGCTCAGGCATCCGCCCACTACATTGGCGTAAGGAAATCTGTCCTCCTATGAATGCATGCTTCTACTCCAGTTCCTGAAACATCAAAGGTTAGATAGACATAGTCCATACTCACTTTGTGCTTCCAAAAAGTCTCCAGATGCTTTCTTAACCCAATTTGCATAGTCATGAATGACAGCAACTCCTGGATTAGGGACAATGAGAGGACACAGCTCATCTACATGGACAGTGCTGTGCTTTAATTTGAGCTCCAGAGGTATTTGGTATAACTGCAGGTCTTCATCTGGCTTTTGTCTCAAACTGAGTTTTTCCAAACGAACTTTGAATGGAGACTCTGTTAGGCTACAAGAGCAAATGACAAGACAGAAAATGAAGGTAAGACAGATGCTAGAATTTTCCTACAAATAAACTTTTATTTTTATGATTCAAAGAGAATGCAAAACATTCACCTGTGATTTTAAAGTAACTGTGTTCCCTAATGTCAAACTATAATGAACTTATCTGCTGCAGAATGAGTAAACAAATTATCTGGCCCATGCATTCAGAATCCAAAGGCTTCTTAAGGCCAGGTTGTAACAAACATGGGAATCAATGCAGTTAGACTTTGAGCTGGCTTCAACATGTATCTACATATTATGAAATCCAAGGACCAAAAACCATTGTTGGGACACTGATTTCTCAAATTATACATAGTGAGGGATCAAAAGTTGTGAGGCTAAGGTTATAGATACTGTGAAACTGACTCTAAATTAAGATGAGCATATAATCAATCTCACCTTGATCCAATTTTAAGATTGATATTAATAACCTTCAAAACATGACATCATGTATAACCTAGATTAGGATCAACATTACTAATTGTGAGGTTCAAGAGAGCTATTGTTTTGTATTTCTTCAAAGTTAACTTTAAATACCAAGCATTATAGGTGATCACAGTCATTTAATCTGTAGTAAAGACAGCACAATTTGTTATAAAGAGTAAACAGGAAAATGTTATATATTTTGTACAAAACAACTGTATGCATATTGGTTAATAACTACCAGAACTGTGTATGCATATGTATGTATGTATGTGTAGAGATTATATATGTGTGTGTGCACGTATGTATGTGTATAGATTATATATGTGTATATGTATACTCAACACATATATAAAGTATACAGAACTAGAAGTACACACACATAAACGTTAATAGTGGGGATTATGTAGTAATAACATAGCATACATAGCTATCAGATGTCTTTTTTTAAGTAAGCTCTATGCCCAATGTGGGGCTTCAACTAATGAAGCCGAGATCAAGAGTTGTATGCTCTACTGACTGAGCCAGCCAGATGCCTCTATCAGATGTCATCTTATTTCCAGATACTTATGTATGAATTATACCCAGTTTATACATTCACCTTACCAGGTCCAAGATATGGGAAACGTGCTTAGTTGAGAAAATACCCCATACATATATATATTATATACGTTATATGTAATATATTATATATATATATATATTATATATATAACGTATATATTATATATATATTATACATATAACATATATAATATATATGTTACATATATTATATATAATATATATACATATATTACATATGTGTATATATATAAATCACAAATATCTAAGTGAGAAAATAGGAAAAAATGACTAATGCAATAAAAAGAATAAAACCCAAGGAATGCTGCAGCATCAGCTTTGGGTCTGTTAAATTTCCAATTAAAGTTTAACCACTAAGTATTATACTTTTCATACCTTGATGTTACAAATGGAATTATCTTATTAATCGGTTTGGTTTTTAATTATACAAAGATCTTCTGTTATCTAAAACTGTACTAAGAACAGGGGTACCTGGGTGGCTCGGTCAGTCGAGCATCCAACTTTGGCTCAGGTCATGATCTCACGGTTTGTGAGTTTGAGCCCCGCATTGGGCTTACTGCTGTCAGCCCAAAGCCCACTTTGGATCTTTTGTCCCCTTTCTCTCTGCTCCCTGCCTTCCATGAGCTCTCTCAAAAATAAACAAACATTAAAAAAAAATAAATTAAAAAAAAACTGTACTAAGAGCATATCGAGAAAGATCACCAAGGTCTAGAGACTTTGGGTCTTCTGATAATGAAAAATTTTTTCTCACCTACCAAGTTGCTTTTCTCAAAAACCATAAAGAAAATGTGACTCACGATTTAACAGCTACTGGATTAGGCAGGAATCCATATTCCATAGAATCGGCATTTTGATGATTTTCCAGTTCATGAGAGCCACTCAGCTGTTCTCCACTATTAGCAAGAGTCCAGTTGGGGCCCCAACCAACTCGAAATGAGCGTCCCATAAACAGAGCCATATCCATCAAGAGTTTCCCCTTGCCATAGGTGACAGACTTTTCAAGAGGGACTAGGCCTGGTTGTCTACGTGTACCCACGGTTTTCAACTGAACTTCAGGAGCTGGGCTGGGCACCGTAAACACAGAGGTGAGGGGTGGAGGGACAGACCAAGGGCATGTGGATGGAATAGTCATCAAAGACGATGCTCTGGGGGTGCGACATTCTTGTACAGAGGCACTTGGTGAAAGAAAAGCTCCACTAGTAAACTTTGATTGTAGTAACCCACCAACTGAAATAGGGGGAAAAAAAAAACTATTAGAAAATACAGTCTCTATTGCTTCTTGAACAGCAATCATCAGTGAGGCTGAAATTACAGTTTTTCCAAACCAATTAAATCAGATATAGATGACAAGAGGCAAGTCATAATCTGTGGAATACTGTTTCACCAGGAAACCAAGGCAGGAATTTGTGATGATGATGCCACAACAATATTAACATTAATAACAAACACTATCACTACTACTTAAAAAAAAAAAATTAACACTTATTTTGTGAAAGACTCTGTATAAGTCATTTGTATACACAGTTTCATTTCACCCTTCAATAACTTCATACAAACAACACTATTATCCCATTTTATAGGTAGGAAAACTGGGCTTTGAAAAGTGATTAGTCCAAATCCACAAAGCTACTAATGGCAGGATTGAGAGATAAGCCAGGTCTGACATCAATGGTCATGCCCTTTTCGGAATGCCAAATGTAAACATTTCTCAGTCCAAAGAAAAAGCTTAATAAGATAAAAATACAAATTGCTACCACTCCAATGCTCATGCTAGATTCCATGAAACAAAAACCCATGGAGGTACCTTGTGCCTTTCAGAAGGACAGTTCTTATTACTATTATATTGCCTGTTTTCTAAGAGGTAGAGGTAGTTATTGAAGTACAAGTGTCCATTAGAGAAAAGGTTGTTATGTTTAATTGCTTTATTAGTTAACATTTTTAAAACGGGTTATCAAGGGCACTTGAAAGAAGTAAAAAATAAAGTTTTTAAGGCAATATAAACAAATCTCTTCCTAGTAGTTCCTCTGGCTTTTAAAACATTTTGAGATTACATGTGCTTATGTCCTTTGTTCATATTGATACTCTACTTCCAATCCCACAAGAAGGAAAAAAGGGAAAGCTTTAAAATCAAGTATCACTTTCCTAGGAATTTGGCAAGGTTTAGGAAAAAGTAGAAATCTGACGAGTTTTATGCATTGTAAGAAGCAACATTTGCCCCCAGGAGGCAATAAAATAAGGACAGTATGAGGACTGCACAAAATTGTACAGTGCAGGACAACTTGCTCATTCCTCTAAGATGTGATAAAAATTAGGAAATCTGATCTCGTCCACATTCATAAGCAAATAAAAACATAACCTAAACAAAACACAAATGCTTTGTTCTCCATACAACTTCTACATCTGCAACAATAAAGCACATTACAGTTTTTAAAAACTGGCCCCACCTAACGTATTTAGAGTACATTTCCTCTTGGCATCCTTATGTCATATGCCTTTAGGGGGATATTTGCTAGAGAAGTTGACTCAGCTTAGAAGAAGATATGTGAAAAGCAGGACTTTACAGTTTTCTTGTAAAACAGCATCATCACTTACAGTACCTAAAGAACGGGATTTTGACGAGTGGGATGCTGAAATGGGGAGTCTGGGAGAACAGATTTCTTGAGAAGTATCTGTTTTAGAAGGAAGGTGACTGAAGCGTTGATCCATGACCGTATCTACATCTTCTTCATCAGCAAGCAATGATGCTTTCATGATCTAAAAAGGCAATATCTATAGAATGAATGTGTTCCCTGGAATCCAAAGGCCATAAAAGAAAAATGCAGTTTACAACAACCAGTAAATTGCTCTGCCTGAAGGCTGTGTCCAGAGCTACTATAATATCGGTGTGGCTGCATGTGCCTGAGGAATTTAAGCTATAGAACATTCCTCTTATATCTAGAGTCCCACCAAAGTCTGGCACACAGCAATTGCTCACCTGTTTACAGGATGATTAACTTTGAAAATAAGACAAAGGCTAAACTTATAACATGCCAAAAGGCATAGGCAAAAGAAATTGAGACAGAGTTTAAAGAAACCTGTTATCTACTAGGCTATTAAAACTTTTATGGAGCACTTTTGAGAGCCTCAAAACCACCCTACAGAGAAAAATCTGTGCTCACAGATGTTAAATGACTCGCCTAAAGTCACATAGTAATAGTTATAGAACTCGGATTAGAATCCACGTGTTCTGAATCTCAATATAGCTTTCCCTCCCAGAACGGAAAAATGAGGCCCAAATATGGACCATATTCTGGCTTTTCTTCATTCCAATGACCACTCAATGCTCTTCAGTAAATAATCAAGGAAGAGGCCTGATTAGATGCAAGGGAGGTAAACATTAGTTTGGCTTCCTGTTGTAGTAAGGGTGGGTTAGGACTTCACCTGTAAGACATGTGGATTAATTCCCAGTGAAGATGCAATGTGTGTTGAGGCAGACACAGGTTCCTGATCCTCAGGCACGCACTCTTCTAACATGGAATCCAAAACTGGCTCCTGGGTGATATCTACCATGTCACTGTCCAGTTCCACAACCCTCCCTAACTGCTCCACCTCTGGGCTCTGGCTCTGTAGACAGCAGAAAGATCAGGGAAGCAGCATTAAATTATACCAAATAGACACAGAGCTTCTATAGTTATTCAGAATATGATATTGTAATACTAGATTCTGTCCATTCTAAGACAGTGTGAGGTAACATATTTGCTAAAAAGGATTTAGGAATAATTACCCCAAATCCCCCTATATGTACTTGAGATCTAAATATGGATACATGAAATCACCCTTTTGTAATATGTTAAGGTCTGGTGTCTGGAACGTAAGCCCCATACTGAACAAATCGTGGTCTTCGGACAAAGATTATGCCTTACCTGATACAGCTAGCAAATATAATTTTCTGATATACACAGGGTGACCCTGCCCTCACATTGCCTTGTAGCCAGAAGCCATTGGGAAAAGAGAATAAAAGGTACAAATATCAAAGTCTCAAGTAATTTTCCATTTTTTTATCTTTTCTATGACTAAATCCTAAAGGTTAGCTGGAATCTACATATGCAGTACCATGTAACATATGAGGAATGCCTACCCTAATTTCCCAAAAGGAAAAAACAAAGTAATATTAGAAACTTTTTTTTTTTTTTAAAGTAGGCTCCACACCAGGGCGCCTGGGTGGCTCAGTTGGTTAAGTGTCTGACTTCAGCTCAGGTCATGATCTCATAGTTTGTGAGTTAGAGCCCTGCAATGGGCTCTGTGCTGACAGCTCAGAGCCTGGAGTTTGCTTTAGATTCTGTATCTCCCTCTCTCTCTGCCTCTCCCTTGTTTGCACTGTGTCTCGGACTATTTCTCAAAAATAAACAAACATTAAAAAAAATTTTTTTTAAATAAAGTAGGCTCCACACCCAACGTGGGGCTTGAACTCACAACCGGGAGATCAAAAGTTCCACACTCTACCAACTGAGCCAGCCAGGTAGCCTCTTAGAAACAATTTTAATTTAGGAATAATTCCTTTATGTTCAAGTTCCAAGAGTTATATTTACATTTATTAAGGAGTTTTCAAGATATACCCATGACTACCAGTTTATGATTTGAAAAGGTAAATAACTCATCAACCTGAAGCCCACTGTAAAATAACCATTTCAGTACAAATTAAGTATGTCCTAAACCTGCATATTACCTGGTAAAATGGTGACAAGTGGCTAAGCCAACTTATGAAACATTCTCAAAATCAAAAAGTTTTACCACTTATTTTTCTTATCATGGTATCATTTATAGATTATTAATCTTCCAAAATTTTTGGTTTATCTTCCTAAGTGGCCTATTTCATGCTAACCCTCAAATAGATGCTAATGTGTAAAAGGTAGTTTAAAAAAATAATTTCATGGGGCACTTAGGTCAATTGTGTGTCTGATTCTTGATTTCGGCTTGGGTCATGGTCTCACGGTTTGTGGGACTGAGCCCCATGTCAGGCTCTGTGCTAGGAGCACAGAGCCTGCTTGGGATTCTGTCTCTCTGCCCCTTCCCTGCTCATGCTCTCTCTCAAAATAAATCAATAGACATTAAAAGTAAATAAATAATTTCTTGATTACTTTGAACAAAGAAACAATCATTAGTGTAACTTTTTCAACTTTATTTTTAATGGTCTATTAGCTATTCCCTTGCATTCCTTTAACACTTATCCTTACTGAAAGAATGACTGCTCTCATTTATAAGTGTAGAAAAACTGAAATGTTGGATGCATAGGGAATTGCAACTGAAGATATGAACATTCCCAAAGGACAGCTCTAACAAAACTAGATAATGATGAAAGGCAAAAATGATACTTTTTTACCTACTGTAGAGGCTAAAGGCAAGTGCGACTACCTTTATGCTCTACAATTCTGGAAAAAAATAAAATAAAAAGTAGCCCTGGTCACAATGCTCCCATTTTATTTATAAGAATTATGGGAACACTGTAACTCCAAAGCATCCCTAGTATATTAGAGTTTTTAACCAATTCACTTTAGGAAGCTATTAAACTACTCCATATCCTATGTGTCAACCTATCAGTTAGAATACCCTCCCACTGTTGGGTTCCCATTACATTCTGTCTAAACCTATTTTTTATGATCTATCATGATATACTATAAATTCTTGCATATGTGATGTCTGTCCCACCATATTGTCAAGGCTTGAAAACAGAGATTACGGCCTACTGTTTTCTGTATCTATCACAAGCACATTTTAAATTCAACATTCACCATTTTGTCAAATCTACTGCCTAGTGTAGTGCCTGGCATACAGCAGAAAGGGCAGTTAATAACCATGAAAGAACAAGGAGTGAGGATGCGTGGGAGAAAAGGAAAAAAAGGAGAGAATGGTTTCAACTTACACTACTCAACGAAGAAATAACAGCAGCAAGAGATGTTCACTTAGAACACTTTAAGGCAAAACGAAGGTATTTCAAGTAACTCGAATGGAGACCTAAGGGACCCAGCATATTTTTCAGAAGTATGCTAAGTAAGGATCAAGGTTTTATTTGCTCCACTCTCATGCATAGACTTTAAAGCTCTGAGGTATTGTGTAATAAGTAAGGGAGAAGTGAATTACTAGAAACTATGAGGAGCTGGGAAGCTCTTAGAACCATTAGTGAATGTTGTTAAAGTGTATCTAAGCAACTGCGGTAAACTTCCCCAAAAGATGCCTGTGTACTTATTTTCTGATCGATCTTGGGAGATCAGGTGCTTCTTCAAAACCAGTCCTGGAAAGAAAAGTAGACTAATAATAATTATAATAATAATAATAATAAAGATGGCTCAGAAGGAATTGAGGAAGTTAAAAAAAAATAGGGAGTCCTTGTGAGATCTATGGAAAAGAAAGGCAAATACTGGGAAAAGCAGCTAAATGGAATATTCCTTTCATATACTGTAATCTCTTGAAAGTAGATCTTATTTATGTCTAAATACCAGCACAATACATTGTAAATCCTAAGTACACAGATAATTTCTATAAAATAACTGTCTTTTTAGATACATGGAAGGTGAGATTTCATCACTGAAACCTTCAGGGATTTTAGAAACCTCCACTTTCCACCTCAAGAGAATCTTTCTCATACAAACAAAGCTGCCAATACCCTAAAGATAAAACATGTCTTAATCCAGTAGATAAAGTAATTCAAGTAGGTAAAGTAAATCATGACACCTTTTATTCAACAAAGGGTAAACAACCAATCCACGGTCAAACAGGTATTTAAATAATTCATACTGTCCTCGCCAAATAGTTTAATATAGTATACCTATTACCATTGCCAGCTTCCAAAATAGCTTTTATTTTTTTAAATGTTTTTTTTAATTTATTTTTGAGAGAGAGAGACAGAGAGAATGGGAGACACAGAATCTGAAGTAGGCTCCAGGCTCTGAACTGTCAGCACAGAGCCCAACATGGGGCTCAAACCCATGAACAGTGAGATCATGGCCTGAGCCAAAGTCAAATGTTTAACCAACTGAGCCACCCAGGTGCCCCCAGAATAACTTGTTTTCTAACTGCAAAGAATGTTTTATATTCATTTGGCTGGAAAATCAGCCTTGTCACCATTATTGTGTTCTCAGGAAAGATTCCATGTCGTGGTTTCAAGGGCCCACCAAAATAAGTGTGTATGTTTCTACACGTACATTCAGGGATATTACAATTAAGTATAAGACATGACAATACTAATATCTGAAGCAAAAAGACTTCTGGTATACAATTATTTCATATATATATATATATCATATATTACATAAAAATATAAAATGGATAATCACATATACATTTACTTAGTGGATAAATATAGACAGCTGCCACTTTACTTTTAAAAAGTATACACAAGAAAGGGGCACCTGGGTGGTTTAGTGGGTTAAGCGTCTGACTCTTGATTTCAGTTCAGGTCATGATCTCACAGTTGTGAGATCAAGCCCTGCGTCGGGCTCTGTGCTGAGCGTGGAGCCTGGTTAAGATTCTCTCCATCCCTCTCCCTTTGCCTCTCCCCTACTTGGCATGTGGGTGCTCTCTCTCCCAAAATAAAATTGACTAATTTTAAAAAGTATACACAAGATGAAATGTTAATTTTCTTCTAAATCCTAATCACTTTTTCCCTTGAAAAAAATTCCTAACTCATTTGAAGGTACTCACTGAATGAACAACGCTAAGTTTCTGAGCAAGTCAACTACTCAGTGTTGATACTGAACACAAGTTACAGTTCAGTATGATGTGGAGGTAAAAAGCTATAGGTAAAATCTCTCTCCCTGAGTGCTATCTGAGGTCTTTAAACAAATGGTTCTGAAGCCTCGATGCATATTTCAATCACCTGGGGGAAAGCATTTAAAATATAAATATGCCTGAGCCTCATGCCTATCTATGGAATCAAAGGTCACCAAAGGAGTGATCCAGTCAGCTGAAAACTAAATCTCAGATCAGCATTTTGGAAATAATGTTCTAACTACCAAATGTTTCTGCAACTGCCCTAATTTATCTGTGTGATGAAGGTTTTTATGCCAACACTTTCTGTAACTTCAAAGGCACAGAAGAGACTACATGAAGATTTAGTTACCTTAATGTTTTCTGGTTGCTTTGATTTACCTATTTAGAAGCAAATCAAAGCTTTAAGAACAAACTACAAAGACACGAATGATATTATACACGAGGCAGTGGGATAAAGTGACCATTAAACAAAAATGTGAATCTTCCTAATACCTAAAAAACCCCTAGCCCCCAATTCTGAGAACCTGAAATTGTACACAGGAGGAAAAAAAAACTGCTATGGCAGACTGGAGGTGGAGGAACACCATGTCCCTGAAATCAAGCTGCCCAGGGGGCCAGGTGACAGTGTGTAGAGAATCATCTTGACACTAGGATGAAAAGACAGTGCAGTCTGTTCCCAGTTCGTCCAGATGGCTCAAGTGTTTTCCTCGTGCCCAGTAAGATGTAGGTCTTGGTGCAAATTACTAAAAGCTATGCAACCACTACCATTTCCTACCTATCTCACTGGGCAATACGAAGGAAGTCCTTCATTACTGTTCCAATACGTTAGCCTAATATCTAAACAGCTCTACCCACTATTCCCATTTCTGTTTTTGCCATCCAAAGACCACCCACTTCTCTTCAATCAAAGGAGATAATCTGAAACAGATCCCATTCACTGTATTCTCTTTGCCCATTTTGATCCTTACGAAGTCTCTTTTTCCTACAACCTGGTTCTTGTGAAATTATATGGTACTCAGTTTCTTAAAAATTCTCACCTATGAAAGTGTCATCATAGAAATGTATAGTTTTCCCTTACTATTTGTATTCTGGAAATTAAACAGCCTAAAAATCACTGGTTGTCAAGACACATTACGTAAATTTGCTCTATCCACGGATGAAGTTTTTTTTTTTCTCAGCTGCATCTTTAGGATCTTAACAATTACTTTTATTAGCAGAAAAGAAGGCTACCTGACTCTTATTCTAGAAATACATATAATGTAAGATGAAAAAACACTTTGGAATGAAAGAGATTATACAAAGCATATGATTCAGAAAAAATGAACATGGAAAACTGGAAAACCAAGTCCATTTACAGCATTTCTTTAGTTCAGAAGAGATTTCTTAGGGGTTTTATGCTACAAAGATTATAAATATAAGAGTCAATATATTTCCCATTTCCCACTTTTATCATACCCTCCCCCTCACCTTGTACGCGCAAATATGAACATACATACACAACAATCTCCAGAAAATGCCTCCCAAGAAATTATTTAATAAATCATAAAATCGCACATTTCAGCAGCCATAAGAATTGTAGCACAAAAAATTCCAAAGGCCCTGCTTTTAGCAGCTGAGAGGTAGAGGATGCTTTACAAAGAAATTCTATATTAAGTTCTCTTTTTTGAGGGAGTATGGCAGCAAAGAAAAAAAATTTTTTGTAACTTGATTGAATATAAATGACATCCAAAGGAAAGTAAAACTCTTCATGAGGTGGCAAAGAAACTACCTGATATTTAAATTACAAACCTTTCCCTAGATGGACAAAAGGTTTATACTGGCTTAACAATACTGAAAAGGAGTATGATACAAGTAATTGCAATAAACAATGTAGCCCCTACTCTCCCCACGCCAAATAATTCATTTATATTCTAAAACTTGATCTATATTCAGAAAGATTATGTATTGTTAAAATACAAATATTAAGAGGTTACCTGAAGTATAAGCAAACAACTTGAGAAAAATGGAGTTAAAAAACCCTTGCAGAAAGCGAATTGAACTTTTAAAAAACCACAGAGGTAAAGAACAAGATTAAACTGCACATCAGATAGTCAACAAAAGTAGAATTTACTTTGTATCAACCCACACAAGCAAAATGCTATCTTAAGTTGATCACTGAGCAGAGAATTCAGCAAGTCCAAATGAAAGAGAGGGAGGTGTTTAAGAATGATAATCTGTAGAAGGAATGATCCAAACAGCATGAGAATTCCTTAAATCTCTCAATTTAAAAAAAGATGTCAGGACCACACCATGCCCTCCCTTGTACTTGTCTCAACGTGACTGCCAATACATTTGTACTCTTCAAAGTTCCAGGGGTCATAAAACAGCTTTGTACTAGCTGAATGACTTGCTTTCAACTTCTGTATCACGGATTCCATTCAAATTCACTGTCCTGTCTCTACCTGGGGTGGAGGTGCTGGCTTGCCATTAAGAGCCATCTGGAATGGGGTGGCCTGGCCTGCAGGAGGCAAAGGGGCAGTCTTCAACTTCTTTGTACTAGTTTTGGATGGCCGTTCCTCCTCTTCTTCATCAGAATCCTGAAGGCCATACTTAGAGAAATGGGAGACCTAAGGAAGAGAAGAATCCAACAAAATCAAAAAAAATGTTTTAAAGATTTTATTTTTAAGTAATCTCTACACCCAGTGTGGGGCTCAAACTTACAACCCCAAGATCAAGAGCCACATGCTCCACTGACTGAGCCAGCCAAGCGCCTCAGAATCAACAAAATCAATTTTAACACTTATATTCCTAAGAGCTTCCACAATACTTGTCCTTACAATCTTGCAGAATTAGCTTTAAAAAAAAAAGAGAGAGAGAGATCATAATATTTAAGGCACAATGTCATCTATCATACTTTACTGTTGTCCCTAGATTTAGATGATTAGTAAATGTACTAGTTGCTCATATACAATTACTAAATTATTAATACAGGAAACCGAATCCAGAAACACTGCTACTGTTTTCATTTCTATATGCTGCCTAGTTGTTCACTACCTACACAAGGACCTTCAACTAGTTAAATAACCCAACTGGCCTAGAAGAAAAGAAACCACTGGGTTAAACTATCAAGGAAGGGAGGAAGTCAATGTCTTCATCCCCAAAAATCTTTAAATGAATGACAATTTAGGAAGAGTTGGTATCAAGAGACAAAAATTCTGCCTCATGTCTCTAAGGATGTCACACATTAGAAAAACCACTCCTTAGAAGTGTATCTACATGCTCACAGGATGGGGTAGAGGATGTGAATCATCAGCATAAAAGTTTTTAATAGCTCCTTATTGTTCTGGTGTTTAACTAACATATGTAATTTAGAGCAAATCATAATGTACCTCTACATCTGTTTCCTAATTTGTAAAAATGAAAAGAATTTAAGAGAGACTCTTCTAACACATTTTGTCAGTGTTACTACAGTTTACAAGAACTAGGTTAAGTTGACTATATACCTTAAACACCCAAGAACCTGTTTCGGGACGGTACTCTTTGAATTGAGCTCCCTGTTTCCTTGAAACTGCTTCCAATCTGCCCTCATAGTTCATATCAGCAAGTCGATCTGGGCTCTTTATTAAACAGCGAGATGTTTTATCTGTTGGCCAAACTCCATCCAGTGTAACTTCGGCCTTCCTGTAATGTACAACCAAGTGAAGTGTAAATGTTCCATACTTAAGACCAGAAAGCCAAGTAACATCTATATAAAGGTACCTGTGTTACTTTGGAATTACTCTGCAGGTGTTACATAAACTTGTGTCCTGCCTCTTAGGGTAGATAAGCTTAAAAGCAAGGAATCACCCCCACATCACCTAACTCAATATCTGGTTGAAGAGTCAAACTCCATTTACTTTAAACTACCATGACACATCAATTATTTCCAATAAAATTTTGACACTTAAGCTATGCATCCTTGATCAAATTCAGTGCTAAAAGTCCAGATCTAGGACTTAACTCTTGGTGAAGGTCTTAAAGTGGTGTTGTACTTAACAACATTAATAATAGCAGCAACTACCACTAACAAATGCTTCCAGAATGAGCTAACAGGAATACCATAATATTAACCATTAAATATTGAGTGGGAAGATGACTATAACTGCAGTAAGGTACACCTTCTAATATCAATATGTGAGATCAAGGAGTGTGTTCTATTCATTCTGTATGACTTACACCTAGTACAGTCACTAGTACATAATAATAGATGACTTAAAGAAAAAAAACCTTTTATTAAGTAATCTCTATGCCCAATGTGGGGGCTTGAACCTACAACCCCGAGATCAAGAGTCACATGGTTCCACCAACTAAGCCAGCCAAGTGCCCCCAGATAGAACACAATTAAATCACAATATTTAATAGGTGACTTTTTAAAACATTATTCTTTTTAGTGTGATAAAAGATATAACACAAAATTTACATCTTAAGATTTACCACCTTAACCCTTTCCTTTTTATACCATTCAGTAGTGGTAAGTATGTCCACACTGTTGTGCAACCAATTTCCAAAACTTACCTTTCCTAAGTAAAACTCTATCCTTAGAAAACAACTCCCCTACCTCTACCCACTGGCAACCACTATTCTATTGTTTGTTTCTATGAATCTGTCTCTTTAGATGGCCTTAAATAAGTGGAATCATACAGTATTCTATGTTTTATGACCAGTTTATTTATGTCCTCAAGGTTCATCCGTGTTTTAGCATGTGTCAAAACATCCTTCCTTTTTAAGGCTATATAGTATTCCATTGTGTGTAAAAAGATTTTGTTTATCCATTCATCTGTCAATGAATATTTGGGTTGCTTCTAGTTCTTTGCTATTATGAACACTGTTATGAACATGGGTGTGTAATCACTCATGGTTGTGAGATCCTGCTGCCAATCCATCTGGATATATCTCCAGGATATATATCTATATATACATCTATATATCTATATCTATATGCACATCTACATATCTATATCTATACTCATATATAGATATACGTACATATCTAGATACATACACACACACATATATACACATATATGTGTATATTGCTTCCAATTCTTTAGAAACTGATGGGTCATTTTTAATTTTCTGAGGAATCACCATACTCTTTTCCATAGTAACTGAACGATTTTACATTCCCACCAAGATATACAAAGGTTCCAATTTCTCCATATTCTTGCCAAAAACTTTTTTAAACTTAGTAACGATCCTGATGGTATGATAGCTCACTGTGGTTTTGATTTGCATTTCTCTAATTATTAGCAATGTTGAGTACCTTTTCATATGTTTGCTGGCCATCTGTATCTCTGGAGACATGTGTACTGAAGTCCTTTGTCCATTTTTTTTTTTTTTTTTTGGTATTTTTGTTGTTGTTGAGATATAGTTCTTCATATTAACCACTTACCAGAAATATGATTTGTAAATGTTTGCTCCCATTCTGCAGGTTGGCTTTTCATTCTGTTGCACGTGTTCTTAGATGTACAGGGTTCTTATATTTTAATGTAGTCCAATTTGTTCATTTTTACTATTGTTGCCTATGCTTTTAGTGTTGTATTCGGTAAATCCTTGTCAAAATATAATGACATGGTAAAAAGAAGGCCTTGGGTGGCTCAGTTGGTTAACTGTCCCAACTCTTGATTTCCATCAGCTCAGATCATGATCTCATGGTTAGTGAGTTTGAACCACACATCAGGCTCTGTGCTGGGAACAAGGAGTCTGCTTGGGATTTTCTGTCTCCCGTTCTTTCTGCCCTTCCCCCCATTCCCTCTCTCTTAAAAATAAACAACCATTTAAAAAAAGAACGTCTCTTCAAAAAATGGTGTTGGGAAAACTGGACAGTAACATGCTAAAGAATAAAACTGGACCACTTTCTTACACCATACACAAAAATAAATTCAAAATGGATTAAAGACCTAAATGTGAGACCTGAAACCATAAAAATCTTAGTAGAGAACACAGGCAGTTAACTTCTTTAACAGTGGCCACAGCAACTTCTTTCTAGGTATGTCTCCAGAGGCAAGGGAAACAAAATAAAAAATAAACTATTGGGACTATACTAAAATAACAAACTTCTACACAATGAAGGAATCAATCAACAAAACCAAAAGGCAACCTAAGAAATGGGAGACGGTATTTGCAAATGACATATCTGATAAAGGGCTAGGATCCACAATACACAAAGAACTTATAACACTCAATACCCAAAAAATGAATAATCCAATTAAAAATGGACAGAAGACATGAATAGACAGTTTTCCAAAGAAGACGTACAGATGGCCAAAACACATGAAAAGATGCTCAGTATCACTCATCAACAGGGAAATGCAAATCAAAACTACAATGAGATGTCACTCACACCTGTCAGAATAGCTAAAATCAACAACACAGGAAACAACAACAGGTATTGGCGAGGATGCGGAGAAAAAGGAACCTGTTTGCACTGTTGGTGGGAATGCAAACTGGTGCAGCCACTGTGGGAAATAGTATGGAGATTCCTCAAAAAGTTAAAAATAGAACTACTCTGGGGTGCCTGGGTGGCTCAGTCGGTTGAGCGTCTGACTTCAGCTCAGGTCATGATCTCACAGTTCATGAGTTCGAGCCCCGTGTCTGGCTCTGTGCTGACAGCTTGAAGCCTGGAGACTGCTTTGGATTCTGTGTCTCCCTCTCTCTCTGTCCCTCCCCCACTCGTGCTCTCTCTCTCTCTCTCTCAAAAATAAACAAACATTAAAAAAAAATTAAAAAAAAACCAGAACTACTCTGTGATGCAGCAATTGAACTACGAGGTGTTTACCCAAAGAACACAAAAATACTAATTCAAAGGGATACATGCATCCCAATGTTTACAGTATTATAATTATAATAGCCAAATTATGGAAACAGTTCAAGTGTCCATCAATTGATGAATGGATAAAGAAGTATACACACACCACACACCCCATTAAATATTATTCAGCCTTAAAAAAGAATGAAATGGGCGCCTGGGTGGCGCAGTCGGTTAAGCGTCCGACTTCAGCCAGGTCACGATCTCGCGGTCCGTGAGTTCGAGCCCCGCGTCGGGCTCTGGGCTGATGGCTCAGAGCCTGGAGCCTGTTTCCGATTCTCTGCCTCCCTCTCTCTCTGCCCCTCGCCCGTTCATGCTCTGTCTCTCTCTGTCCCCAAAATAAATATAAAACGTTGAAAAAAAATTAAAAAAAAAAAAAAAGAATGAAATGTTGCCATTTGCAACAACATGGACGGAGCTAGAGAGTATTATGTTAAACAAAATTACTCTGAGAAAGATAAATACTGTATGATTTCACTCATATCTGGAATTCAAAAAACAAATAAGCAAAGGAGGGAAAAAAGAGAGGCAAACCAAAAAACAGACTCTTGACCATAGAGAACAAAATGATGGTTACCAGAGGGGTTGGGGGGGGGGGTTGGGTTAAATGGATAATGGGGATTAAGGAGTGCACTTGTGATGAGCACTGGGTGATGTATGGAAGTGTTGCATACTGTACTCCTGAAACTAATACACTGTATGTAAACTAAAAACTTAAAAAAAAATACACACACACACACACACACACACACACACATATATATATATGTAAACTTCCCCTATGTTTTACTCTAAGAGTGTTGTAAGTTTTAGGTCTTATGTTGAGGCTTTAGTCCATTTTGAGGTTTGTTTTTTTTTTTTTAATATAGTATAAAAGTACAACTTCATACTTCTGCATACAGGTTTCCCAGAATCATTTGGTAAAGAGATTGTTCTTTCCCCTACTGAATGGTTTTGGCAGTCTTGTCAAAGATAACTTAACTACATATGTGAGGTACAATGCTGCTAGTATCTTCATAGGGATTACATTAAATCTGTAGATTGCTTTGGGTAGTATAGACATCTTAATAATTTAGTCTTCCAATCCATAAACATGAGATAATTACCATTTGTTTGTCTTCTTTCAGCTTTTGCTTCCCTGGTTAATCTTATTCTTAAATATTTTATTCTTTTTGATAGAATTGCTTTCCTTTTTGGACTGTTCATTATTAGTATATAGAAACTTAACTGATTTTTGCGAGTTAATTTTGTATCCTGCTACCTTGCTGAATTTATAACTGTTTTATGGAATCTTTAGGTTTCCCACATAAGATCATGTCATCTCTCAACAGAGATATTTTACTTCCTCCTTTCCAATCTGGGTGATGCCTTTTTTCTTTTGAGACAGATGGTGGGAACACACAGGGGAGGTGCAGAGAGAGAGAGAGAGAGAGAGAGAGGGAGGGAGACAGACAGAGAGACAGAGAGAGACACAGAATATCTTAAGCAGGCTCCATGACCTGCGCAGAGCCCAACGCAGGGCTCAATCTCACAACTGTGAGATCATAACCCGAACTGTAATCAAGAGTCGGATGCTTAACTAAGCCACCCAGGGCCCCCAGGATGATACCTTGTATTTCTGTTCCTTGCATAACTGCCCTGGCAGTTATATTGAATAAAAGTGGCGAGGAAAAGCTTTCACTCTTCCACCACTGAGCATATTTTCTGTGGATGTTGAAAACATGGCCTCCATTAAGCTGAGATAGTTTTCCTCTATCTCTAGTTTGTTGCGTGGCTTTCTCATAAAAGGGTATTGTATTTTGTCAAAATGCTTTTTCTCATCAGTTGAGATTATCATGTGATTTTCTTCACTCATTTTACAAACATGATGTATTACAAGATCAATTTTTCTATGTTGAACCTTCCTTGTGTTCCAGGAATAAATCCTACTTGGTCATGGTGTAAAATCCTCCCAATGTACTACTGAAATCCATTTGCTAATACAACTGGTGACAGAACAATGCTGGGGTTGGGTACCAACCCCCTGTGCAGTTGAAAATCTGTGTATCTGACTCCCACAAAACTTTACTACTAATAGCCTAGTTGACTAGAAGCCTTACTGATAACATAAACCACTGACTAACACATATTTCATATGTTATGTGATTATATACTGTATTATAATAAAGTAAACTAGAAAAATAAAATGTTAAGAAAATAGTAAGGAAAATGCAGTTACAGTACTGTACTATTAAAAAAACCCATGTATGTGGGCTCACACAGTTCAAGGGTCAAATGTATATTTTTTTGAAGATATTTACTTCGGTATTCATCAAGGATATTGATCTGTAGTCTGAAGTCATGTGGTTGAAGGCTTTTGGGGGCATGGGGGGGGGCTGTATTTTTTGATTACTGATTCAATTTCCTTATTATGGTTGGTAGGGTCCCCTAAGGGGAGAGAGAGAGAGAAAAAAAAAAAAAAAAAACCCTCAAGGCAGCTGGCTATATGTGTATGTGACAACATCCCTCATGACCTTGTAACATGAGACCACTTAATCAGACTACATGTTTGTGTGTTACCATATAAGAGAGACAAAGAAATAGAAAATGTATTAAAAACTATACCAGGCGGCATTTGGGGCTCAGTTCTTCGTGTACGAACCCAACTGAGCCGTGCCGGCACAAATAAAGTTGCTTCCTGGAAAGGAAAGCTTCAGGGTCACGACTCCCTGTATGAGAATACTGCTACAATAGGAAATATCTAAAAATTATTATACTTATAGGGCTATTCTGAATTTCCACTTCTTCACACTTGGTAGGTTGTGAACATAAATTATTTTACCTGTGGCCCTTTCATGTGTCTGAACAGGTATCCGAAGATAGTTTCTCCAATTACAATAAAGAGAGTTAAAAATGATCATAGCAGACACAAGAAAAAAAAGTACTATTAAAAAGTGTTTTGGGAAAGTAACAGTTGGTCCTGATATTAGGGAAAAGGAGTCAAAAAAAAGTCATAGTGTAGCATTTCTTTACCATTTTTACTTTTAAATTAAAGAAACAATCAGACTGTACAGTAAGTCAAAAAAGCAAGTTGCAGGAAAATGTATATAATATAAAAAAATGTGATTTAGTGGATTATTTTTTCTTTTTTTTCCTTAAAATTTTTTTTTCAATGTTTATTTATTTTGAGAGAAAGAGAATGCGAATGGAGGAAGGAGGGAGAGACACACACAGAATCCAAAGCAGGCTCCAGGCTCTGAGCTGTCAGCACAGGGCTCAACACAGGGCCTGAACCCACGAACTGTGAGATCATGACCTGAGCCAAAGTCAGACGCTTAACTGACTGAGCCACCTATGCACCCCAAGCAGATTTTTCTAAATACATAAATAAATTCATACCTATTTAGCCCTTCACCCACAGGTGGTTTTTGGTTATCATCTAAGTAGACAATCACTTCTTTCCTTCGAATATGCACAATATCATCCAAATTTAGATTTGTCAAATTCACATCTCCTTCAAAATAGATTGAACCATAACCTACAAGTCAAAGCAAATAGTTAAAAACTCATCCTGTATAGAAGGCAAATAATCTATTTTATACTCCCAGTGACTAAATAATCAGAGGAAGCAAGCAGCTTTAAACATTAATCAGGATTTTATTTAATTTTCTTAACAATTTTAAATCATCTCTACATTCAACATGGGGCTCAAACTCACAACCCAGAGAACAAGAGTCACATGCTCTGTCGACTGAGCCAGCCAGATGTCGCTAAACATGAACATTTTAAATCATCTGGCAAATACTTTCATTGTGTTATTTCATCCATAGTATGTATTAGAGGGTGACATCAAACACAGTTATCTAGTTTAACATCTACATTTCTATAGCACTTATCCTCAAAAAACAGCCTTCTTAAATCTCTTCTAAGTATCTGTACTACTGCTACATTTGAAACAACCCTTACTTAGTACCTAGCTTTCAGTGTACCTGACAGCCCTTTTGAAAATACAATACAGCAAGATGAGATTCCCCCCCCCCCCCAAAAAGTTATCTGTATTAACTTAGTATGAAGTTAAACCTAAATACTACTCCATCTTTTATTACTAAATTTTCTCTTAGTATTTTCTTGCTCACTTTCTTTAATTGTAGAAAACTCCAATGAGCCAAACAGTTACCAAAGAATGTTACACGATTATAAGCTTATTTTGTTACTTGTCAAAGTGTTTACCATGAAGGTCAAGGTGGGTCCAAGTATAGGGAAAAAAGAAATGGATTCAGCTATCAAGAGCTTCTTTTACTTAATTACAAAAATAAGGTGAAGATCTTTGGCTTAAACACTACAAACTTCTACGTTCACACTCACCTTTACGACCAATAGTGAAGTCAGAGACAATGCATTCTCCTTTTTCATTGGTAATTTTGGCAAGGTCATCCATAGATGGAATAGTGTAGTAACCAACCTTAGTGAGAACAATGCCTATGACAAAAGAAACAGCAAATATAGTATTAATTGTAATTGTCCTTAGGTAGAGGAATTTTCATATTTCACTTTTTCCTTTTTTAAAAATAATAATCTAAAAGCTAATATAATCTGAAACAATCAGTAACTAAATAAATTATTAAATAAAGAGAAAACATACAGGAATAAAGCATTTTTCCAAACTGGTTTTCTAAGGAACACTATGTGCCTAAGAGAAACCGTGTGGTTTTTTTTGTTTAAAGATTCCTGGTCAAGTAAGTTTGGGAAACATGCACATGATAGTATGTTACAGGCTCTGAGAACTTGTCAAATAATTAAGTCTATTTAACTTCACTTAATCCAGTGTTTCTCACGCTAATTAACCAGAGAAACTTCATACGGCCTCCATTAACATACTATACTATGAAACATAATCCATAAAATGAGTTCTGAGAAAGGGTTACTTAAGATACTTTTCTTTTATTCTACGGATGAAAATTCCAAAACCCAATGTGTAAAGAACCTGCCTTGATTACAAAGTAATTCGGCGGTATAGGCAGAGCTATAACTCCAAAGTCAATATGTGTTACTTTACAGCCTGTCTTCCATAAACCCCTTTTATCTTTCAAATTTACATTCCTAAGTAAAGAGCTAAAATCAAGATGAAAAATCTGACACGAGGGGTACATGTGTGGCTTAGTCAGTTAAGTGTCTGACTCTTAGTTTAGGCTCAGGTCATGATCGCACAGTTTATGGGCTCGAGCCCCGTACTGGGCTCCATGTTAGCGGTGCTGGGCTCCATGCTGGCAGTGCAGAGCCTGCTTAGGATTCTCTCTCTCCGCCCCTCCCCTGCTCTCTGTCTCTCTCTCAAAATAAATTAAAAAAGAAAAGAAAAGAAAAAAAAGAAAAAGAAAAATCCTACATAAGAAAGTCCCAAGGACAAATGGAAACTTAAAACATCTAAATTAGTGTTATTTAAAAATAAAAACAAAAAAAGGTCTAAATTAGTGTTATTTTTAAAAGTATTAACTAAGTAGATTTCTGAAGAATTCAAGAAAACAGAACACTGGTATGCTTGTTGTAATCACCCCTTGTCCCATTTATAGGTACAAATTAGGCTAACTTGCTTTGTGAGAGAATTTAAGGCTAATATCAGATCAAACTTCATCCTCCTGCAATGCCCACTCGTATACTTAATGTGTTTCTCTACTGGCAATGTTTAGAGAGTTGTTATAGTGTCCCTGGGGATGGAACTTTAAAATGAGAGGTGACAAATAAGGTCAATGAGAAAACAAAGAGCAATTAAAAAAAAAATCTAGACTGGGTATTTGAAAAACCGATGTAGTATCATAATGAATTCATGCAGATACACACACAAATAAAATATAAAGTTGTTTTCACAGGGCACCAAGTGACCAGAAAATATATGTGAAGGCAGTAAAATGATTAGGTACAGAAAAATGTTACAGACACTGCAAGATGAACTATAAAGCAACTCAAATGTTCACTAACAGAGAATGGATAAACCAAATGTGGCATATTTATAGTAATGGATTACTACTCAACAATAAAAAAAGAATGAACTGTTGACATATTGTGGATTAAATCTGATAAAAATTATAGAGTCAAAAAGAATATATATAGTATTAGTCCAAGAATAGGCAAAACTAATCTATGTGACAGAAACCAGACTGTGGTCAACTTCTGGGGACGGGGACATAAAAACTTTCCAGTTTCCATTATATATATTCAGTATATATATGTCAAAATTAACACTTAATATCTGTGCACTTCACTATATGTAAATTGTACCTGTTAAAAAAAAAAAGGGAATGTGATTACATTAATCAAAACCCAAATGAGGGGTGCCTGTGTGACTCAGTCAGTTAAGCGTCTCTCAATTTTGGCTCAGGTCATGATCTTGTGTTTGTAGGTTTGAGCCCCGTGTCAAGCTCTGTGCTGACAGCATGAAGTCTGTTTGGGATTCTCCCTTTCCCTCTCTCTCTGCCCCTCCCCTGCCCACACTCTCTCTCAAAAATAAATAAACATTAAAAAACAACAACAACAGGGGCGCCTGAGTGGCTCAGTCAGTTAAGTGTCAGACTTCGGCTCAGGTCATGATCTCATGGTTCATGAGTTTGAGCCCCGTGTCGGCTCTGGGCTAACTGCTCAGAGCCTGGAGCCCGTTTCAGATTCTGTGTCTCCCTCCGTCTGCCCCTCCACTGCTTGCACTCTGTCTCTTGCATTGTCTCAAAAATAAATAAACATTAAAAAAAAATTAAAACAA
Organism: Prionailurus bengalensis; assembly: GCF_016509475.1. Classification (NCBI taxonomy): domain Eukaryota; kingdom Metazoa; phylum Chordata; class Mammalia; order Carnivora; family Felidae; genus Prionailurus; species Prionailurus bengalensis. The sequence continues at coordinate 59,998,420 of NC_057346.1, forward strand.
CAACAACAACAACGAGATATTAGGTCAACAAAGAAAAAAAGGCAAGCTTTAAGTAAACAATTAAGACACTATAATCTTGTAGTTTACATTCTTTGTTTCATAGATCAGTTGGGAAAAACTAATCCGTTCATTGTTGGGGGAAACGAAAGAAAAGCACAGAACTGAGGTGATAATAAATAACCATAACAACGTATACCATTTGAATCCCTACACATTTCAATCACTATGGTTTATATACTATGCTAATTCATATCTCAAACCCTTATATGATAATAATTATCACTATTTTAATTAAAAAACTAGTAAGCAATCTGAGTTTATAAAGCTAGAAAAAGTAGGATAGTCTCTGTGGCTATAAAACTTGGGATCTGTAAACTATGCCAGGATAATTAATGACATGAATTTACTCCAAAAATACAGAAAGTATGTGAATTAAGAATCAACCAAAGCAGGGGCACCTGGGTGGCTCAGTCAGTTAAGTGTCTGACTTTCAATTTCGGCTCAGGTCATGATCTCACAGTCCTGAGATCAAGACCCGTGTCGGGCTCCACATTGAATCTGAAGCCTGCCTGGGATTCTCTCCCTCTCCCTCTGCCCCTCCCCTGCTCATGTGAGTGCACTTTCTCTTTCAAAATAAATAAACATTAAAAAAAAGAAAAAATCAACCAAAGAGTATGTGAAAAGGGTTTAAAATGTTAACTTCTAGAAAATGCAATAAAAACATTAAAAAGTTCAGATACCTGACTTCCACTAAGTTGAAAATCTGTGACAAGTAAGAGGTCTTAAATGACTAGTAAAAGATTACTCATGTACCAATCTAAATCTGACCTGCTGGATGCATATGGTAAGCATTATTTTCTATTTCTTCTCTGTCATCTTGCAGTGACTCCTCATGAAAAGAGGTCTCTTCACTGCTTCCTTCCAGCCCATTTCGCAAGGCAGCACGCATGTTTAGTGCAACAATGGTATCATCCACACTGCTACTGCTGTTGTGTTTATTTCCAGCACTCTCTGGGGTTTGAGGAATGGGTTTGGCAATAGGGTTAGTATAAAAACGTGACACAAGAGAATCATCATCTCCATCCTGCTGATGGTTCTCATCAACAGGTTTGCTCAGGAAACTGAACCTGAAAAGGTAGAAAACAAATAATATCTTAGCTCTTTGTAACAATGGTAATAGCCAACCTTCACTGAGCTTTTACTAATAAGTGCCCGGGACTACTCTAGTTAATTCCATATATTAAAATTTTATTTAATACTTGTAGTAACCCTCTGTAATAGGTTCCTATCATTCTCTTTTACAGGAAAGAAAACTGACAGAGAATAAGAAAGTAACTTGCCCAAATTAAAAAAGTTCTAAGTGCTAGAGCTGGGATTTTAACCCAGGAAAACTGGCTGTAGATTCCATGCCTTTAACTCCTATATTTTCATGAATGAGTGATCTGAGCATCCCAATTTTCCCAATTTTTAGTTAAAAAAAAAAAAAAAAAAGGCACTCTACTATGTGAGGTCAAATAAGAGTGGTGAATTTCAAACTAAAAAAATTGAAAAATTTTAGGTTTTCAATATTATTATCAGCAAGGTATTAGAAAATGCTTCGTTCATGAAAAATCAAACTAGAATTTTATCCCGAGACAAAAACAAAAAACAAAAACAGGAGTGCAAAGATGTAAATAGAATTTTTCACTGAGGCATTACTCTGAATATAGGAATATCAAAATAATCTAAATGTCTTCTAATGGGGAACTAATTATCACATATTCACAATAATGGCTACCAAGTAATTAAAAAAGAGGCATATATATATTCATATTGATATAGAAAGGTATTTATAATAAAATAAATAAAAATAAGCAAGCTATAAAACATTGCATCATTCATGCCTATCTCTACAATATCTATATAAACAAATTTCAAAATTTTAAGAAAAGACATCAAACTATTAAGGGTTATAAGGGTGACTATTTCCACTTCCTCCTTTATACACTTGTATACTTATTACTTATTTTTTTGGTTTGGTTACAGTGACCATGTATCACTTTGATAATGATCACAAACAAGATATAGCTCCTTTTAAAGGTGGTGAAGGGTGTCAAATGTGTGAGAACCCTGGTTCAAAATGACATGCACGGATACCAAAATAGTTATGCAAAACTGAATCAGAAGAACTCCAATAATTTTAAGGTCTAAAGTACTCAAAAAACAAGAACAGGACTTAATTTCTAGATGCTCATATGCTGTAATACTATGCAACATTCACCAAACTTCATACATTTTCATAGAATGAGTAAATTCCAAGCTTAGAATCTCTTCAGAATGAGAACAGGGCTCTCTTCCAGGAACAACCCAAAACAAAATCTGGCTTACCTCTCCCCATTTTCTGGATAATCAGATGGTGAAGCGAGATCTTCGGAGTCACGATTAACAGGAGAAAAGAGATTGCTGTTGTTAAGGTTTTTCAAAACCAACTTCTTAATGCTCTTCCTATAAACAGAGACCAAAAGAAAAAAAAAAAGAACTCAGATGCACATAATCACATCACTGGCATTACCTTAAAAACCAGAGTCAAAAAGAGCACCCTCGTTCAGCTCTTAAATAACAATGGCCAAAGAGGTTCAATTCACAGTCTTTAATATATAACCAGGACTTAAGGTCTCAAATATATTATACTCTGCTGTTTAGAAGAATATGCTAAGCACATTCAAAACAAAGTGGGGAATCCCCTTTGAAAACAGTCATCCTTCACTGAATCCTGAACACTTTATCCAGACACTTAGATAACCCATCATAGTATGTCTCATGTTTTGAGTAACTCTCTACATGTCTTCTCTCTTTAAACATTTTCTTCCTTTTTTGACAGTCAGGATTTATGACTGTCTCTTCATAGAACTTGGCATGCTGTCTTGAAGAAATAGAAAGGAGGTATTTGCTGACTAAATAAGATTTCTTTTAAAGATGACAAGAAATAGGAGTAAAAACCCCTGATATTCAAATAATCACAAAATTTCAAATTTGCGTACAGAAGGTTTACTTAAGGCAAGAACGTCTGTGGTATATAAGCTTCAAACAAAGAACCATATGAAGAGATATTAATCAATCTTCACTTAAAAACTCACTGGATTAACTAATATGCTACACTCCCTCTTAAAAATAACAAACTGCAGGGGCGCCTGGTGGTTCAGTTGGTTAAGCTCTAGACTTTTGATTTCAGCTCAGGTCATGATCTCACAGTTTGTGAGTTCCAGCCCCACGTCAGGCTCTGCGCTGACAGCGTGGAGCCTTCTTGGGACTCACTCTCTCCTTCTCTCTCTGGCCCTCTTCCACACTCTCTCTCAAATAAATAAACTGAAAAAAATAAAAATAAAAATACAAGTTGCAAGCAGTATATAAATAACACTCATCTATTTATTTCTAATCTCAACAACTGAGTTATATGGGAACAATTGTCAGCAGCATTTGTTCTAAATGTGTGTATGCTATAGTCCTTATTATAATGGTGTCATTAAATATGTATTAAATAAGCCAATGAAATAGGCACTTGACAATAAAGAATTGTTATTTCCATGAAAATTAAAACTTGCCTTCCTATTAATGGGTAACACAAACCAATCCTCCTAGAGAAACAATCAGAAAAGCTAGAGCTCTTTACAGGCATGGAAAGGTAACAAGATAGTAAAAAAGGACTGAACCAGCACCTGGAGGGACACTGGCACAGAGAGGTGTTATTATAATGGTGTCTGTTATTTACGATTGCTTTTCTCCTGGAGACTTTTCTTCTCTAAAATTTTGTTTTTTGATTTTAAGCGATTTCTACACCCCACGTGGGGCTCAAACTCACAACCCTGAGATTAAGAGTTACAAGCTCTTCCAACTGAGCCAGCCAGGAGCCCCTCCTTGGGACTTCTCTGATTCCAAGGGGAAGGTTAAGAGGTTGATGGTGTGCCTGACAGTCTTGAGGGACTAGAGAGATAGAGACTGGAGTCTGGAGCCACCAGGAGGTTAGGGGCACTAGTGAATGCCACTTATTCTGTGTTGGGACCTGGAAAGTCTTTACCTCTGGAGTTAAGAGAGAACTAAAAGTAAAAAGTATAAATCACAAGTTCAGTTCTGACTCATCTCAATAAGCACTTGTCATAAAAAAGCAAAAATTCTCTGTAAGTCAGTATCATTATCTTTTAACTCTATTGCCTTAAGCAGTTGTGAAAATGACAGACATAAAATAATTTTTAAAAAAGACACAAAAGGAGACAAGATATTTCTTCAAAGAAGATGAATGGCCAATAAGCAAGTAAGATGTTCAACATTACTAGTTATAAAGGAAATGCAAATTATAAGCACAAAATACCACTTCACACCCAGTAGAATGGCTATTATACACACACAAACAGAAAATACTAAGTGCTGACAAGCAAATGGAGAACATGAAAACATGCATTGCTGCTGAGAATGTAAAATGGTGTAGGTGCTGTAGAAAACAGTTTGACAGTTCCTCAAAAGGTTAAATACAGAATGACCAAACAATTCCAATCCTAGATATATACCCCAAATAACTGAAAACAGATACTTGTACACCAATGTTCATAACAGCACTATTCACATAGCTAAAGTGTGGAATAACCCAAACATCGAACAACAGATGAATGGATAAACAAAATGTGGCATATCCATACAACAGAATATTCAGCCTTAAAGCTTCAATGAAGCTTTGATACATGCTACAATATTATGAATATTAAAAACATTAAGCCAAGTAAAATAATCCAGACATGAAAAAGAATACTGTAGGAATCCCCTTATATAAGTATCTAAAATAGGCTAATTCATACAGACAGAAAGTAATACAGAGGTTAAAAGGGACTGAAAGGAGGAGGAAATACAGAATTATTGCATAACAGGTGCATTTTTCCTGTTTGGGATGATGAAAAAGTTCTAGAAATGGTTGTGATGGTTACACAATACTGTGAATGTACTTAATGCCACTGAATTGTACACTTAACATAAAATTTATCATTTTAACCATTTTTATTTATACTTTACAACAAGAATTATTAAGTAAAAAAAATAAGTAAAACACAAGTGATTCAGACGTACATTTGTAAACCCTGTTAAGTATTAAAATGGATAAATTTAGGGAACTGTAGATGTGTTCATTTTTTGTGATATTGGAAGTTAAGGAAATAAAGTAACCAAACTAAAAAAAAAAAGGAAAAAAGGAAAAATCAGTATGAATATTGAAGACCCAAATGATTAGCAAGTCTAGCCTAATTTAAGACCATACCCCAACAAATATCTTTTCTTTTTATTTTTTAAGTTTATTTATTTATTTATTTATTTTGAGAGAGATTGTGTGTGTGTGGGAGGGGCAGAGAGAGAGACAGAGAGAGAAAATCCCAAGTAGACCCCACACTGTCAGCACAAAGCCTGATGCAAGGCTCAAACGCATGAACCATGAGACAATGACCCGAGGTGAAATCAAGAATCAGACGCTTAACCAACTGAACCACCCAGATGCTCCTATAGTTTTATCAAATACACGTGGAATATTAAAAAAACTAGCCATATGTTGGGATCATAAAAGCAAGCCACATGACACAAAAACAGACACATAGACCAATGGAATAGAATAGAAACCCCAGAACTAGACCCACAAACATAGGGCCAACTCATCTTTGACAAAGCAGGAAAGAACATCCAATGGAAAAAAGACAGCCTCTTTAACAAATGGTGCTGGGAGAACTGGACAGCAACATGCAGAAGGTTGAAACTAGACCACTTTCTCACACCATTCACAAAAGTAAACTCAAAATGGATAAAGGACCTGAATGTGAGACGGAAACCATCAAAACCTTAGAGGAGAAAGCAGGAAAAGACCTCTCTGACCTCAGCCGTAGCAATCTCTTACTCGACACATCCCCAAAGGCAAGGGAATTAAAAGCAAAAGTGAATTACTGGGACCTTATGAAGATAAAAAGCTTCTGCACAGCAAGGGAAACAACCAACAAAACTAAAAGGCAACCAACGGAATGGGAAAAGATATTCGCAAATGACATATCGGACAAAGGGCTAGTATCCAAAATCTATAAAGAGCTCACCAAACTCCACACCCGAAAAACAAATAACCCAGTGAAGAAATGGGCAGAAAACATGAATAGACACTTCTCTAAAGAAGACATCCGGATGGCCAACAGGCACATGAAAAGATGTTCAACATCGCTCCTTATCAGGGAAATACAAATCAAAACCACACTCAGATATCACCTCACGCCAGTCAGAGTGGCCAAAATGAACAAATCAGGAGACTATAGATGCTGGAGAGGATGTGGAGAAACGGGAACCCTCTTGCACTGTTGGTGGGAATGCAAATTGGTGCAGCCACTCTGGAAAGCAGTGTGGAGGTCCCTCAGAAAATTAAAAATAGACCTACCCTATGACCCAGCAATAGCACTGCTAGGAATTTATCCAAGGGATACAGGAGCACTGATGCATAGGGCCACTTGTACCCCAATGTTTATAGCAGCACTCTCAACAATAGCCAAAGTATGGAAAGAGCCTAAATATCCATCAACTGATGAATGGATAAAGAAATTGTGGTTTATATACACAATGGAATACTACGTGGCAATGAGAAAAAATGAAATACGGCCTTTTGTAGCAACGTGGATGGAACTGGAGAGTGTGATGCTAAGTGAAATAAGCCATACAGAGAAAGACAGATACCATATGGTTTCACTCTTATGTGGATCCTGAGAAACTCAACAGAAACCCATGGGGGAGGGGAAGGAAAAAAAAAAAAGAGGTTAGAGTGGGAGAGAGCCAAAGCATAAGAGACTGTTAAAAACTGAGAACAAACTGAGGGTTGATGGGGGGTGGGAGGGAGGGAGGGGAGGGTGGGTGATGGGTATTGAGGAGGGCACATTTGGGGATGAGCACTGGGTGTTGTATGGAAACCAATTTGACAATAAATTTCATATATTAAAAATAAATAAATAAATAAATAAATAAATAAATAAATAAATAAAAAGCAAGCCACAAATTTCAGAGAATCAAAATCACCTGGAGTACCTTTTTTGAACATAAACTAGAAATCACTAACAAAACAATCGCTTAAAAGTCTCCATGTTAAGAATTCATACTCATATAATCCAAGGCTCAAAATACCTCCCCCATGAAAATTAGAAGCATTTGATTCATATGTAATTACCTGGATGATAAAGAGTACTCCATATCAAAACTTAGAGAACACAAATATAGCTGAACTAAAAGGAAATTTATATCTTTAAATACATGTATTTGGAAAGAAGAAAAGCTGAAAATCAAAAAACTAAGCGTCTATTTGTAAAAAGGACAGGAAATTAAATACCAAAAAAAAGGGGGGGAGGAAGAAAGGAAGAAACTGAAGACAAAATAAAAATAAACATTAGTGAAAATATAAATAAAAGTTTATAAAATAGAAAACAATCACAGAATCGGAAGCATCAATAAAAGTCAGTAGTTCTTTGAAATCAGTAAAACTGGTAGATCCATGACCAGACTGAGAATACACACACACACACACACACACACACACACACACACACACACATCTTTGTCAGAAATGAAAATGGTGATATCCCCATAGATTCTACTGAAATGAAGAAGATAGTAAGGATACTTTTTAACAACTTTATGCCAATGAATTTGACATTTTAGTTGAAATGAACAAACGTTATAAAAACATAACTTGCCAAAGGTGACTCAAAAAATAAAAAAGCTCAATACCCTATTAACTTTTATATAAGTTAATAATTAAGAAAAAAACCAAAACCAAGCCTTACTACAAAAAAAACTTCAGGCCCATATACCTTCACTAGTACTCTATATTTAATATAAACAAACCCCAAAAAGGTCTATCTTACATAAACTTGTCCAGACAATAGAATGAGGAAATAGTCCCCAATTTGTTTAAAAGGTCAGCAAAAACTTTATACTAAAATTAGGTAAGAGGGGCACCCGGGTGGCTCAGTCAGTTAAGCATCTGACTTTGGCTCAGGTCATGATCTCCTGGTTTGCGTTAGGCTCTGTGCTGAGAGGCTGGAGCCTGCTTTGGATTCGGTTTCTCCCTCTCTCTCTGCCCCTCCCCTACTTGTTCTCTCTCTCTCTCTCTCTCTCTCTCTCTCTCTCTCTCTCTCTCTCTCAGAAATAAATAAAAACATTTGAAAAAAAAAAAAACATGTAGGAAAGGAAAATTCAAGCTTATCTAAGTCATTAACACAGATGGCAAGAAATCCTGGACAAAATTTTACACAGTGAATCCTAATAAGCAAAGAAATTATCAAACACTATCAGAGCCTATGTGCAAAGAATTTCTCCTGAACACCCCGCTTTTGCCGGCCAAGATGGGACAACTTGACAATCATAAAAAAACACCAGCTACAACAGACTGAAACACAGCAACCAGGGTGGGGAGACTGATTAAATATTTCACATGAAGAACATACTTTCAACTAGAAGATAAGGAACCAAACATAAAACATAAAAACAGTGCCAGGCAAAAGTGAAGAGGACTGAGACCAGAAATACGAAGTTAGGTACAAAGAACAGAGTGTAGCAAAACTAATTTGGGAAAGCAAAACTATGTGACTTCAAAGACTAAGTTTATTTCAACAATGAAATACTTCATAAGTAAAAACAAATGACAGATTCATGTATATTCTGCCATAGTTAAGTCACTGCTCTCAACTGGCTTATAGGAATATAGATAGAAAGGTATGTAGTAATAAAATTGATTTTTTTTTAAGGTTTATGTTTTTAATTAAAAAAATTTTTTTTAACATTTATCCATTTTTGAGAGAGAGGGAGAGACAGAGAGAGAGAGGCACAAATGGGGCATGGGCAGAGACAGAGGGAGACACAGAATCAGAAGCACGTTCCAGGCTCTGAGCTGTCAGCACAGAGCCCAATGCAGGGGCTTGAACCCATGAACCTTGAGTTCACAAGCTGAGCTGAAATTAGACACTCAACCAACGGAGCCACCCAAGCATTCCTTTCTTTTTTTTTCTTTTTTTTTTTGAGAGAGAGTGCACACATGCACAAGCTGGTGAGGGGCACAGAGAGGAGGACAGAGGGTCTGAACCGGGCTCCATGCTGGCAGCAGAGAGCCATATGTGGAGCTCAAACTCCACATACTAAATTGTACAATTTGATAAGTTTTGACATCTGTGTACACCAGTGAAACCATTACCATAATCCAGAAAAACACAGTCATCATACCCAAAAGTTTCTTTGTACTCCTTGTAATCTCTCCTTCCTACCATCGCCATAACGACGACTCGCATCTTCTAGTATTTTATGTAAATGGAGGGGGGAAAAAAACCCTGATTTGGCAAATACAGGATAGAATACCATGAATTCAAGTAAGTTATGTTTAAAACAAATATTCAAAATAATACTGGAAAATAAAACTCTTAACTAGGGGTGCCTGGGTGTCTCAATCGGTTAAGCGTCCAACTTCGGTTCAGGTCATGATCTTACAGTTAGTGGGTTCGAGTCCCACGTTGGGCTCTGTGCTGACAGCTTGGAGCCTGGAGCCTGCTTCAGATTCTGTGTCTCCCTCTCTCTTTGCCCATCCCTCACTTGCGCTCTCTTTCTCTCTCAAAATAATAAACATTAAAAAAAATTAAGCAAACCTGTTACTTGAAAAAAAAAAAACATAGGCATATTTAAACCAGAAACACAGCAAAATATTCCCTCTGACAGTCCTCCCTAACCCTCTTCAGTTTATTTATTTTTAACGTAATCTCTATGCCCAACATGGGGCTCGAACTCACAACCTGGAGATCAAAAGTTCTATGCTCCACCAAGTCAGCCAGGTGCCCCTCCATCCTCAATTTAAATAACACATCTTCAGAGCAGCTTTCTTTCATCATGCTATTAGTCTCTCCTACAGTGGCAATCTCTGCTTCTTTCTGTCATTTGTCTCACTTGTGATTACTGTCAACATCTCTCTCCCCTCACAGATTATGAATTGGGTGACAGAGGAATGAATTTTGTTCTTAGTTGCATTCCCAGTGCCCATCACACTTGGCATTTAGTAGTTACTTGATATATGTTTGTTGAATGAAGGAACATACACATGAATTAAAGAATATTTTCAGGGTGCCTGGATGGCTCAGTCAGTTAAGTGTCTGACTTCGTCTCAGGTCATGATCTCGCGGTTCATGGGTTTGAGCCCTGCATCAGACTCTGTGCTGACAGCTCAGAGCCTGGAGCCTGCTTTGGATTCTGTGTCTCCCTCTCTCTTTGCCCCTCCCCAGCTCGCGTGCATGTGCGCTCTCTCTCTCTGAAAAATAAACATTAAAAAAAAAAATTTTTTTTTAAACAGTATTTTCAAATTTTTGTCACTCAGAATAAATATAATTACTGGCTTGCTCTATAGTAAATTCCTCTGACTAGAATGAAAAGGCAAAAGGAAAAAGATGTGGCACTGAAAAGGTTCTCACACCGTTAATCTATCAAATTCATCTTTCAGAGCAGAGTGCTGTTCTAGTGGCGGCCATACTTATAAAGTCCTTCATTAATCTTTTACCATCTGTGGTATTATATGGCAACTGTTTACAGAGTTATAAAGTGGTAGCCCAAGGTTTGGTTTAGGAAGTGAACAGTAGCATCTGCCATTTCCTTTAGATAGTTAAATACAGTTAACACTACATTCTAGATTCTAACAACTCAATCATGGAAAGCTGACAGCATAAACTAGAAAGACCTTTATGATCTCCATCCCCTTATTCCTTGGCTTAGAATATTTCCACCTCTAAGACCCTTCCCCATAACTGGCATAAGAGTGAAGTTGTGGGATTCTATGATATTATTTAGCTCCCTTTATGCCTAAGATGCATTCAGATGTTCAACATTCATTGATTACTTACTAAGTAACAAGAACTATTTCATGCACTTTAAATGACAGAACAAAACAAGGGTACCTACCTATATAGAACTCATGTTCTAGAGCGAGAGAACAGAAAGAAAACTAAAAATAAATTACATATTAGAAGGTATGAGAAAGAAAGAAAAAGAAGGATGAGAAGAATGTGGGGGGAATGCTGACAAGAGAAAAGATGAGTGCGATTTTCAATAGACTGGTCCAAGTAATCTTCATTGAGGGGACATGTGACTAAACACTGAGGGTTAACTATAAGGATTTATCGGAAGAAGTGTTTCAGTGCAAAAAGAACAAGCAGGGCAAAGATTGAAAGGCAACACATGGCTTTTCTGTCCTAACAGTGGCAAGGAGGCACTAAAATTAGAGTGGAGTAGACAATGGAGAGTAGTAGTAGTCACATTCATACAGGTAATGGAAGGTCAGATCTTACAGTACCTTACACACCATTGCACAGAATTTGGCTTTTACTCTGAGTAAAAAACCAATCACCACACAGTTTTGAAGAGAAGAGTGACATGATATGACTTAACACTTCAAATAGATCTCTAGCTACATTCAGAATAGAATGCAGAAGGGTAAGGGTAAAAGCTGAAAGATCAGGAGAATATTGTAATAATTCAGTGAAGAGATGATGATGGCTTGGATCAGGGTAGTAGAGTGGTTAATAATTGGTCAGATGCTGGGTAATCTTTGTAGGTACAACAAAGAAGATTTGCTGATGGTTTAGATGTGGGACATATGAAAGAAGTAAAGGATTCCAAAGTTTCTGGCCTGAGCAGCTAGAATGACAGAAATGCAATTATCTGATAGAAGTTTGGATGTAACAGGTTTGAGGTGGAAGATGAGGAGTTCAGTGTTGTAAACGTTAATTTTGAAATAAATATCTTTTAGACATCCAAGTGGAGATGTTGAGTAGGGCTGGATATAAAAATCCGGAGTTTGGGAGAGAGGTCGGGAGTGGAGATAGAAGTTTGGGAATCATCAGACTATAGATGACATACAAAGCTATGAAACTAAATTAAATCACTCTGAGACAGTAAAGAAAATGTGATCAAGAACTGAGCTCAGGGGCATCCAATTTTAAGAGGTTGAGTAGAGGAGGAACCAGCCAAGGAGACAGAGGGCAACCAGTATAGTAGGAAGAAAACTAGGCAAGTGTGGGGTTCCTGGAAGTCAATTAAAGAATCAAGGAAGGAGGGTCCCTGGGTGGCTCAGTCAGTTAGGCACCTGACTTCAGCTCAGGTCATGATCTCATGGTTTGTGAGCACGAGCCCCACATGGGGGGAGCACCAGCCTCGCCTCTCTCTCTGTCTCTCTCTGCCCCTCACTCACTTGCGCCCTCTCTCTCTCAAAAAAAAAAAAGGAAGGAGAGATGAATCGTGTAAAATATTTCTAATACATTAAGACAGTTGAGAGCAGTAACACAGAAGTGGAAGCCAAGAAGGGGATATGGGTGGTATTACCAGCAAAATGTGTACCTTCCCACCCTAATCTTTTCTGTGCCAAACAAATTGCTAAATGCTGACACATAAACATGAATCATACACAGTCCCTGCCTTCAAAATAACCCAATGATATGCTAAGAAGAACTGTATGAAAATGGACTTTCCATCTTTTCTGAAGCAGTAGCCCACCATATTTTTAAGTAAAGAGTAATTTTTTTTAACTTAGTAACATTCATAAATAAAGAGCTGCACGTGATGAATTTCCACTTTTTCTCCACAGCTTTAAAAAAAAAAAAAAGAAAAAAAAAAAGGCCAAAACCACACTCTTCTGATTAAAGTACTTGCTGTTAAAAAAGCATCTGTAGGGGCACCTGGGTGGCTCAGCCAGTTAAACAGCTGACTTGAGATCTCAAAGTTCGTGGGATCAAGCCCTATGTGGGGCTCTGCACTGGCAGCGTAGAGCCTGCTTGGGATTCTCTCTCTCTGCCCCTCCTCTGTCTCTCTCTAAATAAATAAACTTAAAAAACAAAAACAAAAAACAAAACAAAACCTGTGTAGAAGCACCTGGCTGGCTCTGTCAGAGAAACATGCCACTCTTGAACTCGGGGTCATGAGTTAAGTCCCATGTGGGGTGTAGATATTACTTAAAAAAAAAAAAAAAAAAAAAAAAGCCAGAGTATCATCTGTTTGTCCAACTACGTATCTAGAAAAATAACGCAGAAATGAAATGCTCTGAAATTACATTTCCAAATGTTAACTACTGGTAACAATTTGCTATGTATTTTTCATTTTATTTCCATGTTCATGTTAGCACTCTAGGGCATATTTGCTCTACTGCATAATTTAAATTTAATTTTAAATGTTTACCAACAGCTCTTCTACATACTTTGTGTGTTTTTTCCTATGTAATTATTATTGGTTCAATACCTGTATGTATGGAAATATAAAAATATGTAGAGAGCTTCTTCTTAATTGGTTTGGCCAATTTAAGTTTTAAGAAAAAAGTACCTTCTGATTAAAAATAAAATTATGCAGGGGCGCCTGGGTGGCTTGGTCGGTTAAGCGTCCGACTTCAGCTCAGGTCATGATCTCACGGTCCGTGAGTTCGAACCCCGTGTCGGGCTCTGTGCTGACAGCTCAGAGCCTGGAGCCTGTTTCAGATTCTGTGTCTCCCTCTCTCTGACCCTCCCCTGTTCATGCTCTGTCTCTCTCTGTCTCAAAAATAAATAAACGTTAAAAAAAAAAAATTTTTTTAATAAAAAAAATAAAATTATGCAAGGACTAAATTCTCAAAATAAAACAAAAAACATGCATATGTAAAACTAGAAGCATATTAATCTAAATATTTTTATGTTAACCATGGTCACCCTTAGGAATGATCAGGTCACTTTTATTATCTGTAATGTTCTCTTTTTTTCAAGTTAAAAACAAAAACCTAAACACAACATTTCTATTACATTCAGGTAAATAATTATATATTATTTTGTACTTAGTTTAAATTAATATTCACACTTAACTTATGCTGACAAAAGTAAACTCACTTAGGCATGAATGCTCCATTGGCTAAGGATGGCTCATCATCATCCAGCCCATCAAACAGATGGGACTTCGCTGTGCCTGTTGTCTGTAAAGCCTTTGGTCGAACTCTGGTGGCAGGACGGGGTGTTAGTTTATAATGAGTGGGTGTAGTGAGAGCCTTCTGGGCTGCTGGATTTGTTGGTTTCAATCTCTGAAAAACAAAACCATCAAGAACAGTTCTAGTTTAATTCAAAGGCATTGTTTTGGCCTTAAAAAACTTGTAAGAATAGAGTTCAAATCTCCTATCTGCCAGTCACCCAACTAGAGACCTCTGTTTATTTTTCAACTAAACCAAAAATGTCACACTTCAAAATAAACTGAGATGTGCCCATGAATTGCTATTCAACTTCCACGCAATCCAAATCACTCTGAAAAAATAATAGCTTTCATTTATTCATCATTTAGTAAACACTGCTAATTGCCATGAGTCAAACACTAAGCACTCACAATAAAAATATAAAATCACTTCCCCTGATTTTTGAGGAAATTACAAGTTAGTGGAAGAGACACAACTAAATTAAGACTTCACGGATGCCTGGGTGGCTCAATCGGTTAAGCGTCTGACCTCAGCTCAGGGCATAAGCTCGAAGTCTGTGAGTCTGAGCCCTGTGCTGAGCCTGTAGCCTGCTTCAGATTCTGTGTCTCCAGCTCTCTCTCTGCCCCTCCCCAGCTTGTGCGTGCACACTCTTTCAAAAACTAGATAAACATTAAATTAAACAAACAAAAAAACCCACTTCAAGTTGATTTTGATGGCACCTTTATTATGCTTCTATAGCATCTTCGGGATGTTTTATATTTGTTTTCCTAAACATTATACATGGGATTATACAACCACTTGAAACAACAATGTCTAACATATAAAACCTGTCACAGTTCATTGTTCTTGTCACAGTGTAAATTGTTTGCACCAGTGTGAAACTGTCTGCAACAGTGAACCTTCCTAGATATTTTTTGTGATATTTCACAATTGTGTGCCTTTGCTTGGAATGTCTTGACTTAGACCTACCAACTTCTACATACATACTCAAAAAAAGTTAAATGTGACCTCTTTTGCAAAGCCTTATCAAACTTTAAATACTCTTCTTTAACATGAAATTTACCATTTTAATGCATACAATCCAGTGGGTTTTAGTATATTTAATAAGTTGTGCAAGAACCACCAATATCTAAGTCCAAAACATTCCCCTCACCCCAAAAAGAAATGCTGTGCCTCCCGATTCCAGCCCTTAAAACTCAGCAAACATGAATCTATTCTGTCTGTATAAATTTGCCTATTCTAGGCATTTTATATATGGAATCATGTGGCCTCTTGTGTCTGGTTTATTTCACCTAGCATGTTTTCAAGGTCCATCCATGTCATACATAGTATGTATCAGTACTTCATTCCTTTTTATGACTGAATGATATTCATCATATAGATCTACAACATTTTGTTTATCCATTCATCAGCTGACTGTATATACTATACTATACTATATTGAGCTTGAGTAAATTTAAACACCTTAACAGATCTGATCTTCCTCACTAAATAGCAAGTTCTCAGAGAATAAGTTCTTGCTTTCATTTTGTATCCTCAGTACTGAACACAGTGACCAGCACATGTTTAGGCCTAAAATTATGCTGCGCCACTAACACACAATGTTCATCTAAGCACAACTTACATTTACACAGCGTGTTAAAAAGCACTTTAAGTTCCTATCTTCTCATTGTATCTAGTTACAAGGTTAATTCAAGGGGCGCCTGGGTGGCTCAGTTGGTTGAGTGTCCAACTTCAGCTCAGGTCATGATCTCACAGTCCCTGAGTTCGAGCCCTGTGTCAGGGTCTGTGCTGATGGCTCAGAGCCTGGAGCCTGCTTCAGATTCTGTCTCCCTCTCTCTCTGCCCCTAACCCACTCGTGCTCTCTCTCTGTCCCCAAAATAAATAAAAACATTAAAAAAAAAACAAAAACAAAAACCCAAGGTTAATTCAATAGCCAGCTGAGGGAGAAATAAGATGACAGAAATGATTGAAGAGCTATAGACTGATCGACTTACTATAAGCCAGGTATGCATCATCTCATTTAATTCTGAACACTAAACAGTATTACCATTCCCATTTTACAGATGAGGAAACACATTCAGAGGCAAAATAACATGCTCAAGGTCTCATCAGTTGTACATGGTAACACAATGATCAAACAGACCAAAGACTACTTTTAACACCACACCACAGTGAGCAAAAGATTATTACTTTGACACTAGAGCATAAAAGATTAAGACAAAGTTAACTGCAGAAACCAGGAGAAAAGATATTGATGTGCCACTTAACAGCATTATTTTAGGAAAATCAGCCTCTCTGAGCCTTAGGTTTGCTCAACTATAAAATGGGAATAATAATACATGCCTTAGTTCAGAGCTATTGAAAGTCTCAGCCCTCATCTCCAGTCCAGTGTTCATTTCACTGCCATGCTGCCCTCCAGATAATAATAATTCCAAACGTAATTTTTTGCCCAGAAAAAAGCATAATGTGTCTTAAAAACTTAACTACACCTAGCTTTGCTTAGGCTATATATGTAAGAAATTACATTCTACACAGCTAGTTTCTCCTAACCTGAGAATAAACTTTATAAAAGCATCCTTAAATTTACCTCTTCTTTCTTTTTAGGGTCTGACATGGGATTCCGGAAGAGAGGAGAATCTCCAAAAGGTGAGTACGTTAGACTATTGATATGCTGCTGGAGAACAGCTTGCTGGGCAGCAGAAGCATTGGGATCTGTCAAAGCTTTTTTAAAAAAAGAAAAGAAAAAGCAAGATTATCAGTCCAAGGATCCAATGCATTTATAGCAAGAGAACACAACTGTTTTGGAAACACCTTCAAAACATTCAGACTCACTCAACAGCATTATTGGTGGGAAGCAGAGGAGCAAACTGTGAAGAAAACCAACAATCAAATAAACTAATGGGTCAAAGATATGAAGAGACATTTCATAAGAGATAACACACAAAAATTTTTACTTAAGTGTTCACTGTCAATAATCAATGAAATAAAATTTAAAACAACCCTGAAAAAATATATTATACCTACGTCATTATCTATCAGTGCCACAGCTGTATAGAAAGAGTTATAGTCTTTGACTTCTAGAAACATTACAAATTGGTTTACTCTGTCTAAAAGAAACGGTATGACAGTACATAAAACAAGTACTGTTTTTATGTTTTTTAACCTACTTGTTTCCATCATGGAAATTTAACCCAAGGACTTCATTAAACTAGAAACAAAATAAGGAAATGTTTGTAAGTGATGAATATTATCTGTTATAGTTAAGACTTGGGAACAACCTATGTCCAACATTAACAGCTGTAAAAATCATGACACATCAACATGGTGGGTTAAGTAGTTATTAAAAATAATGACAATGTGTTTCACTGTGGAAATAAGGAAACATCTTTGATTTAATAAGTAAAAACTGCAGAATAACTAAGACTAGAGGAAGAAAGTGGCATATAAAAAATGAAGATAGTTGCTAAGGTGTCCTTATATGTTTATTATTTACATTCAATATTCCTATTACATTCAAGTAAATTGAAAGAAAAAGTATCACTCCAATTAATCTAATTTTCTAAGTGTAAAAACATGTCATTAGTCACAGAGAATTCAGGGAACAGACAAGGAATGATAATCTATAATCATACACAGTAAAAACAAAACAAACCCCACAACTATCGGTACTATATCTTGATTGATGAAGAAACTGCTTTACAAAATTAGTATTTTCAAAAATACTGATAAAAAGTCAAATCATACTTAAGTCATCTTAGAGATAAAAATACTTTTTTCCTTTATAAATGTTTAAAATACGGCTAACACCAAAATATATTAGGTAATCCACATTAAAGAAGTGCCACAAACAAAACATTTGGAGAATTTTAGTACTCATAATAGAGGAAAAAACCACAGCAGCAGCAGCAACAACAAATCCAGGACAGCTAAAGCTAAATTAATGAAAAAGGGGTAGATCCACCTTAGTCAAATTAAGCTTTTTTAAAATCAGATTTATCAATTAAATACTAAAACACTGTATACTAATATATCAGCAGAGAATGCAAGTTTGCTCAAGATTGTGAAACCCAGAGGAGATGTCCATTTTAAGAGCATATAATAAATCATCTGTACTGGAAAGTTCCTAAATCCTATTTAAGACCATCAGCAGGGAAAAGATTTAGAAAAGCAGTTTTGGTACACAGTACCACACAATAACAGCACAGTGTTATTCTGTGGACTATTCAAGGAAATTCAAGAAAACCTGGATGTTTTTAAAAGAACTCTAGGGGCACCTGGGTGGCTCAGTCGGTTAAGCGTCCGACTTCAGCTCAGGTCATGATCTCGAGTTTCGTGAGTTCAAGCCCCGCGTCGGGCTCTGTGCTGACAGCTCAGAGCCTGGAGCCTGTTTCAGATTCTGTGTGTGTGTCTCTCTCTCTCTGACCCTCCCCTGTTCATGCTCTGTCTCTCTCTGTCTCAAAAATAAATAGGGGTGCCTGGGTGGCTCAGTCGGTTAAGCGTCTGACTTCAGCTCAGGTCATGATCTCACGGTCCGTGGGTTCGAGCCCCGCATCGGGCTCTGTGCTGACCACTCAGAGCCTGGAGCCTGTTTCAGATTCTGTGTCTCCCTCTCTCTCTGACCCTTCCCCGTTCATGCTCTGTCTCTCTCTGTCTCAAAAATAAATAAATGTTGGGGCGCCTGGGTGGCGCAGTCGGTTGGGCGTCCGACTTCAGCCAGGTCACGATCTCGCGGTCCGTGAGTTCGAGCCCCGCGTCGGGCTCTGGGCTGATGGCTCAGAGCCTGGAGCCTGCTTCCGATGCTGTTGTCTCCCTCTCTCTCTGCCCCTCCCCCGTTCATGCTCTGTCTCTCTCTGTCCCAAAAATAAATAAACGTTGAAAGAAAAAAAAAAATTTAAAAATAAATAAATGTTAAAAAAAAAAAGTAAAATAAATAAATAAATAAATAAACGTTAAAAAAATTTAAAAGAACTCTAATATTCACTAGTCAAGTTTGGTATTTGACAGCCAATTATCCATTAAAAATAATGTTGACCTGCACCAGCTCATCCCATCATTAACAAGTATAATAGTTCACCCCACCTGGGCTTACTCAAAAGAGTAAGAACTCCTTTAACAAATCTAAACATAATTAGGAAAGTGTGTGAGGATATTTTTATTTTTGTAGGTTTAAATATGAAACCTTCTCTAAGTTAACTGTATGATTTACATATACAGACAAGAGAGCTAATATGTTACCAAAAATAAGAGAACTCGCAAGCATGTAAGCATTTGTTAAGCTACCATTTGTGTTATAAATATTCAATTCTGGTCACAATAATTTGACAACATACTGAGAAGACTCATCATGACCAAATGATTAAAGGGATAGGAAAAGGTATAAAATCAAAGTCTGAGAATAGAAAAAACTGATGATACTTTACCTTGAAGAAAGACAACAGGGTTACTGCAAGAAAAACTGTAACAAACTGGTTTGCTTAGCTTAGAACCACTGAGTGGAAGTTCTACGGAGGCATGTTTTGATTTTTAAACAACCTGAACAAAACAATGGACTAGACTGATTTGGAAAACTGTAACTGAGGGACTCCCACCGTTAAGAGTGGACTCAGACTCATATAAACCCTAAAGCACCTTACAGTTAGTGTCCTGTGATGCAAAGATGTACATTCTAAAAGTCAACATAACTGCTTTTAAGTTTGTGGTGACACTACTATATGTAACTATACTATTAAATACTTGTGTTAGGACCTTTTAATTGATTTTTAGAAGATGGATTATCAAAAACCATTCAAAACACAGTACTATCCAAGTAAAAATGGCAGGTTACAAATATGTATGGTACCCTTTCTAGTGAAAACAACTAAAACTAAGGAAAAGAAACAAAACTGAAAATATCACTTTTAATGATAAAGCTGATTTTTTTTTTAAGAGAGAAAGAAGAGTGCCTGCACACACAAGTGGGGGAGGGGCAGAGGGAGAAGGAGAATCTTAAGCAGGCTCCACACCCAGCACAGAGCATGACATTGGGATCTCACAACTGTGAAATCACAACCTGAGCTGAAATCAAGAGTCAGATGCTTAACCAAAAGAGGCATCCAGGCGCCCTATTTTATTTTTTTAAAGTTTGTATTTATTTATTTTTGAGAGAGCAAGTACACGTGCATGCATGGGGGAGGGACAGAGGGAAGAGAAGGAGAGAATACCAAGCAGACTCCCTGCTGCCAGTGCAAAGCCCGATGCGGGTCTCAAACCTATGAACTGTGAGATCATGGCCTGAGCCGAAGCAGAGTCAGATGCTTAACTGACTGAGCCACCCAGGCACCCGGAGGTCAACTGGAATTCTAATTCACCTCCACTCCTTCCAAAGATCTAAGTAAAATCTATGTTTAAAACAAATTAAAATGTATCTATATAACCCACACCGACAAAGAATGGGAAGTAACAAATGAGCATTTGATAAAATATAACAAATTTCTAGGGGAAAGAAGTGGACAGAGGAGTGACAAAGCAGGATACAGCGAACTACGTTTAGAGTACATTCATAGGGGATGACAGCCCAACGTAGAGCTTATCTGCCCTGGAGAATCCCAGAAAGATTAGGGATTCAATGACACCAAGTTTGATGAAGTGAGACTGAAAGCAGGAGAGATAAATCAATGTAAAGTACATATACAAAACACCTATACCTTCATCCTCCTAATCCCTGATGCTTAACAGATAAGCCAAACATCAGAGAGTGTGCCTCTGATGAAACAAAGTTAATACTTGGAAAGAACAAGGGCAACTAGTTCCAGTACTTGCATCATCCCAGAGCTAAGAATGTGGCATTCTAATCATCAGGGGACCCTTGGACAATAGCTGGTTTCTGGACTACGCACCTTAAAGTGAAGCTTACTGGTAAACAAGCTCTACCCATATACATAAGTTGCCAATAAGCTTTTTATTATTTTATTCTTAAATGGTAAGGATCACGGAGCATTAAAGAATAAGACCAAAGCAAAAATAACCCTGAAGAGGTAAGGCACAGAAGAGTCCTAAAAAAATTTTAATGCCAATTAACAAATTCAAAGTTTCAAGAAATAACGGCATCTAAGAACAGGATACTTAAAGAAGTTTCGAAGAATGAGAAAGAATTCATGTAAGTTAAAAATAAAAATTCAGGATGCCTGGGTGGCTCAGTCAGTTAAGTGTCTGACTCTTGACTTAGCTCAGGTCATTATCTCATGGTTATTGAGATCAAGCCCCCCATCGGGCTCTGCACTGGCAGCAGAGAGCCTGCTTGGCATTCTCTCTCTCTCTGCCCCTCACACTCTCTTTGTCTCTCTCAAAATAAATAAAATGACTTAGAAGACAGTAAAAAATCTAAAAAAATAGAAACACAGTTTAAAAATCAAGCATTAACGTAGAGGGGCGCCTGGGTGGTTAGGTAGATTGTGCATCTGACTCTTGATTTTGGCGGTCATGATTGGGCTCCTCACTGAGCATGGAGCCTGCTTAAGATTCTCTCTCTCTGCCCTTATAACCAGCTCGTGCGCTCTCTTTAAAAAAAGAAAAAGAAAAAAATTAACAATTAAGATAGAAAAGGTATAAGCAATTCAGTGACATTTCCGAACAAAGAGACAATCCTAAGTCCTTGTGGGGAATGGAACAAGTCTCAAGAATCAGAAAAGCATTAGACTTCTCAACAAATAATGGTTAATGAAAGGAATATAGTCCAAGTTCTGAGGATAAATTATTTTCACAGAATTCCATAATATTAAAGCGTGAGGAACAAAAAAGGTTCTGTACTGTCAGAATTGTAAGTGATCAAAGTTTATCTTTCATATGTAATTTACTTAAAAATACATTCCAGGAAATAAAGAGGAAAACCCTACATTCAGGACAGAACAGTTCTCACTGAGTAAACTTGAAGGGAGTATCAGGAGCAATGCTGAAGGCCCAGGGAATAATCAGAGTTCATACTTCTGCAGGAGAACAGAGGGATCAAGGAATGATGTATTCAGAGTAAAAAAGAATTCTGAAACCTTAAGAATTTGGACTGGTTCAGGAAGGTGATAAGGGCTGGTAATGCAAAGGGAAAAAAGAAGTTCTAGGAGAAAGAAAAAGCTGTATGAGAAAGGTGTACTTGGCTGGGCAGCAGTGTTTTCATAGTTGTAATAAAATGCTATGCTCACATTAAAACTTTTATTCTTTAATCTAAGAAAAAATTAATAACTATAGGACAGAATACATTATCAATGTTATCAATATGAAAATATAAACATGACAAAAGAAGAGGTAAAAGAAAGGTGAGAAAAGGCACTAATACTCTTGCTTGACCAAGAGAACTCAAGAAATACTGTCTCTCAGGTGACAGAATAAGAAAAACAATGTAGGGACACAGCTTAAATTTGCAAAAGCCTTATCAAAATGTGGTACACGGGTCATGATAGTACAGGAGATGAACTTAATGGTAAAGAGACTTACTTTCATTCTGTCTCATTCATTCACTCAGTTACCCTATGTATGCCAGGTGGTATGTTTATTTCCAACAGAACAGCTTTCTTTTAAAAAGCTATTTAAGCTAAAAAGTTCATTTTAAGTTAGAAAATAATAATAATAAAGGTGGTAGGCAGAGGGGGCAAAAACTGGGTAAGGCTGTTCAAATGAGTAAGTATGAAAAACACTTCAGTAGACAAAACTAAACTTAGGGAATTTAGTAATACAGCTATGTTAGAAATGAATAAAGAACACAGGATAAGTGAGCTAAATTTCTCATCTACTATTAATAAGTTAAATTAAAACTTAATAAAGCAAAACATATCAACATAAGCACATCGTTTAGAGATATGAACTTAACTATACACCAGGAAACAAAGTGACTGTAACAAAGTGGTTTATTTGGGGGACTAAGCCTGGGAGTGGGGAAGTGGAGAAGTCCAAGATCCGTTACAAACCCTTCTGTACTACATGACTGTTTAAGTGTGTTTGTGTACTGCTTTGGTAGGGGGATGGAATGGGTGGAAAATGAGGTCAACAAGTTAAGTATTAGCAAGAAATACAACTGAGTAAAGCCTTCTAAAGTGACTGACACTTACCTACTGGGGCCTGGGGGGCTCCAAAGCCCAAAGTAGCTGTCGTAGTATTAAATCCAGGGGCCCCAAAGGCTCCTGTACCAAGAGGCCCTCCGATCTTAGGTTGGTTGTTCCCAAACAAAGATGCCTGTCCAGCACCAAGAGCTACGGAGACAAGAGGAAAGAAAAAGCGCCACAGGAGATCCTTTGAATGTTATACCAGAGGTCAGTTACTTAAAAATATAATACATTTGGAAACTTCATAATGACCACTCATTTCAACAAAAGAGCTAATACAGTCAATGCTAACTATATGCCAGGCACTGTGCTAAGAACATTATATACATCATAGGGAAAACACTTAACTTCTCTGTGCTTCGGATTCTTCAACTATAACATGAGATAATAATACATAGTTTAGATATTTATCCTAAGGTTAAAATGAATAAACACATACTAAGCATTTAAAAGAGGACTGGTAGATACTAATATTCATTAAATATTAGCTAGTACCTCACTTAATCTTCCTAAGCCTGAAACAGGACATATTATCTGCATTTTATAGATGAGAAAACTAAGTGTTTAGTAATTAGCTCAATTGTCACAAATGTTGTAGATGGTGAAACTGAGGTTCAAATCTTGGTGCATCTGAATACAACCAGGGTTCTTTACTACACTATAGTAATACGAAGTTTGAAAGAATTAAAAAATAATCAATTTTTAAATATCAATATTTGCAAATCAAAATATGCAGCTGAACCAATCACAATGTCATCTTTTTGACTAACATACAGGCTAAACTACAGAAAACCAAATCCAGTACATCTGTGAGGAGCAAAAAGCAGTACTTTCAAGTGTACTACCTCACGAAAACTACTTTACACCAAGACAAACGTTTTGTTTTATAAAAAGCTAAATGCTTTGTGATGAGGTTACTAAACAGTCTCAAGTTTCATCATAAATCAGACTAGAGGGAGTAGAACTTATTTTCACCAAGGGGAAACCACTGCAGAAACTTAGGTTTTAAAGTCTAATGAATCTTGCTTATGGATCTTGTTCTCAGCAGTGAAACTGGGGAGAATTTATTTAGAATGACTTATTGGCATTAAATTTTTTAAAAATTTCCATCTCCTCCTCCTCAAAAAGTTATTGGAAATTCGGAAGATCTAAAGTTCGTTTTAACGCCATCAATGCATCTTGAGAGAGAAAAAAACCACTTCAGAAATACAATACTTAGAGATCTAAAATACTGAATACAAATTGTTTTGAGATTGCAATCAAAAAAAGGCTAGGAAGCTTATACTCAGAGAATCCATACAAAATAAATTAGTGAGGGTAACTATTGAATGGACAAAACATTCCCTGTCTAATTAGTAACAAGAAGACAATCCCTTTGCTACAGCTTTGGGATAGGGAATGGTTTCTTTTAAAATCCCAAACCATCAGAAATTGGTGAAATTAACAAAAAACCTGAATTTACTTCCTTGAAAGACATACTTTACAGCACAAATTTCAGAATTATTTATTTTTCCAGGTAGCAAATACCTCCTTACCAATGAACAAAAACCTAGAAGAAAAACGAATATATAAAATAGACAAAAATTTCTCATCTGGATGGGTATGCATTTCCTTCACCTTTGTAGGAGCCCTGGATGAAGAACCATGAAACAGTCTAAAAATCACTGTATTTCAATAACCAATAAAAGAATAAAAAAGGCACTGGGAGGTTCAGGTCACCTGGAAAGAAACTATCATAAATTGACCTGCCTGCATACTGCTGCAATTTGTCAATAGAAAAATAAATATTTTATCTAGATCTAGCTCATATTACGTAAATGGCTTTTTATGCTTAATAAAAAGGACTTCCTAAGAGTCCACAGGTTGAGGGACATTCTGGAAAATAATGTCAATTTATGAAATGCGCTATATTTACGATTAGTTGTAGGAGTCATAGAGCAGATATATGGGGGGCACCATGTTGTAATAGTGGCCCTAGAAACTCCAAGGATGCTCAAGAAAAAAAGTGAAAATGGTTATATTCCTTTTGAGATTAGAAGTTAATTTTATCTATGGTATCTATTAGCTTTGGGTAAATTTTTCTGTGTATACCTTAGCATTACAATAAACTTTACTAGATGCACCCTAAACTTACTACTTCATGGAAAATTTTAAGAACTAAAATCTCCTTTTTTTTTGGAAATCTTTTAAAGTTTATTTATTTATTTTGAGAGAGAACGAGCAAGCAGGAGGGGCAGAAGAGAGGGACAGAATCCCAAGCAGGTCCACACCATCAGCATAGAGCCCTATGTGGAGCTCTAACTCATGAACCGTGAGATCATGACCTGGGGCCACAACCAAGAGTTGGGTGCTTAACCGACTGAGACACCCAGGCACCCCAAGAACTAAAATATCTTAATATTACTAACTACCAGGGCACCTGGGTGTCTCAGTCAGTTAAGAAGCATTTGAATTCAGCTCAGGTCATGGTCTCATGGTTCATGGGTTCGAGCCCTGCATCAGGCTCTGTGCTGACAGCTCAGGGCCTGGAGCTGGCTTTGGAGTCTGTGTCTCCCTCTCTCTGCCCCTCCCCAGCTCATGCTCTCTCTTTCTCAAAAATAAACATTTAAAAAAAAAAAAAAGATAGCAATATTACTAACTACCAAGAAAATGGCATATTATAGATAGTGACAATGATACTTTATATCACTGTCAAATCAGAAATGTATACACTCCTGATTTAATGAGGGTTCCTTGGTCTGAGCACATGGGAGGTGGGGAATATCAAATGTCAAGGAATAATACATTTTACAGGAAAATTTGTTACAAGACATTTTACTTCTGCTGAGACAGAAGTATGAATCTGTTTCTACATGAATCATGTAGAACTGTTTAAGGATAACTGAACATATTCAAATAAATAAAAAGGCTGAGATATTACATTATCGTGGAAGAGAAGATGATAGCATCAGAAAAAGTTACATGATATTTTATAACTTGCACTATAGGAAAAGGCACTGGTGATAATAACTTGCAAGACCTAGAAGCCTCTTCGGCTCTTTGCCCACATAAAAATAAACTTGTATATGGTGATACCATAAAATTAAGCGGTAAACTTAAAGACTTAGTGGAAGTATCTAACAGACATTAGGATAAGCATCTTACCTGGGTCTTAGGTTTATGGTTCACAAACTGTCTAGGGTCAAAACTACCTTTGAAAAGCTCTTAATTTGCCCACACCAAAGCTAATTTTTTTCTCCAGGATTACAAGAGAACACTGATGTCAGATGATATATTCTGCTTCTTAAGTTTAGGGATTACACTGCACAAAATTTAGAACTTTTTAGTTTTTATTTCTTGCTAAATATAAGTGGTAGAATTTGGATAAGTTAAAAAGTTCAAATAAAAGACTCTACCATACAACCCAAAAGAGTTAATATCCACAATATCTAAAACACTCTCAAAAACAGATTAAGAAGCAATGATCAAATATTGAGTAGGGAATTGAAAGATTCAAATGGCCAGTAAACATACATTAAGGATACCCTTCACCAGTAATTAGTGAAATGCACACTAGAATACACCAATTTCCACTAACACGGATGTAAAGATGAAAAAGTCCAACAATACGGAAAGGGTATGGGAAAAATGAGCACTTTCACACAATGAGAACAAAAATTCATACTGGCATTCTTTTTGGAAGGCAAATTAGCAAGACTGACCAAAATTCAAACTGTGTGTATACTGACACAATCCCAAGTTATCAATCCCATAGTAACACTAACACACACAAAATTATGTAATGAAGATCTTCATTACTGCATTGCTAATAATATCAAAAAGCTCAAATGTCTACCAATAGGGGAAAGCTGAATTATGGTATTTGTATATGTTTATGTATATGTTTATGTATATATACAGACATCTACACACAATGGAATACTAACAGAAAAAATATATGCCCCAAATGCCATGGGAAATGAAAAAATGAAATAAAGAATTATCACATAAGGAATAATGAAGGTGCTTTCATTTTGAAACATTTTTGACCATTAACACACAATATAAAATACACAGAGACCCATAACACACACGTTAATAAAAATTAAACGATACTTGGGGCGCCTGGGTGGCTCAGTCAGTTAAGCTTCCGGCTTAGGCTCAGGTCATGATCTCACAGTCTGTGGGTTCGAGCCCTGTATCAGGCTCTGTGCTGACAGAGAGGAGCCTGGAGCCTGCTTCAGATTCTGTGTCTCCCTCTCTCTCTGCACCCCCCCCCAAAATAAACATTAAAAAAAGTTTTTTTAATTAAATACTTAACCTTGCTTTGTACAATAATTTTTTCATTTTTTTTTTCCTTAAATGCTGCTTGCAGTGCACTACATAAATACTACATCCAACTAACGTATCTTAGCCTTTGGTTTAAAAAAGACACTCTTGTAGGATGTGGTTTCTACTTAAGAATACAATAAAAATATATATATAAAGCACACACATGTATAACCATGTGTATGTGCACGTACATTTGAGAAAAATGTACAAAATGTACATAAAGGGGTCTGACAAAATCCCAAACTTTAAATAGCTGTTACTTCACAAACCGGAAGGTGTTAAGACACTTCTGTATTGTTGAGGGTTTTTTTTTCACAAGTACTTACAGCTTTTATTTTAAAAAGAAATGGAAGGAAATAACTCAGAGTATAAAATTAAGTACTATTAAAAAGGAGATGGCAGATAAATGATCACAGCATACAAAGACAACAGATAACTGGATGATGGAAGCAGAGACCATGGAAATAAATAGTCTGCAACTAAATGACAGTCAGATGACTTGGGAAACAGGCAAAACTATATGCTCTAACAACCTTGTTGAACTGTACATGCTGAAGCGCTTATTCGTTTTATGACCACTACCACTTCTTATTGCTTAAAGCAGTTGGGCAGGCAGGAGGGTCAATGTCTGGGGTGCCAGGGTGGCTCAGTTGGTTAAGTGTTGATTCTTAATTTCAGCTCAGGTCATGATCTCAGAGTTGTGAGATCAAGGCCTCTGTCATGCTGCATGCTGAGTGTGGAGCCTGCTTAAGATTCTCTCACCCCTCTTCTCCCTTCCCCTCACTCACATTCTCTCTCTCTCTCTCTCTCTCCTCTTTCTAAAAAACTAAAACATAAATAAAAGAAGAAGGGTCAGTGTCTTCAAAGGCACTGAAAATTAATTATCAACAGTAGGAACAGAGACACAGGTGTGACATCTCAGCTTTACATCAAGATGGAAAGAACTGAGAAGTATGCACAGACTTTGTAAAAGAGCTTATGCTCTTACTGCTCTGTTTTACTATTAGGGTAATTAAGCTTACTTGATAAACAGTTCAAAGTCTTAAATCCCTTTTACAAAGGTAGCACAAGGGAATGGGAAGCTAATAATGCCGTCATATTGACAAGTCTCACATTAAATACTAAAAATCCCAAATAGACCAGGACTATAAGACATTCTGTAGAATGGGAGCATAAATAAGATATGTGTCCAAATGTCTAAGATAAATGTCTAAGATAAATGTCCAAATGTTCTAAAACCTGGTAAAGCATAACTGCTGAGAATGTTTTATAAGTCTGTTTGAGAAAATGCATATCTACACCCTATTTCCAGGCATAAGATCAAACAGAGTTGTCTTAAGTTCCAACAATTAGAAGGCCTAAATTTTGTGGTACAGTTCCTTACCTGTTCCAAATCCTGCACCAAGGCCAGTTCCCAGAGTCCCAGGTCCTGGTTTACTTCCAAAAATACTACTCCCACTGGTATTTGTGCCGAAACCTAGAAGGACAAAAGAGTGAGTGGACTGTACTTTTAATATAACTCTCAATTTCCTGTATAAGGGAATTTTTAAAAAGGCAGTCTGACCCTAAGCTTTGTATCCTGTCAGTTAATAATATTTAGAAATCCTAAATGGCAGGCTACTTTAACATTTTTAAAGTTTTTAAAATTTTGATGCCTGTAAACAGACCCCCATATCTTTCTATTTACTTAATTATGTTTCAGACTTGAAATATTAAAGCAAAGTGACTATGCTTGAGCATATACATTCCCTTTGTAAGACTCAAACCTATTTTTGATGTTTAATTAATGGAAGAAAAATGAATTCCCTCCAGCTTTCACTAAAAATAAGACAGTCCAGGGCACCTGGCTGGCTCAGTCAGTAGAAAATGTGGCTCTTGATGTCAGGGTTTTGAGTTCGAGCCTCACGTTGGGTCTACAAATTACTTAAGTAAACTTTAAAAAAAAAATTTTTTTTTTAAAATAAGACAGACAACAAACACACTTTATTGAATCTAAAGGTTCCTGCTAACAGAAATTTACCTTTACAATTTTCTACAGTAGTAGCTCTGGTTTTGAACAGATAAACCCTGCATGGGCAGTAATGTGTGGCTGGCTGACCACACATGAGGAACTTTAATCCTCATCTTTCACCTTTATGAGGTGTCATAATCAAATCAGCCCACAGAAGCACTCAAGGACTCAGTTAGCTGATATTAAAAATAAGTATACATAACTTTTCTTGGGTTGAACTGTTTCATTATCAGAGATGGTGGATAGTTAAACCATCTTCCTTCACTATGACTGATCTTTTAGAGAAAATCCTATTAATTTCCCTTGAAAATCCACAGGTTTCCCCAGAAGAAACCTATACTGCATTACTGCTATTATTTACCTTTTGTTCAGATAGGTCCACAAAGTTTCTGTACTCCTTTTGGAGATGATATCAACAAAACAGCTAATGAACATAACATTCATCTCTTGCTTTTCTTCATAAAGATTTTATTGTTAAGTAATCTCTACACTCAACATAGGGCTCTACCTCACAACCCGGAGATCAAGAACTGTATGCTCCACCAACTGAGCCAGTGAGGTACCCCTATCATTAATCTCTTTTGATAAGAGGAAACAAAAATCAATCAAACCTTGTTCATGAAATACTTGAAGTCTTTTTAAAAGGTATCATGGAGGGGAACAGCTCTAAAAGATAACAGTCTTAGTAAAGAGTATCTTGGAATATATGACACTATCACCAGATAAGAATATTATACTTAGTCATGCCAATCTTTGGATTATTATCTCAATAGAAAAAGACCAAGAAAAAAGGCTGAAGAATTTAAATAGTTTGAAAATGTATTTTTAATGTCATTTAGAAATACATGTGATCAGGGGTGCCTGGTGGCTCAGTCGGTAAAGCATTCAACTCCTGATTTTGGCTCAAGTCATCATGATCTCATGATCAAGCCCTGTGTCAGGCTCTGCACAGAGCCTGGGATTCTCTCTCCCTCTCTTTCTGCTCCTCCCTTGCTCACGTGCTCTTTTTCTCAAAATAAAAAACTAAAAAAATGCATGTAATCTGACATAATCTATTTAACTCATATACTCATTAAATCTTTTCTTCAATTGTGCTAATAGCTATGCCACAAAACAGTACTGCTACTCAAACACAGTTTTTGGTTTTTTTTAAAGAAAACAAAAGAATTGGAAATATTCTTTTTTGAGTTAAAATTTAACCGGAAAGGGTCTTCCATTCCCATAAATAGCAGAAAATAAGATACTTGTGAACTACCTCAAACCCACACGAGGGAAGTAAGTCCCAACTTACACTGTTTATACCACACATTTCCTCAGATTCTTACTGACAAATGTTGATCAACTCTGTTATTTCAAAACAATTTTTAAAGTAAAATTAAAGATGATTAATTAATGGTTAATTAATTTACAACAAAGGAGCCAAGGATATACAAAGGAGGACAGTTTGTCCAATAAATGGTGCTAGGAAAACTGGACAGCAAAAGAATGAAACTGGACCACAATCTTACACCATACACAAAAATTAAAGACTTGAACTGCAAGACCTGAAAGTATAAAACCCCTAGAAGACAATATAGGCTGTGAGCTCCTATGTAACATCTGTTGGGGCAATGACTTTTTGGATGTGACACCAAAAGCAAAGGCAACTAAAGCAGAAATAAACAACTGGGACTATATCAAACTTAAAAGGCTTTTATACAACAAAGAAAACCATCAACAAAATGAAAAGACAAGCTACTGCAAGAGGGAAAATACCTGTAAATCACACATCTGATAAGAGGTTAATATCTATATAAAGAGCTCAACATGATAGCAAAAAATAATCTAATTTAAAAACGGGCAGAGGATCTGAATAGACATTTTTCCAAAGAAGACATACAGATGGACCAAAGACATATGAAAAGATGCTCAACATCATTAATCATCAGGGAAATGCAAATCAAAACCACAGTGAGGGCTGTCTGGGTGGCTCAGTTGGTTAAGCATCCGACTCTTGGTTTCAGCTCAAGTCATCTTAAAGTTTATGAGCGTGAGCCCTGTGTCTGGCTCTGTGCTGATAACACGAGGCTGCTTGGGATTCTCTCCCTCCCTCTCTCTCTCTCTGACCCTCTCCCACTTGTGTGTGCATTCTCCCTCTCTCTCTCAAAATAAATAAACGAACACAAATAATTTTTTACAGTAGCCAAAATACTGAAAACAGTATTTTGTATTTTAAGTATCCACTGATGGATAAATGGATAAAGATGTGGTATGTACATACAATGAATATTATTCAGCCATAAAGGAGAATGAAACATTGCCATCTGTGACAACATGGATGGAATTTGAAAGCATTATGCTAAGTGAAAAAAGCCATTCAGAGAAAGACAAAACTGCATGATCTCACTTATATGTGTAATCTCATAAAACAAAAGACGAGCTTATAGATACAGACAATAGATTGGTATTGGCCAGAGGCAAGGAATGGGAGATGGGCGAAATGGGTAAAAGGGGATCAAAGGTACAAACTTCCAGTTATAAAATAAATAAGTCATGGGGATATTATTTACAGTATGGTGACGACAGTTAATACTGTCTTGCATATGTGAAAGTTGCTAAACTAGTAGATCCTAAATGTTCTCATCATAAAAAAATGTGTAACTATGTATGGTGACAGATGTTAACTATTAACTAGACTTACTGCAGTGATCATTTCACAATATACACAAATAACAAATCCTTACACCTGAAACTAATGTTATATTTCAATTATATCTCAATTTAGAAAAATAAGCCTAAGGACTTAAGTATTCAAATAGCTCCTTAACTGCCCACTTAACCATACAGCATAGAAGAATCACTGATATATTGCCCAACATCATCTTATTATTACAAAAAGAATCGACCTTTTTAAACTGTTGCTCCCACGTATAGGCATTCTGTCTGTAATTCCTCTCCTGAAACAATTCTATTCCTCCATTCACTGAGAAATTCAGACACTAGGGGCACCTGGGTGGCTCAGTCGGTTAAGTGTCCGACTTCGGCTCAGGTCATAATCTTACGGTTCATGGGTTGAGCCCCACACAGGGCTCTGTGCTGACAGCTCAGAGCCTGGAGCCTGCTTCAGATTCTGTCTCCCTTGCTCTCTGCCCCGCCCCCACTCACGCTTTGTCTCTCTCAAAAATAAATAAACATTAAAAAAAATTAAAAAAAAAAAGAAATTCAGACACTTATCTTATACTCACTTAATCTTAAACTCATTCCTGCCAGGAATATTTACTAAGAAAATGAGCTGATGACTCTAAAGAATGACTTAAGGATCTTGCAACACCAACTGTGGCAGCAGGTACTCCAACTTACTTTAGGTATCCCAACTTTTAACTCTGTGGATTAACCAGCATCAGAATGAAACAAAATCCCGTAATGGATAATGTGTGACCAACAATAACTTAGCAACACTCTGAATCTTTGTATAACCTTATTCCATTTCCAGATTTGTTATATGGCTTATTTCCAAATCGGAAGATTCTTCTGCCCACAAACTCCAAGTTGAAAGGTTCCCAAGACAACAAGAGAATCAAAGAAAGCCTTACCTAGCTCTGGATTCCTCAAGGGTGGTAACAGAAATTTAAATTCACCCAAGAGTAGAATAAAACTTGCCACCCTGCAACTCCCATCTGACTCAGAGGGAATAATTACTCTTAGGGCCCCATTTGTTCACCCTTTAAATCATTTAACCAAGTTTTAGTGAGCACCAATGCTATGCCAGGCACTAGGTCAACACTGGGGATTAAAAAAGAAAAAAAACTAGGACCATTCAGATTCATCACAAAAGCTAGTGAGGCATTTTAGATAAAAATGAAATCTTTCATTTTCAAACCATTGGACAGGAGTGTGTGTGTGTGTGTATATATACATATCCAACAAAAAAAATCTCCAAACATATCAGAAATCTGCAACCATGGAAAAACATCAAGCCCAGCCCACTTCATCATTTTAGCCTATATAAGCAAATAAAAACAGTGTTTCTGAACATGAAGCATGCTACAAAAAAAGACATGTATTTTCAAAGGGAGGGAAAATTGGCTCTTGAGGGGTTAAATGAATCATAGATATACAATGGTTTATGGCCCTTGAAAGGGCCACAGTACATAAACAGACACACAGTACATATGTGATATTAAAATCTCATAGGATGAGAAGATAACTAAGAAACAACTGGTCTAGGGGTTCCTGGGTGGCTCAGTCAGTTAAGCATCCAACTCTTGATTTCAGCTCAGGTCATAATCTCATGGTTCATAGGTTCAAGCTCAAACTCGGACTCTGAGATCAAGAGTGGCATACTCTTCCAAATGAGCCAGTCAGGTGCTCCACTGACCATGTCTTTTCACTCATCTTCCACTAAGTATCCCCAGTGTGTAATGATGTATCTGGTATGTAAAATCCTTAACAGATATTTAAACTATTATTTCCCTTGATCATAAAATGAACTTTCCTTATCTAATGCAAATTATGTTAATAATTTGTTAAAAACTTGATTAAAAGCTTAATTAGGTAGTTACAGAAAACATAATGTTCTATTAAAGTTTAATTTTTTTAGCATTATCTCTGAAAACTAGTTTAGGGCTGTATTTTAATTATTATTCAATCTTATCTGTATTTTCTAAATTTTTTATAATGAACACATATTCAAAAATAAACTTTTGCAGCTGAAGGAAAGCTTCAACTTTTGATAAGAATCATGAAATCTCAAGAAAACAAAAATCAAAACAAAAATGATGACAAAAAACATTTAAAAAAAAATCATCAAATTTGTACACTACTTCCCTATTTGAAACCTGGCCTAAGAGAATGTGTTATCTCGGGGCTTCTGGGTGGCTCCGTTGGTTAAGTGTCCAACTCTTGGTTTCTTCATTCAGGTCGCGATCTCACAGTTTTGTGAGTTCGAGCCCCGCATCTGGTTCTGTGCTGGTAGCATGGAGCCTACTTGGGCTTCTTGCTTTCTCCCTCTCCTCTGCCCCTCCCCTGCTCGTGCTGGTCTCTGTCTCTCAAAATAAACAAATAAACTTAAAAAAAAAAAAAGTGTGCGTTATCTCAACTGCATGTGTTTCATTTATGGTTTCTCAACTATTGGTGAGGTAATCCAAAGGAAATGTATTTCCTTATTTTGAAAAACTTCTATCTCCATTAGAGAAGCAACTTTCTACAAGGTAATACTGCATGTGTTGAATGGCCCATTTTATCCAAAGCAGGGAGATGGGAGCCTAATAATGAGGTAAGGCAATTTATATCTAAGTATGTCAACCCATGTCTATGATTTTAAACCTTTCCCTCTGGTACCTCACATCAAGCCACAGCTTACCTGAGAATTTTTTAATATTCCCAATCATATGAATCAGGAGAATGATGTGTGGTATAGTCAGTGTAACTTTAAGAGAGTCAAACCTGCTTTTTTATATGTACCAAAATTGGAAGTGTTTGTATTGGTTCCTAAAGTCAGGGTTGGTTTGTTACCAAAGAGCCCGCCACTGGTTGTACCAAATGAAGGAGCACTGGTTGTGCTGGTTCCAAATGTAGTAAGCTTGTTATTGCCAAACAGGGTCTAAAAAGAACAAAATACAGGAAAAATTTAAGTAGTATAAAGACACACTCCAAACAGTAAACAGAGGTTACACCTCAGGTATACTGGATTGGATGTGAGGGAAGTGAGAGAAGAATGTCATAACTTTATGAAAAAGTAGGAGGAGGATGAATAAAGACTATAAGAAAAATATACTAATCTGAGCAAGATGGGACTTTACAGAGCATGCTTCTAGCCTGAGAAGTTAATGGCAACCCTTCAGCAAACACAGTATTTCAGTACAGCAAAGAAAATAATAAGGTAATCAAATATTTTTTTTTACCTGGTAACAGAAATGTTCATGTATTTAATTTGCCAGCAGAAACAGTTACAATAAAAAATTTAAACATGCTAGAACATGGATGAGCCTTTAAAACATTATGCTAAGTAAGGTGGTCACAAAAGACTACATATTATGTGATTCCATTTATATGAAATGTCCAGAATAGACAAATCTGTAGACAGCAGGCTTGAGGTTAATTGGGGGGAAATGAGAAATGACTACTAATAAGTATGAGGTTTCTTTTTATTAAGGTGATGAACATGTTCTCAAATTGACTATGGTAATAGTTCCACAATCAGTCGGTATACAAAAAACCACTCAATTATAAACTTTAAGAGGGTGAATTGTATGGCATATGGATTATATCTCAATAAACTGGTTACTAAGAACTTTTGAAGAATTATATAATTTTCTCAATTTCTCATCTCAATTAGCTGCCCAAAGAAAAGTTACGAAATAACAGATTGCTATTTCCCTGAAAA
The DNA here is from genome assembly GCF_016509475.1 of Prionailurus bengalensis. Taxonomy (NCBI): domain Eukaryota; kingdom Metazoa; phylum Chordata; class Mammalia; order Carnivora; family Felidae; genus Prionailurus; species Prionailurus bengalensis. Next base: position 60,034,155 of record NC_057346.1, read on the forward strand.
TCACATTTTGGGATTTTTCTTTCTTTTTCATTTTCTTTTTTTAATTATCCACCAACAGCATGTTCAAAGCTTTTTTTTAACGGGTAAATAAGACAGATTGGCTGTTTTATATTGATTCTTATAGTTTAAGTGGTAATACAGAATTTACTATTATTTTTAGGGTCAAGCGCACTCCTAAATAGTTGTTTACTTAAATGACTGAACAGGGAACACAATTCAGTTAAGCCTCCAGCTGCAGGAAAACCATGAGATCACCAACTTTAACTTGGTAACTTGGAATTCTTAATTCTCAAATATCATACCAACGTATCACCCAAGAGAACAGAGTATAGGAACTAAAAATTACCTGACTTAATAATGAAAGCACTTCAATTTAGACTCAACAATTTAACCAATTGGAGTGATACCGTGCTATCATAAGTAAACTGTACATAAGCACTGCGGCAAAGAAGTTTAAAAAAGAACTTACTACTTGAAAATTAACCTACTAAAGTTACTTATTTTTGTACCAAATAGCTTTTAATTACTATCAGCATTGTCTAAGACCTAATAAAAACACTTGAAAAATAGTTAAATCTTTCTTAGAAATTCTTTAACAAATTTATATGTATCTTCAAATTAGATCAACTATAATAACCTACCGAACCGACAGCACCAAATCCAGTATTGGGCTGCCCAAAGAGACCTGTTCCTGTTCCAAATGCTGTCCCAGTGCTGGTGTTTGTAGCTGTCCCAAAAAGACCTCCAGGCTGTGAGGCTTGGGTTACTCCAAATAAACCCTGCAAAAGGTATCTACATTAAAAGATATCCTACAAGTCAGTTTTAAGAATCTTAAGATTAATAATAGCTGCCATTTTGGGTGAGCCTGGGTGGCTCAGTCGGTTGAGCATCCGACTTCGGCTGAGGTCACGATCTCACAGCTCATGAGTTCCAGCCCCGCATCGGGCTCTGTGCTGACAGCTCGGAGCCTGGAGCCTGCTTCGGATTCTGTGTCTCCCTCTCTCTCTGCTCCTAACCCACTCGCATTCTGTCTCTATCTCTCTCAAAAATAAAAAAAAAAAACCATTAAAAAAAATGTTTTTAAAAAACACAGTTTAGGGGCGCCTGGGTGGCGCAGTCGGTTAAGCGTCCGACTTCAGCCAGGTCACAATCTCGCGGTCCTTGAGTTTGAGCCCCGCGTCGGGCTCTGGGCTGATGGCTCAGAGCCTGGAGCCTGTTTCCGATTCTGTGTCTCCCTCTCTCTCTGCCCCTCCCCCGTTCATGCTCTGTCTCTCTCTGTCCCCAAAATAAATAAACGTTGAAAAAAAAAAATTAAAAAAAAAAAACAAAAAACAAAAAAACACAGTTTATAAGATAGATATTATGCTAAATACATAAAGCATTATTTTTCTTCACAACAACGAGCAGGGCCATTTAAAAAAAACAAAAAACAAAACCCTCATATCTACATCTAAGCCCAATGAGTTCCAATGTCCTGGGCAGTGGTAAGACTTTATACTAAACTCTTACGCTCTAAGAGATAGCAGGATTGTAACACTGAAAACAAAATATGACAGAATGCTTCATTTTCAGAGAGTTATGCCAAAAGAACTAATCAATGCTGAGCCGGGCAATGGACTTTGAATCATACAACTGAAAACAATCAGCTGGCTGAAATTATCAATCTGGACACAGAGGCAGGAGTGTAATGTTAAGTCTTAATGAGAAACTATACTAATTACAAATAAAGTTTATGTCATTCAGTGCTTAAGAAAATATTTTATTTATACATTAGTTAACTAAAGAAAAATATTGCGGGGCGCCTAGGTGGCTCAGTCGGTTAAGCGTCCGACTTCGGCTCAGGTCACGATCTCACTGTCCGTGGGTCGAGCCCTGCGTCAGTTTCTGTGCTGACTGCTCAGAGCCTGGAGCCTGTTTCAGATTCTGTGTCTCCCTCTCTCTCTGACCCTCCCCCGCTCATGCTCTGTCTCAAAAATAAATAAATGTTAAAAAAAAATAAAAAAAAAAAGAAAGAAAAATATTGCACTAATGAACTATTGCTGAAATGAGAATTCGACAGTGATTTCATTCTTTTTGATTGCCAAGTAACACTCCACTGTATATATATACACCACATCTTTATCCATTCATCTGTCGATGGACATTCAGGCTCTTTCCATACTCTGGCGATTGTCGATAGCACTGCTATAAACATTGGGGTGCATGTGTCCCTTCAAAACAGCATTCCTGTATCCCTTGGATAAATACCTAGTAGTGCAATTCGTGGGTCGTAGGGTAGTTCTATTTTTAATTTTGTGAGGAACCTCCATACTGTTTTCCAGGATGGCTACACCAGTTTGCATTCCCACCAGCAGTGCAAAAGAAATCCTTTCTCTGCATCCTCGCCTGAGTTATTGATGTTAGCCATTCTGACAGGTGTGAGGTGGTATCTCATTGTGGTTTTGATTTGTATTTCCCTGATAAGGAGTGATATTGAGCATTTTTTCATGTGTCTGTTCACCATCTGGATGTCTTCTTTGGAGAAGTGTCTATTCACGTCTTTTGCCTATTTCTTCACTGGATTATTTGTTTTTTGGGTGTCAAGTTTGATCAATTCTTCATAGATTTTGGATACTAACCCTTTATCTATTATGTCATTTGCAAATATCTTCTCCCATTCTGTTGGTTGCCTTTTAGTTTTGCTGTTTCCTTCGCTGTTCAGAAGCTTTTTATTTTGATGAGATCCCAATAGTTCATTTTTGCTTTTGTTTCCCTTGATTCTAAAGACGTGTTAAGAAGTTGCTGCGGCCGAGGTCAAGGAGGTTTTTGCCTGCTTTCTCCTCGAGGATTTTGATGGCTTCCCGTCTTACATTTAGGTCTTTCATCCATTTTGAGTTTATTTTTGTGTATGGTGTAAGAAAGTGGTCCAGGTTCATTTTTTTTTTGCATGTCACTGTCCAGTTTTCTCAGCACCATTTGTTGAAGCACCATTTGTCTTTATTCCATTGGATATTTTTTCCTGCTTTGTCAAAGATTAGTTGGCCTGGATTCCTTTCTTTGTTGAGTGTTTTTATCATGAAAGGGTGTCAAATGCTTTTTCTGCACCTACTGAAGTGATCATGTAGTTTTTGTTTATTATGTTTATTAATTTTCCTATGTTGAATCAACCTTCCAGGATGAATCCCACTTGGTCATGGTTATCATCTTTTTCACATGTTGGTGAATTTGGTTTGCCAAGTATTTGTAAGATTTTTGGGGTTTGAGGGGTGCCTGGGTAGCTCAATCGGTTAAGCGTCTGACTTTGGTTCAGGTCATAATCTCACAGTGTGTGAGTTCAAGCTCTGTGTAGAGCTCTGTGCTGACAACTCAGAATCCTTGGATTCTGTCTCCCTCTCTCTCTGCTTCTTCCCTGTTCATGCTCTGTCTCTGTCTCTGTCTCTCAAAAAAATGAATAAACATTAAAAAAATTTTTTTAAGATTTTTGGGATCTGGCTGTACTGGTTTTTTAATCAGATACAGTATCTCTAACTTAAAGGCCAGTTAAATTCTGAAAATTTTAATCAATAAATCATACTTCTCATTAATCTTAATTTTATTCTTCCCCAAAAAGAGTCCTTAGAAATAAACTGGTAAAGGGGCACCTGGGTGGCTCAGCTGGTTATGTGTCTGACTTCTGATTTCAGCTCAGGTCATGATCTCACAGTTTGTGAGTTTAAGCCCCCAGTGTCAGGCTCCGTGTTCACAGTTCAGAGCCTGCTTTGGATTCTTTTTCTCCCTCTTTCTCTGCCTCTCCCCAGTGCACATGCGCTCTCTCTCAAAATAAAAAAATAAAGTTAAAAAAAAATACAGAAACTGGTAATGACTCTAAGGACTTTCTCTTTTGCTTTTTGCACAGAAATAGCAATTATCTAATATGGCTCTGAGTTTTAGTCCTCCCTTATTTATTTTAATGAACTACACATCTTTGCCTGACTCCGCTTAAGGAAAAAGCTGAAAGAATATGCTGAAATACAGCTAGTAATTTGTAAGTATTTTCTCCTATACTCCATAGAATGAGTAGAGCCAATGTCCTAAAGTATAACCTTTAGTGGCCAATTCTAGCACATGAAGCAGCTCCTGGTGATAAGGAAATATGCTTGGAAAGAATAAGTGACTTGCTCAACAGCCCCTCAGTGAGGAGGGAGTAAAATTTGGACTAGAATCTAGGATTTAATTATTTACATTTTGCATATTCCTTTCTATATACCGTCAACCCTTAAGAACTACTGTAGAGGTAGAACTTGCTACTTTGATATGATTAGAAGCCTCATTACTTAGTTCTCTGAATAAGACCTGGAGTTAAAGGTCTGTTTCCTTACCATGGTATTAGTACTTGGCTGTCCTAGTGTGCTGGTATTACCAAAGGAAAAGCCAGTGTTCTGGGTGGTTGTGGCCTGGCCAAATGGTTTACTGAAGAGGCTGGTAGTCTGCTGATTCTGTTGGCCAAAGAGACCACCCGGATTTGTTCCAAACCCAGTTGTACCTTTCAGAAAAAAAGAAATACAGTAAAAATAAATGGAGAAAAGAAAACCCCCCTCAAATCTCACATTATTCAGTTACTGCAACAACATTAATATTCTTGACTAAATGATGTAGGAAATCTACATATCTACATATCTAAATGATGTAGGAAAATTTCATTCACTACTCAAAATAGATAACCATTTCACTTCCCATCCTTTTTCACCTAACTCTGGATTTAGTTCAGACTTCAATCCCTATAATACTACTCTGACTCCAAGAACCCTGGCTGGGCTAAGTAATCTTTTTTGAGTCCCAAACTTTCTTCTATTTACAAAATACCACACCACACTCAGAATCTATATGTGTATTTTAACCTTGTTAGATTAAGTTTTTCTTGAGAACAGAGGCTTTCTATTTCACATAGGATACACTGTATTTGATAATGAGTATGTGGCTAAACTACATCACAGGATACCAAGTCTGAAATGAATGTTAAATGCCACTTAAATATGTATTTATCTGTATATTCGCAGGTGTGTATAAATCTCTGTAAAAGATCACAAAACAGTCCAACTTTTGCATGTTTTATGGAGGAAAATAATAGCCAGGGGAAGCAAACAAGATACCTTTGGTTACAGACTTTTTTGTGTCTCGTGAACTTTTTATCATACATATATATTACCTGTACAAAAGTAGTGTTTTCATAAAGTAATTTAGTCATCATCATAGACTTCCCTCTTTCACATCCCACATAAAAGCAATCTATCGGCAAATCTCATCAGTTTTATATTCAAACTGGGTCTAGAATCTGACACGTTTACTACCTCAATCTCCTCAGTCAAGCCACTATCATCTCTCATGTGAATGAAGCAACAGCTTTTCTAATTTATTTGTCTTCACCCCTGCCCCCTTAACAATCTTTTTTTCTTGAGTCTTTGAAGTTGAAACACAATGTTATATTAGTTTCAGGTGTACAACCTAGCGATTGGACAAGTGTCTAGGTTATGCTATACTCACAAGTGTAGCTACCACAATCTAAATATAGCAGCGTTCAGATGATCCTTCACTCATAATCACATGACTTCTCTTTCTAAAACTTCTAATGGCTTCCTAACTCAAATAAAAATTCAAATCTTGACAATGACCCACAATGTCCTATAAAATATAGTCCTTATATCCCTTAATACTTCCCCTTGGTTCTCATTATCTTTGGAAAAAACTCAGGGTTTTTAGACTTACAGCTTCCTCTGGCTGGAATGTTGTTCCTCCAGAAATCTGTATAGCTTTATCCTTCACATTCTTCAGATAGGTCACCTTCCAAATGTCACCTTATCAGTGAGGCCCTTTTTAACCATCTCCATTTACTGTGTATCTCTCCATCCCCATCTACATATCAGACACTCTGTTCCTCTGACATTGCTGAATTATTTTATCAAAAAATGACAATTATGTTTTACTTTTAGTTGTCTGTCCCTCCTCAATATGATGCCAAATGCTTACTAGTTCCAAAGGCTGTTTTGTTCTGACCATATGCAAAGCCTGAGTTAGTGGTAGAGGAGCTGAAGAGTCCTGTTGCACTGGAGGTGGCTGGAGAAGACCCAAACAAGCCAGATGTGGTACCTGCTCCCACCTGGTTCTGCGGGCCTTTCCGGTTAGCCTGATAATCCTCTAAACGAAGTTCCTAGAGGAAGGGAAAGCGTATTTCCAATCTTAATATGCAGCCAAAAAAATTATTTAGGAAACTAAATACTTAAATTTAGAATTCAACGTTCATGTTCACATAGGAACCATGACTAAAAAACAGAGAAGTACAGAACATGAACTTACCACCATTACAGAAAAACACTTTCCACAGTGTAGAGTGGACACTAAAATCCATACCATAATTACTAAAACCACAGGCCAAAGGACCAATCATATCTTAATTTTAATTTTCTTTTATAAACAGCAATAGTTTCTTTTAGTACAAGGCTATATAATAATCCTATCTACTCCCACCCCAAATATAAAAATTAGCTAGAAATATCAAAGTTTCTGGGACGGGATGAGGGGTTTCAGAAAATTAGGTAAAAAAGGGATACAGTTTAAGAGTTCTATCTCACACATCAGGGTGTTTCTGTACACTCCAATAAATCAAGTACAGTATGGGATGTAGAGGAAGCAACAGCTATAACTAGGGATGACACTCAAAATATACAACATACTATCATATTATAGTATGAACAAACTAACTTCATGCAACGCCATGGATAAATCTCACAGTGTGGAAAAGCAGACTTAGTAGGTAATGTAAGATTCCATCTGTATAAAGTTCAAAATGGGCAAAACATGGGCACTCACAATAGTAGTTAGCTTAGGAAGAGGTGGCAGGGCGAGTGGGGGGATTGTGCCTAGGGAGACCGGGCACATGTGGGACATCAGGAATGCTGGTAATGCTCAGTGACTTGATCTGGATCCTGGTAACATGGGTCTGTTCACTTGGTGAAAACTTAGTATGTTGTACACTTATGACTTTGCATGAGTTTACTAAAATCATGTGCATGTCACATACACACACGTCGCCCAGTATAATGTGAACAACATACAATCACAATGGACTACTAACAGAACTATACCAGTACAAACAAGCTGAATATTGACCTTCCTAAAACAAGATATGTATAGATAATACATTAATTTTTAAAAATAATTTGCTTGTGGAGCACCTGGCTGGCTCAGTCAGTAGAGCATGTGGCTCTTGATCTTGGTCAGGGTTTTGACTTCAAGCCCCACACTGGGCACAGAGCTTACTTAAAAAAAATTTGGTTGTTAGTCTTTTACATAAACCCAGTGTGAACCACTGATCCTAAAAATAATCAAAAACATTTTTAAAAGTTGCTTTCTATGGGGCGCCTGGGTGGCGCAGTCGGTTAAGCGTCCGACTTCAGCCAGGTCACGATCTCGCGGTCAGTGAGTTCGAGCCCCGCGTCGGGCTCTGGGCTGATGGCTCAGAGCCTGGAGCCTGTTTCCGATTCTGTGTCTCCCTCTCTCTCTGCTCCTCCCCCGTTCATGCTCTGTCTCTCTCTGTCCCAAAAATAAATAAACATTGAAAAAAAAATTTAAAAAAAAAAAAATAAATAAAAAATAAAAAAATAAAAAAAAAAGTTGCTTTCTAATAGAATCAGAAGGTTAGGCTGATATTCTGTATTCCATTTTACTGACCTCTAGAGACTTGCTTTCATATTCTTTCATAGCAGTAATACACTGGTGCTTGGTACTGATGTTAGTGCTAACTCCAGCTTTAACCATAGTATCTGTACCAGTCGGAGGCTGTAAAGGAAGATAAAAGCAAGTATGAAAGTCTAAAGCAAATGTCTAAGTCTAAACTTTAAATCCCTACTCTCCAGACACAATTCTTCAACCACTGAACTCTACACTATCTAGTCCTGTAGGTCTTTTGCTAAATCAGAGTTTCAATGGCGCTTAATTAAATACATTGCATTTCTGATCTCTCTCCCCTACGTTATCTAAATAAATCAATCGCAATAATAGTTATCACAGACATTGAGTCCATAAACAAGCCATCTAATTACATACTAGAATACACTTAATACTGTATGCATAAGGAAAACTTCATCCAATTTACCCAACATGTACATTTAAACCTGAATCTCTGAGTTCTATCTCCTACCCTGCTCTGAAGTATCTGAAAGAAAGAAAGAAAGAAATACATAAAATAAAGCGAAGTTCTGCTTTGTAACTGTTGTTGCATTTAAGAAACATGGAAGCCGGGTTTTTTTTTTTCCTCTATAACCTTATGAGAAACAGGCACAATATATAACCAAAGTTTTCTACTAGTATTGCCAGTTTCCTCAATTATTACACTTTCCAGGAATTATTTTTCCCTATTATTTATAAAATTTAGGTTTCTAAATTCAGTATTATGACTTCACCACCTTGCCTGAGAAATTCTTCATTTCCTGGAGTAACTTTTAACAAGAAGTTCAGTCAAGACCTACTTTCCCCAGATTTTCTTTAAGCTAACTGCACCTCCAGCCTACCCTAAGTATCTCCCCAATCGCATCAAATGGTATCTTACATCAAGTAATATTCCATACATTTTCATAAACAAATCTTCCATTCTAACCCTCTGCCCAAGTCTTAAAAAAGCCAAAGAAAACATAAAACTCCATTGCCCCATTTTGCCATTTCATCAACAAGTTTTATTCTTCATTGGCACACAAAATATTTAGGAGTTATTCCATGTATCTCCTTAAAGAGGCCCTATTTTCAATAATGGTTGAGCATTCAACCATTCCTTTAGAGCCAAGTTATGAATGCAATAAATACAAGTTCAACATCATTACTACCTGTTGTAATCAACCTTGTGAATATAAATTTGACTGGGTTAAGCATAATTCAAATACACATAATCTAGATTTATGTTTCATGACTTTTCGTATTTACTATATAACTATTTACAGATTTTGTTCTTAACACATCTTAGAAGAGTGAGACTAAGCTGTGCAGAACTGGAAAAAGGAGAAATTTTATGATTCATCCTGCAAAGAAATATACAAATGGGAGAGTAATATATTCTACAAAGACTGGAAAGAAATACTTACATTAAACTTAATCGTAGTCCCAGTAGGAGCAGCTGTAAAACTACTCGGCCCAAAGAGGGAGCCAGATGTACTACCAAAAGGATTGGAGGTGGTATTTGTAGTACCAAAAAGTCCTCCACTGCTGGTACTTGTTCCAAAATCTGTAAATTACAAAGAAAAAGAAGATGGCAACAGTTTAAGAATCTGTAAGACATCTTGGAATTGGGCTGTGGCACTATAGATGCATTACTTTCACATACTCAAATTTTCTATCTTACAAATTTCCCTAGTATCTTCAAACAGGTATTTCATATAGACACAGATAAAATTCTAGGCTCAAAACTTTGAAGTGAAACAAAATCTAAATCCCTTTGTCAGCTAAATGTCTATAAAGTTCTTCTTGGGTAAATTTGGAAGAAAGTGAAAAAAAAATAGTGCTCTATTTCATCGTAAATTTTATTTCATTTCTCCTTTCTTGTTAAAACTACATGCTGAATGAACCAGTCTTTCTGAAAACATCACAACAGACTTCAATAGGGTCACAGTGTATTTTATTTACATAATACATATTACATTAATACAAACACACACACATAACCAAAAAGTTCAAAACATATAAATGGTCCTATTAGGGAAACCAAACAGGTTAATATAAAATTCTGCCCAGAAAAATAATTTAGAAAAATTAGTAGGCATCTTGATTGTTTTATAGAATGAATCCTCTAATTACCTTACTTTTCCAAAAAGCTGAGTTTCAAAAAACTCCATAAAAGTGAATTTAACTGTTATCTAAGGAATATATTTTTCAAAGTAAGAGATATTATGTCTCAAGAAGTTATACAAAGGGTGCCAGAAATGTCAGTAAACAATAAAGTTATCTGCCAGTATTTCATAGTAAGTCAGATCCTAATTACCAATTTAAGAGGAATGTGATTTCTCACTGGCAAACTCTTTCTTTTCTAAAAACACGTCCCAATGTATGGTTTAAGGTCAACAGGCACATCTCTTTTGAATTAGCACTTTAAGATTGCATTTTACATTGTCATCATTAAGTATTTCAATACCCTACAAACTTTCCCTTTGTGAAATACTGATAGCTGGCTAACTTATTCATTCTGCTATACTTTTGTGCTAAGAATGCATCAACTCACAGAGCACACCTGTTCAACCAATAGTGGTTGCCTCAAAGTACTGTGTGGAGAAGTATCCCTAGGCCACATTTAGACTTAAAGAGAAAGAAACCATCAATTAAAATCATCTGCCATGGATAATGAATGGAAGAGTAACCAGGTCATCTCCAGTATTTGTCATTCCTGCTTTAGTCTCTTATAACAAATGTGAAACAGAGGCAAGGAGGTGCCTCTGCAGCACAATATGGATGACTATACACTCCTCCTTGAAATTCTCCTGTCTTAACAACTATGACATCACTCTGACTTGGCTTTCCATATACTATTTGGTCATTCTATATCAGGAGCCTCTTCCTCTGCATATTCCTTAAATAATAATGCTTCTTAGATTTCCACTCATGGGAAGATGTACCCAACCTCCTCATTTAAAGCCTATTAAACTTTTCAATACATTTTGAAGATTTCCTCTCCCCATGTTTTTGCCATCTGGTAGAGAAAGGAGGTAAATGAACACAGGCAAAAGAAGAAGAAAGAATATATTCAATAAGCAAATCAAATTGTTGGATGCAGAAGTCCAATGATATCCTACTTACTTCCAAAGCCAGTTGGTTTATTTTGTGCAAAGGCATTGTTTTGGGATGAGAAGAGACTAGTCCCTGTACTTGCAGTTCCAAACAAGCTATTTGATGTTCCTGTTGATGTGCCAAACCCAAAGCCAGTGCTTGTGGAAGTAGCTGGCTGACTAAATGAATTAGTACCAAATAATCCTCCTGGGGAGATGGAGAGGGGGAAAAAACAGTTAAATAGATGGACTGGAACCACTATATAAAGTCCTATATCAACTACGAATAAACCAACTGTATTCCAAGTAAAACCCCTACCTGGTTTGGTCTGTGAATTTCCAAAGAGGCCTCCAGTATTGTTGCTAGAACCAAATGCAGATGTTCCAAAAGCCCCTCCACTAGTAGTACCAAAACCAGTACCTGAAAAAGCAAAATCCAGGGTCAAAACAAAATCTTAATCAGGTGATCCAATGAAAAAGGATTTTAATATTTCTTAACATTCTGTGTTTCAATACGATCATTGGTCTTCTCTGAAAATAATTTTTTCAAAAGTCCATCATACTACAAATTACAGTCTTGAAATTAAGCATTGTATTCATTGCCTCAGGTTAAAAAAAAAAAAGTGAAGAAGTGTGACTTTTCAATAAAGTTATAGATGTTGATGGATTAAAAAAAAAAGTGCCAACTAAAACCAAAAGGAGTGCAAAGGTAGCTAGTGATTATAAGCTACAAACAAAAGTAAAACAATCAAAATTAAGGTGTTCAATTCTCTCCAGTCACCATACGTTCCATAGTCACTGGGATGGATGGTCCGTATTTAGGAGAGCACTTCAGAATGACCTGGGAAGGGTTTTCAAAATACACATGTTCAGGTTCCAACCTGAGAGTCTAATTCCATAGTTCTAGGACAGAAAATATGTTCTTTAACAAACAAACAAAACAAACAAACAAACAAACAAACAGGGGTGCCTGGGTGGCTCAGTCGGTTAAGTGTCCAACTTCAGCTCAGGTCATGATCTTGCAGTTTGTGGCTTCCAGCCCTGCATTGGGCTCTGTGCTGACAGCTCAGAGCCTAGAACCTGCTTCAGATTCTGTGTCTCCCTCTCTCTGCCCCTCCCCTGCTTACTCTCTCTCAAAAATAAACATTAAAAAAAATTAAAAAAACAAAAAGCCAACAAAAACAACCCCCCAAAAGTGACTCTGACGGGCACTCTTTATTAAAAACCAAGGACCTGGAGCAACTGGGTATCTCAGTCGGTTAAGCATCCAACTTTGGCTCAGGTCATGATCTCACAGTTCACAAGTTCAAGCCCCGAGTAGGACTCTGTGCTGACAGCTAAAAGCCTGGAGCCTGCTTCGGATTCTGTGTCTCCCTCTCTCTCTGCCCCTCCCTCACTTGCTCTCTGTCGCTCTCTCTCTCTCTCTCAAAACTGAATAAACATTAAAAAAAATTTTTTGGGGGGGCGCCTGGGTGGCTCAGTCGGTTAAGCGTCCGACTTGAGCTCAGGTCACGATCTCGCAGTCCGTGAGCTCGAGCCCCGCATCGGGCTCTGGGCTGATGGCTCAGAGCCTGGAGCCTGCTTCCGATTCTGTGTCTCCCTCTCTCTCTGCCTCTCCCCCGTTCATGCTCTGTCTCTCTCTGTCTCAAAAATAAATAAACGTTAAAAAAAAAATTTTTTTTAATAATAAAAATAAAATAAAATAAAAACCAAGGACCTAACGGTGCCTCAGTCGGTTAAGCGTCCAAATCTTGGTTTCAGCTCAGGTCAAGATCTCACGGCTGGTGAGTCTGAGCCCCGCAGAGGATTCTGTGCTGACAGTGTGGAGCCTACTTGGGATTCTCGCTCTCTCTCTTTCTCTCTCTCTCTCTCTGTCTGTCTGCCCCTTCCATGCTCTCTCTCAAAATAAGTAAATACACTTAAACAAGTGAACCATCAAAAGTCAAGGACCTATATGCACAGGGTATTTCAAGAAGAGGTCAGAAGAGTTGAAAAAATTTTCCTCTATTGTTACAACCCTCACCAGTTAAGAGAAAGCTTCTGAGGATTTGCATTAAAACATACTGTTCAAACACTCATCTCCCCTTAAAAAGAGAAAGATAAAAACAAGACTTGGGGGGGGGGGGGGGCACCTGGGTCACTCAGTCGGTTGAGTGTCCAAGCCTTGATTTCAGCTCAGGTCTTAATCCCAGGGTTGTGAGACTGAGCATGGAGACTGCTTAAGATTCTCTCGCACACCCTCTGCCCCTCTCCCCCATTCATGCATGGGCTCTCTCTTTAAAATAAAAATAAATACCATACAATAAAAAATAAACAAGACTAGTAAAATGCTGATTGATGAAGCTAGGAAATAACATGAAAGTTCATTATACCATTCTTTCTACTTGTGTAAGTATAAAATTTTTAATTTCAAGTTCAAAAGTGAGTAAGTGGTTGCTACAGGCAACTAGTATCATGTACAATACTGAGTGGAAGGGAAAGTGGATCATAGGAGGGCTGGTGGGGATTAGGGACTTTGATATTTTAACAGTTTTGTCACTGAATATTATTATTCACAGAGCAAATCTCAGAGCAGCTATTCAATAACTGCAATTTTTACTGCAATATAAATAGATTATTTCCTGGCTTAAAAATCTTCTAATACACTGTTAACTTTTTGCTACAAAAACCAATTAATAGGGGTGCCTGGGTGGCTCAGTCGGTTGAGTGACTGACTTTGGCTCAGGTCATGATCTCACAGCTTGTGAGTTCAAGCCCTGCGTCGGGCTCTGTGCTGACAGCTCGGAGCCTGGAGCCTGCTTCGGATTCTGCCCTAACCCACTCGCATTCTGTCTCTGTCTCTCTCAAAAATAAATAAACATTAAAAAAAAATTAAAAACAAAACAAAAACCAATTAAAAAAATATTTCAAGTATGGGGCACCTGGCTGGCTCTTCAGTAAAGCATGTGACTCTTGGTCTCAAGGTCATGAGTTCAACCCCCATGCTGGGCCTGGAGCCTACATTTCAAGTACCTTTTTATTTTTTATTTTTGAGAGAGAGAGAAAGAGAGAAAGCGAGCGAGCAAGCAGGGGAGGGGTGAGAGAGAGAGACACAGAATCTGAAGCAGGCTTCAGGCTCTAAGCTGTCAACACAGAGCCCAACACAGGACTGGAACCCATGAACCATGAGATCATAACCTGAGCCAAAGTTGGACGCTCAACCGACTGAACCACCCAGGCGTCCCACAAGTACCTTCTACTCATGATCAAAGAACCACAGAAACTCAAAACTTATTTCTATTCTCTTAAAAAATTTTAACAAGATCTTATCATCCAATCATTTAAAAAAATTTTTTTTAAGTTTGAGAGTGAGAGAGAGAGTGAGCAAGCAGGGGAAGGGCAGAGAGAGTGGAAGAGAATATCCCAATATATTGGGGCTCAAACTCACAAACTGTAGATCATGACCTCAGTGGAAACCAAGAGTCTGATGCTCAACCAACTGAGCCACCCAGGCGCCCCTCAGTCTTTTTTAAAATAGAAGTAGTGATGGTGGGCATCTTTATTTGATTTCTTTTTTTTAATGTTTATTTATTTTTGAGAGAGAGTGTGCAGGGGAGGGGCAGAGAGAGAGGGAGACAGAGGATCCAAAGCAGGCTCTGTCCTAACAGCAGAGAGCCCAATGTGGGGCTTGAACCCACAAACTAGGAGATCATGACCCGAGCTGAAGTTGGACGCTTAACCGACTGAGCCACCCAGGCACCCCTATCTGGTCATTTTTCAAAGAAAATTTGTTATGAAAACCAAAGTATGAATAAAATTCCTGTCTAAAGCTATCAGAATGGATTTGTTCTTTTAAAAAATGTATTTATTCACGTATAATTAACACACAGTGTTACCCTAGTTTCAGACTTTCATTCGTTTCAGACCCTGTATTTAATAGTCTGTTCTTTTGTCCCTTTTTCCTTTGTTCATTTATTTTGTTTCTTAAATTCCACGTATGAGTGAAATCATATGGTATTTGTCTCTCCCTGACTTATTTCACTTAGCATTATACCTCTAGGTCCATCCATGTTGTTACAAATGGCAAGATCTCATTCTTTATGACTAAATTTCCATTGTATATATACACCACATCTTCTTTATCCATTCATTTATTGATGGACACTGGGTTGTTTCTGTATCTTTGCTATCGTAAATAACACTGCAATAAACATAGGGGTACATACATCTTTTCAAATTGGTGTTTTGGTTTTCTTTGGGTGAACATCCAGCAGTGGAATTACTGGATCTTAAGGTAATTTTACTTGTAATTTTTTGAGGAACTTCTTACTGTTTTCCACAGTGGCTGCACCATTTTGCATTACCACCAACAGTGCACGAGGGTTCCTTTTACTCCATATCCTCGCCAACATTTGTTATATCTTGTGTTTTTTATTTCAGCCATCAGAATGGACTTGTTCTTAATAAGAATAGCTTAATATTTTCCCCCTCTTTTGTTCTTTTGTAAAACTTACTCTGCCCAAATGTTGAAGTTGTGCCAAAGCCACCAGTGCCACCCCCAAAGGGCGTTCCAAATGACTTATTAAACATCTTCAAAATGAGTCTTTGCTTCAGATAGCTGAAAGAAGAAAAAAATATTACTTTTTAAAGACCACAGAATTAATTCTTTCAAAAAATATGTCATTTTACAAGTTGAGGCCCATTCAAACTATAACATAATCTTTAATCTCATTCAATATCCTAAAACTCTATAATGATAAAAGATCTTCTAAAATTGAGCTGAATTATCAGTACCATAATGTGAGATTAAACTTCAGATCCCACCAATAATCAACCATCCCTTTAAAACCATGTTTTTTAACTTTTTTTTTTAAAGCTCCCTTTTAATGAAGGATTCAGGTCCACTATGCCAGATCTAGGAGGTTATGCACAATATCCATTAAAAATTACAATGATATTCTGCTATTACAATCACTTGAGAAATTAAAATTTTTGTCAGGCTTTATTTTCTATAGTTTGCATTGCAAAAAGGTTTTTTGCCTTATCATTATTTATTTATTTTTTTTTGGTATATAAAATGTTACAATATTAAATGTTCCTTAAACTATGCATACCCCTCCCCCCATCTCCAAATGCCAGAGAGTCTGGTGCTCTGACATTCTCTTTGAGTCTTACTTCTTAAAACAATTCTTTATGGTCCCCTACTTTTCTCTTTGGAAACATTACAGAAAATCTTTGGTGAAACCCTCCCCACCTCATATGAATGATTCCCCTGCAGTATCTAAACTATGTACTTATTAATGAGTTGGACCAAAGTGTTTCAACAAGTACAAAAGAGAAGTTTGCTCTCCCCTAGATTTGACCAAAAAACAAGCTAAAGGTATAGTTTATTCCAAAGTAAACACTGTCCCCCTCATAAATTTTCCTTAAACTTAAGATATCTGCTACCACTTACATATCAGCAGACAAGAAAATACTGAGTAAACTATGTACTTTTAATATAAAAACTCAAAAACAGCCAATCGTGCTTATCTGGATTCTGTGACAGGTAGGATGATTTTTCTATTATATACACATGATGGAACAGCTTTTTCTTCTAGTAAAATCATGCCTCATTCATATAATAGAATTAAATACAACATTTGGAAGCACTCCCCACAATGTTCCAGTGTCCCTTTAGTACTTCCAGCTATTCCAACAACCGAAACATTCTGTGCAACATTGGAAAAGATGAAGCTGTCCCTAAATACCTAATGGTTTTACAGAAATCAACATTCTGTCCCCTAAACTCTCCTACAAAAAAAAAAATTCCAACACTTAATTCTTTATCCACATCCATGAATTTAATAGATCTAATTAAACAAAGCTCAGTGAACCAGTGGTTCAAGAGAGCCACATCAGAATTAGCTGACAAGCTTTTCAAAATAAAACCCCCCAGGCCCTATTCTAGAAATGAGGACCAAAATGTCCAGGGTTAGGATGTAGACATTTGTATTTTGAAAGGTTCAAGTGACTCTAATGCATTCTCGTGGAACTAGAGACTATATTTCATGTAATCATCATTTCTCTTTCAGTAACGAGATCTGCTTGAAGTTTCCTCTCTTCTCAATTTAACAGATGTCACAAAGTGACAGACTGGGCCTTCAGCCTATTAACTGGTAACTCTCCTTTCCAGGGAAAATATTCTTGGAAGCTTAGCAGAAGTCTAGACCTGGCTATGGGTCTATCTATCTATACATTTGTTTTTCAACAGTGCATTCAGAATTGACAGTTGTGCTAGGGGTTAGATGTCTGGACAGTTCCATTTTGACCACAATCCCTCTCATACTGCTGTCTTGAGTCAGAGCCCCTATACACTCACTTTACTGTATCTGTTGAATAAATTTTTTGACCCATCATCAGCACAGCAAAAAACTGTGAACTGTAATAAAGTTATTACAATAATTTTGCCATCCATTTTCTTATTCACCCCCACAATCAGAAATCTGTTGTTCATGTAAATCTGACATCTACAGAGCAGACATGTCCGGATTTAAAAGCCAAGTAATAGTTTTTCTCTGTGACATTCATCCTTATGTTGAAGATTTTAATGTTAATTTGGGTTTCATAGTACTGAATTCTACAGACCAAACCCACAGCTCCATAACAATCAAAATTTGTTTTTAATAATCTTATCCTAACAAAAACCTAACCTTACACATATATTTCACAAAGGGATTTTAAGTAGCAATAAAATACCCTGGAAAACACCTAACAGTATATAGGCTCTTATATATTATCTCAACAATCCTAATATGATGGTATTATGTATCACTACCTGTACTTTCAGGATGAAAAAAACAGGATCAAGTGTTTACCAAATTTCCCAAGGTCAAAGAAGTAGTAAGTGGAAAAACCTCAGTTTAACCTATCTTCTGACTCCCCATAGATACCCTCGATCCTAGGAGAGAACATACTAAGCAATAAACAATAACGTGTTCAGTGTTAAGGAAATTCATCTGTTCCAGACTCAAGAATGAGAGGCAATGCCGGTACCAAAATCTAATTTAGACTCCTAGAATAAAAGCTTCTCATTCAAGCTCAGCCTATCTTTTTGACTCAAGGATGAGAGACAATGCTGGAACCAAAATCCAATTTGGATTCCTAGAATAAAAGCTTCTCACTCAAGCTCAGCCTATCTTTTTGGTTCTGGGCACAATTAGCTTGGCTTAATCTCAAACCTGATCATACTGGGACTTAAATTGGTTTTTTTTTTTAATTATCACCATGGAAACAAACCAAGATTTTTGTAAATGACCTCATGATTTTCATTACAATTGGCAGAAACTGAATAATTTACCTCTCTGCCCTTCAAATAAATCATTTTCCTGCCTATGTTATGAAATCTCAGTGACTCAATGAAAGATGCCCCCTTCCTTACACTTACTCCTTCCAAACAACCTAATTCATTCTTCAAAACCTAGCTCAAATGTCATCTCTTCTATAAGCCTTTCCTAACTTCCTCTAACAATTAGTCATTCTGCTGAGCTTACACAGCTCATAATGATTTGTTTACAAGTATCCATGTTGACTCTGACTATAGCGGACACTGTTATAATACCAACTACACAGACCTCCGTTCAAGACTGAAGGATTTGTTGTCCCAGCTGCTGAGAAGTACTACCGAAAGATAACCCTCAGTTGTCAGTCCTGTTCAGAACTGCCTCTGCTGAAGAGCTACCTTACCGAATGTCATATCCTCTTCCTAGAACTAGCCCATATGCAAAATCAGGCCTCTTCACTCCAACTAAGGGTAACTTTAAAGGCTCTTCCTGGCTTCACATTCTCCACAGGATTGGTTGAGTCCTTCATTAAGGTCGTATCACAACTCAATTTCCTCTTCTCTCCCAACGTGCTGATCCTAAGAGCACTGTCTAATAAAACTCATGCAGGACTACCTCCAGTTCAGAGTCTGCTGCCCAGGGAGCTCACCTTCTGACATCTCCAACTCTCCCCAATACACAATGAACTTGTCTGGGTAATGGACAGTATCATTTGTTTACTATCCCAGAACCTAACATAGGGTCTGAAACATACAGTTGACCTTTAAATAATGCAGGAGGTGTTCTAACTTTTGACTCCCCCAAAACTTAAGTACTTAATAACCCACTATTGACTGGAAGCCTTACCAATAACAAACAGTTGTTTAACACATATTTTGTATGTTATATGTATCATGTACTACATTCTTTTTAAAAAATATTTATTTGAGAGAGAGAGCTAAAGAGCACATGCACACACGCAAAGGAGGGGCAGGGAAAGAGAGAATCCCAAGCAGGCTCTGTGCTGCCAATGCAGAGCCCGACTCAGGACTCAATCTTACGAACCAAACCGTGAGACCATGACCTGAGCCAAAATCAAGAGTCAGATGCTTAACCGACTCAGTCCCCCAGGCGCCCATACTTACTGCATCCTTACAGTAAAGTGAGCTAGGGAAAAGAAAATGTTAAAGTCATAAGAAAAAATACATTTACAGTACTCTCTCATATTTATTGAAATAATGCCACATGTAAGTGGACATGTGCAGTTAAAACGCTTGTTCAAGGGTAAACTGTACTCATTTTCTAAATTAATGACAATCACCACTTAAGTGTTTTTTATGTTGTGTTTTGTTTTTAAGAGAGAGAACACAAGAAGGGGAGGGGAAGAGAGAGGGAGATGAGGATCCAAAGCAGATTCTGCGCCAACAGACTGACAGTAGTGAGCTGGATGCAGGACTCGAACTCACGAACCATGAGATCATGACCTGAGCTGAAATCAGACTCTTAACCCACTGGGCCACCCAGGTGCCCCTAGTGTTTTTTAAGCACAGGCTGAATGATCAAGGTACTTTAGAAGTAACTTCTAACTTAAAATCATGTTTCATGAATTCTCACAACAAAAGAAAGCCATGGAAGGGAAGATTCTTGGTAGAATCTGTCATTTAATTAAGAGGTTGCAAAAAGGAAGCAATCACAAAAGGCTGGATACGACTGGCAGACAATTCTTTGTTTGACCTGTTATAAATATGGCATATTTCACATATACCTAAGTATGCATGTATATAGAAATGTTTGTGTGTGTATGTATACATTAGCTCAAACTAGCTGATAACATTTAAAACAGGGTTATGGCAGAAAAACAGATTTGGGGCCTCTCATAAAAAAACCTAATGATTAAGCAAACTAGAACTGTAATCAACCAATAATAGCCTGGAGTTTTAGTAGCAAATGTCCCCTTTGGTAAGAGCCATATAATCTTTAATCTCCAATGTGCCACAATACCTACCCAACATCACTTATTTCCATCAGCTGCCTGGCCTCAACAGATTTTGAGTTTGTAACTTCTGATATAACCTGAGAAAGGACCCACACATTTAAAACTGGAAGATCAGGTAAGTGCCAAGAAGCACAAGTCATCAAAATTAGGTCAGAATCTGAGCAGGAAATGTCAGGGAAAATTTGTGGGTATTTAGAATCTGAACTGGACCATAGGGAATTAGAAAGAGGGGAAATGAGCACCAGATAAATAAGGTACACAGGTTAAGAATGGGTATTTGTGTACCTATCTTATCTGGCCTTTTATTTTAATATCAAAGGCCAGCTTCCCTCATATGATAAGCATATAATATACTTATCAGCATAAACATATAATGTACTTATCAGTTCATTAGGTAGTGATGTAATTAACCTTAAATTACCCAACTAAAGGAATAAACCAGAGCACTCCACTACATACGTACCCAGAATATGGTATATCAAGAATAGGACACCACCAGAACATTTGGACAAAGTTACCCCTATGAGAGTTATTTCAAGGAAAAGATGCTTAATGAAAAAAGCAAACTGCAAAAAGATACACTTGGCAGCTTACGTACAATAGAAAAAACAATACACTGTTATTTATGGATATGTATATACATAGTCAAAGTAGAGGGAGACTAGAAAAAATACATTAAAGTGGTTGCCTCTAGAGAAAGGAAGGTAAATGAGACATGGGGCAGAGAATTTGGAGGACCCAAACTTTTCCATCATGTTTATTTCCTCTATTAAAGCAACAACAAAAGATCTAGATGACGTAGACAGATATCTGCACTAACTCTATTTTTCCATTAAAAAAATAAAAGTAAGGGGGTGCCCGGGTGGCTCATTGGTTAAGCGTCTGACTCTTGATTTCAGCTCATGTCATGATCCCAGGGTCGTGGGATTAAGCCTTGTGTTGGGCTCTGAGCTGAGCGTGGAGCCTCCCTAGAAATTTCTCTTTCTCTCCCTTTCTCCCCTGCTTGCACCCTCTCTCAAAAAATAAACAAACAAATAAATAACGAATTATCTCATAAACCTCCCAAGAATCCAAAGAGGTAGGTATTTTTATCCATATTTTACAGTGGTGAAATTGAGGCACAAGAAGTCACTTGCCAAGGACCACAAAGCTACTTTTTTTATTTTGAGAGAACATGTACACAAGGTGGGGGAGGGACTGAGGGGGGTGGGGGGAGAGAATCCCAAGCAGGCTCCATGCTGCCATTGCAGAGCCCAACACAGGGCTCGATCTCACGGAACTGTGAGATCATGACCTGAGCAGGAACCAAGTGTCAGACGCTTAACCCACTAAGCCACCCAGGCGCCCCTCCACAAAGCTACTTTTAACTATTAGCTGTGCATACAGAGCCTAGAGCTCCTAGACAATGAACTAAAAGGAAAAATCACTTTGCATTCATTAAATAAGGAAGCTATAACCCCCAAATTTGGCAATTGTGATCTAGCACTATCAGGAGAAACAGACACTTCTCTGGCAAACGTGAGATTTCTGGTCATCAGAAAGGTAATCGCTCTTATGGATTGACAATATATATCACCTAGATGAACTTTCCTCCAAAGATTAACTACTTCATGGATGGATTTATCTACACTCATTATAGGGTTTTTTTTGGATAAGACATATTTGGAAAGAAAAAATTAAAATGAAATAGTGCCATACAGAAAAAGACAATGCCCTTAAATTTACTTTGTTCTCTGTGTTACATCTTTTAATTAATAATTCAGACTGTCAGATACAAGAAAGAGGCAGCTTTAATAACAGACATCAGTGTCCAGTATTCCCCCACTGTCCCAAATAAAGCTTAATAACCTGACATATCTCCAACTTTTATGAGCTTTGTGAACTCTGGGCATGACAAAACTTAGTCGTCTTTCAGAAAAGTGGTGGACAGACCCTAAAACATGGTTACAACCCAGCAATTGCCAACTTTGAGTGGCATCTGAATGACTAAGCAAGCTTGCTGCTCTCTGACAACAGAAAGTTACACAACTGGGAAGTAATTTTTCCTTTCCCCTTCACTGAGTTCCTTTGTACCAAACTCAGTAAAGAGCAAAAACAATAAATAATTGTTAGATGAATGAACTAGTAGTTCTCAGTTTATAAAGTACTTTCTCATTTATCCTCTCTTCTAATCTTCACAAAAATACTAGAATATTCTGGTGGGAATTATCATCCAGAGTTAAACTGAAAGGAAAATGTTCACTTTTGCCTTGAATGGGAGAGGAAGGATGGAGTCAGCTAGAATTCCAGAAGTTGACGTAGTCTTAATCACCTAATATCACATCCCAGCAAAACCATCTGCTATCTTCTTGTTTTACTGTATCCCTATGATCAATCCCAGATCAAGTCATTCCTTTTATTAGAACATTCGTTTTTCTCCCCTAAAAACTATGTCCCTTTTTTTTTTCCCCCTAAAAATTGCTGTTCAGGGGTCCCTGGCTGGTTCAGTCAGTAGAGCATGTGACTCTTGATCTCGGAGTTGTAAGTTTGAGCCCCATGGTGGGTGTAGCAATTACTTAAAAAAAAGAAAATCTTAAAAAAATTTTTAAATAAAAATTGCCATTCAAGCCTCACCTACTTCACACTGTCCTAGATTAGACCCTTCAGACTCTTATCAGTATGAAAACATATCCCCACCCCTCTCCCTTTCCAAACCCGATTACATAATTACAAACTAATACCTCCCAGCTGCTTTTAGTTATGCAATATATTTGTTGTCATACCTGCCACTTGAGTGTATGAGTTGTTTGCCGCTCTAGTAAAAAGCATCTAGATTTTGCTCAATATCTTCCATTAGGCTGTAAATTAATTAAAAATAGCCTATATTATCTAATACAACTCCTTTCTTCACAGTGCTGAGCACCATTTTTCATCCTTTTAACATAACGTTCATTTTATAAAGTAGTGAAGAGTACATTAGCTTTGGAGTGAGACAAATCTGTATTTAAAACTCTCCGCCACCTACTATCTTTGCAATTTTCTGTAAATCTAAAATTAATTCAAAATTTAAAGTTAAAAAAGGAATTTAAACCACCCTGCCACTTGCTACTGTGTAACTGTATTTGTCATAATATTCAACCTCTTAGACCTCAATTTCTACAATTAAACAATAGGGATTATCTGGCCTACACTAAAGGACAAAAAGGTCTCAAACTAGAGTGCCTCAAAGGTAGGGTTTTTTTTTTTTTAAGTAATCGCTACACCCAAAATGAGACTTGAACTTATAACCCCAAAAGAGACGTGCTCCAGTGACTGAACCAGCCAGAGGCCCCAAAAGCAGGTTTTTCTTTAGCTTTTCAAAATATATTTTACAATATTCTTAAAGTGTAAATTAATTTCCCCTCCCTCTAAGCCTTGACTGCTCAATGCCTCGTTAAAAAACCACACATAAAATGATTTCCCAATACTTCACTGTCACCTACTGACCATTTAATACAACCATAAAATATCACTGTAAACAACAAAAACAAACACCCCCTCCACACACAACACACACACACAGAGGTCACTCTGATCACTCACTCTCTTCCACTCAACTCACATCCTTATCCTTAGTCTTATTCCCAACAGGACACCTTTAATCTACAAATCCATTCACCTATTTCTTCCTAAGAAGCTTAATCCACCAACAAGGGTTAGGTGTGTAGATATCAGAACTCTGTGTCAAAGCAGCATGTGGAAGCAAGGTATGAAGCAATTACTAACTGCAAAATGCATTCATGGAGGATGAACTGTTCCCTTCCTGAAAAAGTTCTAATTCACTCAGTTCTTTCTTCCTTTGATTAGTGGCTTTTAAGTATTTTTAGCTATGGAACCCAGTACATAAAACAGACATAAGGAGAAGCTGCTCTAGCTGAAGTAAAGAATAGGTACAGTAGAACCCTACCAGCTGAGCCCTCTCAAAGAAGCTTAGGGCTGTAGGAACCAGTGTGAAAAATCATTGTCCTTTCTAGATTAGTGGTTTTTTTTTTTTTTTAATTTACATCCAAATTAGTTAGCATATATTGCAATAATGATTTCAGGAGTAGAATTCAGTGATTCATCCCCCATGTGTAACACCCAGTGCTCATCCCAACAAGTGCCCTCCTTAATGCCCCTTGCCCATTTAGCCCATCCCCCACCCCACAACCCCTCCAGCCACCCTCAGTTTGTTCTCTGTACTTTAGAGTCTGTTTTGTCCTCCTCCCTGTTTTTATATTAATTTTGCTTCCCTTCCCTTATGTTCATCTGTTTTGTATCTTAAATTCCATATATGAGTGAAGTCATATGATATTTGTCTTTCTCTAATTTCACTTAGCATAATATACTCTAGTTCCATCCATGTTGTTGCAAATGTAGATTAATGGTTCTGAAAGTGAGGTCTGAAGGCCTCTAAAAGTCTCTGAGACCTCTTCGAGGATGTCCACGAAGTCAAAACTATTTTCATAATAATACTAAAACATTAACTTTCTTTTTTTAAACTGTACTAACCTCAGCACTGAGTTGCAAAACCAATGATATATAAAACTGCTGGAACCGGGGCACCTGGGTGGCTCAGTCAGTTAAGCAGTTAAGCATCTCACTTCAGCTCAGGTCATGATCTTGTGGTTTGTGGTTTGAGCCCCGCGTCAGGCTCTGTGCTGACAGCTCAGAGCCTGGAGCCTGCTTCAGATTCTGTGGGTCTCCCTCTCTCTGTGCCCCTCCCCTGCTTGTGCTCTGTCTCTCTCCACTCCCCCCTCAAAAATAAGTAAACATTGAAAAAAATATTTAAAACAAACCTGCTATTTCGTGCTGGAACCTGAGCATGAATCAGGACAATGACCCAAGCTCTAAAATAGTCACTAAATTCTTCACTGCCACCCACTTACAGCACACAAAAAAAATCCACTTTCACTTGAATGCCTTTGATGAAGCAGTAAAAACTGATTGTATTAATTCTTGATATTTCGGCATACATCTTTTTAAAAAATGTTTATTTATTTTGAGAAAGAGTGTGGGAATGAGTGAGGGAGGGGTGGAGAGAGATGGAGAGACATAATCCAAGCAGGCTCCAGATCCCACAAATCTCAAGTTCATGACATGAGCCGAAATCAAGAGTCGGATTTTCTTTTCTTTTTTTTAATGTTTATTTTTGAGAGAGAGACAGAGCACGAGCAGGGAAGAGGCAGAGAGAGAGAGACACAGAATCTGAAGGAGGCTCCAGGCTCCTCTGTCAGCACAGAGCCCGACTCGGGGTTGGAACTCATGGACCACAAGATCATGACCTAAAGATGAAGTCAGATGCTTAACCAACTGAGCCACCCAAGTGTCTCACATCTTTTTAATACTCCGTGATTATTCTTTGAGATGAAATGGGAAATACTCAAAAGCACTTCTTGTAAATGGAAACACAAGGGCTATCTCAAAGAAAAACACTTGTGTGATTACCTGAGTAGAAAGCTGAACCAGCTGATTTTTTCATGAAACACCATTTTTACTTCCGAGAATAAACGATAAACTATGGTTACTCAGACTTGAAACAAAAAATTAGAATTATGTCTACAACTATGAGCTTGCCAACTTCCCAATTCTTAAAAGACTTAGCTGATGAGATGGGTGGAAATGTTAACAACTGTATAATTAAATTTGTCAACATTTGGAAGAGGTACATAACCCAGTGAACCAATAATTTCTAAATGATCAATGTATGAAGTCATAAAATCATGCATGGTAAACATTCAAAGTACAAGACAGACCAATGAATTTTAATGTAACACTGTACAAAAGTTCAATAATATGGTTTCAGATTCCATATTGCAACAAATCTTTAGAAACGTGTTAAGTATAGTGTCAAAGGAGAATACCTACAATTACTTGAAAAGGTTATTAAAACATTCCTCCCTTTCCCACCCTTTTCTGTATGAGGCAGGATTTTCTTAACATACTTCAACCAAAACAACTTATCAACTATCTAATGCAAAAGATCTGCAAATCCAGTGGTCATCTATTAAGCCTGACATGAAAGAGATTTACAAACATATAAAACCCCACTCTTGGGGTTCATTTTTTAAATGAAATTGTTAACAAATGAGATTATTTCTTTAAGTCAATAAATATTTAAAACTTTTAGTTTCTATGGGGTACCTGGGTAACTCAGTCGGTTATGCGTCCAACTTTGGCTCAGGTCATGATCTCACAGCTCGGGAGTTCAGGCCCAGTGTCAGGCTCTGTGCTGACAGCTCAGAGCCTGGAGCCTGCTTCGTATTCTGTGTCTCCCTCTCCCTCTGTCCCTTCCCCGCTCACCCTGTCTCTCTGTCTCTTTGTCTCTCTCTCTCAAAAATAAATAAATATTTAAAAAAAATTTTTTTTAATTTTAATTTTCTAGTACAGTAAATAAGAGTAGATATAACCCATATAAACAAAGGCTCTCTGGCGTATTCAATAATTTTTAGAAGTATAAAGGAGTCCAAAGACCTCAAATTTTGAGAACTGCTGTACTAGAATATTCCTACAGCCTCCTTCTAATTCATTTGCCAGATTCCGGTTTGACATCTTCCAATTTACACTACTACTCACCAGCTTAAACTCACTCTTAGTATCAGACTTAGGTAATTAGAGCTATATTTTAAGAAATAATTTTCATTTCTCTACTACAAAACTGCATTACACTTTAAGTACAAACTCTTCAATATGACAATTCAGTGTCAGTACAAAAGAACAAGACTTCTGATCAATGCATATTCATATGACATCAAATGTTATCAGTAATATGAAAGATAATGGAATCCCACAGCATCACATTTAATCGCATCAATTCAACTACAAGCTCTTTTGCTCTCTTCCCCAAAAAGAGAACTAGATATTGCTTTATTTACCCAATGGCCTATCCCCTTTCAAAAAGACCTTGATTTCTATCCCAGAGAAAGGGAGGCTACCATGGAAATAAAGGAAACTAAAGAAAGTCACTCTAGGACTCTCAGCTTTTCAGCTGTCGGATACCAGATTTTGACAATTTAAGGGTTTTTCAAGGACAGTTTGACAAAATGTAAGCATCTGTACAGCTGACTTTACAAGCATACACCAGGTAAGATAAAGGTATGACTTTACTGAAATATTGGTAATGTATTCTCAAGAGCAGTGATCTCCCAATCCAGGCAATTTTGCTTCCCAGTGGACATCTAACAATGTTTAGAAACCTTCTTAATTGTTACAACTTGGGGAGGGGATATTATGGATATCTAATGGGTAGAGGTGGGGAATGCTGCTAA
Organism: Prionailurus bengalensis; assembly: GCF_016509475.1. Lineage (NCBI taxonomy): Eukaryota > Metazoa > Chordata > Mammalia > Carnivora > Felidae > Prionailurus > Prionailurus bengalensis. Next base: position 60,061,453 of record NC_057346.1, read on the forward strand.
CTATCCACCAATACACAACACAGCTCCCAGACAAAAAGAATTATCTGGCCCAAAATTTCAACAGTGTTCAGGATGAAAAATCGTCTCTAGAGACATGTGATGCCAAATACTTAGGTTCAATTCCAAACCCAAAGAAATGCACTAAATTCTCAAAAACCGTTGTTTACATGCCTTGCCTCTAATATTTATATTGTTAAATTAATTTCTTTCTAACCTTTCAACAAATTGCATAATTACAATGCTCTATGTAATACAATGTGCTCTCTATTGGAAATTAAACATCAGAACTACTATCCCTTACTTCCTAGGTTTATTACTACAATAAAAATATCACAATATCACAAAAAAAATACCCAATTTCTTCCAAGCCGTAAATTTAGTTCCCTAAAAGTTCTATTTGCTCTTAACTATCTATGAGCTAGTAGACATGAATGAAGTCAGATACCAAAGTACCATGTAACATACGAACAGTATGGGTCGTCTTATCTAGGCCCCATATTTCAGGAGCACACATATACTCAGTCTGTTTATAGACTATTTTTAGGTTTAACTGCTCCATATTTGTTTATCCCTTCAAGGAAAAACTACTTGGCCTACTATGTGCCAAGCAACTTGAATACAAAGACAAAAATATTTACCACAGTCTAAATAAGATAAACAGCTAAAATACAAAATGATTTGTGCTATAAATAGAAGTATCAAATAAGTGTTAGGGAAGCTTACAGGAGACAGAATGCCAGGAAAGGCTTCCCAGAAGAGGGTGACGCTTGAACTGAGAAAATGTCACAGAAAATACACGGTTCACATCTCAGTGTTTAAACTACTACTCCTCTGCTCTTATGCACTAGTTTTGTTTTTGCTTCGTCATCTAAACAAGAGCAAAGTGATGATCTGACCAATGTAAATAGACCAAAGTGGCAACTTTCAATTCAATTTCATCCAATCTTAATGAAGAGTCAAAAAATAATTCTATCAAAGTATTTCCCAGTACCTCCAATTTGTCCACGTTGTTTTTTTTTTAATATGCTAACTTCTTCCTCCAAGTAAACATACCATCTGTCACCCAGTTAACCGGCACTTTTCTGAATTTATAAGACTGTCAGAGATCATGATCACTGCTCTTTTCTTTCTTCCAGTTAGTTTCCTCTTCCGAACACAGTTTCATTTTCTCATCTTACTCTACTACAATACTTTGAATTCTGTACCAGAAAGGAACCATGAGTTCCGAGGTACCAGAACTACAAAATAACTGCTGCCTCTCTTTCTAAGCCTTGTCTATATTTCTTGCTTTCTATTCCAATGCTTCTGTGAGTCACTAACTGGACTCTCTTCTGAGTCCCCAGCAGCTGATACAAATAAAAATTTCAGATTTGAAACAGGAAGCTAGCCAAAGACATGTACGTAGTCTTATCGATTCGTTTCCAATACGTTACATCATTGACATTCTTTAACCAACTTTTGAGTTCTCATAGTTTAGGTTAGGGTACCGCATATGAAGCTTCTGCCTTACTATGAACAGACCTGGTAGCAACCAGAACGGAAACGCTACTGAAGACTGCTGCCAACTACCGAATGCCCCCCCACCCCTGCCGCCAATAATGGGAGGCTGGAACACCCAAGGAGGGTGATACACGAGAATATTTTCTAGACTGAGTCAGATCTGGTATTCACTAATCCCGTCCCTTCTCTGGGCCTCAGTTTCTCCATCTATAAAACTTGCTAGTGACGTACCGTAGGAGGATTGGCTTAATTTCTAAGGTCCTTCCGGCTACAGTAATCCAGATATCCCATCTTTCTCATCTAGTTTTACAAAGAACACGTGGGAGGGCAAAAAAAATAACCTTTTACTCCACTAAACCGACCTTAATTCTCAGATATTGTTTTAAAAAGCTAACAAACTCCTGACCCACCCACCCTAAACCTCGGGCAAACCTTGGCAAGCCGTGAAGTAGCCAAGACAAATTGAAGCCCATCCCACACTACGGTCAAGAAAGTGCTGGGGAGACCCTAGTCAGGGAGTTAAGACGCGGCCCCCGCAAAGGGCCCGCCCACCTAATCACAGCCAGGCAAATGAATGAGTACCACCAGATACACGGACGCTCCTACAGCGCAGGCTGCAACTAGAGACCCCGGGGCCCATACTCCACCGATACCGATTCCCTCCCAGCGCCTGAGGAGCCCGGCCTTGGGGCCGCAGGGTCGCGGGCCCCGCCCCCTCCCTCAGGGCAGTAGGTGCGCGCCGGGGCGCGAGACTTCGGTGAGGAGGCCTGGGACGCCCCGCGCACCCGCCCGCCCTGAGGAGAGGAGGAGCCTGTCGGTCCCGGGCCGCCACCGCCCCGGCTCCCGACTTACCGCGGTGCGGTGGGGGAAGGGAGGTGTCAGGAGTGAAGGCCTAGACCCGTCCACCACCCGCCGCTCAGAGAGCAGCGCGCGGCCGCCACGAAACCGTCGCCGCCGCTACCACCACCGCCACCGACCGCCGCTTCGGGCGCAGCGCGCAGAGGGCCCGACTGCGTCACACGCCGCCCGCCGTCAGAGGCTCGCTCCCGACGCTCCGCCCTCGCTGTCTGAGCATTGGCAGAAGCCGCCGCCACTCTAGGCCCGCCCTGTTATTCATTGGGCAACGAGTCTTTTGAAACCGAACGTGAGGGCGGTCTTCGGGAGAAAAGGAGAGGGGGAAGAGGAGGGACAGAGGAGTTACGGGGAGGAGCGGGGAGGGGCGATGGGAGGGACATGGAGTCCCGCCCCTCTCTGCCGAGATTGGCTGGAGGAGTCGTGACGTCATACAGGGCCCCCCTCGAAGTGGGCTTGTGAGTGGCTGCGTGGGGGTGCATCGGGCGGGGTGTGGGAGAAGAGTGGTGACGCTATACAGAGGCTCCTCCCCCTTCCTTGGAGCCGAGACAGTCGGGCTGCTGAAGCTCGGGCCAATCAGAGGGGAGGCTCCAACGATGGCATGGTAACTATTCTACCCTTTCCTTGCCCCAGTCCGCGGGCGGTGATGGGAAGGCTTCCCCGTAGTCCTGCCCGCACTTCCTGGCCAGACCACGTGCGGAGCTGGAGGGCCCTCCTGGGAGGTCTGTCTCTCCGTGTAGCTTGCCTGCAGCTGCTACGAGGCCCCAAAACCTGGCCTCCTGGTCTCCCAACCCATGCCGGCCCCATCACAACCTTTCCTTCTTTGAATCTCTCTAATGTACGCTATGAGCATGCCGTGAGGGAATGGCTCAACATAGGATTTGTTACAAATGAGGGTTCTTGGAACTTCTTTCCCACCTGCACTTTAGGAACTCCTATTTATCTTAAAGGCCTGGTTCAAATGTTCCTGCCTTCTCTGGGATACATTCCCGGATCTCTCTGAGGGAGTTTGGCTAATGCTTGGGCAGGCCTCTGTTACAGCCTTGTCACTTTGTATCCTATTATTTTCCTGTCTTCTGTGCTCAGGCTCTTAGAAGTCAGAGCTGCTTTTTATTCATTGGCGTTTCTTTCTCCCGTGGCCTAGCCCAGGACAGACGCTTGATATTACAAGGGAGAAGGTTGAGCATGTTCTAGAAACTAGACCTAGTGACTGAGGGTCCCATGCAGAATAGCAGGGACTGTGCTCAGAAAGCAAAACCTATTCAGACTACCTCTCCACCACCACTTTTTCCTGAAACATCAACACAGAATTGAAGTGGGCTCTGCCCGAAAGTAGATAAATTTAAATCCCTCTGAGTGTTCAGTGGTAGCGAGGGATTACAAATAATTGACTAATCTGTCCAAAAGTGGAATGCTTGTAAAGATGAAATAAGATAACAGTAGAAATCTGGTACATTGTAGGTGCTCAGTAGATGCTCAGAGAAAGAAACTAATAAATATGTGGATGGTCAAATAGTAAAGCTAGTTTAAACATCTGACTCCCGCCACATTCCCCCCACTCCTGCATCCAAATATCCCTCTGCTTCATCCTCCCTTTCCTGTGTTGTACATTGGAAAGTCATTAGTTCTCCCTGGATAGTTTACTATAGCTTCCTCACTGACCTACAGAACATTTGATTTCTCACCCTCCAATCCTGAAACCCAAATATGATTAAACCTCTCCTCCACTTATTTATTCTGGTGTCCCTAAGCCCAGGCACAAAGTATAGGTGCACATTAAATGTTTGATGAATGGATGAATGACTTTCTTAAGTAGAATAGTAGTAGAAGTGTGAGACTTTTGAGTTAGGGAACCCTGAGTTTAAACCTGAGCCCAACCATTTATTAGCTATGTCAGCTTGGGCAAATTTTTAACCCCTAAGCCTCAGTTTCCTTGTCTGTAAAATGAGGGTAACAACTGTAATTGCCTTTAAGGTTATTGAGAGAATTAAATGAGATAAAGCATTTAGTATGGTACCCAGTATACAGTAAGCCCTCAATAAATGATAATTATTCCTATTCTTTAAAAATGTCAAGGAATTCCCATTCTAACTATTCTAAGACATTGATTCTGACACAAATGGCTCCCAGAAATATGTTTTAAGTGATTAATTAAGTAAATACATTCAGGTCAAAGTGCTGGCAGGTATTCAGGAGCTGAGATCCTTAAATAGGATCCCACATACTTGTGGGAAGACTGGAGGAAGAGACATTAGATGAGGAGTGTGGCAGGGAGCAATTTCCTATGACCATGGTCATTTCTAAATAGAAGGACCTCTTGTTAGATACTCTGGTAGGCATGTGGCCCACATGCTCATCATTCCCAGGTACTTCTGCCCTCGGAAGGACTTTGTGGACCACATAACTCTCACTCTGTCTAATTCTCATAACCCCCTTCTAGTCTCTTCATTCCTTCTTCACCTCTAAAGAGAAGAAGTTTGGTGCATGCTCACAAAAACTTGCTGAGCCAAACCCTCTCTTGGGCTTCAGGAGCCCAAGAAGTCCACAGCTTAACACTCTGCTCTGGCCCAGAGAGACAAAGCAAAGGAAAGTCCAGCTTTCCTGGGAAACCCCAGTCTCTCACATACATACTCTGAGAACTCACCCTATGCAGCTTTGAAGGATTGGTGCTCAGAGCGGAGACAGGACCCATAAGGATTGCAGAATCGGGGAAGGGCAAGAGACTTCCTTTTAGAGTGAGGGCCTAGATTTCTTTCTTTTTTTTTTAAATGTTTTTAAATGTTGACTTATTTTTGAGAGAGAGAGCGAGAGAGCATGAGCAGGGGAGGGGCAGAGAGAGAGAGAGCGAGAGCGAGAGCGAGAGCGAGAGCGAGAGAGAGAGAGACACAGAATCCAAAGCAGGCTCCAGGCTGTGCTGACAGCTCAGATGTGGGACTCAAGCTCACGAACCAGGAGATTGTGACCTGAGCCGAAGTTCAAAGCTCAACCGACTGAGCCACCCAGGCGCCCCCTAAAGGTTTAGATTTCTTAGGTGGTGCGTAGGAAAGAGTGACAGAGTTGGAGTCAAACAGCTAAGTTTAAGTACCAGACTTCCTACTTTTTAGACCTTGCACAAATTATTTAACTGTTCTGTGACCCAGTTTTCTTGTCTATGAAAAGGCACAAAAATTCCCATGTTGTAAAGTGATTGTAAATGTCAAATAAGGGAATTTGCAATGGACTGGGCACATGTTTGACACACAGTAAGCACCCAGTAAATGTTGATTTCCTTCCTCTTTTTCTACAACTGAAGGGAGGAATGATGTTTATAAATAGCATATAATTAGATTTTTATAAATCTTATGTGAATACCTTTGACTTTAAACTAGAGCATTTAGTCTATTACACTTAACGAATTTATTGGTATATTCAGAATTTAATCTAACATTTTCTATTTGTCCTACTGTTCTGTTTCTGGGTTTTTCCTTAATTTGTTTTTCATTTTAGTTCTTTTGTAATAATAAACTCCATTTTTTGAGGTGCAGTCCTGCCAGATTGTTTTAATTGAGATATAATTCACATAATATAATATTTACCCATTTTAAGTATAGAATTCAGAGGGTTGTAGTAAAGTTGACCCTTTAACAACATGGGTTTGAAGTGTGCAGGTCCATTTATATGAGGATTTTTTTTCAATAAATACAGTACTGTAAATGTATTTTCTCTCCCTTATGAGTTTCTTAATAACATTATTTTCTCTAGCTTACTTTATTGTAAGACTACAGTACATAATACATACAACATACAAAATGTGTGTTAATTAACTGTTTATGTTATCAGTAAGGCTTCTGGTCAACAGTAGGCTCTTAGTAGTTAAGGTTTTGGGGAGTCAAAGTTATACATGGATTTTGGACTGTGTGGGTCTAGTGCCCCTAACCCCTGTGTTGTTCAAAGGTCAACTATATTCATGAAGTTGTGCAACTATCACTACTATCTAATTCCAGAAGATTTTCATAACCCCAAAAAGAAATCCCAGACAATTAACAGTCATTCCCTATTTCCCCCTTCCCCCAGCTCCTAGCAACTACTAATCTACTTTCTGTCTTGATGAATTTGCCTATCTGAACATTTTCTATAGATGGAATCACACAATATGTGGCCTTTGTGTCTGACTTCTTTCACTTAACATGTTTTCAACGTTCATATGTGTTATAGCATGTATCAGAATTTTATTCCGTTTTATGATAGAATAATATTCCATTTTATGGATATGCCATATTTTGTTTATACATTCATAAGCTGATGGCATTTGAGTTTCTACCTTGTGGCTACCATGAATAATGCTGCTATGGACATTTGTGTATAAGTTTTTCATGGACATATGTTTTCAGTTCTCTTGTGTTTATACCTAGGAGTAGATTTATGGGGTCCTATGGTAACTCTATGTTTAACTTTTAGAGGAACTACCAGACTGTTTTCCAAAGTGGCTGTACTATTTTACATTCCTATTAGCAATAGATGAGGGTTCCAATTTCTCCTCATCCTTGCCAATACTTGCTATATTCCTTTTTTTTCAATTGTAGCCATCCTAAGGGCTATGAAGTGACATCTCATTGTGGTTTTCATGTACATTTCCCTAATGATTAATGATATTGACCATCTCTTCAAGTGCTTATTTTCCATTAAATTTCTGCTTAGAAAAAAAATATGTACATATGTATTTTTTTTTTAGAGAGAGCGCGTGTGCGCACAAGTAGGGGAGAAGGGCAGAGGGAGAGAGAGAGAGAGAGAGAGAGAGAAAGAGAGAGAGAGAGAGAGAAGGAATCCCAGGCAGGCTCCATGCTCAGTGCTGAGCCCAACATGAGGCTCAATCCCACGACCCTGAGGTCATGAACTGAGCTAAAATCAAGAGTCAGCCACTCAACTGACTGAGCCACCCAGACACCCCTAAATCTCTGCTTTCTTAACATTCTTTTGGATTATTTCATTTTTCCTCCTGTACCAGCTTGGAAATTAAATTCTCTTTTTATATTATTTTAGTGATCTCCCTAGAAGTTCCCATATGCATTCCTAAGTGTGCTATTAATCAATACCTTTATGGTACAGTTTGCCAAGATGGAGGGAAAAAAAAACATCCTAGGTCGGAGGAACAGAGAGAAAAAAGATGTAGGACCAAGAAAGAGCTCAGTATATCCAGAGGTACAAACTAAGATTTCATCCTAGAAGTGATAGGGGAGCCAGAGAAAGTTGAACAATGAAGAACAAAATATACAATGAAGATTTAATTACTATTTGAGGCCGAATGGGCCTACAGCAAGATGGGTGTGCCTAGGGTGGATAGTTTAAAGTCGCACAAGGAGGATGCCTCTGCTGTGAAAAAGATCTCTAGGAAGAACAAAGAACAACCCTGGAAGACTTTCCTGAGGCTGCCCAGGAGGCAGGGTCAGAGTTTGGCCTGAAACCGGGTATCTTTAGCACTGCGTCCTTGCCTCTTTACCTATCCCTAGCCATGCTTATTCTGCCTCTACCCCTACAACAGTGGTCTTTCCTCAAAGGCTTTTCTTACAGTTCCTAAATCTCTTCTTGATACATCCAAATCCTGTCCATCCTTCAAAACCCAATTCAATTAAATCAACCCTTCAATCAAATATTTTCTGGGCTTCCTTTGTGTCTATCTCTGGCCTAAGCTGAGAGATTCAGAAATAAATGGAACAGGTGAGGGTTCCATCCTTAAATGGGTTTCCAGGAAGGAGAGGGGAACAGACGCTTAACAATAATTTCACTACATTGTGGTCAGTCCTAATAAAGGTGTGATGGACTTCTAATGCTTCCTGTGGAGTGGGGAGGTGGGTGAATCATGGTGCTTAGGGAGAGATAAGGAGGAAGTTGAGCAAAGCTCATGGAAAAAATGAGCGTAGCTAGAATGTAAAATATGTGTTTGCTAGAGTAGAGGATGGCCAGATAACGAAGGATGATGAATACCACACTAAGGAATTTGCTCTTGATCCTAAACGCCATAGGGAGTTGCTAAACAATTTGCAGCAAGAGAGGCACATGATCAGATCTGTATGGTTTTTAAAAATGTTTATTTATTTATTTTGAGAGAGAGAGAGGGGAGAGAGAGAGAGAGAGAGATAGCAAGCATCACTGGGGAGGGACAAAGAGAGAAGGAGAGAGAGAGAATCCCAAGTAGGCTCTGTGCTGTCAGCACAGAGCCCGATGCAGGGCTCGATCTCACGAACCATAAGATCATGACCTGAGCCAAAATCAAGGGTCAGACACTTAACCGACTGAGCTACCCAGGCACCCCCAGATCTGTGTTTTAAGAAGAGCCAATGTGGCTATAAATGGGGAGGATGATGAAGAGTTAGAAGAGCAAGGAAACCAGTGAAGCAGAGCCTCAGGAATCTTTCCTTAACAACTACATCCCACATTCACTTTTCTTCTGCTTCCCACCTCTGTACTGCCTCCATGCTACTGCGGGCTGGAGCATCCCTGTAAATAAATGCTCAGTCAGCTTGGGGAATCTAGTATGTGTGTGTGGACAGGGGGAGTGGAGCAGTGACTGTGGCCAAAGCTGGACAATATTGGTGCTATTTCAGGCACAGGCCTCTCTGAGGTATGTCCAGGCACAAGGCAAACCAACCAGGAGGACAGGAGACACTGGAAGGTTTCAACGGCAGCAGCAGCAACTACTTGGATTACAGACAAATGTCGATTCAGCAAACACTGACTGCCCACTGAATTGAAGGCAAGACTAGAAGCTTAGATGCTTGTTCAGCTTCTTTATCTGTAAAATATATTCCATCAAATTTACCTCACCAGATTATTAAGAGGATCGAATAAGAAAGTGTACATAAAGTTCCTTGCACCTAGTAAGAACTCATTCTTCTACTTTTCCTCACATAAATCAAGGTGATAGGCTTTGGAACTGAAAGAGGAAGAAATAGATTCAGAGAGGGTCAGTGATGGCTGAGGTCACACAGTTCAGAAAAGGCTCAGTCTTGGGGTGCCTGGGTGGCTCAGTCGGTTGAGCGTGTGACTTCAGCTCAGGTCATGATCTCGCGGTCCATGAGTTCGAGCCCCACGTTGGGCTCTGTGTGGATAGCTTGGAGCCTGGAGCCTGCTTTGGATTCTGTGTCTCCCTCTCTGCCCCTCCCCTGCTCATGCTCTGTCTGTCTCACTCTCAAAAATGAATAAATGTTAAAAAATAAATTAAAAAAAGAAAAGAAAAGGCTCAGTCAGGACAAGTTCAGACCATAGCTTCCACATCTCATCACAATAGCCAGGGTGTCTTGAGTATCTCCTACATACCTGGCACACTGCTGTTTTACCTCACTTAATCCCCAGGACAACCTTGTGCTGTGGATATTCCTAAAACCATTTTACAGATGAGGAAACTGAGATTCAGGACTGTATGGTGAATTGCCCAAATCACCAAAGAATTAATGGCAAGATTAATGCACCTCAAGTTTCAGGCATTGGGGGTAGTCTAGAGGCACAGAGAAGGGACCCAGCCTCAGGGAATGGTATTTAGGGCCAAAGAAACAGACAAGGAATAGGGTCAGGGAATAAAGACAGGGAATAAAGGCCAGGAGCAAGCATCTGTATGTTGGAGGTAGACAAAGAAGATGACACAAAGCCCTGAGGTAGAAAACCTACATCTAATCAATGAAACTAAAAGGAGGTGGTTCTTTTAGTACAGTTTTACTAATTGTTCATTTGCCCTGGGACCCTAAAGCACAGGGTGGAGAGGAGTTCAAAGTCACTAGAATAGGACATTGTCCCGCCAGACTTGGAGCCTCCAGGAGTGAGTTATCTCTGGGTCTGCCACCATTGCCCAGTCAGGGCCTGCCACAGAAAGGGCTAGGCTGAGTGAATGAACAAGAATGAATGCATGAAAAAGATCTCTGGTAAGTTAATCAAATCTGAGCCTCTGTATCCACCTGCAAAGTGGTGAGTGTAGCTACCTTGTGGGATTAACATTATACAGTTGACTCTTGAACAATGCAGGGGTTAGGGGTGCTGCCCCCCCCCCCCCCCGCCCCCACACAGTAAAAACTCCATGTATAATTTTTGACTCCCCAAACCAACTATAAATACCCTACTGTTGACTGGAAGCTTTACCGATAAACTATTGATTAACACATGCTTTGTATATGTTTTATATGACATATTCTTACAATAAAGTAAGCTAGAGAAAAGAAAATGTTATTAAGAAAATCATAAGGAAGAGGGGGCACTTGGCTGGCTCGGTTGGTAGAGCATGTGACTCGATCTTGGGTTGTGAGTTGGAGCCCCACATTGGGTGTGGAGCCTACTTTAAAAAACAAAATAATTTTTTTTTCTTAAAACCATAAGGGAGAAAATATACATTTATAGTACTGTGCTGTATCAAAAAATCCACGTGTAAGTGGACACGTGCTGTTCAAACCCGGGTTGTTCCAGGGTCAACTATATAGGGAGGGATTAAGGGAATGACCTCAGGTGCGGGACTCCAATCCTGTTTCTGACATTTATAGCTGTGTGAATAGGTAACATACCTTTTCTAAAACAGGGATGTTAATAGTATCCATCTCATGGAGTTTTTATAAGGATCAAATGGGATAATGCATAAAAAATAGAAAAGTGCCTGGAAAACAGAGGGTGCTCAAAATGTGCTATTACTGTGGGGATATATGACTAGGAAAACTGTGGTGGTAACTACGTCTAGGTCAGAGGTCTTCACCCCCTGCAGGTGCTCTGACAACCCCAAGAATCTTCCTCGGGTTCCTTCAGGGGTCAGTCTGGGTGGGGAGGGAACCCTGTGGGCTGGGTTGGTTTCTGCGGATCAACCCTCTCGTGGTGGGGCAGACCCAGGACTGGGGAAAGGAGAGCCTTGCTCTGTTATGTCAGGACAGGGCGCCCTCTCCTGATCAAAGCCGGGAACAGCTCTGGCCCCAAGTTTTTGGGGTGGGCCTCCCTGATCTCTCTACCTATAATGTGCTCTTCCCTTTGCTGAATGCCGGGAATCGGCTATGGGGAGCAAAGTTAGGGGGAGGGGCGCTGAGGCTGGGGCAAAACTGTTTTAATGTTTCAGAAGGGCGAGGCCGGATAATTCGGCTAGAATGGGGACGTGGGCAGGAGACACCGAGACTAGAAAATTAGAGAATTCGGGGCTTGTTGAACCAATTTTATGTTCTTTCAACAGGTGATGGAACGCCGCTGAGAGGTAAGGTGACAAGGTGGCTTATCCAACGTGTCAAACCCAGGGGTCCAGGGCTCTTCCGGCTGCCCCCACGCAACAGGAATTAGTGGGGCAGACCAGAGCTAGAGAGGCATGGCACAAGGGGACACCGGATCAAGGCGGAGAGCCAAGGGTCCAGGTCCGCAGAAGTGGGGAGGGGCCAATGGAGGATCTGGGCGCAGTTTCCTCCCCTAGCGCGCTGGCCCCGCCCCCGCCGTTCCCGCTCCGGCCCGCCCCCGGCCGCTTGCCCCAGGCCGGGCCTGGGCTCCCTTCGGGTTCCCCCAGCGCCCGGCCTGCGCCGGCGCGGCCTCCTCGCCGCCACAGCCTGGGTGAGTATGGGGATGGGTGTGACGGATCGCGGGGCAACCCCACTTGGGGGAGCTCCGCCACGAGGTCCAGCTTTCTCACCGCCCAGCCCCAAGGTGCTGGTGCTTGCCCAGGATCTGCTGCTGTCCCGACTTCTGAACTAACCCTTTACCCCTACTGCTCTCCCACATGGTGCTGGCTGTGCACTGGTTGAGCTCTGCTTCATTCTCCAGGGTCTGCTGATGGGGATTTCTCTTTAGGTGCCAGGGATGTAGGTGTTGGGCGTCTCTGGAACCCGATAGAGTAATTTCAAATTACACCTCTTCCATTTATTAGCCTGTGACCTTGGGCAAGTGTTTTTAACCTCCTTGAGCCTCAGTTTCCTGTTCTGTAAAATGAAAATACACAGGCTATATAGGGCCTGCCTCGTAGAATTATAGTGAGGATTAAAAGAAACAATGTATGTGGAGCACTAAGCAGGGTGCCTCATACTCAGAAGGTACCCAGTAAGTATGGATTCTGGCTGGAGGCTGAGAAGATCTCTGGGACCTTTGGAGATAAGTTAGGGGTACTCCTAAGAAAGCAGTTTCCAGCTAAGTAGTACATATGAAGAAGTTAGAGCTGACTGGGACTGAAGAGCTGCCCTTCAGGTAGTGAGCTCCCTGTCCTGAGGCCTGGAGAAGTAAAATGACCATGTTGGATTGGCCATATTAGTAATCTAAACCACATGATCTTCATGTTGCACAACTGTGGAAAAAGACCCAGAGTGGTTAGATGACTTGCCCAAGGTCACACAGCTAAAAGAGGAGCCAGGCATACCTCCAAGCAGTGGAACAGATTGTTCCTCCAACTTCTTTATCCAACCCCTGCCTCAAGCAGTGCCTATTCATTCCCTGAGGATCTGTTCTTCAGTTTGGGCATCCCAGTGGTTCCCGAGGCTTCTAGAGCCACTGGCTTCAGAGAGGGGACTAGTGCTGCTACAAGCACCAAATCAGGGTTTGGGCTGGGTGGGGAAGTCCTTCCCCTTCTCTAGGGGACTTATAGTCCATTTGGGGATGATCCAAGAAATGTGTTCAATTTGGGAGGGGCACCAGCTCCAATTCCAATTCCTCTGGGAGATCCCTGGCTCCTGAAGGCAGAAAAGAAGTTGGGCAACTGGGGCAGGCTGACTAATCAGGCCTGGAAGAGAGGCGGGTGGGGGAAGATGGAGGAGAACACAGAGGCGTATTCACCTGGTTCTGGAATGCTAGGAGGTTAGCTTCAGGTTCTTCCTGAGGGCGGGGCCAGGAAGAGTTGGGACTTGATCTGGCAAGACCTTTGAGTCCATAAGGGCGGGTTCTTTATGAATCTGGAGCCAGCCCTAGTTTGCCACAAGAAGCCTAAGTTCCAAGGATGGCTTTCTGTCAGGCTCAGCATCTGGCTTTGAGGAAGGGCCTTTCTCTCTCTGCATCTTGGTTTCTCTGCCTTTGCAATGGGGACAGGATTCACTGACTCATCTATATAGGATCTGATTTACCTTTCTTTCTCTAATGACAGGTGCCCCTTCTCTCTCCCCTCCTAATCTGATCTAACCTGACCTTTCTACCCAGAGGTCTGTCCCAGAGACGAAGGGGTCAAAGAAGGCTGGGGCTGCAGTTTGTGACCCTGTGGGCCCTACATCTCCCCACTGCTGGCTCTCCCTTCTAGTTGTTGTGCGACCCTGAGCAGGTTCTTGTTCCTCTCTTAGCCTCAATTTCCCCTCTGTGCACTTAGGGAGGCTGGGCTAAGATTGCTGGTGTATACCTGGTTATTATAGTTCTTAACCTTAGTATCCTCATCTCAGCAGGGAGTCAACAGTTCTCAGGAGCTTTTACTTCATCTCTGGAGGGGGATGGACAGGCCCCATGGGTTCTGGGAAGCCTCCAGAAGCTGACCAGGCAGCTCTTTCCAGCAAATAGCAAGCCCAGGCTAGCACCAGGCCTGATTCTGCAAAGCCTTTCACCCTCAGAGCACATGAGGCAGCAGGTGGGGACGAGCAGGGGGTCAGGGTTCTATTGGCTTCCATGGAGCCCTTGCTGCTGTGCACTGTGGTGCAGACACACAGAGCCTGGGAAGGGACTGAAGGTACAGAAGGCCCTGGGCCAGTGGGTGAAGCAGGGAGAACTGAAGTCTAGAGGCTCAAAGGCCTGTGAAAGAAGGTGGACTATTCTGTTCACTGGGAGGTTTTAGGGTTGGTTCCTGAAACAAGAGAGACCAGTTAAACCAGCTCCTGTTGTCATAGACCTGTAAAGCCAGGTATAGGGGAGAAGAAACTCTCCCAATCTATTCAGGCTTCATTTTAGCACAGATTTGCTTCATTGTCTTTCCTCTGAAATTGAGGGTGAATGTCCTCTTGGGATTCTGAGTCAATCGTCCCCATCCAGGGCAGGAACTGTACAAGTTTAGGGGCTAGATGGCTTTCTTCTCAGACCCTCCATCCCATGGCTCAGCTAAGCTGAGGACTCAGCACAAGGGCTGGCTTTACCACAGAGTCCCAGCCTTGCTGCCTTGGGCCTTGACAGCATACTACTCCATCCCCAGGTCTGACAAGATGTACCAGGTCCCACTGCCACTGGACCGGGATGGGACCCTGGTCCGCCTCCGCTTCACCCTGGTGGCCCTGGTCACAGTCTGCTGTCCACTTGTCGCCTTCCTCTTCTGCATCCTCTGGTCCCTGCTCTTCCACTTCAAGGAGACTACGGCCACACACTGTGGGGTAGGGCTTGCGAAGGGGGGGGGGGGGGTCAAGGAATATCTCATATTCAGGTCCAATTGGATCGATTTTGGATCCTGATTCTGTTGTAACAGGATTAGTGAGCTCTCCAATGAGGTCCATCAGACAAACTGGGTTGCTGGGTACCTGAAAATTGAGGTCTCAGGAATTAGCCTTCTGCCACTTTCCATGGAGGTCATTAGGGCCTGGAGTCATTGAAATTGGGCAGCCCCAGAATTCAATCCTTACTTCATAGAGGGGCAGATTCAAGAGCCCCCGGGTTTCGTGGGGGATGGAGAGAGAACAGGACTGGGCTAGAGGGTGCTGGGGCCTCTTAGTGTGGCACTGTGGGCTGTGCCTGTCTCTGTGAGAATGTGATTATGTATGCGTCTGTGTGACTGTAAGGGACGTGACTGTATGTGTCCGGGAGAGACCATATCTGTGTGTGTCTGGATGGGGGCCTGATGATGTGTGTATATATGTGTTCATGGCCTATGTTCCCCAGGTAGGCATGTGCCCTCTGAGCAGGGATATGGTGTGCTGGGCCAGGAGGAAAGATGTGAGTTTTCTCTGTAATGTTTTGGGGTAAAGAGGGTCAGACCTGTGTTGACCTCTGTTACACTCCTAATTTCATCCACTGACTCTGTATTACCTGAGACACAGAGACTGAGCCTCAGCTTCCCATGTCTTAAAATGGGGTTGGCAATTCCCATCCTCCTTCTCAGGAGTAGTGTAGAGCTCCAGATAGGGGAAGGATAGGAAGGTGGTTTGGGAAGTGTGAAGGGTGAGGAGCAGAAGGAGTAGGAGGAAAAGAGATTGTAAGGTTGGAAGGCAGGGCAGGAGAGGAAGAGCCCATGGGCTCTAGGTGGAAAGGAGGCAGGGCCTGGACATGGACCCTTGGAAGAGCATCAGAGAGAGCTCTGAAGGCCCCCAATCAGCTCAGCTTCCTGCCTCCCTATAAAGAGCATTTGCTCCAGAAATAGGACTATGATTAGAAGTGGGGTCTGAATGGCAGTATGGAGTGGGGCCTACTTCTTTTGTTCTTATGACTGGAAGTTTTCTCTCTCCTTGCTTTGTCGATGGGTAGATGTTGGCCTTGAGCGGTAGGCAGCCAGTCTTATGAGACCCAGGGCTGGGAGCTATCAGAAAGAATAGGACTGGACAAAAAGGGGCTGACCAGGTGATCTTGAGGGGGAGGATCGAAACGGATCCAAACAATGGCTTTTCTTGACCAAGTTTTCACCTTAGATAATGCATCAAATGTTTCTCTCACCTGGTCAACTCCTTTGTATCCTGCAAAACCCTTCTCAAATGTCTCCTCCTTTGAAAAACATTCCCTAGCCTCCTTGGGGAAGACTTAATCACTCTCTCCTCTGGGTGCCCACAGTTCCCTGTTTTATCTTTCATACAGTTCTATCATATCATATTTGTATCTCTGTTCCCCATCAGACCAGGAGCTTCTTCAAGGTGGGCACTACATCTGAATCAGGAAGAATTGGTTGAATAAATGAATAGGACCCCCTCCCCCCTGCATCAGCCCAGTGCCCTTTGAAAAGGAAGCCTGAGACCAAGTCTTAGTCCATGCAGAATATATTTGTAAGGCATATGGAATTAAATGGAATAGGCTGTTTGCTTTGCCCCTCATGGCTGGCTCCTGAGGGCTAATGGGATCAGTAAGCCAGCATATCTGGCATACCTATAACCCATTCTTGACATACTAGTTAGGGATCCTGAGGCATAGGTAGTTGCAGGAGGGATACCTGACCACTCTGGGGCAGGACTGAGCTCAGGGACCCAGGTGGTATTTTGTCCCCACTCTCTGGGACTACCATGTTGGAGCCACCTTGGGGCAGCCCAGGTGGATGTATGCTCTGAATTTCTCACCTGGAGTATTCTAGAAATGGCCAACCCTAGGAATAAAAAAAGTAACCTTACTCTAACACATCTGTAATTTAGATGACTCTGTGTTTGCTTGCATATCTCCAGTGATGGGGAGCTTCCTTCCTCTCCAGGCAGCCTATTCTAAGGAAGCTTAGTAACTAACAATTAGCAAGCTCTTTCTTGTAGTGGACATGACATTCTCTTTTTGGTGAATCTTTGCCTTTGCACTGGCTCTGCTTTGGGAGCCTGAGAGCTACTCTCTCTCCTCCTGGCATCAAGCCAGCCCTACAGAGGTGGGATGGCAGTAATGGGGGTAGGGGTCCCTGAGTTTACTCTTATTAGGTAGCATATTTCCAGTTCTTTCAGGCAACCCTCACAGGACGTGCGCCCCTAGACTTGGCCCAGTCGGTCACTATTCTCTTCATATGAGGCCCTGATCTGGGCATAGGTCTTCATATGGCCTGGGTAGCACAGGGAAAAGTAGTACCGTTGCATTCCTATTACTGGCTGTTAGACCCCTGTTAAGGCATCTTGAGCTGAGTTAGCTGTTTCTGCACAGGTCCAGACTGGACACTGATAACCTCATATTTAGGCCCGTCCAGATCTGTCTTGGATCCTGAATGTATTGTTCTAAGATTAGCTGGCTCTCCAATGAGGCCCAACAGACATACTCCTGCTTCAACAGAAAGGGGTGAAATCCTATTTTGCTTTCTCCCTTTTCTTTCCCTGAAAACTGCCTGGATCCCAGGATACAACTCTCAAAAGGGTCCCCACCCCCATCCCTGACAAGGAAGCTGTTGTGGGCTGACTTTAGCCACTACCACTCTTACCTTTGCAGAGTGTTCCAGGGTTTATGATATGGTCTTGTTGGTCCTGGGAGGGCTGTGTGCTTGGGCAGGCGTGGAGATCTGAGCTCTGTGGGCGGGAGGGCAGGCCCTGGAGAGCTAGGGGTGGGACCCTCCAGTCTTAGAATAGTTTCAGTCTGGCTAGAACTCTCAACCCAAGCCCCGGATCCTTCAGCACCCAGTGTGAGTGTTGCTCAGTTTGCGCCCCCTCCCCCATTTCCTTGATGCTGAGCTGGACTAGTGAACTAGGGCTCCCTTAATCGTGGGTGGTATGAGTCCCAAGGGAGGTTTGGTCCTAGGCGTTTGAATACAAAGCCTTTCTGTCTGCCCCCCAGAAGGGAACCCATCTCACAAGTCATGGTAGTTGGGGCAGTCAGGGGTGGGAAGAGGGACTTCTCTGCCTAGCAGGAGAAGGGAGTGGAAGAAGCTAGCTCCCTTGGTTTGGGTCTGTCCTTGCTGGGTCTGGCCCAGCACAATAGGCTCAAGCTGAGTGGAGAAGGTTCCCGTGACCCTCAGATTCCCATAAACTTTGGATTGGGTGACATGGTCTTCTTAGAGAGGAAGGAGAAGCCTCTGCAGGGACCCTGGTATCTTGAGATGAGGGTACTGTTGACCTGAGGCTTGGATCATTCTGAGCCTGGGGGTGGGCTGGTTGGCAGCCTGTGGTCCCATTGAAATAGGTTCTGGGCACTCCCACTGTTCCTGGTTGAACTTGGGTGAAGAGGAGGAATGTGGTCAGACAGGGTCAGTGGGAGGGCTTGGACCAGTCTGAGCCAAGGGTCCTTTGTCTAGGTTATGTGACCTGAAGAAAGCCTTGACTTGGGAGCTTTAATCTGTCAAGTGGCTAAAATCTTAGTCCTAATGTTCTATGGAACAGAAGTAATAACCTTTCTACCTCTGATCCTTCTGAGTTGGGTGTGAGAGTCTTGAGATTGAAGTGGCCCATCAAACTCCCATGTCCAGGCCACTGGGAGCCTCTATTCTCCAGGTTCTTTAAGAGGTGGACCTATAGGACCATTGTGCCAAAGGGATTCCTAAGAGCTGACCCTGCCTGACTCAGCTGCTCCCGCCCCATCTCTCTCTGTACCTCCTTACCTTCTGCACTGCTTTCCATTTCCCTTTATGCTCTTTCTACTCTGGCTCTTCCCTATAGAGGGAGCCAGCTCTGGAAAAGGCTCCACTTCCCGAGGCCCAGGTGTCCCACCAGGCCCCAAGTTGTGTCCCTCGCCCTGCCTGGGCACCACTCCCTACAGGATGTTCTCTGCGGCCTCCCAGCCCTTGGACCCAGATGGGACTGTGTTCCGGCTCCACTTCACGGCCATGATCTGGTGGGTCATCACTTTCCCCATGTTCGGCTTCTTCTTCTGCATCATCTGGTCCCTGGTGTTCCACTTTGAGTACACGGTGGCCACTGACTGTGGGGTGAGTGCCAGGCTCCCCCGCACCTGGGTCAGGGCCAGGTCAGGAGATGGCAGTAAGAGTGGAATCAGAGAGTAAGAGAGAAGGCGGAGGGTCAGAGAAAGGGGAAAGGGATAAAGGGATGGTGGGGGGCAAGTCAGAGTTGTGGGAATTTGTGGGGAGAGACTCAGGGAGAGTGGAGTCACAGTCTTCCGAGAGTAGAAGATTACAGAGAGTGCCAGGGAGCAGAGGGGAAAGGGGAAGGGAAGGGAGGGCAGTAGGCAAGAGAGGTCATGAGAGGGAGGAGGAAGCTGAAGAAAGACCAGACTAGAAAGGAAGCCAGGACTGGGGAGTTAGACTGGGCCAGGAGCCAGGAGAGGTCATAAGTGGCTTTAACCCAGACTGGGGACATGGCCTGAGAACACCCCCAGCCCTGCCCTGGAATATTCAGGCTTGGTTTCTCCCCTGGCAGCCTCGGGCCCCCTAACCTGTGTCCACTCAGGACTCTGCCAGCTAGAAACCCAGATGGACTCCCTGCCTCCAAGAGCAGTCCACCAGGCCTTTCCTGAGGGCCTAGGGGTAGAGGTTCTGTGTCAGAAGGATGGAACTGAACATGGACTTGCCCTTAGCCTCTCATCTTACATGACACAGTCCTAGACACAGACAATCACAGCACAGTGAAATGGGACTCCTATTGTGATAAAAGGGAACATAAGGAATGAAGGGGAGCATAGGGATCACAGGGCCCAGAAGAAGCACTTAATCCAGCCTAGGTGTTGGGGAAGACTTCCTTCCTGGACCAGGGGGCATTTCTGCTATGGTGGTAAAGAAGGATCTTTGTGAATGCCAGGCTGACAACTTTTGATTTTATCCAGAGGGCAGTGGTGAGCTTTGGAAAGATTTTAAGCAGGAAAGGGACACGATCAGATTTATGCTTTAGAAGATCATTCTGGCTCCTGAGTGGAGAACAGATTTAAGGGCAGGGGGCAAGAGTAGGGAGATAAGTGAGGAGGCTAGTGCAAATAGATCATGTTACTGGGAAGACCAGAGCTAAAATAGGGACTATGAAAGTAGAGAGGCAGGGATGGAGTCCACAGAGAAGAGTAGCAGGTTGAATTGATAGGAATGGGAGGTCTTGTTCAGTTGGCAAGGGATGGGGGCAGTAGATAGCAAAGTCATCCGTAAGTTTGGGGGACTTTTATCAAAGGAATGAATCTCAATTGGTGAAATCTGAGGTGCTTTGATAGGGAATTTTTTGGACCTTCACCCTTTATACCATGTGACTTTCTGATCTACCGCCCTGCCACAGGTCCACTGAGCCACATCCTCTAGGATGTAGAGGGTTTCTGTTCTTGGGGAAAGGGGTTATGTTCCCACTTCAGTACCCTTAGCTCTGAGCTCATGGGGAGATTTGGGGTGAGCTGGGCACCTGGTCTCTGATAGCTCCTGATGTTGCTGGCATAGTTGGTGAGTGGAGAACTTGTGTGCTTGGGATGGGGGAACATAAATGAATATCTATACTGATGATGCATGTGTGTGCATGTGTGCATGTATATTTGTGTGTGTGGGTGGGGGTAAGAGGAAATCCCTGCTCTCAGCATCCTATCTCCACCCCTAATCTGAGAGGAGCTTATGAGGATGACACCAGTAGCCACAGGGCCCTAAATCTCCCTTCTTCCTGTGGTGTCCTCCCAGATTTTTGCCATCTCTACCATTTACCTGTTTCCCAGCATCAGTTAGGGCTCTGGGCTCTCCCAGCCAAGCTTTAGAAAGCTCATGCTGGAGGAAACAAACAAACAGACAAAAAGCTCATGCTGGTCCTGCTCTCCTTAAAGTAGCTGGGATGGGGACAGGAGTTTTCAGAATGAATATTCTAGGAAACAGAGGCAGCACTCCCACTAACCTTACTTAGGGGACCTGCCCAGAGGGGTAGAAAAGTAAGGAGGCTTGGAGGGCTCAGAAGTCTCTGATGAAGTTACAGTTCTCGCCTGTCACTCCCATGCAGGCTTCCCATTTTCAATAACCACATAGCTCACCAGCTATTTGCAGGCTTTTCAGGGAAGTTTGTCTTCTGAAAGCCATAACTTGTACCTGCTGTGTGCTAAACACTGCAGATGCTCTGCATACATCATATTTAATATTCACAATCATCCTGCAAGGTAGGTGGTAGTGTCGCTATTTTGCCAACAAGGAAATTAAAGCTCAGAGAGGTGAAGTGACCTTGAGTAGGTCAATAAAGGCAGAGATGGGATGCAGACCCGGGTTTGTGTGGCT
Source organism: Prionailurus bengalensis (assembly GCF_016509475.1). Classification (NCBI taxonomy): domain Eukaryota; kingdom Metazoa; phylum Chordata; class Mammalia; order Carnivora; family Felidae; genus Prionailurus; species Prionailurus bengalensis. The sequence goes on from NC_057346.1 coordinate 60,082,445, forward strand.
CCAAAGCCTCCGTGCTGTCTCTTTACTGATTACTCAGAGTGAGTATCTGAGCCTGGTCTCAAGCTACATGGTATCTCAAGCCATGGCCTTGGGAGCAGCACCCTCTCAGAGAGCTCTACACTTAGCTTCCTTTGGTAGTGCTGAGGGGAATCTATCTCCTTTTCTGTGAAGGCTGCGAAGCCCCTGGCTGGTGTTACCCCAGGCCCACCTCTGCCCTGTGAGCTGCGTCCACCATTGCCTATGTTCCCAGCATTGATCCATCAGCATCACCATTAGGAGAAAGGAGGGGATCTTGTAGAACTCCATCTCTGAAGACTGGTCCTGCTATAGTCACAGCATGGTCATTCCTTCTCTGGGTCCCTGGGCTCTGGCACTGCTCTGGTTCTTGCTGACAGTCTAAAAAAGTCCACAGAAAGCGAGTGCCACGGACCGGTAGCTTCCAGTACTGGAATCCTTTAGAAATGCAGATTCTCAGATTCCAGACCCCCAACATCTTCACACAATCCCTGGTTAGTTGTACGCATGTTAAAGGTAGAAGCACTGCTCCAGACCCTGGAGTCTGAGAGATCCTCCTCCTCTCCCTGGCTTTCCTGTCCCCATCTAGACTGTTCTTCCCTCATCCTCTCACCCTCTCACACGAGCAACACACCAGTCCTCGCAGCTGTGTGTTATCTCCTCCTCCTTCCTCAACCGTGAAGAATAGTGCTCCAGTTCCTGAAGGAATAAGGAATTCTAGGCTTTGAGAAAGATGAATGGGAGGGATGCACAAGAATAGGTCATTTTCTTAGACTACCCCAGGTTAGGAGCACCCACTTTCTTAAGCATGATCAGGGTGGGGGTATCCTCCTGACCCAGGTCCCCCAGGATCTCACAGTACCCTCTACCACCTTGGCACACCTGCCCAGAAGAGTTAGTAGAACTGAGAGCAGTCAAGAACAGCTCAGGTGGGCCGTGAATCCAGCACGGAAGTTCAGGTGGTCTGTGACTCATCCCCGTCCTCAGGACTGAATCTGGGGTCCTGGGCCATGGAATCTCCCATAGCTCTGTGCTATGGGCTCAGAGAGCATCTGAACCTGTCTACAGCTTCCCCAGCCATATGTAGGTTCCATGTATAGGGAGATGGAAAAGGTCCAACCAAGTCCCTGCACAAACCCCAGGCTGCCTGGGGAATGAGAACAAGCACATTGGGGGCCGGGACCTGGAAAGGGATGTCTCCCAGGAGAGCTCTCTCTCGAGGTGCCTGAAGGAGGACCTCTGGGAAAGGAAAGGGCTGGAGCGGAGCCTTCTGAGGGCCAGCGTGATTTTGATAGATGGAGAGAAGGATCTCCAGGTGGGTGGGTGGGGCTGGTGGAGGCCTGCCACCAGACTGGTCACAACTCTCTAGGTGCCCAACTACCTGCCTTCGGTGAGCTCGGCCATTGGTGGGGAGGTGCCCCAGCGCTACGTGTGGCGCTTCTGCATCGGCCTGCACTCAGCGCCCCGCTTCTTGGTGGCCTTCGCCTACTGGAACCACTACCTCAGCTGCGCGTCCCCGTGTCCTGGCTACCGCCCGCTTTGCCGCCTCAACTTTGGCCTCAACGTCGTCGAGAACCTCGCACTGCTAGTGCTCACTTACGTCTCCTCTTCCGAGGACTTCAGTGGGTGTCCACATGAGGGAAGGAGGAGCAGGGGAAGGGTTGGGAAGGGTCGCCCCTGCGCCCTCCCTCACTCAGACCTTCAGAGGGAGGGGTTAGGATGCTTCCTGTAGTGCCCGCTCCCAACCCTCCTCTCTCCCTCCAGCCATCCACGAAAATGCTTTTATTGTGTTCATCGCCTCTTCCCTCAGTCACATGCTCCTCACCTGCATTCTCTGGCGGCTGACCAAGAAGCACACAGTAAGTCAGGAGGTACGGTCTACCCCTAGTGGGGCTCTAAGCAGCCCAGGGGAAAATCAAGGACACCCGTCCTCAGGATGCTGGTAATGGTGAGATGGGAACCAGAGTTCTAATGGGAACCCGGGCTGAGGCTGGGGCTTGGGGATGAGTGGAGGGTGATGGATTGGTCAGAATCTAGGACTGTGTTCGGGTACTAATGGAGACTGGAAAATAGAAGAGATGGAGGCTCCAAATGGGGGTAGAATGAGGGACAGCACCCAGGCTGCAGTGGGTTAGGTAGGAACTGTGTCAGGGGTCTGTGGTCTGTAATAACTCCAGTGCCCCCCCCCCCAGATACCTTTCTTCTCCCCACAGTATGTGGAGGTGTCAGGTTGGGGGGTGACTCTGAGTAACTTTCATATTCCATCCTGCTGAAGTGGGAGGGGCAGGGACAGCACTGCTCCTTGGCTTCATTATACTCCCAAACGCAGGAATATGAACATGCCCATCATTCCTGCTGCCCTTGCTTGTGCCCCCTTCCAAAACCAAGGGAGGTAAGACGCAGCCCTCAGGAGTTGGGGCTAAGAGGGGAGGCTGCCCACACATATCCAACAGGCTGCAGAGTGATCAGACAGCCCATCCTCTAGGACCGCAAGTCCTACAACTGGAAACAGCGGCTTTTCGTCATCAACTTCATTTCCTTCTTCACGGCGCTGGCTGTCTACTTTCGGCACAACATGTATTGTGAGGCTGGAGGTGAGGCCAGGCTGGGATCCGTATGTGGTCACAGTGGCTATGGGACAGTTATGATGTTGTCTATACTGTGCGAGATGGCAGTGGCCTTGGGGGCTAACTGCCATTGTGTCTCTGTAGAGATGTGTAGTGGTGGCGTTTTATCAAGAGGCCCCTGGGGGGCAGGGACGGGAGTCTCACCATGCTCTGTTCTTGTGCCCTTGCAACAGTATACACCATCTTCGCCATCCTGGAGTACACCGTTGTCCTAACCAACATGGCGTTCCACATGACAGCCTGGTGGGACTTCGGAAACAAGGAGCTGCTCATTACCTCCCAGCCTGAGGAAAAGCGATTCTAAACCCTTTCTCTCCTACTAGAAAAGAGGAGGCGGTCCACTGCCCAGAAACTAGAAACAAGACACCACTCTGGCCTTCCCCACCCTGTGTCCTCTGTGGGCCGTGCTGAAGCTGGGGGAGGGGGAGGAAGGGCAGAAGGGCACAGGACAGGGTTTTAGGTAGCCCTGCTGGCTTCTCTTTTCCCTCACCCCACTTGAAGGCACAGGGACCTTCAAGCAGCATCACCCTTATCGGAGAGGCCCCAAGAAGCTGAGCTGTTAGGAGAGCTCCACCATCTGGTGCTAAAAAAAGTCCTGAGGTTTATAACCACCATCGGTTCTTGGCCTTTACATAGCCACCTCTTGCTGAGGTCAGGGACCACTGAGCAGTGGCTGCTACCTGAAAACCACAGCCATTTCTCTCCACGGGGTCATTCACTTGACTGGTATATGTGATTATCTCCTGCACATGCCCAGGCCTGTGCCACAGTCCCTTGCTAAGTTTGCCCAGGTGTTCTAGCTCTGACTTCACCTCCTGTTTAGTGTGTACCCCTTCCCCATCTAAGCCTTCGTATGTCCATGCAGGTGGTTGGGGGTAGGAGGGCTGTAGGATCTGTAAGGGCTCTGCCAGTGTGTGGTTCTGACACTACCTTGTGGAGGTAGTGTTCTGGACCTGAGGGATGTCCTGCTCCAGGAAAAGCACTGGCACAGCATTTGTTTTCCTTCCCTTCTGAAATCCATGGCTCACCGACTCTTCCTCCTTGGCAAAGGTGTAGGGTAGTTAGAGGCAGATTCCTGCCCCAAAATGGGCTCTCTGCTGTCTCCCTGTCCTCCCTGCTGCCCCATGCCCTGACCTCTTTTGGTTGTACATTTTATTTCAAAGGAAAATAAATTTTTTTTTTTTTTTTTTTTTGCCAACAGTCTGGGCTAGCCTTACTTGTCTTGGGGCTTGGACTCGTCTTTCTTTAATTGGAACTGAGGTGAGGGACAGGCTCCAGGATGGAGGGAAAAAGTCCATGACAGGGTATGATTCCAAGTGGTATCCCCCTAACCCCGCTCTTCCCACCTTAGATCTGGAGTGTCTAAGCCACAATTCTGGTGAGGAGGAGTGACTGAGCTATCCCTGTAATGACTCCAGGCTTGGTAGCTGGGATAACTGGGGGAGTCTTGGGTTGAGGCACAGGCCTTAGTTCTAGCCCCAGCTCTGTCGGTGAGACCTGCCACCTTCGGGTGTAAGGCAACAGCTCTCAAGTGCAGGACTGTGAGCACCTGCCTGCAGGCTGATGGTTCTCAACTTTTCCCTTTCTGAGCCTCAGATCACAAAGTTTTTCTTAATGCTTTGCATCTCAGTCCACTATAGAATCTGTGGCTGGGCCCCAGAGCAAGACTGGCCCCTCCAAGGGAGCCCAGAGCTTTGTTAGGGAAATTGGGGGCTGGGGGGAACCACAATGAAGCCTATTGTCTCCTGTCCCCTTTTACAGGAAACAAAAGGCTCCCAGTCTCTGGGGAGCCCTAGCCCATGCCCATCCCCTGCCCAACCCCCAATGCCCAGCACACAGGGAGGAGCCAGGGCCACTGGAGACAGGAGGTTTTATTGATGCTGATGGGGGTAGAAAAGGCCCCCAGGAGCCCGGGGAGGGAGGGGGACTGAGTCAGTCAGCAGATGCATAAGGCCTGGGCACATGGGGGTAGGTTAGGGCACATTCATCTTCTCAGGATTCTATGGCTCCTTCTTTGGGAAAGGGAGAGAGCATCTTGAGGGGGGGAGCAATTCGAAGAGCAGCCAGGGAAAGGTTAGGGACAGCTGAGAGCTCCTAACCTGAGAGAAGGCACCATAATAGGCAGCAACATCTGTGTGGAAAGCTGGATCAACTGGTCAGTAGGGAAAATGGGGGAGGGGCACTGGGTTGGCTTCTTGGGGAGGGGTCCAACCTTGGCCTGGGTGAGCTCTCAGGAATACCTGGTGTTCCCAAGCAGAGTGGGGCAGGGCCCAAAGCCCCTTTCTCCGTGGGCCTCCTTAAGGAGAAATAGGCATTCAGAGAAAAGGGCATTCAGGGAGCCCCCTGGCAAGGGGTGCCAGAATTAGTCCTTAAGGCACAGCTGGGGGCAGACAAGGCGCCAAGGCACAACTGGTGGGGGGGCAGGGGCAGCCTCCAAGCTGAGTGCCAGGGTCACAAGAGGACGCAGGACCGCCCACGCTTGATGGGCGTGGGGTTGAGCACAGCCCGGACAGCCTCAGCAAACACTTCCTTGACGCCGTCCTGCTGCAGGGCTGAGCACTCGAGGTAGCGCACAGCATGGATCTGCTTGGCCAAGGCCTGGCCCTGCTGCGGTGTGATGGGTGCCTGGCCCTGCTCCTTAAGGCGCCGTAGGGTGTCAGGCTGGGCTCTCAGGTCCTTCTTGGTGCCCACCAGGAGGATGGGCACGTCGGGGCAGTGGTGGCACACTTCCGGATGCCACTTGTGCCGCACATTCTCGTAGGAGGGCGGACTGGCAATGGAGAAACAGATGACAAAGACATTGGTCTGAGGGTAGGAGAGTGTGCGGAGTCGGTCATACTCCTCCTGGCCCGCTGTGTCCCACAGGTTCAGGTTCACTGTGCGCCCGTCAACCGCACTCTGGGCACTGTAATTGTCGAACACTGTGGGGATGTATTCCTTGGGGAAGGCATTAGTCGTGTAGCAGATGAGCAGGCACGTCTTGCCCACAGCCCCATCGCCCACCACCACACACTTGATGCTCTGCATCGTGGGTGCAGCTGCTACAGTGGAGGCAATGCCTCCTTCCCCTTCTGGGCCCCTCTGGATGCAGTGACCTATGGACAGATCAAAGGGACACTCATGGTTATGGAGGCCTCTACCCATTGGGAAGAAGAATGGGGACACACAGAAGGAAACCAGTTCCTGTTCTCTTAACCTGACACCATCCTGCAATCCCATCAAGATAGATGTTAGAGAGGCAGATACACAGTGAGAGAGAGGCCCTAAGACCAAGCAAAGATACTCAGGTGTAAGGAAGATGGCATTATGTATTATGTGAAGCACCTAAGTTCTGGTACCAAACTGAATAAGGTCAAGTCTTGGTTCTGCTACTTGTACATGCGTGACCCTGGACAAATTACTTAACCTCTCTATGTTTCAGTTTTCTTATCTGTAAAATGAGCATAAAATCATACTTACCTCATTGGGTTGTTGTAAGGATTATGTAAATTAATACATGTAAGGCATTTAGAACAGTGCCTTGGTCATACTAAGCATTAGCTACTTTTTTCCTTTTCCTCCAGGCAGTATAAACACAAAAAGACAGTATACAAGTGTAGGGATCTACCAGATCCTCTACCAGACAGGGACCCCTCCCACTGAGTAGACTAGAGAGGGGTTCTAGCACAGAGCAGCTGTCCCAGGTCACTCTGAGATGCAGTGTGGAGTCTCTATCAACTCAGGGCCTATTCTGCCCAGTGCACTATGTTTTAACTCTTAAGCCTGACACCTTGACTACTGTGTGCAAACCAAAAGGCACAATGAGAAACCTGCTGAGTAAGGAGCACACTTCTCTAGACGGCTGCCCTATCTCAATCCAGGGTGCCTGAGAGGTGAGGAAAAGGAGGGAGAGCTGACCCCATAATTCTTGTAAGCACAACAAACCCTATCTGGCAACTCAGTGCAGGAGAATACTGGAGATTGTGCCAGGGCTGGAATTTGGTCTGGAATCTGGGTGTGTAATGATGATGAATGAGGCAGAGGCTGTGGCTCCCAGACATTAGCATCTTCTCTCAAGGCTCTTGGTGGGGTGAGGTAGATCCTCCAAGCCCAGACAAGAGGAATGGACGGAAGAGGAAAACATTTATTTCCTCTGTCCTTTTCCTAAGATCATGGCATGTGCCTCTGAAAAATTTCAGAAGCTTTTAAACTCGGGTAGAAAACATAGTGACATTAAAGCACTATCACTGAGAATATATGCTGGAGTCAGATTGGCCAGGGATTCTAATCTCAGTTCCACCAACCAGTCATGTTTGATCTTGGGCAACATATTTAAGTTTCCTGAGTCTCAATTTTCTCATCTGTAAAATAGGAACAATCTTGCCTATTGTGTTAGAATTGCCAAAAGTATGAAATGAGCTAATGTGAAGCAAGTGTTTGGCATGAGGTGTGGCACATAGGAAATGCCAAATAAACAGGCTGCTGTAATTGTTAGTGGGGTAAGTATGAGAGAAGTCCCAGCTCCAGCCAATACCCTGGTCTCCCCTGTAGTTCACAGGGCCTTGGGGAGAGGAACTTCTGAATTCTGGGACAGAGCAGAGCTTCCGGAAGCCCTGTGATTATTTATACTGCTATGGCAAGATTCCTCCTCTCATTGGCTACTTCCTCTTGGCCATGGGGGACTTTTTTTCTGGCCAGTATGTGACTTCCTTTCCCTGACTCTCTCCCACAACCAGGTCTGTGCTCCCTGGAAGGGACAGCCCTGTTTTAGACTCACCCAGTCTCTAAGTATCCCTTGTTCTACCCAAGCACCATCACCACGAGCCCATTTTCCCCATTTCACTTCACACATACTATACCCTGGTCTGAGAACCCCTTACCCCTCAGGTTGACCTCTCAACCATTGGTTCAGAAGCCTCAAAAATCAAATGGGGGGGGGGGGAGGGGGGAGGGAGGGGAAGGAATCCCTCCCTGGGAAGCAGAGAAGGAATTCTGGTCATATGGGAGCTGCAAAGGACCCAGGACTTGGTCCCAGCTTGGAGGGAAATGGTTTCACTCCCTGAGGTTGCCCCTCTGGGGATTAAAAATATTTCCATCTTATTTGAATGAATAAACATGCGTTCAACCTCAGGTGAGAGGATAGAGAACCTCAGGGAATGGCTCTGGGAAGGAAATAAGGGTCCCCTAAGGCAGTGGAGAGAACCTCAGACTGGGAGTCAAGAGACCTAACATAAATCCTAGTCCCAGCTCTGCTCTGCTGCTGACTCACTGCAACCCAGCATGAGGCACTTAGCTTCTCTGGGCCTCAGCTTCCCAATCCATGAAATGGGGAGAAAAATGCCTGTGACAAGGGTACTAGGTAGATGAAATGAGACATCAAAAACCCTGGGAGCAGGGGATAGGATGATGGGCATATGAAAGGCCCCCAGGAGCACAGGGTGGGGGTGGGAGGACTGAGTCAGCAAATGCATAACGCCTGGGCAATTGGGGCAAGTTAGGGCACATTCATTCTCAGAATTCTGTGATGCCTTCCCTGGGGAAAGAAACAACCAGTTTTTTTTGGGTGGGGGGAAAGGGCCATCACTTGTGTCCACAGGATTATCTGGGAGACCCTGGCATTTTGAGATCAGGCCTCTTGGGCTTGTAAATCTTCAGTCCCACACAGAGCAGAGGAGTGGGTGTGGTAGTGTGACTGGGAACTCTTCCCCTACAAGCCCAACACTGGGCTGGCCCAGGCAGGAAGGCAAGGAGGGAACTCTGGCCGGCAGTCACAAGGCCCAAGAGACTAGAAGTATAGCTGGCTCCGGGCAGCTCTCTAGGGAGGGGTTATCAACCGGCAATCAGTAAATCAGCCCTCAAAGAAGCTGGGAGGGACAGAGTAGCTTCCGGGCTGGCAAGGGAACAGGGACTGACACCGGAAAAGGATCTTGAGTGAGGTAGTGTCCAGAAACAGGGCAAAGCAGAAGCAGTGTGGTACAGAAACAAGAGCACTGGATACCTGAATTTGACCTCTTGGATTCACCTGCTGACTCTGCCCCTTGGTCAAAAGCCTTCACATGGTACAACCTTTTATAGGTACATGATGTTATATTATTTGATCCTTATAACAACCCGCTGGTAATATTCCTAATTTACAGATTAGGAAACAAACTCAGGGCACTTAAAGGAACCCAACATCACACAGCTAGTTAGCATGCAAGCCAGGACACAAACCCCAGTTTTGTCATCCAAAGTCCCATGTTTTCTTCAAATGTGTCACATAGCCTCCAAGTTACCCCTTACCAGCTGTCTTAGAGACCTTAAGCAAGTAAGTCACTTCCCTCCCTGGAGCCTCTGTTTCTTTATCTGTACAACAGGAGTGATAATACTTGCTCTCCCTGCCTTCAAAGGGCAGCTGTGAGGATCCCTGAGCATGGGAATGAATGTGCTTTGTAAACTGGGAAGTGCTATGTGCACAAGAGGTAACAAAAGCAATGCCTTTTATCCCAAGAGGCAGGAAGCACCATGTATGCAGGCATCCAGTGGTGGCATCATCCCAATTCTCCCTGCTCAGGTGTAGCTCAGACCCTTATCCTCTCTCTATCAACTCTTTTCTCTGAAATCCTATGGCCTGAGCTGGGTCAAATAAGTTCCCACAGATCATTTAAGGAGGGCACATACTAGAGGCAGGGTCTAACCTGTGGCATATAAGAAGCATCAGTCAGTGCTACAGAGGCCAATCATGAGAGAGGCCTGGTCTGCCTGGGGTCAGGGATCATCTGTGACTTATTTACTAGGTGACTTTTTTTTTTTTTAAAGGATTTTTGTTTAGTAAATAATAAATTAAGGTTTGCAAATATATATAGTATTATTCTGGCTTTATATCCCGAAATTCATTCAGATCATGCCTGGTCCCTCACCTTGGTGTTCAGAGTTCCTCATAATCTGGTAGAGGTTTTGGAGTCAGACAGACCTGGGTTTAAATCCTAGTTCTTCCCCTTATGAGCTAATAGCACCAAACCTATCAGGTTGTTATAAGGATTAAGTGCAATATTTGTGCTTTGTAAATGTGAGTTCCCAGCTCTCTGCTCCAGAGGGATTTCCACTGTCCTTTGTAAAGGATCCAGGTTCATTCTTGCCTCTGGACTTTTCCTCTTGCTCTTCCATATGCTGTTGTCCCTTTACCCCTCTCCCATCTTCCTGACTCAAGGCCTAGCCTCAGTCTCACAGTCCCATGAGTCCATAGCATGGCTACCCCTTTTAGTAGCCATGCTATGGCTTTGGCTCGGTATGATTCTCCTCTGATAGTCATATGTAAGTTTCCTAGCTTGTGAGTGCCCCCCAATACTGAAGCTTGAGCTTCTCTCCACTGCCCTCACAGAAAAGCTAAGTATAGGGCTGGGCACACAGGAGTGTGCAGCCACTGCCTTCTGATTGGTTTGCTTCTGCCCCATTACTGAAATGTGGATAGATGCCATAGAAGCCCAGAATTGGACAATAACCCCACAGCCAAAAGCTTTGACTTAGATAAGCAAAAGTATCTCCTCACACTACCAGCTTGATCTGGCTCCCACAAGGAGCAGTCCATGGGAGCACAACTCATAGGAGGCTAATGTGGTCCCTGGAGCCCAGCTTTCACCCAATGGGACCTGGTCTTGGGGTGTGGCCCAGGCAGGCCCAGAATGGGGGAGGGAAAGGAAGCAGCAGATTGATTGCCAGATCTGTGGCCGTTATAGTAGGGGAAGTGTCCCAACTAGGAGTGGGGGAGGGGAGGAATGGGCTGCAACAGATGGGGGAGTGTGGAGGCAATGGGAACTTACTGTAGCCTTCTAACCTGCCTCCCTGACCTGGGGATCCCCTCCTACAGCCCTCCTTGAAATTCATTCTAACTATAATCCATCTGTGGGCATTCTCTTCCCTGAGCTCTGGTCACATCATCCTGACCCTCTACAAGCAGCCTCCACATACTCTTCTTCAAAATACAGCAAGCAACAATATTGGCTGTCCCTGTGGGAATCCAGCATTTCTCCCCTATTTCCATCCATCAACCCCTCCCTACCCCCACCTCCAACATCCGTCCTCCAGAGCCAAGTACTCTTGCCACTTCCTCCAGGAAAGTTTTTGCAAATCACCCAAATCCCAAATGACTTATCCCATCCCAGGTCTGGTCCTTATTTTTCTCACAGGTACATTCTATCTTGTATCACATGGAGGCTGAACTGAATCTTATCTCTCATCACTGGACTGAGAGGGTCTAGAGGGCAAGGTCCTAGTTGATCTGTCTCCCTGGGCTGAGCACAGCACACAGTGGCTATTAGTAAATTACTGAATGAACTAAATCCATCCCTAATGTCTTTGCACAGAGGAGTTCCTCTTCTTGGAATTCTGCTTTCCTGCCTCAGAGTCTCCCAGTCCTTCAGGGCCCAGTTCTGTTCCCCAGCTTCTCGAGGACATCAAAGCAACCCCCTCTCCTGCCCTACCTTCCCCAGCACTGTCTCTACTATATATTGCACTCAACTGGATGCCTCATGAGGAGGAAAGTCTGTCCTGCTTACTTCCAGAAGCCCAGCAGAGGGCTGAGCAAAAGCTGAAGACTGATACACATCTCCTCCCCCATCAATCCAGACTCTGACTCTGGGAACAAGGAAGAGCCTCCATGCCCCGGAGACACAAGACAAGGGTAACCAACTTCCTCCTTCCTCTATGGAGTACAATTTAGAGTAATGAACACACAGGCTAGATTGCCCTATCCTCAGGTGGGAAGGTGGTGGTGGGGTGGGGGTGGGGGGGGAGGCAGGATACAGGCATAGCTGGCCCAGAGGTGATGAGGAAGATGGGTAGGAAAAGTGATCCTGATAAGGATAAGGACTGGTAACATTGGAAGACCCTTGGTCAAGGATGAGGTGAGGATCAGGGTTGGTGTTGGAGATGGCTTTAGAAGCTCTGCAAATCTTTGTTTTGCAGGAGAGGTGGAGAGGTGATATGAAAAGGCTCAAAGGGGCTGCAGCTGGCTGCAGCTGGGCTGGGAGGAGGAAGCTGGGGGGAGACATGAGGTCAGTGTGGGGCTGGGATGAGGCCAAGGGCTGAGTCTCCCTCGTTCTTCCCCTTCTCCCCATCAGCAGGGACAGAACCCAAGAGAGCCTAGTTCCCAGCCTTAAAAAAAAAAAAAAAAAAAGAATGTAGGCCGAAGAACTCTCTGCTTCTTGCTATTCTACACCCTTCAGCCCTGCAGAGGAGCCTGCATGGCAGCAGTAGGGTAAGAGGCAAAGAGAGCTGACTCTACCTACTAGGGACTAGAAGGAGGAGGAAATGAGATCCGAGATGGTTGTAGCTGGGAAGGCTGTGGGGGGCTGGGACCCTTTCACTAAGTCCCAGTTCCCTTCCTTCTCTCACCATCCCAGCACTTGGGGTGCTCCTCAAAGGGTGAACCCTAGGACCAGGGCAGCTCTGGCTGGGGGAGCTAAGGAGACTGACCCTCCCCCACCAGGCAGCACAGAGGAAGGCTCCAACACTTGCTTCCTCCTCTCTTCCTCCTCCCCACCTAACAGCAGCTCAGCAGTCCTGGGGGCCCCACGAAAGGCCTGTGAAGTGGCACTTCCTTTGCCTTTGCTCATTTCACACGATGCTATACAGAAATGCCATGCTTTACAGAAATGTCATCCTCCCAATCCTGCCCCCCCCCCCCCCGAAAATACCCAGAGAGACCCAGGGCGCCCTATCCCTTGGGCCCCGCCCCAGGTCTGAGGGGGTTTCCACAAGGGAAAAACACATCAGGGAGGAAACTCCGGCATCTATTTTCCACTGTCAGTGGGGCAGAGCTGGAGCAGGGCACAGGGTACTCCCCCGTATTGCTGCCCCCTAGCAAAATCCCCAACGCTCTGCCTACTTCTCTTCTCTCAACCTGTAAGAATCCTTGTGCTTTGGGGGGAAGAAGCCGCAGGTCCTGTCCCTGAACAGATAGAGACTACTCAGGCCTCTGATCAAGGCTGGCATGAGACAGGAGGGCCCAGGGTTAGGGGCACTGCTATGAGGAGCTTCTTGGGGGAAGAAGAGTTAGAGTTTTCAGTATTCTCTATGCTCATCGGAGGTACTGACAGGCAACTCCTTAATGCTGGAGCTGAGCTACAAGAGACCAAGTTGACCTGGGTTATACAGAGTTGGGAGCAAATCCAGGACAAGGACCTGGGTCTCCTAACCTCTAGTCTGATGTCACTTCCACAAAGGAGAAGGTGAGGTCTGTTACTCTGGCTGGGAATAGGCCCATGTCTCTGGTCTCATTCAGGATGACCCTACAATGGTTTATTCCTTCCGGAAATGGGCCAAAGGGATCTGGTTGATGCCTGAGCCCTTTTTGCTTCCACATTCCCTTGACTCTCATGCCTAGACCATACTAGGCTATGATTCAGCATTGACATTACTGTATAGACAGCCATCCTACCCTGCCCCAATTGAGGAGCAACAACTCTAGGCTCTAGCTCCTGGGGAGATGCCCTCCGCCCATGACATGAGGACAAAAGAGGAAGCTAGACCCTAGACAGGAAAACCAATCTGTTCTGGGGAGGTGGCCCAGGCTTTGTCTTTGGTTTCCCTCCTCACATACCCCTACAAGCCTCACCACTAATGGGTTTACACTGTGCATGGAGAGAGAGGTCTTCACTCTGGGCCAGGGCCCCACCTTCTTCCTAGTTGCCCAGCTACCCTCATTGTAATATCTGTCTCACTATAGCTACAGCTTCTCCTATCTTGCTGTTTAAGACCTCCTAAGAGCTCACATCAGCCACCTCATCTGCCCAAACAAGCTGGCCAGAAACAACTCTCCATATCCTAGATTTCCAACCAGGATCTGTGACAATCTCACATTAGCCATTTCTTCCTAAAATAAGTACTGGTTTAAGCAGGTGGGGAGTCAGAACTCCTGAATGGTTTTTTAATGAGCCATGATGCTGAAAAAGGACCTTGTATGAACATCCTTCTCTGAACTGGAATTTTTTGCAGGTCCCTGGGATTTCCTCCTGGAGTGGAATACCCTATACCTCCCAGAAATAACAGGAGATATAGGTGGGTGGAAGAAGGGATGATTCATGGGAGAGGGACAACTGTGCAAAGGGAAGAGAACAGAATGAGGAACCAGATTAGCCCTTAAATCTAGCTGTGCTTGGGAATCCCAAAAAAGTTCCCCTCTACTTCTCTTTTTTTTCTAATGGTGAAAAATGAATACAGTAGACTTAAGGAGGTAGAGAGGCAGGATCTATCAGTATGCTTCCCAAAGACTTGAGGAAGGAGCTTTAGAATGGGGACAAGAGCTTATAAACCCAGACTGAGCTGAAGTTAGACTCAGGAGAAATTCTTGAAAGAGGGGGAGTAGGCTCCTGGGTGAGAGGGGGAATATTAAGGATGCCTGAAGTCAGAGGGGTCAGCAGAGGGCCTTCTGGTCACCAACACCTTGCTGTAGCCCAGGGCACGTGGATTCCCAGCCTGGGAAGGCCCCTGAAGGCAGTAGGGAAGAGGGGGCAGACACCTTTGCCTTACAACCCTCTTCTTTTCCTGAATTGGAACTAAGACAGTTAAGACTGAAGTTAGACCAGCCATAGTCTTTCCTCCAGAATCCTACCTTTGCCCTCTCCCTTTCCTTCCATCACACCTAGCTGACCTGGTCCCATTCTCCCTAACAGGTGGTGTTGCTACCAGTAAGCATTGGAGTCAGGGACCTTTGGGCTATCCCCCAGCCTCCAGACCTGGCCTCTTGGTTAAGCAACAAAGAGTCTGGGTGATTTTGATTTCCCATGGCCTCTCTTACCAGTCTTATTCCTGTGTCACTCTACCCTGACTGCTACTGACTGCTTCTTCCTGCCTAACCACAACCTCACCCACTGCAGGTTCCCTTCATTCTGCTGGCTTCCCCTACTCTGAGCCATTTCAAGGCTGAGGGCAGTTATTTTGTCTCCAAGAGATAAAGATATAGACACACTGACAATCCCATGCAAACACACATATAGAAAGGGTTACCAGCCCTTTAATTGGCTCTATCACTGTCTCTCTGAGGTAGGGAGATTTGAAAAGGCTTTCAAACTTAACCAAAGATCTAGACCCCAAAGCCGGAGATAAGTGACTGAAAGGGAAGGGGATAGAGAGAATGAGAGGAGCGAGGGATGGTGGAAGAAGCAAGAGGGTGGGTATGTGTTTGGGAGCCAGAAGTTGGGCAAGGAAGGAAGGAGGAAATCTGCAGGGAACAGAGATGGACACAGAGGCAGAGCAGGTGACAGGACAGGACATAGGCATGACTGTGTGTTTAGGTGAAAAGACTGAAAAGGATGCAAGAAGAGGACGATGGAGGGTTTGTGGATAGGTTCTGAAGTAGGAACAGAGGGAGAGAAATAAGAATGTATACAGTTCAGGGACTAGCGATGGGGTGGGGGGTAGTGGGAGATGCTCCGAATAATTTCCCAAGTCCAGAGCCCCTGCTGCCTCCCAGAAGCTCTAGTCTCTCTAGCTCCTCAAAGCTCCTCTCTAGCTCTCAGTCCTGCTTTCAGTGATGCCGTCTTGTTAGGGGCTATCAGCACCTCTAGGCACCGGACAAAACCAGGCCCTCTCCTTCCTCAGTTTACCCCCAAAAGAGCAAGGCCAGTCCCAGGTCAGCTAGGCACAGAGGATGTTTGCTTACTAAATACTTGTTGCTTGATTCCATGGATGGAGAAGATGGGCGTCAGAAAAACAGACATACAGACAGAGGAGGGCTGGCGGAGCTCCTCCGCCCTCCTCTGAGCGCACAGGACCTTGAACTGCAGCCTGTGAGTGTGGGTCCGGATTGGCACAGATCTTCCAGAGAGGGAGCTCTTTCTCTGCAGTCTAAGGCTTCACAGGCCACAGACACCGCCCCCCTCCAACCTCCCAAGTGTCACAACTGCCGGAGCAGAGGGAGCGCCTTCTCCAGCCCAGAAGGCCCGCTCCCTCACACACTTCGGAACCCCCCTCCCCAAACTTCTGAGGTCACCCCACCCCCGAGTCCCATGTCCCAGCTCTTCCACTTCAGAGACTTTTCTCTCAGAGCGGGAGACCCTCCCACCTCAGTGGTCCCTCGCGGCTCCCGGGAACCGGGGCAGCCTCCCTCGGTACAGAAAGCCACCCTCTCAGAGCCGCCGCCGGCTTGCAGTGGCCGACTCCCCGCCCCGCCCGGCCGGCCGCGCCCGCCCAACTTGCAGAGAGCCGAGAAGCTCCCGCCCGCGGCCTCCCGCAAGCAAACTTCCCGGGCCCGCGTCCACACGCAGTCCCCGCCGGCCGGGCTCCCCTCTCCCGGACCCCTAGCCCGCCGGACCGCGCCGGGCCTCACCTGGTGCCCTCCCCGCCGCGGGGGAGCTGGGGGCGGCGGCAGCGGCTCGGGGCTCGAGAAGGAAGTGAGAGCGGGAGGTTGGAGGAAGTGGGGGGGGCGGGCCGGCCGGCCGGGGCGGGGCGCGGGGGCGGGCCCGGGCGGGGCGGGGCCCGACCAGGAAGTGCGGCGGCCTGGGCCCCCAGCTCTGGTCTCACCCCCACCCCCACCGCCTGCCCTGCTCGCGGCAGGGTCCTGCCCCCACCACCCCCACCCCCTCCAGACCCCAGCCCTCTGCCTCCGGAGGCCCCTAAGTCAGGCCTCCTAAGGTCAGTCCTCCTAAGGTCAGTCCTCCCAGTCTCCTCCTTGCCACCCCCACCCCAGTAGAGGCCCTAGCCTAGGCGCTAGACTTTTGCCCCCCTCCCCTTATGTCGCCCCCCCCCCCCCCCCGCGGGAAGATGTTAAGAACAGGCACCCCTAGGCTGCGTGCCTTCAGTCAAGCCCAGGATCGATCGCTGGCCGAGGCTGGGGGTTGGCCAGAATGGGTCCGGCTGGGGCAGTCCCCACCCCTGCCCCGAGCCCTGGGGGAGTGCGGAGTGGTGGTGATTCAGTTGTGGGAAGGCCCCAGACCCCTGGGGAGGGTGCACAGACTGGGGGAAGGGGAGCTGGCGTCAGCACCCGGGGAAAGACAAGATCAGCAGAGGCGCCTGAGGAGCCGCGGGCCCCAAAAACAGGATGTCGTGTCGTCGTTCCGCAACCGGCTGCTTCGTGCGCCCCGGCTCTGGGGAGGGGGCGGGGCGGATGCAGGACTCCGGGCTCCCCTAGCCCGCTCTTCTAGTCGCGGCGCTCAACTGCTGAGGGCGGCAGGGCCGCACCCAGGCCCGAGATCCTGCAGGCGCCCAGGGGACCGGTGGGTGGGCAGGCTCGTGGGCGCCCTCTGGTGCTTCTGCACCCAGGTCTTGCTCGGACTCGGAATGGATATCCTTCGTTCAACACTAAGTTTCTGAGCGCCTACCACGTGCAGAACTCCTTGCCGTGTACTGTGGAGGAAAACTGAGAGGCATTTAAAACAGGCTCCCTGTCTCCAAGAGGTTTTCCAGATAAAGGGGAAGAACAACTCTGAGAATAAATAGCTTAA
The DNA here is from genome assembly GCF_016509475.1 of Prionailurus bengalensis. Taxonomy (NCBI): domain Eukaryota; kingdom Metazoa; phylum Chordata; class Mammalia; order Carnivora; family Felidae; genus Prionailurus; species Prionailurus bengalensis. The sequence goes on from NC_057346.1 coordinate 60,099,486, forward strand.
CCTTTCTGAGCCCCAGTTCTATCTTTGGTAAAATAGTATAACCGCTCCTTCATTCTGTACTTGTGGAGAGATAACATGAAAGTGGATGTACAAGATCTGCTGTCAATGCCTGACTCAAAGTAAACATTCAACAAATGCCTTAAAAAAAAAAATCACGCTGGGAGCGCCTGGTTGAGCGGTTGAGCGTCTGACTCAGGTCATGATCCCTGGGTCATGGGATCGAGCCCCACCTCCTGCTCTGTGCTGAACCTGGAATCTGCTTGAGATTCTCCCTCTTTGTCACTCTCTTTCCCCGCTGCCCCTCTCGACTGCTAGCTCTCTCTTTAAAAAAAAAAAATAATAATAATAAAATAAAAAAATCATGCTATAAGAATTAGTTTCCTAAACACAACACGCCTACCCACATCTTTGGGTCTTTGCCTATTCTGTTCCCTCTGCCTGCCTTCTTTCCTGTATTGACTTCCAGGTGAAATCCACTCAGACTCTCACAATTTGGCCTTAATGGACTATTCCCCCCCTGGCTGCCATTATCCTTCCTCTGACAAAACACGTGCACACACACATACACACATACACCCACCCCACTTCTGCCATGCACTCAATAGCCTTTCTCAGTGCTGTCTAGTGGAAATAATGTAAGACACATATGTAACTTAAAATTTTCTAGTGGTTACATTTTTCAAAAAGTAAAAACAAACAGGTAAAATCAATTTTAATGATAGGTCTTACTTAGCCCAATATAGCCAAAATATTATCATTCAACATGTAACCAATATAAAAACTATTGACTATAAAAATGAATAGGGTATTTTATAGTATTTTTTTATACTAAGGCTTTGAAATATGGTATGTGTTTTACACTTAGACTGAATCTTGGCTAGACACATTTCAAGTGCTCTATAGTACATACAGCTAGCCGGTATGGTGTAGGGCAACAAAGTGGAGCCTCTGTCAGATTCAGACTGGTAGATGACTGAATAGATGAATTCAATTTCCATGAGCCTTCTGGCAAAGCTTGTCCTGATCTTCCTAAGTGTAGGCTGGGTCTCTCTCCTCCCTCTCCATAGCACTTGGGACAAAGTCCTCTCTGTGGAGAAGAGGAGAGCAGGAAAAACAAAAAGGAAATCTGATTCCCCTTGATATCCTACTGGGAGCACACAGTTGGTGCTTGGTGTTTGATAAATGAAGAAAGGATTGTGAGTTTTCATAAAAAACAGGATTTAGTGGAGGACTACATAACTAAAGCAGCTTCTATAAAGCCATTAAAAATTATGTCCCAGGACAAAGGTGTTTGAGATGCATTCCTAGAGTTCCCTTCCCAGGACTTGAAGGCAGGAAAATGGTAGGGCTCTGGCCTCCCTTCCTTTCAAACCAGAGTTAATTTGCTTTTATCTGATTTATATACTAGTGTTCTGGATAAAGAGCTTATTTTTTAAAAGTTTCCTGCAAAAAATATTTGAAAATCAGTCTTAGAAGCATAGTAGTAAAAGTAGGGTGCACATTACATGCAGTAGGCCAAAAGTCAGACTGCATTTCCAGAGCCTTAGGTCTTGGGCATGCCTGGCCCTGGTTCAGCTTACTTTGGTGGGAGAACCTGACTTGGCCTGGAGGATTTCATGGTCTGGTGGGACATGGGACTGCAGCATATGAAGCTACCAGAAGAGGAAGAGCCCTGGGCTGCTGGGCTTCAGAAGACCTGAAGTCTAGTCTTGGCTCAGCCAGACCTGCTAGTGAGACTTTATGCTAGGCCTACCCTTCTCTGGGTCTCAGACTCCTCCACTGGAAAACAAGGGATTAAATTAGATGATACCCTTTAAGTTCTGACTTTCTATGATATACTCTTCAGAATAATAATTAAGTAATCAAGGTTTATGCATGCAGCATATTGCTCATCGCTCTTTAGTACCATTTAGGTCATCTTGCTTTGTGCTCTAGTTAATTGTATCTGTGCCTAATGTGTGTCTCCCCCACTGGCTGTAAAGCCTTTGAGGTTGTATCTGATTCATCTTTGTGTTCACCCACTGGGCCTGGCACAGGCAGGCCTGAGCACCCATTTGCTGTCAGTAGACATCTGTGGAATTAAGTTGCCATAATAAATGTGTAGAACCATCAGAGGTCAGGTGACTTAGAACCACATTTATGGCACAGATATAGGATAAGGCCAGAGGAGTGGGAGACAGGTACTGGGGTGGGGCTGTCTGCAAAGGCTTCTTGGAAAAGGAAGATGCTTAGCTGAAGAGTGTAGGAAGAGGGCACAAGCCCCAAAGGGCTGTTTTTTCTTCCTAGTCTCTTACTTGCTTTCCATGAATAGGTGAGTTCTTGGTAGGTGGTGTATGTTTGTGCTTACAAGCAGCTAAGAAACAAGGACACCCACTGGAACATTTAGAAGTGATGCCAAGGGGGGGCCCTGGGTGGCTCAGTCAGTTAAGTTCAGGTCATGATCTCCTGGTTTGTGAGTTGAAGCCCCACGTCTGGCTCTGTGCTGACAGCTCAGAGTCTGGAGCCTGCTTTGGATTCTGTGTCTCCCTCTCTCTCTGCCTCTCCCCTGCTCACACTCTGTCTCTCTGAAAGAAAAATAAACATTAAAAAAAAATTTAGATCCTCTGTCCCCCACTCTCTCTGCCTCTCCCTCCCTGCCCTCCCCTGCTCTCATGCATGCTCTCTCTCTCTCAAAAATAAACATTAAAAAAAAAAAAGTGAGATGATATATGAGAGTATTTGGTAGAGGTAGAACAGAGAGATCACAGATAGCTTCTGGAGCCAGACAGTCCAGGATTCAATTCCTGGTTGTATCACTTACGTTGAGACCTTCGACAAGTCATATGAACTCTCTCATTCATTCTTTGAACACATTTTATTGAAAACTTTCTCTAGGCTAGGTATAATGTCACATGGCAATGACACAGAGGTGAAAACACAGATAAGTCCCTATCCTGATGTAACTAGCAAGGGAGATAGATCTTAAACAGGTAAATATACAAAAGTACAGAGTGCTGTAAGAGCATAGAACAGAGCAATTTAGTTTCATTTTAAAATGGGAATGACAATACTATGTGCTTTGTGGGATTAAGAGATAATGCAAGTTGAGTGTTGAGCAGATTGCCCAGAGTACGACAAACATTTTCTATATGCCCATGACTTGGCTCCCCTAAAAAAGCAGGGCAGAGACAGAAAGGAGGAAGAAAAAAAGCCCTGAAATGATCTCACCTCTGCCCTGGTGTCTTCCGAACAGGTCTTCCCAGCTTAGTCTGCATGAGCTCCAGCCCCGATAGCTCATGCATGGCCCACACAGGTCTTCTGCTCAGCCCCAGTGGCAGCATCTTCAGATTAACCCTAATTCTGAGTTGTCCTTTGTCTGATGTGGCTTAGGGGACTCAGGCTTGGTGGGGCTCCTCTTGGTCCCCTGGTGTTCCCTCTCTCGGCCTGCCTTTTAAGGAGTCTCTCTTTCATTACTCCCCTTTATTGCTACCACCAAAGACAAGCCCGATGTTTCATTTCGTGACATGGGAAGATGATGAGCAAAACAGGAGATAGCAAAAAAGAACAAATAGGGGAAGTGACAAATGAAACAAAGTTCTAGAGTTGCGTCCTCTGATCCATTGTTCCTGAATCCCTCTGAGGAACTAACTAGATGGGGGAAGGAAGGACTAGGGGCTTGTCTGATCTAGTGGAGGGTCTCTCCTCCCAGGCAGGCAGAATAATAGTTGCCTTGTTTGCCTCCAGAACACCTTTGCATCTTTGTACCACCAAACTGGGTGGTACAGGTCATTTGGCATAATCCCCTCTGGGAATTCCTCCTTCTTCAGCTCTGGGGAGTTCCAGGAGTGATTCAGTTGGTGCAGAGTCACACAGCAGTGCCTGGATGTGAATCTAGGCAATCTAATTGCAGAACCCCTCCCCCTCACTCCATCTCTGTGTCTCTGCACAGCCTCACTGATTGCTTTAGGCAGTTACTTGTTCCTCCTCTGTGCTCCCTCACTTGCCCCTGTACCATTTCCTCTCAAGACATTATCAATAGGTGCTCAATAAGTGAATATTACTATTCATATACAAATTCCCCCCAAAACCAAACTCTTCGAGGATAGGAACTGGGTTGTTATGAACAGGTGTTCAGTATATGTTAAGTCAACTAATGAACATTGGTAGTAATATTCTAGACTTGGTTTTGGAAGAGGAGGTGATTTTCTTTGTGAAACTAGCATAGGAAGAATTGTTAGAAGCCAAGATGTCTCTCTTCCTAACCCAGCCAGACCCTGTACGGCTTCGCAGTAATAGCTGTACTTGCCATTTTTGGACACCAGGGAGCGCCACTAATAACACAGCCCAAACTCAGGGATTCTAAACTTTTGTGAACAGCTTTAGGACTCTGTTACACTTCTACTGGAGATACTATCACTTTCAAAATGAAAGCTATTGGTAACCAGAAACTCTGTGGTATAGAGGAATGACAGCCAGGGACAAGACAGCCGGTTCATAGAGAATACACATCATTCATTTATGCACTTTTATTGAGTACCAGCTATGTACTTCATGTTCCTGGGAGAATATGAAGATGAATGAAATTCAGTCCTTGATGAACTCAGAAGCTAATGGGGAAGACAGATACTAATGAGAGAATCATAATCCAGTTATATAAGTACTCTAAGATATAGCAGAAGACTGGAGACACAGGGCAAGTCAGACAAGGTGCCAAAGGAATGAAGGGGTGACTTTTGAGCTGGGTATTTAAAAAAATTTTTTTTGGACTAATAACTTTTGGTTCATGCTATGCTGTCATCATTGGTTAAAGCATGGGTGCTTTTCTTTCACTGGAGCTAAGACTTGAAGAATAGAGAGAAAATCCTAAGGGAGAGAGCTTGATGTGGTGGCCTCAGCCTCATTTTCTTAATCTATAATGAGTATAGCCTCTGTCTTATCTAGCAGAGCTCTTTTGAAGGAAGGATGAGGTAGTAGATGTGAAAACTCTTGCAAATAGTGACATAGAGGCATGACAATTGTTAATCCAATTTGATTTAACCAACATCTGCAGAAAATCAGGAGCAAGGCCCTAAGAGGAATTCAAGGGAGATACACCTGGTGTATGGTAAAGGCTTGGTATATAGGTTTAAAAAAGAGAGAGGGGCACCTGGGTTCTCAGGTGATTAAGCGTTTGATTCTTGACTTCAGCTTAGGTCATGATCTTGTGGTTTGTGGGCTCAGGCCCTGCATCCAGCTCTGCACTGATGGTGTGGAGCCTGCTTGGAATTCTCTGTCTCTCTCCCTCTCTGCCCCTCCCTGCTCATGTGCCCTCTCTCTCCAGATAAATAAAGAAACATTAAAAAAAAAAAAAAAGAAAAGAAAAAGAGAGGTGGGAAAAAAAAAGCTCTTTGGTTCCTCCTGAGACTCATAATGTGATGAAGGGTTCTTGCAGAAGCTACACTGACATGAGGACCCAACATAGGGGCTATTGAGGTGAGAGTCACAGCTTCAGATCCAGGAAGATCTATGAAGTATCAGGATTTTCCTGTTTTGTAGAATATCAAAGCCAAACTGGATTAATAATCTGGTACTTATCCATCCTATAGTTGGGGAGACTGAGATCCAGAGGGAACTGGCTTTTCTGATGTTACATCATGATGTTGCAGGCAGAAAGAGAGAAAACCAAAATGTTTCTCCTGTTATCCAGGCCAGGGCTTTGGTTCCCAGGTACCATCTATTTTTATTTTTAATTGTGGTAAATTACACATAACATAAAGTTTACCTTCTTTACCATTAAAAAAAGTTTGTTTATTTATTTATTTGGGGGGGGGGGGAGGAAAGAGAGAGAGGGAGAGAGAGAATCCCAAGCAGGCTCTGCACTGTCAGCATGAAGCCTGATGTGGGGCTTGAACCCACAAACTATGAGATCATGACCAGAACCAAAATCAAGAGTTGGATGCTCAACCGACTGAGCCACCCAGGTGCCCCAGCTTCTTCACCATTTCTAACTGTATGGTTCAGCCATGTAAGGTACATTCATATTGTTTGGCAGCCAGTCTCCAGAACACTTTTCATCTTGAAAAACTGAAACTGTATTCATTAAAAATTGCCTATCCTCTCCTGGCCACCACCATCCTACTTTCTGACCCTCTGAATTTCACTCTAGGTACCTCAAAGAAGTTGAATCATATAGTATTTGTCTTCTGTGACCAGCTTATTTTACTTAGCATAACGTCCTGAAGGTTCATCCATGATGTAGCATGTAGAATTTCCTTCCTTTTTAAGGGTGAATGATATTCCACTGTATGTATATACCACATTTTGTTTATTCATTTATCTGTCCATGGACACTCAGATTGCTTCTACATTTTGGCAATTGTGAATAGTGCTGCTATGAACATAGGTGTGCAAATATGTCTTTGAGGTACACCTGTGTGGCTCAGATAGTTAAGCATCCCACTTTAGATTTCAGCTGGAATCATGATCTCCCGGTTGTGAGATTGAGCCCCGCATTAGGGCTCTGCGCTGACAGCATTGAGTCTGCTTGGGATTCTCCCTCTCTCCCTCCCTCTCTGCCCCTCCCCATCATGTGCTCATGTGCACTCTCTTTCTCTCTCTCTCTCAAAATGAATAAACATTAAAAAAAAGTTTCAAATATCTCTTTGAAACCCTGCTTTCAATTTTTTGAGTATATATTCAGAAGTTGAATTGCTGGATTGTATGTTAATTCTACTTTTAGTTACCAGGCACCATTTTAGCCTCATAGGAAATGCAGCATGCTCTGAGAGGTTCACATTCTTGATGTGAATTGGTAATAGACCCTCACTTCCTGCCTTCAAGACCTAGGCTTTTTGTATTAAATGGGTTATGCACCCATACTGCCAAAGAAATCGTGTGGTAGTTAAGAGAAATAATGCAGTCGAGTTTAAAGGAAGTTAAGCATGCTTTACTTTCTTTTTCTCTAGTGTGTTCTCTTAGACAAATGAGTGAACAGGCAGGTTGGTTTAGGTAGAAATGAAAAACTAGCAATCTGAGTGATTAATTTATGCTACAAATGTGTTTTGTCTGGTCTGTACAGGGTTTTTTACTTAAATTAATTGCTAGAACTAAAAAAAAAGGCATATGTCATATAAAAGTCCAGCTTTTAACCTTCTCTTAATGATCCAACAATTACAAGTCCACCTTCTTGCCTGCTCTCCAGTGTGTCACAGTCCCCACCACTCCCTATATCCCACCTACTTCCCTCAATTATATTATCTATCTGCCATTTGAGCTTAAGACCCCGGACTCAGAGCATATGTCTAACAGAACCTAGGTCAGGGGCTCATCTTCTGCTCTGTCCAATTTCCCAGCAGAGTTGTTATTCAAGAAATATTTTGGTGGTCAAATGAATTAACTCATGTCCACCAGCTTTTACTGAGCACTTATTATGTGCAGAGCCAGGGACTGGATCCTCCTTTCTCAGAAATGGATAAAGCACAGTTCCCTGACCTCTGAAAACTCAACCTTATGGGGTGGAGGGAGGCAGACATTAGTATGCTCCAGTTCTGGACTAGAGGCACTGGTCAGAAGTGGGAGCTTCTGAGGAGAAGACCTTGAACTGTATCTGGAAGAAGGAGAGGACAGCTATATGAGGAGCTAGAGGTAGGAGGGCAGAGAAGCCACAGCAGATACAAAGGCTGGATGGTGAAGGTTCAATGTGTTTGAGGAACTTGAAAGAAGGCCAATGCGACTGGAGCTTAAGAAGAGAGTGGGGGAGAGTGGTAGTAGATGACGTTAGACGTGTATTTTTGTATCAACAGCCTAACCCTTAAGCCAGGCAGCTGTTAGGCAAATCCACGTTCTGGTCTTCTGAGGGCTCGCTCAGAACAGGTAGCTGGCTTAGCACGGTCAGTCAGAGGAGGACCTGGGCCTAATCCCTTCCCCTGACTCCAGTGCCAAGGACAGGGTAGGGCACAGAGCAGGTTTTAGTAAAGATCTGCTGACAGCGTACTCGAGAGAGAACAGGAAATGCAGGCTCTGTTGAAGGAGGCCCAGGAGCGGCTCTCTCTTGATTGGGGCACCCATTCTAGGTCGCTAACACCTCCTCCAAGCGACACAGGGAGCTGGGAGAGTGAGAGGCAGAGAGGAACCAGCCACAGGCCCTACCCACAAAAACCTCAAAGGGGAGGGGATTTGAGGAGCAGGTAGGAAAATAGACTGTGACAATTAAGGGAGGGGATCCGACTTCGCTTGGATGAGGCGGGGAGAGGGGTCAGGAAAGCAGATGGGTCCTTTAGCCGAGACGTAAGGGATGTGCAGGGCAATTTTACGTATAGCGTTTTGTACGTTTCATTTTGTTTTCTGGCATTATTTCCTCTGAAAGCACTCGCAGTCCTTAATGGGCTGCCCCGGGGCGGGTCCTTGCTTCACTCCCCAACCCTCTGCAAAGGGGCAGGGCCTCCCAGGAGCTCCAGTCTTGTGTGCAGCACCCAGATTTGTCCGCCAGGCGCCGCTGCGCACGGGTGACTAAGCGCGCAGGTTCCTAAACTGCAGAGAGGAGAAAGCTGATTGGCTGCGCGGTGCGGCGGGCGGGCGGAGCCTGAAAGCGGGTCCGGGGTGGGGGCTGGGAGCGTGCCCCCGGCCCAACCGTGCCAGGCCGTTGTCGCTTTAGGCAGCCCGGGACTGCGATCATTGTGCCAGGGGCCTCTGTCCAACCCCGCTCTAGAGCTGAGGCGACTGGAGCATCACCGAGGCCCGGAGACCCGGGCAGGGCAGTTACTGTCGCCGTCGCCGCAGGCCTGGGTTACCTGAGCAACTGCGTGTCCGTGGCCCGCCAGCCCAACCGCGGGCGGTTAGAGCGGGAGAGACTCCCGTGAGGGAAGGGGAGGTCGGGACCGGACCATTGGTGCGGGAGGAGTGTCCTGGCAGAGACTAGGGCGGGCCGGGGTCTGGGGAAGCCAACCGCGGGCTGGGGGCACCCGGCAGCAGCTTCCAACAGGTTATTCCGGGATAAGCCCGGCGCTGGGGCGGGCCGGGCTTCGCTGGGGGCCGGGCGGCGCGGGGCGGGCCTGCAGGAGAGCACGCCCCCGCCCGCCCCGGGCCCGCCCCGCGCCGCCCGCCAGCCTGCCGGGGAGCCGCTGTCCCGGGCCTGGCGAGTGCGCGTCCGTCGGCTGAACCTGGGCACCGCCGCTCGCCTGGGCACGGGACTGGGCGGGGGCGCTGACCTCGGCCTAGGAGGCCTGGGATCCCGGAGCCGCCCGGGCCCGCGGGGACCTGCGAGTTGCACGCCCTCTCCCAGCCTGTGCTGCTCGCGGCTACTCGGCGGGGCGAGGCCAGGTGCCCCCCTCTTCCCCTTCCTTCCCTCCCTCCCCCACTCCGGTGTCCGCGGGGGATCCCGCCCGCCCGCCCCCCTCCCGCAGAGGTGTAGCCCGCTGCGGAGCTGACAGCGGCCCCGCAGCCACCCTGTCCAAACTCTCCGGAAGCGGCCGGAGCAGACCCGGCGCTCAGGCCGCCGCAGCTCCGGCGGACCCACTGTTGGACCGGAGGCACCCGCCCTCCTCCCGCGCCCAAACTTGGAGCACTTGACCTTTGGCTGTCGGAGGAGGCAGGCCGGCGGGTGGCTGGACAGCTGCGGCGCCTCGAGGGCATCTTGCCTGGGGTTCCAGGACTGTCGGCTATACTTCTGGGCTCCCGGCTTTGCCTCTGGGATCCCGAGGTGTCCACATCAGGCGCATGTTGACTGAGACCTAGAGTCATGGATGTGTGCGCCCGTGTTGCCCTGTGGCTCCTCTGGGGGCTCCTCCTGCATCACGGCCAGAGCCTCAGCCATAGCCACAGCGAGAAGGGTACAGGAACCGGCTCAGGGGCTAGTTCTGAGGAGTCCACTGCAGCAGGTAAGGCCTTGCCACGGGCTGGACTGGGCTGGGGGCGTTGACTCAGAACTGAGGTGCCTGAGTGGGCAGGTGGAACCTTAGGTTTCTACATAGAAGTTGATGGAGGACCCACACATGGCACTGTCTGTTCTCAGTAACCCAAGGAGTTCTTTCTGTTCAGGAGCCACGTCTAATGTTTCTGTCTCTCGTGAACAACTTTCCTCCTCCCTCCCCAGGATGTCTTTTGTCGGTAACCAGAAGAGGCTGGCCTTTGGGGCACCTTGGCCTTTCGGTTTATCAAGCCAGGACCCTTTCTCAGGACTACTTGTCAGGAAGAATGGTTTGGGCAGATGATAAGTCTATTGCTCTTGGCCAGTTTCAGCACTTGGCAGCACAGGGGAGGTTGAGGCCACTTGGGTTGGGCAGGGAAAGTCAGGGCTGGGCCAGCCCTTTTGCCCTATAGCTTGGTGTTGAGGTGTGTCTTTCTGTTCCAACAAGCGTGGGAAACTTAGTCCCACCCTTCCCTTAGGTAATCTTCTGTCTTTAGCTATCCCATTTGAAATATCCACATAGTTCCTTAGAATCGCACTTACCACGAGGGAGTTAAATGGCTTTTTCTTATCATAGGTATGGTATGATTTCTGGGACCACTTGTTGATGTATTGTTTCTTCTGACTGATCAGGGTAGGGATTCTATAACATGCTTGATCTGTTTTTCCTTATGCAAATCATGGAGACTTGTCAGATATCGGGAGCTTTGGTGTTCTGTTGCAGAAGGAAAGAGTACTTTTGTAAAATTCATTTGTTTTACACAAGGCTTAGAAGGAATTCCGTTTTCTTTCCCCATTTCTCGCACTCTGTTATTGTGATCTATCCAAAGTAGTGGGGTGCAGAGTGGGGAGGGTTTATAGCTGAGTTCTTGATGAAGGTAGGCAAGCTTAAATGAGGGGACCGCTCAATGGATACCCATTGATACAAGGAGGAAAAGGAAACATAGGTCATGGTGGCTGGGAAGTTTCATGGATGGATCCAGATGATGGCTTTGGTGATAGATTCTTTGTTGGAAAACTCCCTTTTTTAACTTCTTTGATTCGGGTGAGTGTGATTCCAGATATCTGAAGGGCTGGGTTCCAATTGAGGTCAGGATTGTCCTGTGTCCAAGCATAGCACCAAGGCTGTTATTTTGAAGATAGGTCTTTCTCACATATTAAACCTCTTTCTCCGTATGCTGTCTCCTTGGCCCCTGAAATGTAGCTCAAAGCTTGGTTTTTGCTGGGTTTATGAAGGGAAAGACTAGTAGGCAGATGTAGATCAAACTGGAGCATCTCTGCTGTTTCAGTGACATTCCTGTTTATAACTGATAAAATGGTCCTTTTCTCACCCTAAAATATGAGCGCCTGGCATAAAATGAGTTTTTTGGGGTGGGTGTTTTATATCTTAGACACAGGCTAAAGGGATAAAGTTTTGAGTTTTAGACATTAGCTTGCTATCAAGATTTGTGTGTATGTGCACGTGTGTGATCACACCTGCCTAAAGTAAGAGGCATTCTAGCATCCCTCAGAACCACCCCATGACTTGGGCTTAGGGGGACAGCCCTCTTTATTTACAACATATCTTAAAGGACTGGCTATGCTGATTATATCACTTAGGCCTCTTGTTTGGTTTGGTTCCTCTCAGTTCAGAAATTAGTTTCTGTTAGGGTGCCTGGGTGGCTCAGTCAGTTGGGTGTCCAACTCTGGATTGCGGCTTGTGTCATGCTTGTGTGGTTCATGAGTTTGAGCTCCGTATTGGGCTCTGCACTGATGGCACAGAACGTGCTTGGGATTCTATCTCTGCCTCTCTCCCGCTCTCTCTCAAAAATTAATGAACAATAGAGGTGCCTGGTGACTCAGTTGGTTAAGTGTTCGACTTTGGCTCAGGTCATGATCTCATTGTTCTTGAGATCGAGACCCATGTTGGGTTTTGTGCTAATGGTATGGAACCTGCCTGGGATATTCTCTCTCTCTCTCTCTCTCTCCTTCTCTCTCAAAATAAATAAATAAACTTAAAAATACATAAATAAACATTAAAAAAATAAATTAGTTTCTGTTGTCACAATAATACTGAATACTAAGGAGGGAAGTCTCAGACAGATACCCTAGGTGCTGGGCATGGTTATAGTTTGTGGGAGCCTGGGGACCCCAGCACTATTGTTCTAGGAGTTTATCCCCTTGGGCCTGGCCTGTCTGGGACTTTGACTCAGGAACTCATTTTTTTGCAAAGAGGTGGTTCATAGACAGGACTCTGCTAAAGGATTTGAGGAGAAGCTTTCTATGCAGTCAGGCACTCTCCTAGCTTTTCCAGTCCCCATGTATTCTTAGAACACAGGAATTTTACTTGTCTGTAAGCTTGCCATTTCTCTAATCAGATTCAGCATACCTAGTCCATTTATGTGTTCTCTACAGTTTATTTTTATTTTTTTTTTAGAATTTTTATTTATTTATTTTGAGAGAGAGTGAGAATGAGCGGGGGAGGGTCAGAGAGAAGGGGAGAGAGAGTATCCTAAGCAGGCTCTGTGATGTCAGTGCAGAGCCCGACGTGGGGCTGAATCTTACAAATGTTGAGATCACGACCTGAGTCAAAATCAAGAGTTGGATGCTTAACTGACTGAGCCACCCAGGTGCCCCAAATTTATATTTATATTTATATTTATATTTATATTTATATTTATATTTATATTTATATTTATATTTATATTTATATTTATATTTATATTTATATTTATATATTTTTTAATTGATTAACTTATTCATTAAATTTTTTTTAATGTGTATTCATTTTTGAGAGATGGAAAGAGAACATGAGTTGGGGATGGGCTGAGAGAGAGGGAGACACAGAATCTGAAGCAGGCTCCAGGCTCTGAGCTGTCAGCACAGAGCCTAATGTGAGGCTTGAACCCGTGGACCGTTAGATTGTAACCTGAGCCAAAGTCGGATGCTTAACCGACTGAGCCACCTAGGCACCCCAAGATTTTTTTAATTTTCAAGTAATCTATGTACCCAATGTAGGACTTGAACCTAAGAGTCCAAGATCAAGAGTCATATGTCCACTGACTGAGCCAGCCAAGTGTCCCTTGCTCTCTACAGTTTATATTTTACAATTACACAGCTATTTTTCCTGTTAAAGTCTCATAATAGCCTGCTAGAATGCATGGCAGGTGGTATTATCCCCTATTTTACAGATGAAGAAACTGGTTCTGTGCAGTCTTTAGACAAGTTTTAGATTTCTTCCATCTTCTTTGGCTCTGCTTTATTGGGGCACCTGGGTGGCGCAGTCGGTTAAGCGTCCGACTTCAGCCAGGTCACGATCTCGCGGTCCGTGAGTTCGAGCCCCGCGTCAGGCTCTGGGCTGATGGCTCAGAGCCTGGAGCCTGTTTCCGATTCTGTGTCTCCCTCTCTCTCTGCCCCTCCCCTGTTCATGCTCTGTCTCTCTCTGTCCCAAAAATAAATAAACATTGAAAAAAAAAATTAAAAAAAAAAAAAAAGGAGTGCTAGGCAGGGCTGAGAGAATGTTACTTTCTTCCTGGTGAATTATTTAGGCAGGCCCTGGTGACTGTAGCTGAGATCCAGATCTTCTGCAGGGGCCAGAGAATTGGATTTTTTTCTCTTGTTGGATGTATATGTTTATTTGAAAGTCCTATTCCTTCAGTGAAGGCAGGTGCTCTGCTATGAGGCTCTCTCATTGGACAGTAGGGAGGCCATTCTTGTCACCTCTGACTCTTTGATGCCTGCACACCCAGCTGTGCTAAAGTCACTTTCTCGGTAAAGATATGTGCATCAGAGTGCTACCCTGGGGACTGCATTTCTGAAGCTGTCCTGGAACTGATGCTTGGAACTTCCCATACACTCTGGGCTCATTGCTTCCAGAAACTCAAAATGTTTTCTGTAGAATGTTTGTGGGGGGATCCCAGGTGAGTCAGGTTGTGACTGCCAGTGTTGGAGATACTGAGGGTCTCTGATCAGGAACTGTGGTGTGACTCATTATAGCCACAACAGGGCCTTGCAGGATAGGCATCTAGGCAGTTTGTGGACTGCAGGCTGGTTTCTCAATCAATTCCTGATGGTAGTGGGAAGGCAGAACTCTGCCTGCCCACCCGGCTAGTTGCTGCTGCCTCCGAGGCTATAAATGGCCTGGCCATCTTGGTGGCTATGCTAATTTTAGCTGAGGGTAGCTCCCGGAACTGGACTGGGGCCAAGAGCAGGTGGGTGGGACTTGGCTGAGGCTAATATTGGGGCTGAGAGAGGGTCACATTAATCCTGGGGCAGCTAGGACATCATCTGCATCCATACCTTGGCTTTGACAATCACCTCTTAGCTAGGTGAATTTATTCAGCAAACCTCAAACAGTGGCAGGTCATGTGCTATTTATTCAACAAATATTTAAGTGTCTTCTCTGGACCACACACTATGTTTGGTGGTGGGAATTTAAGGATGAACAAAACAGACATGTTCTCTACCCTCAAGGAGTTTACAGTCAGTCTAGTGGGGAAATAGGAAATAAATCCATAAATAAATATATTGTGTGGTGGGTGCTGCAAGAGAAAGCATAAGCAGAATGCTGTTTGGAGAATAGGAGGAGGACAGAGATCCAGCTGAAGTAGCAACTCAGTGCCTAGTAAGACATTAATAACAGCAGCAATAATAGCAACTAGCCTTTGTGAGTTCTTAGTGTGTGGCAGGCATTATTCCAAACACTTTGTTTCATTTATTTCTTACGTGATCTGCTGTGCTAAGTATTAGCCCTGTTTTATATTTGAGGAAATGGAATCATAGAGAGGTTAAGTAACTTGCCCAAGGTTATACAGCGAGTGGGAAGTAGATCCAGTATTTGAATCCAGGCAGCCTGACTCTTCTCCCTGCCTTCACCTCAGCCCTTAGGTTACACACTCTCTCACAACTTGTGATAAATGCTGTGATAGAGGTATTGTATATACACACAAAAGAGTGTGGGAAGCCCAGAGGAGCAAGTGACTAACAGTGCCTGGGAGAGCTGGGGGAGGCATTTCGGTTTCCCCCATAATTTTTTCTCAGATCTTGGGAGATAAAAAGTGGTTGCCTAATTCAGAAGTTAAGAGGTGGAAACATCAGTTAGTTCAACCCACTTATTTTTACAAACGAGGAAACTGCCATCCAGAGAAGCATCAAACCAAAGTTTCACAGTGGGTTACTGGTGGAACTAGATGAAGACAAACGAGTCAAGGACCCTGACTTAATTGGTTATTCAATCCGCAAGCCCATACCGAGTGCTTACTGCTTGCTTTGCACTATAAAAGAGACAGGGCTACCAAAGAAGTCTAAGTCTGGGGGGTAGGGGTGGGAATATTTATTTAGAGAATATTAAATGTAGCATAAAGCACAGGCTTAATGAAGCAAAAATCCAGGCAGTGTAGACACTGTAAGCTAAGGATTAAGAGAGCTGCGTGTGGGTTGGGCTAGGCTGAAGTGGCTGGGGAGGGCTTCCTGGAAGGAAGAGTTGGGTAGAGGCAGAAGGGAACGAGGAGGGAGTAGTGGTCTTGACTTGGGGAAGGCTGGAGGAAAGGGGGCATTGTAGATGTCTGGGTCACCAGGGTGAGCACATGGAGTCTCACTGTTTGGCGGCTGGCTGAACAATAACTGGGCAGAGTTGCTTCATACTTGGCCAGTTACCTCGCATGAGGGCCTGTAGACAGAAGATTGCTCTCAGATGTAATCTAGCGGCAGAGCTAAGAACTACCATAATTTTGAAATAATGATGAGTGTAAATAATATTTTGAGATGCCTACAACAGTGTAATGTAATGTGAAAGTGTCTATCATTTCTTTTGGTGACAAAATCATAGATCCTGTTGGTAATACTGTGGTTGGTTGCCCATAATATATAATAGAAGGAAATATTAACTTTCAGTAAAAGAATATTGGAAATAAAGATGTAATTTCCTTCTCATCCAAATTCACAGTCCCCTCTGAATTCTGTCCATGGTCTCCTTAGGAATGTGGGGCCTTCATGTTAAGAACGCCTGTTCTCTGGCAAGGAAGGGACAAGGTCTTGTTGAGGGGAATGGTTTCCTAGGGCTCCACAGGACTTGGGTTTTGAGCACAAAGAGGCCCCTCATTTCCTGCTGAGTAACTTGGAGATACGTTGCTTAATGACTTCACGGGCATGCTGTGGTACGTTTCCCTTTATGGGAAATGATACTCCAGGAAACCCAGCAGCTCTGGCTGTTAGACTTCTAGGGAGAGAGAAAGACACCAAACTGGGCTTCCAACAGAACTTTCCCTTTCTTTCTTTCTCTCTCTCTCTCTCTCTCTCTCTCTCTCTCTCTCTGGTTACTGCTGATAAAAAATACGAAATATTTTGGGGCACCTGGGTGACTCAGTTGGTTGAATATCCAACTTCAGCTGAGGTCAGGATCTCGTGGTTTGTGGGTTCAAGACCTGTGTTGGGCTCTGTGCTGACAGCTTGAAGCCTGGAGCCTGTATCCCCTCCCTCTCCTTGCCCCTCCCCTGCTTGCGCTTTGTCTGTCTCTCTCTCAAAAATAAATAAACAATAAAAAAGATGAAATATTTAAGATATATAACAAACTATAAAGAATAATACATTACATACCATGTGCCCAGGACACAGTTTAAGAAATAAAGTAATAACAATACAGAACTTTCTTTATTACCCCCAGGACACTTTGTATAAATTTCTAATGTAGCACATAACACATTGTATATGTTTGCTCTCTCCCAAGTGTAAGCTCTGTGGAAGAAGGGAGGAGGGGTTGTCCTTTATTCATCTCTGTTTTTATTGTGCCTAGCCCTAAAACCTATTTTAAAGTTTGTTGGAAAAAGTGGAATCTGGGCCTGTTTGAATGGCTCCTAATTTCTCTCTTCCTTTCAAACCATCACATTCTTGGCTTTTCCTCAATCTTTGGGGGTGCTGCTCACCCAGGGTACTTGATATTTTCATCCATGCTCAGAACTGTTCATTCCTTTATAATCTATTTTATTTTATCCTCAACTTTGGAAGTTGGTAGGACTGTTTTTATTATTATGCCCTTTTTATTTTTTTTATTTTTTTATTTATTTTTATTTATTTTTTTTTCAACGTTTATTTATTTTTGGGACAGAGAGAGACAGAGCATGAACGGGGGAGGGGCAGAGAGAGAGGGAGACACAGAATCGGAAACTGGCTCCAGGCTCTGAGCCATCAGCCCAGAGCCCGACGTGGGGCTCGAACTCCCGGACCGCGAGATCGTGACCTGGCTGAAGTCGGACGCTTAACCGACTGCGCCACCCAGGCGCCCCTATTATGCCCTTTTTAAAGGTGACAAATTTACAGCTGAGAAACTTGTGTTCTTGGTCCTATATAGTTCTGACAGGATCAGAAGTATAACTCTGGGGATCTGTGTTCTAAGCCTTTACTGTTTTCTTTCTTTCTTTCTTTCTTTCTTTCTTTCTTTCTTTCTTTCTTTCTTTCATCAGAACATAATACCTGTTGATGTGTTCCTCACTGATCTGACACTCAGAGCCCTTTTAGCCTAAGTGGTCTGGTGATAGCTGTATCAACATGGGTGTTTGAATAGTCTAGTCATATATCAGAAAGTACTGCTGTGGAGGCTGGTGGAGTCTACAATCTTAAGAACCATGCTATGCTGTTGGAGTCCTCTGTGTATGTGCTTGCCTTCCTCAGTATACCATAAGCTCCTCGGGGCTTAGGACAGCAAGTTCCTAGCATGTTGCTTGGCATGTAGTATACTTTGTATTTTATAAAGTTTGTAGAACTAAACTGAAGGGGATTTGTTTTCTGATTCTGATTCTCCTGTAGTTCACTAAGCTGGTTAGAAGTTGAAAAAATTTTCTTTGGAAAGGGTTAGCTAACATTGAAGAAATAAGCTTCACTTACTTAGAAAGTTCACTGTTTTAGACTTTCTCACTCTTTGTCTCTGTTAGGAAAAATCATCTAGATCAGTTTGGGTCCAGTAATAGCCTCATTTCACCTGGAAGAACTTTGTGTAGGATTTTAAAGGCACCAGACTCTTATCATTGCAGTCCTTAACAAGAGAATGCAGTTAAGAGTAGCTGGGAAACTGTCTAACTCCACAAGGACCCATGTGGAGTGGGGAGGAGAGGGTTGGCAAGTGAGTGGGTGGGGCTGGATAGAAGCCTAGATGTAGAGTGAGAGGAGTGTCTCAGCTTTGCAGAAGGGTCTGAGTTGGCCACAGCCATCAGACATAAATATCTGGATTTAGGGGGACTTTAGAACTCCAGCTCCTTTCCTTGCTAGCTGTGGATCTAGTGGAGGGCAGGTCATCTCATCTCTTTCAGCCTTAGTTTTTTCATTTGTAGAAAGAGAATAAATAACCTTAGTGAACAGATTTCTAGTGAGGATCAAGTGAGATGACTTCTATAGTGAAAAGGCTTCATAAACTCTAAAGTACTACGTAAGTAGGGATAGTTGGGGACTGAAAAGCCTCAGTCAGAATCCAGGTATCTACTCATGGTGTCGCCTCCCTAAGGGTAGTCGCTACCCTGAACCTGCTGGAGATCCATTGTTTACCCTGAGGTGTACCCATCAAATGTGTATAGGCTCAGGGTGTGGCCAAACTAGTCTTTTATTCAGGGTTTATTCTAGGCTGAGGGAAGCTGTTGATAGAATCTGGATGCTGGTATTTGACTTTATTTCCGGCCCATACCCCCTTCCTTTTATTGGGTGTAACCACTTCCCCAGCCCCACCTGCAGACTTGAAATGGCTGACCAGATGGGTCTGGTCCCCACCTGTAATGGTGCATAACAAATTATCCCCAAACTTAGAGGCTTAAAATAGTAAACATTTATTATCTCATGGTTTCTGTGGGTTCAGAATGTGGGTGTCACTTAGCTGGGTGCCTCTGGCTTAAGGTCTCTCATGAGGTTGCATCAAATTGTTGGGCTGTGGCTGACGGTTCATTTGGGGGGAGAGCATTTGCAAGTTAATTTACGTGTTTGCAGACCTTGGTCCCTTGCTACAGGGACCTTTCCATTGAGCTGCTTCATGACGTGGCAGTTGGTTTCCCCCAGGACAAGTGATCCAAGAGGGAGTGCCGAAGATGGAAATGACAGGTTTTTTACTGCCTAATCTTGCAGTTGATGTTTCATGGCTTCTGCCATATTCTATTTGTTAGAAGCAAGTCAGTAAGTCTAGTCCATACTCAAGGTGAAGGGCCTGCACAAGGGCATGAATACCAGAAGGATGGGATCACTGGGGCCATCTTAGAGGATGCCTGTGGTATCACCCTAGGGCCATCATCTTGGGAACAATGGCTTCTGGGTGCTATGCCCTCTTAGCTTTTCTTTGACTTCCTTTGCTTGTCTCCTAGAGTTTTGTGGAGTCTCTCTGTACTTCCTTTGATATTATGTCTTCTTGGTTCACGCATAACTTCTTTGCTTTGACATGTAGAGTTGGCATGGTCCCTTCCTCTATATTCCTCCTATGTCTTAGGCCCAATCCTAAAGTAGCTTTTTATCCTAGGTTCTAGCCCTGCCTCCCACCTCCTTGTTTGATATCTTCAGTTCTGAAGCCCATTTTACATCTACTGACCTTGGAGCCTTTACTGCCCCAGCTTGGCCTCAGAGAGCTAGACTTACACGTGGCATTGAATTGGGACTTATACAATGACAGATGGAAAACTCACTCTGACCTTTTAGGACATTGGTGTTAGGTGCCAGGACTTAACATCCTACTGTGTCAAAGCTGAAGGGCTTTTAAGGACTATCTCTCCCCAACTCCTCATTTTACATATGAGAGGAATAAACTTGCCAAAGGTCGTAGCCAAGGCTAGAATCTAATTATGTCTGATTCTCCTTCACGTGCTGTTTCTACTCTGTTGTGGAGTCTTTCTACCCTAGTGCAGCCGGTTTGGATTGTTAGAGGTCTGAGACCTACACAGAGGAAAACCAGAAAATGGTTCACAATATTGTATTTTGTTTACAGAAATTGGGCTGGGCAGAATTGGGAGTATTCAAAAGTCAATGTCAAGCACTGCTTCTGAGGAGTTTCCCCGTACAGCTAGAGAGCTTTCACATAAGGCAAGGAAAGGAGCCAGTAATACCTGTAGCATTTGGTGACTAATATCTGCATTCTGTACCACTCCCTTGGCATCTCAGTTCAGAGCAAGAGAAATCTCTGTCTCTTGAGATGTACAGAGCAGGCTCCCTGAAGGGGGAGCATCAGAGAGCTTTAGTGCATGTCTCACCATTGTTTGGCCCAGCTACTTTCATAATGTATGGACTTGGGGCTTCCACAGCCAGGGTAAATGTATCTAAAACTTTGTGTGGTTACTTGTGGCCACCTGGAAAGTGTCAAGGGCACTCTTTGGGCACTGAGAATTTGACAAAATCTTGCCTATGTTGGCGCAGCTTGCTGGGGCAAGCAGACTTGTGCAGAGATGGCTATGGCCCTGTAATGTTTGTCAGAGTGGAGCAGATTTATTTCATGAGAGGCTGCGCAAAGAAAAATCTCAAACTAGCCATCAGCGTTGTACTTTTGTTTTCTGCTGGGGAGCTTGGAATAGAGATGGTGTAGGCTCTGAAGACCCTCTGTGGGTGGTGGTCTCCTTCCTGACCTAGGGTTCTGGTCCCAGGACATTTTGCCTACTTCGTCTTCCTCTGTTCCTCTCTCTGTCTCTTGGCCCAGCCACACTTTTTCCTTTATCCTGGTCTGCAGGACACACCTTCTACTGCCTCTCTTTCACTTTCCCTTCTGCCCTTGTACTCTCTTCTCAGACTGCCCCTCCCTCTCCTCCTTTCTTCCTACCTAGCCTCTCAGTCCTCTGTGAAGTGTTCCCTGACGTTAGTGCTAGCCATGAGTTCCTTCTCATCTCTGATCAAGCTGGTAGCACTTGCTATCTGCAGTACTCTGTGCACTTCACACCCTGCTCATGCCTCTTAAAGCAAGAGATAGCCTGATGTAGAAGCAAGAGCACTGGGCTCTGGCTTAAGCCCTTACTGGCTGTGTGACCCAAACTACTTGAGAAATGAGGTTAAAAGAGAGTTAATTTATACGAAAGGGTTGTATAGATTTTAAAGCCATTTTTTTTTGTTTTTGATTTTTTTGTTTTGTTTTTTTTTGCATATTTTCCTCTCTCTTGAGGACAAGAGCCATGTCTGTTTTGTTGACCGTAGTACCTATCCTTAGTATCTATCACCGTGCTGGTCAGAGAGTACGTGTCCAATAGACATTTGTTGAATAAATGAATGGATAACAATGAGTTGATCCTTGGGTTGAGTAGGCACGAAGGGAGAGTTCTGAGTAAACTAACATCAGTTTCTGTGAAAAGTTTAGACAAGAGTGCTCTGGGATGAGGGCTAGAATTCACATGGTGGGTTTTCTGAGGAGTTCTGTGAGCGTTATTTCTTTGCAGACTAGTACTTTATCCCTATTTATTGAGCACCTACTGAAGCTGTGCTCAATGACAGCTATTAGTTACTCTGG
The DNA here is from genome assembly GCF_016509475.1 of Prionailurus bengalensis. NCBI lineage: Eukaryota > Metazoa > Chordata > Mammalia > Carnivora > Felidae > Prionailurus > Prionailurus bengalensis. The sequence continues at coordinate 60,120,773 of NC_057346.1, forward strand.
GAGATGGTTTGGCCCTTGACTGTGGATAGCAGTTTTTATTTGCCACGTCAGTGGCTACCCTGAGCAGCTGGCTGTAGGGGGAGTGCATATGGGCTGCGCTCAGACAGGGCCAACAAGAGACCTGTGGACAAGGCTTCCTTGGGTCCTGCTGTCCCTGTCTTTTGGTTCCACGTAGGTTTACCCCAGTTCAAACTTGAGGCAGCCACATGAACAGAATAACTTTAATTGCTTTTCTTAGCCTGCTTGTGGAATTGAGGAGGGAGACTTCTTTCCTGCTGGGCTTGTTGCATAGCAGGGAGGTAGGATAGTCTGGTGAAGATGACTGGCTTTTTATTTTTTTATTTTATTTTATTTTTTTAACAAATTATTATTTTTTAAAATTATTATTCTTTTTTTTTAACGTTTATTTATTTTTGAGACAGAGAGACAGAGCATGAACGGGGGAGGGTCAGAGAGAGGGAGACACAGAATCTGAAACAGGCTCCAGTCTCTGAGCTGTCAGCACAGAGCCCGACGCGGGGCTCGAACTCACGGACCGCGAGATCATGACCTGAGCTGAAGTCGGCCGCTTAACCGACTGAGCCACCCAGGCGCCCCGATGACTGGCTTTTTAAATGTTATCTCTGATTCTGGAGCTCCCTGGGCCTCCGAGAACTCCAGCCTGAGCAGACATCACACCGGCTTTCCTTCAGGGCATTTGGGAAGGGCCTCTAGGTATACTTGGTGGAGGAAGCAGAGGTGTAAAAGAGACAGCTGTGCTGCCAGCATGGCCCAGTGGGGACACATCTGTCCCTTGCCTCTGTTAGCCACATACACTGAGCTCCTGGCTGTCTTGTGTGGAGTTCTGGCCTAGGTGATGATCAGAAATCTCACGGGCAAGGAGGCAGGCAAGCTTCCAAATCTCATATGCTTCTGATTCTCTCTCTCCAGGGTGATTTGGTAGCTCTGTTCCTGCTCGGCCTCTCTGGGTTATCTCAGGCCTCTCAGGAAGCTCTCAGAACTCTCATTACTACAGTGTGTGTTAAAACAAATGTGTCCATGTTTGCCAAGTTCCCAGAGCCAGCATCTAAAATGTAGTGGCCAGGGTGACGGGTGCCCTTCAGGTAGAATACATACACAGGTTAGAATGCAGTCCGTGTGTGTGTGTGTGTGTGTGTGTGTGTGTGTGTGTGCGCGTGCGCGCGCGCATGGGTGTTGGCTGGGTAGCCAAGCTTGTGGAGGTTTGTTTCAAGTAATTTTTGTTGACAAGGGCAAAGTTCACTGGAACTCATACTTCATATTGCGGAAGAGATAAATATGTAATTAAGACAACTCAAATAACTTCAATGATAAGAATGATGATGATAGCTACTATTCATTGAGCACCTGTTGTGTTCTGGGCTCTGGGCTAAGTGTTTTACATCTGCACAATACTTAAAGGTGAATATTTTTCTCATTTTGTAGATAGGGAGACTGTAGCTCTGAGAATTTAAGTGATTTTCCCAAGGTTATTAAGCCAGGATTTGAATCTGACCCAAAGGCCAATGATGTTTCTATTTTAGTTTAATAACTTGTGGGGAGGGGAAGAAACTGCTATATGAATTGAGATAGGTGCATTTGGACTTACAAATGTATAGTTTCCCAGATGGTTAGTGGCATAAGTTTGTTCTGTCATCTAAGTGCCCTGGAAGAAACGGGATTAGCAATTTGGAGGTGAGGAAGGGAATGAGAGGGTGTATTTCACTTATAAATCCTGAATGGGAATATCACCCTGGTGAAGTATACTGCTACCGAGTGGTGTGTATTCAGTCTGTATCTTCCCAAACTAGCATTATGGTTGAGATCTTCTGGATATAAGCTTTGGGACAAAGTCTGTATCTTTGTAGTCTTCTTTACTTCTTCAGGCAACATTTAACATGTATGTCATATGGTATATGACAGTTCCTGCCAGTAGAAGTACTGTGTATAATAGGGAAGTTAAGATGTGCATTGATACTTTTCCTTATTATAATAAGAGCTCCTATTTATTGAGTACCTACTCTGTACTAGGACTGGGCTATATACTTTCAAGTACGGGATCTTGTTTAATCCTCACAATGGGTCTCCCATTTTATAGTTTATTGTGCAAGGTAATCCAGGTTCAGTACCCTGTGAATGATACTGATGGTCCTTTTGGAAAGTGAGATAAAGGAAGCTTTGTGGAGGTGGGAGCAGCTTAGTGGCTCTTTGGGTACTTTAGGCAGAAATATAAGGTAGGTTGAGGCAAGCATTCCATGTGTAAAGGCATGGAGTGGAAAAAAGTAGTTTTTTTTTTTTTTAAGGGGGGGTGCAGGTGAGTGAGGGAGAGACAATCCCAGGAGGGGCAGAGAGAGAGAGAGGAGTGGGGTTCACCTGAAGTGGGGCTCGGTGGGACTCAGACTCATAAACCATGAGATCATGACCTGAGCCGAAGTCAGATGCTTAACGACTGAGCCACCCAGGTGCTCCAGAAAAAAGTAGTCTTTAGGGGACATTAGTTAGTCCAGATTGGCTGGAGAGTAGCATCTATGAAGGAGAGTACTATAAAATTAGGCATAAAAGATTGAGGAAAGATGAGGGAAGGCCTCAATGCCAGGCTAAAAAATTTAGACTTCACTTTGTAGTCAATAAGTTGTTCTTGCAGGTTTTGACCAAGGGAGGACATGACCTGAGCTTTGCTTCAGGAAGATTAATCTCACAGTGTGTACACAATGTACTGATAGGGGTGAGGTTGGACGCAGGGAGCCCAGATAGAGGAGACTTTGCAATCGTTCACGAGAAGGGATTAGGGTCTGCATTGTGGATGTAGAATCAATAGGACTTACAGTTTAGAGGGAGGGAGGGAAGGAAAGAGAAAAGTCAGAGGTATGTCCATGTTTTGAGTGTGGGTAATGAGGAGCCTGGTGGTGCCATTATCATAAAATATATGGCAGTCAGAAGGAGGGTCAGTGCTAGGGGGTGATGGATGATGGGGGTAGTTGACTCTATTTCAAGTGCTGGGCAAGGCGCTACGCTTCACAGTACTCCAGGAACCAAAGACTTCTTTTCTCTGCACACTTGTTTCAGATCTGTCCATTTTATAGATGAACTCTCTGGTGCCTAAAGAAATAAAATGATTTGCCTAAGGTTACACAGTGACTCCTTGGTGGATTCCGAGTCTGAGAACCTAAGTTTCTTGTTTTTTAGCTATTAAGCATCCCAACAAAGCTGGGCTTTCACTGTAGGAAAAGTAGAGAGTCTTGGAGATAGAAAAATCTGGGTTCAACTCCAGGCTTTGCCATTTTCTGCTTATAAAATCTTGAAAAGTTTCCCTTTTCTCTCTGAGCCTTAGTTTCCAAATTTGCAAAAAAAAAAAAAAAAAAAAGGAATATTAATCTCTACCTTATGGAGGCTACGGAAGATAAGATACTTAGTAAAACTCTTAAGTGCTGTGTGAGGGTACTATTCCAGGATAATGGCTGGGGTGGAGCCCATGTATATATTGAGTATTTTGGCCAAATAAGAGCAGACTTAAACTCACAGTTTTTCATGGAAGGTCTTCTTTCACTTTAGGATGTCCTAGGCTGCCCACTTGTATTTGGGGCTTTCTGGTCTGGGAACGTGCCAAGTTTTCCATAGTCCTGTATCTCCACTTTTCTAGTGGGAAATAAATTTATTACTGAAAGAACACTGAGTGATCACATCCTATCAGCTGTTCTTGGCCTGAGAGAAGATGAATACGACCCACTTTGCCCCAGGGTCTTCTGCCAACCTTCTGCTTCTGCTGGCTTAAGATGTTGGGGCAGAGTGATAGCTGAATTTTAGGCTGTGCTTTGGGAGAGACTCCTGCTAGACCAGGGTAAGCCCTGGGAACAGAGGTACTAGGGTGTAGCTACTGCTCAAAGCTAGTGCTTGGAGTCCTCTTGTGGTCATCTCTTTGGTTTAGTTTATATGTTCCCAAGTCCTCTTGAGAAGGGGGAGTAAGCTGCTTGTGTACTGTCAGGTAGCAGGTCTGTGGTTATGAAGCTCTCTGTCATGGAAGCGGGCCTGAAACTGGCCATCTTGTCTGATGTCTCTCCCTCTGAGAGAGTAGAGGGAGAACGTGAGATTTTCTGATTAATAAAATGGCTGCTTCTTGTTTTGTAGCTTTGTCTTAAAAAAAATTTTTTTTTTAATGTTTATTTAGTTTTGAGAGAGAGAGAGAGACAGACAGAGCATGAGCAGGGGAGGGGCAGAGAGAGAGAGGGAGACAGAGAATCCAAAGCAGGCTCCAGGCTCTGAGCTGTTAGCACAGAGCCCGATGTGGGGCTCGAACTCACGAACTGGGAGATCATGCCCTGAGCTGAAGTCAGCCACTTAACCAACTGAGCCACTCGGGTGCCCCTTTGTAGCTTTGTTTTAAAGTATTTTCTTTTCACTTATTTCCCTTGAACCTTTATTTCTTTTTCTTCCCTCTTCCTAGCTTGGTTCTCTTGAGTCTCCACAGTTTTCTTTATGGAATATGTACTTTAATAAAAAAGAACACCAGGGGCACCCAGGTGGCTCTGTTGGTTGAACATCTGACTCTTAATTTTGGCTCAGGTCATGATTTCACAGTTTGTGGGCTCAAGCCCCACGTCATGCTCAGCACTGTCAGCTTGGGATTCTCTCTCTCTGCCCCCCCTCCCAAATAAATAAATACAACTTAAAAAAAAAAAGAACACTAGACTAGGAATTAAGTAGTCATAATTAACATGGGTTGTGATACTCTTGACCATTCTAGGCCTCTGTTTCCCCATCCAGGTATTTTGGGGTTAATAGACCCTATCTCACAAGGTTGATGTGTACAGATCTTATGAAATAATGTGACAAGTCTTACACAAATGTGAGCAATTTATTATTAGTTTTCCTTTGAATTGTCTGGTCATCTGTATAATTCCCGTCTCCTTACTACCCTATGTCCCCTAGGTTCTCACTTTTCCTTATGACCTTGCTTTTTTTTAAAACATTTTTTTTCCCCAACGTTTATTTATTTTATTTTTGGGACAGAGAGAGACAGCATGAACGGGGGAGGGGCAGAGAGAGAGGGAGACACAGAATCGGAAACAGGCTCCAGGCTCTGAGCCATCAGCCCAGAGCCCGACGCGGGGCTCGAACTCACGGACCGGGAGATCGTGACCTGGCTGAAGTCGGACGCTTAACCGACTGCGCCACCCAGGTGCCCGATGACCTTGCTTTTTCACTCTCAGTGACAACAGGAAAACTTGCAAGGGAGAAGAGCCAGAGCCTTTGGGAAACGTAAAGTTTGTTGTTTTTCAAGTGTAACATCTTGTCATTAACTTGAACTTTACCCCTTCGTGCCTCAGTTTTTGTATTTGCCTCCTGGTTTACCATGTAGCTCAATTCTTTGGAGTCTTGAGGTCATTTCTATTTTGGAGAATCTCCTTTAAAATACAAGCATGACTGGGGTGAGGTTACCCCAGAACTGAGAATCAAAACTAGCCTTTGCTAGGTTTTTGGGTGTGGATCAGCTAGGGTATAGCTACTGGGAGAATGAGTCACAGTAGGACACTGGGGTGGAGGATTGGAGCCTGGCAAGAAGGCAAGGCTTAGTTTACTGATGCTGGAAGGGTGTCAGGGCCTCAGGGCATACTTGATACTGCCTCTCTCACAACCCACACCCAACTGCTCTTCCTGAGCTGAGTGAGTGCCTATACACTCAGCCAGGAGTTAGAGCTTGGTGAGGCCCGATTCCCCCAAGAATTCAGGGCTGGAAATTAGGGCACTTGAGCAGATCTAATTGGCTGAACCGGGTGAAGGGCAGAGGCTTTCCCTGGGGGCTCCTTTTAATCTCCTGTGGTTATAGACTTTTAAGGTTGGACTAATTAAAATGTTGGCAGCTGGACTCAATCCTTTCCTTGCACTAGTACCAGAAGTTGGCACAGGCCTGTCTTTGCGGGGAGCTGAGGAGTGGGTTTCCATTTCCTCATCTAACTAGATGCACAACCATGTGGTGTTTGTCCAGAATGGGTTGCCACATGTCTTGTGGTGGAGAGAGATATAGGCTGAGACCTGGATCCGGGTATGCTTGGATTTGTTACTCTCTTGACTCCTGAGATGTCCTTTCAGGTTGACTCTCTGTTCTGTTAACCCCCAAAAGGCTTTGCTCTGTTAGCTGGAAAGTAATTTTCATTGTCTTGGGGCATCCCTCCCTGATGTGTGTTCCTGTTCTAACCAGAAAAAGGGAGAAAGAAAGGATAGTTATTAATTCCCACCATGCACCAGGTTGGAGCTAGTGTTTTACACAGCTGTCTTTTGAAATGTACATCATGTCCATTTTACAGATGAAGAGATACTCATGAAAGGAAAATAATTTGCCTGATTGTTATTATAGCCTGTAAGCACCTGCACCAGAATTCAAATCCAGGTCTCTCCCAAAGCCACTGGTTACCTTCCTAAAGAGGCACATATGATTTTATTACACTCCTATGCTTCCACGCTGAGCTGATTTCCTACCTCCAGAAAGACTTCTTCAGTTTCTGTAGTCACAATTATTATCTTGGCCTGCATTTCCAGAGCCTTCTGCCCCTCTCTCTAATCTGGCTAATATTCATGAGGCATGGATACAGACACACACACACACACACACACACACACACACACACCCCTACCCATTTGACTACTACCACTTCTGCAAGGGGTAGCACTCAGGATGTGTTTGTTAGAGAACTGAATGAAGTTATAGTGTTAGAATTTTAGGCATTATGACAAACTGGTAAAGGGAAAGGTTTTGGGCAGTCTTGGCTAGATCTCTGAAACAGGCCAAGCCTGAGTCTGAGTCTTCTTGATTTGCTCAGAGTGTGCTATGTTCTACCAGATGCAGCAGAGCCTTTTACGTAGGATGTCTTTTGGGTTCCCAGAGTGCAGGCATCTGTTCCCTTCGGTAATTTTCTTTGGCATCTGGCTTTAGAGTTTGTTTCTTTCTTGTAGTTTCCTCGCAATGAATAAAGTTAGAACAACGCTACCTGGAGTAAGCAGAATGACAAAGCCCTCAGCCTGGCCTTAGTTGCTGGAATATACCTGTTGGCTGTGAGAGGGGTGGGAGTAGGGGATGGAGGTATGGGGTTGGGTTATTTTTGCAAAGAACATACTCAGTTATTAACCTGCATTTGAGGCTTCTGCTTTCTGCAACCTTTACCTAATGGTATGTGTCACTTCAGAGGCTAAAGTCTTTCCTGAAACAGACAAGCCTGTAAAAGCATTTTCATAAGTTGAATTATGTCTCTAATTTGGAAAAATTATAAAAGTATTTTCAGGGCTTTTTCTATACATAAAGCATATATGCTTAGTGTTTCATACCAAAGGCCCTTTGGGGGATAAATCGCAAATTAGAACATAACAAAATACAGTTAAAACACCTTTAATGGGAAAAGTAACAAGGTATTAGTAACAATCAAAAATAAATACCATGATAGGATGATGCAATGGTTTTTCTTTATCTCTTCTGTTTTGATAATATGGGAAACCTGAAATTGCTTATTCAAATAGAATGGTCTAGATAGTAACATGACATCCTTTTGTTTTCTCCAGTGTTGAGAATAGATTATAAGATGTTCTTAGGCGAAGGGGAGGAGAACACACTCGGGACCAGGGAGAACTGTGCTTTAGCTCAGCTACAGTTCTCAATTGTGTATAAGGACCCAAGAAACTAGTAACTAAACTTTCTGATGTCTGTTTGTGAAATGGGAACAATATGTATCTTGTTTAAGTTTATGAGGATTAAATAAGATAATGTACATAAAGTGTTTTGTAAACTCTGAAGTTCTACTCGTGTCAACTCATTGCCACCACTATAAGGAAGCCTTTGGTTTAAGCCTTTGGTTTAAGCCATAGGTGTGAAGAAGGATGTGGAACTGATGAATAAATAACAATGCTGTTTGGGCAGCCTCTGAGAGGAATTCTTGTGAGGTGAGGGCAAAGACCACATTCATTCCTTTAATACATACCTGTCAAGTCCTGCCTGGCAGAGGGGAAGAGATACAGAGATCTGTTATCTGCTTATTAAATATGTGGTGTGCTAAATATGGAGGCAGCTTTGTTCAGGAATGAAATCTCTATAAAGACAGGGGTTCTCGCCTGTCTTATACACTGCTGTATATTCACCCAAGACTAGTGCGTGGCACATAGTAAGCTCTCAATAAGTAATTGTCGAAAGAATTTTGACAATTTTGGAATCGGGCAGACTAGGTTCATATGTGGGCTCTGCCCTTTACCAGCCCCTTTCCTGATTAACTTGTCTGATCTTTCTGGTGCTCAGTTTCTTCATTTATAAAATGGGATGATGATAGCTATCATACAGGACTATTGGGAGGATTAAAAACATTGAAAAATTTGGGGAGTGTGGGTGGCTCAGTCGATTAAGCATCTGACTCTTGACTTTGGCTCATGTCATGATCTCATGGTTTGGGAGTTCGAGCCCTGCATCTGGCTCTGTGCTGACAGCACAGAGCCTGCTTGGGATTCTCTCTCTTCCTCTCTCTCTGCCCCTCCCCTGCTCCTGCTCTCTCTCTCTCTCTCTCTCTCTCTCTCAAAAATGAATAAACATTAAAAAAAATTTAACAATTTAACAAATTTTGTAGAAATTCTAGTAAGTGCTCTATGAAAGATGATTTTCCCTTCCTGATTTACAAAGTGTGATGGAAGCACAGGGGTAAAAGCACATCTTCTTGGGGAAGCGTAGCCAGTGGCTTCAGATGTTTGGTGTGACCATATCTTCCTAATGCATAAGATGAGAGTTACTGGTGTTATTTCTTCACAAAAGGCATTCCCTGGGATTGAGCAAGGATGTTAGAATTAATATGTTTTGCTTCTCTGCATTTCCCATGGTCTTGGTGGGAAGGCTGGCTCTTATCTCTCAAGGCAAGGTAACTTTGGTGCTACAGGTTTATGCAGAGGCTGTTTGCAGAAAAAGCAGCTTCCACTGGAGAGTCTGGACTCACCTGATTTGGATTAGGCTTTTATAGCCAGCCATCACCCCCCCTCCGCCATGCCCCACCTCGGTAATTGTTAGTTATAGCTTTGAAAGCGTGTACTAAGCTTGACTTCTGTTCTGGATCAGTTGTAAATTCTCCCAGGACTTGGAGCAGAGCATGTTTGCTTGGGTTAATCAGGTATTTATGAGTTGACCTTTACTAGTGAAAACCTAATTTTTTCCTCATGCCTGAGTGACTCCAGCAGGCTGAGGGCCTTGTTCTGAGACATTCCCGGGACCTTTGGAAATTGCCACAGGTTTGCCTTCTCTTGTCATACGTGCACAATGCCCGTGGGATCTATCTGCCCCTAGGTAAGGGTGCCCAGCATGCTCCCTTTTGTCGTATGGTTTTAAGACACTGCAAATACCACTCTCCTGTCTTTCATCATCATTTTAGACTTCAGGGCTTTCTCTTCTGGTTTGGTTTCTTGGGAGAAATTGTCAGGCCATCAGGTAGAAAGGGCTTCTTGCTTGTGAATTGGAGCCACTTGGCAAGAAGTGGGTAAAGAGTATCTTCCCGGATGGGAGTGGTCAGGCACTGGGTAAGTTAGTTTGGGGGTTCAGTGAGCCTGCTGACTTCTAGAGTCAGCACGTGCCCTAGCTATGTCCTCAGTGCCCTCCTTCTGGAGCTGAGCATTGTCACAAGGGAGATCTCAAATGTGGGCCTGAGAAAAGGGAAAGGGAGGAGGGTTAAGGAAAGGAGATAAGGGAAGAAAAGGGAACTTTGCTGAGCTGATGCCTCCTGCTAGGTGCTTTAGATCAGTTATTTCCTTTAATCTTCACAACAAGCTTGTGAAGTTTACTGATGAGGGAAAGTGAAGCCCAGAGAGGGTAAGCAACTTTTCAAGGTCACAGTGGCAGTAAATGATAATGGTAATAGATATCATCTGTTGTGTGTTGGGAAGGCACACACCAATTCTCTTTCTTTAATGTACTTTATATAATTTAGTACTCACTACCATCCCATGAAATATTCTTATTATTTCTGTATTGCAAATGAGGAAAGTGGAAATTAGCTTTGGTTACTTCATGAACGCCACTCATCTAGCAATAGCAGTGCAGGGATTTGAATCCAGACTCCTGTGATTATAAAGCTTGTTCCTTGATGTTCACGTCACTGCAGACAGAAGAGCTAGGACACCAGTGCACAGTCATGAAAGCACGGTTCATGTCTTTATCTCTCCCAGTATCTCCATAAGGTATGATAGTGCCTACCACATTGTTAGTGCTCAGTAAGTGTTTGCTGTGAAATCCAGCTCTACTCTCTCCTATTGCTCCCTGTGGCCAACTGCATCCTGCCCTTGGCCTGACTGTCTTCTCTCCACAGTCTGGCCTTACCTAACTACCCACTGTGTCCTCCCTGCCCTCCCAGCACACAGCATCTGATCCAGCACCGCTGCTGTCCTGCTGCTTCACCCCCTTTGCCCTGGCTACACACTTATTCTGCCATCACCCTTCAGTCCTGTCCATTCTTTTCTATACAGTTTCTCTGAAGAATCCCAGAGACTTCCCCTTTCGAGACTATAATCTTCCAGATCTGTATCCTATAATTAGGCACCTAATTATCTGCTGTTTCACCTTATAATTGTTTCATGGACATTAATCTTCTCTCCAACCAGCTAGTGGTAATCATATCATCATGACTCCGCAGTTGGTTTGTGCTTTGCACTTTACAAAGCACCCTTCTGTTGAAGATGCATCTTTTTGCTCATCACACCCATAGCAAATCTGTGAGATGTGATAGTAGGGGATTATTATTTCTGTACTATAGCAGAAAAAACAAATGCAAAGAAGGCAGGTAACTTCTCAAGGTCATATAACTAATTAGGGGCAGAACTGAGACTGTCTCAGGTCTACTGATTTCTGGCTTAGTGTTTTATTTGCCATGCCTTCCACATTAGTATTTTTCCCTCGCATTTCCTGGAACCCTACCTTCAAGGGCCATCTAAGGCAGAACATCTACGTTTGGGTTTTCAGGAGGCTTGCTTGGTGACCTGGAGAATGATGGAGTAGGCCAGATAGCAGTCTCAGGTACTTCTCAGAGGTGTCTCAGAGGTTGCTGCTGTCTGAGAGAGGTGGCTGCCAGGATTAATGTTAAACTGAGAAGAACTGGTTTATTTTGAGTGGTCAGAACATTCTCTCATAGTCATTCAAGAAATAGGGAAGGATGTATGATGCTGGACAATTTCATGTTGTGGCAATGGCATGAGCTTTGGGAGCAGGCAGATTAGAGTTTAAAATCTGGCTTTGCTATTGTTTATTAGCCTCATGGCCCTGGAGAAACCATTAATCTTTATGAGCTTTATGGCTATTGTGAGAATGTATTTAAGGGCCACATAATGGCCCTTAATAGTACCACATAATGTACCATATGGGCCATTCATCTTTGTTTTTTCTTTTTAATTGAGGTGAAATGCACATAACATTAACCATACACATCTACAACTCAGTGGCATTTAGCCCATTCACAATGGTGTGTAACCACCATCTCTGTCTAGTTCCAAACCATTTTCATGCCCCAAAGGGATCCCATACTTGTGAAGCAGTTGCTCTACTTCACCTGGTGGCTGCCAATCTGCATTCTGTCTGTACGGATTTACCTGGTCTGGATATTTCATATGAATGGAATCATGATAAATGTTCCTTTTGTGTCTGGCTTTTTTTCGCTTAGCATAATATTCTGGAGGTTCATTTGTGTTATAGCATGTAGCATGTATAATGAAGCAGTACTCCATTCCTTTTTATGGGTAGCTAAGATTCCATTGTACGTATGTACCACAGTTTGTTTACTCATCTCTCGGTGGATACCTGTTACCGTCTTTTTTTTTTTTTTCAATTTTTTTGGTGTTTATTTATTTTTGAGAAAGAGAACATGAGTGGGGATGAGGCAGAGAAAGAGGGAGACACAGAATCTGAAGCAGGCTCCAGGCTTTGAGCTGTCAACACAGAGCCCGACGTGGGGCTCGAACTCACAAACAGCCAGATTGTGACCTGAGCTGAAGGGAGACACTTAACCCACTGAGCCACCCAGGCACCCTGACTGGCTGTTTCCATCTTTTGGCTGTTGTCAATAGTGCTGCTGTGAACATGTGTATACATGTAGTTGTTTAAGTACCTGTTTTCAATTCTTTGGGGTATATTCTAGGAGTAGAATTGCTGGGTCATATGGTAATTTCATGTTTAAGTTTTTGAGGAACTGCCAAACTGTTTTCCAAAGTAGCTCTACTGCTTTACACTCCCTCCAGCAATGTGCAAGGGGTCCAATTTCTCCACATTTTAACATTTGTTATTTTCTAGCTTTTTTTTTTTATTATAGCCATCCAGATGGGTGTCAAGTGGTATCTTATTGTGGTTTTGATTTGCATTTGTCTGATGACTAATGATGTTGTCTTTTCCTCTGCTTCTTGGCTATTTGTATATCATCTTTGGAGAAATGCCTATTCAAATTCCTTGTCCATTTTTTAATTGGGTTTTGTCTTTGGTCGAATTGTGTAATGGTTAATTTTATGTGGGCTGGACTAAGGGATGCCGAGATAGCTGATGAAACATTATTTCTGGGTGTGTCTGTGAGGATGTCTTCAGAAGAGATTGTGGATCAGTAGACTGAGTAAAGGAGACCATTCTCACCAGTATCAGTGGGCATCATCCAATCTTCTGAGGGCCTGAATAGAACAAAAAGGGGAGGAGGATGAACTTGTTCTCATTGCTGGAGCTGAGATATCCATTGTCTCCTACTTTTGTACATCGGACCTTCTTATTCTCAGGCACTTAGACTTGGGCTAGGACTAATACCATCACCCTGCCACTCCGCCCAGGCCTCTGGACTTGGTCTGAATCACACCAGCAGCTTTCCTGATTCTCTGCAGATGGCAGATAGTGGGACTTTTTGGCCTCCATAACCATGTGAACCAGTTCCTGTAATAAATTTCCTCTGCTATGTATGTATCTGTCTATATATATATATGTATCTCTCTCACTCTTGCTCTCTCTGTGTACCTATTAGTTATGTTTCTCTGGAGAACCCTAACTAATACAAATTATAAGAGTTCTTGTTATATTCTGAACACTGGACATCCATTTTTTTAAAAAAAACATTCTTTTGTGGGGCGCCTGGGTGGCTCAGTCAGTTAAATGTCCAACTTCAGCTTGGGTCATGATCTCATGGTCCATGAGGTTGAACCCTGCATCAGGCTCTGTGCTGACAGCTCAGAGCCTGGAGCCTGCTTCAGATTCTGTGTCTCCCTCTCTTTCTGCCCCTCCCTTGCTCGTGCTCTGTGTGTCTCTCTCTCAAAAATAAAATAATTAAAAAATTAAGAAATGTTCTTTTTTGTTGTTGTTTTTTATTGTTTTATTGTTGTTGTTGTTTTATGTTTATTTATTTTTGTGAGAGAGAGAGAGCACACACGGGTGAGTGAGCAGGGAGGGGAAGAGAGAGAGAGACACAGAATTTGAAGCAGGCTCCAGGCTCTGAGCTGTCAGCACAGAGCCTGACATGGGGCTTCAACTCACAAACTGTGAGATCATGACCTGAGCTGAGGTTGGATGCTTAACTGACTGTGCTACCCAGGCATCCCAAGAAACATTATTTTGGGGCAAACCTTCCTTGACTCAAAAATCACTCACTCGGCTTTACATCCAGATGGCCAACTGACACATGAGAAAATGTTCAATATCACTCATAATCAGGGAAATACAAATCAAAACTACAATGAGATACCACCTCTCACCTGTCAGAATGGCTAACATTAACAACTCAGACAACAACAGATGTTGGTGAGGATGCAGAAAAAGAGGATCTCTTTTGCACTGCTGGTGGGAATGCAAACTGGTGCAGCCACCCTGGAAAATAGTACGGAGGTTCTTCACAAAATTAAAAATAGAACTACTCTACGACCCAGCAATTGCATTACTAGGTATTTATCTAAGGGATACAGGTATGCTGTGTTGCAGGGGCACATGCACACCAACGTTTATAGCAGCGCTATCGACAATAGCCAAAGTATGGAAAGAGTCCAAATGTCCATCGATGGATGAATAGATAAAGCAGATGTGGTATATATATACAATGGAGTGTTACTCGGCAATCAAAAAGAATGAAATCTTGCCATTCGCAACTACGTGGATAGAACTAGAGGGTGTTATGCTAAGCGAAATTAGCCAGTCAGAGAAAGACAAATATATGACTTCACTCATATGAGGACTTTAAGATACAAAACAGTTGAGCATACAGGAAGCGTAGCAAAAATAGTATAAAAACAGGGAGGGGGACAAAACATAAGAGACTCTTAAATAAGAATAAACAGAAGGTTGCTGGAGGGGTTGTGGGTGGGGGGATGGGCTAAATGGGTAAGGGGCATTAAGAAATCTACTCCTGAAATCATTGTTGCACTATATGCTAACTATGTTTCAAAGGAGCACATGCCTCTTAACTAACCTGGATGTAAATTAAAAAATAATAAAAAAAAATGTATATATAAAAATCACTCACTCATCTTTAAATATACCTAGATCTTTTATGTCTCTCAGCCTTTGATCATACTTTTTCTTTTGTCTGGAATATCCTTCCCTTATTCTGGTGGCTGAAATTATAATTGTTCTTCCAGGCTCAGATCAACTGGTACCTCCTCTGAGAAGCTATATTAACCCCTTTCTCCTCCTTATTCCACTAGTTAGGTGCTCTTGACTATGAATATCTCTATAATGGTATACTTTTTTTATTGTTTGCTTCAAACCACTAGGTTGTATTTCTAGAGTCAGGGATTATATTTTGATTTATTTCTGTCCTTATCATCTAAATGGCTTGGCGTATAGTGGATGTTAATAAATGCTGAATGAAACGAGCATAGACTGGAGTTTTGAGTGTAGAGTGGAGGTTTGCTTGGCAGAAATGGTATAGAGGGGATGAGTTGGGAGCTGTACCATTTATTCATTCGTATTGTATTAAGACCTTACTCTGTGCCAGGTACTCTGTTAGGTACTTGATATGCAGTGGACAATAAGAATAATAGTTTCTGTTGTCTTATATTCAAGTAGGAGGATAGGCAATAAATAAGTAGACATGTAATATAGTTTCATGTAATAGTAAGTTCTAGAAAACAAAATAAAGCAGGACAACGTGTTACAGAGCGATGGGGGTGCTACCTTAGGATGGTCAAAGAAAGCTTCTCTTTTTAATGTTTTTTAAAAAAAATTTGTTAAAGTTTATTTCTTTATTTTGAGAGAGAGAGAGAGAGTGCGCGAGAGCACATTAGTGGGGGAGGGGCAGAGAGAGGGAGAGAGGGAGAATCCCAAGCAGTCTTGGCCATCAGTGCACAGAGTCCGATACGGGGCTCGAACCCACGAAACTGTAAGATCATGACCTGAACTGAAATCAAGAGACAGACACTTAACTGACTGAACTACCCAGGCATCCAAAAAATGCTTTCTTAAATTTTTTTTTTTCAACGTTTATTTATTTTTGGAACAGAGAGAGACAGGGCATGAACGAGGGAGGGGCAGAGAGAGAGGGAGACACAGAATCGGAAACAGGCTCCAGGCTCTGAGCCATCAGCCCAGAGCCTGACGTGGGGCTCGAACCCGCGGACCGTGAGATCGTGACCTGGCTGAAGTCGGACGCTTAACCGACTGCGCCACCCAGGCGCCCCCAAAAAATGCTTTCTTAAATGGTGAGTAGCATGATGCTTGGATCTACGTTTTCTAAGTCAAGAGAATGAATGAGCAGTATGGGAGCCAGCCAGATGTTTTCAACACCTGGAAGTCCCTAGGTATTGTAGATGAATGTTCATAGTAGCATTATTTATGGTAGACAAAAAGTGGAGACAACTCAAATGTCCACTGAGTGATGAATAAACAAAATGTGATATATCCATATGATGGAATATTTTTCAGCCATAAAATGGAACAAAGTACTGATACATGCTACAACATGGATAAACCTTGAAAATTTATGCTAAGTGAAAGGCAACATATTATGTGATTCCATTTATGAAAATGTCCAGAATACGCAAATCTGTAGAGACAGAAAGTAGATTAGTAGTTGCCAGGGGTTGGGGGAAGGGGTTATGTGGAGTGACTGCTAATGGGTATGGGGTTTATTTTTAGGGTGATGAAAAAGTTCTGAAATTAGATTGTGGTGATGGCTGTATAACTTTGTGGATATGCTAAAAGCCACTGAATTGTACACTTTAAAAGGGTGAATTGTATGGTATGCAAATTATATCTCAATAAAAACAAAACTTAGATTTGCTAAAAGCTGTTGTTTTTAACATGGTTGTAGAAAGTTATCATTTATTTTCTTTCTGACTGGAAGTCTTTCCCCGGGACTTCAGCCCAAAGGTGAGGATTTAGGAGCCCATTCCCAGTTTTAGATGTGAGCCTGAACATGATTTTAAGCATGGACCCACCAGTGGCTAGGTAGAGGATACAACATTGTCCTGCTTTGGCTCAAGGGACTTTTCGTGCCTTTAGCTAGGGTAAGTATGGATGAATCACTCCCTATAGTCTGAAAGATGTGGGATGTGAAGAATGAGCTGTCATCTCTGTTCTGATGACATCTTGAGTATCACACAGTTGTAGATCCAAATATAGGTGTTGAACCATTTGCCCTGAATGCTCCATGGATAATTCCCTGGGAACCAGTAGAGGATAGGGAGAGAGATAATCTAAGCCTGTGGGAGCAAACCAGGTAAAACCAGGTAAGAGATGCCAGTGACATATTTTTTTTCTCATCTTTTTTAAAGATGATCTATCAAAAGCTCAAGGGAAGTTGATTTTTTTTTTTTAAGTCTGTAAACACTTACTGGTGGACTCTCAGGTGGCTGGTCCATTGACCTTGTCCTGAAGAAGTTCCCAAATACACCCGGGAGGTGAAACAGACATCTAGGCTGCTAAAGGTCTACGGAGTGGTTCCGATAGGATGTGCACAGTCAGAGGAGGGAGAGATGGCTGTAACTTGGTGATAAGAGGAAGCCTGGGAAATCCAGCGTAGGCCCAAGTCCAGAGGGCAGCATGTACTTGGTGTGGGACAACAGGGATAGTAAGGCAGGATACATTTTTTCTGTGTTGTTTCTGTACCTGCTCACTTTCACCCTACAACAAACAGACCTTTGAGGACCCGCTCTAAAGCTGTCCTGGTACCGGACAAAGCTGGAGACATAGGCATTATGAGACTTGGGCCCTGCCTTTAGAAGTGCTTAATGTTTTGGGGTACACAGAGCTGGAAACAATTGACTCTAATGGTATGGATCAGGGTGTGTAATAGATAGGGATAGACTCGGTGTGTAAGACTGCAGACCGACGGACTCTGATTTGGGATTAGGTAAGTCTACCCTTGAGCAGGCATTGAGATAGGGCCTTGATAGAGGAACCTCTTTAGGTCATTGCCAGAAGGGGAAGTAGAGGTACAGAATGCTTCTTTGTCAGATGTGGGCCTCTCATTTTGCCCTCAGGTTTGAAGAGGAATAAAGGGTCTATGTCCAGGACTAGCGCTTTCCCTGCCACCCTTTGAAGCAGTGCTAGGCTGACTGTGGAAGGCCCTTCCCTGTCTTGCACTTGTTCTACTGCTGTTTTGGAAAGATGAAGCCTGAGAGGTGCCAGAGCAATGCCAGTTGCTATGGGGCCGGAAACAGGTGAGGCTTGTAGCCCTGCTCGAGTTAAGGAGTGAGGGGTTTGTCCTCTTCAGCCAGCTTAAAGCCTGCCTTTGCTATGAAACTGGATAAGTAGTCTGCACAGCTTGTTTTTCATTTGGGGCTATTTTCAGCCCTGGAGCCCAGCAAGGTGGAATGATTGAGATGCTTTTGTAGGGTTCAAGCTTTTGCCAGATCCTATTTGCCAGGATATGGACCCAGCCATTTCCTGGGAGGTCAGCTTTTCCAAACGCTCAATGTTAAAAGGAAGAAGCATTTTCATTTCCTCTCAGTGGGGAGTGTAGGACATGTGAAGGTGGGTGTTCAGTTTAATGTTACAACCCAGGTCCTAAATGGAGATGCGGTATAGTTTGGAATGTTGCCATATGGTCTCTAAAGCAGTTTTGAGGAACTCATCTGGATCCTTCTTGTATTTTTATGGTTATTGAGATGGCCAGGCCCTACTACAGGAGGGCCTCTCTAAATGTATATACCTGATGCTGGCCAAGGACTTGATGTCTTCTGTGCCTGCCTGTCTCTAGGGCTAACAGAACAGATAGCTCAGCCTTGCTTACTGGCAAGTGACCCATGGTGGTCCATGTCTGGTAGTCTTCTCGAGAGTTCCCTATTTAGTGAGTGCTTATTGTGTGCCAGGCAGCTATGGTGAGCACCATGCTAGATGGTGAGGTTTTATCAGAGATACCTAAGACAATACCATCATCTTACTCCTAGGGCTTAACACAGCGCCCTGCATATAAATAAACACTTATGATTTAATAAATGTTGGTCCAAGGACAAACAAAACCAAAATCAAAATAGTTTTTATAGGAACTCAGAAGTCTTGTGAGAAGGGAGACTACTATGTGCTAGATACTGTATAAGTGCTCTCATAGACATTTAATTTTTCATACATCCATCTGAGATGATTGTTGTCAATATCTTATAGTACAAATAAGAGGCTAATTACTTGGCAAAAGTCACCTTATTATTATTCACGTTATTATTATTTTTTTAATGTCTATTATTTTGGGGGGGGGTGGAGAGAGAGAGGCAGAGAAAGAGGGAGAGAGAGAATTCCAAGCAGGTTCTATGCTGTGAGCACAGAGCTATATGCGGGGCTGAATCCCTAAACTGTGAGATCATGACCTGAGCTGAAATCAAGAGTCAGACACCTCGGGGCGCCTGGGTGGCTCAGTCGGTTAAGCGTCTGGCTTCGGCTCAGGTCATGATCTCACAGTCCGTGAGTTCAAGCCCCGCGTCGGGCTCTGTGCTGACAGTGCAGAGCCTGGAGCCTGCTTTGGATTCTGTGTCTCCCTCTCTCTCTGCCCCTCCCCTGCTCATGCTCTGCCTCTCTCTGTCTCAAAAATAAATAAAAACATTAAAAAAAAATTTAAAGAGTCAGACACCTTAACCAACTGAGCCACCCAGGTGCCCCCAGAGTGACTTTCTATTAGCATTGTCTAGACTCTTTCTTGAGGTGCTCCATCTTGGCATGGAAGATACCTAATAGACCACACGTTGCCTTGTTTTGAGTATTGTGTGGGTGAGCAGGGCTAGTCTGAGTCTTTTTGAAGTCGGCAGGAGGTGCATCTGTATGCCTAAGTAGGGAGCTGATAACACACATAAGGATAGGAAACTGGGCATAACCTTGAGGAACTACCATCTAATGGGGGCGATAGGTAAGTCGATATTATAGGATCTACATAAAAAGGAGCCGTAAATTGAGGAAGGACCCTTTTACTTTGTGAGGGGTATGGTGACCAGGAACTGCTACCAGGAGGCCTTCTGTACCTCAGCTCTTGTTCTTCTTTTCCATACCTGCAGCTCCTCATGGTAATCTTCCTTACTACCTGGACATGCATTTTGACAGTTTTATGAGTCTTATCTTGTTGTCAAGATTGTTATTCCTTGAGACTATGTGCTCATGTTTTTCTTGCCACCACTTAGACTTGGGTCACTTACTCAGTCCGAACCTCAGCTGTGTTATCTGTAAAATGAGGCCAATGATAGGTAGGTAGATTACAGTCTGAAAGCCGGGACCAACCCAGGTGTTGATCTCTGGAGATTCACCTTATTCTCCCAATTCTGTGATTTCTGTGATCAGACCTAATATAAGGCTGGGCATCTAGGAGGCTTTGAATTAAGGTTGTCACAGAGAGTATTTTATGGCACCTCAAAATTCTAAAACTTTTCTCTGTCACCACTGTTAGATCTAGCAGTGACAGAAGCTCTTGGTTTCTGTTGGCCAGGCTCTTGGACTAAATGAGCATTTCTAGCCTGACAGTAAGGCTTTGGCTGAAGTCTCATAAGCTCAAGAGGATATTGTATTCCACCCCCTTTTTTAAAATTTATTTATTTTGAGAGAGAGGGAGTGCAAGTAGATGAGGGGCAGAGAGAGAATGGGAGAATCAATCCCAACCCGGCTCTGTACTGGCAGCATGGAGCCCAATCTGCGGCCCGAACTCACGAACTGCGACAAGATCATAGCCTGAGCTGGTCAACTTACTGAGCCACCCAGGTGCCCCTAGAGGATATTGTATTTAAATATATTTCCTAGTGTGGTGTCTTTCATTGTCAGCTAGGTCAGTGAGAGATAGTGGTTTCCTGATTTGCTTCTGGATGGCCTGGCTTAAGCAATGGGATCAGGACCCCACCCTTAAGATATTCACCTTTTTAGGCATTGGGCCAGACATCTAAAGCTCCATGAAACACTCTGTTCGTGTACAGTACCCACTTGAGCTCTAAAACTTGTAAAATAGTCAACTTTGGTATAAAACTTGGGCTGGGGTGGGGTCCTAAGGAACCTAGCAGGAGGTCATAGGAACTCTGAGCTACAGCTAAGTCCACCACTAACTAATCAGACAGTTAATAATAATAAAAATCATAATGTTAATTGTTATGATAAAAAATTTACTTTGAGTACTTTTGTGTTATGTACAATTATGTATTTACCTTATTTAATCCTCACAGTAGCCAGTGAGATAGATAGATATTGTTATTCTCATTTTGTAAATGAGGAATCTAAGGTCACATATCTAGTAATTGGTGTAAGTGGGACTCAACCTAATTAGAAATTTCATGCTCTAATTCTAAGACTTAAGTTTTTAAACATTGCACTATGCTGCCTCCCCAGTGATCTGGATATATGCTTATATTTCTATGCGCCAGGCTGCCTCTTTGGGAGTGGGGGGGATATAGTAACAGGTTGTTTCTTCCTTAGCACCTGAAAGAGTTATTTATTTTTGGAATGCATGCTGAGTGCCAGGTACTGTGTACATACCACAGATACTAATTTTATTAAGTAATATTTTATTCAATTAAAAAAAGTTGCATGGCATAAAGTAAAACACATTGAGCTAGATCCAGAATCCTGGCTCCATTTTTTGCTAGCTTTGTGACCTTTGAACAGCTTACTCAACTTCTCTTAAATCAATTAATATGTTTAAAGCTCTTAGAACAGTGCCTAAGACGGAGTAAGTGCTCCATAAATGTTAGCTATTATTAATACTGTTTCTAAATTGGGGGCTAATAAATGTATCAGGCTGTGGGAAGACAGTGGTAAACAAGATAATCTCAACTCTGACCTTACAGAGTTTACAGTACAGTGAAGGAGATAGGTTTTTTATTGTTGTTTATTTTTTAAATTTATATCCAAGTTAGATATAATGCAACAATGATTTCAGGAGTAGCTTCCTTAATGCCCCTTACCCATTTAGCCCATCCCTCTCCCACAACCCCTCCAGCAACCCTCTGTTTATTCTCCATATTTAAGAGTCTCTTATGTTTTGTCCCCCTCCCTGTTTTTATACTATTTTTGCTACCCTTCCTGTGTGTTCAACTGTTTTGTATCTTAAAGTCCTCATATGAGTGAAGTTATATGATATTTGTCTTTCTCTGACTGGCTAATTTCGCTTAGCATAACACCCTCTAGTTCTATCCACGTAGTTGCGAATGGCAAGATTTCATTCTTTTTGATTGCCGAGTAACACTCCATTGTATATATATACCACATCTGCTTTATCTATTCATCCATCGATGGACATTTGGGCTCTTTCCATACTTTGGCTATTGTCGATAGCGCTGCTATAAACGTTGGTGTGCTTGTGCCCCTTCGACACAGCATGCGTGTATCCCTTGGATAAATACCTAGTAGTGCAATTGCTGGGTCATAGGGTAGTTCTATTTTTAATTTTGTGAGGAACCTCCATACTGTTTTCCAGGGTGGCTGCACCAGTTTGCATTCCCACCAGCAGTGCAAAAGAGATCCTCTTTCTCTGCATCCTCGCCAACATCTGTTGTTGTCTGAGTTGTTAATGTTAGCCATTCTGACAGGTGTGAGGTGGTATCTCATTGTAGTTTTGATTTGTATTTCCCCAATGAGGAGTGATGTTGAGCATTATTTTATGTGTCGGTTGGCTATCTGGATGTATTATATGAGAAGTCTCTATTCATGTCTTTTGCCCATTTCTTTGCTGGATTATTTGTTTTTTGGGTTCTGAGTTTGATAAGTTCTTTATAGATTTTGGATACTAACCCTTTATCTGATATTCATTTGCAAATATCTTCTCCCATTCTGTTGGTTGCTTTTTAGTTTTGCTGATTGTTTCCTTCACTGTGCAGAAGCTTTTTATTTTGATGAGACTGCAGTAGTTCATTTTTGCTTTTGTTTCCCTTATCTCTGGAGACATGTTGAGTAAGAAGTTGCTGTGGCTAAGGTCAAAGAGGTTTTACCTGCTTCCTCCTCGAGGATTTTGATGGCTTCCTGTCTTACATTTAGGGCTTTCATCCATTTTGACTTTATTTTTGTGTATGGTGTAAATAAGTGGTCCAGGCTCATTCTTCTCCATGTCGCTGTCCAGTTTTCGCAGCACCACTTGCCGAAGAGACTGTATTTATTCCACTGAATATTCTTTGCTGCTTTGTCAAAGATTAGTTGGCCATACATTTGTGGGTCCCTTTCTGGGTTCTCTATTCTGTTCCATTGATCTGAGTGTCTGTTTTTGTGCCAGTACCATACTGCCTTGATGATTATAGCTTTGTAATACAGCCTGAAGTCTGAGGAGATAGATTTTTAAACAAATGATTGGAAATATGATGAGTGCTGTGAAGAAGTGCAGAGTGGTATGGCTCCCAGTACGGAGGGACCTAACACCATTTGAGGGCTTGGAAGTCTCTGAGGAAATGTCAAAGTGGGCCCTGGGATGGAATAGGAATAGCACAAACTCTGGGACCGACTGCCCTGCCACTTATCATATCAGTGCCACTTTGGGCAAGTTACTTAATTTGCCTGTGCCTTTTATCTGAATAATGAGGATAATAATAGTATCTCTCTCACAACGTAGTTGTAAGGATTACTAAGCAATATTTGTAAAGTGCTTAGGAGTAGTGCCTGGCACATGGTAAGTACATATAGGTTAAATGAAATAAATAGATGAAGTACACTCTTCTTAAAGCATGTATCTTGGTATTCCTGTCTTTAAAATCTTGTATTAACTTGTCCTATCTGGTAGGTTAAAGTCCAAGTTCTTTAATATGGCAAATATCATATTTTCTTGGGATGGTCCTTGTTTACAGTTATTTTTTCTGTCTCTCTTTTACCCTCAGTAACCCTGTTTAGACCATAAATTACATGGCTACTCACCTATGGTGACCTTCCTCATGAGGCCTTCCATGGTCTGACCCCTTTGTCTGGCTCCAGTCTCATCTTTTGACATTGATCCACTAGCACCTTACCTAAGTGTTTCCGTGAACTACTTGCCATTTCCCAAAGCCATGTTGTGTTTTATTGTTTTGGGGTTTTGTTGTTGTTGTTTTTGCATTTCTGAGCCTTTGTATATGCTGTTCTCTCTGCTTGGAATGACCTCTCCTTTTCACCTCCATCCTTCTTCCCCTAGTGCTGCCCTCCTGGCATATATATACTCATCCTTCAAGATATACCTCAATTATCTTCTATGGAGACTTGGCCTTACATACCTAGTTAGGCTATTTTCTCTTTGGGGCCATTACTGTAATTAGTGTAACTCTTCATTGTGCTTCTTATCCCTGTTGTACTGCAATTGTTTACTTTCATGGCTTTCTACCACATTGTGAGTTGCTACAGGGCAGGGACTGAGTACTCTTTGTTTCATTAAAAAAATATTGAGTTATGGCATAAATATGATTAAATGAATTAAATGCTTGAGGAATTTTTACATATGTGTATACCCTTGTAACTATCACCTAGATCAAGATACAGATATATTTCTGCATATTCAGAGTCTGGCATAGTGATCGGCAAACCTTTTCTTTAAGGGACCAGCTAGTAAATATTTTAGGCTTGATGGGCTGTATGTTTTTTTTTTTTTGGTGAAGTGGCAAGTTGTGCAGGAAAGCAGCCATAGACAGCATGTAAATGAACATGCATGACCGTGTTCCAGTAAACTGTTTGCAGACATGTGTTGGGCCAGATTTGGCCCGAGAACCACAGTTTGCTCATCCGTTATCTAGCACAGTGCCCAAAGATAAAACAGAAATTGAGTAAATGTCTGTTGAGTTGTAGACAAAGATCTTGATCTTAGAAACCATTTTCTTGAGTTTTCCAGTAGTGGAACAGCTTGCACCTACAGATAGGGCCTGTGCTTTTGGGGAGTACATCTTGAAGCAGGTTGCCTTTTCACAAGTTGTTTGTGTTCATAAGGGAATAAAAATGTCACCTCTTCCAGCACAGTTTTGGTGGCCTGTGGTCACTGGCAACTTTGGGGTCCATGAGTGTATTTGTGTAATCCCTTGAGGCCATGGACTATGTCTTATTCATTTTGTCCTTAGTGTCTACCATAGGGTATTGGACAGGGACACTTAGTAAATTTTGAATGAATAAATGAATTGAAGTTGGCTTTCAGTAGTAAGCCTAATGGAAATTGTACATTTACTTATGATAAAAGTGTCTTTGCTTTTGGTTTTAATTAACACTAGTTTTCTCTTGCTGGTGGGTGCTTTGGCTGGCAGTTGATGGCATCATAGGACATAAACCTGTCCAGTGAGTGAATGACCTTGAACACAAGTATACAGCCAAAATAAGCAACTGGTCCCACGGCCCAGTGCTTGAATGTCTACATGTTTACTTTCACTTTCTTGCTCATTAGTATCAAAGCCAGGACGGTGAGGTGTGTGATCTCAAAATATTGTTATGAAGCCTCGATTATTGTATATGGTTGGTTGAAATCTGGATTAGCATTTTGAAAAGAAAAAGTGGTGATAATAAACACAGCTGAAAACATTGAATTATTTCTCAATAGGTGCACTTTGTTTATAGGCAAAATCATTCAAAACATGAGGGATTGTGGAAGGAAAATAGAATCTAGGTGTTGATAAAAAGGATGGATTTCATTATTTCTGAGTCAGAAATAGGCAGTTAAACTGTCATTAACATAATACTTTTTTTCTCCAGTGGTTGGCCTTCTTCACAAGTATCTTGTACTTTATTTTTTGTCATTTGCGAACACGGTATTTAGAGACCTGGAGCCTAAACTGAGGGTAAATTTTCAGTAATCTCTAGGGAACTTTCTTATTACTGCCCTCCCCCTACATCCTCTCCCCTACACACCCTACACACACACACACACACACACACACACACACACTATACCTGGCCAGGCACACAGTGGTTGCCCACAGAGTTGAACCTTAATTCCTGCTGCCTCTCATGTCTTCACAGAATTTTTTATGTGTTTTCTGAAGATTGGAAGGGATTGGCATGAAGGTTGGGGTGGGATGGGGGTTGAGTAACTTCAGTGTCAGGAATAAAAGGCAAGTTATCTCCTAAGTGGTCCTAATGATGATCATATATACTTTTAGAATACAAAGAATTTAAATTTCTTATTTTATTTGATCCTTGTTGCTATCCTGGGAAGTAGCCCTATTTGCACAAGGGTAAGAAGAAGCTCAGAGGTAACTCTTTAAAGGTGTCACGCTGCTATTAAGGCTCAGAGCCAAGACTTGAAGCTAGTTCTTTTACTCAGGTATCTGTATTTCGTATAATGCAGCCTTAGTTTCAAACTGTTTTCTAGGTATTCTAAGGCTTCCCAAACCGCCTCAGGGATCACTGTGGAAGAAGTGAGTCATTGGGAAGAACTCTAGGCTTTTCTCACATGTCTCAACCATAGCCCCTCCATATTGAGCTTATTTTTTAACTTAAAAAGATCTTTTTTAGGATTAAGTTTTAAACATATACAAAACTAGAGAGGGCAGTGTAATGAACCCCCATGTGCCCATTACTCCCCATTTACAATTATGTACTCAAGGCCAATCTTATTAATCCTGTTTCATCTTTACCCTCCCATCCTTTTGGATTATTTAAAAAAATGTTTAAAAAATATATATTTTAAATGTTTATTTTTGAGAGAGAGACAGACAGAGTGTGAGCAGTGGAGGGGCAGAGAGAGAGAGGGAGACACAGAATCTGAAGCAGGCTTCAGGCTCTGACCTGTCAGCACAGAGCTGGACGTGGGGCTTGACTCACAAACCGCAAGATCATGAACTGAGCCAAAGTTGGACGCTCAACCGGCTGAGCCAACCAGGCATCCCCTTTTGGATTATTTTGAAGCAAATTCTAGGCAAATTATTTCATTCGTGAACATTATTATGTATTTCTTAAAGAAATAATAATACATTTGAAAACATTACCAAAATATAATGATCACACTTAAAAATATAACATAATTCTTTAATATCATCAACTAGTAAGTGTTTAAGTTGATTTGTTCACATCAGTGTCCAATGAAGATCTATACATTGGTTGATCTAAATCTTTTTTTTAATCCTTTTTTTAGTTTGATGTAGTTCAATTTTTTAATTTTTGTTTGCTTTTGTTGCCCTTTCCTGAGGAGACAGAGCCCTCCTGAAAATTGCTCAGACGAATGCCCAAGAGCTTATGCCTCTGTGTTCTTCTAGTTTTATGGGTTCTGGTCTTATATTTAAGTCTTTAAACCTTTTGAGCTTATTTTTGTATATGGTGTGGGAAAGTGTTCCAGTTTCATTCTTTTCCATGTAGTTGTCCAATATTCCCAACACCACGTATTAAAGAGACTGTCTTTTTTTCTGTTGTATGTCCTTGCCTCCTTTGTTGAAGATCAATTGACTGTATAAATGTAGGTTTAATTCTGGACTGTCTATTCCATTGATCTATGTGCCTATTTTTGTGCCAGTACAATACTGTTTTGATTACTATAGCTTTGTAGTATAGTTTGATATCAGGGAATATGATACCTTCAGCTTTGTTCTTCTTTCTCAAGATTGCTTTGGCTATTTGGAATCTTTTGTGGTTTCATACAAATTAAAAAAAATTTGTTTTAATGTTAATTTATTTTTGAGAGAGAGAGACAGAGTGTGAGTGGGTGAGGGGCAGAGAGAGAGGGAGACAGAAAATCTGAAGCAGGCTTCAGGCCCTGAGCTGTCAGCACAGAGCCCGACGTGGGGCTCGAACTCACGAACTGTGAGATCATGACCTGAGCGGAGTCGGACGATTAACCAACTGAGTCACCTAGGTGCCCCGGTTCCATACAAATTTTAGGAGTATTTGTTCTAGTTCTGTGAAACATGCCTTGGGTATTTTGATAGGGGTTGCACTGAATCTGTAGATTGCTTTGGGTAGTATGCACACTTTAATTGTATATCTTTCCATTTGTATGGAATAATATGGTATATTTTCCCATTTATTCGTGTCTTCTTTTTTTTTTTTTTAATTGTTTTTAGTGTTTGTTTTTGAGACTGAGAGACAGAGTGTGAGTGGGGGAGGGGCAGAGAGCGAGGGAGACAGAATGTGAAGTGGGCTCCAGGCTTTGAGCTGTCAGCACAGAGCCAGAAGTGGGGCCTGAACTCACGAGCTGTGAGATCATGACCTCAGCCACAGTCAGATGCTTAACCCACTGAGCCCCCCAGGCGCTCCTATTTGTGTCTTCTTTAGTTTCTTTCATCAATGTTTTACAGTTTTCCATTTTTTAAATCAATGTCTTACAATTTTAATTTCTTTCATCAGTGGCTTACAGTACAGGTCTTTTACCTCCTTGGTAAATTTATTTTTAAATTTATTCCTAGGTATTTTATTCTTTTTGATACAATTATAAATGGGATTTTTTCTTAATTTTTTTCCTGGTAGTTCATTATTAACATATAGAAATACAATAGATACAAATAGGCAACTTTACCTATTCATTTATTAGTTCTAATAGTTTTCTGGTGGAGCCTTTAGTGTTTTATGTGTGTAATATTATGTCACCAGCAAATAGTGACAGTTTTATATCTTTTCCAGTTTGGATGTCTTTCGTTTTTTTTTCTGGTTGGTCTAAGTCTTGAGTTTCTTCTAATTCATAGCTTCCCTCCCTCTCCCCATTTTATTTCTTTTCCCTGCAATTCTCTATTGAAGAAAGTGAATAATTTGTCCTGAAAATTTTCCCAGTTTCTGGGTTTTGCTGATTCTTTCTCTATAGTGGCATTTAACATGTTCCTGTGTCCTCTGTATTGTACTATAAGTTGGCAGTTGGATCTTGAGCCTTGATCAGATTCAGGTTTGCTTTATTTTCTTTCTTTCTTTCTTTCTTTCTTTCTTTCTTTCTTTCTTTCTTTCTTTCTTTCTTTTCAACATTTATTTATTTTTTTGGGACAGAGAGAGACAGAGCATGAACGGGGGAGGGGCAGAGAGAGAGGGAGACACAGAATCGGAAACAGGCTCCAGGCTCTGAGCCATCAGCCTAGAGCCTGACGCGGGGCTCGAACTCACGGACCGCGAGATTGTGACCTGGCTGAAGTTGGACGCTTAACCCACTGCGCCACCCAGGCGCCCCTCTTTCTTTCTTTTTAAAAGGGTTTATTTTTGAGAGAAAGAGTGCATATGAGTGGGGGAGGGGTGGAGAGAGAGAACACAGAGAATCTTAAGTAGGCTCCTTGCTGTCAGTGTAGAGCCTGACGTGGGGCTTGAACCCATGATCTGTGAGATCAGGACCTGAGCCAAGATCAAGAGTCGGATGCTTAACCAACTGAGCCCGCCCCCCCCCCCCCCAGGCACCCTCTTTCTTTTTAAAAAATGTTAATTATAATGGGGCACCTGGGTGGCTCAGTTGGTTGAGCGTCTGACTCTTGGTTTCAGGTCAGGTCATGATCTCACGGTTCATGATTCGAGCCCCTCATCTGGCTCTGTGCTGGCAGCACGGAGCCTACTTGGGATTCTCTCTCTCTGTGCCCCTCCCCTGCTTGCACTGTCTCTGTCTCTCAAAATAAATAAATAAAACTTTTTAAAAAAGTTTTATTTATTTATTTATTTATTTATTTATTTATTTATTTATTTATTTATTTATTTTGAGAGAGAGAGAGAGAGAGAGAGAGAGCACAAGCAGGGGAGGGGCAGAGACAGAGAGAGGGAGAGAATCCCAAGCAGGCTCTGCTCTGTCAGTGCAGAGCCTGACATGGGGCTCCATCTCATAAACTGCAAGATTATGTCCTGAGCAAAGATCAAGAGTCCGATGCTTAGCTGACTGAGTTACCCAGGTGCCCCTCTTTTCTTTTTGAAGGATGTCCAACTACATCTGGTTTTCTCTCTTCTTGTAATGTTAAGATTGCTGAGTGGGTTCAGATATTGTCAATTTGATCTATTTGTTAAAATATTTCCCATCAACTTTTCCCTGATGATTTTAGGAGCCATTGATGTTTTCTACCTAGATCTATTATTTCGTTAGAGATCTAATTAGATATGGAGACTCCTAATTAGATTTAATTTGAACTGCATTTGAAAGAGAGAGTTACACTGTTCAAAAATAAAGTTTAAAAGTTATTGGATTGTAACTGGTCTCTAAGAGCACCAATTACAACAGGAACCAGGAACTGAAGTGGGGACAGTGCCTGTAACAACTTATAATACTTTTTAAACCGTCTTTACTTCCTCATGTGTGCTGTTTTTGGCCTACATTCTTTCTCAGCTCAACAGTTAAACCCTCACAACAAAAAGGGCCCACATGTTTTAACTTTTAAAGAGTAAAATGGATGGACTGTCTTACTCTAGAGCCAGACCTGGGGGAGGGAGTCCTAAGGGGTGGAATGAGAGTTTTGCTTTAATGAACAAAGGAGGTGGTTAAGTCCCTGGGGCCTGTGTAGCCAGAAGAAGAGCCTGAAAATGGTCTTGGCAGCATCTAAGACTAGATACTTCTAGTTGAGAATGGGAGGAACAGTCCCTTATCCTTATTCCTTATTCCATACCATGAGGGGACTCTTTGGTCTAACCAAAGGGCCTGCCTGCTTAGGCTTCATTTCTGTCCCATCTGACGTGTTCCAGGCCCAGGGTCTTGGTAGCTGTGTTTAAGGCTGACTCTTAGGAATCCTAAACTGATAACCGCAGGACAGCCTAATGGCTCCTTGTTTTTGGCTCTGTTCTAAGGAAGGCCAAGGGCAGGAACCTCTTTGCAATAGCTTTGGCTGATCCTTGGCCGGCAATAACTTATGTCATTCTGGCCAAGAGCAGAGCTGCTGTGGAGCACTTGGTGTTCTCTAGCCTTTGCAGAGGTCACAGGCAGACAGGGCAGGGGAGCAAGGCCTTAATTAGCTAGGGACTGCTAAAGCAAAGCCATTTGGCAGTGTCTTACCTCAGCTCCTCAGATCCTCAGTGGGACTGGCTCCTTCTCCTGGTGACAGTGCAAATACTCCCTCCTTTTATAGCTTTTAGGTCTCTGAGAGACCTCTCTTCTGTGAGCTTCAACACACTTCTATGTAGTGCTGTTAAAGGCTGATATTAAAAGCTAGTTAGGTGGAATGATAAAAATTCCTTCCATCTGAGCAGTGCTTTTTAACCACTCAAGCACGTTTACTTCATTTGTTCTGAACGAATAGTCTGTGAATTGTAGATGAGGAAATTGAAGCTCAGAAAGGAGAAATACTCAATTAAGATGATAGCTAATTTTACTCTGGATTCCCAGACTAGAGGTCTTTCTACCATTATATGAATGACAAAGGGAAAAGTGGAGGATGGTAAGTAATATTGGGTAGCTTTATGTGCCAGGCACTATGGAGGGTGCTTAGCTTAGTTTTCTCACAACATTATATGATAAAAAATTTTACCACTCTGAACTCCAGACTGGTGAAGTGACTTGGCCAAGGTTATAGGTAAGAAGTGGCAGTGCCTGAAATCAAGTCTAAGTCCGTTTGGCTTTAGAGCCTTTGTCTTTCTATCATTATACTATATTCCTTGCCAGTTTATTTGAAAAAATATTTATTGAGCCACAGATGTAGTGCTAGGTATAAGGGATATTAAAAAGTGTAATATTCAGTAATCTCCTCATGGAACTCATAATTTTGGTGATCGTTCACTGCTACATTATTGGGAATGGGGGCAAGAGGTAGATAGAGGGATAGGAGGCAGTGGGAGCTCGGGGGCCTCTAATTTTTCATGGTAGAGGATTTGTCGGAGGAGGCTTCCTAGAGAAGTATGTACCTCAGCTAGTCTAGTGATGAAGAACGTAGGCCCTGGGTCAGTCTGCCTGGTCCCATCACTTGCTAGTAATACTTGGGTCAAGTTGCTTAACCTCTCTGAGCCTGCTACCTTATCTATAACATGGAGATAATCATATTATCTAC
Source organism: Prionailurus bengalensis (assembly GCF_016509475.1). Taxonomy (NCBI): domain Eukaryota; kingdom Metazoa; phylum Chordata; class Mammalia; order Carnivora; family Felidae; genus Prionailurus; species Prionailurus bengalensis. Next base: position 60,151,976 of record NC_057346.1, read on the forward strand.
CTCAAAGGGCTGTTGTGAAGATTAAGATGAGATAATTCATGTTAAATATTTAACAGATTGCCTGACACATAATAAGCTCTCATTAATTGTCAACCATTATGGTTATCATCGTCTAACCTGTGTTTCTCCTGTATTCAGCTCAAGTGGAGACAAATTAAGCCAGGTTATCTTAGGACCTCTTATTATCAATAAAGTGGGGTTTATTTAAGTCATTTCAGAATATTCCATTGAAGCCTAAGATTCTGTCAAAGTAAAAACTGCCATTTAATTGTTTCCAGGAGAGCAGCTGTTTGTATCTGATGGTAACCCAACCTGGCTTGTGCTCCCTAAAGCATCTCTGTTCAGTCCCAGGACATCCAATAAAGACCCCTCTTTCCTCTCCTACCTCTTCATTGGATAGGCCAGAAGCAGGCCTCCCTTAGAAACTAGGTCTATTCCCCTAGAGCCCCTTTTCTTTATCACTAGACTAGCTGAAGTACCCACTTGGAAGCCTTTCCTGGCAACTTCCCCCACCATATTAATTAGCATGCTCCTCAAGCTTCCATCACCTCCTTTCCCTCTAGCTATTCCTATGTTCCCATTCCCTCTATCATAGCAATGAGCCTTACCAAATTATGAGTTCTATGAGGGCAGAGATTACTAAATCTCATACTTCCTTGTATCCCTTGTACCTAGCGTTGCATCTGCAGCCCAGTAAGGGTTCTTTTTTTAGAATAAACAACTGTGAAGGAATATAATAGTATAATGATAGAAAGACACAGGCTTTAAAGTTAGCAGACAGATCTGAATCTAGGTTAACTTTCTCCCAAAGCTTATTGTGCTGGAGAAAGTAATGTGATTTTAGTACTCCAAGTAGTACAGGCACTCTTTCCTACTTTAGGGTCCTGTCCATTTGGGGAACAGTACCTGTATACATTTGCAATATATCTGTTTGCAATAACAGTACCTGTATACATTTGTATAGATAAGTGCTCATTATAAAATGTACATTTTAAAATAAGTGTTCTTCATGGGCACCTGGGTGGCTCAGTTAGTTAAGCGTCTGACTCCTGATTTCAGCTCAGGTCATGATCTCACCGTGGTGAGATGGAGCCCCTCATCAGACTCCATGCTGGGTGTGGAGCCTGCTTAAGATTCTCTTTGCTCCCCGCCCTCCCACTTCCCATCTCCCTCTGCCCCTCCCCTGCATGTGTGCACGTGCTTTCTTTCTCTCTCAAAAAATAAAATAAGTGTTCTTCAAAAAAAAGTAAATTAAAAAATAAAGTAAATGTTCTTCAGAATATCACTATTGTATGAAAAGAAAATAGGTATTCTGAAAGACCTTTGGGATCAAATTTGGAAAAGCTGGAGGCTTTAATATGATAAGGAAAGGTATGCAGGGTTTCCTACATTTTTTTTAAGCTTAAACTCATGACCCTGGATCAAAAGTCATATGCTCTATGGACTGAGCCAGCCAGGTGCCCTTCCTACATTTTTTTTTGGTTACAGAATCTCGACCCCCTCCCCACTACTGGCCTCCCTCCCCCCTCAAAACCCCCATCTATTGACATTACATAACACACTAGTGTTCTACGGAACACTTCTAATCAAGTACACAAAGTGGCTTCCTGTTTTTCTGTTAGTAGGGCTTGGAAAAGTAGAATGGCAACCTGTCCTTTGGTCTTAGAGCTACCCTTCTTTTCACAGACTGGGTTGTTGCTACAGAGAGCTGGATCTTGGGTAATCCACCGGTCCTTGGTTATGTCCCAGAATCAATGGGAGATTTAGCTAATCGAGCCTCTACAGATGGCATAGTCTTTTGCTTCTGGAGGGGAAGATAAATGCCCTTCTTTGAGGGAACAACGCTCAGTTCAATCAGGGAACTATCTATCTGCTCTTTTGTGAATTGCAGCTGGCCCAGAAGAGGGTTGGGGGTGGATTGCATTCAGTAATTTCAGTCTTATAGAGTTCTGGGTTCCAGTCCTCACTGTGCTTTGACTGAGGTACTTCGATTTTCTCAACCCTAGTTTTCTAATTTAAGGATGAAGAAGTTGCGTTAGATTAAGTACATTTAGTAAATATTTATTAAACGTTTAATGTATCACTGTTCTAGGATAATGGGCATGTAGTGATGGAAAGCCAGACACTGTCTTGTGGAACTTCATCTAGTAGAGATGATGTGAGTGGGGAAGTACATGTTACAGATTAAGACTTTAGTAGTTGAGGATCACTGTAGTTTAGCAGGCTTCCTGGAAATGGTGTGACTTAACTAGTCTCTAAAGCTCTGTTTAAGGTTTACATACTGCACAAGTTCAGGGAGGCACTTGGATTGTAAAAATGGCCTGAGTGTCGGTAGGAGTGAGCATAGATAAGAGTGCTCAGGTGAAGGTGTTATCCTGTATTGCTCTTAGGTGTGGCGTCACCCACGGCCACTCTGCTGAGGGAGTGTTTTCCGGGCAGCTGCAGGTAGCACTGCCAGAGAGAATTTGCAGCTAAGGACAGAGGGAGGGCCTGGGTAGATGGGGATTGATATTGTGGGTAGAGGCAAAGAATCATAAGTGATGAAGTCAGAAGTTAAAAGAATTGGGAATTGGTGAGTTGTAGCATATAAAATGGGTCAGGGCAACAGTTCTTGTCTTGGGCTATGAATGACAGTGGGACTTGAAACCTGAATATGTTTATATATAGTTTACCAAGTTTTTACCACAAGCCAGGCACTGTTTATTTATTTATTTTTAATATTGCATTTATTTTTTAAAATTTACTTACTTATTTTGAGAGAGAGAGAGAGAGAGAGAGAGAGAGAGAGAGAGAGCGTGTGCATGAGCAGGGAAGGGGCAGAGAGGGAGGGGGAGAGAGAACCCCAAGCAGGCTCTGTGCTGTCAGTGCAGAGCCCAATGTGGGGCTAGATTTCACGAACTGTAAGATCATGACCTGAGCCAAAACCAAGAGTTGGATGCTTACCCATCCAGGTCCCCAAACCAGGCACTGTTATTAGCATTTCTAATGGTAAGCTTATTTAAATTTTTATTATTTAATTATTATTATTAGGGTATTTAATCTCTATACCAATCCTAAGAGGGTAGGTACTATTGTTTTCTTATTATAAAGGTGAGAAAACAGAGGCCCAGAGAACTTAAATAACTTGCTCACACTCACATGGTTAATAAGCAGTGGGGTTAGGATTCAGGCCTGGATGATATGTTTCCAGGGTCCTTGTTCTTAATCACCATGCTCTGCAGCTTTAGGCAGTGAGAAGCCATCATAGATTTCTGGCTAGTGAAGCCACTTGTTGCAAGTAGTGTGGTGCAAGGCAGTTTCCCAAGGAGGGGTGGAACTGAAGGCAAGAAGGTTAGCCATAGGTTGTTGTAGTACTTACCTTACTTACTTTTGGAAGTATGTAAAGGTCTTGAAGATATTTCACACATGACTTCCTAAGGTGAATCTGGCAGTGGCAAGCCCTACTTGTAATGAGCCCATTTTAGAAATCATTTTGTAAAGAATTTTAATCTACAGGAAACTCTCCTATCCCTATTGAACAGGCTGTTCCAGGCAGAAGGGCCCCGGGATCAGGTCAGGAATACCTCCTTTGGGGTCAGAGTCCAAGCAGCATCTGGAAACATTTGCAAAAGGGGAAATATTAAGACTTCCTGTTGCCACTAGAGTCTGCACTCCTGATAGGGGGGATAGTCATGGTTGATATCAGTCTGCTTGTTTATCTTGAGAGACTGGGCAAGTGGGCTGAGTTACAGAGATGTGACAGACATAGATCTAGTCCTTGAGCAATCCACAGATTACTGAGAAGATAAGCATATAAGCAAGTACACTCCATACAGTGTCACAGGTGCTACAGTAGAGGAACATAGACGATGTACTGGGAGAAAGGAAGGAGAGTCTAAATGCTTAGCAACAGGGAGTCAGGGAAGGGTTCAGAGATGTTTAAGGTGGATCTTTAAGAATGACCAGAAATGTACTAGGCAGTGTGAGGAAGTACATTGAGTGTTCAGGGAATGGTGAGTTGTTGGGCTGCTTGGGAGGGATTCTGAATGGCAAAGAGCTTACATCCTATTGGAGTTGAGCTTTACCATAGATGTTTAAGATGCAGAGTGACATGGTCAGAGTGGTGTTCTAGAAAAAGCTCTTTGATACATGTGCTCAGGAGGCTGAGAATGGATAAACTAGAGGCAAAGAAGCAGTTGCAAATGGTGAGGCTGGAACAAGGGCAGCGGTCATGGGGATTGAAATTTTGTGAGTGAAGGGCAAGGAAATGTTAGGTGATTGGGTATTAGTGTGATGCCATTCACACATGGAAATACAGGCTGGAGAGCTGGTGTGGGGAGTTAACGTTGGTTTTGAGATGCCTGTGGGTGACACTGGCTACCAGGGAGAGAAGATGGGAGTTTTGGAGCTCCTGCAAGAGGTAGAAACATAGCTATGAGAATGACTTCTAAGTGAGAGTGGAAGCCATTAGAAAGAGATGAAGTCACCTGATAAAATCCATAAAGTGGGGAAAAGATGGAGGTTGAGGATAGAGCCCTGGGTAACTCTGATACGTGTAGACAGAAACACCAGGGAAGGAGTCTGAGGAGTAGGAATCAGAGAGGTAGGAGAAAGTTTTGTCTGGAAGCCAGGAATGGAAAGATTTCTAAAAGAGGGTAAGTGTCTATCAAAGCAGAGAACAAGGAGGGTGAGTCCTGAAATGAAGCTACTGAGTCACTGGTGACCTGGTGACGGCAGTTTCAGTAGAGGGGTGGGGATGGAAGCTAGACGCTAGACCGCCCGTGGCTTGGGGAGGGAGTAGGAGGTGAAGATACAGAGGCAGCAAGTATTGACTTTTTGTTTGAGAAATATAGTGGTAAGGGAAGGAAGGAAAGAAGATGATGAGGAACCAGGGAAGGCAGGTTCAAAGATTTTGATTTTTCAAAGTTGGCAGAGTAGAGTGGGGAGCTGAGCTGGTGCAGGTTGAGGGAGGAGAGAGAGAAATGCAGCCAGTGAAGGTGCCGTGCCTCTCTCAGAGCTTCAAGTTACTGTGGGAACCCTATACTGTGGTACTGTGTTGAAGCCTGCGTCACAAGAAAGAGTGTGGGATAGACACGGGGGACCTTGATGTTAATACTAATTAACGTAGCACCATATATTGAGTAACCTTTGCACGCTAGGCATTTTTCTAGAAACATCGAACAGAATTCTAACGCTAACCACAACTCCCAGAAGTAAGTACAGTATAGTCACCATTTTCCATGTGAAAATAGACAAGTTAAGCATTCAGGCAGTTAGAGGTGGAGCCAGTGTTTCGGCTGAGGTCTGTGAACCTACAAGGTGTGTTCTTTCCACTCTGCTGTGCTGTTTTTTTCATTAGAAGTCTAATCCTGAAGACTCTAAAGGGGGCCTTGGAAGGGGGTGTGGAGGGATGGATGGTCCAGAGAGATAAAGGTAGAGCTCTGTAACTGGCCCTACCCTGGAAGGAATGTGACTTAATCTCTGGAGTGAAGGAGAAAGGTCTTGGTCCTGCCTTGCTCTGTTTTCTCTCTGCTAAGCCTTTGGCTTTCACTTTATTTTTCTCCATCTTTCTATAAGTTCCTACCATGGCCTGTTGTTGACAATTTACAGAGCCAAAAAGATCAACTTCTAAGCCTAAGCCATTCTTTTTGACAAACTGCCTGTGAGGATTTGCTGAGCTGTAGGATGCCACTCTCTTTGGCACAGGGCACATGATAGGCTTCTTCCTGGTAAGTATTTTTATTTGAATGGAATAATTTTGGATCAGTGGAAAGAGCAAAGCACTGAAAATTAGAAGACATGATTTCTAGTATAAGTGAGCAGCTAGGTTAGCCCAGGCAGGTCACTTCCCTTGCATATTTACTTGACGTAAGGCAGGGACTGTGTTTCACTCATCCCTGTATCCCACATACCTGGCTCGCAGCCTGATTGAACAGGTGTCCTGAGTAAGTTTATTCTGCTCATCTGTTAAAGGAGGGGATTGGACCTTTTGATTTCTAAGTCACCCCAATTCTAAAAGCGTATTGTTCTATGAGGATTTGTATACTTTAATTTAAAAATAATAAGTGTGGTAATTTGCTTAGGGCCTACTACTTGCCAGGCACTGTGTGATGCTCTTTACATATTTATTTTTTTAGATTATTTTTAAAAGTTGAAAATTTTGCCTTGGTTGTTTAGAAATATTATAGTCCCTTGGGCTGTCAGCTCCATGAGGACAGTGGTACCTCTGCCTGTTTACCATTGTAGCCCTAGTGCTAAACACAGTGCTGGGCATGTTATGGGATGCTCAGTGAGTATCTGTTGAACACATGAATGAATGGATGTATTATTATTACAACAGTCCTAAAACATAGGTACCATTAGAGCCATCTTACTAAGAAAATTCTAGTTCAAAGGTCATGGATCTAGTACGTGGCTAAGAAAGAGGATTCAAACCTGTCTAACTATAGAATTAGTGCCTTTACCACTTAATACCACAATGCCTCCACTTATCTGATTTTTTTTTTAAGTAATCTCTATACCGAATGTGGGGCTTGAACTCAGGATCCTGAGATTAAGAGTTGCATGCTCTTACAACGTGCTGTTCAGGTGCCCCTACTTATCTGATGTGTTTTTTTTTTTTTAAGTTTATTTATTTATTTTGAGAGAGCGAGAGAGAGAGAGAGCATGAGCACATGAGTGGGGGAGGGGCAGAGAAAGAGGGAGAGAGGGAATCCCAAGCAGGCTCCATGCTGCCAGTGCAGAGCCTGATGTGGGGCCTGATCTCATGATCCCGAGATTAAGAGTTGCATGTTCTTCCAACATACTCTTCCAGGTGCCCCCATTTATCTGATTTTTTTTAAGTTTGTTTTTTCTGAGAGAGAGAGAGAGTATGTGTGTGTGTGAGCAGGGAGAGGGGCTGAGGGAGAGGGAGAGAGAATCCCAAGCAGGCTCCATGCTGTCAGTGCAGAGCCTGACATGGGGCTCAAACCCACGAACTGCGAGATCATGACCTGAGCTGAAATCCAGAGTCAGAAGCTCAACCAACTGAGCCACCCAGGTGCCCTTATCTGATGGTTTAAAAAAAAAAAAATTTTTTTTTAAACATTTATTTATTTTTGAGAGAGAGAGACAGAGTATGAGCAGGGGAGAGGCAGAGAGAGAGGGAGACACAGAATCTGAAGCAGGCTCCATGCTCCAAGCTGTCAGCACAGAGCCCGACGCGGGGCTCGAACCCAGGAACGGTGAGATCATGACCTGAGCCGAAGTCAGATGCTTAACCGAATGAGTCACCCATGTGCCCCCCTTATCTGATGTTTTAATCAAAAATTTGAAAGGATGGAAGAGAATGAGGAAAAATGCAGAGCAGAAGTCAAATTTTCGTGAGGGATTGGTGATGGGGTTAGATGTTGGGCACCAAAGTTTTATTCATGCTAAAAGTTGTTGAGTATCTCTAGCACCTTAAGAAAACAAAGGGTTTGTAAAAGCAGTTATTATTCATTGGGTATTTCATTCTTGTGTAATAAATAAATGACATTTAGAAGCCATTTCCTTTGTTTTAACTATCATCTGTTCATTGAACACTCTCGAGGTTGTGTTTCCAGCTCAGACTTCTCTGAACTTTAGACTTGTGTATCTAACCTCTTAATTGACATTTTGGATGCCTGATCAGCATTTTAAACTTACCAAGTTTACGTTTATGTTCAGTCTGTCAGCAGATCCTATTGTTTTTACCTTTAAAACATATCCGAAATTCAGACATTTTTTATAGTCTCTGCTACTACCACCTTGATCTGAACTCCTGTATTCTCTTGCCTGGAGAGGTAATAGGCTTTTAGTTGGTTTCCCCAATTTTGCCCTTGCCTGCCGACAGTTTGTTTTATATAAAGCAGTCATGGTGATCCTTGCAAAATGTAAGTGTAATCACATAGCTCTTCTGTTCAGAACCATATCTTTCAGGGAAAAAGCCAGAGTCCCCCTTTCTCAGTTCCCTGGTTTATCTTCATCTCCCCTCCACCTGCTCACCCTGCCCCATGGCCTCCTCACTTTTCCTGGAACAAGACAGATATGCTCTTGCCTCAAGCCCTCTGCCTTTGTTCTTCCTCTCTCTCCTGTTTCTGTGTGGCTCCTTAGTTCATTTCTTTCAGATCTTTTGGTCAAATGCCATCTTCGCAGTGAGGATTTCTTTAATCATTCTATTTAAAAATAGCAACTCCTTCCCCATAGCACACTGCAACCTCTTTTTCTATTTTTCCCCATGGCATTTATCATCCTCTGATATATTTATTTCTCAGACCTTCCACCTTGTCCCCGCCCCCACCCCCCACCGTCAGTTCCATAGCAGCAGGGAGTTTTGTTCACTGCTGAGTCCTCAGTGCCTAGAACACTGATGGGTGTATAACATATGCTTTGTAAATATTTGTTGAATAAAATATTTTGGGGCAGGTACATTGCTAGATGCTTTGTATATATTTGTTTACTTTTCTTCACATCCCAGCACGATACCGCTATTATTCCCATTTTACAAGTAAGGAAAATGATTTGCCCAAGATTGCATAGCTGGAAGGTTGTAAAGCCTAGGTCTGTTCCACTTAATACACTATTAGGCCCAAATAAAATATTATAGAAGGATGGAGTCTAAGTATTATTGCTTTGCTGCTGAGTGAAGTGTGTAAACCTTATAGGCCTAGATACCGGAAGAAAGGCAAAGTGTGAATGTCCTGAATTGGGCATTGTTCATTTTGTCACATGGGAACACGCTGCTATTTGTGATGCTGCTACAGCTGGAAACCTAAAACATCCTGGAAAAAGGCCTCTGTGGGAGATCTGCCTGTGTGCCATTTGACACACCTTTGGCTTGTGCACACAGAAAGCTAGAAAGGTTTTGTAACGATTTGGAAAATTTTCTCCCCCACTCTCTGGGAAAGACCTTCTTTCCATAGTTTGGAATAACATTAGAGTTACTTCAGGCCAATTGCTTCACATCACTCTTCTTTCCTGAGGCTTAATGTCAGCCAAAGTCAGAGTGTCAGCCGTTTCCAGGGTATACTGGAGTGTGGCTTTCTATGGTATGGTGGTTAGAAAGACCTAGAATGAGATGAAGCTAGAGTCTGAAATATCTTTAGGGTAAACTGTGGCTGAATTCAAATGAGATCCTAGTAGAGGTGGGGCACTGTGTCAGAAAAGAAGGTGAAGGACAATGAGATCAAGATTCAACCCCCCCCCCCCGCCCCGCTGGCTGGGATTTATCTATCTCCTGAGTCTAGGGTACCCATAACACCCCCCCCTCATTTTTTTTATTGTGGTAAAAGACGTATCAGATTTACCATTTTAACCATTTTTAAGTGTGCAGTTCAGTGGCATGAAATACATTCATATTGTTGAGAAACCATCACCACTGTCTATCTCCAGAACACTTTTCATCTTCTAAAACTGAAACTTATACCCATTAAACACTCACTCCATTTTCCTGCCCCCCCTTCCGCCCCCCGCCCCAAGTCCCCGGCAATCACTATTCTACTTTCTGTCTCTGTGATTTTGACTACTCTAAATAAAACCCAGGGATCAGTAACTTTGAGGTGAGAGAGCTGGTGAAGCCTTGGACTTATGAGAGACCCAGACAGAGGGATCAGATGTATTCAGGGTAGGCTGTTCTCAGTGACATGACAGGAGTAGAAGAGGAGGAAGTGGAAAAAAGTCATCCTGGCATGACTTGGTCAATGACAAGTCCAGAAAATAGTTAATTAGTGAAGTGTGGATCAGAGTGATCCCCAGAGTAAAATGAGACTGGGATCAGAGCTGTACACAGGGATTAATGAAAATCAGATGAGAACATTCCCCAGAGTAAGATAAGCCTGGAGGAAAAAGGTATGGGGGTGATAACACCATGCCCAGGGTGAGAGAAAGAAGATAGCATGTTTGAGCAGTTACAAGTAGTAAAGGAAATGTAGTGAGAAGAAAGAATTTTAGGACAATGTGTTTAGGAGATGAGGCTAGGGAGACAATCAGATGTCAGATTGTAGAGAGCCTTGTATGTCATGTTAAGGGTTTGAGACTTTATTCTTTTGGCAATGCAGAGCCCTTGAAAAGTTTTTTTTTTTAATTTTTTAATGTTTGTTTATTTTTGAGAGAAAGACAGAATACTAGTGGGAGAGGGGCAGAGAGAGAGGGAGATACAGAATCCCAAGCAGGCTCCAGGCTCCGAGCTGTTAGCACAGAGCCCGATGCAGGGCTCGAACCCACAAACCATGAGATCATGACCTGAGCTGACATTGGACACTTTAATCAACTGAGCCACCCAGGTGCCCCTGCCCTTGAAAAATTTTAAATAAGAGATAGATATGGTCAAATTTTGTGTCTGGTTACTGTGCCCTGTATTCCCAGGAGAGCTGAGGTCAGGAGAGGCTAGAAAAGACCATGGCAACCTAGGGACTGCAGGCAGATGTTTGCTGGAAACCACAAGGATCTTGCTTACTGTCTGAGCTGGGATGCCTGAGGAGGGGCTGTGGTCTGACCTCAGGGAAGTCCTCACTCTAGGAGGCTTTCCTGGACTTTGTCAAAGACTAAGAACCTCAGCAGTAACACAGCATTGTGAATGAGCTAAATGCCATTGAATTGTTCACTTTAATAAAAATGGTCAATTTTGTGTGATGTGAATTGGATTTTTTTTTCAATAAAAAAATCAAAGGGAGTCAGGGATGGGACTAGCCATTGCAGGATGCCAAAGCCTGTCCTCTTTTGGTCCATCCTTCCTATCGTCTGCCAGAGTCCTCTAACAAGTCTGTCTAACCATGACCCTTCCCTGATCAGAAGTCTCTGTGGCTTTCTCATTCCCCACAGATTATAAAAGCCAAGCTTTTGATGGAATCTGGTGTTCATGACATTCCGTTATCTAGCTCCTGCTTATTGCCTTTTCAGCAAGCATCTTTGTGTTCATTCCCGCTCTCCATTTTGCTTGAATGCCTGCCTTCCTTGTCTGGCAACTCCTCATCCTTCAGTGGTCAGCTACAGTGTCACCACTGTTTTAGAAGCCACCTCTGATTTCCCTGCCCATGGGTAGGCAGCCCATTTCACAGTTATTTTTTTTATTATACTTGATGTGTCTCTGTTAGTTACCTCACTGTATTGTGATTGGGAGTTTTTTTAAAAACAGGGGCCCTACTTCATTTTTTTTTTTTTTCTGTACCCTGAGCCCAGTATTGCACAGAGATGGCTGTCACTGATTATATTAAAGAAACTCTTGGGGCGCCTGGGTGGCTCAGTCGGTTGGGCATCTGACTTCGGCTTAGGTCATGATCTCGTGGTTCGTGAGTTCGAGCCCCGCATCAGGCTCTGTGCTGACAGCTCAGAGCCTAGAGCCTGCTTCGGATTCTGTGTCTCCCTGTCTCTCTGCCCCTCCCCTGCTTATGCGCGCTCTCTCTCTCTCTCTCTCTCTCTCTCTCTCTCTCTCTCTCTCAAAAATAAATAAATATTTAAAAAAAGAAAGAAAGAAAATTTTATTTCTACACCCTAAATACCCAATCACAAAAGGCAAATAATAGGCTATGTTGGTATTGGTCAGTGTGGTGAGGCTAATAGGAGGCAACAATCCATAGTTGTCTTGTATCTCTTTTCTTTCCACCCTAGCCAGCGGGTTCCATGGAACAAGAACTGCAGCTACCTCAGGGTAGCTGGGCTTAGAAATTAGTTCTTTGTTTCATTGGAAAAATAGTAATAATAAAAAATAAAGAATAGCTGAAGTGAGTATAGATGGCAGAGACTGTTAGTTGTCTTTGCAAATATTGTCTCTTTCGTTCTTTTTTTTAATTTATTATTTAAAAAAAAATTTTTTTTTCAACGTTTATTTATTTTTAGGACAGAGAGAGACAGAGCATGAACGGGGGAGGGGCAGAGGCAGAGGGAGACACAGAATTGGAAACAGGCTCCAGGCTCTGAGCCATCAGCCCAGAGCCTGACGCGGGGCTCGAACTCACGGACCGTGAGATCATGACCTGACTGAAGTCGGATGCTTAACTGTCTGCGCCACCCAGGCGCCCCATTCGTTCTTTTTTTTAAATGATAAGAGCACCTGAATTTTAGCAGGGCAGATAGCAGCTTTTTATAACTCTTTTGCAACCAAGTGTGGCCACATGCCCAGGTTGGGACTAGTGGGATCTAAGTGGAAGTGGCGTATCTACCGCTTTTAGGTCATGTGCTTAAAAAGAGTGGCTAAGTGTTTCTCTTGCCCTTTTTCCTTCCTGCCAGCTGGGGCATAATGAAAGCTATGGCACTTTCTGGTTCCAGCGATGAAGTGTCACATTGAGTGAGGATGGCAAAGTTCCACTCTCTGCCCTAGACTGCTCACTGCTAACATACTATATGAGACAGAAATAAACTCCCCATGGCTTAATCTACTCTAAATGGGGGTCTTTCAATGACAACAGCTTTACCTGCACTCTCACCGATGCAGGGAGGCCTCTGGTACTGCAGGCTCAAGTTGCTTCCTCTTGCTGCTCTTGGATGTTTCTTGGTGTAGTCACTGGGTTCTTACCATTTCTTGCCCTGCCTCTTAGCCTAATTCCTGTTGTTAAGATGATTCTCTGAATTCTGTCATCTACTTAAATAATTTATTGAGGTGAAGGTTATATCATTATAAAATTAACCATTGTAAATTGAACAATTCATTGGCATTTAGTACATTGACAATTTTATGCAACCACCACCTCTGTCTAGTTCCAAAACATTTCTGTTACTTTGGAGTAAAACACCTTATCTACTAAGCAGTTTCTTCCCATTTTCCCTTCCCTCCTGGCAGCCATCAGTTTGCACTCTCTTTGTGGATTTAATTATTCTGGATATTTCATGTAAGTGGAATCATACAATATGTAGTCTTTTGTGTCAGACTTCTTTGATTTAGCATAATATTTTGGGAGTTTGTCCACATTGAAGCATTTGTCAGTACATCATTCTTTTTTTTTTTTTTAAGTTTTTTTGATTGTGATAAAATATATAACAAAATATGCCATTTTAACCATTTTCAAGTATATAATTCTGTGGCAATATTTACACTCACAGTGTTATACAACCATCACCACTACCTGATTTCAAAACTTTTTCATCATCCCAAACAGAAACTTTGTACCCATTAAGCAATAACTCTTCATTCTCCTCTTCCCCTTAGCTCCTGATAAATTCTAATCTACTTTCTGTCTCTATGAGTTTGCTTATTCTAGACATTTTATATTGCCTGTGTTTCATATAGGATCATACAATAATTTTCCTTTTGTGTGTGGTTTATTTCACTTTGCATAATGTTCATAAGGTTTATCCACGTATGTATCAGAAAACCTCATTTCTTTTTATGGCTGGTATTATATTATATTAGAACACACACACACGCACATGCACACACACACACACACACACTCCACAATTGTTTATCTATTCATCTGGTGATAGAGGCTAAACACTTGGGCTGTTTCCACCTTTTGGCTCTTTTGAGTAGTGTGGCTATAGACATGTATGTACATGTCCTTGTTTGACTACCAGTTGTTTTTTTTTTTTTTTTAAGTAGGCTCTATGCCCAACATGGGGCTCAAACTCACGACCCTGAGATCAAGAGTTGCGTGCTCCACCGACTGAGCCAGCTGGGTGCCCCTGAGTGCCAGTTTTTAATTCTATTGGCTACATATAGGACCTAGAAGGAGAATTATGATTAAATTATAATTCTGTGTTTAATTTTTTTTTTTAATTTTTTTTTAACGTTTATTTATTTTTGGGACAGAGAGAGACAGAGCATGAACGGGGGAGGGGCAGAGAGAGAGGGAGACACAGAATCGGAAACAGGCTCCAGGCTCTGAGCCATCAGCCCAGAGCCCGACGCGGGGCTCGAACTCACGGACCGCGAGATCGTGACCTGGCTGAAGTCGGACGCTTAACCGACTGCGCCACCCAGGCGCCCCTGTGTTTAATTGTTTTAAGAACCACCAAACTGTTTTCCACAACAGCTGTACCATTTTACATTCTTACCAGCAATGTATAAGGGTTCCATTTTGCCATATCTTTGCCAATACTAGTTATTTTTCATTTTGTTCGTTTTAGTTACAGCTATCATAGTGAGTGTGATGTGATATCTCATTCTATTATTTTTTTCTAAAGGATTTTATTTCATTTTAATGTTTATTTTTGAGAGAGAGACAGAGCATGAGCGGGGGAGGGGCAGAAAGAGAGGGAGACACAGAATCAGAAATAGGCTGCAGGCTCTGAGCTGTCAGCACAGAGCCCAACATGGGGCTCAAACTCACAAGCCGTGAGATCATGACTTGAGCAGAAGTCGGATGCTTAACTGACTGAGCCAGCTAGGCACCCATCATTGTGGTTTTGATTTGCATTTCCCTAACGATTAATGATGTTGAGCATCTTTTCATGTACTTAGTGACCATATGTATATCTTTTAAAAAAATTTTTATTTTAGGGGCACCTGGGTGGCTCAGTCGGTTGAATGTCTGACTTTGGCTCAGGTCATGATCTCACAGCTCGTGAGTTGGAGCCCTGCGTTGGGCTCTGTGCTGACAGCTCAGAGCCTGGATCCTGCTTCAGATCTGTGTCTCCCTCTGTCTCTGCCCCTTATCCACTCGCATTCTGTCTCTGTCTCTTTCAAAAGTAAATAAACATTAAAATTTTTTTTTTATTTTAAGTAGTCTCCATGCCCAATATGGGGCTTGAATTCATGACTTGTAGGTTAAGAGCCACATGCTCTACTGACTGAGTCAGCCAGGCACCCCCCTCTGTATATCTTCTTTGGAAAAGTGTCTGTTCAATTCCTTTGTCCATTTAAAATTAGGTTATTAAGTGGCTTCTGGGTGGCTTAGTTGGTTAAGTGTCCAACTTCGGCTCAGGTCGTGATCTCACAGTTTGTGAGTTCAAGCCCCACATTGGGCTCTGTGCTGACAGCTCAAAGCCTGGAGCCTGCTTCAGATTCTGTGTCTCCCTCTCTCTCTGCCCTCCCCTGCTCAATGCTCTGTCTCTCTCTCTCAAAAATAAATATTAAAAAGAAATTTTTTTTTAATTAGGTTGTCTTTTTATTGTTGAGCTGTTAGAATTCTTTATATATCCTGGATACTAGACCCTTACCAGATATATATGATTTGCAAATAAATATTCCTTGCATACTGTAGGTTGACTTTTCATACTCTTGATAATATCTTTTGATACACAGTCATTTTTAATTTTCCTGGAGTCCCATTTATCTATTTTTTCTTTTGTTCCTGATGCTTTTGGTGTCATATCTAAGAATCATTGCCAAATCTAAGGTAATAAAGATTGCTCCTGTGTTTTCTTCTAAGAGTTTTATGGTTTTAGCTCTTACATTTAGGTTGTTGATTCATCTTGAGTTAATATTTGTATAAGATGTGAGTCTAACACACTTTTAAATCCTTGAATGTATGCTGTTGGGATTTTCCCAGTCAGTAACGATTTTTGGGTCTTCAGATCCCGAGAGATACAGAAGTTGTGTTAGCTACTTTGGCCGAAGTGCTCCTTTTCACCAGAGGTGTATCTTGGAACACATTTCCTCCTCTTCAGATGCTATCCACTGATGTGCATTTGATAGGTCCAGGGCTGCTTCGAGAGTAAGGCCACTGACGTTTAGTGCTACCAGCCAGTTGATTAACATACATTTTTGTATGTGCAGTGAGATGCTGTGCCATGGGCTTGTCTGTATCTTAGGCTTTGCAGAAAGGGTGGAGAGCGAGGCTTGCGTGAAGCAAGGCCAAGCTGCCAGGGGTCAGGGAAACAATGCTGTCAGGTTGCAAGTCTGTACTGAGCCCAGTCAGGTTCCTAGTCCTGCTTATGGCTTGTTGAGAACTACGTAAAACAGTAATGAGTAGCAGAAAGATATAATTTGGAGACAGAAGCCTTGATTTCAAATTGGATGATGTCTGGTTAGTCACTTCTGTCTGAATTTCAGTGTCTTCACATATACAGCTTGAATGTTAACTTCATAGGGTTGTTTTGTTTTTGAAGATCAGATGAGATTATCAATGGGAAAGTGATTTGGAAACTGTAAAATGCTGTGCACATTTAGGAATGTAATGAAGTCAAGGGGAAAACTAAGTCTTCTGTGAGTTGTTGTTGTTGCTATTGTTTTAATATTCTCCCCCCACCTATGATTTACAGCAAAGGTTTGAGGCTTATTGGCCAGATACATGTTTTTCATTTTTTTTTGAATATTTTTACATTTGTTGTGACTCTTTTTGCAAGTGTGTCTTTTTGCAAGTGACAGAAATATAACTCAGACTGACTTAAGCAAGAGAGGAACTTATTGACTGTAGTAACTAAAAGGCTAAATGTATATTTACCTTCAGAAACAGCAAGATCCCTGGAATTGAATGATGTCATTGGGCTTAATCTCTTTTCCTTTGGCTCTGCTTTTCTTTGTTTTGGTGTCATTCTTAAAAGACTCCACCCATGCAGTGGCAAAGATCAATATCAGCTTTGGGTGTGCATTCTACTAGCTAAGCAACCACTATCGAAAGATAATACCTCTTTCTTGATGGTGCTGGCAGTCCTGGGTATGATTTCGGCTTGGGTCATGTGTCTACCGTAAAGTAATCACAGAAGAATGCTGGACTTTTATTGGCCAACAGAGTTACATTGTTTCTACTCAGGGAACCCAGGGGTCAGGGTCTGCTCCCCTGGAACTTTGTGGGCTGAGAGCAGGGAGGAGTGGTTCCCTCAGGGGAGATCAAGATGCTTTTACTTAAGGGCTTGGGAGGTGGGGAGCTAGTTAAATCAGCAAAATTCGTAGACCTTCACTACCAAAAAAAAAAAAAAAAAAAAAAAGAAGTGTGTTTCCAGTACTTAAAACTCAACCAAATACAGCTGCTCTGCTTGACGAAGTAAGATATTGCCAAAGAACCTGGGTGAGAGGAGAGGTGTGTAGAGCAAAATTTAAAACTTCTAGACAGTTTATTCAGTACATATTTGTCTAAGGTGTGATAGTCCTTGAATCCTTTCTTCCTATCTATCTGGCCTTTTATAGAAGAGATTGCATTTTTCCTCCAAGTGAGGTAAGTAGCTGAGCCAGTTATTGCCTAGAGCTGAAGATGTCAAGGGCCTTGCTTAGCCTTGACACCACACTGCTTTCATTGAAGAAGCCACAAGCCTTTCAAATTTAAATAGGGAGTCAGAGAACAAGAAGAAGTCACTTTACAATGTATTGGTTAACCAGAGGATGAAATATATTTATATCCTCAACATTTGCAAGGGCTTAGTATGCTAGAGTGTATAGAGCTGTGAGCTGGATTGTTTTGTAAATTGAGTGAGAGTAAAGCCACTCTTATATATCAGCCAGGTGATCATGCAGCCAATAGCCATTCAGTATTGTGTTGTGTTTTTTTTTTTTTTTGAGATAAAATACATTTAACATAAAAGTTGCCATTTTAGAGTGTACAGTTCAGTGATTTTTTTTTAACAGTTTTGTGCAACCATCATCACTATCTAATTGCACAACATTTTCATCATCCCCAAAAGAAACCCCATTACCCATTAAGCAGTCACTCCCTATTCTCTAAACCTTGGCAACTATAATCTACTTTCTGTCTCTGTGGATTTGCCTATTTGGACATTTTATATAAATGGAATCATGTCTGGCTTCTTTTACTTGGCATAATGCTAATATATATTTATCTTACTACTTTCTTATGATACTTTCTAGAAGTAGAATCATCCCATACATCTACCAAGTAGTCATTTCTTCTTTCCTCAAACGTATAATTGGGATGGACATACCTAACATTTGGAGTAGCACCCACATCAGATCCTTGACCTGTCAAATAAGAGCTACCACAGTGGGGAAGGCCAAGTGGAAGCCTTTGAAACTGCTGCATGCTCCCCTGGTCAAGATAGTGAATCAAAACCAATATCACATTCTGTGAGGGATGGTGGAGGTTAGGGCTAGCCTTAAGTATCTTAAAAATGTAGGGGTGATGGTCCCTATTCTGTCTACATGTAATTCATTAGCCTGTCTTCTTGCAAAACTGGGTGGATCCTGGAGAATGTAGACTCCAGCAGTTTAACTGAATAGCCCTAATTATGGCTGCTGGGATGCATGTGGTATCTTGGCTAGAGCATGTGAATATGTGGCCATTAATTTGGTGAATGCATTCTTTTCTCAGTCAGAAAAAAAGGATCAAAACCAGTTTGTATTCAAGTGGCACAGATATCAGTATACCTTTATAGTTTTTCCCAGGTCTATATAAACACTTACACTCTTGTACTCTTTGTCATAATCTGGTCAGAAGAGACCTGGACCATCTGGCCATTTCATAGAACATCACTTTGATCTATTACACTGACAACGTCATGCTATAATCAGCATGAACAAGAGCCCTGGATAAGATATATGCTGTTCCACATGGATTCTGTCCCATTCTTTGCCAAAGTGAATGTATTTGGTTTTAAAATATGTCCACAAATTGTTTGATACCTGTCCCATCAAGAGCCTAATTCCCCTCCCCTTGACCAAGCCAGTCCCTGGTGACTTGAATCTAACAAATAGAATAAAGTAAAAGTGATGGTGTATGACTTCAGAGACTAGGTCATAGAGGTAGTGCAGTTTCTTTGTCTCTCTATCTTTGGGATCATTCATTCTGGGGAAGCCCACTACTGTATTGTGAGGATACTCAAACTGCCTATGGAAAAGCCCACATGGAGAAGAACTGAGGCTTCTTGATAACACCCAGCACTGATTAGCTAGGAACACCAGTGAGCCATCTTGGAAGCAAATCCTTGAGGCCTAGTCAAGTCTTCAGGGACAATAGCCCTTTATAAACCTTTATGAGAGACCTGAGCCAGTTAAGTCACTGTCTGATCCCTAACTCTCCATAAATGTTTATTGTTTTAAGCAACTTTTTGGGGTAATTTCTTATGCAGCAGTAGATATTAATACACAGCCCCACGAGCTATGTATGAGAGTTCCAGTTGTCTGACATCCTTTCCAACACCTAATATTTACCTGTTTTTTTCATTTTAGCCATTCAGGTTAGTGTGTAGTATTACTGCATTGTGGTTTTATTTTTTAGTTTAATTTTTAAAGTTTATTTATTGAGAGAGAGAACTTGAGCAGGGGAGGGGCAGAGAGGGAGGGAGAATCCCAAGCAGGCTCCATGGTGTCAGTGTGTAGCCTCATGTGGGACTTGATCTCATGAACTGTGAGATCATGACCTGAGCTGAAATCAAGAGTGAGACGCTTAAGTGACTGAGCCACCCAGGTGCTCCACTGCATTGTGATTTTAATTTGTATTTCCCCTGTGACTAATGAATCTTTTTATTCATAAATATATGAATAATATATACATATGATAAATATGTACATATACATATACGTATACATATGTATATATGATATATATGACAAGTCCAGACAGTGTGTGCAGATTATATATCATATATATATTTTAAGCAGTGTATATTTATGATATATATACACACACATTTATCATATCTATATCTACACATACACATATACACTGTCTGGATTTATTATTTTGTTAATTTCGGTTTTTTTTTGTTAATTTTGTTATTTTTTATTTTGTTGCTTATTTTATTACTGGTTTGTTGGAGTTCTTTATGTATTCTGGATACAAGTTCTATATATTGTGAATATTTTTTCTCAGTTTATCAATTTTTTCCTTCATGTTTAGCCCTTTTTATGTTCTTTTATTTTATTTATTTATTTAAAAATTTTTTATTAACTTGTTTTTTTTTTTATTTCTTAAAATTTACATCCAAATTAGTTAGCATATAGTACAACAATGATTTCAGGAATAGATTCCTTAGTGTCCCTTACCCATTTAGCCCATCCCCCCCTCCCACAACCCCTCCCATAACCCTCAGTTTGTTCTCCATGTTTATAAGTTTTGTCTGTTTTGTCCCCTTCCCTGTTTTTATATTATTTGTGTTTCCTTTCTCTTATGTTCATCTGTTTCGTCTCTTAAAGTCCTCATATGAGTGAAGTCATATGATTTTTGTCTGTCTCTGACTAATTTCACTTAGCATAATACCCTCCAGTTCCATCCACATAGTTGCAAATGGCAAGGTTTCATTCTTTTTGATTGCCGAGTAATACTCCATTGTGTGTGTGTGTGTGTGTGTGTGTGTGTGTGTGTGTGTGTGTATACAAATATATATATCTGTATATATATATCTCATATCTTCTTTATCCATTCATCCATCAATGGACATTTGGCTTCTTTCCATACTTTGGCTATTGTTGATAGTGCTGCCATAAACGTGGGGGTGCATGTGTCCCTTCAAAACAGCACTCCTGTATCCCTTGGATAATTAATTTTTTTTAATGTTTACTTATTTTTGAGACAATGCAAGAAACAGAGTGCAAGCAGTGGAGGGGCAAACAGAGGGAGACACAGAATCTGAAGCGGGCTCCAGGCTCTGAGCTGTCAGCCCAGAGCCTGATATGGGGCTTGAACTCACGAACCATGAGATCATGACCTAAGCCAAAATCGGACACTTAACTTACTGAGCCACTCAGGTGCCTCAATTTTTGTGTTCTTTTAAAGAAAACTTTTGCCAGGGCGCCTGGGTGGCGCAGTCGGTTGAGCGTCCGACTTCAGCCAGGTCACGATCTCGCGGTCCGTGAGTTCGAGCCCCGCATCGGGCTCTGGGCTGATGGCTCGGAGCCTGGAGCCTGCTTCCCATTCTGTGTCTCCCTCTCTCTCTGCCCCTCCCCCGTTCATGCTCTGTCTCTCTCTGTCCCAAAAATAAATAAACGTTGAAAAAAAAATTTATAAAAAAAAAAAAAGTTTAAAAAAAAAATAAAGAAAACTTTTGCCTACTCCAAGTTCAAGAAGCTATTCTCCTATTTTCTCACTTTTAAGCCTTATTATTTCATACCTTTTGCATAGTTCTGCAGTGATCTGGAATTACTTTTTTGTGTGTATGGTGTGATGTGGTCAAGGTACATCCCTCCCACTCTATCCCCGTATGGATATCTAGTTGATCTAATAACATTTATTGAAGAGATTACTTTCCCTTCTGTACTATAGTGCCACTTTTGTCATAAGTCAAGTGATCATTATGTGTGGGTCTGTTTTGGAATCTGTATTCTGTTCTATTGCTCATTTTTTTTTTTAATTTAAAAACTTTTTAAAAATGTTTTTATTTATTTTTGAGACAGAGACAGAGCATGAGCAGAGGAGGGGCAGAGAGAGGGAGACACAGAATTTGAAGCAGGCTCCAAGCTGTCAGCACAGAGCCCGACGTGGGGCTCAAACTCACAGACTGTGAGATCATGACCTGAGCTGAAGTTGGATGTCCAACTGACTGAGCCACCCAGGCACCCCTCCATTGCTCATTTTGTATCCTTGCAGTAATACCATACTGTCTTAATTGTTACTATAATAAGTCTTGATAATTTGGTAGTGTAAGTCTGTCAGCTTGTTCTTCAGGACTGCCTTGGCTGTTCTTGGTCCTTTGTATTGCTATATGATTTTTAGAATCAGTTTGTCAATTTCTGCTAAGGAAAAAACCTATTAGGAAGGAAGGAAATTTGACTGGGTTTGCATTGAATCTATGAATGTGATATGTCTTTCCATTTATTTAGATCTTTAAAATTATTTTTTCTATAATAGTCTGTAGGTTTCCTTTTGGTGGTCCTATCTATCTTCCACACCCCTCCCCCTCCTGCCACCCTGGGATT
The DNA here is from genome assembly GCF_016509475.1 of Prionailurus bengalensis. NCBI lineage: Eukaryota > Metazoa > Chordata > Mammalia > Carnivora > Felidae > Prionailurus > Prionailurus bengalensis. The sequence goes on from NC_057346.1 coordinate 60,173,631, forward strand.
TGATGTATTTTTGACACAATAGTAAATGGTACTACTAAAATTTTAAAGTCTTATATTTCTTTTATAAAATAAACCATTTCAGTGTAATCTTAGCATTCAACACTTCCATCTTCAGTTTCTCTGCTACAGTGCCTTGCTTAAGAATGACTCAGGAGAGGGGTGCCTGGGCGTTCAGTCCGTTAAGCAGCCCACTTCGGCTTAGGCCATGATCTCGAGATTTGTGGGTTTGAGCCTTGCATGAGATTCTCAAGCCCTGCTTGAGATTCTCTCTCCCTCCCTCTCTCTCTGCCCCTCTCCCACTTGTGCATGTACGCATTTTCTCTCTCTCTCTCTCTCTCAAAATAAATAAATAAACTTTAAAAAGAAAAAGAAGAATGACTCAGGAAAGAATTCCATGTATACTGCTATTTCTTTACCCTCACCCAGAAGCCTTTTAAATAAGGATTATTGTTAAATTCAGTTAAATCACCTGCTTTATCTGTGAGTATACATAAGTTGTTTTTCAAAAATCTTACTTTTAATTTATAAAACTTTATTTTAATAAAAGAAATGTTAGACGATAGAGGATATTTTTTCTCTTGGACATTTTCCCTTTAGTGGTCCTTAAAAGGCAGTTCCTTTTGTATTTCATTGTTTAACAGAATGTAGCAAATCCTTTAACTGGCACATGAAAGAAAACTTACATTCTACCATATAGCAAATCGCCTATGCTCCATAATTTGTAATATTTTTTTAAATCTTAGGAAATATTTTGTATATGTTCAAAAAGCATTTGCTAACAAATGAATGCAATTTGAGAAATAGAAAAATATTGCTTTTCATGTACTATTTAATCTCATTTTTTACTGCAGCAAGAAGGAAATAGTGTTTCACCAATGTTATGTGCCTTTTGTTTTTCTCTATTAAGTAAGAAACCCATAAAGAGATTTCTTAACTGGATTGAATATCTCTGGACTTTAAACATCACAGAAAATATATAGAGGCTTATCTTTAGATTTAATTTTTAGATATGTTTTTAATCCTGATAGCTTTATTTCATTAAAAAAAAATTTTTTTTTTAATTTTAGAGACAGAGTGCATGAGCAGGGAAGAGGGGTAGAGGAAGAGAGAGAGACTCTCAGTCAGGCTCCACACTCAGCACAGAGCCTGACAGGGGCCTCACTCCCACAACCCTGGGATCATGATGAAATCAAGAGTCAGATGCTCAATCGACTGAGCCACCCAGGTGCCCGTATTCATTATTTAATATAAGGGTCAGCAAGCTATGCCTACTTCTATAAATAAAGTTTTATTAGAACACAGGCACATGCATTTGTTCACTTATTATCTATGGCTACATTTTTTTTTTTTTTTTAAGTAATCTCTACACCCAACATGGGGCTAGAACTCACAACCCTAAGATCAAGAGTCACATGCTCGACCAACTGAGCCAGCCAGGTGTCCCATCTATGGCTACTTTTATACCCTAATGGCAAAGTTATTTAGTTACAATAGAAAACATATGGCCTATGAGCCTAAAATAGTTACTATCTGACCCTTTGCTGAAAATATTTGCTGACTCTGATTTAATACACCAAGGCACAGTATATACCAAGGATACAACTCATTGTTAATAATAGATGTAAATCCATATTTTAAGTAGTCTCTTGATAATTTTGATTTTTGGGGGGACTGATTTATTATTTGAAGCAATTAGATTGTTTTTACCCTGTAATGTAGCTTATAGAAAAGTAATACTAGGAATAGAGGGGTCAGCTGTCACTTTCCTATTATTTATTTTTGTTTGTAATTTTAATAGTTTCTTCAATCCCTGCGTATTGTTTTTTTATTTTTCTTATTTGCAAGAATTCTTATTTGTCTATGTGGTAAGGGTTGGTTTGGTTGGGAAAAAAGTAGAAGCCATAATACATAAGCTCATTTAATCAGATATGTATTAACTGCAGTATGTCATAGTATCCTAAAAACAAATTAGTGACTGCAAGCACTGATGTTCTCCCTCAGACACCATGGAGCTCCCGCTCTATCCTCAAGACATCTTGCATGTGGTAGGTGATGTGGAAACATCTGACATACAGACCCAGAGAGGGCAGCATGGTTGGTCTGTACAGTTCATATTAGTAAAGCAGAATTCTTATATTTTAAGATTAAATTTTTTTCTTTTTTTCAATGTTTTTTATTTATTTTTGGGACAGAGAGAGACAGAGCATGAACGGGGGAGGGGCAGAGAGAGAGGGAGACACAGAATCGGAAGCAGGCTCCAGGCTCTGAGCCATCAGTCCAGAGCCTGATGCGGGGCTCGAACTCACAGTCCGCGAGATCGTGACCTGGCTGAAGTCGGACGCTTAACCGACTGCGCCACCCAGGCGCCCCTATATTTTAAGATTAAAAACAAATATAAAATAATTCTTTCTGTACTTTCATTGGAAAGTCTTATGCATCCCATTTTGGAGATGACTGTCTTAATATATATATTGTTTGTGTAAGTTCTTTCCGAATGTAGACATGATTACTGAATATAAATAAAAGTTTGTAGCATAATACAACTCTAAGTCCAATAAAGACTACCTTGTGTAGTCGGCAGCTGCAGTTACAGAATCTGGAAGCCAAGCCAAGCCTCGCTGAGATGCTTCATCTGTCCTTATCCTGTGTGGGCAGCTCTATTCCACTAAGATTTTGTGCCTGCAGCTAATTAAATCAAGGATTGATCCTTAGAACGGATAATATAGGATGGTGACTTCTTGCCAGTCTGCAAGCCACCAGAAACGCCACAGTGAGTAAGACCACCACCTAGCAGGCCTCATTAGTTGGGGATTTGCTTTGTGGAGTTGACAGAAGTTTAAGTATGGATTCACACTACCTGGGTTCAAAATCTGGACTTCTTGTTTTATTAGCTGCGTATTCTTAGACAATTTTACTCTCATCTCTGTAGGTCTCAGTTTCCTCTTATGTTAAGTGGGGAGAATGATACCCACTTTGTAGGGCTGTTGTGAAAAATCAGTTGCTCCATGTAAAGTGCTTAGAATAGTATCTGGCACATGTTAAAGAAATGCTCAGTGAGTATTTATTAGTTCACCTTTTGAAGGTTCAGATTTTGTCAGTACATTGAGAATATTTATCTCTGTAAGCAGATTGTCTTAACCAAGTTCACAAGGCTGGTATATAAAATGAGAATGCCAATTTTTAATTTCACCTCAAGAAATAGAACTATCCCAAGTACTGGAATCCCTGTTTTGGTAGGACCATGTCTCTTCTCCCTTTGGGTAGCACCATGGAACACCAAATCCTCATCAGAAAGGTTATGGTGAACATAGAATCTGAATTAGGGGCATTAGTTAGATGAATCCAGTGTTTTGCATATAATGCCAAAGTGGCTAAAATGGATATTTATTACCCTTTTAAGAATTTCTTCACTTAAAAGTCCAGATGTTTACTTCCAGCCTCTTTTGTTGCTTCTTTCATTCTGATCCACTCACCATGAACTTGGACTCTGAAGAGCCGGTGTTGTGAGGAAGCAGACCACAGTGGTGGTGGTATTTGGAGCAAGGTGGAGCTCCTGGAACAGCAGAGGTAGTGGTGTTCCAGGGGCCATGTTACAGATGCTAGGAAGAGTGGAGGTTGGCAGTGGAATGTGAGGTGTGCTGACAGACTCGTTCTGCCACGTGATTTTAGGCATTGTTCTTGGCATCCACCTCTGGTTTTCCACTTTTCCAGGTGGTCTGAGCTTCTCTTTTTTTTTTTTTTAAATTTTTTTTCAACTTTTATTTATTTTTGGGACAGAGAGAGACAGAGCATGAACGGGGGAGGGTCAGAGAGAGAGGGAGACACAGAATCGGAAACAGGCTCCAGGCTCCGAGCCATCAGCCCAGAGCCTGACGCGGGGCTCGAACTCACGGACCGCGAGATCGTGACCTGGCTGAAGTCGGACGCTTAACCAACTGCGCCACCCAGGCGCCCCTGAGCTTCTCTTTAAGATGTTATTTTTCTGTTTAGACTAGTCAGGTTCAATTGAGGTTGTTGAACTTGTAAACTAAGTTGTTCTTGCAACTGGGAACCCTGGCTGATACAGTGGCTACAGTTGCCTGATGCAGTGGTCTCACAGTAGGGAAGGAAAGGTCATGGGAAAGCAACTGCAATGTTTGAACTTTGTTGGTTCCTTCTCTCCTTGAGAGTGTTGGGATCACTGTATTCCCAGGGCCTAGAATTGTGCCTGGCATATAGCAGGTGCTCAGCAAATCTTTGTGGAATGAATGAATGATGGGCACATTCTGCCAGTGAACCCAGTTGTGTGTCTGTCAATGTGTGTTTGTGACTTTGCTCTTTCTCAGCTTCTATGGCTGATCAACCTCCCTGATCAGCCTCTGGCCTCTTGGGTCTCTGCTGTATCAGGTCCAGTGCAAGGGTTTAGCATTTAGGAGGAAATAACACCCTTGTGCCCTGAGTGGGATTTTTTTTTTTTTTTTAAATAAACCTATGTTGGACCCTCAGTAAATGAAAGGCACTGTACTAGGCTCTTTACCTGTGTTATCTCTATCTTCCTACAACCTTGTGAGATGGGTATTGTTCTTATTTTACAGAGATTACTAAAACTCAGAAAGATTTACTAAGTAACCTACTGTCACACAGCTCATGACTTGAATCCAGGCCTTCTGACCTTGTCCTTTCTAAATGACAGCTTCCATTTACAACTTTCTTTAGTAAGTTTAGTAAGTAGTAAAAGATACATTTAGTTTAGATATGTTACTACACTTGTTATCATATATAACAGTTAAATTTTACTGGCTTGGAAGCTATTCTGTCTTTTAAACTCACTTGGCTTGTCTGTGCTCTGTGGATTAAAAAAAATTTTTTTTTATTAATTTATTTTTGAGAGGCAGAGAGAGACAGAGCACGAGTGGGGGAGGGGCAGAGAGAGAGGAAGGCACAGAATCCGAAGCAGGCTCCAGGCTCTGAGCCGTCAGCACAGAGCCTGACGCGGGACTCGAACTCACAAACCACGAGATCATGACCCGAGCTGAAGTCGGATGCTAATCCACTGAGCCACCCAGATGCCCCTCTCTGTGAATTTTTTAGTTTAGCTTTAGGATTGGGATTGGGATTGGGGCGTGTGTGTGTGTGTGTGTGTATGTGTATGTATAGAAGGGCATCTCACAGAATCCTCCAAAGTACTCACAAGAACTTGAATCCCTTTTTGGTATCACAGCTTTCTTGGCATGCTGGAAGCCATAACTTCTTGAGTCTTCCTCATGAGGCTTGTTGGTAGAATAAAGAAAAGACCATGAACCCATAGACTTTTACACACACACACACACACACACACACACACACACACACACACAAATACTGAACTGTATTTGAATCTCAGATTTGCCACCTAATAACTTACAATGCTTGGTAAATTTCATATAGATGTCTTGCTTTGCTTTTCCTCTGATGCTGTCTCTGAGATTAGGAAAAACAGAAATACATGTCCTTTATCTCCACTTTTCCTTTTTGGTTTTAAGGTAGGCAGACCTCTGCCTCAGGTCTGCCCTTTAAGGAACCGTATGGGAATTGGCAATTAGCACCCACATTCTGGCGTAGTGAGGTCATTTGCTTCTAATTACTGAGCCCCTTCCTGGGTGTTATGAGATGATGACCTTCTGAGGATTTTGAGAAGTTGTTCCCGGTTCATTCAGTTTCTTGCCTCTCTTCTTGGTGGAGATGCTGAGGGTAGTACACCTGATATCTGTCTCTCCTCATCTCTAGAACACAGTGTTTTAGACTTTGGGTTCTCATAAATCAGAGCTGGGACTTTGAGATGAAGTTCTGTAAGCATGCTAATCAAGACTTAGGGATCATTTATTCTAGGCTTCTTGTATTTCAGGCATAGACACAAGCCTAGAGAGCAGTGTCTTGTTCAAGATGACACAGTCGGTCAGGGATAGAGTGAATATCTGAAGATATTTCCAAGGGCAAATGGAAATCCCTGCAAAGGCTAAGCCCCCTGAGGCCTACGGGAACATAAAGCTAGGAGGGTTGGGGAGGGTGAGGGATTTGTTCTGTGATTTCCTTCCCTGCATCTTGTTAAGAGTGAACACCTCACCTCTGGTTGCTTTGGTTTGCTCCCACATATCATTACTTAGAGTGGACCTCAGTCTGTAGTGGGTGATCTGAAACACACCCCAGTCCTAAATTGTATGCTTGGGGTTGTAGGTTACCAAGTTTACAGACAACAGTCTTGTGCCTCTGTGGACACGTGATCAGGCTATGAATAGATCTGAAGTTCTGGGAGAGCCTCAGCTCTTCCCCCACCTCTCCATTCCCAGCAGCCTGCCTGCTGGTAATTTCCTCAGTGCTCAGACAGCTAGACAGAGAATGGAAACAGGGCAATCTGCCCATCCCCTTTTAGGAGGCAATGCAGGCCCAAGTCTCTGTGAGTAGCCTCTGGCCTCTTGGGTCTCTGCTGTATCAGGTCCAGTGCAAGGGTTTAGCATTTAGGAGGAAATAATACCCTTATGCCCTGGGTGGGATTTTTTTTTTTTTTTTTAATAAACCTATGTTGGAGCCTCAGTAAATGAAAGGCACTGTACTAGGCTCTTTACCTGTGTTATCTCTATCTTCCTACAACCTTGTGAGATGGGTATTTATTACTCTTATTTTACAGAGATTACTAAAACTCAGAAAGATTTACTAAGTAACCTACTGTCACACAGCTCATGACTTGAATCCAGGCCTTCTGACCTTTGTCCTTTCTAAATGACAGCTTCCCTGTTTATAACTTTCTTTAGTAAAAATTGGGCTAGGATAATTTGGATGGACTATCCTTGGAGCCACGTGTGTTGTTGAATGATCCCTTATAACTCGGAGAAATGGGGTGAACCTGAAGGAACAGGAAGAAGGCCTGTCAGTCTGTGAGCAGCAAAGGGAGCTAAGTGGATGGCAATATCAGGATGGTACCTGCCAAACACCCATGTGACTTTAGTGAACCAGGTCAGACAGTGGCTGTCCTGCAGGCTACTAACCATATTCCTCAATATGGCATTCAAGGCACTCAGAGGTGGTGTTTCTGTTTCAAAGCCCCTATTTTACCTCTCCTTACCTTCTGTCACACAGACTGTTCTTCATTCTATTGTTCGTCAAATCTGCTGTCACCTTCCACGCATGGGCATTTATAGGCTCTATTATGATTCTAGTCAGAAAATAACTGTTGACCACTAGAGCTGAGCAGACAGTTTTGAATACTCAGTCATCCCATAGTCATTTTTAAAAAAAATGTTTATTTATTTATTTTGAGACAGAGAGAGAGAGAGAGAGAGCACATGTGAGCAGTGGGGAGAAGCAGAGAAGAGAGAGAGAGAGAGTCCCAAACTGATGGTGTGGAGCTGATGGCATGGAGCCTGATGCAGGGCTTGATTCTATGAACCATGAGATCATAACCTGAGCTGAAATCAAGAGTCCGATGCCTAACCAGCTGAGCCACCCAGGCGCCCCAACCTGTAGTCATTTTGGTCTGGAGCTCTCTCATTCATTCTTTCATTCATTTGTGTATTCAGCCATTCTAACATACTGGGCACTCCTTCTATTCCAGGTACTGTGTGAGGCCCTGGGAATCAGTATAATGAAAAGACAGGGTTTGGGTTCTCCTAGAGCTTACAGTGTAGCAGGGAAGGCAAAAATGAAGCAGATAATTATAATGAAGTCTGATGAGTGTCATAAAGTGGAAATAAGGGATGTGATGAGAGGGTACATACTGCAAAGGAAACTAATATTGTTTAGAGTGTCAGGAAAGACCTCACATTACCTGAGGAGATGACATTTAAGTGAGACCTGAGGATTGAGAAAAATTAGCTAAGTAAATGGGGTTAAGAAAGGTGCTTTTTAGATGGCAGGCTGAGTATATGCAAAGACCTGGAAGCCAGGTGGTAGGAAATAAGGCCAGATTCATGTTGCTTCATTTATTAAGCAACCATTTACAGATGATGAGTTATATCATGTGCACTGTGCTGGGGGCTAGGGACATAAAAAACAATCAGATGGCCCCTTCCTGCCTGGAGAAATTCAGTCAGGAGCAGTGGCATCACTTCTTGGTAACCAGTATGCTAAGGTCACCTTAGATCTTGGACTCAGTCTCCTTGGTCCCATGTGACAGGACTTAGCACCTTTAGAGAAATGGTCTGCCCTTGAGCATTTGGCCCATCTGTCAAGCAGAGAGGATATGGACCTCAGTTGGACGCTTGCAGCATTTGCTCTCATCCCTGCTTTCACACTCACCAGATCCTTGATTGATGGGGTTCGTCTACAGACTCGAGGTTGATGGAGGCCCAGAGATTGATTTTTTACCCCAGCAGGAACATAGTAGAGGCTTTCTGGCTGAGACGAAGTTGCCTTGGTTTTCAGAGCTTTTTATCCCTGGTCTCATACTTGTTATTCGGATTGAGTGGTATCAGACCCATCCATTTTCTTGAATACATTTCTGTTGTTCTGACTTGTGGCACTGCTTATGGACAGAAGTCTTAGGGGCAGTTTGTCTTGACTGTGCACTACATGACTGCAGGGTGCACAACAGACTGTTGTGAATGGGGCTGCCCCTCCCTAATTATGCAACAATGCATCCCTGTGGCTCTGGTTGAAGGGAAGTTATTTAAACACTGACTGTGTGCCTCAGGCTAGGTGGTTTATATTCTTGACTTCACTTAAGAGTCTCAGTAATGCTCTGAGGTAAATACTACTATTATCTCCATTTACATATGAGACACTTGAAGGCCCAGGGAAGCTAGCTAGCTGTGGCTGGGGTTAGAGCTCTGGTTGGACCAAAGTCCCTGCTTCTCTGCACTCCCAGCCATTTCCCAGTGTGGTTACAGACTTTACGTCTTGCTTGTCATCTTGTTGCCATGGCTTCCTTGGCCTTGTCTACTTTGACTTACCTGTCTGTCCTCTCTGTGTCAGTACTCCATGGATTCTCAGCATCGCTGAGGCTCAGGAATGTGTCTTGTTTGGGAGATACCCTAGAGTATCTAAATTTCTTTTCCCATCTAAATTTGTGTGTGTGTGTGTGTTTAGCATGAGGCAACATTATATCTGTAGGTAAAGTCACTTTCGAAAAGTAAGTCAGCTCTGGATTTGTTGGGCTGCCTTTCTTGCTCCAGCTTCCCCAGCACTGTCAGTAGGAGGGAAGCTGGGGATGATGGCTCATGAGAGAGGAGTTTGAGTGAAAAAGGCATTGGACCTGGGTGTGGGTGGTAGGATGAGATCCTCTCATTTGTAAATGAGTAGTCCCCTTTCAAGGGGCTTATGGTTCTCCTTTCTGCCTTTTAATGGAGGATCAGCCTCTACACCTGGGGATTCTGGAGCTACTGACCTTAGCATGGGAGGGCTTTTTTTTTTTTTTTTTTTTCCTTCTCTGAGCTGTCAGGGTGTAGGGGTGCACATGTGCTGTGGGAGAGGGAGGTGTGTGGGGCAGAGTCTGGGGAAAGGGGGCAGGAGGAGGGATGTGTATTCACCGCCTCACCTGCTTCTCTGCACTCTTTCTTCTCCCCTTCTCCCCGTCCCCTCATGGAGGCTTTGCGGTCTCAGTCTTGTTTGAGAAGTAGGGTCCTAAAGAACACGCGTCTCCTGCACTCATCTATCTTGTGTTCCAGATCCACCCGACTGCTTGGAGTTCTTGAAGCATAGCAAGCTTTTTCATATCTCAGGTCTTCGTACATTCTGTTCCCTCTGTCAGGAATGTCCTCATCTTCTCTACCCCAAGTATACCCACTGAGCCTTCAAGACCCAGTTTAGATGTCACCTTTTCAGTGACACTGCCTTTCATCTCTTCTGTCTGTGGAGGTAGGCACACTCACTTTTGTGCCTCCACAGCGCTTGGTACAGACCTCTGTTGTGCTGTGATTATTCGCTTAACTGTCTGCCTCCCTCCCCATGTATTGAGCCTCTTGAGAATAAGGAACAGAGTTGGTTTCATCTCTTGTTAGCAGGCACAGGGCCTGGGGGACATCAGAGTGTCAATAATTGTTGCTGTGAACTACGCTAACGCCTGACCTAGAAGTAGATGGTTGTGTACAACTCTCTTGTGTGCCTCCATAAACTAAAAAAGGATTCTCTTCCATAATTCAGTGTATTGCACGTCTTCCACATTCCCTAGCCCTCCAAACATGCACTGCAGTGGCTGACTTCCAGAGAGAACAGTGCCGTGCTCCACAGATGTTCTCTTTGTCTGCTTTGCCTTACCTTGCTCTTCATCTCACAGTGCTCTTCGAAGCCCCTGGGCCTGACCCAGGGAATGAGTGGGGAGTAAATGCCAGAAATGAGCCACTCTTGGCATCCTGAATCCTTGATTTGCAGGTTTGGCCCTGTGGGGCAGTGTGAAGTGAGAAAATGGAAATGAACCCGTACCCTGTCATAGCAGCCCAAAGGGCTCTCCTCCAGATTGTGAGTACTATCACCAGCTGCAGCAATGAGGCACTCCCCTTATTGCATTCTGGATCTAAGACAATCAATTCTTCTTCTAAGTTGGCTCACTTGGCTCACCCTGAGCTTTCTCACAGGGCTGAGAGCCTGAAACACGTCCTATCACAATTGTTTTTCCACCATCATCAGGCCACAGACTGGGAGATTGTTTATTCTTCTCCCTTCATTTTATAGAGGAGGAAACCAGGGTCCACAGGGGGCATGGGACCAGCGCAAGGTCATATGACTGGTGGCAGCCGAGGCTAGACACTGGTCTTCCCACTCCTGGCAGAGTGCTGCTCCCTTTGCTATACCTCGCTGCCTCTGATATCAGTTTTATTTTTCTGTTTGTAATTCCTGTACACTGTGAACTTGGTGAGGGTGAGGCAGCTGGGAAACTAGGTATCTTTTTCTTCGGTTACTCCCTCACTCCTATACTGGCTGGACACAGGAGACATTCAGGAAAGACTTGGTGAAGGACTGAATAAAAACCCAAGTTGGTCCAGGAAGACCTCATGAGCTAAGGTAGAAGAAGGCTAAAGTAAGCACATCCCTTCCAGTTTCACTGGAATATCTTTGGTTTTGATGATGATTCCTGTGGTTTGGCTTTCCCAGTGTTAAACACAACCTTGGCTGGAGCATGGAGGAGGTGTGGTTTGTAACACTGGTGTTTTATCCTTATGAAAGCCAGATCTGTAATGAAACTTCTGGGAAAATACCACATCTGGGCTAGCCAAGGATGCCTTTGGGTTTTCAGACCCCTCCCTTGCTCCCCAGCAGCAATCAGAGGACACAGATTGTGTGCAGCATCGCAAATTCCATTACAAATAGATAACATTTGTCCAGTGCTTACTATGATTTCTGGAACTATTTTAGGTATTTTATATTCTCTTAATCCTTACAATCCTCCATGAGTAGTTACTGCAATTTTTTAACTTTTCAAATTGACTTTATTGAGATATAACTTACAGAGAGTAAAATGCACTTGTTTTAAGTGTTCAGTTTTTTTTTTGTTTTTTTTTTTACAGATTTTTTTTTTTTAATTTTTTTTTCAACGTTTATCTATTTTTCGGACAGAGAGAGACAGAGCATGAACGGGGGAGGGGCAGAGAGAGGGAGACACAGAATCGGAAACAGGCTCCAGGCTCTGAGCCATCAGCCCAGAGCCCGACGTGGGGCTCGAACTCCCGGACCGAGAGATCGTGACCTGGCTGAAGTCGGACGCTTAACCAACTGCGCCACCCAGGCGCCCCTTAAGTGTTCAGTTTTAAGTGTTGACAAATATATATGACCTGTATGATCTCTCCCCGGCAATCAAGGTATAGAACATTTCCACCAATAAGCACTATTAATTATCCTCATCTGTATGGCAGAAAAGTGAGGTATAGGAGGAGTTAAGTGACATTGAAAGGATGTCCAGGGTCTCATAGCTTGTAAATGATAGGACCAGGATTTGAACTCCAGAGCCCATATTCTTAACTACTGTATTGCTTTCCATCTCTTCTTTTGTGGTCTCGCCATTGCCTTTCTTGCCCTGGTAGATAAGACATTAAGGAGTAAGATGACTTAGGCTAAAAGTCTAAGCACTAAAGGGGTCTTGGGCAAGAAGCCCAGAAGTAGGCAGTGGGAGGATTGAAACAGTGATCTCGGTACTAGAATCCCAGGACCCAAGCAAGCAGAACTACCTGCTTTTTGTCCAACCTTTGCCTCTCCACTCCTGGACCAGGGAGCCTCCTAACAAGGTATAAGATAGTACCTGAAAAAGGGACAGGCTTCTCTGCTTACACAACTGAGATAGTGAAATAGAAGAAAAGTCTCATTTGCTCTGAGAGTGCCATCTGTGGTATACTGTATCCAGGTCTGCGCTAGGCACTCTAAGGGCCAAATGGACAGGCCACTCTAAGGGAGGCAAGGTGGAGAGAGGTCCTTTGAAGAGGGGCTAGAGGAACCAGGTTTGGAAGCCCTTAAGAGAAAATGTAGTCATTGCCTTCATATCCTTGAAAGGCTGTTCTTTGGACGAGAGCATCAACTTGTTTTTCTCTGTGGCTTCAGAAGGCATAATTAGAGAGTCCTGTGGGTGGGACAGTATAGCATATTTTGGAAAAATTGAGGTACAGTAGATATGACATACCTCATCAGCTTGTCATCAGCTTGGAGTACGAATAAGGTCAGGTCTCTTTTTAATAGTAAGATTGATCTCTTGAACGAAGATGAAATTATCTGCAAGTTTAGTATGGTTCTCCTGGGGCCTTTCCTCTTCCCTCTTTCTCTTTATGAAGTATTATTGAAGAACTTCATAGGCTTATTTAGTACAAAGGAGTCAGGCTTAGTTCAAAACAGAGAACTAGAGGATCTTATTGGTGTGTTAGTGGGCCCTGTTTTCAACTTCTATCATTGGCACACAGTGTGGCTTTTATGAACGCATTTCTCACAGTGTGCTCTTTCCTTATTTAGTGTAGCCATAAGGACTTGGTTCTATACAAGGCTCAGTGGTTCTCTGACGGAAGATGACAGCACCGCTTCAGTGTCACACTTGGCCTAGACCTAGGTCTATGCTTAAGCTCTCAAAGTGAATGCTCTTCAGTTCATATATGTATAAGCTCATCCATTGGAGGAGGGAACCCTTATAGTCGTCATTTGGCAGGTCTAGAAGTGTTTCTAGATTTAGCCACATTTCAGTTCCAGAACCAGCCTTCTTCTACAATTATTTTGGTTACTGTATTAAGCTTGAAACACCCATTCAGACGTTTTGTTTCCTTGGTGTGAGTGAGCACTTACCGTAGGCTCTTAACATCCCTTTCTACCTTTAACTTGACTTAAGATCTCAGTCTGTCGGGGAAATTCTAACAGCATTGACTCTACAAGAAAGGGGTGAAGCCTTCAGTCTTTGGTCTTGAAAGGGCTTTGATCCTGTACATATTTGTGTTCATTCACTTATGTTCTGTTCCCCTCGCATACTAAGGGGTGTTGGGAACAGTTTTGCCAAGTCACAAAAGATCACACTGTTTTCTTTTCCCCATGGGTATTGTGTGCTCTTTTGTTTTATATTTATATGGTTAAAAGGGGATTTCCCTCAAGAACAAGGGTCTGCTCCAAGGTGATTTGATGTTTCTAAGGCAGAGGGGGCTGACAACTTTAAAATGGCAGTTTCCATAACTGAAGTAGTTTGAATTGTTGTTTAATCTGGTCTCCTGCTATACAAGGAAGATTTTTCAAACTACTAGAACTCCCTACCATTGGAGTGGGCCACCCAGAGATATGAGTGCTTTGACATTACAGCTGTTAAACAGACTACCTGCTTAGGGCCATTGTGAGGAAATGCTGAATTTCTTTAAAAAAAAAATTTTTTTTTAATGTTTATTTATTTGAGAGACAGAGAGACAGAGCCTGAGCGAGGGAGGGGCAGAGAGACAGGAAGACACAGAATCCGAAGCAGGCTCTAGGTTCCAAGCTGTCAGCACAGAGCCTGACGTGGGGCTTGAACCCACAAACCATGAGATCATGACCTGAGCTGAAGTCGAACACTTAACCAACTGAGCCACCCAGGCACCCCAGAAATGCTAAATTTCTTAATAAGACCACCATCCAGAATGAGTAAGGTTAGCATCAGAAGATGTGAAAAGGGGCAATTGGACCATGTAGGCTGAACCTGGATTGTGAAACTCTTTCCTCCATGGAGCAACCCTTACTAATTATCTCCATTATATCATACTAGCTTCAGCAGGGTAATGCTCTCCTTTTATGTTTGTGTCCAAGTTGGGCACAGGAACTTTTCTTTAGTGCTATATAAATGTGCCCTGCATAGAATGTTTGGACAAGACTCAGGGACAGCAATAGGAAAATAAACATAGTCATTGAAACTAGTTAATCTGGCTTATAAAATGTTGCTTGATGTCTGGGACACCCAGAGGATATACACATAAGCAGTGCCGTCATGATTATTGGGTGATGGGCTGGAAACAAGATGAGTGATGAGTATGAGTGAATGAGTTGGCCTCTGAAGGGCCGTCTATCTCTGAGATTATATGATTCTTCTAGGCCTTCAATCTTGAAAATTCTAGAACTGACTTTGTGCTGTGATTCCTAGAAATCTTATAGACCCAACAGTGGGTCAGGAAAGTGGGTGACTATAATGCAGTTGAGGTTACCACTGATCTCATTTCCACATTTCTCCCAACCACTGCTCTCCCCTTAGGCCAGAGAAATACGGAATAAAAGACAGCCTCTTATGTTATATATGCCTGATCACAGTGAAAAAAGAAAATAGCCTTATTCTTTGTCCTTGATGTTGATCTGTCCTTTCTCATTAGACCCTCTCAACACCTTGTGATATGGGCAAGAAAGCGCTTACTAAGCTCTTTTTAGAGGTGAATAAACTGAGGTCCAGAGGAGTTAAGTAATTTACCTGTCCATATTATACACTGGATTGACTGGTATCCTAAGTGCTCTCAAGAACTAGTTGTTAAATAAATGAAGCCCAGATTCTGTCTGTCCTTGGCCAGTATTTTGCTACCACATAATTCTGAACCCCGTAGGGGCTTCCTGTGAGCATCTGCAGGATTGGCTGGTTTTTGCTGACCTTCCCTTTGGGATTCCCTCATTCTGTAGCTGAAGCTGTGTGCACTCTTTAGAGAGCATCAGCCCAATTGTGTTCCCTACAGAGTGGGATGGGAAAAAACATTCCACCCACTGTGATTCTTTTTTTGTTGCTTGTTTTCTGGGATCTTCATATCATTGCCGACAAGAGTGACTCATAGACTTCACTATATGATTTTCTTGGTTAAGAGGACTTTTTTCTTAGCTCTAGAAGAAATTAATTATAGTTATATGGTTGTATGGTTATGGTGCCGATATTCGGCGGCTTTACCCAAAACACTACAGATCTCTCTTCTAACTAAGAAGAAGTTAGAAGTTACTTTGGCTCGGTAACACTGTGCAGCCACTGCGTGCCCAGCCATGTGTTAGGTGTCTAGAGGAAGCTCTTGGGTTGAAGGGCTTACAGTCCAGTTGGAAAGATAAGATGCACACATAAATAGGAAAACAGTTTGACACAATTTTAAATAAAACGCAAAATCAAATGGTATACATGTAAACATTTAAATGTGGGGAGTAGGTCATAAGGGGCTTAGAAGGTATTGTGGAAAGAGTGTAGTTTAGAACTGTGGGCCACTGACAAGTTAACTCCCTGCACTACTTTTTCTTTATCTGTGAAATGGGTATAGTAATAGCAGCCTCCCGGGGTTGTGAGGATTAAATGCGGTAACGTGTCTAAAGCACCAGCATAGTGACTGATGCTTGGTAGGCATGAAGCCAGTGGTGATTCCCGCCCTCCCACCCCCTTTTCTAGGAGCTTTCCTAGAGGAGCTAAGCCCGACAGGTTGATTAGGATTATAAGGAGGGAAGGAAGGAGGATGGCAAGCCAAGAATGAGGGGCAGGTCCTGTGAGTATGTCAGTCTGGTGGGAATGGAGGGTACATGGGAGAAGCAGCGAGAAGTAAAGCTAAAGAGACAGAAGTTTGGACTTAACTGAAAAGAGATGTTACGATGGGAGGTATATTTAAGCCCTGTACACATGTGTATGTATGTATATAAAGGTCCTTATCGCACTCTGCAGCATAGCATAGTAGCTAAGAGCTTGGACTCTAGAGCCAGGCTGCCTGTCTCTAGCTGCTACCACTTAGTTTACTTCTCTGGGCCTTCGTTTCTTGATTTGAAAAATGGAGTTGATGATAATGATACCTTGTAGGGTTTTCATGAGGGTGAATGAGATAAATATGAAGTGCTTAGAGTAGTGCCTGACACATAGTGCTGCCTAAATGTTAGCTGCTATAATCATAATTATTTAAATGGTACAAAACTTTTATAAAAAGTGTGCACCCTTACTGATGAACTCTAACAATAAACAAAAAAACTGATCCATTAGCTGAGGGATGTCAGTTGACTGGCGTTTACAGTTTGAAGGCCTCTGCTATAGGTTACAGGGTCATCAACACGGGGAGTGAGGTGAGGCCTGTGTGAAGTGGTGGTAAACAAGATCTGACAGGAAGGTGCAGGATGAATTGGGGGGTACGTTTGGCAGGGGGCTCTTGACATGGGGCATGTCCGTGTTGAATCATCTGGTATAGTACATTTGTTGCATGTGGAGGTGATTCCTGGTAGGTCTTAGGCAGCCTCGTCAAAGGACTTGAGTTCCATTGAGGGGTGTGTGCCACACTACCACGGTAAACAGTGCTGCCATAGAAAAAGCATTACTACATACTTTTTGAGTGGATACATGTTTTTCAAATAAAATAGAATCATCATTGAGGAGGAGGCTGAAAGTTCCCCTCAGGGTGGAAAGTACGAGGATTGGACTTAACAGTAGGGCAGGATTTGGTCAATGCATGGGGATGAGAATGGGTTTAGTGGATGATCAAGTTAGTAGCCAGACTTTTGAACCCAGTTTTTCTGTTCCAGCGAGTTCTGCAGAACGGTGTTCCTTAAACAGCCATATAATATCTAGACTGTACGTGGCAATCTCATCATGTGGCCTGCGAAAGTAGCCCCCTTTTCCTGGGAAGAGTGGTCTTTGTTTCCCCAGGTGGCACACTGCCAGCTTCTTTACTGATTTGCAAGTCCCACAAGGGCCAGGCTGAGCTGGTGTTCTATGGGGTTGGGGATGGGAAGCTACTCTCTTCCGTTTTGATAGTGCTTCAGGAAAGGCTCCCCTACCCTTCTTTCCAGTGCTGCTTGTGCTCTGTGCCTAGGCTGGGCCTAGCTGGGACATGGGTTTAGTGATGGGTGGGTAGGGTAGCAGGGACTGTTGGATTTTCGGCTTCCACTAAATGAACTCCAGTTTCTCATGATCTACTTGCTTTGCTCTCTATTTGTATAGCATTAAAGGATTTTTGTCTTCATCTTGGCCAGCTCAAAGTTAAACCATGAGAGGTTTTCATTTTAACTGAGCTATTTCTCATTTTAGCTGGCTTTAGGTTTTAAGTCTTAAGACCATTAATGGTGGTATCCCCCAGCAGAGCTCTTTGTGAGATAAGGTGGCTCTGGCTGCTGGGAGCCAGTTTGCAAGGCAAGAAGCAAGTGTGTGAGCGCCAGATAGAGGAGTCTTTTGTAGAGTCTCTAGCTTATGCTCAGTACTTTGGGTCTGTTTGAGTGCAGAGCGGATCTAGGTGCACTACAGAGTTTGATGGATTTTACCTGGAGCAGATGCCCCAGGGGTATAATAAATATGATTTTTGAGGCAACTAGGGCTATAGCATATTTCTTTTATCCTAAGGCAGTTCTCGTGCTAGGAACCTGGGACTCTTTAGTCTGCCTTTAGAGACCTCTCCAACCCTGTCTCTGTGGGCTCAGCATTCTAGCATCCAGATGTTCCATATTCCCTAAGACTAAGCCAATGGCATTTTCTCTGGGAAGCCTTAAGAGAGAAGTAGTCATCTTGCTTCCAGGGAAGTTGGTATATCCCTTGACTGTAGCTCTTTCCTTGTATCCTGATTACCTGTCTTCTCTACTAGAAGGTAAGCTTCCCTTCCTGCGCCCCCCACCCCCAACCCGTAAAGCTATTGTGCTGTAATAAACAAAGATTATTTACTGCCAAACATAGCTGTTACCAAAAGATCCACAGGCCAATTCAGGTTTCTAAAAAACCCAAAACTTCCTGAATAGAGGAGAGAACAAACAGTTTTCCTTCTTTCCCCTTTCCATGTGTCTCCCACAGTCACATGACTAAGACTTGAAGAAAATGAATTGTCACATATATATATGCAAGGTTTCACATAAGTGATAGAAACAAATGAATTAGTGTAAAAAAAAAAAAAAGGCTTCATCTACAACCAGAAGTGCAAATTAAAATGTAAGCTTTTTGAAGGCAGAGTTGTTTTTTGTTTTTAAAGTGTGTGGCTCTAGTACCTAACATAAATTGTATACAGAATAAACATCAGTAGCCAAGAATGATGAATGAATGAGTTAATGTGGGCATTTAGTACTTTTCCTTCTTATCAGGAGTTTAAGACCCCAGCTGGGTTGATTTGGTGGGTGGACCTCAGGCTGGTTCAAATTAGCTGTCTTGTGTGCAGACTTAAGAGCGTGTGAAATGTGCTCCTGCTGGGGTGTTTCCCCCTGGCCTTTCCTTTTTGAGCACTCCTCTCTTCTCTGATTGCCATTTAAAGATCTGCGTGCTGAGGACGAGCTGCTGGAGGGAATGTTTCCCTGAGGACATGGGGTCTAATGGCAGCCAAGGCTTTGTGGTTGATTAACTCCCTGATTGAATCACTGATTTTGAGGCACCCAGGGAGGGAGCATGGGTATGTGTAGACCAAATTAAGAACTCTGCAAGTATGATGAGGGTGGACGGGGGGAGTGGGGACTGGGTGGCGGTGGGATGAAAACAGGATGGCCAGAGAGTTTTAAACTCTTCCTCAGTCCCACGTTTTAGATTTCCCTTTTTGTGGTGGAGTCAGAGCAGTCTAGTAGAAAGAACAGAAGCCAAGGGGCTTGACTTTTTTCTGCCACCAACTCACCGATGTGTTGGTCTCATTTCCTTCATTTGTCGAGTGGGGTGAGGAAACTCTGCCCTGCCTGACTGCCTTGACTGTAGTGAGGTCTGGTGAAGTGTTGGATGAGAAAGCTCTGACCAGAGTGGGAGAAGAGTACAGTGACACTGGTCACTGGCCCATCTTTTCTCACCAGAGTCCTCCTGTCTCTGGAGGAATCAGCCATGGTAGCCCAGTCCTTAATGCTCAGGTTCCTCTGAACTTTCTGTTCTTTCCAGCCTCTAGGTCATCACTCTTTATTCAATAATGTGGGTGACCCAGAAAGCATTGACAGTTCCCCGACTGGAATTCCTGTAGACCAGGGGCCATGTTATTTCTCCGTGTATTCCTCTGTGTCTCCTTGGGACAGGTTTGGAAGAGCAGGCACTTGCTAAACAATTTCTTGAAAGAGAGTTTAAGTTTGAATACTGGATCTGCCATATACAGTACTAACTTTATGACTATGACCAAGAGACTTGGCTTCCCTAAACCCTAGTTTCCTTTATCTGTTAAATGGGAATCATAATCCTTGTCTTTCAGGGTGAGAATTGAATATATACGAAATTCCAGGTGTTGTGTAAATGTAATTCCCCTCCATATCTGCCAGCTGTGGTACGTGGGGCCCAGTAATCTGCTAACTACAATACTATAGTACCTCCATAGTGACCTACTGAGCCCAGAGTTGCTCCTGAGGTGATGTTTTCTGGATATTTAGGTCTCAGACAGAAGAAGAAAGCAGAACCTTGGGGTTTCCCTTAGCATTTCCGCCCTTTTCTATCTGCCTGCCCTGCTTGCTTGTTCTTCCTTGGATTCTGTTCCTAGAATAGCCAGAATATTTTTCTGCCTCTTCATTTTCCGAAGCGTCTTCACCAGCCAGAGCACTTTTGTTTTGGCTCTTCTAGGCTTGCTCTGTTTGGTCTTTGTTATTCTTCATTAGCTGTTACTATTCCCGCTTATTTTCAGTTTCCCGACTTGTTGTGCTTTGTCCACGGCTAACACAGCATCTGAGGAAAGTCACTTGGTCGGGCTCCCTCTAGCCACACAGGTCTGTGAGGTGGAAGAGCTGAGTTCCTGTGCTGGCTGTGCTATCTCTAGCTGTGTGACCTTGGCCGAAGATCTTGCCCTCTCTGGGTCTCACACCTCTCATCATTAACATGAAGGATTTGAACCAAATAAGTGGTTTGTAAGGGTCCTTAAATTCTGAGTTTGAGTTTGGACAAGGCATTTTTCTTTTTGGGGGGTTCTTAGCTTCCTCATCTGGAAAACCAAGTAGGCTGGACTAAATAACTTATACTCACTTCTAGGCCTAAATATTTTCTCCTCGTTTTTTTTTTTTTTTTTAGTTTCTTTCTTCTTTTTCTGCCTTGTATTGCTTTCTGGAGCATTTCTGTGACAGTTAACAGCTGTGGACAGGAAACCCTTGAACACTTCTAACTTGGCAAAGGTTGCTGCTCCCTCTGAACCTCATCCCAGCCCATTTCCTGTGTTTACAGCGTTTGGGTTTTTTGCTTAGTGACAGGCCTGACAGGTCATACTCCAGTTCTCCTCCATGGCTTTGTGTGGGGTAGACCAAAATGAGCACCGATTTGGGAGTTTGGGAGACAAGGTTTCAGTCTCCGCTCAGTTGTATGACCTTATGTAAGATACCTGCCTTCTCAGAGTTCATTGTCCTCATCCGTAAAGCCAGAGAGTTTAACTAGCTCCGATACTATAGGATGTTAATATTTGCCTCCCTTTTATTCTCCCCGCAGGGACCTCTGTTTATCCTGTTTCTTCCACATACTCCAGTGTGGAAGGGACCCAGGGTAGCTGCCTTTGCATTTCCTGTGTGGGACAAAATAATAGGAAGAAAGGAAGTCAAATTGCTATCTCAGGCCCAGATTGGCATCAGAGAAAAGTTGAGGTACGGAGCTGGTGTGATCAAATTGCCCAACATATCAGCTATATAGTTGGTAACCAGGTGGACACCAGTTTGCATTTATTCTTATCAACACTCTAGAGAGAGACAGTATCCCAGTTCCAGCCTTACTTTTACCATTTATGTGACTTGAGCAAGTCATTTAGCAGATCTGGGCCTGTTTCCTCATTTTATATTAGGGATAATACAAGTACTGACTTTAGGGTGCCTGGATGGCCCAGTCAGTTGAGTGTCTGACTCTTTTTATTCTTTTGTTTTTTTTATTTTTGAGAGAGAGTGGCAGAGTGTAAGCGGGGGAGGGGCAGAGAGAGGGAGACACAGAATCCGAAGCAGGCTCCAAGCTCTGAGCTGTCAGCACAGAGCCCAACACAGGGCTTGAACCCACGAACCGTGAGATCATGACCTGAGCCGAAGTCGGACCTTTAACCTGCTGAGTCCCCCAGGCACCCCTGAGTGTCTGACTCTTGATTTTAGCTCAGGTCATGATCCCAGGGTTGTGGGATTGAGCCCTGAGTCGGGCAGAGTCCTGAGCATGGGGCCTGCTTGAGATTCTCTCTCTTTCTCTGCCCCTCCCCCACTCATGTGCATGCATGCGCGTGCACACACACACAGGCGCGTGCGCACACACTCTTTCTCTCTAAAATAAAAAATAAAAGGACTGACTTTACAAAGTTGTAAGAGAGTACAACCTTTTATGTACAAGTCCCAACATAGTTCCAGACATATTTGTCCCTCCTTTCTCCCTGAGACAATAACAATGTACTTAATTCTGTTCTTGTGTAGATAACAGGAGGACACTCAGGTCCCACTGCAGAGTCCCTAACATGCCAGCTGGGGACAGAGTCCAGTTGTGGTTGGAAGAAACCTTGTGAGTTTGTGCTTGAACCAGACTGAGCTCAGTGCTGTGACCTCAGAGGGGAGACTCATAGGGCCTAAAGTGGTTAAAGAAGGCAGGTGGGCATAGGACTTTTCCTGGACCTTGAAGGGCCACCAAGTCTTGCCCATGAGGAGCTGGAGGGAGAGTGGCTCCAGGTGCCCGTTCACCCTTGCTCAAGCTGGTGCTTAGTATTCATGTGTATTGGCAGTTACGTCTTCCCTTCCCTCCCTCTTCATCGGGGAAGTTACTATCCAAAGGACTTCTCCTTTTTCCTTTTACATTTTTGAGAGAAAGAAAATTTGAAGGCACAAGGATGGCATAACATTTATTCAGAGCAAACTAGTTTTACTTTAATCAATGGGCTAGGTAGTTTGCTTGCATAATCTTAAATACTTAGAAAATTACAGTATTATGCCACTTTTTACAGCTGAAGTAACAGTGCCTCCAAAAGGTTAAGCAGTTTTTTCAGCTCAAAATTAACAAGTTATAATGACGAATCAAAAGAGCTCTGCACAATAATTCAGTACGACTTCAGCCAGTTTATTCACCCAAGTTCTTAGTAATCTGTAATAGTCGTCTTGTGCTTATCTTTTTCAGATGGCTATCTTATTCCTGGCTCCTACTATACTTAGCTCTTGTTCTTAGCAATAATTCTCTATTCTGTAGATCTCTAGTTCTACCGTTGACTTAGATTCCACCTCATTATGCAACATTAGCTCCCTCAATTCTTTTTCCAGATATTTACCAAGCACCTAACTATAGGCCAGACCAGAGATGGATACAAATACCAGTTCCTGCTTGGATCTTTCAGTGTGATGGTTAGACAAACGATTACAGTAAAAACAACTTGGTAGTAATTGAATACTTACTGTGTGCCATGCTTTATTTGAAGTACTTTATATATTTTCATTTCATTCTTAAAACTCTATCAGGTAGATACCGTTTTCTTCTTATTTTGTAGATAATGAAATGCAGGCATACAGAGGTTAATTGGTCTAAGTTGTGATAGAGAGAAGCACAGGGACCATGTGGGCACAGAAGAGGGGCTCCTAATCTAACCCAAAGAGTCAGTGTAGAGAATACTTCCTAGAGGAATTAGAAAAAGCCTGAGTAGAATCTTGAAACTTGAGTAGGAATTAGTCAGGTGTAAAATGGGGCAAGGATATTGTAGGCAGAGGGAACATTGTGTACAAAGCCACAAAGTGAGTCTTGCGTATTTATGGAACTCCAAGTAGTTTAGTGTGGTGGCAGGGTAAGGTGTGTGTCAGTGACTGGTATGGGATAAGGCTGGAGAACCTGGTAGGGACCACCTCCTGAAAAGCCTGTATCCTTTGCTACATTATATTTGTTATACCTGCTAGTGGTTCCCAACTTGAGGATTTAGAACTCTGAAAGGGGCCCTTGAAGGGTGTCTCGTGAATCCATATTATTTTCTTAGTTGTTTTTCAATCTGTGGATACTAAAAGTATAACTATTATTAATGGAGCTTTTGGAATTCCTCATTGAGAAAAAGTTAGGAATCACTGTTGTAAGAGTTGGGGAGCTTTGCAAAAGATTTTTTTCTTTAAATTAGAATATTTATTGAGACAATTCTAGACTTACATGCAGTTTTTAAAAAATGCAGCGTGGCGCTCGGGTCTCAGTCTATTAAGTGTCTGACTTGATCTCAGCCCAGGTCTTGATCTCAGGGTCATGAGATCTCAGGCTCCAGCATGGAGCCTACTTAGAACAATAATAATAATACAGCGAGATCGTTGGGAAACTTTGCAGTTTTCCCCACAGGAACATTTTGACAAACTGCACTATAATATTATAACCAGAATATTGACATTAATAAAACCTACCAATCTTGTTTAGATTTCCCCAGTTTACTTGTACTCGTGTGTGTAAGTTCTGTTCCAACACTGTTAAGTATCCTTTATTTGACCTTTTATAACCACACCTTTCTCTCCCACCCCCTTCCCTGTTCCTAACCCCACTGTTCTCCATTTCTAAAGTTTTATGACCTTTCAAAAATATTGTATAAATGGAATCAGAGTTTGTAACCTTTTGGAATTGGCTTCTTTCTTCAGCCGTAATTCCCTGGAAAATCATCCAAGTGATTGTATGTATCATGACTTTGTTCCTTTTTATTGCTAAATAGTGTTCCATCATGTATATTGTATATAACCATTCCCTGAAAGATGTATGGACTGATCCCAGTTTTGGGTTATTAAACATAAAGCTTCTATGAACATTTGTATACAGATTTTTTTTAAGTTTATGTATTTATTTTGAGAAAGAGGGCATGTGGCCAGGGGAGGGGCAGAGAGAGGGAGAGAGAGAATCCCAAGCAGCCTCTGTGCTGTCAGTGCAGAGCTTGATGTGGGGCTCAAATTCACAAACTGTGAGATCATGACCTGAGTTGAAACCAAGAGTCAGACGCTTAACCAACTCAGCCACCTAGGCGCCCCTATAAACAGGTTTTTATGTGAACCTGTGAAGGATTTTATTCAGGAGCATGGAGAGTGGTCTAGTCAGATTGGAATTTTAGAAAAATTGTACTGACTGCTTTAGTAGAGGATGGGTTTGAGAGAAACGAGCAGAGACAGGAAGATCAGTGAGGAAACTGTAGTTACCCAGGCAAAGTACATGGAGATCTGAGCTCAGATCTCTGTGAGCTGGAGCATAGAGGCCTTTCCTCAGAAATCATACTAGGCTCATTCCCATGTGGGAGCAGGACCAGGGAGCCTGGGCAGTCAGGAGGCTCAGGCACACTCCATTCTGGATAGTTAGCCACCCTTCTGGGGAGATGTTATCTGGATCCATAGCTGAGAACTGCATCAGGTGAGGAAGGGCTGCAAATCAAGTCCTTGGAATGACCATCCTGACTGCAGGGTTTTTCAGTAGATGTTCTTGGTTATCTAATCTCAAGAAAAGAAGAAAGGGGGTCAGTTATCTTCTTTGTATTGTTTGAATGGAGGCTTATTTGGGGCAGAAAGATGGTGAGAAGCTCTTGCCTGGTTCTGGTCTCTGGGAGCCCAGGCATGTGTTCTCTGGTAGGCCATCCAGCAGTGGGCCTGGGTGACCTGAGGATGAACTCCTGCTGCAATGGTCCCTGGAATCAACATTGTTTTTACCCCGTGTGTGTGCCTGGCTCCCCAGTGTTTATATCTTCCAGGCATTTATCACTGTGCTCTTGGGGTCACTGTGATCAGGACTGATTGTTGAGAGCCAGCTCCACTCCTGAACTAAAGGGTATAATCCTAGAGGGTCCACTAATGGGTTGGACACCTCCCCTGGGCACTGTGCAATGTCCTTATCTGGACAAGTCCTTGGATGCCCACTCAAACACTTTTAGAAAACTTTTCCCAGCAGAAATCTGTTTTGAGTTGTTTGTAATTATTTTTTTGGCCATCTCAGACCCTGACAAGTGCTGGCCAGGATGCAGGAATGTTTGGGTCGGGTGCCAGGTCAGAGAATTTGGGGCAACTTTTGAACAAGCGTGTGTTGATTTAATTTCTCTGGGGTTGTCATGCTTCTTGGCACAGATACCTTTAGAATGTAAAGACCTGTGGTATGTGGGACCCCAAAGCTAAGAAAGCAAATCTTCAAAATCTGTAAGCAGCTCTCAGTTGTCCCTAGACCGGGTCTTGTGTTGTCCAGTGCCATGCCTGACACAGGGGAACACCAGAAAAATCAGACTCGTGTACAGTTGGGAAGATGAGACTCAGGTAAAGCAGAGAATAGAGGACCAACAAGCAAATGACTAACACTTACAGGGCTTCACTGTTTTTCAAAGGACTTTCTGGATTTTTCTGATAAGAGAATTAATCCTTAGGAATAGTCAGAGTATAGGAAAGTTGAAATTTAAGTACCTGCACCTACCACTTCTGTGATTCAGTATATATTTTAATAATTGAGAAGAAGGGGTGGGGGGACCCTGGAGAGCAGAGAAGTGTATCTTACCTCTTTTTGTATCCCTAGTGCCTTTGGCTAGTTCAGCCAGCTAGTTCAAGGTCAGCAAATAGGTGATTGAAAATCAGAAATGAGTGTTGAAATGGTAGCATGTGAACACTGAACAGGGGGCCAGAAATTTTTAATTTAGTTAAAAAGGTGATAGAAATAAAAGGGAAGGCAGATAGGCTGTTAAGCAGATGGACAAGTGTGCAGAGCCCTGTAGATGTGGGAGGAGGCATGGGCAGTCAGAACAGCTAGAAGTCCCCTGCATCAGAAGCCTGCGTTATTGAGGTCATGGCCTGCTTGGTGGGGACTAACTTTAGGAATTAGCCACCTTCTTCTGGAGGGAAGCTTTTTGTGAAATCAGTATTTGAAGAAAAAAATACTGAGAGGAGGAAGAAGGTAGAAATGGGGTGGCTGAGTGGAGAGAGGAGAGAGGGCTGAAGATTTCATTTCTTCTAGCAGGTGATTATGTTTCATATGCTTAAATAGAAGCATATTCTTTTGCTCTTTTTGTTCCTCCCTGCAGAGCGTGCTAGGGACTCAGTACTCTGTCTCTAGTGTCTTTTTAACTTTGTTTCTAAGTCTTGATAAGGAAGGTGTCTCTGGCTAGTGCTGGACCTGAAGAAGTTAAGGCAAAACCAGGAAATTCTGTTTTACCCTGCTTGGGGAACGGCACAAGACCAGTTATGACTTCTGTGTTGGCCCTTAATAGGCAAGCAGAACCTAATTAAACTTGCCCCTATTCATGAGTCTTGGAGGGTAAGGGTTAGAAGTTTTAGGGAGCCCTCTTGAACACTCATCTGGATCTCCCAACCATATAGCCTTGCCATAGGAAGTTAGTGAGACTTCTAATCTGGTTCTGCCACTAGTTTGCTGGCCAACCTAGTGCAAAACAACCCCCTTTCATAGTCTCAGTTTCCTTCTCTAGTTGTAAGGTAGGCAGTGATCCTTGATGCCCCCCAAAGCCCTTCCAACTTTGCCACTTAGAGTTTGAGTACAATGGGGATCTCAGCCTCCACTATTCCCATTCTGCACCAGGAATTTTGTAAGATTGGTGAAAAGTACATTTTGACTTTGGGTCCTTTTACAAATCAATCTGTGTGAGATGCTGTGCCCCTTCCTCTTGGGCTTGCTTTGTTAGGTTGCCCTGCCTTCCACCCCTACTGTCTTCTACCTGTTTTCAGACTGGTATCTCCTGCTGCTCTGGTCTCTTGTGTCTTACTGTATTCTATTTTGTGTCTTTGTCATTCATACACTGTGTTCGTTCTTGTACTTTTTGTGGGCCAGGATTATGTTGCTTCATCTCTGTTTGAATTTGCTCTTTCATGCAGCTGAGTTCTTCTGGGCATTCATTTGTTCAGTCAGTGAATATTGATTGGAGCCCAGGTGTTGTGGTAGGGACTTCGCTAGGTCCTGGGTGTTGGTTCAAAGCCAGGATTCAGCCATGAAGGCAGCCATGGCTCCTGCCACTGTGGTGCTTACAGTTTAGTGGAGAAGAAAGATATTAAGCAAATTATCACACAGATAATTATAATTGTGAAAAGTGTTATCAATGTTGGAGAATGTATAATGTGGGCCTAAACCAGTTTGGCAGGGAAGACGATCAAGGAAGATTCTTTGAAGAAAAAGTATTTAAGTTCAGACCAACAGCATGTGTCAGAATCTGCAGGTCAAGAAAGAATGAAGAAGCTTCCATACAAAAGGAATTCTAGGTCATTCTCAACCTGGGTTGCACATTAACATCACCAGGTATAAGAGAGTATATGAAGCAGCTAGACTGGTGCTTCATACTGGTGCTTACTGGTGAGAGTATAAAGCAATGCAACTACTTTGGAAAACAGTTTGGCACTTAAAAGTTAAACATAACCCTGTCATATAACCCAGAAGTTTCACTCCTACTGGAGCTCCAGATGAAAAACTTATTTTCACTCAAGAAAAATGAAAACCTATGTCCACACAAAGACTTGTGCACGAATGTCCATAGCACTTTATTTGTGCTAGCTAAAAACTGGTGGATGGATAAACACATTGTGGTATATACATTCAGTGGAATACTACTCAGTGAGAAAATGGAGAAAAACTACTGATTCATGTGATAACCATGGTTGAATCTTTTGAATGCTGAGCAAAAGAAGCCAGCCACAAAAGAGTACATACTGGTGATTATATTTCTTTGAAGTTCTAAAGCAGGCAAAACTAATTTATAATGATAGAAATCAGATCAATGCTTGTGTGAGGAGGGCAGTGCGGTTTGGCAGTGAAGTACCAAGTGGGAACACTTTGGGGTGATGAAAATGTTCTATATCTTAATTGGGTGGTGGTTACACAAGTGCGTATGTTTGTCAGACACACTGAACTATGCACTTAAAATGGAGACATTTTATTGCGTGCAACTCTGCCTTAAAAAATATCCATGCTCTATTTTTATAAATGTCAAGGAAAGGCAAAACTCATCTCTGGCGATAAAAGTCAGAAGAACAGTTATCACTGTGGGGTGGGGTGAGGTGTAGTGGTCGTGATAGTATTGATTGGAAAGGGGCAAGAGGGAGGAAGTCTTCCTGGAGTATTTCTTGATTTTGGTGGTAGTTACTTAGATATATACATATGTAAAAGTTAACTGATCTATATGTTTATTTATATACTTTGCTGTATATATGGTATGTCTCAAAGAAAAACAGAAAACCAAAACTCCCCTAAAACCAAACCCATGCCTAAGTTCCATCCATTGAGATACTGATTTAATTGGTCTGGGACGGGGCTTGGGCCTCAGCAGCCTAAGTGCTCCCTAAGTGAATCTAATATGTAGCCAGAGTTGAGAACCAACGTGCTATGTGAAAGGAAGGGAGAAACTTGGAACATGAAAGAAGGATTGCACAAAGCTAAGGGAGTTGTTGGACAAGAGACCAGAAAGGTGGCAGCTGGCAAATCATTCTGGGCCTTAGAGGCCACTTTAAGAAATTTGAACTTCATCTTAAGAGTAATGAAAAGCTTTTGAAGGGTTTTAAGTAGGGAGATGACTTGGACAGATAATCAGCTGGTATGCAGTAGCATTGCCTATAGTTAGCATTCCTGTCAATTGCTTGTTAAGTATTCAGAATATCATTCCTGTGAGGAGAAGAAGGTTTGGAATAGTTGAGGAGTCTTGAAGGACTGGTGCTTGATTAGAGGTGGGGAGTGAGGGAGAATGAGATGTCAAGGTTTCTGACACCAGCAACTGGAGAAGTGGGAACTTTGGCAGGGGGTGGGGGCGGGGAACTAATGAGTTTAGATTTAGACATTATGCATCCGTTGATGTTCCTGTCAGACATCTATGTGGAGATATTTAGTAGGTAGTTGGATTCTGTGTGTTTCTGAGGGTCAGAAGGGAAGCTTGAAGCAGAACCATCATCTTACCTTTTTGGGGGGAGATGGCAATAGTTTTTTTGGGGGGAGATGGCATTTCTTTAAATGATAATTGAAGCTGTGAGAAGAGGTCAGATCCCTCCTGGAGAGAGTCATCTGAAGAGAAGAAAGCCCGGGACCAAACCCAGATTCTTTAAAACTCCAACATTTAAAAGTCATGTCTGGAGGAGAAACCTGCTTTGTACACTCAGAAAAGCAAAGATTTATTCATTCATTCAGCAGATCTATATTGAATACCTACTGTGTGCCAGGCACTATATGAGTCCCTGGGGATACCACAGGGAACAAAAAAGTTCCTGCTTTTGTGAGCCTTACTTCTACTGGGGGGAGATGGGCAGTAAACAAATCAACAAATAAGTGCATCATATGCAAGGTGGTGGTAGGTGCTATGAAAAAATGAAAAAGATATGACCTCTGTCCTCAGATATCCTCAAATAACTACAGTTGTAAGCTGACTGAAGTGAGGCCAGAAGAGGTACAAAGTCAGAAATGCTGGTGGAACTCAGAGGTATATCTCATTATGTTGCATATTGGAGCTTTATACGTAGTCAATGCTGTGATTTTTTGTTTCCACTGAGGGCTTTCTTTAATTTTATTTCATGTGAATTAAAAAAATATTCAGATCACAGGTTAGAGTGAAAATATAATTATCTAGCATTATAATAAAGATATAATATTTTTTAATGTTTACTTTTGAGAGAGAGAGCGAATGGGGGTGGGCCGGTGCAGGGGGACAGAGGATCTGAAGTGGGCTGTGTGCTGACAACAGTGAGCTCTATGTGGGGCTTGAACCCACAACACATAATATTTTTATTTTTATTTATTTTTTTAATGTTTTTTTTTTATTTTTGAGAGAAAGGGGGGGGGCAGTGTGCAAGCAGGGGGAGGGGCAGAGAAAGAGGGAGACACAGAATCCAAAGCAGACTCCAGGTCTGAACTGTCAGCACAGAGCCTGACGCAGGGCTCAAACTCACAAACCAGAAGTTCGTGACCTGAGCTGAAGTTGGATGCCTAACCAACTGAGCCACCCAGGTGCCCCACAACATATAATATTTTAAAGCATGCTGGTAAGAATTATAAAAGCCTTGGGGCGCCTGGGTGGCGCAGTCGGTTAAGCGTCCGACTTCAGCCAGGTCACGATCTCGCGGTCCGTGAGTTCGAGCCCCGCGTCAGGCTCTGGGCTGATGGCTCGGAGCCTGGAGCCTGTTTCCGGTTCTGTGTCTCCCTCTCTCTCTGCCCCTCCCCCGTTCATTCTCTGTCTCTCTCTGTCCCAAAAATAAAATAAAAAACGTTGAAAAAAAAATTAAAAAAAAAAAAAAAAAAGAATTATAAAAGCCTTTACTGACCACACACATATTGTAGGCCAGGCTTTTTTTTTTTTTTTTTTTAACTTTATTTTTAGAGCAGTTTTAGGTTTACAACAAAATTCAGAAGGAGGTACAGAGATTTCCCACATATCCTCTGCCTCCACACATGCATAGCCAACCCCATTACCAGGGTTACTTACCAGAGTGGTACATTTTTTACCAAGGATGAGGCTACATGAATATGTTATAATACCCAAAGTTCATAGTGTGTTACCTTAGGGTTCACTCTTGGTGTTATATGGGATGTTATTATTACTTTTTTCACATGTTCTCCCTGGGAGGGGAGACATCGGAAGTCTTTGGGGTAGTCTTTTGCTGCTTGGGTAGCTGAAACCAGTGCCTGCTTCGTCCATAAGGAAAACTCTTCTGAATTCCTGCCCCTGCTGAGAGGAGTCGGACCTCTTCTTGGATATGAAGACATGATGTTCCAACAAGGGCAGGACCATCCCTCAGGAGGCTGGATTTCACTCAGTGTGGGAATCTGACTCCTCTTTCCTCTGTGGCTAGACCTACAGTGTGCTGTATTCCACGTGGGACCTTTCTTGCCAGAACTTCCTAGGTCCAGGGAACTAGTTTAGTTCCCTTTCTCATTCTTTACCCTTTTGTGTAGAGGGTACTTTCTCCTCCCACGCCCCTTCCCTAGACCCCCAGCTCAGCCTCATTCTGCATTCTGTGCTGTTTTATCTCTGGAATCTCAAGGCCCTTGGTCCTTCAGTCTTCCCAGGGCTGGTACTCTCAGTCTTAACAGTCTTTTGAGTCCTTTCTAAGGGTAAGGGTGGATTCTGACCCCATCTAGAGTCACTGCAGAGCTTGCTGGTTGTGCTTGGGGGGTGGGAGGTCAAGTGGGAGAAATTAACAATCAACAAATGAGACCCCTGCTGGCAAAATTTATCAGTTTTCAGATTCCCCTCAGGTGCCAGCCAAGTGGTAGGGAACAGTCTGACCAGCGCCTTTCTTTACTCCTCATCTGTACCTTCTTCTTTGACTGCTGTTTGTCCCACTTCTTTACCTTTGGGCTTGTGTCTCACATCAGACAATCCATGGTCAGGCTCAACTGCAGTGACTCTGCTTTGCATGCCTATAAATACGTGTTCTCAGGGAGATAAGTTACTGTTTGGTGACGAGAACGTGGCTGGAGGAGAAGAGGCATCAGGTGGATGGTGGATATTGGTGGTGGGAACTGGTGGGTTGTATTCAGGAATTCTCTTGTCTTTGGGGCAGATATGGTTTGTTATGAATCCATTCATGCACTCATTCATTCATTCAGCCAGTATTTGCTGATTTTATATTTGACAGGGTGGATGTAGGCCCTGAGGGTTAGAGTGAGTCAAACTTAGTCCTTGCCCTTTTCTGGATATGGCATGCAAACAACTTAGAGCATGAGAATTAATACAACAGAGTTATGTATAAAGTGCTTTGGAGCATAGAGCAGCAAATGATTAGCTCTGCCTGGAGAAAGGAGAGGAGATTCAGACACAAAGGAAAGACTTTGTGGTGTTGGCTGCTAGTGGTTAACAAAGTGTGGTCTGAAGACCGTTGGGGGTCACCAAGATCTTTTCAGGGGTCCACAAGGTCAAAGACATCTTAATAATAATGCTACGATGTTATATGTCTTTTTCAGCTGTGTCTACATTTGCAATGATGGCACAAAAGCACTTAGGTAAAGCTGCTGGCACCTTAGCAAGAGTCAGAGCAGTGGCACAGAACAGCACTGGTGGTCGTGGTATTCCTCAACAACATGCACTCTGTTTTAAAAAATTTATTTTTAATTTTTTAATTATTAAAATTTTTTAAAAATAAATATAAAACGTATTAATTCTATTACATTGTGTCCTGTTGAATACATATCTCTTTAGTATTCTGTGTGATGAAACAAGAAATGTGCATAAACCACTTCTGTGTGTAGAAGTTTGATGCTTATTTCTTTCTCTAAATTTTTAAAATTTTTATTGAAAAATTTTTTAATGTTTATTTTTAGAGAGAGAGAGAGAGAGAGAGAGAGAGAGACAGAGCACGAGCGGGGGAGGGGCAGAGAGAGAGGGAGACACAGAATCCAAAGCAGGTTCCAGTCTCTGAGCTGTCAGCACAGAGCCCGTCATAGGGCTCAAACCCACGAACCTTAAGATCATGACCTGAGCTGAAGTTGGATACTTAACCCAGTGAGCCATCTGGGTGCCTCTGATGTTTATTTCAAGAGAGAGCATTCGTACCACTGAGCTGCAAGTTGAACTGCCTCCTTTTTTCAGGGAACACCACTTTTATGTGAAAGAATAACTGACAGGTAAACTATACTTACTCAGACTCACGTATTTGGCACGTATTTTCTTAAAAATGAATGAAGTGAGTCTGCTATTAAAGGAAAACAACTGGTAGTATTTATTGCCAACAATAAAATTCTAGTTTTCATTTAAAACTTAGAATTTTGAAAAACTTGGATCTGCCACTGTGAGCTTGACAGCTGCCCCAGATTTAAATCTTTTCTGATGTAATTAGTGGTGATATTAATAACTGTGATTATTTTGATATCGTAGAGATGAAATGGGTCAAATTTGGAAGTTTCCATGTGACCAGTGCATCATGTTACAAAATCACTCCTGGATAAAAGATCAAAGTGCAAGATAGACCAATAGATTTTAATATAATAGAGTACAAACAGTTCATTTATATAGTTTCAGATTTCACATGGCAACTAATCTTTAATAAACCTACTACTTGTCGATTTTGATGTAGTATCAGAGAAGAATGTTCACAGATATCTGGAAGATTATTAAAATATTCCTGTCCTTTCCAACTACATATCTGTTTGCTCTGTGATCAAAACAACACATTGAATGTGGAAACAGATACAATAAGACTACAGCTGTCTTCTATTAAGCCAGACTTAAAGAGATTTGCAAAAATGCAAAAACAATCCCACTCTTCTCAGAAAACATTTTTTTTCCAGGGATGCTTGGATGGCTGATTTGGTTAAGCATCTGACTCTTGATTTCGGCTCAGGTCATGATTTTACAGTTTGTGAGATCGAGCCCCACATTGGGCTCTGTGCTGACAGTGCTGAGCCTGCTTGGGATTCTCCCTTCCTCTCTCTCTGCCCCTCCCCACTTGCACGTGCATGTGCACACACATGCTCTCTCTCTCTCAAAATAAACTTTATTATTATTAATTTTTTTTTAATGTTTAGGTTTGAGAGAGAGAGAGAGACAGAGCATGAGCAGGGGAAGGGCAGAGAGAGGGGGACACAGAATCTGAAGCAGGCTCCAGGCTCCGAGCTGTCAGCACAGAGCCCGACACAGGGCTTGAACCCATGAACTGTGAGATCATGACCTGAGCTGAAGTTGGATGCTTAACCAACTGAGCCACCCAGGTGCTTCTCAAAATAAATAAACTTAAAAATTTTTTTTCGGGGCGCCTGGGTGGCGCAGTCGGTTAAGTGTCCGACTTCAGCCAGGTCACCATCTCACGGTCTGGGAGTTCGAGCCCCGCGTCGGGCTCTGGGCTGATGGCTCAGAGCCTGGAGCCTGTTTCCGATTCTGTGTCCCCCTCTCTCTCTGCCCCTCCCCTGTTCATGCTCTGTCTCTCTCTGTCCCAAAAATAAATAAAAAAGGTTGAAAAAAAAATTAAAAAAAAAATTTTTTTTTTCCAGAAAACAATTATTTTTCATAAAAAATCCTATTAAATTAATGTATAGGAGATTTATTTGTCTAAAATGAATTAATTGCTATTATTAGAATTTGCGTTTTAATTTCTAATATGGTAGTGGGGTGCCTGGGTGCCTCAGTCAGTTGAGCGTCCGACTTCGGCTCAGGTCATGATCTCACAGTTCGTGGGTTTGAGCCCCTCATCAGGCTCTGTGCTGACTGCTTGCCCAGAGCCTGGAGCCTGCTTCAGATTCTGTGTCTCCTTCTCTCTCTGCCCCTCCCTGCTCACGCTTTGTCTCACTCTATTTCTCAAAAAAAAATAATAATAAATAAATGTAAAAAAAATTAATTTCTAATATGGTAGATATTAGTTTTGGGATTTTCAATTTTTATGTATATAAAGGGGCCCTGGCACCAAAATATTTAAAAACCTACTCCTGTGCTACTCTTTTTACTTACGGTTCTCTTTTCTGCCTGAAGAAATCCTACACATAATTGTTATTTAGTTATTTGTTCAAAAAACATTGAGCATCTATCAAGAACCTGGCTTTTGCTTGCTGCTGGGGACATGGTCCCAAGCCCTTATGGGCATTGTTTGATAGGGAAGACAAATGAAACAGAGAACTGAAACACAGTATGATAAATGTTATTGGTGATAGACACATAAATGCTGTGGGAATACAGGCTATTGTCGGAATCACTTGCTAACTCATCTAGAACATGTGATTGATTGATTTTTCAAACACAGTAGGGGGAGTGACTGAAGTTAGCAGGAAACTGTTCACATGTTGCTCTGGGAGGAAAGAAGGAAACTACAAATGTATTGATTGTCATCTTTTTGCATGCCCTATGCTATGCTAGGCGTTGGAACAAATGTGGTCTTAATTTTCATAAAAACCCTGTCAGCAGAGATAATTATCCTCATTTTGCAAATGAGATATTGGAGGCTCAGAGAAGTTGAACATCCTGTCCAACATCATATGGATGTAACTAATGGAGCTGGGATTTTGACATATGTGTTCTGACTCCA
Source organism: Prionailurus bengalensis (assembly GCF_016509475.1). Lineage (NCBI taxonomy): Eukaryota > Metazoa > Chordata > Mammalia > Carnivora > Felidae > Prionailurus > Prionailurus bengalensis. Next base: position 60,208,755 of record NC_057346.1, read on the forward strand.
AGTCCAGGGCTCTTTTATTAATAATGCATTGCTAAACGGGTGGATCTTCTAAGGTATTTCCAGGTGGCTCTGGGAAACCTTGCCAGGTTGGAACGAAGATAGACGAGGTGTCAGGAAGGAGAGAGACAACCTAGGAAATGCTTGGTAGAAGGAGTCATTTGTGAATTTTGACTAACATGGTTTTTCTGGATAGGATTCTATGGCCTTAGGAGACATCAAGGTTTTATACTCCTTTATTCTCAATCCCTTAAATCCTTCTCTATGCCAGATGATGCCAACAGCAAAGGTCACCTGTCTGTCTGATCAGTTTACAAACCAGAGCCTAGCATTTGAAGCCTAAATTTCTTGCACCAGCTATAGGCTTTTGGGAAAGAGGCTGGCTGACCTTAGGCCACTCATGCCCAGCCTGGAGGCCCCCAGTCCCTAGAGCTCAGCATTTAAACTTTTTCCAGTATTTAAAAAAGTTTATTAGAGGCTTCTGGGTGGCTCAGTCAGTTAAGCGTCCGACTTGGGCTCAGGTCAGAATCTCGAGGTTCGTGAATTTGAGCCCTGTGTTTGGCTCTGTGCTGACCCTTCAGAACCTGGAGACTGTTTCAGATTCTGTGGCTCCCTCTCTCTATGCCCCTCCCTTGTTCACACTCTGTCTCTCTCTCTCTCAAAAATAAATAAACTTAAAAAAAAAAAGCTCATTAGAAGTTGTGCTTTATGATAAACCTGTTTGTGGATACAGGCTAATGAAAAGATTGTATTTCTTTGCTTTGAGTCAGAAATCTGTCAACTTAATGTGGTTCAGGTGTGCTACCTAAGGTTTTCTAGAACAAGGGTCAGCAAACTATAGCCCTGGGGTCAAATCCAGCCCACTGCATGTTTTTTTGAATAAAGTTTTATTAGAACACAACTAAGCTCATTTACTCATGTTTTGTCTGTGGCGGCTTTTGTGCTCTAAGACAGAGTTAAGTAGTTGTAACAGAGACTATATGGCTCATAAATCCTAAATTATTTATTATCTGGCCTTTTACAGAAAAAGTTTGCTGACCCCTAGGGTAATCCTGATTCTTTCTGTCATGGTACTTAGCACATGGTGTTTTAATTGCCTCTGTCCCCTACTTTTAATAATATATATATTTAAGTTTATTAACTTATTTTTAGAGAGAGAGAGAGAGAGGGAGAGCGCATGTGTGTGCACAGGTGTGCATGCATGTGCAAGAAGGGGAGGTGCAGAGAGAGAGGCAAAAAGAGAGAGAATCCCAAGCAGGCTCCGTGCTGCCAGGGCTCGATGCGGGGCTCAATCTCATGAACTATGAGATCATGACCTGAGCTGAAATCAAGAGTCAGATGTTTAACCACCTGAGCCTCCCAGGAGCCCCTCTTCCCTACTTTTAAAACTAAGCTCCTTGAGGGGCGCCTGGGTGGCGTAGTCGGTTAAGCGTCCGACTTCAGCCAGGTCACGATCTCGCGGTCCGTGAGTTCGAGCCCCGCGTCAGGCTCTGGGCTGACGGCTCAGAGCCTGGAGCCTGTTTCCGATTCTGTGTCTCCCTCTCTCTCTGCCCCTCCCCCATTCATGCTCTGTCTCTCTCTGTCCCCAAAATAAATAAATGTTGAAAAAAAAAATTTAAAAAAAAAAAAAAAAAAAAACTAAGCTCCTTGAGAGCAGGGGTGAGATCTGACTCATCTCTCTTTATGCCCCATGCTGATCACAGAGCCTGACATATTAAGAGCACACAATAAATGTTGTTTAAATGGGCACATCATGTGCTGATTAAAAAGCTCTGATGGGCAATTTTTTTTTTCTCATTCTGATAGGCAATTATATGCGCCTCTGATTAAGACAAAAACAGAATTAAGGGAAGGAAAACATTATGTTGGTTATGCTAATCCCAGTGCTGTGTGCCTCACCTATGAACCAGTCATTACTTACTGCAATTTTTTTTCGATAGGTAAACGACACAATCATGCCAAGAGCTCTTGTTGGTGAGGAAGTTGAGAAACAATGCCTTAATCTTTGGCTGCATTCTACCACCACCGCTTTACCCCACCCTCTGCTCCCCACTCCCAACTTAGCAGGACAAATGTAGTAGAATATACAGTTACATGGAGATATTTCTTCTTCATGTATTGTATTCTTCTTACTTGTCTTTTTTTAAATGTTTATTTTTGAGAGTGAGAGTGCGTGCGTGTGCGTGAGTGGGGGAGGGGCAGAGAGAGAGGGTAACCGAGGATCTGAAGTGGGCTCTGTGCTGACAGAAAAGAGTCCAGTGTAGGGCTCAAACTCCCTGAACCTCGAGATCATGACCTGGGCCAAAGTCGGACACTTAACTGACGGAGCCACCCAGGCACTGCTTACTTTTTGTCTTCTATAAAGCCATTTCTTCAGTGTGCTTCTTACCATCTGTGACTAACGGAAGATGAAACCACGCTAAAGCTGTTTGGTCACCTTGGCATAAAGATAGGTGAAGTACCGACCTGGGAGTCAGTAAACCTGGGCCCTTGCTGTGACTCTTCAGCTGTCTTTGATTTGGGGCACATCAGTTAACATCTGTGAGCTCCAGTATCCAACATGTTTTTATTGAGTCACATCTGGGACACTTGACACATTTAATATTTACATCTCTCCCTCATTTTGAAAAGGATTTGAGCAACTCGTGAGTGACAGAGAGTTGACTTGTCCTGTCTGTTCCCTGTCTCTGACCAGCAGTCAGCTGAATGATTAAATGGATTGGAGTGTTTTGGGACTTTGATCAGTGCCTCAGAGAAGGCCTCACAGCCACAACAGCCTCTTTACCCTGTCCTTATTTTCTCTCCTGTGACAACTTCTTCCTTGGGAGTAATCTGAGGAGTTTTTGCCGGAGAGAAGGAATCAAGATCAGGGTCAAAGGGAAAGAGGAATTTTAGAAGCTAAGAATTGGAAGACATACTAGAAACTTTACTTAAAATATCTTTTTCAGATAGTGAACTTGAGGCCTGGAGAAGGGACGTGACCTCACTTGGTAGAGCTAAGACTAGATGCCAGGTCTGCCTGCTGTGTGTGTGCGCGGTGTTTTCCAGGGTTCTAAGAGAGGAGTAGGTGGCCTCGGCTCTCGTGCTGGTTTTTGTGTCACATTAACGACTGTGTCGGTGGGTGGGGGAAGCTGTACTGCAGACCTGCCACGCTGTTGCACCTGGTGTGCCCAGGACCTTAGATGTCTGAGAGCTATTTGCTGACCGTAGCTGTCAATGGGCGGGCATAGCATGTGAAGGGTTTCTCCAGTTAGTTTGTGACTGGCATTATGTTATTATTACCAGCAGTGACAAAGTGAACCAAAAGGAAAACTACATATTATTTTGGCATTGCAATGAATGGGCTGTCTTCCTGTTTCTGGAAAGATTGTATTCACGTGCATTTATTTATTGACTGATGAAAAATGGTATTTCACTTGAATATGTATTTTTTTGCTTACTGGTAAGGCAAAAGTTTTTTTTCTGTGTTCATTGGCTATTTATATTTTCTCTCATTTATATTTTTTCTTGTGAGTTACCTATTCATGTTCTTTGTCTAGATCCCAGGGTATTCCCAGCCTTATGCTTGACTTTCCTGCCAGGGAGCCATCAGGATAATAGGACATTGTCCCTAAATTGGGGAACTCAGCACATCCTGGGGGAAGAGAGTTGAAGACTGGATGAAACACTTTTCTCACTGTACAAATAGCTATTTAAGTGGCTACACGAGGCTTGAGGTGCTAGAGGCTAAGGACACTGAGACAGGTGGGTAGCAGAGGCCAGCAGTGCCCACAGTAATGTAGTCTCTTGCTTTTCCTGTACAGAGTTTTGCCGGATTGACAAGCCCCTGTGCCACAGTGAGGATGAGAAGCTCAGCTTTGATGCAGTCCGCAGCATCCACAAGCTGATGGACGACGATGCCAATGGTGACGTGGATGTGGAAGAAAGCGATGAGGTCAGCTCTCTCCCCCTGCCGTGGCTCCCTTCTCTTCCTGTTTGGACAGTCCCTGAAGGCTGCCTAGACACTCTTCCCTTTGGAGAGATGTTCTTGGTATTGGCTTGTTCTCTAGGAGCTCCTTCCTATCAAAGGGAGTGATTCTCAGCAGAACAGCCCTGTAGGAGCCAGCCTGCCCGAGTGAAGGCCTGCTGTCTGTATGCCTGGACTGGCTCCCATCTGCCTACTGGCTAGAAGTACAACACTGACTGAGCTATGCTGTTTGAGAGGGAGAGAGAGTCCCGAGGTCGGTCTCTATAGTTCCCCTGAACCCATATTGTAATCCTGCTGCAGATGGAGGGCATCAGTCTGTACTTACTATGTACTCAGCCCTGTGTTGGCATGTAGGAGAGACATCAAAACAGTCATTATCTTGCCCTTTGGGAGTTTATAGTCTGTTCAGGAGGAAGAAACACATGTTCCTAGAAAGATTATTCTGAATTCCAGGCTGTGGTTGCTGGGAGCTGGTTGAGTGGTCCAGATAATAGGAGCGAGAGGAAACTCTAGATGGAAAAAGCTCTGTTATTGTTTCACCTTTTGGCATTACTACAGTTCCAATTCCACAGAGCCCAGAGTGCAAAGTCATCATGTGTGGAAAGATTGAAAGGTTTTAGTTGATTTCAAGCTCAACGTGGGCCAGCAGTTTGGTGAAGCTGCCAAGTTATGCCAAATCTTTAATAGTGATATGATGTGTGTCATGGGGAAGAGGTAAGCCTAGTTTTGAGTTCAGTCTTGGATCTCACATTGTCCAAGGTATTTGGAACAGTGCGAGCCTCTACAGAAAAGGGTGACCTGAATGCTGAAGGGTATGGACACTATGAAATGGAGAGCATTCAGTAAAACTTAGTATTTATGGGTATTTATTATGTATGTGCCAGGCACTATTGTAGACATGGGGATGTGGCAGTAAATAGGACACAGACATCTGTCCTCCTATCATTTACAGTCTAGTGAAGAAACTTGAGCCTGGAAAAGAACAGATCCGGGTAATATAATTTGTATCTCACATACATTAGAAGTGGGGGAATTAGATTTTTAAATAACGACGGTGATGGCGATGAAAACTGCAGCACCAGCTCTCCTTTATTGGATTCTTATTCTATGCCAGGCATGGTGTTAAGCTCATGGTGTTAAGGTAGTTGCTCTTTTACCTTTCATAACAGCCTTTTGAAGTTGGTATTATTGTCAAGGACTGGAGCCTTGGAAAGGTGAAGCATTTTGTTCAAGGACACATTGGATATGAGCACAGATCTGATTTCAAAGCTTGTGCTATTAAGTACCGCTATATTGTTTCTCTTAAACTAAAGGCAGGACCAGGACCAATGTGGGAAAAGTAAAATATGGCCATATTCTTCTAGAATGAAGAATCGTCTAATAATGCCATCTTGTCTTAGGAGAGGCCTCCTTGGTAGGTACGTAGTAAACTCCCCGTCACGGAAGATGGGCAAGTAGAATATAGCGCTCTATTGATTGGTTAGCAGAGGGGATCCTCGCATTAGGTTGAACTGGATAATGTCTAAGTAATTTATAAGAGGAGAAAAATAGACTTCCTGGAGCAGAAGCAGACATTTGGGTGGAGTGGAAGGGGTGGGGTTGCCTGAGTGGTAAGTAGGGAGCCAGTGTGAACACAGATGTGGCGGTGGGGGGGGGCTCTGACTAGAGCAGGGTGGGTTTGGTTGGATGGAGTGACTATGGTGGAGGACTGCAGGACAAAAACCTGGAAAGGAAAGTGGGGCCCAGGCGACTAGGCTGAGAGATGAGTACTTATTGAACCTGGCAATTGTAGGTTCTTGAGCAAGGACAACAGGTGTGATGAAAGTTTTGGTCGCATCTTGAAGTGGCACTGGCCTTCAAAGGACCCAGATTTTATTTGTCCACGATGGGAAAAGGACCATGTTCCTGGACGCAAATGAGGACTAGAGGTTTCCCTCTCTCAGGGGGCCTGGCCACAGGACTGGGGGATAGGTGGCACACCAATTAAGAAGGTGATATGATCTAAGATCCACAAATTCCTGGATATCCTTGTCACCCTCTCCTCCTTCTTTTTTCACTTTCTGCTGAATTGCTTTGTCAATGAGGGGAGGAAGAAAATGTTCTTTTTAGAGGAATGTTACCACAACAAAAAGCTCATCAGCACAAACTGTTCTAAAATAACACAAAAGCTGTCACCCTGCTCTTCTCTGTGCCAGTGGTGAGCTGTTCTTTTTCAGTGTAGCTTCTGCCTTGCTTTGGCTTCAACTTCTCTCCCGGCAGGCTCAGGCCTCTGGTGGTGAGAGGGGCCTGCCAGTCTGGGTTTTCACCATCGGTCACAAGCTACTGTCTTTGAAAGAGAAGGTAATGGTGGCAAAGTATGTGTGCTTAAGTCATTCTAAACATGTATGAGACAACCTTGGAGTTCAGGTTCTAACTAGCATGTTGGGTGGACTGCTCAGAGCTTAGAATATTGGCTCACGGGTACTGAGCAGAGATGAGACCCTGGTTGTGCTGGCTATGATGGACCTGAGCTTTTTATGACCATTCGAAAGCACCACTGATTCCCCAAGGATTTTAGAGGAAGTCTGAAGGGATATCTTCAGGCTTCATTTGTTCAGCCTCATATCAGCAAGCTTTCCAGGTGACTGAACTATATAACCTCAGTTCTGGATCTTGTAAAATTTTAGCCATTTTTGAAATAAGTCTTTCTTTTTATAGATTATTGTGAACAGAGTGTTAACTTTCTTTGGATCATTCAGAACATGTCATCAGGCCTCTTCTATAACTACCCCAGGGCTTAGATTCCTATGTGCATTGTTGTGATTTCTTCTTATAATTTCCCTCTCTTCTTTGATTCATCCCCATTTCTAATTTCTGTTTACTTCTCTGTGAGCTATGAAATTAGATGTATGGTAAACTGAGACTCAGCAGGCATTGTATAGGAAATATGTAATCATTGGCATGTGGGGCAGCCAGTTTGGCTGCTCCAGTACTGTCTTTGTTTGCTTCTGTCCTAGTTAGCGGAGCTATGGATTGTGGGCCCTTCAGATGAGCAAGGTGGCATTATTGGTGATGGTGCCCTTCTTGGCAAAGCTGGGAGGGAGTTCTACCAGGCCAACAGCATGGAAATTCATGACCTGTGTTGTACTGAGACTTCTGGTGGGGACACTGCCTGTGGGCAATGGATTTGCTACAGTGGGATGGTCCTATCAGGTTGTTCTGACAGTCTGAGGTGGACAGACAGAGGCTGTCTAAACCTGCTGTCCCTTCATGAGCACTGGGTATTGTATGTAAGCGATAAACCACAGTAATCTACCCCAAAAACCAAGAGCACTTTACACACTGTGTGTTAGCCAATTTGATAATAAGTTATATTAAAACAAACAAACAAACAAACAAACAAACAAACAAAACCATTGTCCCTTCAACTGGATCCCTACAAGGAAAATCAAGGGCATTTATCCAGCCATTAAATTTTTGTTGAATACCTGTTGTAGGACTATGGATTCCGTAACAAACAAAATGGATACGATTTTAGTTTTTATAGAGTTTGCATTCTAGTGGTCTGTATGTCACAGGCAATTAAATGAGAAGTAAAATTCTGAAATTAGGAAGAACTGTGATTATAGTAGTTTAGTGACTTCCCCTTTAATTTTCTCAGGTAAAATGGTGGTTAATGACTCCTACCCTTGCAGGGCTATTGTCAGAATCCAGGGAGAAAAGTGCTGGTAAAGTTTCCAGCACAAATAACTCCCAAACTCTACAGAAACCAAACAAGTCAACAAAACATGGGAAAAAATTTGAACAGACACTTCATCAAAGAAGATATATGGATGACAATTAAACACATGGAAAGATGCTCAATATCACTAGCCATTAGGGAAGTACAAATTAAGACCACAGCATGATAGCACCACACGTCCATCAGAATGTCTGAAATTAAAAAATGGACAACACCAAGTGCCAGGCGAGGAGGTAGAGCCACCAGAACTTTTGCTTATAGAGTTTCTTAGAAAGTTAAACACAATTCACTACATGCTCCAGCAATTCTGCTTCTCGGTATTTATCCATATAGATAAATGAAAATTTATATTCACACTAAGACTTGTACACAAATGTTCATAGCAGCTTTATTCATAAGTGCCAAAAACTGGACACAAAGCAAATGTCCTTCAATGTGTGAATGGATGAACAAACTATGGAAAACTGCTCAGCAATTAAAAGGAATGAACTATTGATGCACACAACATAGATGGATCTCAAAGGCCTTATATTGAGGGAAAGAAAGAAAGCAGACTCAAAAAGTTAACGTGCTGTATGATTCCATCTACATGACATTCTGAGAAAGTAGGGATGGGAGCTAGGCCAGTGGTTACTAGGGGTTAGGAATGTGGGGAGGGTTTCATTATCAAGGGGCAGAATGACAGAATTTTGGGGGGGTAATAGAATTTTCCTGTGTCTGGGTTGTGGGACAGTTAGAAGAATCTAAATATGTTTCAAAACTCATATGACTACATACCCCTGACCGCCCCCCCCAAAGTTAATTTCATCATATGTTAGTTAAGAAAAAAGTTGCCAGCATAGTACCAGACACACAATTCAAGCTCAGTGAATGCTGGTTATTTTCCCCTTTCTGTTTCTTCTGTATTTCCCAGAAAGTTACCTGTATCTGACAGTTGTATTTTAACGTTTGTTTAACTGATGTGTTTCTCTCACCAGACTGTGAGACTTTTCAGGGCAGGGACTGGCCTTATTTGGTCATTTTGCCTTTGTTTCCCCAATGCCCAGCAGAGCCCTGTACAGAATATGTGCTTAATTTAATCATTGGGTGGAATGACTGGCTGATATCTGGGTAGCAGCATAGTGTCTGGCTGAGAAGGGAGGCTTGAGCAAGGGTGTGATCACACATTTTCGGGGGGGAGTGGATGGTTAGGTAGCAGTATGAGCCCAGGAAGCTGCAAAATCAACTTATGCTTTTGTTAGTGTCTGTGCAGTGTGGCGTAGCAGCATAGCACAGGGTTGAGAAGTGGTGCTCTGGAGCCACACAGACCTAGGTTTAAACCTGGCTCTGCCTTCAGCAGCCATGGAAACTTGAAGAAGTTACTTCATCTCCTTGAGCCTTGGTTTCTTCATTGGAAGTGGAGTGATAAGAGTAGGCATCCCCTGAGTTTGTTGCTAAGATTAAATGAAATAATGCATACAGAGCACTCAGTACCATGCCTGGCATAAGGAAGAGGCTCAGTAATGGTTAGTTTTTGCTATTATTATTATTGTTATTGTTTTCATCAGAAAGCACATACATTTTAATTCAGACAGGCCTGTATTCAAAACTTGGCTTTGCCACTTACTATGTGACAAAAAAGCAAGTAACTTCACCTCTCCAAGCCTCAGTTTACTCAGCTTATTGAGGAGATCTTTGCAGGGTTGTTGTAAGAATTTAATGCACGCAAAGGGCTGACACAGGATTTCATGGTTTTTTCCTCCCTCGGGGTGGTGGTACAGATAGTGAGGGCTGGCCTATATGGCAAGACTTCCAGATCAGCTCTCTCATCCCACGGCACCGGCACCACAGTGTTCAGCTCTGGGAGCCACCCCCAGCAGCTTGGCTGACTTGACTAGGACCAGAGCGCCACAGGAGGCAGTTCTATGTGCGCCTCGAGTAGCTACTATGAAGGGGGTGGGGCATGACAGAGCAGGGCCACGCTTTTCTAGGGGCTGCAACTCCTCCAGCCGCTCCCCCTAGCCTCCTGTCTGTATGCCTGTGTGCTTTAAAAAAGGTTTATGTGAGAACTTCTCATTTCCCCCCACCCATGTGGAAGGCTAGAGGAGTTTCGAACAACAAAGCCGTATTATAGTACTGTCATCAGATCTGTTTGACTTTAGCCGGGTAGGAGTTGACTTGCTTTCCACCTTTTTCACTGCCCCACCAAGAGGCATGCTTGGTTGTGGGAGGCTCTGTGAGTCGGGAAGGATGGAACCTCGCACCAAGTGGAATCAGGGCTGGGGGAACTCAACTTTGAGAGGAGCGCCTCCACTTGCAAACCCCAGAGGCCAGCAGGAATTGGACTTGGTGGGAGGTGGTATACAAGGAGGGAGGGAGAAGCCCTCTGTGCTTCTTGCATATAAGCAGTGCTGTGGCCAGGCTGGGCTAATTTGGATGAGGGCGAGTAACTGAGTTATGCCCAGAAGTTATCAGCATGGTTAATAATAATTGCTTTCCCTCCTCTGCCTTTGGGCCTCATTTCCTTACATCCAGATAGCTGTAGACACCTCCAAGTGCTCTCTTGCCTCTAGCATCCCTTTACCAGCCCGTGTTGTTCATGCTGCCAGCGGTCTTCCTAAGTTACGTTTTGGTTTCATGTGTCCTGCATGATTTTCTTTTCTTATTCCTTCCGACTATCTGTGTCTAGCACGCCATCCCTTCAAATCTGGCCTTGGTCTTTCTTAAGACTCTCTGCACCTACCTCCTACCACTCTGGTCTGACCCTGGTCCTCACTGTCTCATAGCTGTTCCATGCTTATTGCAGGCCCCTTTCTCTGCTCAGCTAGTTCTCCCTAGCTGGAGTTAACTTCTTATATCCCTCCCTTCAACCCTTGGCCCTGTCCGTATCTGTCTTAGGTGTCCTCTGGAATGCTCCAGACTCACTTTTCGTGTGTGAACTTTCCCTGATTTTCCCACCCCCACTGATTTCTCTCATCCCCGTACCAATTCCCATAGCACACATTCTATATCAACTCAATTTAGCACGTAATTAGAATGTCTTGCTTTGTGCTCTAATGATTTTGATTGTATTATCTTACCTATAAGTTTGTCTTTTTTGCACTATTACTGGAATTACTGAAGCACAACTCTGATCATTACTTCTCCCTTGTAAAGGGAATGCAATGGAAGAGGACCATCCTTACCACATGTCAAGCCATGTTCCAGCTGATGGCTCGTATAGTGTCATTTAATGCTCAACCACTCTATGAGCTAGGTGTTATTAATCGTCTTTTAGAGGCCATTTAACTATAAGAGTGGCCTGCCTTTACTTACTAAATTAGTCTTTACTATCTAAACCTGCCTGTCAGTGCTCCCACAATCTGCCTTTAGCTCTCCTGACTAGTTCACGTTACACTGCATTCCCCTACTTTATCCTGCAACCACTTCCAATATGTTCTCTCTATCCTATCACTGTGCCTTTGCTTTAGATACATTTTCATCTCAGCATCTTTCTGCCTCTCCTATTGCCTGTAAAAATTCCACTCATCCACCAAAGCCTAGATCAGGGTGTCTCAACCTCAGCATTAGTGGCATTTTGGGCTAGATGATTCTTGGTTGTAGGGAGCTATCTTGTACACTGTGGGATGTTTCGCAGCATCCCTAACCTTTATACACTAGATGTTGTAGCAAACCTCCACCATCACTCCTTACCCCAGAAGTTGTGACAACCAAAGTATCTCTATTGCCGATTGCCCTGGGGGACAGAAGTGCCCCTGGTTGAGAACTGCTGGCCTAGATTAAATGTTTTCTCCTAGAAATCTTATTGTTTCTTTATGTGGGAAGTAATTGGCATGAATCTCTCATTTGGCATATCGCTCTGCTCTGTATTGTAATTAGTTGTCTGTCTGACTAGATTGTGATTGGCTTCAGGGGCAGGAACCAGGTCTTATTTATTTATCACTGTGTCTCAGTGCTTGGTACAGGGCCTTACACACAAAGGTGATGAGTTAAGTTTTTTTTTTGAAATTTGAATTTGAAAGCAGTGATCCTGTCTTATCACTGAGTGCCCCTTAAATTATTTCCTTAGGGCAGAGCTAGAGTCCAGGGTTGGCTGGCCAGTGGTAGTGGGGCAGGGTGCTTTGGATTTGTGAGTTCCTGGCCAGGATGGTGGCCGGCTCAGTGGTGGGATGTTTCTAGGAGAGCTAGGGTCTAGGATACAGATATGATATTGCTTAGTGTATGATGTGTGTGTCTGACCTCTGTGACCCCTTCCGTATCTTTCTACCCTATGCTGTGAATCACATACAGAATCTGGGCGGAGGTGAAATCACTGTAGTTAAAATAATAGGGAAGACTTAGGGGCACCTGGGTGGCTCAGTCGGTTAAGCGTTCGACTTTGGCTCAGGTCATGATCTCATGGTTTGTGGGTTCGAGCCCCGCATCGGGCTCTGTGCTGGCAGCTCAGCCTGGAGCCTGTTTCAGATCTGTGTCTCCCTCTCTCTCTCTCTCTCTCTGCCCCTCTCCTGCTCACACTCTGCCTTTGCCTCTCTCTCTCAAAAATAAATAAACATAATAAAATAATAGGGGAGACTTAGAGAAAAATATGTACATAGAGGGCAGAGATGAACACAAGAAAAAAAGACACAGAATGCTGAAAGGCTATGTGACTGAGCAAAAGTACACACGGGCTTTGGAGCAAGAAAGATGAGGGTTTTAGGTGTACTTTCATCAACTGTGAGTTGCGTGACCTTGGAAAGTTTCTTAAATCTCTGTGAGCTTTCATTTTCTCATGGTCACATGGGGGCAGTAGTCTCTGCCTTGAAGGATTATAGCCAAGATGAAATGAAATCATGTGTAGAAAGTGCCCAGCCTGTGGTTTCGTTCACAGTGGTAGCACCACTGTGTCTTCTCCTCCTGCTACTGCTTCTGCCCACCTGGCCTGAGGTGGCTGCTTTACATATACTCTCTCATGGAATCTTTATAAGAAACCTGTGGGGCAGGTATTAATCTTTCCATATAACCAATAAGGAAACTGAGACTGAAATTAGCACATAGTTACCTGTTTTGGGGGTTATTGCAACTCAGATCTGCATCAGGCTGATGAAAATGTTCTTTTAAAAAAAATTTTTTTTAATGTTTATTTATTTTTGAGACAGAGACAGACAGAGCATGAATTGGGGAGGGTCAGAGAGAGAGTGGTAGACACAGAATCCGAAGCAGGCTCCAGGCTCTGAGCTGTCAGCACAAAGCCTGACATGGGGCTCGAACTCATGAACCGTGAGATCATGACCTGAGCCGAAGTCGGAGGCTCAACTGACTGAACCACCCAGGCGCCCCTGATGAAAATGTTCTAAACTTGTGGTGAGGTTGCACACCTCTGAATATGCTAAAAACTCTTGAGTTGCCCACTAAATTGGTATGTAAGTTATATCTAAATAAAGATGTTAAAAAAATAAAATTGTCACTACAACATTTGTTGGTGTTACGGTCACCTCCCACTTGCCTTGCTATATAGCCCAACCCATAGGAACCCCTAGGACTCTATAGAATAAACACTTTGAAAACCGTGTGGATTTCTGTCTCAGTGTCCCCCACTCCTAACTTTGACGGATATGCAGAGGTGCTTCTAAGTCTGAAGTGCCATGGTTTCTGGAAGCAGAGATCCATGGTTAGCTAACTGATAGCTAGTTTGCTTGCTTCTGGGTAGGTATGGATGGCTTTTGAGGATACCAGACTGAAGAGCCCTGGGACATTCTCTTTGGGAGAATCCTTCCTCTTTTTCTCTCCCACCCTCCCCGCTTCCCTCCCTCCCATCCTCCCTTCTCCCTCCTCCTCCCTTCCCACCTCCTTCCTGTCCTCCCTTTTTCTTTTTTGTAGCTGTCACTTATGGGAAAGCTAAGATGGGAAGAAAGCTATGGGGAGAGCCCAGGTGGTAATTCCTTCTCACCCACATACCAGGAACCTGAATCAGATTCTTGGCACTTGCTATATGGAGCTTCAGGAGGGGACATGTCAGAGGCACTTGGCTAAGTAGCCCTGGTATTATTTTTCCTGGGTTCACCTTGTGCTCCAGGCTTCTCTCTGACTCCCACTGCTGCTGCCATGCTGGCCCATGGGAAGCAGACCTCTCCTCTTGGTCTCTGGACCCAATCCTGAACATAGATTTCCTGGCTTCCTCTTTGAATAACTTTGACAGCCTGGAGCTTTTGCTTTTTTTTTTTTTTTTTTTTTTTTTTTTTTTTTTTTTTTAAATGTTTACTATATGCAGCAAGTAGGGAAGAAAAGATATAATTGCAAACAATTTTTCAGATAACCTCAGCATAGGTTTCTGCGTATACATTTCTGTTGCCGCAGTAATTCTTCTTTGACCTGAAGGATTGTTACAGTTTGGAGGCATCTCTCTGGTTTTTTGCCTTCCAGCTTCCTGCTGGTCTCCTGGTGCAATCACCATCTTATCTCTTTCCCTGCAGAACATTCTGGCCTCCTGCCCTTAATGTAGGTAAAGCACAGTTTGAAGTCTGCTCAGGCCTTTTGGACAGAACAGAGATGAGTGATACTGTGAATGACATCATTCTTCAGGTGAAACCTGGTCCTTAGGCTAAGGGAATGACCTGTCCCCCATTTTTTCTTGTAAATACTTAATTGTAGGGCGGCTGTAGCATTCACCTACCAACCCCCACTGAGTTCAAATTCTGTGGCCTTGCTCATGCATTCAGTCCAAACTCTTGTGAGTTTTTTAGAATAAAGTATGTGGACATTGACTTCTTAAAAGTCTAAGCATAAGCTTTGGCGTCTGACCTGAATTCAAATCCAAACTTTGCAATGTAGATCTGTGAGTAATTTGGAGCCTCACTTTCCTCATCTGTAAAGTAGAGATGAAAATAAGATACTCTTTGCTATTGATAAGCCCTCAGGCTGGTGAGAGAGGCAGACATGTAAACTGGCAACAACAATAGCACGTTTTCAGGACTGTAATGGTGGTGTGCACAGGGGCTGCGGGGAGGGGGGGGGGGCTGCGGTTTGCAAGAGAAATAAGGGTGAGGTCAACTAACGTGCTGGTGTAGCAGAAGATACATTGTCAGCCAGCACTCAGGGAAGGGTACCAGTTGCTAGACAAGCTGAGCTACACATCAGAGGGAGTAGGCCTAGTTTGCAATCTGTCCCAGTGCCTTAGCCAGATACAGGATGAAGCAGCAGCTCCCCCAGATGGTACCGCTCATGTTTCCAGGAAAACCCAGACGGTTTGCTTTGACAGGGGAATTCGTTCTCACTACGCAGACTGTTGTTTTCCTTCCCCATTCTTTGTTGGTGAGTCGGCTTTGTCTGTTCTGGATTGCAATCCTGTTGATGACAGAGATTAGGTAGATTTGTAAGACTCCTCTGTGTGTGTGTCTATATATGTGTATGTGTCTTTATGTGCCTTTGTGTTTGTTTCTTTGTATGTGTGTGTACATCATTTTATGCCTTTTTGTATTTGTGTGTGTCTTTTTGTATTTAGATGTGTCTGTGTGTATGACAAGAAGTGGAGGGAGGGGAGGGGTGCCTGGGTGGCTCCATTGGTTAAGTGTCTGACTCTCAATTTCAGCTCAGGTCGTGATCTCACACTTCCTGAGATTGAGCCCCTTGTTGGGCTGTGCGCTGACAGGTAGGAACCTGCTTGGGACTCTCTCTCTCCATCTCTCTGTCTCTGCCCCTCCCTGACCTCTCAAAATAAATAAACAACAACAAAAAAAAAGGCAGAGGGAGGGAGGAAACCAAGCTGAGGAAATGGGACTTGAGAGAAAGCCCATAAGCCAGGTCAAGGATCAAAGAGAAGGTTAGGAACAAATGGTTAGGCAACAGTACAGTATGCGGGACCTGGAGATAAAAACAGAGTTAGAAGTACAATCGGGAACCCAAAGATGCTGTTAATCTAGGCTGGATCTGGACTCTGTAAAGTGGTAGGCAGAGTGCAGGGGTGGGTCATCTAGCAGCCAGAAATGGTCAAGCCAGCAGAGAGAGGACAGCCCTGCTGCAGGTATCAAGCTTCTGAATCTTCCTGTCCAAGGAGGAGTCAGCGGCTGGCTTGCAAGGCCGTCAGACCTAACTGGTGTTTGTGTTTGTTTATGCAGGTCTCTCCGTGCATGTCCGTGCATGTGTACCACATCCAGTGTCCTCTGTGGCAGTAGAAACAACGGGTTTTCAGTGCGATGTCTGATCCACCTGAGGACTCGTGACCCCCCATTATTTGTTCTCATGTCCTCCCCTACTGCCCCTTCTTTCTCTTTTTCTCTCTTCCTTCTCCAAGCGTATTTTGTGTCTGCTGTCTCCTGGACGCTGGAGATGCAAAGACTTTCTACCTGCAAAGCGCTCATATAACTAGTGAGGCAGAAGAACATCCGTATCCTAATAGGTGTTGTGATGAGGGATTGGTACTGCATGCTCTGGAATTTTAAGAAAAGGGAATTTAATTCATCCTAGGATTCCAGGAAATACAACCCAGAAGAGGTAATGGCTGGGTTTAATTCTGGCAGATGAATAGGAGTTAACCTGGGACAAAGGGGAGAAAGGTATAGCAAGTGAAGGAACGTGAGTGATGTCCTTGGATCTGTGAAGTCACAGGTTCCTTTAATTCAAGCATAGAATGTCACAGTGGGACAGGGAGGGAGAGGCTGGAGATGAGTTGAAGTGGAAATGGCAGGCATTAGCCAGATTCTTAACATACTGAGGAACTTGGATTTTATCCCAAAGATGATGAACTACAAGGATTGTAAACAGAGATGGGGCTCATTCTAATCGACAGGATGTCTAATTGTTTTATTTATTCATTTATTTATTTATTTAAAAAGTTTATTTATTTATTTTGAGAGAGACAGAGACAGCACAAGTGGGGAAGGAGCAGGGTGGGTGGGGGGTGGGCACAAACAGGCTTTGTGCTGCCAGTGCAGAGCCTGAGCCCGATGCGGGGCTCAAACTCATGAAACTGCAAGATCATGACCTGAGTTGAAACCAAGAGTTAGACACTTCACCTACTGGGCCACCCAGGTACCCCTTGACCTTGATTTTTAAAGATGAACAGGGCTTACTGATGAAAAGAAGGAGAAGCAGAAAAGAGGAACTTATGAGTAAAGGCAGGAGGCAAAATATATGACAAGTTTGGGAGACATCAAGTAGGGAGGTGTTTAGACAAAAGTTTCTTTATAAGAAAGGGGCATCTTCAATGGCTGGTATGTGGCTCCAATAAGATAATGAATGTTAAGAATCCTTTGTAAACCATGATGCTGCATGAAAATGTCACTAGTGGTGTTGTTATCCAGCTTCTTCTCTTTCCCTTCCATGCCCGGCAACGCCAGGCTCTCCCAGGTGTAGCTCAGGTAGGTGTGAACAAGGCAGTGTGGCGCAGTGTGGCGCTGACTGGGTCCTCTTTCATCTCGCCACCTGGCGTCTTGGGGAGGAGGAGGAGCTAAGATTAGAAGTCTCTGGGACTCAGAGGCCGGGTGCTGGAATGAGCCCTCCTGCCAAGGGATCTGGGTTCAAAATAGTCAAACATTTATGAAGCACCTCCTATGTATAGGCGCTGTGGGGGACTGTGCCTTACATGATCTCGTTTTCTCCACATTGCCACTTTGAGGTTGTCTGCATTTTACAGGCTTATGGTGACATTGTGAATAAGTAGTAGAGATGGGATTATAGTCTGTATCTGTGAGATTTTTTCCTATTTCACTTCACAAGCCTTGTGATGTCTCTGGGTGGTGAGCAATCTTCGCTGATTAGTGCAGGGTGGAAAACTCTGTGGGATCTAAGGCAGTGTGGGTTTGGGAGGATTGGAGAGAGAGTTTCTGGGCTCTATGTTGGGGATTGAGCCATAGCCCCTTCCTCCACATACAACAGTGGTTCTTGCTTTCAAGGACTGACTCTCCTCTCTATATCTGTCTTACCTTGGTGCTTTCCACAGGTCTGATTAATCTCTGTGTCCTTGGATCCCAGCACAAGGAATGTCACAGAGTCATGCACAGTAAATGGCTGGTTCGGCAAATGAATGAATAAATGCCTCCTTTTTTTTTTTTTTTTTAAGTTTATTTACTTTGAGAGTGAGAGTGCAGTGCAAGCAAGGGAGGGGCAGAGAGAGAAGGAGAGGGAGAGAATCCCAAGTAGGCTCTGCACTGTCAGCACGGATCCGAATGTGGGGTTTGAATTCACGAACCGGGAGATCGTGACCTGAGCCAAAATCAAGAGTCAGATGTTTAACCTACTGAGCCACCCAGGCGCTCCATGAATAAATGCCTCTTAATAAAGGCTTCTAGAACCCCTAATGTCTTCACTACTCCCTCTGCCTTCTCTTGTGGTACTGTGATGCCCTAATAGATTTTGTTCTTAAGGACAGTTTTGTTTTTGTTTTTGTTTTGGTATTGTTGTTTGACACATAAGCCTAAATTCTCCCTTTTACAGTTGATTAGGAGCCAGAATGTTGTTAAAGAGGAACATGAGTTTGTCTTGCTCTTTTTTTTTTTTTTTAAGTTAGCTCTACACCCAGTCTGGGACTTGAACTCTTAACCCCAAGATCAAGTTGCATGCTCGACTGACTGAGCCAGCCAGGTGCCCCCATTTTACTCCTTTATATTCTCTGTTCCAAGCCTTTCCCCCTATCCTCTCACTGCCCAAAGGTAAGTGGGATTTAAAAGGGACACATGGTGAACCCTCAACTCTTTTGTCAGGTGTTCTATTTTGGAAATGGAGTCCAGGAGGTTTTCCTGCTATTAAGTGCTTGGCTGGATGCATGTCTGAGAATCTTGGAAAGCCATGCCTAGGGATAGCAGTATGGAGAAGAGACTGAGAGAGGAATCAAAGTTGATTCTTCTTTATGGGAATTGTAAGGGAGAGAGAGTTCCTTAATACCTGAAGCTGTAATAGAGGGAGTAGGTGCTAGTCCAGGGATCAGCAAACTATGACCCCTTATCTGTTTTTTGTACAGTCTATAAACTAACAATAGCTTTTACATTTTTAAATAGTTGGGGGGAAATCCAAAGAAGAGTTTTGTGACATGTGAAATTTACATAAATTCAAATTTCAGTGTCCATAAATATAAAGTTTTATTGGTTCAGAGCTAGTCTTACTCATTTACATATTGTCTATGACTATTTTCACTCAAGAACAGAGTTGAGCAGTTGTAACAGAGACCGTATGGTCTATGAAGTCTAAAATATTTACTGCCTGGTTCTTTACAGAAAAAAAATTGCCCGGTCTCTGGTTTAACCCATCAAGTTTTTAAAAACAGATTTATTAACATATAATGCATATACCATATAATTTACCCATTTAAAGCATACAATTCAATGGTTATGAGTATATTCATAGATATGTGCAGCCATTGCCACAGTCAATTTTAGAAACTTTTCATCACCTCAAAGAGAAACCTTCATATACTTTGGCTATTGTTCCCCTATCTTCCTATTCCTCACAGCCCTAAGCAACTACTAATCAACTTTATGTATTTATATATTTGCCTATACTGGACATTTCCTACAAATGGAATCACATAATATGTGGTCCTTTGTGACTGGCTTATTTCATTCGCCTAGTGTAAGGTTTTCAAGGTTCATCCATGTTGTAGTCCATGTCAGAATTCTATTCCTTTTTATGGCTGAATAATATTCTATTGTATAGGCACACTACATTTTGCTTTTTCCCTCATCAGATGATGGACATTTATTATGCTTTTACCTTTTGGTTGTTATGAAAATATGTACAAGTTTTTGTGGGCATGGGTTTTTATTTCTCTTGGGTATATACCTAGGAGTGTAATTACTGGGTCATATGGTAACTTTGTGTTTACCTGTCTGAGGAACTGCCAGACTGTTTTCCAAGGTGGCTGAACCATTTTACATTCATGCCAACAATGTGTGAGCATTTCGATTTCCCCATATCCTTACCGGCACTTGTTATTGGCTATTTTTTAATTACAGCCATCCTTGTGGATGTGAAATAATATTTCATTATGGTTTTGGTTTGCATGATTAATGATGTCAAATATCTTTTCAAGTGATTATTGACCATTTGTATATCTTCTTTGGAGAAATGTTTTATTCCTGTCCTTTGGCCATTTTTTAATTGGGCTGTTTGTCTTTTTACTATTGAGTTGTTAAAGTTCTTATATCCTAGATATATACAAGTCTCTTATCAGATACATCATTTGCAATATTTTCTCCCAGTCTGGAGGTTGACCTTTCGCTTTCTTTTTTAAAAAAAAATGTTAATGTTTGTTTATTTTTTGAGAGAGCCTGCGCATGAGTGGGGGAGGGGAGAGAGAGAGGGAGACACAGAATCCAAAGCGGGCTCCAGTCTTCCAGCTGTCAAGCTGTCCGCACAGAGCCCGACGTGGGGCTCGAACTCACCGACCTCGAGATCATGACCTGAGCATGCTCAACCAGCTGAGCCACCCAGGTGCCCCTACGTTTCACTTTCTTGATGATGATCTCTGAAGCACAGATGTTTTTCATTTTGGTGATGTCCAGTTTATTTGTTTATATTTGTCAATGCTCAGGCTTTTGATGTCCTAAGAATCCATTGTCAGATCCAACATCATATTTTTCTTTGTATTTTCTTCTAAGAATTTTAAAGGCATCTGAAGCTTAACATGCCCCAAACTGGATTCTAAGTATCACCTCATCTAAAACCTACTCTACCCGCAGCCTTCCTCATTTCAGTTGAAGGCAACTCCATTGTTTCAGTTGCCTGGGCCAAAAATTATCCAGCCATAATTTCTTTGACTACTTTTTTTTCTGCTCCTTTCTCCTTATTGTCTCCTTTTGATTTCCCCATTATGCATATGAGTTTAATGGTGTACCACGTTTCTCTGAGATGGTTTGTTTTTCTTCATTCTTTTTTCTCTTTGTTTTTTGGATTATATAATCTCTTTCAATCTCTCTTCAAATTTGCCAATTCTGTCTTTTGCTGGTTCAGATCTCCTGTTGAGCCCCCTCTCCTGAAATTTTCATTTTAGTTATTGTACTTTTCAACTTCACAACATCCATTTGGTTCTCTTTTGTAGTTTATATTTATTGATATTCTTTATTTGGTGTAACGTCATCACACATTCCTTTAGTATTTGAACATGTTTATAATGGCTTCTTTGAAGACTTTTTCTGCTAAATCTGAAATTTGGTTGCTCTCACAGTTTTCTTTGCTTGTGTTTTTTTCTGGTGTCATACTTGCCTATTACTGTGTATGTCTCATATATTTTTGTTGGAAACTGGATGTTTCTGTGATATATTGTAGCGACTCTGGGTATTGGTCCAACCCCCTCTGGGCCTTGTCATTATTTGCTTGTTTATTTGTTTGGTGGCTGGCAAGATCATTTTAGTGGTCCATTACCACCCTCACTCCCTACTCCCCTATACTGTGTGAAGCCTCTCATGTTGCTCCTCAGAGCTTTAGGTATGGCCATGGTCACCTTTGGATGACAGTGGTTTGGGCAGGGCTCTCATTGACTGTGTCTTTTTCTGGCCACATTCAGGTGTTAAGTTCCATTAGTTGTCATCTGATTACTCTGTTGTTTTCAGCAATGCTCTGGGCATAAATTTGCTCTGATCCAATCATATTGGGACTCCTCTGAAAGGATAGTTCCTGAGATAAGTGTTTGAGATTTGTTCTTACCCCAGGAGGGCTCTTCCTAGCCCTCTCCCCAGTTCCCACCAGCAAATTCTCCAGCCTATAGTTAGCTTCTATCTCTAATCATCCACCAATCTCCTCTCAAATGCCTTTTTACCACAGCTTTCACTGTGTTTGAGAATGCTCTAGGTCTTGAACTCCTTCACATTCTGTTGCAAACAAAATAATTTCCTTTGGGAAGAGGTTTGAAACTCTGTGTAAGCCTGCTCCCCACCCAGGCAAAATCTCTGAGCCATGATTCTAGAGCTGGAGGTGGGGATAATGATGTGCTTCTCTTTGAGTGATACATCGACTTTAGGAGCTGAGCACTCAGCGGAGGTGTGGCAGTAGCTTCAGGCTGGCTTGGCTTGCCTCTCCCAGAGGATAATTGCTGTCTTATAAGCCAGGGCCCCAGCATCCTCAGTGACTCTGCATCCAAGGTGAAGTCCCTGCTTCATGAGTGGGCCTGGGTGGAAGAAGGGGGGCCCACTTCTTAGTTGGACTCACCTAGAACATAGCCTTAACAACAGGTAACTGGAGACAGGATGAAATATGCTGATATCCTGCCTTCTGTCAGGCAGATAGCCTTCCAGTTAGGAGCCTGGGGAACAGAGAACCCTGTTCTTGGCTGCTCTAGTCTGGAGTGGAGTTCCTGTTTTACCAATTTGGAAGTGGGGAGGGAGAGAGGGAGCAGGTGTTAATTCAGGTACTATAGACTCTCACAGTTCTTACTGAGTTTTAGTAGATGTTCTTGAGCAAATGTTTCTTCATTTGCTGTATGCTCTTAGGACTATTCCCAGAGACTTTAAACAGTGCTTTAAAAAAATAATTTTCACTGTTTCACTGGAGAGTGGGTCCATGGAGCTTCTCATACTGTCAAGCCAGAAGTCCCCTCTAATTCATCAATTTTCAAAAACATGCATACCCATAATGTATTCTGTCTGGGGCTGTGTATTCATTCTCTGAAAATATGGCAGTATTGACCTCAATTAAGAAGATGATCCCCTTTCTCTGGGGAAATATTTTTAAATTAGTGACCTATTTCTGTCCTCCTTTCATAAGACAAAGATTCCCCAGCGAGTAGTTCTTGGCTAGCTTGTATACTTTGGTCCCAAAAGTCTCCCAGTCTTTGCCATTCTGGCCAGGTACCTAGAAGGCTACAACTTGAGATGCTACCTTTAGGATTTGATCTATGTCATGTGCCCAGTGC
Source organism: Prionailurus bengalensis (assembly GCF_016509475.1). Taxonomy (NCBI): domain Eukaryota; kingdom Metazoa; phylum Chordata; class Mammalia; order Carnivora; family Felidae; genus Prionailurus; species Prionailurus bengalensis. The sequence goes on from NC_057346.1 coordinate 60,231,237, forward strand.
CATGGTCTGAGGACATCAAGGATGATGATTCCATGACAAGGACTAAACTCAGAGGGATTCTCTGTACCTGCATATGTGTTGGGTGCTGGGTGCTGGGTGCTGGATATATAGGAGTAAAAGGAAAAGCATCGTTGCTGCCTTCAAAGAAGTTCCTCTCGTGGTAGATGTAGGTAAGAATATGTCAACAGATGAGAATACTACAGTGGGATGAGTGAATGCTGTGATGGAGTCACAGAAGAGGCAGGCCTGTTAGTTATATCCACACGTAAAGTTGCTGACATGTAATTTGGGTCTGGAGAGATGACTGGAACAACTGGGAGAAGAAGGAGAGTGTTTAGGTAAGGAAATAGCATATGCAAAGATGTTAGACTGGTGAAGAGCCTGGTAACTTTCAGAGAATTTTGAGTAATTTGTTATCACTGGAGATGGCAGGAAGTGGCAGTTGATGTGGCAAAGAAGGCAGGTGGGTCTTGCATATCGTTGTGAAATTTTAATTTTAATTTTAATTGGAGTTAATGCTTTCAAAATAAGAATCATAGAGTAGGACAGAAAAGACCTTCAAGGTCAGTCGATTACAAGTGCTGCGTCTCAATTATCTCTATTGCTGATCTCTTGGCACATGGCCTTTATATAGCAAGCACTTAGGAAATATCTATCTTTTACCTCCTTCTGGGATGTCCATTACATGTGAGAGATCAGCATCACTATAATAGTGGGCTCCAGAGTTGCACATTCTTAGTATCTTTATATTCCTTTTACAATATGTTAAATATATTCATATTTAAGAGAGAGTTTCATTCACACATAGAAGAGCATACTTTGTGCCAGGCACTGTTCTGAGTTTGATATGTGAATTAATTCATTTGTAATACCCTCAACATGAGGGTATTATGAAGTCTTGTACTACTGTTACCCCTATTTTACAAATGATGTGCATGATACACTCAAAGTGCTAGAACTGGGATTCAAAACCCAGGCAACCTGGCTCTAGAATAAAGCTCTGAACCATCATCCTACACTGAATCCAAGCCAATGTAAGTAACCCCCTGGCCCCTAGCTGAATATCTGTATTTTAGATTGGCTGACAATTTGGGGACCTTTTTCTTTCTTTTGTGTAGGGGACAAAAGACACATTGACTAGTTATGGTAAGCTAAGCACCCTGCTGGGTGTTGTAGGGTGAGAGACATTTATTCACTTTTTTTTTTTAAGTTTTTATTTTATTTTTTAAAGTTTATTTATTTATTTTGAGAGAGATGGAGACAGTGCAAGTGGGGGAGGGCAGAAAGAGAGTGAGAGACAGAAACGCAAGCAAGATCCACACTGCTAGCTGTGGAGCCCAGCATAGGGCTTGAACCCACAAACCACGAGATCATGACCTGAGCCAAAACCAAGATTCGGACACTTGATCGACTGCGCCACTCAGGTGCCCCTAAAGATTTTATGTTATGTTATGTTATGTTATGTTATGTTATGTTATGTTATGTTATTTATTTATTTATAAATATTTACTTTTGAGAGAGAAAGAAGACAGAGCATGAGTTGGGGAGGGGCAGAGAGAGAAGGAGACACAGGATCTGAAGCAGGCTGCAGGCTCTGAGCTGTGAGCACAGAGCCCGATGTGGGGCTCGAACCCATGAACCGAGATCATGACCTGAGCTGAAGTCTGCCGCTTAACTGACTAAGCCACCTAGGTGCCCCAAGATTTTATTTTTAAGTAATCTCTACACCCAGTGTCAGGCTCAAACTCACAACCCCGAGACCAAGAGTCTCATGCTCCTCTGACTGAGCCAGCCAGATGCTCCTCATTCAGTTATTTAATAGCCACATACCCTGCTGTGTGCCAGGCCCCATGCTTGGAGGTGGGCTTATGAAGCTAAATTAATTATTTGTTTAGGTGTTCCAGAGAATGTGTAAGACATTGGTTAGAGATAAATGACAAATAAAACATAGTTTCTATATTTGAGTTGCTTAGGGATAGCAAGGAGGAGGGTAATTAAATAGTAATTATAGTGTAATGGGATAAGTACTGCCATAGATATATACCCTGAGAACTAAGAGAACAAAGAGAGTAGGGCAATTAACTTGCTTGGGTGAGGTCTGGAAAACTTCACAGAGGCAGTGGCTTTTTCTTTAGCAGATAAAGACAGGGAGAAAATATTTTAAATGGAGCACCTTGTGTAAAGGCTTAGAGTTATACTGAGCATGGTTTGTTCAAGGAGCCTGTAGTAGCTGGATGTGTCTAGAGCAAATGTTAGCAAACACATTTTCCATAAAGGGCCACACAGTCAATATTTTAGGCTTTGTTGGCCATACAGTCTCTGTCACAGCAATTCAGCTCTGCCTTTGTAACATGAAAACAGCTATAGGCAGTACATAAATAAATGGCTGTAGCTATGTTTCAGTAAAGCTTTATTTATAAAAAGAAGCAGCAAGCTGGATTTGGTCCATGGCCATAGTTTCTTGACTCCTTGTCTGAAGTGTAGGTGCCTGGTAGGGAGGGAAGATGGCCAGGAGGCTGCCTGTGAAGCTAGTCTATGACTAGATTGTAAAAAGCCTTGAATGTGAGGCCAAGAAGCTGGGGCTTTATTCTGTAGGTAATGGGCAGCCATGAAATTTTAAGTAGTTTTTAAGTTAAAATTTTAAGTAGTTTTAAAGTTGGTATACTTTATGGATTTGTACTTTACAAAGGTCATTCTGGTGACTAATATGGTGGATGGAGTGGCAGAAGTGAGACTAGATATACAAAGGTGAGTGAGAAGTGACTCTCATCTCCCTGCCCTTGGCAATAGCTTCTGATCTCACTGGGGACAGATACTTCATCTATGAGACATCCAAGTCCCAGCACTTTGTACAAATGGCATTTAGAGATATTGTAGCTAAAATGTGGGTCCTTGGTGGACATTGAAGAGATGAACGAGAGTTGGGAAGCATCTTAGATCTGGGGCATGTGTCTTGAGGGTTCTAAATATTGCGTGTGGGGAGCGGTGAGTGAGAGTGGAGGTGGTGAGGTTTGGTCTGGGAGATGTGGAAGGTGAACAGTCGGAAATGAAGTTGGAAATGGGAGGAAGGAGTAATTGGTTCTAAGGAAATACCCAGGAGACCTGCCTGGACCCCTGTGTCCAGAGATGCACTGCTCTGCTTCTAGCTTTACATCAGTGACTTCTACTCACTGATGAAGCTGGCTGGGCCTGTTTTGTTGGGAATTCTACAGAGATGTTTCCCCTCCTGTCCACTCTCACCCACATCTCTTTACTCCTGCTTCACTTGGGGTGGGGATGGGGTTGCATTCTTTGTGCCACCGCCAAAGAGATCACTTTTCTGAGCTCAGAGCTAAATATACTTAGTGACAGCTGCTCCCTGCTCTTCAGATTGCTCCTGAGCTGTAGCTCTGGCCAATGCTGCATCCCCATGCTAAGGCAAGACTTGTAGGGAGCCTTCTTAGGCCTTTCTGAGAGAAGAGCTGCTTGTTCTGAGTCAGAAATAGTAAATCTTTGTTGTGGGAATCAAAAGTTGCCTCTGGGTTTGGTTTTGCTTTTGCTTTTCATTGCTCTTAAACTTCCTTTTAAACCAGACTTCAGCTATTAGTTGGCTGTGGGGTGGTGTGCAGAGTAATCTGTGGCAGTGCCTACCCCAACTGCGGTGGGCATTGGAGTTTTAGTTCAGTACAGCATTCTTGCTTGCTATGTTTATGGCTGGATAACTGGGACCTTCATCAAAGCATAGATGGTTTGGCAGGGGGATAGACACATAATAACACTGGTAAGGGTATACGCAGCACAGAAGCATCACCTTTGACGAAGAAGCTTTTTCTCTTACTTTCCGTATCCTTATCTCACCCTCCTGCCAATAACAATAACTAACATTTGAGTTGTGCTCTACAATTTACAGAGAGTGCTTTTGTGTGCATCAGGAATCACAAGCTGTCTGCTCTCACGCTAGAGAGTACTTGCCTCTTCAGAAGGAGGCAGCTGATGCTCAGCTCTCACACATTGTTGCCAGGTCAGTGTGCAAACCCAGGAGTGGTGCCCTGGCGGTGGGGGTTGAGGCCCTCATGACCTCCCTCAGCACCAACTCCCCCATCTCCACGCTGCCCCAAATGACAACACACACATAATGTCCTTTGATGTGGACAGTTGATTTTTTCTTAGCTTTAAGTAAAATGTGCATAAAAACATCTTCATAAAATGTTGAATTTTGAAGTTAATTTGTAATGGACAACCTACATAAAAATGATGTGCTTGCCATGTGGACACCAGTTTATGACAGGTCCCCAAGCCACTTTTTCTCTTCCAGTCAAATTGCAGTCCTTAAGCCCTTAAAATCTAGGAACTCAGGTGTTTCTAGATCTTTAGATTTTTTTTTTTAAGGTAGACTGAAAAGCTGAACTTTCTTGGTGTGAAATTTAGTTTTTAAATATGGGTTCAGTTTAGAAGATACTCTGTGGGCCACTGAAAGACAGGTGCAAAGGCAGCTTATGGACTTCTGCAAGCATGTCTCATTTACAACTTGTCACACTCAGATGAGAGGGAGGCCTAGTCCTCACTCGTTCTGAGCGGGAAACAGGCTCAAACAGGCAAAATACCTTGCCCGAAAGTCACACAGGAAGTAAGGGGTCTGTTTCTATAGGTTGTGAACTCTTCCTCTTCATAGTATATTGCCTTAGCTACTCTTTTCTGCTTGTTTTAGAGAGTGTGCATGAAAGTGGGAAAGGGGCAGAGGGAGGGAGGGAGGGTGGGGAGAGAGAGAGAGAGAGAGAGAGAGAGAGAGAGAGAGAGAGATTGAGAATCTTAAGTAGGCTCCAAGCTCAACGTGGAGCCTGACGCTGGGCTCAATCCCATGACCGTGGGATCATGGCCTGAGCCAAAGTAAGGAGTCAGAAGCTCAACCGACTGAGCCGTGCAGGTGCCCCTGACTTTCCTACTCTTGAGGCCTGATTGTTCCACTCAGCATCAGGCCCTTCCTTCAGGCAGAACTTCTGTCAGCGCATAGTCCTCATTTGGCACCTCTTCTTGCTGGTCTTGTTTTCCGACCCCATTCCTTCTTTGCATGGTTTGTGGCACGAATAGAGCCTGTACATGAGCCCTGTACGTGCAGCTCCCCCTTATACTTTCTTCCCATGAGCTTCTCTGTTCTCCATATACCTCAGTGATCAGACTTGGCTATAAAAAGCAGTCTATTTCTTATTGGTTCCCAATAAGCAGCTGGTATGTGTCATCTGGTGGTTTCCTAGAGTTAGCTGGGAATGGCAGAAAATCCCCTTCTTTGGATATTTTGGCATTTCTACTCCTAAGGCATGCACATGATGTGTGTTTCTGTAGTCTTAGATTAAGAGGGTCTGGATTAGAACCTTGGAGGACCAACACAGGGTATAGCTGTATCTGTAATCTGAGGATTACAGATTTGATTTCTTTAAAATATGTGCGAAACTTGACAACTTTTCATTATACCCACATTACTACCTCGTTTCAAGTTAGGTTTTTGCAGTAGCCACCTGACTGGTTTCCCTGCCCTTGCCTTCCTATAGTCTGCTCTCTAGCACAGCGTTTGGAGCAATCCTTTAAGAGATGCACATGTGATCATGTCGCATCTCTGTTCAAAGTCCCCTAACAGCTTCCTTCTCAGAGTTGAAATCCAAGCCCATATAATGGCCCACAAGGGTGTTTATGATCTGGACCCCTGATTTCTTCCCTGGATTTGTCTATCACTAGTCACCACCTCTCTCATTTCTCTCAGCCACACTGGCCTCCTCATTGTTCCTTGAACAAGCCGAGCATGTTCTTGCTTCAGGGCCTTTGCATTTGCCATTCCTATTCTTGAGATACTCTTGTCCCGGTTATTCTGCTTGCCTTTCTCCAACATCTCCTTCAGGTACATGTACCTCCTTAATGAAACCTTCCTTGACTCCTCTAAAATGACAAGCCACCAATACCAGTACTCTTGGCATTCCATATTCCTCTTTCCTGCTTTCTCTCACCCAAAGAGGATATTAGCTCAGTGAGGATAAAGATCTGTATCTGTTTTGTTTACTACTCACTGAATTTCTTGTGCCTGGAACTATGCCTGGTACTTAGAAATCTTATGTTTGTTGACTAAGTGAATTAATGAATTTCTGTCCCCAGACTGGCTGTCTGACTACTTGTGACTGTGTCCCCCCTGAGATGTCCCAGTGTCTGTTGTTTAAGGCCTAGTGATCTCATCACTTAGGCCTCCGGTGAGAGAAGCCTCTTTTTTTTTTTTTTAATTTTTTTTTTCAACGTTTACTTATTTTTGGGACAGAGAGAGACACAGCATGAACGGGGGAGGGGCAGAGAGAGAGGGAGACACAGAATCGGAAACAGGCTCCAGGCTCTGAGCCATCAGCCCAGAGCCCGACGCGGGGCTCGAACTCACGGACCGCTAGATCAGGACCTGGCTGAAGTCAGACCCTTAACCGACCGCGCCACCCAGGCGCCCCAAGAGAAGCCTCTTAATAAGTTAATAGAATTGTTCTAAAATTAATTTTGAAAAATAAACAGCTGAGATTGACAAGAAATATTCTGAAACATAAGAGCCATGGGAAACAGGGGGTCCAGGCATTAGAAATTACTATTAAAGTACAAAATAAAACAAAAAGTATAATAAGATAGTCAAGGGCTAGCACAAAAATAGAAATATGATTGAGGTGCCTGAGTGACTCAGTCGGTTAAGTGTCTGACTGCAGCTCAGGTCATGATCTCATAGTTGGCGGGTTTGAGACCCGAGTTGGGCTCTGCACAGACAGCTCAGAACCTAGAGCCTGCTTTGGATTCTGTGTCTCCTGTCTCTCTCTCTGCCCCTCCCACACCTGTGTTCTCTCTCTCTCTCAAAAATAAAATAAATAGACTGAAAAAAACTAGTTAAAAAAAAGAAATATCATTTAGTGCAGAAGAATGCAGAGCCTAGAAATATACTCAACTATATATAAGGACTTAATTATTACTAAATAGCATTTTTAAAAATGAATAAAAGATAATTTATTGAATGGGGTTGGGATAACAGCGTGGCAACTTGGGAAAAATTGTTAAAATTCACAATTTACAGCATATAATGAATCAAAGGTCAGGTGCCTTAAAAGGCTGACTATTAAAAAATCATAAAAAATACTTTAATCAGTTTAGTTTTTCTAAGAATCAACAAAATCTTTTTGCTCTGGGCTTTTCACCATGTCACTTGCATAATCCTTGTTAAAAAATAAAGTTTCTCACCAATTACAAATAAGAGGTTGGGGAGCTGGAGAACCTAACCCTTGTCAACTGAATTTAGATGAGGCTGGAGGGCACGAAGGGCTGTCTAGCCTGTGCATGTGAGCACTGCCTTTACCTCCTTATCTCACGAGACGTCTTGACTTCCTAACACCACTCCAGCCTCTGTGGGAGTGTAGCCAGGCCACACCCAAACCACAGGTAGAAGAATGGGTTAGAGCTGCGCCGCAATAGGTGGCCATTAGCCACATGTGGTCATTTAGCTCTACATTAATTTTTTTTTTTTTAAATCTCAGGGTTTGTGTGTGTGTGTGTGTGTGTGTGTGTGTGTGTTTGTCACACTAGCCACATTATGAGTGCCCAGTGGCCACATGTGCCTAGTGGGGACTGTTTGGACAGGACAGATATTGAACATTTCCATCATTGCAGAAAGTTGTTTTGGACGGTGCCATGTTATAGTTGTAGACACTCTCAAGTTCCTTGTGCCTAGCAGGCTATATTCTGACTCGGTTGAGAGTGCACCAGTGTGGACTTGCTTCAAACTTCTCTCCTGAGTCATTAAGACTTAGATGTCTTAATATCCCCAAAACCCAGGGGGAGGAAATCACCTCTTGATTATGGGTCTAGGTAATCTGTCAGTCGTCTGTTTGTTTAGATAGTAACATTTACTGATGTTACGCTGGGTCAGACCCTTTCCTAGACACAAAGGGTGAGAAAAGAAGGATAAGAGACATTTCCTGAAAATCCTACTAAACTATGTTTTAAAAACATAGTGATCAAAATTGCATATTTCTTTGATGTTTGAGGCTCTAGGGAAAACTGGGATCAAGTGTTCAATTTTGTACATACTAATGAGGTTAAGAATCTGGCTGAATGAGTATCTGTGAAGTTAATTACCAGTTAAATTTCTAAAAGCTTTGATTTGTTTGGCTTTTCTTCTTTCTTATAAGGGTGTATATTATGAAAAGAAATACCAGTAATTTAAAGGACAGCGTATATAGTACTGGGGGAAAATTTGGGCTGTAAAGTCAGATATCTTGGGTTGGAATACAAATTCATCACTTGAGCAAATGTTTGAGTTACCTAATGCTGTATAACGGACTTCCCCAAAACTCGGTGACTTCAAACAGCAACATTTATTTTGTTATTTATCTGCAATCTGGGCATCGCTCAGTAGGGACAGCTCATCTGTGTCCACTTGGCATCAGATGCAGTGACTCAAAAACTGGGGGCTGGAATCACCTGAAGTCTCAGTCACTTGTTTGAGTCCTGGGCTGGGGAGACAAACAGCTGGGCTGCTCAGATATCTGTCTATATTTCTATGTAGTCTTTCCATATGTTCTCCCCATAATGGTGGCTTTGGGGGTAGCCAGGCTTCATGTATGTTAGCTCAGAGCTCTCAAGGCATGTGTCCCAAAATGGAGAAGGCCAGGTGAAATCTGTATTGCCTTTTCTAACCTACCCTTGGAAGCCACTCGACATCACTGCTGCCATATTCTGTTTGTTAGAAGATGAGTCACAAATGTCAGCCTATATTCCAGGGGAGGGGAATTCTTCTTTTGTGGGAGGATTATCATAGAATTGTGGACATATTTTAAAACCATCATAGCAAGTAATTAAACCTCTCTAAATTTAATGTGATTTGGGGGTAAGTTGCATTATCTTAGCATAGTTCTGTTCTCGTTTGTAAAATAGGTGTGATAATTCATTGGTTGTGGGGATTAGATGAGAAAATATTGTAGAAGTTCTTGGAATATTGCTTAGTATATAAACAGGTGATCAAAAAATTGTTAATTCTTTTTCCCTATCCTTCTTCCTTTTTCTAGTGTATTGAATTCCAGTTAACTATCATTTATTATCTTTCCATAATTAAAAAAACACAAGGAAGAAATTGCTTATTCTTTTTTTTTTTTCAAGTGAAACATACAACAAAGAAGAAGAGGTAGTCTAGTTGGCAGCTAGGACATATGCACATGAAGGACATAAGAGTGATGTGGTACACTTATACATTGGGTGGATGGAATGTGCTATGGAAAGTTAGATGGCCTGTGTGGAGATCTCGGTGGGCTGACCCTAGGTATCCCTTGTGACTTGTGTGCTTTTTCCTTGCAGTTCCTGAGGGAAGACCTCAATTACCATGATCCGACAGTGAAACACAGCACCTTCCATGGTGAGGATAAGCTCATCAGTGTGGAGGACCTGTGGAAGGCATGGAAGTCTTCAGAAGGTAATAGGCAGCTTGGTTATCAATCCTAGTTGCTGTAAGGTTTAGAGAAGACAGAAGAAGATGGGCAGCAACTTGGCCTTAAAAGTACATGAGTATAAAATGCTTTGTAAAGAGCAAATTGTTAAAATGGTTCTACATACAGTCACTGAATAAGACTGAATCTAGTCACCATGTTGGGAAAGGGGGAAGATGCTTCAAATAGAGTTGGAGCTGCTCTTCATTAGAATTCTAAATGGTTCTATCCTATCCCCACCTGTCTCCTTCCTACCTACCACAGTCTCTGCTGCTTCTCCAGAGTAGGGAGCTTACTGGCCTTTTGAGGCAGCCCCTTCCTTCTATCAGTCTCTACTTGGTCTCAGCTCTGCTGAGTCCTAGATGATTCAAAGATTGGGTGGAAGTAAGATGGAATCTCCCCTGAGTCTTTTCTTTTCCAGGTTAAATAGCCAGGTTCTTTGAAGAAAACATGTTTTCTCAGCCTCTTCCTCCTCTTGGTCTCCTGCCTGTGAACATTTCTATTAATATCTTTCTTAGATCATAGTTCTTAGAGTCAGACACAGACCCGCAGGAATGGTTTGACCAGCACAGAGTTGAACAGGATCGCCAGCTTCTTAGTTCTGGACTCTGCACGTCAGCTAATGCAGTCTGATTTGATACTGGAGCCTTCAGCACTCACATCACTCTGCTAACTCATGTTGAACTTATTAAATAAAAACTTTAGTTATTTTTCATGTATAAAATTGTTAAACCAGGACTACCATTTTTTTTCCCTGAAACATTTGCTTCAGAGCTGTGAGTGAAAGAGCATATCTAATAGTGTGAAGCTTGACAAGGAAGGGAAAAACAGGGTTTTTGCGTCCTCTCCATCTCTATCTGTGGCTAGAGTGTCCTTTGATACTAACAGGATTGAAAGCGGTCTCTTTGCAGGGTCTCATAAGATAGGTCTTGATGCTAAGAAGGGTTAAACATAAGTGACCATCAGGGCCCTTCCTTTGCAGATGAGGAGCCTTAGGCCTAGATTTATAAAGTTTCTTGTTCATTGTCATGCATTTAGTACATTGTAAAGCTAGGACTCAGACCTGGACCTTCTGCTCACTGGATCAAGGCTTTTCCATGCCATCTGGGTTGAAAGCCCTGGTCTGGTGGTAGAGAAAAACCAGTTTGGGTAGGAATGAGGCAGTTTTTATTTTTGTTTTAATCTTACCTAGGATTATAGAATTTTAGATCTGGAAGGGATTATCTATAAGGTAGGTTGAGAACATTAAGTTTAAAACAAGAAGACCTGGGGGTGCCTGGGTGGCTCAGTCAGTTAAGCTTCCGACTCTTGGTTTCAGCTCAGGTCATAATCTCACAGCTTCGTGGGTTAGAGCCCCACATCGGGCTATGCTCGGACAGTGTGGAATCTGCTTGGGATTTTCTCTCTCTCCCTCTCTCTTTGCCCCTACCCCACTTGAGCTGACTCTGTCTCTCTCAAGATAAATAAATAAACTTAAAAAAAAAAAAAAGCAAGAAGACCTGGATTCTAGTCCTATTTCTGGCACGGACAGGCTGATACCTCTTATTAACTCTGTGTTTTTATCAATCTAGAAGAAGCTTAAGTTAGCTTTACAGACGGCTTTCTGGAAATCTTTAAAAGCTGAGTTCCTTGTGGGGGCTTTGTTTAATAGCTCCTGAGCAACTCAGGCTGTTTACTGATGAGAAATCAAGCAGTGAAGTGATCTTTGGAATTATACTGGCACTGCCAGGAAAAATCTTCTACTAGTACTGTTTAATTTTAGTTTTCTTCTTTTTCTGTAACAACATAAGGACATGGCGCCTGGGTTTTAAGAGTGGGTTTCATAAGTGGGAACTTGGGATGAAAGATGTCAGGGAGAGCATTCCTGGCCTTCTCAAAGCTCATACACAAGTAGCTGGGAAGGGAAAGTGACCAAGAGAGGGCAGAAACAGGAGTAAATCATAATACTAAAAAGTAGCCAAGACAGTTTTCTGGTAAGAACTTTATTCCTGGACTCAGCAACTATTTGGAACACTTCCAAGCGTGTTCTAAATGACAGGAAGATGGAAGACAATGGAATGAGTTTTGAGGAGTTGGTCCCCATTACTGATGAGCAAGGGATATTCCAGTGCACTGTGATGTAGCTCACAGCTAAGCTGAGAAGTGACATGTATGTATCATTTTAGGGTTTTCTCACTATGTGTCATGCCTGGTGGTTTGACAAGCTAAAAGTAAGAATCTTCATGGGTACTGTTCCTCCCAACAATTTGCTTCATTATTTAGAGCAAGGCCCCTAATCTCTGGAGTGATGATTTCCAGAGCTACAAAAAGCATGTAATACTCTGGCAGTCGCTCAAAGTGGCTGGTCTGAGTTTTGCTAGATGATATAGATATCAGCAGTGTTCATTTGTGTTCAGAATATTAGCTGACTAATGTCAGTACCATCTATGTGATTAGTTGTTAACATTTTCTGACTGATACTGAGAGCCAGTCTTTCCTTCGTGTTGTTTAGATTTTAACAGAAAAGCCTGATAATTGCTACATTAGCCAGTTCTGGACTTCAATAATAAAAACAGCAACAAGGAAGAAACTACTCCGATATTTACATGATATTTGATGTGTGCTAGCCACTGTTCTGAATGATTTATATATGTTAATTCATTTCTCACGAAAACCCTTTGAAGTATAAATACTATGATGGTCTGCATTTACAGATGAGGAAAATGAGGCAGAGAGTGTTTGATGAAATAATGTAATGCACTTCTTTCTAACCAGAGTTAGTACAGACTTCACAAATTAAGAGCGTAGTCCTCAGTAAGACTGCTCTCACTTTAGACACCAACCAGCCATAAACCCTGGGTGTTCCCAGCCACCTCTGCTCTGACCGACTGGCTACAAATCACAGTTCCCACTATCCCCTCAGGTTTGGTAATTTACTGCATGACTCACAGAACTCAGGAAAGTGCTGTACTTCTGATTACAATTTTATTAGAATGGATAAAAGTTAGGACCAGCCAAAAGAAGAGACCAATAGGGTGAGGTCTGGGAGGGTCCTGAATTTGGGACTTCTGTGTCTTCTGCCCCTGGAATCAGGACATATCACCCTCCCTAGCACATTAATCATGGATGTGTTTGCTAACCAGAAAGTTCATCTGAGCCTCAGGATCCAGAGGTTTTATTGAGGTCCGATTACATGGGCATGATTGATTGAATCACTGGCTGCATGACGGCTCTTCATCTCCAGCCCCCCTGTTCCTTTCTGATGGTTGGGCTGATAACTCCTGGCCCAAAGCCCCAATCCTCTAGTCAGCTGGTTGGTCTTTCTGACAACTAGTCCCCATCCAGAGTCATCTCATTAGCTCAAACTCAAGTGTGATCCAAGGAGCCCCACCATGAATAACAAAGATATTCCTATCACCAGGGAAACCGACACCAAATTGACACCAAATTTGAAGTGTCTTTGAAGACAAAGACCACCAGATTCTTTGTTGTACAAAATTAAATAAGAAGGAGCTGAACAAACAGGGCTGAGGAAGGATCAAGAACAAGGGGGAACTCCAGGGATCCCAGCAGCAGGGTCTAGGGGATTGGCTTTTTCTAATTGGCTACTCTTGGATGTCTCCACTTTGTTCATTTTTCATCTAAGTATCTTTGCTCAACAGTGAGATATGGTGGAGGGAAAATCAGATTGGCATAGTTTGTATCACAGACTTATTATGTAAGGTAGTGGTAGTGAGAGCTTAGACTGTGGGGGAGGGGGCAGCAATTTCCAGTCCCTCTAAGGCCCTGTGAGGTAGGGGGAGTGGTAGTTTTTTTAAAGGAAGGGATGCCAGGTAGATTTTGTAGAATCTTTGAGAAATAGAATTGTTTGCATATTTGAGCTAGGGGAAATAGTAACAGTGTCCTTAGAAGGGTTGCTGGGAGGACTGACTTAAGAGGACTCTCTTCTAAAGCATGGCTTCCATTCTTCTAAACAAAGTACATCATGTCTATTTTTTCTCCCCTTTCCTGGACATGAGATTTTAAAAGATGCTATCTGCCAAACTTAAGTAACAATTTCGTTCTCCATTTGCATAGATCAAAGACATATTAAACTATCAATTTTGATTCTAACTAAAATGATTCCAGCTAAAAGCAAAAGTACTTGGTATTCTAGTGTGACTCTGAACTTTGTCTTGAGAAAATGTTTACTTTCTACTGGAAATGATTTGGAAATAATTCCAAAGAATAATTTAGAAATAATAAACTCACAGATCTCCAGTTCTGTCTGTGCTATTCTTTGCAGGATGGGATTTTTCACAGGAGGCAGTGGAGCAGTACTGGCAAACCAGGAGGCTTTTAGAGAGAAACCCAGCAGAACTGGCCTTTCTCTGTTGATATAGCACAGCAGGGGCAAGTGGCATTGGACTTCTGTCTAAACCATTTCAGAAGTCATATCAGTATAAAAGAGTTGGCATCCCCTTTTTGCTTTTACATAAACCCAGTGAGACATATGTTTCTTCTGTTCCTTTAGCTCTATAAAAATTACTTTGCTAAGTGAATCTTCAAGTCATTTAGTTAACTGCCTCAGCCATTGTTGCTGCATTTTGGGGGAGAAAGATACAATTGGCTTTTTTTTCTCTTGGATTCTTTTAGATACTTTTTTTCCAATAACAAAAAACAATTAGAATCAATGCAGTGATTTAAAACTTATCACAGGCATTTTCTATTTATATTAAGTAGCTGCTTGAGGGTAAACGTTCTTACTTGTATCCCCATTTAATAAAGGAGCATCTCTCACCTATTTCTGTTACCAAGTCCTGAGAATTCTATCTCTCTTATATATATTTTATATGCATCTCCTATGATACTGCCTTAGCTCAACTTCATCTTTTTGAAAGATTTATTGAGTTGTAACTGATAATACAATCAGGTGTAAATATTTAAAGTGTATAATTTTTTAAAGTTTTGACACATGTATTCAGATGGCTATCCTTTATGAGATACATGCTTTGCAAAGATTTTCTCCCAGTCTGTGGCTTATCATTCTTTTAATAGTATCTTTTGAAGAACAGTAAGTTTTAATTTTTCTGAGGTCCAGTGTTTCAATTTATGCTTTTAAGAATTATACTTTTGGTGTCATATGTAAGAAATATTTGCCTAACCCAAGGTCACACAAGCATTTTCTCCCATGTTTTCCTCTAGAAGTTTTATAGTTGCAGGTTTTACATTTAGGCCTCTAATCTGTTCTGTATTAATTTGTGGATGTTAGTGTTAAGTATGAGTCCAAGTTCTTCTTTGTGCTTATGGGTGTCTCAGTTGTTTCTAGAACCATTTGTTGAAAATTCTGTCCTTGGGGCGCCTGGGTGGCGCAGTCGGCTAAGCGTCCGACTTCAGCCAGGTCACGATCTCGCGGTCCGTGAGTTCGAGCCCCGCGTCGGGCCCTGGGCTGATGGCTCCGAGCCTGGAGCCTGTTTCCGATTCTGTGTCTCCCTCTCTCTCTACCCCTCCCCCGTTCATGCTCTGTCTCTGTCCCCCAAAAAATAAAAAAAAACGTTGAAAAAAAAAAAAAAAAAAAAAAAAAGAAAATTCTGTCCTTTCTCCCACCGCATTGCCTGGTCTTTTGTTAAAAACCAGTTGTCCATATAAGTATGGGTTTATTTCTGGTCTTTGTATTCGGATCCACTGATCTATTTGCCTGTCCTTATGTCAATACCATGCAATTTTGATTACAATAGTCTTATAATAACTCTTTTAGTCAGATAGTGTTAGCTCTCCAACTTTGTTTTCTTTTTTCAAGTTGTCCTGGCTGTTTGATCTCGAATCAACTTGTCAATTTCTATAAAAAAAGCCTACTAGGATTTTGACTGGCATTGCATTGAATCTATAGCTCAGTTTGAGAGAACTGACATCTTGACAATATTGAGTTTTCTGATCGATGTATAAGGTATATCTCCCCATTTAGTTAGAATATATATTTTGTAGGGGTGCCTGGGTGGCGTAGTCGGTTAAGCGTCCGACTTCAGCCAGGTCACGATCTCGCGGTCCGTGAGTTCGAGCCCCGCGTCAGGCTCTGGGCTGATGGCTCGGAGCCTGGAGCCTGTTTCCGATTCTGTGTCTCCCTCTCTCTCTGCCCCTCCCCGGTTCATGCTCTGTCTCTCTCTGTCCCAAAAATAAATAAACGTTGAAAAAAAAAATTAAAAAAAAAAAAAAGAATATATATTTTGTAGTTTTCAGTGTACATGTCTTTCATACCTTTTGCCAGATTTATCTCTAATTATTTCATAGATTTTGATGCTATTATAAATAGTACTTTTAAAATTGTGGTAAAATATATAAAAAAGTTGACCACATAAATGGTATTTAATTCCTGATTGTTGTTTATATATAGACATATAATTGATTTTTATATATTGGTCTTGTATTCTGCAACCTTGCTAAACTCCCTTATTTGTGAGATGCCATCAGAGTTTAAACTGAGATAATCAAGTCTTCTAGTAAAGAAAGTTTTGTTGTTTTCTTTTCCAATCTGGATGCCTTTAAAAAAGTCTTCTTCTTGTCTGATTGCCCTGGTTAGTATCTCCAGTACAGTGTTGGGAGAAGTGGTAAGAGTAGGCATCATTGTCTTGGTTCTGATCTTAAGGAGGAAAGACTCCAGTCTTTCATCATTAAATATAAACATTAAATATAAATATAAACATCATTAAATATAAACATCATTAAATATAAAATATAAATATAAAATATAAATATTTTATATAAATATAAAATGTTTATATAAATATAAACATTTATCAGATTGAGGAAGCTATTACTAATTTGCTGAGAAATTTTTTATCAGGAATGGATATTGGATTTAAAAAAAATTTTTTTTAACGTTTTATTTATTTTTGAGAGAGGGAGAGACAGAGCATGAACAGGGGAGGGTCAGAGAGAGGGAGACACAGAATCTGAAACAGGCTCCAGGCTCTGAGCTGTCAGCACAGAGCCGGACGCGGGGCTCAAACTCACGGACCGCGAGATCATAACCTGAGCTGAAGTCGGCCGCTTAACCGACTGAGCCACCCAGGCGCCCTGGATATTGGATTTTTATCAAATGAGTTTTCTGTGTCTATTGAGATGATTGCCTGGTTTTTCTGTTTTTGTTTGCTAAGATGGTGAATTACATTGATTAATTTTTGAATGTTAACCCTGCATCCTTGGGATAAACCCCACTTGGTCATCATCCTTTTACTATATGGTTGGATTCTATTTGTTAAAATTTTATTTCATATTTTTATACCTTTGTTAATGAGGGATTTTGGTTTATAGTTTTCTTGTAATATCTTTGTTTTTGGTATGCTGCTGACCTCATTAAATTAATTGGGAAGTAGTCTTCAATTTTTCAGAAGACTTCATATATAATTGATATTACTTTTCCTTAAATACTTGGTAGAATTCACTAGTAAAGCCATATGAGCCTGGTGTTGTCTTTGTAGGAAGGATTTTAATGACAGTGTCAATTTCTTTCATAGGTATAGGACTGTTAGGTTATTTACTTCTTCAGTGAGCTTTTGTAGTTTGTGTCTTCAATTTGTCTATTTCATTACATTGTCAAATTTATAGGCATACATTTATTCATAATCTTTTCTTCTTATTATTTTAATATATTGATATACCCAAAGAACCAGTGTTTGGTTTCAAGGATTTTCTCTGTTGTTAGCTATTTCATTGATTTTTACTTTGATCTTTATTATTTTCTTTCTTCTGCTTACTTTGGGTTTAACTTGTTCTTTTCTGGTTTGTTAAGGTGGAAACTGAGGTCATTGATTTGAGACCTTTTCTGTTTTCTAATATTGGCATTTAGTACTATAAATTTCCTGTAAGTACTGCTTTAGCAGCATTTCACAAATTCTGGTGTGTTGTGGCTTTTTGCTTTTTCCTAACTGATTTATAGGTAGCATAGGCAGAGTAAAAATACCTAAAATGAAAGCACAACTGGTGGTAAATCCTTATTCTTTTTTTTTTTTTTTTGTTCTGATACAGTCTTCAATAACTTGATATCCCTCAATAATGTATTCCAATTTGAGGAATTATTTTGGCCCTGGAAATTCATGCCTCTGAAATCTGTCTTGTATCTTATATTCATCTAGTATTGGCTCTTCACCATGTTAGATGATATGTTTTATTTTTATTTTTATTCAACTCAAATATTCTATTTACTTTCTATTTCCTTTTTGATATCTTCTTTGATTCATGAGTTTTTTTTTTAGAAGCATGGTATGTAGTTTTCAAATGTTAGGGGATTTTCTAAAGATTTTTCTGTTATTGATTTCCAGTTTAATTCCATTGTGGTTTGAGAACATACTTTGTATGGCTTGAATCCTTTACAGTTTTTTAAAACATTTTATTATGTTTCTGAATATTATATATCTTGGTACATGTTCCATGTGCATTTGGCTGCTGTTGGCTGGAATGTTCAATAAATGTCAATCAGGCCATGTTGGTTGATGGTGTGGTTCATGTCTACTAGATCTTTGCTGATTTTCTGCCTAGTTGCTCCATCAGTTATTGAGGGGGAGTATTTAAATTTTCAACTATAATATTGGATTTGCCTATTTTTTTCTTGCAATTAGTTCTGTGAGTTTTTGCTTCATGTATTTTGAAGGTATGTTACTAGGTACATACAGATTTAGGATTATTTATTTATTTATTTATTTATAATGTTTATATATTTTTGAGAGAGACAGAATGTGAGTGGGGAAGGGGCAGAGAGAGGGAGACACAGAATCCAAAGTGGGCTCCAGGCTCTGAACTGTCAGCATAGACCATGATGTGGGGCTTGAACTCACTAACGGTGAGATCATGACCTGAGCTGAAGTCGGACTCTTAACCGACTGAGCCACCCAGGTGCCCCTGTTATTATTTTTTAAAAGTTTATTTATTTAAGGGGTGCCTGGATGACTCAGTCAGTTAAGCATCTGACACTTGATTTTGGCTCAGGTCATGATCTCATGGCTTGTGAGTTTGAGCCCTTCATTGGGCTCTGTGCTGACAGTGAGGAGCCTACTTGGGATCCTCTCTCTCTCTCTCTCTCTCTCTCTCTCTCCCTCTGTCTCTCTCCCTCTGTCTCTGCCCCTCCTTCACGTACCCTGTCTCTGTCTCTCCCAAAATAAGTAAATAAACTTACAAAAAAACAAAAAAACAAAAAAAAAAAAGGAAGAAAGAAAGAAAGAAAGAAAGAAAAAGAAAGAAAGAAGGGACTGGGTGGCTCAGTCGGTTGGGCATCCAGCTTTGTCTCAGGTCATGATCTCATGGTTCATGGGTTCAAGCCCCACATTGGGCTCTCTGATGATAGTTCAGAGCCTGTAGCCTGCTTTGGATTCTTTGTCTCCCTCTCATTCTGCCCTTCCCCAACTCGTGCATGTGCGCTCTCTCTCTCTTTCGCTCTCTCTCTCAACAACAAAAAACATTAAAAAAAGAAAAAAGAAATGCATTAAATATAAAAACACAAGTATATTAAAAGTAAATACATGGAAAAAGATACACAAAACTAATAATACTCAAAATAAAGCTATATTTATATCAAAATATCAAAATTATATCAAAATCTGATAGCACAGAGCCTGATGTGGGGCTTGAACCTATGAGACCGTGAGATCATGACCTGAGCCTATACTGAGTCAGACCCTTACCTGACTGAACCACCCAGATGCCCCTAAATGCATTTTTTTTAATATATGAGATTTCTTGTCAAATTGGTTTCCATAAATGCATTTGTTATAGGCAGTTTATGATTGGGTCTTATATTTTTTGGCAATCTGATAATCGCTGCCTTTTAGTTGGGGTATTTAGACCATTTACATTTAATGTGGATATTAATATGAGTAGATTTGAGGCTACTATCTTGCTATTTGTTTTCTGATATTTTTCCCTACTGTTTTTTTCTTCTCTTTTCTTTTTTTTCTGCCTTATTTTGGGTTAATGAGTAGTTTTTTATAATTCCATTTGATCTTTTTTTTGTTGTTTTAACCCTGTTTTGTTATTTTAGTGGTTGCTTTAGGCGATAAAATATGCATCTTTAATCTTTCATAGTCTTCTTTCTAGGGATGTTATTATTTTATTTGTTATTGAAATATAGTTGACAATATTTCATTAGTTTCAGGTGTATGACATAGTGATTCAACAACTCTATATATTATGTTTTACTCACCATAACTGTAGCTACTATCAGTTACCACACAATGCTATCTGCAACACCATTGATTATATCTCTATGCTGTACCTTTCATCACTGTGACTTATTCATTTCATAACTGGAAGCCTGTCCATCCCATTCCCCTTCACCCATTTTGCTCTTTCTCTAGCCCCCTCTCCTCTGGCAACCAACCACTAGTTTGTTCTCTGTGTTTGTTTTCTGGGTCTGTTTCTGCTTTGTTTGTTTGTCCATTTATATTCTTTTTTTAGATTCCACATATAGGTTAAATCATATGGTATTTATTTTTCTTGAACTTCCTTCACTTAGCATAATACCCTCCAGGTCCATCTGTGTTGTTGCATATGTTAAGATCTCATTCCTCTTTGTGGCTGAGTAGTATTTCAATGTATATATACCACATCTTCTTTATCCGTTCATCTATCAATGGACACTTAGGTTGCTTTCATATCTTGGCTATTGTAAATAATGCTGTAATAAACAGGGGTGCATATATTTTTTCAAGTTAGTGTTTTCATTTTTTAATGTTTATTTATTTATTTTGAAATAGAGACAGAGAGAGAGAGAGAGAGAGAGAGCGAGTGAGCATGGGGGGGGGGGGGAGAGGCAGAGAGAAAGAGAGGGAGAGAATCCCAAGCAGGCTCTGTGCTGTTGAGCACATGGGGCTCAATCTTGTGAACTGGGAGGTCATGACCTGAGCTGAAATCAATAGTGGGACACTTAACCAGCCGAGCCACCCAGGCACCCCAGTGTTTTCACTTTCTTTGGATAAATACCTAGTGGTAGAAATACTGGATCATATGGTAATTTTATTTTTAATTTTTTGAGGATCTTCCATACTGCATTCCACAGTGACTGCACCAATATACATTCCCACCAACAGCACATGAGGGTTCTCAAGAGCTATTATTACACCTTGTCACATATAGTGTAAGAACCTAACACTAGTGTACTTCCATTTATTCCTAAATCTTAGTTCCACTCTCTGCACTGTGGCCTGGAAATTCTTTCAGAGCCATAACTAGGACAAGTATATCACCTGCCTCATTTGTTTACCATCTCTTAAGGATCAATGTCCATTATAGCCTGATGTCCAGTGTCTTTAAAACCATTGTTTCATATATTTTGTCTTTTCTCTTCTTTTGGTTGTTTCAGGAGAGAGGGTGAATTCCATTGTAGTTACTTCATCTTAGCCTGAAGCAGAAACCTCAGCTTAATCACTTTGCTTGGATGCTTTCATACTGTACTTCTTGGCCTGTCTAGCTCTACTGCAGTTTGTCCTTCAATTGGTTCCAGAGGGATCTTTCTAAAGTAAATATCTGACCAGGTCTCTGCTTAAATTTTTCAGTGGCTTCTTATTTCTTATTTTTATTTTTTAAATAGTGAAACAAATATGCCAGAACACCAAATTTCTAGGTGGAAGAAATATTCTTAATTGGAACCTGGACTAATAAAGGTATTGCTAAAGATGTTACAAGTAAATTCCTGTGTAATCACATATGATAATCTTATGTTACTTGGAGGAGATAAATATTGGCTTTTCTATTCATTAGGTAACACTTGAGTTTGTGAAGAATTAGCAGTAAGCTTAGGTTACAACTGCTGTCTCATTTGGGACTTAACAAAATGAGGTAATTGAAAGCTTAGTAGTTGTTGATGAAACAAATTTTTATAGAAAATGCCATTGACTTTTTTTAGTGTTTATCAATGAGATGTTAAATGCTGAAATTAAATGTCCATTTGTAATCTCAACTGAATTATTTCAGTTGGGGGGAAAAAGTTCAATATGTATATATAAATAAAAACCTGGTGACCTTTTATATCCTGAGAGTTTCTTTATATTTTAATGCCATGTTTCTCCATCATGCCTTATTCACCTCTGTAGTATTGGCCCCCAAAAGTACTGTTTCCTCCTACAATTTGTGTAAACATGCCTTCATTACAAAAAAAAAAATAATAATAATCAGGGTGCCTAGGAGGCTCAGTTGATTAAGTGTCCAACTCTTGATCTCAGCTCAGGTCATGATCTCATGGTTTATGGGTTTGAGCCATGCATTGGGCTCTACACTGACAGCATGGAGCCTGCTTAAGATTCTCTCTCCTTCTCTCTCTGCTTCCTCCTTCAAAATACATAAATAAACTTAAAAGAATTACTTGAAGAAATTACTTAAAAGAATTATACCTTCTATATACCAGGCATTGTGCTAGATTAGTTCAGCATGTCAGGCCCATGCTTATCTCTGTGATCCACTTATTTTCTTCTTTTTTACCACTCTTCATCACATCTACTCTATAGCTACACTAATTTATTTGCAGTTGGGAGGATATGTCGTTTCCTTTCATCCCATGTTGCTTTCATAGATACTGTTCCCTCTGTCCCTCCCCCTTGTTGATCTGATTAAATCCTATTTGA
Source organism: Prionailurus bengalensis (assembly GCF_016509475.1). Lineage (NCBI taxonomy): Eukaryota > Metazoa > Chordata > Mammalia > Carnivora > Felidae > Prionailurus > Prionailurus bengalensis. The sequence goes on from NC_057346.1 coordinate 60,253,264, forward strand.
CAAGACTCAATTTAAGTCTTCTTTTTATTTTCTCCTTTTATTCTCTTTATTTTACATATTCTTTTCATTCTTTCTTTTATTTCAAGATTTTATTTAAATTCAAATTAGCTAGTGGATAGCATATAGTATAGTATTGGTTTCAGGAGTAGAATTTAGTGATTCATGACTTACATATAGCACCCAAAGTATACCCTTCTTTAGGAAATCTTCCCTGGAGACCATAGTTTAGGTTTAGGTGCTTTCTGTGCTCCCACATCTCCTTACCCTTATCTCATCACAGCATTTAGTACACTAATTGCAATCATCTATTTCCTTGCCTGTTTTCCCACCAGATTGCTTGAGGACATTACCTTATATGATTTTATATCTTAACACTTTGCACAGGGCCTGGTCCAGCATAGGGATGTGGAAGACAGAAGTTTGTCCTTGGCTCTACCATTGTGAGATCTTACACAAGTTGTTTGGCTCATTCAACATTCCAAAGCCTAGGTTCTCTTACTGCTTTGCAGCCGTGTAGACCGGGTTTGTGCTGGGTAGCCTAGTGGGCCTGTCACATGAGGCCTTGGCCCAAGTGCCAGATTCTCTTTACAGTGATGATTCAGGAGTTGAAGTTGACACCACATCAGAAAACTAAGACCCCTGCCTCCCTCTAGGTGCAGGTGGCAAACTGCTAGTGAGAGCCAGAAGGAAACCACTTAGAGAGACAATGGGCAACAACGTGTCTTTGCTCACATTTCTTCCCTCTGGTGAGCCTATAGGTGTATCCACCCAGATTCTAACCAGTTTTCAATATCTATCGCTTGTTGAATGAATGTATATTTCTTCATTCATATATATGAATGAAGACGAAATTACTACTGAGTTTGTGTTAAATCCTAGGTGTTTTCAAACATATGAACTCATTTAATTCAACAACTTGAAGAGATCAACACTGTTAGATGGTAAGCTACCTGGGTATCTGTCTCAATCACTGCTCTGTTTCCAGTGCCTGGCACAAAGTAGTACAAAATAAATGTTATGAAAAAAAAAAAAATAAATGTTATGAATGACTGGAAAGAAATTTTATAGAAGGGGAAATTGAGGTTCAGAATGGTTAAGTGATTTACCCAAGGTGATCCATGGCCAATAGGATGGAAATCAAAGTCTTCCAACTCCAAATCTAGTGCTTTTTCTGATAAATTTGACAATTAAATTCCAGCGTTCTAACATGGCCAGGTATTTGGAAATCCTGAATGACTTCATTTTTTGTGGCTATTCTAAATTAAAGTAGGAGAGTTTACTCATTTTACATAAAAATCTTTCTCAAAGGGAAAAGGCCTTTTCCTATGAAGCATGGTTGTGGAGGCCAGGATAGATCTTTACTATCCGAGAAGCTAACTGATCATCAATTTATAGAGTTCTCTGTTGATATGTATAAGTGCTTAAAAAAAAAAAATTCTCTCCTTTACTTCCATGAGAAGTCTGTGGGGGGCAGTGATGCTGTTGGTGGGAAAACATAGTGGAAATCCTGATGGGATGTGCTACAAGTGATCCAGGATCTACAGATTGCCTTCATTTGTTAATTCATTCATTCATTCATTCATTCATTCATTCACATTGATTCTCTTGTCCATTCAGTAAACTTTACAGAGTATTTAGAATGATCTAGCCCTGTGTTAGACATTGGGGAATACAGAAATAGAAAAGACATGTTCCCTACCACCATAGTGCTTATATATAGCACAATGGAGAAGAGAGACATGTGACTAATAATAACAATATAACATACATGTTAGAAAAGAAGTCCAAATAAAGAAAGTGCTAAGTAAGCAGAGAAGGGAGTGCTAGTGCTCATATTTTGAAGGTTTTAGAAGAGAGGATTTAGAAATGAGCTCCAAAGCATTTCCACAATGAAGAACTGGAGCTAGGTTTTAAGGATTAGTTGGTGTTTGGCAGTCCACAAAGAGGGAAAAGAGCTTTTCTGGAAATAGCAAAGACCTAGAAGTCTGAGAGCAATGTCCAAAGATGAGTAGCAAAATAGTGCAAGACACTGATTGTAGATCAGGTCTGCTAAATTCAGAGCAACAGCTGAGGCAGCATCCAGGGAAGAGCTGTGAAGTTCAGGTCATCTGTTTGGTATGAGTTTGACTGTTTACCCAGTGGTTTCCAGCTTCATAAGATAATCAGCTAGGTGCTAGAAGAGAATACTGTAGCTTATGCTCATATTGTATTTATTTCATTCTTTAATGTTTGTGTATGTTTTACAGTATACCTAATGTCAGTACATGAGTCTGATTTATAAATAGATAGTCCTGTGTTGGCAATGTATGCTCCAAATACAGGTAGGTTATGTCATTAAAAGGGTTGGAGACTACAAAGTTAATCACCTTATACACTTGTCTTATGAAGGACTATTTGGTGCTGAAAACACTAGAGATTGGCCTTCTCTGACGCTGTGTAGTATTGTCTGTCATTTTGCCCAGAGAGGTAGTTTTTGATCTCTCTAGGGACCTCATGGACAGGCTTAGGGTGATGAGAGGCTCATGACTTTAGAAGACTGTCTCTTGCTTGCATATCCTCCTGGAATTTGGGCATGTGAGTCATTTGGAGACTATCTGTACTAAGCTCTCCTTGCCAAATTCTGTGGCCTTCTAACAGCCACAGCTCTCTGTACTTGCTATTACCTTCGTCCTCACTTTGGCCTGGAGATTCTTCCCATTTTCTCTTTTGGAATGAGAAAGTAGAACAAGCCTTTTAACTTTTAGGTACTTGAACCTTAGGGGTAAGGGACCCTGATATCTTGCCTTGGCTATTGATTGGGACACAGGGTCACTCTCAGATAAGGATACAGCCCATCCTGGCTTACTTTGCCCAGACTGTAGTGACTCTGGGTGGCCAACACCATGCTGCCAAGCTTACCTAGATAGCGAGTGTGCCTAGGTAACAGAATGATGTGTAGAGCACATGCACACACACACACACACACACACCCCAAAATAACTATCTCGAGGTTTGTCCTGATATGCTAAAGCCATTATCCTCTTCCCAATAGCTTAGCCACGTAGGGGCTGACTATGTTAAGAGTCCATCCTCATTGGAATGCAGTAGCCCCCTTACCTTATAGACCTCCATCTCACTTAATGTCGTGTTTACAGCAGTGGTTCTGGGCTGGTGGGCAATTTTATCCCCCAGGGAACATTTCACAGTATGCAGAGACATTTTTGATTGTCATGACTGGCAGCATGCTACATCTCGTGGGTGGATGCCGGAGATATTGGTTAATATCCTCCACTGCAGAGGACAACCCCCCCCCCCCCCCAACAAAGAATTATCCTATCCGAAATGTCAGTGGTGCAGAGACTGAGAAACCCTGGTCTAGAGTGACTCCTGCCCATCTGCACTGCAGTGTAAGGTGCAGATAGGGCAGTTCCTGCATGCCAAGTGTCTATGTTTGGGCTTGTAGTAAGGCATCCTCCCAAGAGACAAAAGGCTCTTGTAGCACAGCTAGCCTCAGGCCTTTCTAGCAACAGAAAAGTGGCCTTCTTTCCACTCCACATGCCAAACAGAAAGGCCCCATTGTGCTGGACGTGGCTGAGCTACCTTGGCAGCAGTGGCAGGAGTGTGTTGTTCTCTGTACTTCACAGGCTGGTACTTGTCCATCTGCCTCGTATCTGTGTGTCCCTCTACTACACCTTCATTAGCCGACGTTCTAGACCATAGTAAATGAGCACATTTGTAATGTCTTCTAATGGATACAAAGGCATATACATCCCGCTTTTTTTTTTTTTTAATTTTTTTTAACGTTTATTCATTTTAGAGACAGAGAGAGACAGAGCATGAATGGGGGAAGGTCAGAGAGAGAGGGAGACACAGAATCTGAAACAGGCTCCAGGCTCTGAGCTGTCAGCACAGAGCCCGATGCGGGGCTCGAACTCACGGACTGCGAGATCATGACCTGAGCCGAAGTCGGTCGCCCAACCTACTGAGCCACCCAGGCGCCCCAACATCCCGCTTTTCTAACTCTGCTCTGTCATCCCTCCTTTCCCAAACCCTAGGATTTCAACATAGCTCTTGGAAATTAATTTCTTTTCTGTTTCCAATATATTCTAGTCTGGGAATTAGAAATTTAACCAAGCAATGACCAAGGATTAGGAAAACTTAATCCTCTGGGATCTTGTCTCCTAGGATGCAGTCTAAGTGCACTAGAGTGCCCCTCATTTCCTCCCAAGGCACCTTCCTTTTCTCACCTCCTGTGCCTCTGCAGACAGTTTAATGGATATCCAAAGTCTCAGCTACAAAACTTCCCTCCTGAGCTCTAGTAGCTTCTTGAGGACATCAAGAGTTCAAAGCGTTTTTGCCTCCAATTTTGTTTCATGCAGGATATCTCAGTGTCTGCTTTGTACCACGTGCTGGGCTACACTGAAGGGGAAGTTGGTGAGTGAAGGGACAGGTCCAGCCTTCCAACTTCTCCAGCTTATCTGAGAGTGACAGAAGTAATTCAATATCTGAGGCGTGTTTACCAGAGGAATGCCTGTTTTTCTGACAGGGATTTCAGAAGTTAACCATCCACATGAGCTGTGTATTTGTTTAAGGAGATGATTGTTTCTCTTTGGAGGCCCACAATCAGACCATTTCTGGAATTCCTTGTTTGGGGTGGTTATTCCTCGAGTAAATTCTTATTGATGCTACTGTATAAGAAGCTTTACCTCAGAGACAGTGGGGTGAGCAAAAATGAACAGGACATAGTCCGTGTCTTTGATGTTTCCTGACTTTCATTTTTATTTATTTATTTAAAAAAAATTTTTTAACCTTTATTTATTTTTGAGACAGAGAGAGACAGAGCATGAACAGGGGAGGGTCAGAGAGAGGGAGACACAGAATCTGAAACAGGCTCCAGGCCCTGAGCTGTCAGCACAGAGCCTGACGCGGGGCTCGAACTCATGGACTGCGAGATCACAACCTAAGCCGAAGTTGGACGCTTAACCGACTGAGCCACCCAGGCGCCCCTGTTTCCTGACTTTTAAAGGAAAATTGGACAGCACTCTGATGAAAGGCAGTTCTGGGGAAAGACATGGACCTTAAGAGAAGAGGGTGATAAATCTCACCGTTTCATTCTCTTTCGGAACATTTTTTGGCTTCTTGCTGCTTGCAGCAAGTAGTTTTCAAACTTGAGGAATGTACAAATTCCTTTTAAGGGAAATAATTTATCTTGGACCTACAATGCTGACTTAAACTGTTTTTATTATAACAATGATTACTCAAATTATTATCTAAATATGTACAAACATAAAATGAGGTTTAAGGTGCTATATAAAATTTGTATACAAATATAAACAAAAACAGGTTTATACATTAAATGAAAGCAAACTTTAAATCCAATAAAATGACATCTTTTTTGCTGCAACTCAGTTGCTCCCAGTCTTTTTAAGTTCAGTATGCTGGTATTCCTGGGTGCCATGTGATACACATATCCTATATGTCATTCGTCTACCTGTCTGTCTGTCTGTCTATCTATCATTCGTCTACCTGTCTGTCTCTGTCTATCTGAGAGAGACAGCAAGAGCACAAGAGTGCATAATGGCTTAGAGCAAGGGTTACGGAACCACACTGCTTGAGTGCAGGTGTTTGCTTTGCCAATTCCTAGCTGGGCAACTTTCGGAAAGTTATATAACCTTTTTGTGCCTCATTTTCTCCATCTGTAAAATAGGGATAAAATAGGACCTATCTTTCACATGGTTGTTGTGAAGAACAATGCGTTAATGTATATGAGGCCTCTAGAAGAGTACCTGTCATATAGTAAGTGCCATGTAAAGGATGGCATTTGTTAGTATTATTATCATTATTATATTATAGTTGAGGGTTATTTCACCCAAATACCGGTAGAGGGAAAGAGCAAGGCCATTCCCTGTGGGTCAAACAAAAGGTACAGTATGTACCCCTTTTATACTGAGGATTTGTAGGAGAGGGGGATGGTAAACACATAAACATGTGGTCAATGAGAAGGCCAATGTGACTGATGGTAAGTTCAAGTAGTTCTTGCATTCTGGAGTCAAAGCTTTGCTTGTCTCTTCCCACAGTGTACAACTGGACCGTAGATGAGGTGGTGCAGTGGCTGATCACGTACGTGGAGCTGCCTCAGTATGAGGAAACCTTCCGGAAGCTGCAGCTGAGTGGCCATGCCATGCCGAGGTCAGGAGGAGACTGGATTCTCTCACTTGGGGGTGTAGGGAATGGACTGGGATCGGCCCAACATCAGGTTTCTCTGGCCAGTTAAATGAGGCTCCACTTTTTTCAGGGCATACTCTCTAGACCTCTCCTCTTCTCGCATCCATTGTGCACTTGCTCTGAAGTGTGATGGACACTTGGCATCCGTTCTCTTATTTAACATTTCTGTCGATCCTGGGAGTAGTACTGATGGCTGTCGTTTATTGAATGTTTAGTACATGGCAGGCACTCCTATGCACCACTTCATATACAGTATGTCACTTAATTCTTACATCAATCCTGTAAGGTAGGTATTATTGTATATAGACAATGAGACTAAGTAACTTTTCCAAGGTCACATGGCTAGTTAGAGGCAAAACTGATTTGAACCTAGATCTGGGTAGACTTCAAAACCTGTGGTATTTCTCTTTTCTTTTGCTGTGCTCCCAGCAGCTGCCTCTTTTACTGCCCAGGAGCCTCGGGGCTCTGTTAGCCTCCCTTGAATTATCCATATAGAGTGTGTCTACTCTAAAGACGTGGTGTGAGGTGGGGCTGACTCCCACTGGCCCTGGCCTCCTCTCCGGGATGACTCTTCCAACAGCTGTGGTACCCTAACTCTGCCTGCTTCACAGGTGCAGTAGGCCAGGGCCTGCGGGGGGTGGGGAGGGGATGGAGTACTGCATGGACTTCTTGTTATGTCAGACTAGTACCATGTGTCATGCAGCCATTAATCCATTTACTATTCATTCGACAAATATTTACTGGGTACCTGCTCCATGCCAAGCACTTGTGCTGGGTGCTGGGGATAAAGATGACAACAGCCTGCCCTTGCCCTCCAAGGGCTTACTATCTGGTAAGTGCTGATTGTGTATAATCTGTCATCCTATTACGTAGGTGCATCTGGTTATGAGCTTCAGCAGAGGGGAAGGGGGGAGGTGAAGCTGCTGGTGCACCCACACTTTGCAGCCTGCAGCCGCAGAGCTACTGGGTGCTGCTGCCCCCGCCCCCTGCCTGCAGCCTCCTTTTCACAGCTTCTCCCTACCCTGGAGAGAGTAATAATCTTACTGTTTGTACAGCCCCTTCTAGAATATTTTCCTGCCTATTATTTCAGTTGGTTCTCACAATTCTGGGAGGAAGGAATTACTACCCTGGCTTTTGGGTGAACAAACTGAATTTCAAATATTTTATGATTTATCCAAGCTGGTAAGTGGCAGAGCTGGGATTTGAACCCAGGTCTTTTCATGAAACTTTACCAATTATCTACCCCATGCTGGGTTCTCTCCTGGGCCCTGAGGACAAAGAAGTGTATCAGACCCCATCTGCCTTGAGGAATTCCATGTTTAATGAAAGAGACAATTAAATAGATGATTGACTATGAAACTCCAGGATCTAGGTTTCTTTCCTGTTACCCATGGAAATTGCAGTATCGCCTTGGCCCATTCCATCTTGAAGAATAGCTATGGTTCCATTAGAGTGAAAACATAGGATGAGAAGTCAGTTCTCAGGTCACGGGCTCTTGGTGCCTCCCTGTAGCTAGACCAGATCCAGCCAGGTCAGGCGGGGGGTGGAGGAAGCCAGGCTGTGGCACCTTAGTGACAGTGGGAAGCCTGGAGCCTTCGGTACGCGGAGTGTGGGATGGAGTGGCAGTGGTTGTAGGCCCACCACTAGGCAGCATGATGTAATGGGAAGAATCCAGAAGATTTGAGTTCATTTCCTGCCTTTGCCACTTACGTGCTATGTACGTGACTTTGGGCGAGTTGCTCAACTCTGAATTAAGTCAGTGGTGCAGTGAAGTGGAGCCAGTGATGGACCTATGTCCTTCCAGTCAGACGACTGAATGAGGCATTGTGTGTGAAGCGTCAGAACAGGATGAGAGATGCAGTAGCTGCTTAGTAAATGTTAGCTCCTTTCTCGTTTCTCTCATTGCTTACTTCATAGGTTTCATTGACAAATAGACTGCAGAAAAGATGACACTTACATTGATCAGTTAGATGAAGGCCAGTGCACTGGGTGGAAGTGCTCTGAGGAGGAACCCCCCGAGCTCCTGGGCCTAGAGGAAGCATCTGATTTCACAGAAGCTTACACAGAAGGGAAATGGGGCCCCAGAGGAGAGACCGAGTAGTTTATGATCAGACAAGTGAGTTGCTGACTCAGCTGGGACCAGAAGCTAGATCTTCTGACCCCTTCAGCCCCCATCATAGTGTCTCACTGCTTCTCTTGTAGAGGGGTTGATTGCTTCCCATGGCTGGAGAGGGAGGTAGCTGCCCCAGTGTGCCCAGGCAGGAATGTAAATCACATACAGATGTCAGAAACGTTTTTTTCTACCTGGGGAAACAAAGCTATGCATCAGCAAAGAGCACTAACTTTATGGAATATGACAGTAGTAAAGGCTCATGTGTGGGACCCCGACCACTGGATTTATAACCTTTCATATCTTATAACCGTCTCCTCCACACCCCCTGTGTTCTAGCAGAAGAAAAACAAAGTCCAGTTTGTTTCTGGGTCATTTTCTCATTTGCAGGCCCTTTCTTATTAGAGTTATCATTAACAGTATGTTGAAGGTCATAAAAAGTTACAATAATCTGACTGGGAGTAAATGACAGTGACTCAAATACAAGATAATAAGACTAATGCACTGTTTGTCATCAGCAGATTTGTACTTAATGGCAGTGGGTTAGGATTAGAGGTCCTCAGAAAGCACTGGGTCACGTGGCATTGTGTTTTGACCTGGGTTGGACAGGAGAATGTATTTGCAGATGGTGGGAGTGTGGGGATAGGTGCATAGTCGATACTCCCTGGAAGGAGAAACACAACAGAAAACTTATAGTTGGGTGTGGGCATGCTCACAGAGGGATAGTCCTCAAAGAGCAAGGTTCTCAGGAGATGGTGGACATGGGGAGAAGGGTGAACATATTCTTGGTAAATGTTATGTGTCCCTCCTTACTCCCTGTTGAGATCCACTGGTATGGACTCTGTGTTCTAGAGCACACAGGGGAGCAATCACCAAGAGCTAGAAGTGACGGAAGTGTTCCTGGAGGAGGTGGGTAATCCTTCCTGGTTTTAATGCAGGAAACTGAACCCTTCCTCTTTGCCTCGACAGGCTTGCTGTGACCAACACCACCATGACAGGGACTGTACTAAAGATGACAGACCGGAGCCATCGGCAGAAGCTGCAGCTGAAGGCCCTGGATACAGTGCTATTTGGGCCTCCTCTCTGTGAGTCCTGTGGAAAGAAGGGCTGCTGATTTGCCATGGAACCTGAGGCCATTGTGGGGGCTAGGCTGAGGTCCTGGGTCTCCTAGGTACACCTGCAAGGCAGCACCTCCACTCTTCCCACTGAGAAGTGAAAATATGAGACATGAAATAGTCTTATATTTCAATCCAGTCGGATGTCAAGTTCCGTTCATTAGATACATTAAGACCTACTTTGTGCCAGTGCTGTACTGGACCCTGTAGGAAGACCTGGATGAATCATATCCTTCCATAAAGGGATAAAATGAAAGTTCCAGAGAGGTACACCATGCTTCTGAGGTCCAGAGGAGGGATAGAGGAGGCATCTGATAGAAGAGGTGGCATGTGACCTCTGCCTGTAAGGATGGGTAGGGCTTTATTCCATGCAGGTGGCAGGAGAGGGCATTCTAGGCAGAGGAAACAACCAGAGCAAGAATACAAAGGCTAAGATATGAAAGGAATGCTCAGGGATAACATAGGGTCTGAATGCCAATTAGCTGTTCCCTGCTTTCACTGTGGACATGCAGAGAGTATGAACTGATGGCTGAACATCTTATGTCCTTGGACCACCAAAGAAGACTAAGTGGGCTTCCCTGGAATCATAGAGACACACTCAGGGCTAAGAAAGGGTAGTCTCTTCAGCCAGGGGTGACTCAAGAGAAACAGGCAGTTCAGCTCCTGAAGATCTCTACAAGGTGGGAATGGCCAACCCTGCCATCCTTTATCTTATTCCCCATGAACTCAGGGGGAACAAAAGTGGTAAGATTTCTGAGAAAATTAGCCTTGACCAAGCATGCTCTTAGGACCCACTCTCTGCCCATTGGGAGCTGTTGGCATCGGTTCAGGATGCCAGTGACAGAATGTTATAAGGCCAAGAACCAGTCCAGAGAAGCAGCTGGCAGGCAGAGTCAGAGGCTGTATAACATTTTCCCATCTGCGCATTCGGCTTGACAAGTGCCTGAGCTGATCCGTCATCTGTACGTGTTTTTTAAATTTTTAATAAAATTTATTTTTTAGAGTAGTTTTAGGTTTGCATCAAGATTGAGTGAAGCTTGGGGTATATGGGTGGCTCAGTTGGTTAAGTGTCTGACTTTGGCTCAGGTCATGATCTCATGGTGGGTGAGTTCGAGTTGGGCTCTGTGCTGACAGCTCAGAGCCTGGAGCCTGCTTCGGATTCTGTGTCTCCCTCTCTCTCTGTTCCTCCCCTGCTTGTGCTCTCTCTCTGTCTCTCAAAAATAAATAAACATTAAAAAAATTAAAAAATAAATAAATAAATTGAGTGAAAGTGCACAGATTTGCCATACACCCTGCCCCCCCCCATGCATAGCCTCCCCCATGGTTAGTGTCCTCCACCAGAGTGGTACATCTGTAATGACTGATGACCCTGAACTGCCACATCATTATCACTCAGAGTCCATAGTTTACATTAGAGTTGACTGTTGGTGTTGCACAGTCTACGGGTTTGGACAAATGTACAATGACATGTATACATGTATTGTATAGAATAGTTTCACTGCCTTAAAGATCCTCTGTGTTCCACCTATTTATCTCTCCCTCCCCCTCAACCCCTAATATAGAATTACCATATAACCCAGCAATTATAGGCCTAGGAATGTATCCAAAGAATTGAAAACAAGTACTGAAAGAAGTACATGTTCACATTCATAGCAGTGCTGTTCACAACAGTCTAAAGGTGCACACAACCCAAATGTCCATCAGTGGACAAATGGATAAGTGGTAGTATATAAATACGATGAAATATTATCCAGCCACAAAAAGGAATGGAGTTGTAATACATGCTACAACATGGATGAACCTGGAAATCATGCTAAGTGAAAGAAGCTAGACATAAAAGGCTACACATTATATCATTCTATTTATATGAAATATCCAGAATAGATACATCCATAGAGACAGAATGCAGATTGGTGGCTGGCAGAGGCTGGGGGAAGTGGAAAATGTGTAGTGACTCCTAATTGGGTATAGGATTTCTTTCTGGGATAATAATAATGTTCTAAAATTAATTGTGCTGATGGTTGCACAACCTTGAAAATATGATAAAACCACTGAATTGTACATTTTAAAAGAGTGAATTTTAGGGTATGTGAATTATAGCTCAACAACAACAACAACAACAACAATACATATGCAGCTTGATTTTTGGCAACTCCTGGACTTCCATTTAGAGAACTTCTTATCAAATTTAGGAAAGTAAAGTACCTTGGTCCCTTTTCCAAATTTCCACTCACTGTGTGACCTTGTGTAGGTCACTTTTCTCAGGATGTGTTTTCTGATTTGTATTATGAAAAAATTGAGCTAAAGGATCTTTGATTCCTTTCAGGTGAACATTCCATAGTTTTTGAGAGGAAACCCTTTGATTGGTAAGGGTCCTGGTAAAAGGATAAAAGATAGGAGTTCTCTTCCTCTCCGCTGCTGTCTGTTTCCTGTACTTTTAGGAATCTGTGCTTGGCCCTTGCCTTATCAAGTGACCTTTGGCAATTCAGTTCTCCTGCCTAGATTTTGGGTTCCTTATGTGTAAAATGGGCTTGGTCAAGGCTCTTACTGGCTCCCTGATTCTAGGACTCTGATAGAGCTTGGGTGTACTTCTGGGAGCTAAGGTTTTGGAATCCAGCAGCTGTCCTGATGGCAAATACTGTTTTTATACTTTCCTACTGATGGCTCGTTAAAGAAAAGTTTTGAAAATTGCCAGATGGAATCTGAGGAAAATACTAGGAAGCTCTTTGCCAGGAGACATCTGCAAGGGTGGGGCTGTGTCTGGGGGGTACCTGCAAAGAATCCCTTGGTCTGTGTCCCTCTAGCTCTGTGTTTCCATCTGAGCATGGGCTAAAATCCCTACTTGAGCTCTGTTCCCTGTCCAACACCCACACAGGACTTAGAGTGCTAACCTGTGCTGCTGACCTGGTTCTGTACTGAGGGTGAGTTCTTAAGGCTGTGGCTCTTAGGTGGTAAACACCCTGGAGAGCCTGGGCCAGGTATAGCTGCAAACCTTGGCTGCCTTGCCCAGCCTTAATGAAAATCCTGCCATCAGTCTGAAACTTGAGAAATCTCAAATCAAAGTTTGTTGTACAATAACCGGGAAGGTCTGCTGACTGATCAGGGTCCATCTGTCTGAGCAGCCTCAGAGCTTGGGAATGGAGAAGAAGGATCAAACCGGCTCAGCACAGAGCTACTCAGGACCCATTTTCTGACAGTAGAAGACGTCTCAGCCCTCCCACCATGGCTGCAGAGGAGCACATGGCCTTTTACAGTCTTTCCGACCTGCGGAGTTGGCTCTAGGCTTGCAGGTCTATCCGGGGCTCTACTAACAATCCCACAATGATGTGTTAGTTGTGTTCTGACACACGAAGTCCCAAGGCAGCTTGCCTTGGAGACCTATGCTGATGTCTCACTCTGGCAGCAGATCATTCACTGAGAGGGCTTTTCCTGATCTGCAGATAATTTGTGAGAGAAATGGAGACTCAGGAGATGAGGTGAGTTTTCAGAGGTCATTCAACTTTTAAATGGCAGAGCCATGACTCAGACCCAGTAACTTACATTTCAGTGCTCTTTCTACTATATTATCTCATCCTCTGCTTCTGACAGAGGAAGCAAGATAAAACATAAAGAATTCCAATATGAAATGAAGCAAATTAAATTAAAAAAATGTTTATTTTTGAGAGAGAGATAGAGTACAAGCGGGGGAGGGGCAGACAGAGAGGGAGACACAGAATCTGAAGCAGGCTCCAGGCTCTGAGCTGTCATCACAGAACCCGATGTGGGGCTCACACCCATGAACTGTGAGATCATGACCTGAGCCAAAGTTGGACACTTGAGCCACCCAGGTGCCCCAAGACTTGGGTTCTTAATGGGCTGGCTCCCTCAACTCACTTTTGAAGCCTTCTCCAGGATGCCTTTCCAGCCTCTTCCTGGGCATGTTCAACCCTTTCTCCTTACTCTCTTCTGGGATCCTATAGCCCTTTGTACCTGCTTTTTCTTTCTTTCTTTTTTTTTTTTTTTAATAATCTGTTTTCCTGTCTGTTACCCTTTAAACTGGGAACTCATGAGGGTAGAAACAGCTTTGTTCATCTGTCGTCGTAACTCAGCATATGGCCCAGCAATGAGTAGGCGTCAGGAAATGTATGGTAGAAGTTTTACAGAAGGAGGCTGGGTGTCCTTAGAGCTCTAGGACAGGGGAGATGGGAGGAGACTCTGGCCCAGCTTGGCTGTGGGGAGAACACTATGGAATGTCTTCTGTGGATACGTGAGTCAGCTAAAGCACTTCTTGGGCTAAAACCAGAAGGCAAGAAGGTCCAGGAATAGTTATTATAGGTTAACCACACACCTCAGCACAGAAGGCTATGTAAATGACAAAAGAAATTCCAAGCATGTATTCTGGCAGTAAGCAGTGAATAGGTGTATCTCCCAGGGACAGGGTATTGTGGACAGTAGAGAAGGTGGCAAGAATAGATTGGGAGAGGGGGTTCCAGAAAGTGGTAATGATTGGAGGCTCACTTTCTCAATGCTAACTGTACTATAACAATTCTCACCATTATTCCTGACTCTGTTAACATGTCAGCATCTCATTTGTTTATACCCTCCTCCCTTGCCTCAGGCCTGATTGTATTAACAGTTGACCTCATTTTGCTAAAATCTATTTGTAGCACTCGGGCTGGGAACTCTGCCACACTCTGGCTCCCCAGGTCCTAGCCAGTTTCCCTGGGTTAGCTCTGTTCACCTAGCAAGCCACACCTGCTCTCATGAAAGCTCCATGGTCTGTCGCCCTAGCAGTGCTCGCTGGGCATAGGGGTAGCTTCTGAGAGCTGAGCTTATGCAGGGGCTGTGCGGGATGGCCAGCCATGCTCTCCTTGTGCTTTCACATGCACTTTCTATCATAACCCCTTCCATGTGAAAACCGACTTTCTTCTTCCCTTTGTCTTTCCTTTCCACCTTTGCTGAGTACCTGTTCTGGTCAGGCTCTGTGCTAAGTATGGGGCTATAGAGAGAAATAAGGCTTGTACCCTGGCCCTGAGGAACTCACAGACTATCAGAAGGTGACTAGTATGAAAGTTGAAAAACACACAAGGCAGTCCCTGAGATGGCAGGAGATAATCCATGTTTACCTGTCCAAAGAGTGGGTTGGTTGAGGAATCCTAGTCAGAGGAGAAGGATTGGAAATATCCATGTAGACTGTTGTGGGCTGGGAAGGTGGCAGGAAGCAAAGAATGGGAATGGAATTATGGGGAAAAGTACATTGTTAGTAAGGCACAGATAAGACTCTTCATTTCTCTTTTTCTGGCACAATGGTTTATAGATTCTGTATTAGGATTCTCCAGAGAAACATAATATGTATGTATGTATGTATGTATGGATGGATGGATGGATAGAGATAGATAGATAGATAGATAGATAGATAGATAGATAGATATAAGGGGAAGATTTATTATAGGAATTGGCTTACATGATTATGGAGGCCAAAAAGTCCTGTGATATGCCATCTATACCCAGAGAACCAGAAAAACCAGTGGTATGATTTAGTCTGAGTTTGAAGGTCCAACAACTAGGAGAGCTGATGGTATAAGTCTGAGTCCAAAGGCCAGAGAATCAGGGGCTGATGCTATATGTCCCAGCCTGAGTCCGGAGACCTGACAACCAGGTGTGCTGATGTAAGAGGGTAGCAGAAGATAAATGTCTCAGCTCAGGCTGAGAGAGCACATGCATCCTTCCTCTGCCTTTTGGTTCTATTCAGGCACTCAGAGGCCTGAGGATGATTGAATGACATGTATTCACATTAGTGAAGATGGTCTCCTTTACTCAGTCTACCGATTGAAGTACTAATCTCTTATTGAGGCAAGAAAGCTCTCTCGGCATCCCTTAGCCCAGTCAAGTTGACACATAAAATTAACATCACAGATTTGCTTTGGACTATAGGGTTCTGCCCAGGGTTCCACTGAAAGGGCCTGATAATTCTCACATCTTCTTCTCCAGCTACTACCTCTTATTTAAACTCCACATCCACATTCTTAATTACCTAGTGGATATGTCCAGCTGAAGATTTCCAGAACACCTCAAAGCACTTTCATTCATAACTATGCACTTGATCTCTTTAGCAATTCTGTGACAATGCATTTTAGAGTTGAGGAAGTTGAAATCCAGATGGAGCAGAGGCAAGCATAGAACCCAGACTTCCTAGTACTCAGGGCAGGATGCTGCTTTTGATGGCACAATAATTTCTCTACATGAGGCCTTACATTTAACCTTAAAGGCCTGGCCATTTGACCTTTGGGTATTCACTCTCCGGATGGCCTGTGAGCCACAGTCAGCTCTCAGGATATTGTCTGGGAGAAAAACTCAGGTTTTGGAACTCTTATAGCCACACTCTGGCTAGATCAGGGGATCATCTCCATGGTGAGCAATGTTTGGATGTAACAAAGCAGAAACAACACCTGCTGCACAAGTAGGAAAGTTGTAATGAGAAAGTGGGGTGTAGCAGAAAGACCATGTGGTCAGGCAAGTCTGGATCTGAATTCCAGCCCTGTCACTTTTGATGAACTCCAGGAAGTCAGTTCTCCTGGGGAGACTCAGTTCCCTGGCCTATAGAGTGAGAACACAAATACCTGCCTTCTAGAGTGGCTATGAGAATTCAAGATGGTGGATATAAATGTCTAATGTGTTATGTATCTTCTCTTTTCCTTCCTCTCCTATGTGGGGTAAGGAGAGAGAGATATCATACTTGGAACTTATCAGTAAAGGTTCAGTTCCACAAATATTTACTGAATCCCTGTGTGAGCTGGTCATCGCTGTGCTGGGCACCGGTATACAGACAAGTGATGATCACTAGGGGCCACAAAGTGAGTCAGCCAGATTAGAGTCATTCTTTTCTTGACAAGGTGGTGGCTCATGGGATGGGACAGGCACTATCTCTGAGCTCTAACTATGCACTTGACTGGACAGAGGGGTGTATGGATGCTTATATATTTAAGTGGAGTTAAAGTTGGTTGAAGAGATCCAAAGGGTACTGGTAGGTGGAACAGTATTGCCTTAGATGAGGGGAGGACTATCAGATCCTGCCCTTGGCTCTAGTCATTCAGTATTTTGACTTGGATGAGAGTATTAAGCTGGAAAAAATAATAGAGTCTTGTTCCACATCAATCTGGACAAGGTGGGATAGGGACTGAATAGAATATATAGGTGCCCAATCCGCATGTCCATTTTGAGAACTTTGAAGTGTTGGAGGCAATAGGGGGCGGGCATTTCCCAGAGTCTTGTTTGAACAGGAGTGCCTCTGACTTTTGGTAAGAATATAAAAGGGATGTTGGAGTTGGGAAACCTTGGGAAGCCAAGATTAAAAGTCTGTAACAAACAGGGGAGACAAAGAGTACCCCGGCCTCTGGAAGAGGTGTGGAGGAGGCAGGTGTGTTCCAGAAAGAAAGGCAGCTCACCGTGCTGCAGAGATATCTCTTCCTGGGACCCAAAGGACAGGAATGTGAGGATTTGTGTATGGTTGGAAGGGTAGGCCTGAGTGAGGGTGGAGGATGGCTGCCAAGGGACCCTCGGTTTTCTCTATGAGAGTCTGGCCTAAACATGTAAAGGATAGGGCTGCCACCCCAGACCTTGTAACTCCCCTCCCTTGGATGGAAATAGAATGTGCTAATCTGTGTTTGATCCCACACTGTCCCCATGTCCTGCTGCTCAGCTTTCAATCAGGAACTATGAATATAACCATTTGTCAATCTGGGCCTCAGCTTCACACAGTTTCCAGCTACATGTATCTTTTCCTGTTATCTAGACCCAGCCTCAACTTGGTGGCTCCACCGGGGTCCTTTTGGATTCCCATCAGCCCCTCATTCTTACCAGGCGCTGGGGTCCTGTCGATCCTACTGCCCCCTCCTCAACCTGAGGCTAAACTGCTGTGCACAGGAGGGCATTCCTTCTTTTCTTCCTTCCCCGCCCCCCACGTCTAGGGCTCCTCTGAGCCCACTGCTACTCTCTCCTGAGTTGAGTCCAGCCCAAGCAGGGGCCACAGTAGCAGCCGTGTTCTCCTTATGGTGTCCAGGTTTCCTGTGCTGTGGCTTAGAGCTGAGACCTGGTGGACTGGGAACAATGGCAGGTTCCAGGAGTGGCCCTCTTCTGGTTGGCTCACTTCTGAGGACATGGCTTTTGTACTTACCTTCCGGTGTTGCTCCTTGTTCAAGCTTTTCAGTTTTGCTCTGGAGACTGAGCATTGCTTTGAACCCCAGCCACCGCACCGGCACTTTGCCAAATTGCCGCCAGGCATTCTCTGGAGGTAGATCTGTCCCTGGATTCCTGGCAAGGGCAACGTCCTGTATATGCCAATCTCTTGGTGTTACTCCTGTTGTACTTGGTCTCTGGATTGAGCCACAGCCTAGAAAGGCTCTCCATTGGTGAGACCTTTACCTGACCTGGGCTCTCTGTACCTTGTACCTGGAATAGCCTGGTTGTCCGGGAGACCCGGCTCCTGCAGGAACATCAGTCCCACAGCCAGGCCTCAAGCTCTAGTGATGTTGCTTTATACTCTTACCAGCTGTCCCCTTCTCCCTACTCTAGCATTGCTGATCCAGTAGCGCAGAAGCCACTGCGCGTGGGCACATGTGCTCATTGCAGTCCAGAGGTAGCTGGGATGTCCTGAGAAGGCACTAGTTGTCTCCTATTCACTGCCGAGTAGGGAAGTATGATTTAACAAACTTCCTGCACAGCTCTCAGGCCTCTCATCTTTTCCAAAGTAGGCAGAGAGCTCACTATACTAGTATGTGGCAAATGTGTGTCTAAGAAGCATTCTGCAGTGGGAGGGCTTCATGCAGGAGGGGATGCATGGAGTTGCAAGGCTAGGTGTGCAGTGGGCAACCTGTCTCACCATGGCCTCCTCTCTGGCAGTGACCCGCCATAATCACCTCAAGGACTTCATGCTGGTGGTGTCGATCGTTATTGGTGTGGGTGGCTGCTGGTTTGCCTACATCCAAAACCGTTACTCAAAGGAGCACATGAAGAAGATGATGAAGGATCTGGAGGGGTTACACAGAGCTGAGCAGAGTCTGCATGACCTTCAGGAAAGGTAAGGCCCTGCCCCTTCCCCACAGCCCTGATGCTGCCAGCTCTTGGGAGCCTCCTGTTTCCATCAGGGTTGTGGGCTGTCTCGCCCCCAAGATCATGCTGGCGTCACCTCCCAGGCTGTGCCATACTTCCCAAAACTGCATTGGGAGCGTAGGCTCCTGACATTACAGTTGCACAGGCAAACATTCCTCCCCAGGGCAGAAGCTTATTTCTGTCTTTCCTCCCTCTGAGTCTCAGAGGGAGAAATGTGTAGCTGTCAGAGA
Organism: Prionailurus bengalensis; assembly: GCF_016509475.1. Classification (NCBI taxonomy): domain Eukaryota; kingdom Metazoa; phylum Chordata; class Mammalia; order Carnivora; family Felidae; genus Prionailurus; species Prionailurus bengalensis. The sequence goes on from NC_057346.1 coordinate 60,272,010, forward strand.
TCTAGAGCCTCCCTGGGTGGATGGCTTGTCGGTTCTAGCCTTCTCACTGCCCCTGGACTGTTATCTTTCCCATAGAAATAGACATAATTACCTGTTCTTCATTGTTCGCCGAAGAAACCTCCCAAATCTGTCTTTCTGATACCTTTAGTTCTTGAAAGATGGTAGGGAGGTCCTGGTAGTTAAGGTTGAATGTATATAGAGTGAGGCCAGATCCCTGGCACCATAAGACTCTCATGGAGCAGTTTTAGAAAGATGCAAAAGTCAGGAGGGAGTCAACGCAGGTAATTGGTTTTTTGCTTTGTTTTGTTTTTGAGAAGAGGAGGGACCTACTTCAGGACTCTTTTTTAGAAAATTATTTTGGCAGCCTCAGGATTCCCATTGAGAAGTCTTTGCAGGAATCCATGTAAAAGGAAATGACATTTGGCCCTTTTCTGTTACTTTTTAATGATAGCTACTATTTTCTTTGGAGGGTGGGCAAAGGATTTCTTATGAGCTAAGTATTGTTAAGTACTTAAATGCATTGTTATTTTTTTAAATCACCACAACCATGTTAGGTAGGTACTATTACTATTTTAGAGTTGAAGAAATGAGGGCTCAGAGAGGATGAGTGCTTTGTTTGGGTCACATATCAGTAAGTATGAGCCAGGAATTTTGACACTTACAGGTGCTGCCTCAGTAAAGGTGGCCCTATCACATTCATTTCCACTGGCTGGGTTTCTCGGAGATAAGTGAAGTTTTATCTCTGAACTGATTTCTGGCTACTTTTCTGGGCCCCTTGTTCCTGGGCCCTTTGCCAGCTAGGGGCTAAATGCTGCTATCTGGGCAGCCCCCATTCTTCATTTCTCTGAAAAGCATGTACTGTTTTCGTTGCGAAGCCAAAGAATCTAGGCAGGAGACATTCCAAGTTTGAGGATAAAACTAAGCTCCCAGTTCTCCCTGCTCCCCAAGGCCTCCAGAGCTTAATGACCACTGTGGCCCTTAGAGAAATGACTGCATGCACACACATTGACACATGTGCACACACATATTCTCCTCTGATAGTGTCCAGAGCCCACATGCTGCCTTGTCCCTCCTTCCTTTCACAGGCCTGCACTGCCAGCCACCACAGAGCTTTTCTTTTTTTTCCAGAGTTCCTGATACTTTGGGTGAATAAATGTAATGCTACATGTGCATTCCAGGTAGGATTTCACTGGGTTTCAAGAAAATTCTTTGAGGCAAGGATTTTGATTCCCATTTAGGATTGAAGAAACAGGCCTGGTACAGGGAACAGACTTGTCCCTGGTACAAGGAACAGATTAGTCACACAGCTGCTTAGAGTCAGGGCTTGCGGTCAGGTAGCCGAATTTTCTTACTTGTAATGCTAACTGACTGCTGCTTTCAAGATGCTCAGTCTTCTGTGGAGGAGATGGAGTGGGGTGAGGCTTGACTGTACACGTATTTGCTCATGTCTGCACCCAGTAGTATTTATTGATCTTCATCTCTGCTAGATCCTGTTAGGACTATAAAAGTGGGTCAGTTTTGATTCTACTTTAAAGGAGTTCCCTACTATCTGGGCAAGGCAGACAGATCATAGGCTTTTCTGAAGAGGCTGCTTTCAGAGAGGATTATATTCAGTGAAGAAATGAATCCCCAGTGGTGTAATTTCAGGCAGTTGGGTCACGGAAGAATACAATAAAGAGGGTGTTCAGCAAGGGAAGCTGATGGGGGCAGGAAATGGCGCCTCTGATTTGTTTTGAGCCTTGCCTGTAGTGCCACCTAGTGTGTGTCTTGAGGAGGCTGAACTGCCTTTCTCTCCAGGGACAAAGCGGACTGCCATTTGTCAGCAGGAGGCTTGCAGCCTAGTCCTTTTCTGCTTGTCCCACCACATCTCTTGAGGTTTCAGCCACTGACAGATCTGGACTTGAATTGGCAGTTTTTATTTTTATTAAAAAATTTTTTTAAATTTTATTTTTGAGAGCAAGAGAGACAGAGCATGAGCAAGGGAGGGCAGAGAGAGAGGGAGACACAGAATCTGAAGCAGGCTCCAGGCTCAGAGCTTGTCCGTGCAGAGCCTGATGTGGGGCTTGAACTCACAAACTGCGAGATCATGACCTGAGCTGAAGTCGGACACTCAACCGACCAAGCAACCAAGGCGCTTCATGGACGTGACTTGGCAGTTTTTAGAGGCTGAGTTCTGTCTCTGCCTCTTCTGTTTCACCTACTTAATTAGCTCAGTGGTCAGTACTCTCTTCTGAGGTCCCCTTTTGTTCTGTAGCTTTATCCTTCTGTGTCTCAGGTCTAAGCTATATATCACTGTCTTCTTCATCATCCTTTACCCTCCTACCCTGGTCTCCTGTGACTTGGTGTTTCTTACTCAGATAGGAAGGCCCAACAATGACTAAGTCCTTCGCTTCTTCCAGAGGGATTAGCGAACTCTTACTCTTTCTCCTGGGTCTAGTTACCTTCCCTGACTCCTTTCAGGCAGAGTTGGTCACTCCATCCTTTGGGCTCATCCAACACCTTGTATGTCTCTCTGTTGTAGAACTTATCACACTGTGTTTAGGTATCTGTTTATTTGTCTATATTGGACTAGATCATGAGCTCCTAATTGGCAGGGACCAATTTCTCATTCATCTCCATGTATCTAGGACTTAGTGCAAGGCTTGGCATTCAGCAGACACTTGAAAGTATGTGTTGAATGAATGGATGAATAAATGAATGGATTAACATAGATATGTGGAGGAAGGAAGGAGGCTGGGTTGGATGGCTGGAAGGTTTTGTCAGTGAACAGAGGGAATGTGTGGGTGGGTACAAAGGTATATTTTCATTATAACTGAGCCTTTGAGATCTTACCTACCATGGAAGATACTTAGAAAGGAAAGTCAGGCCGGGGGGCAGCAGGGGCCCTCCCCAGACCCTTTGTTATGAATTTCATTTTCTGCACTTCTGGGAACAGGTACTCAGGACTCTATGAGGTGCTTCTCAATGGTTCCTTTCTCATCTTCTCTAAATACCCCCAGGATCCCCACCCCAGTCGCATCTCAGCCATTGTGCCTTCTCTGGATCTTTGGGCTAGCTTGCAGGGCGTTCTGCATTTATTGAGCCTTCCAGATACCTGAGGATATGGGGAATGACTGTGGGGTTTGGAGTCCTACAGATTGGAATTCTAGTCTCTGTTCTACCTGCAATGACTTCCCTTTTCTAAGTCTTAAATCCATACCTGTCCTAGGCTGATCATGATGCATCATATCATTATCTGCAGGGAGGACACATGGAAATACCCTGTAAGCTAGTAGTTGTTAGGATCTTACTATGTGAGATCCCTCAGAGGAAGGATTCAGATACCCAGGAACCTAGCATGATTACTGGCAGCAAAATGATAAGAAATATGGTAATCACTGTGGTTTCTTTTGGCCCTGAGCTAACTCAGAGCCAGTCAACAGAGTAGGGAGAATATATTCTGAGTGCCAGAGCCCTCATTTTCCTCTTTGATGCTGTGACTCGTGGCGTGTTGGCTGGCACCCCTTGCCTGGCCTTCTCCAGCTCCCTGCATCGCTCCCCAGGCTGCACAAGGCCCAAGAGGAGCACCGCACAGTGGAGGTGGAGAAGGTACATCTGGAGAAGAAGCTGCGTGATGAGATCAACCTTGCCAAGCAGGAAGCCCAGCGGCTGAAGGAGCTGCGGGAGGGTACTGAGAATGAGCGGAGCCGCCAAAAATACGCAGAGGAGGAGTTGGAGCAGGTAGGAGAGTGTACTGTTTCCTGGACACCCTGGGGTGGGGGTGGGAAAAGTGCAGGGCCAAAAGCCTGGCTGGAATGCTTCATGTGCGAGGACTTTGAAATATGCCTCAAAGAATATCTTTAGGAGTTACTAGACTCTTACCAATAATAGTGGAAAAGTTGTAAAAAAAAAAAAAAAAGGTCACTGTGATTTTCAAAGACTAGGGGATAACAGGTGATAACAGTTATTTTGTTCCCTTTTTATTGAACTATTACATAAAGTGTACCAATCATAAATATACAGCTGGAAAGCTTTCCTATAAGCATGTACCTGTATAACCAGCATCCAGATAAAGATGAAGAGTATCTTTTAAGCACCCTAGAAGGCTCACTTTTGCTTCTCTCTGCCTTCTGTCAATATTCCACCAAAAGGTAACTATGGTCATGATCTGTAAACCGGATTTGTTTTGCTTGATTTTGAACTTCATATAAATGGCGTTATACGGTATTTTTCTTCGTGTTTGGTTTCTTTTACTCAGCATTATGTCTGTGAGAGTCATCCATGTTACTGTGGGTAGTGGTAGTTGGTTTATTTGCATTGCTAAGTAATTATTCATTGCAGGAGTGTTCTTTAAATTATTTATCCATTCTTCTGTTGGTAGACATTTGAGTTGTTTGCAGTTCTTTTTCTTTTCCTTTTATGAATAACACTGCTATGGACCTCCTGCATATTCTCTTAGCATAAACACTTATTTCTGTTGGATATATAATAGGGAATTTATAAATTTAGCTGTATTAGAAACCTCTAGTTTTCCAAAATGGTTGGACCAGTCCATATTAGCGCCAGCAATGTGTGAGAGTTCTGGTTGAGCTACAACCTTGGTATTTTTAGGCTTTTTAATTGTATACATTCCGGGATCTAGAGGTATTTCATTGTGATTTTAATATTCATTTTCCTAATGGCTAATAATAATAAATACCTTTTGATAAATTTATTGACCATTTTATTTGGGAATCTCTTCTCATTTTAAAAATTGTGTTACTTGTCTTCTTCTTAGTTGATTTGTAGGAGTTCTTTATATATTCTGGATGTAAGTCTTCCTGTATATATATATACATATAACACAAATCTTTTCCCTGTCTGTAGCTTGTTTTGCTCTCTTAATATTGCTTTTAATGAACAGAAAGCCTTGATTTTAATGAAGTCCAATTTAATCATTTTTTTTAAGTGGTTGGTACTTTTTGTGGCCTCTTTAAGAAATCTTTCCCGATCCCCAAGATATTTTTGTAAATTTTCTTATAGAAGTGTTCTTGTTTTACTTTTCACGTTTAGGTTTGTGGTTTATTTCAAATTAGTTTTTGTCTATATGAGGTAGGAAGTCAAGGTTCTTTTTTTTTTTTTTTCAAGTAGATAATTCTGTTCTGTAGTCTGTCCTTAAAGCACATTGTCTTCTACTAAGTCTCAATGTCAGTAGTAAGTTCTCCAGCTTTGTTCTTCAAAATGGCCTTGGCTGTTCTAGGTTCTTTGCATTTCCATAATTAAGCTTGTCATTCTACCACTTCTCCCTACTCCCCCTGCCCCCACAAAAGCCTTGCTGGGATTTTTATTGGTTTTATATTGAATCTATAGATTAATGTCGGGGAAAATTGACATTTTAACAAAATGATTCTTACAATCCGTGAGCATTGTTTATCTTGTCTCCTATTTAGGTCTTTTAAAATTTCTCCCAGCAATGTTTTGTAGTTTTCAGTGTAGAAGTCTTGCACTTTAAAAAAAATTTTTTTAGGGGTACCTGGGTGGTTCAGTTGGTTAAGAGTCTGACTGTTGATCTCAGTTCAGGTTTTGATCTCAGGGTGTGAGTTCAAGCCCCGCGTGTTGGTTCCACGCTGGGTGTGAAGCCTACTGCTCTTATTTTTCTAACTTTTTAAAAATTTTTATTTTTTCAGATTTTATTTTTAAGCAATCCGTATACCCAACATGGGGCTCAAAACTCACAACCCCCAGGTCAAGAGTCGCGTGCTCCACTGACTGAGCCAGTCAGGTGCCCCTTATTTTTCTAGCTTCTTGAGGTGGAAGATTAGGTTATTGATTTTAAACCTTTAATATTTTCCAACAGAGGCATTTAGAACTATAAATTTACAGCTCAGCACTGCTTTAGCTGCTGCATTCACTAAGTTCTGGTATTTCATATTTTTATTATCATTCAGTGGAAAAGATTTTTTAATTTCTATCGCAATTTTTTTGGGGGGGGTGCTCATGGTTGTTTAGGACAGTGTGTTGATTAATTTTCAAACACTTGGGGACTTTTCCAGTGATTTTTCTCATTGATTTCTAATTTAATTTCACTGTGGTCAGAGAACATATGCTGTATATTTTCAGTTCTTTCAAATGTGTTGAGACTTGGTTTATGTAAACAGACCAAACAATACAATGGAAAGGTGAAGAGTGTCAGATTGGATAAAAAAACAAAACCCAGCTATCTGCTGTTTACAAGAGATATAAAATGGGTAAAAGTAAAAGGATGAGAAAAGATATATCATACAAACGCAAAGCAAAATAAAACAGGAGTAGCTATATTACTATCAGACAAAATAGGCTTTAGAGCAAGAAGTATTACTAGAGACAAAAATGGACATTTCATCATGATAAATGTGTGAATCAACAGTAACATAACAACACTTAATTTGTATACATCTAATAATATAGCTTAAGAATATATAAAACAATGAGGCACCTGGGTGGCTCAGTCAGTTAAGCATCTTTCAGTGTAGGTCATGATCTCACACACAGTTCGTGCATTCAAGCCCTGCATTGGCCTCTGTGCAGTCAGCTCAGAGCCTGGAGCCTGCTTTGGATTCTGTGTCTCCCTTTCTCTCTGCCCTTCTCCTCACGCTCTGTCTGTCTGTCTCTCTCTCTCTCAAAAATAAATAAACATTAAAAAAAATTTAAAAAATATATATATAAAGCAAGAGCTGAAGGAACTAAAAGTTTAATAGACAAATTTATGGTCAAAGTTAGAGATTTTAAAACACCTCTGTCAAAAATAAGAAGCCAAAAGTATCAGTAAGGATGTGAAAAATGTAAACATGATTAATCAATTTGACCTTATCAACATATATAGAGCATTCTGCCTGACAACTGCAGAATACACATTTTGTTTCATGTCTACGTATTCCTTCTGTTCCAATCTCTCCTCTCCTCCTGGGAATCCAGTATTTATGTAAGACCTTTTACCTGGATTCCACTTGTCTCTTATGCTTAGTTGTGTCTTTTTTTTTCTCTTCGTGCTTTGGTTTCATTATTTTCTGTGGATTCATCTCTGAGTTCTCTAATCCTATATTCTGCTGTGAATATTGTGCTGTTTTGTTCAACCCATCCAGTGGAATCCTACTCTCAGATAATGTATTTTTCAGTTCTAGAATGCCTGTGTTACTCTTTTATAGATTCCGGTTTCCTGCCCAGAATTTCCATGTTTCCATTTATTGTGTCCATCTCTGTATTTTCTTCACTCATAGTTGAAGTCCTTTTCTGGTGCCTCTCACATTTGGATCACTTATGAGACTGCCTATTTTTCCTCTTGATTATTGGTTATATTTTCCTGCCTCTTCTCATGTCTAGTCATTTATTTTTATTAAATAGTGGACAGTGTGTATAAAAAATAATAGAGGCTCCAGATGATTTTATCTTCCATCAAATAGAGGCTCCTCCCTTCTTCTGTTAGGTATGTAGGGTGAGGATCTAATCACCTCAAGCCAATCAGAAATTGAGCCATGTTGGAGCTGGGTTGTAGTTTTAGAAAGACTTGGTCTAGCACTCGTTTGTCCCTGTTTCTCAGGCATGTTCCTTCCTTTTTCTTGAGAGCTTGTGGATTTCTTTCTCCTGAACCCTGAAAGACTATGAGAGATTCATTTCTGCCACTTGGAGGATTTTAACTTAGCTCTTTGGCTTCCTGCTCCTCATAGCTTCAAAATTTTGCAGCTGTCTCGAGGGGAGGACCAGGAGTATGTGTGAAGCAGGTCCCTTCCTTCCTACAATGTTTTGTCCCCTAAGTATTATGAAATTATGGGAGATTTTATTATACCCTTTGACCTAGCTATGTGTTCTCCTGCACAGCCCCAGAACTGAGTAAATGCTCAATGAAGAAAACTGGATGTATGTTTCCAATCTCAATTTCCAATCTGTCATACCAGTACTGTACTACCAACAAAAGCTGGGCTGGTTTCTCTAGGCTCCAGTGGAGTCCCCACTGCCCTGGGCCATGCCCAATTATCAGCTCTCACCCAGAACCATCCAATGGCTCCAAGGAAGAAAATGGCTGACAATTATCAACTCATCTTAGGTTTTTTCCCCTCTTTGGATTTTCAGTTCATCTAGTCCAGTGATTCTCAGACTTTTTGATCTCAGAACCCTTTGACTCTTAAAAATTATTTAGGACCTCAAAGAACATTAAAAAAAATTTTTTTTAAGGTTTATTTTTGAGAGGTGGGGGAGGGGCAGAGAGAGACAGAGACACAGAATCTGAAGCAGGCGCCAGGCTCTGAGCTATCAGCACAGAGCCCGATGTGGGGCTGAACCCACGAACCATGAGATCCTGACCTGAGCTGAAGTCAGAGGCTTTAACCGACTGAGCCCACAGACGCCCCATCAAAGAACATTTTTAAAGGGGAAGTCTGTTGCTGTTTACCCTGTTAGAAGTTAAAACTGAGAAAATTAAAGAGTATTTATTAATTCAGGGGTGCCTTGCTGGCTCAGTCAGAAGAGCATGCAACTCTTGATCTTGGGGTCATGAGTTCAAGCCCCACATCGGGGGTAGAGATTACTTAAAAAAAAAATCTTAAGGGGTGCCTGGGTGGCTCAATCGGTTAAGCGTCTGCCTTCAGCTCAGGTCATGGGCTGATCTGACAGTCAGGTCAGATCTCACAGTTCATGGGTTGAAGCCTTGCATAGGGCTCTGTGCTGACAGCTCACAGCCTGGAACCTGCTTCAGATTCTGTGTCTCCCTCTCTCTCTGACCCTCCCCCATTCATGCTCTGTCTCAAAAATAGATAAACGTTAAAAAAAAAAAAAGACTGCATTTTTCAAAATAAAAATAATTTAATGAGAAGTGAGTTTTGTTTTTTTTTACAGTTTTGCAAATTCTTTTAATGTCAGGCTTAATAGACTGCTGATTCTTATATTAGTGTCTATATTCAATCTGTTATGATATTACTTATCATATAGCCTCTGGAGAAATCTACAGTTCAGTTGTGAGTGAAAGGGAGTGAAAAAGGTAAATAATGTCTTAGTACAATTATGAAAATAGTTTGATCTCACAGATGCTCTGAAAGGATGCACTCAAGGATCCCTGGATCATACTGGAAAAATTGTAGACGTAGTCTTTATAGCTCTCTGATGACTTTGAAAATTTTTCATAATTATAATAATTTGTCTTTCAAGAATTTTGTAATTTTTGTAGCTTAGACAGCTTTCCCCAGATGCTGTGTTGGATCAGAATTATTCTTCTGGCATGACCTACTGCATCCTATGGGGAAGTGGAAGTCAGGGGTAACAAAGCACGTGGTCAGTGGTTATTAACTTTAATGCATAGTAGAAGCTATGTAGTAGAACTTGCAGAACATGAGAAAGTATTGATACCTAGGCCAGCGCCCCAGATCTGTGAAATCAGAATCTGGGTTTGGGTCCAGATACCAGTATTTTTGAAGTGTGATTCCCCAGGTGATTCCAGCGTGTCGCAGGTTGAGAACCACAGCCATAGAATAAAAGAATACTGTGACTTGCCCCCCAGCTCTATCTCCTTCAGGCATTTATTCCTTGTGTGTGGCAGGATGGGTCTGTCTCTGTCTCCTTGCCTCCCATCCTCCCCACCCCGCCCCCACTTCCTTTTCCCTATTTTGTAAGTATTTCTCCTGTTAAACCATTTTGAGCCTGTTAGACCAGCCTTTCCCAACTGTCCCACTGCCCTCCCTTTCCTCTTTTTTCTTTTTCTCTCCATCCTCCCTTGCTCTTAGCGTATCCCATTCCTTTCTCTCCCTTCAAGGTAGAACTTGATAATACATTTTCACACTTGGTATATTAGACTCTAAGGCATCTGTTCTCCATTTTAAATCTACAAAGCCAGGAGTGGGCTAACTTATAGTTTCTTTTTCCACTTTTTCAAAGACCGAAAACCAAGTGGGGATTTGTCCTCTCATTGGCTCTCTATGGAATAAAGGTGTTCTGTCCTTAGCTAAGGCCCTCCCAGTCTATCTCAGGCCACGGAGAGAACCTCAGGCCTGCTCTGGGATACTTGCCCCATTGGCAAGTTGGGAATAATACAACTGCCTCTCAATCCGTTTTCTCTGGGATTCTGACCAGCTAAAGGTCAGTGTCTAGGTGGGGAAATTGGGGGTCACTTCTACTGTAGACTGGGTGAGATAGCAAGGGATCCAGTGTGTATAATGTCTGCATGCAATCTCAGACCTTCCATGTTTAGTGCTTCCATGTTTCAGCTTCATTGGATGCTCCTTGCTGAGAAGTCAGTGAGATCTCTGCTTACACATTGCTTCTCTCATGTCTTGGCCTCTTTCGGCAATGCCCATGTTCAAAGTAAGTGTGCTGGTTTGTAGAGGGTGCCCTTCAAAGCCTACCTGCCCTGCTCAATGGGAGAATCATAGACAAAACCTCGGGACTACAGGACACTTTGGAGAGCATTGAGGCTATCCCTTTCTGGAATAGCGATCATTTTTTTTTTTTTTTCAACGTTTATTTATTTTTGGGACAGAGAGAGACAGAGCATGAACGGGGGAGGGGCAGAGAGAGAGGGAGACACAGAATCGGAAACAGGCTCCAGGCTCCGAGCCATCAGCCCAGAGCCTGACGCGGGGCTCGAACTCATGGACCGCGAGATCGTGACCTGGCTGAAGTCGGATGCTTAACCGACTGCGCCACCCAGGTGCCCCTAGAATAGCGATCATTTTTAAGGGCTCTCTGACCTGAGCTGTTCACAAAACTCCTCCTGAGATCACCCCTTTACTGTGGTTTGGATTTGCAAGGGAGAAAGTCTTTCCTCACACTAAATTGAGATCTGCTATTGAAAGCACAGGGTCACAGGGCCAGGAGCCGGAATCAGAGTTTTGGATTCCCAGTCAAGTGCTTTTTCTGCCACATGGTGATGTCTTGAGGTCTGAGCATAGACCCCCACCTCTCAGAAAGAAGGTGGCTCACTGAGCTGACCTGAGCCTCAAGAGAGCAGGGAGGATTATGGAGATTGGCTGCAGGCCAGGAGAGGCAGCTAATGTGTGGGTACACAATGCTCTAGTCTGGCAGCAAAAAAAAAAAAAAAAAAAAAAAAAAATCTCAATTTGAGATCTGGTTGACACTACTGACTGTGTGACCTTGAGTAGATTACTTTCCTTCTCTGAGTTTGCCTCCTTATAATATATAAAACACAGAATAATCCTTGCCCTTTCTGCCTCTCGAGAGGGCTGGAAGCTCATACGAGATAGCAGATAAGAACTCAGAATTCTGTGCTATCAGAGGCATCGGAGAGGGTCATGGCAGCAGTAATGGCTCACATCCTCTTGGCTGCACAGGTTCGGGAGGCCCTGAGGAAAGCAGAGAAGGAACTGGAATCACACAGCTCATGGTATGCTCCAGAGGCCCTTCAGAAGTGGCTGCAGCTGACCCACGAGGTGGAGGTGCAGTACTATAACATCAAGAAGCAAAATGCTGAGAAGCAGCTGCTGGTGGCCAAGGAAGGGGTGAGACCTGCCTTCCCACCACTCTCTTCTCTCCTCCTTGCCCCCTCCCCTCACCTGCCCTTCTTCCTCCTCTCTACCTCTCCTTATCCCTCCTGTTGGACAAAGAGATATCCTGGTGCTGGGTTCTGTTTCTTTTCCTGAAAAATAGTTCCTGATGATGTCCTCAAGTTTCTGGAGGAGGGGCTGAGGGCATGGGTGTACTCCCACCTGCCTTCTGGAAAGATGAAGCAAGTGGAGGCAGGTAGAGGGAAAACTCTGCCAGCCCCAGCCCGCTATGGGGCAGAACCCTTCTGGGTCTGGGGGACTGTCAGGGGATCCCACTGCTTCTCTCTTTGCCTTCATTTTCTTTCCTCCCCCGCTGTTGTCCTTCCCCCTGCCTTCCTTTCCCTTCTTCTCTTCCTTTCTCTCATGCAGCCTAAGCTGTGCTAGGAGGAGGAGGACCCAGCCACTGAAAGGCATTTCTCATTGTCCCACCTCTAATCCCTGCTCTGTTTAAGCTGGGGATCTCATTTTTGCAGGCTGAGAAGATAAAAAAGAAGAGAAACACACTCTTTGGCACCTTCCACGTGGCCCACAGCTCTTCCCTGGATGATGTGGATCACAAAATCCTCACTGCGAAGTAAGTAGCACCTGATGCCCAGCTCTGGCGGTGTCCACCCCATCCTCGGAGTTGGAGGGTGTGTGGAGTCTGCAACCCCAGTTCTGCTTCTTCACTGGTAGAGGGACAGCTCTGGGGTCCTGCCCTGGCCTTTATCCAGCTCCCACCTTGCTCTTGAATTTATGATTTAACTGTGTTTCTTATTTGCACGTATTCCCCCAACCTGTTCCTCTAGGAAGCCTCGTTGCTACCGGGGCTCCCACCCGCCCATGGCTTCAATTCTCTTCCATGTGCTCCAGGCAAGCTCTGAGTGAGGTGACGGCAGCACTGAGGGAGCGTCTGCACCGCTGGCAGCAGATTGAGATCCTCTGTGGCTTCCAGATTGTCAACAATCCTGGCATCCACTCCCTGGTGGCTGCTCTCAACATAGACCCCAGCTGGATGGGCAGCACGCGCCCCAACCCTGCCCACTTCATCATGACCGACGACGTGGATGACATGGATGAGGAGATTGTGTCACCCTTGTCCATGCAATGTAGGTGACCTCTTGGGTGGGGGTGAGGGAAGGAGCCTTTGATGCACCGGTTGAGAAGTGGTTGGCCACTGCTGTGCCTAGAACAGCATATGGGGCGGAGACCAAGGAAGGTAGTTGAGCTCAGGGCCTTGGTTCATAAAGCACAGTTCATGTCAGGATATTCCTCCACAGTTGTGCTCTTGGTGTTGTTTCCATGCTCTATGCTCTGTCTGCCCCTCTGGGTCTATTGTGTTAAGTGTGTCTCCCTTCACTCTTTGTGTTTCTTAAATCCCTTTATTCTCCTTTTTCTCCCCCATGTGCCTTTATAAAAACAATCTCCTTTAGTGGTTCATTATATCAAAATGGTATTCATTTTGGCTCTTTACTGCTATTATCTGTTTTCATTTTTATATTTGTTCTTAATTGCTAAAGACAAATGGAATGATATCTTTTTCTGTTTTTTTTTTTTTTTTAATTTTTTTTTTTCAACATTTATTTTATTTTTGGGACAGAGAGAGACAGAGCATGAACGGGGGAGGGGCAGAGAGAGAGGGAGACACAGAATTGGAAACAGGCTCCAGGCTCTGAGCAGTCAGCCCAGAGCCCGACGCGGGGCTCGAACTCACGGACCGCAAGATCGTGACCTGGCTGATGTCGGATGCTTAACCGACTGCGCCACCCAGGCGCCCCTCTTTTTCTGTTTTTGAGGCCCCATAAAGCGGTAGTCCCTTAAAGAGACATAGCCCTAAATTCTCCAAGCCAGAAAGACATTCTTGTCCTGGAGGGATCTCCTGCACAAGCATGTCCCCCTGAATTCTTGGACCTCTGCACCCTTTCCTGGGCCTTCCCTCTCCCGTTCCTCCCCTCAAGTGGTGAGAGCTGAGTAGAGCAAAGTCAAAGAGACAACTCTCTGTGGGAAATCTTCAGTGAATGAGGGACTTACCCCTAAGGGGCCCAGTTGAAATTTTCCCTGGATCAGAGGCTATTTAGATAACTAGAATAGACCTTTACTACGGAAAAGCTGTTGTCTCGGGCCCACATCCCATGGGCCTGGCTTAGGGGCTCGCTTTCAGAAAGCCAGATTCTTTCATCAGGCTGGACTCCAGCTACAGACAGGATTTATTTGTAAATTTGTTCAGCAGTACTTTGCCTCTGGCCAAGCTGCTTTGTCACCCTGGTCTGATATCCTATCAGGGCTTTAATCAAAGGCCCAACAAGGTTAGGATCACTGGCAGGCAAGACTCCCATGTTCCATGGGTTGGGAGGGATCTTCATTAGCTCTCAGCTACCCAGTCCTTGCCCTGGCCCTCCCCTTATCCCACTGAAAGGTGGGCTGAAGCCCTCTGTAAATCAGATTCTCTTCTCCTTTTGGCCTGGCTGTTGGAACCTAGATGCTGCCTGGCTGATGGGGCGTAGGTTCAGTGACCGCTCTCTCTGCTCAGCATCCGCCGGCTCGGATGATCAGTCCCTCTGGAAATACCCGGGTTTGAGGAGCCCCTTTGGGGCTTTTGTTTTTCCAACTTTTGGGACTAAACCAACACTCCTACCCCTGAGCTCCTTCTCCTGCCTGCCTCACTCCCCTGCCTGCTCCCTCTATTCCCTTGGCACTATCCCTACTAACTGCAGGGAGAGGTTCAGGGGTGAGAAGAATCAGCCTGCTCAGCTGAGGGCTGGAGAGAGAGCACCCATAGTGAGGGAAGGCTTGGGCTTCTCCTTCCGGCCCAGCTAGACAGAAGTCCTGGTGGCCCTTCTTCTAGCTGGGCTGGGATGGAAAGAGAGAAGGAAAGATCCTTCCTTTCTTTTCTCTTTTTCATGTTTCTCCCTTTTCCTCTCTTTCCCCCTTACTTCTCCCTTTGCCTCTTCCTTTTCCATGCTGCTTCTTCCTCTTCTGCCTCCCTTTCGATGCCTTGAAAGCCACCAGCCATAGAAGCCCTGCCTCCCCAGCTCTCCATCACTGTGGACCTGTGTTCTCTCCCTTGCGGAGCCTCCATGGCTTCTGGCACCCATGTCAGAGGGAGGTGGCTCATTCTCCCATCTTTAGGGAGAAGGCGGGGAGGCCCACCTCTCAGGGTAGAGGAAGAAAAACAAAGGTAGAAATTCTGTTTTCAGCTGGAGCTGGAAGTGAGCCCAAGGGGGATGCTCTAGCACATTCCCAAGTTACCTGGTGCCCGTATACCCCTTCTCTGGGCATGGTGGCCAAGAGCCTGATTTGTAGCATTATTCCAGGAGCTGGCTCTGTGTTGTCTGCATGCTTGTTAGAAGAAATTTGGAAAATGAAAAGTGAAAAAGTGCAGAAGAAAAAGGCACACCTAGTCCCACTGTATTTGAACAGCTTTTTTCCTACAGTCTCCCGTCTGTGAAATTTTTAATAATTTTTTATGTGGTCAAGATAATAATGACCACTACCATTTGTTGAGTGCCATGAACTGTGACAGGTACTTTAAATACACTCTCTTGAAGCATCACAACAACCCTGCAGAATTTTATAAACTAGGTCTCAAACTAGGGAAACTAGTTGCGCAAGGTCGTGGCTACAAGTGGGAAGGCCTCACTTCAAACTCGAGTCTTTTGTGTTCCGTAGTTCAAGGTATTTCTTTTGTGTATCCTTTTGTCTCCCCTGAGCATTTCAGTAGGTATTTTTGTATGTTTTTCAAATCTTAAGCAGAATTTTTAATAGCTTAATAGTATAGTCTTCCAACAATCAGATATATTATCATTTTCAATTTTATGTGTATTTTCATACAATTATTAATACTTACGTGATGAGCATGTGTGTGTATAGATCCTTGTCTGAACTGTGAATTACTTCCTGAGGTTGGCTTTCTAAAAAGGCTGGTTCTTAGTGCTCTCCCGGACCTCGTCCCACACCCCCTCCCACCCTGCCTGGCCCGTTTCCTCCCACTAACTGCCCTGCCTCTCCTCTCTAATAATATTGGCCCTCGGTATCCTTCCATTGCAGTTGCCACTAAAACTGACCTGGGCACCTCATCTTCAATGTCCCCTTCCTTTTAGGACCCCTGGTGGGAGGTTTTCGGGAGGAGGTGCCCCGTTCTCCAGATTGGGCACCAAGGGCCGAGCGGTCTGCAGCAAGCCTTTCTCCAGGGGCAAACCTGCTTGGCTGCCAGCCCCAAGGAGGTCGGCCCCTCCTGACCCTTTCTTTACTCTCCTTGCAGCTCCCACCCTGCAGTGCAGTGTCCGGCAGCGCCTGACGGAACCACAGCACGGCCTGGGATCTCAGAGGTTGGTAGAGGGCGAGGCTGGCCACTTCTTGACAAGCCGGGTCTCTCTGCGGCGAATGCGCAGCCTTTCATCTGGACAGTCTTTCAGTTCTGAAGGCCACGGGACCAGCTCTCCACCTGCCTCTGCTTCTTCTTCCTGTTCCTCTACCACCACCACCACCACCTCCTCCTCCACCACCACCACCACCACCACCTTCACCACCTCCATCACCAACATCCATGTTCACCCTGTCTATTACCACCACAGCACTTCCTATTTCCTCCAGATGAAGCCCTACCCTGACCCATCCCCTGCTGACAGCACCGCTGTGATGCCTGGGCATTCAGAGAGCTTGGGGTATCGGCTGTCTCTCTTCTCTTCCTTGCCTTTCTGCTGCCTTTACCTTGGCCTCTGCCTGCTGGCTGCTGCTTGGTCAGCTGTGGGGGTGTGTGCAGTGGGGCATCTTCTCCTGGTCCTGCCCTTTCCCAGCCCTGGGCTCCTTCTTAAGTTCAGCCTAACTCCCCACAACTTTGTTCCCTTCTCTGTTTGGGGTTTTGCTGACTCTAAAAATGAGTACAACGCCCCTCCCTCATGGTCCTATTGCACTTTTGCCTAAACTTTGCACTTTCACATCCGTTGTTTCCATGGAGTCTTTACTTCCTTTACTCCTTCAATAGAACATTTATTGATACCTGCTCTGGGCCAGGCTCTGCTGGGCATGGGGATTCATAGATGATAAGATACAATCCCAGCCATCAAGACTTACAGTCTGGTCCGGGAGAGGTACATAAATAATTATGGAACAGTCTGAGAAGTGCTATGGGGTGCTGAGGAGGGAGTGACTAACAGTGTGCACCTGGGTGGAACGCTTCACAAAAGAGGTGACATCTGTGCTAACACCCTGTGCAGGAAAAGGAGGAAGTATAGTCTAGGCAAAGGAAGGCTTAATGTGCAGAGGCGTGGAGGTTCAAGAGAATATGATGTATTTGTGGTTAGAACCTTGGGCGTGCGTTGGTGGGAAAGGGTGGTAGATGAGGCTAGGAGGAGGAAGGGTTCCAAGAGGCTTGGGCATTGCCCTTTAGGAGATGGAGAATTGCAAAAGGGTTTTAAAAAGGAAGAGAATCATGGGGCGCATGGGTGGCTCAGTTGGTTGAGCATCTGACTCTTGATTTCAGCTCAGGTCATAATCCCAGGGTCATGGGATCCAGCCCCACATCAGGCTCCATGCTGAGCATGAAGCCTGCTTAAGATTCTCCCTCTCTCTCTGTCTCTCCCCACCCCCTTTCCTTTGCCCCTCTCACCAGCTTGTGCGCTCTTTGTCTCTCAAATAAAAATAAAGGGAAGAGAATCAGATTTGCACTTTAGAAATAACATTTTTGTGGCCTGTATAAAGAAGAGAAGGGGAGACTACAGAAATCTGGAAGTCACCAAGGTAGACCAGTAGGGGAGGTAGTGAGGTCTAGGCATTGGAAAGGAGAGGTTTAATTTGGTAACTGGCTGAGATGGGTGGAGGAGAAGGAGGAGTCTAGGATGACACCCAGGTTTCTAGCTGGGGTGGCTGCATGGATATGGTAACCTTCACGGAATTAGGGAACTGAAGAGGGGAAATGGGTTCAGGGGTTTTAGACAAGAAAAGTTTATAGGTGGGGCCAGCATAAAGTACTCACTTTCAGAATAGGAATTTAAGGTTCTGAAAAGTTAAGTAATTTTCCCCACGTCCCACAGCTAATTAGTAACAGAACAGAGTAGAACTTGACTTTCCATTCCAGGGCACTCTAGGTATTTTTGTCCTTCCACAAGGTCTCAATAACTGCACTGTGTACGAGTTGGTGAAAGGCTTTCTCCCACAGCCTGCTCTAGCAGCTACCTTAGGAGATAGGCTAGGGTCAGAGATAAGAGAATTCACTTTGCCTGGAACAAGCTTAGGGGAGACTCAGAAAGTCCCTCTCCTCTGGAGGGACCTCTCATCTCTGAAGTTGAGACATGACCAGCCCTGGCCTCGGGCTGCAGCCTGCTGATGCGTTGCTGACTTCTGGCTGTGCTTCACTCAGGAGGCCAGTCTCTCTCTGTGTTAGCCTAGAGGGCTGTTCCTTTGTCTTTTACAAAGGGACTGCCTTTGCTAGCACTTTCACCCTGCAGAGTGGCTCATATTCATCCTCATCCTCATTTTCATCCAGAAGCCTAGGCTGGGAGACTGCCCCTCCCAATACAGGTGGAGAGGGCTGGATGGGGTCTGGGGCACTAGGGGATGCTGTGGATCTCAAGCTCCAAGGCCCAAGCTGAGGGCAATGGGGAGGGGCGGGTGGGGAGGTACCTGCACCCACCTGGCCTGTTCACTACTTAATTTTCTTTTGCACCATGCACCAGAGGATCGTCTCTAAAGACAAACAGGCTCTCTAGTAAGGTTAGTAGCTTGGTATGGGAGCCCAAGGCAACCCAGCCTTTGGGGAGGGACACCTTCTGGCGCCTGAGTGTCTCAAAGATCCAGGGAGGGAAAGTGAGCTTTGTCTCAGCAGGGCTTTTACCTCCAGGGTGTGACACCTGGGCTTCCTCCAGGCTTTTTTCTTGCATTGGAAAGTCTTAGCTTATAACTGATACAAGGCATGGGGGGACGGGAATCATGGCCAACTGGAGCTGTAGGCCACGAGGAGTGAGGCTGGGAGGTCCCCCAACCCCCTGACCACTCTTCCTTGGCATTAGAAATGTAGGCTTCTGGGGTTCTCACCTCATCAGCGTAGATGGCCCCCTTTCCAGTGCTGCTGCCCCCCAGAACTGTCTCGGCACCTTGCTCACTGGCTCATTATGTGTGTGGAAAAGGCAGGATATGGAGAGGATCATCTTGGAACTTAAGGAAACAAGGGCATATTTAGATGGAAGAAAGGACAGTGTCTGATATAGGAAACCAAATATGAGACTGAATACTAGTAAACAGTAGAGTATGTGGCTGAAACAGGATTTCTAGAATGGAATTGGAGCTGGGATTGTTCTCTGCTGTTCCTTGTCTCCGGGAAGATACTGGCCCATGGGGTAGCTGCTTAGTTAGTTGTTTCCTGTTGAGAATTAACCCTACACTAGCTATGAGCCAACCTTCTGCTTTTGCCTATTTTAAGGGCCTGGTGCCTTCCCTGATTTTTGACCCCCAGCCTCCTCCTTTCCAGATCCTGTGGTGCTCTCCCCTACCACTCCTGACTCTTTCCCTTTGGCTTCCTGACCTGGATGCTTAAGCATTTCCCTTAGCCCTCTCCTCTGCCTCTACCGTGGTTGTCAGGCCTCTGGAAAAGCAGAGGGAGGGTTAAGGGACTGACAGGGGACCCCTCATATTTACCCTTTTGTCTGTAGAGGCAGGAGAGGAGGCATCGGGAATTGGTTCATGGGCCTTCTTAGGAGTAGCCAGCCCCTTCGGGGTCTCAGCTTTCTGGACTAACCTTGGTGTGTGCATGTCCAGTGTGCGGTGCCACATCCCCATAACAGCCTTGCAAAG
The DNA here is from genome assembly GCF_016509475.1 of Prionailurus bengalensis. Taxonomy (NCBI): domain Eukaryota; kingdom Metazoa; phylum Chordata; class Mammalia; order Carnivora; family Felidae; genus Prionailurus; species Prionailurus bengalensis. The sequence goes on from NC_057346.1 coordinate 60,291,260, forward strand.
AAGCCTCTTGTGACTGGCCCACAATGGGTCTTCCAGCTTGATTGGCCTCATCATCTTCATTCCCACATACTTCCTACATTTCCAAGTGATTTGCTAACATACCTGATCCTCCAAACAGCCTTGCAAGATCACTCAATTGGTATTATCTTCATTTGGCCCAAACTGAGGACCAGCAAGGTTAGATGACTTAAGTTTAAGGTCACACAACAAGCCTCAGGCAGAGATGGAAATCGAAACAGACCTTCTGACATCTAGTGGCAGCTCTTTGGAACCACTGCTACTTAAAAGACCCATGTGCTGTGTTTCTGCACCTGCCTGCGCTGTCCCTCTCACAGAGCTCTGAAAAAGACCCCACCTTTCCAGCTGCCAGCTGACTTTGGTTTGAACTCAGAAACACTTCTCTGTGACCCACTTTGAATCCTGTGAGAGGGTTGAAAGAGGCAGCATCCTGACCTTTTGGGGTGGATAAGGGATTGTTTGCAAGGCTGTTCTAACCTTCTCCTCCCCAGCCTGGGTCAGGCCCACTTACTACTGCATGTACCCTGTTCCTTGGGGCTTGGCCCAGACTGGATGTATCCCAGGGTGTGACAGGAGTCCGTGGGGGAGAAAGTCATGGAAAATGGTGACCCAGAGCAATATGTGGGCTCTGGGTTGGCTTAATTAAGGTTGAGTCCTAAGAAATCTAGCCAGCTGTGGGAAGGAAGAGATTTTTATTGAGGATGCCTGGGGAATTTAAGCCTACAGTTGCAGCAGTTTAGGGCCTGGCCACTCAGCAGGGTGGGGGCCCGTCACTAGAAAGCCCTTTGCCAGACAGATGATGGTATAATGATGTTTGGTTTTGCTTCTTGTTTGTCTGTTTTCTCTCTACCACTCTTCCCTTTCTTTCTTTTTTTTCTCCCCTTGTCCTTCTTACTTCTATTTGTTCCTCCTTTTGCCTTTCTTTCTCCCTGCTTTTATTCTCCCCTCCGTGTCTCTTCCCCATCCTGTCCCCATTCCCTATTTCTGCTGCCTCTCTTATCCTGTACTTAACGGCCTACTCAACTTCCTTCTCTTTCTCATCCTTCTCTCTCACCCACCTGTCTGTTCATCCTCTTTTCTCTCTCCTGCCCCTCTTTCCATCCCCATTCCCTACCCCCTCCTTGTCTTCTCATGCTGTTCCTCTCTCCTCTTCACCTTCTCCCCATTCCCCTATCCTGTATGTGTCCCCTTCCTCCTCTCTGCCCTGTCTTGCAGGGATTTGACCCTTTCCGATTCGGAGTCCTCCCTCCACATGAGTGACCGCCAGCGTGTGGCCCCCAAGCCTCCTCAGATGGTCCGTGCTGCAGATGAGGCCCTCAACGCCATGACCTCCAATGGCAGCCACCGGCTGATTGAGGGGGTCCACCCCGGGTCTTTGGTGGAGAAACTGCCTGACAGCCCTGCCCTGGCCAAGAAGGCACTACTGGCGCTGAACCATGGGCTGGACAAGGCCCACAGCCTGATGGAGCTGAGCCCCTCAGCCCCACCTGGTGGCTCTCCACTTTTGGATTCTTCCCGTTCTCACAGCTCCAGTTCCCCAGACCCAGACACACCATCTCCGGTTGGGGACAGCAGAGCCCTGCAGGCTAGCCGAAATACACGCATTCCCCATCTGGCTGGCAAGAAGGCTGTGGCTGAGGAGGATAATGGCTCCATTGGTGAGGAGACAGACTCCAGCCCAGGCCGGAAGAAGTTTCCCCTCAAAATCTTTAAGAAGCCTCTTAAGAAGTAGTCAGGATGACAGTGGCAGTGGCGGGACAGCTTGCCCTTCCCTGGTCTTCTGCCTCTCTTTCTTCCCCTTCCAAGATCCCTGGCCCCTAGAGTGGGGCATGGGAGGGGCTGGCCCAGGGGCCTCGGCACTGTACATACCTGCCCCCCTCATCCTTGGGTCCTTCAACATTATTTATTAACTGACCACCATGGCCTGCCTGCCCTGCCCTCCCACCCACGGGCTGCCGCTGCCACTCCCTCTCTACTTCAGTGCATGTCTTAGTTGCTGTCCCCTCAGCTCCCAGCTCCACTTCTGGGGTCCAGCTTCTGTCTCTGCTGTCCCAATTTTGAAGTTTGGTTTCTTGTTTCTCTGTGTTTCCTGCTTTCAGGCTCCTCCCTCCCACCACTCCCCAACTTCCCCTAGCAGCTTGGGGGGGGGGGAAGATAGGAGGAGTAACTTCTGATGTCTGTGCCTCAGACCTGTTCCACCCCATCTACGATGGTTCTGTTTGCCTCAGACTGGGGCGGGCCTAGGGTCTATTGCTTGAGGTTTGTTCTTTGGGAGTGTGGTGGGCCAGAAGGAAACTTGGCCTGGAGCTCTCTTGAGCCTCTAGGGGTCCATGGGGGAGTGGAACACATTCCCAGAGAATAAGCTACTAGAGAATTTTGAAGAGAGGCCAGGCTAGGGGGTAGGTTGGGAGAGACTCCTCTTAGTTGGAGCATGAGTAGATGCCAGAGTTGTGGGCTATAAGGTAGTCACCTTTTCTCTCTTCTCTCACCCACACCTGCGTCTTTCTTATCCCTGCTCCCCCACACTGCAGGAGGGTTTGACTATAAGAGGTGCTGCCCAAATGCTCCCCCAAGCATCAGTACTCCTGGAGCTCAGGACAAATGGCTCCCCTGGCCATGGGAGTCTCAGCCATGATACAGGGCTCAAATGGGGCCCTGAAGTGGTTGGGCAGGATATTGTTGCAGTTGAACCAAAAAACATTTTTAAATTGAAAAAATAAATCTCCTGAATTTCCCAAGTGCCTGCACCACATACTCCCCTTGTCAGACCCCATTTTCATGTTACTGCATAGCTTGGGCCAGAGGCTCAAAAAGGACACAGCTGGTTTAGGGAAGGGGGTGGCTAAGGAAGATGTAGGTGAAGGCAGCTGTGTGACCTCTTCCCCCACACCCTTCCCACCCTCTAGACAAGTCTCTCCCTTACCTGTTTTTGCTATGGCTGTAAAAGTATTTTTCTGTTGCCCCACTCCCTCCCATGCCTTTACTCTGGGATCCTATTTGGGGCCTGGGGTGCAGGCACCTGGGGCTGGTCTTAGGAGGGTGCTAGGCTGCAGACTGCCTTGTACCCCCTGGGCACCCTCACATGGGTTTTTCTGTGTTATTTCATAAGACTCTTTGAAGTCCAATAAAGCATGTAGGAGATTTTAACCTCTGCTGGCTTTGACTCTCATTATGTTCTCTGGCATAGCAGACAGGATGAAGAAGAGACTATTTCTCCTTGGCCAAGGAAAAATGAAACTAACACACGTACCCAAAAGCTCTCTGGATAGGATTACCAGATGAAATACAGGATGCCTGCCTGGTTTAACTGGAATTTCTGATAAATAAAAACGTTTTTAGTATAATTATGTCCCCTGCAACATTTGGGACACGTTATTTTTGTTTGCTAAATCTGGCAAACCCATCCACCCTTAACCTATCTATCCCATGGCCTTGCCTATCACCTTTGTCTTTTTTAATTACTTCACAGGGAGCTCGGGGTGTATCTGGAGGGCAGTGAAAAACCAACGAAAGGTTTTAGAAATCGATGCCACGTGAGCTTTCATAAAAATTAGTTTGTGTAGCCTAATCAGAAGCTTTTACATCAGTCTTGTATATTTCGTCTCTTACCCATTCTTACCCCCCCACATTCAGTCACCAAGCACAGTCCATTCTGCTTCCACAAGGCCTTACTGCTGACCCTGTTTCTGCCACCACCCGCTGGAGAATTATAAAAGCCCTGCCCTGCTCAAACTCTTCCAGAGTTCCCATTCCGTCAGGATAAAATTCAATGCCCTTGGCCTAGCAAGGCTCTCTTCCAAGGATTTAGTGCCAGATTTCCTCCGACCTAGAGCGTGGGCCTCCTGGCTGCCTCCAGCTCTGGATCGAAGGCTACAGCCCACATTGGACAGCAGTCGGGTTATTATATTCTAACAGTCCCCAAGACAAGAAAGGGTTTTTGGATGGTTGGGTTTTTATTTCAAAAACACCTGAACCATCTTGTTCTCGGCGGGGGCGCGCCAACGAGGAGGGCGGGGCCAGGCCTGGCGGGTTCTGCGCGCAGCGCGGGGTTCCTGTCCCAGATTCCTCTATGCCCACACCCAACATGGCGGCGGGAGAACCGCGTTCCCGCCGGGCGTGCCCACACCCAATGTGGCCGCGGGAAAGGCGCAGTATCCAGGGCCCTGCCCATACCCAAGATGGCGGCTACTGGGGCGAGGCTTACTCGGGCTTTACTAGCCCTGCCCACCAGCCAGGGCGCTGGCAGCGTCGAGTAACGTCATTCGAGCTCCGTCGCGCCGCTTTTGCGTCTTGGGTGGCGGGAGCGGGAAGGGGATTCGGATTGTCGCGCCTCCGCTCCGTGGAGGAAAGTGCTCTGTGGCCCCAAATCCAGCCCCTGCACTTGAGTACCCCCAGGAACCCGACCCTTCGCACCCTACTACCTTCTCGATCCCGCCGGCGCCTCAGAGCTGCAGTGCCGTCTCGAATCCCTCAGCGCCTCAGCCACTAGCCGCGATGCATGTGATCAAGCGAGGTGAGAAGCCGGGGAGGGGGCGGCGGGTTAGTGGGGGGCAGGTAAAGGGGTCGCGGGCTGCCGCCGCCCTTGCAGTCGGCGGCGCCCGCCCGCCTCCACCGCTTCCCGCCCTGCCCGCAGAGGCTTCCCGCCCTGTCAAGCCCGCTCGGCCTCTGGCTTGCGTCAGTCTGACCCTCCCACCCCCCACAAGGCCTTCAGTCTGAGCCCCCTCGGCTTTGTCATCCTGGCGCCTTTCTAAAGAGTAATACCTCCCCTTTATCGGGTGGTTCCTGTGTGAGCCGAGCACTTTCCAGGCAGTGTTTATTAGCTCCTCTTCTCAGGTGAAGAATCTGAAGTGCAGAGAGAGGTCTGGTGACTAACGCAAGGCCACCCAGTTAGTTGATGGTGAGGCCAGGGTTCGAACCCATGGCTAACATCGGAGTTGTATTGGAAAACCCTGGGGCTGATGAGCTGTCCTAGGGACTGGGAGGAGCCGGGAAGAAGGGACTCAGCCCTAAACGGGCACCTACCAGTTTCCTGATCTCTTTTGTGGGGTGAAAAAGAAAAGATCTTAGACACAGACAGACACCCCTGGAATTTGCCCTTTGCACGACGTGTGTTGCCACTTGCCCCAGGAGTAGTCTCGGAGGAGTTTGGGACTGGGACTAGTGATACAGAATTAGAGTAGGGTGGCAAAGACAACTTCTGACAGGATGAGTACTGGGAAGGGCCTGGGACTTGTGTTCTTCCTCAACAGTTATTTCCCGTTAGACTTTGCTGAGTTTCTCCTTTGTGCCAGCCCTTTGCTTGGCAGTGTGAAATTGTAAGAGGAGACGGTCCCTGCCTTGCCAAAAGGTTTAATCGGTTTGGAAAAACAAGAGCAAAACATACATTTAGCAGAGAACCGTATGAGGCAGGTATGAACAAGTTTCAACTTGAACCTACTTGCCCCTGTTAAAGCAGTAAAGTTATTTCAAAATTATAGGCACTTAGTAAATACTGGTTGACTGGACATTTTGTCCACTAGGCTGTGAGTGTTTCAAAGATCGGGACTTTATGCCTATACTTAGCACAGGACTTACCATGAATAGGAATTCAAAGAATGAATGAGAATTATTTTAAAATATAGGATGGATATAGGGGTGCCTGGGTGGCTCAGTTGGTTAAGCGTCGGACTTTGGCTCAGGTCATGATCTCATGGTCCATGGGTTCGAGCCCTGTCTGGCTCCGTGCTGACAGCTCAGAGCCTGGAACCTGCTTCAGATTCTGTGTCTCCCTCTCTCTCTGCCCCTCCCCCGCTCACGCTCTGTTTCTCTCTCTCTCTCTCTCTCTGAAAAATAAATAAACATTAAAGAAGTATATATGATATAATAAATGCTAGGGGTAGGCAGGTGGTTGATTTGGTTTTGTCTGGGTAGTTTAATAAAAGCCAAGAGATGGAGAAGTGGACAGTGGTGGTCCATCTTCTAATCTTTAGTATCTTGAGAACATCATTCTCTGAAATTCCTAGTCTTCCATTTTAGCTCACGAAACCAAAGACCAAAATACACAGTGCACTTTTATTGGTCCTTTCCTGTGAATGAGATGAGCATCTAGTTTTTTAGACCTTTAAAAAAAGGAGGATGAGGATCCCCTTATGGTAAGTCTGTAACAAATAGGAATTGAAAACTTGTGAACCTAAATTACTGAAGTAGGTAACACCTCTATGTTTTATTTTTCAGCTTTGGGCCCACTTTAAAATGCTGTAGTTTAGATGGTACTTCCTACAACCAGCTCTGAAAGGCAGGGCTTATTTTGTTTCTCATTCCTTCAGAAAACATAATTTGATCCAGATGAGTCTCTGCTAGATTCTGCCAGTGTAGCATTTATCAGGGCTTGTTAATATACAAAGTGGTACTTTGGTTTCTTTTATTTTTGACTCTTATGGGCTTAGGGTTTTTCTTTTTCTCTCTCATTTTTGCCATGCCAGTGAGTAGCAGACTGACTGATGAAGTTTTTTTAATTTTAATGTAATTATCCAGGAGGGCAGCTGGCGGTCAACCTACTAGTATAGTAGTCCTCCCCCACTTATCCGGGTTTTGCTTTCCACGGTTTCAGTTACCCGGACATCCGTGATCTGGAAGCAGATGATTCTCCTGAGTATTGTCAAAAGGTCAATAGTAGCCTAACTCTACATCACAATGCCTATGACTTTCACCTCATTTCATCCCATCATATATTCATTTTGTCATCTGACATTATCCTGGTACCACAAGGTATTTTAAGAGAGAGAGAGAGAGAGAGAGACCACATTCACATAATTTTTATCATAGTATATTGTTATAATAGTTTTATTATTAGTTATTGTTTATCTTTACTGTACATAATTTATAAATTAAACTTTATCATAGGTCTGTATATACAGGAAAAAACAGTATATATGAGGCCCAGTATACTTTCTGTGATTTCAGGCATCCATTGGGGGTCTTGGAATGTATCCTCTGCCACAAAGGGGGTACTACTCTATTTACTCAATGTGCTTATATCTTGCTAAGCACTGTGAGGGAAATAATAGAGGAAGAAGGCAGCTCCATCTTCAGAGATCTTAGGATTGTTAGGGACATAGGATTAATCATATGAAAATTGGTAGGTAACAGAAGGAAATAGTAGATGAGTATTTCTCTTGCTGTCTTCAGCTATTTTTTTTTTTTCCTAATGGGAGAGTATTGTATTCCTCAAGGAGATTAAGGTTAAAGAATAAAAGTTGAGAATCATTGCAATAAATGCAGTGTAGCTGACTGAGTTGTAAAGTGTGCTTTGGAATGCAGTATAGGGTTTTCAAAACATTGGGTTGTAACCCATAGTAAAAATTATATTTTACATCGTGACTGAGAACATGCCAGTCTGTGTGTGTGTGTGTGTGTGTGTGTGTGTGTGTGTGTATTCATGAAATGAAAATGTTTTTTTTCAAAATAATTCCTTTTAAAGCATCCACTTGTACTCTGATAATCACTCTTCTATTCCAAATCTGTTCTCTAGCTCTCCCTCTCTTTTCCCTGCTTATCTCCCTCCCTATTTGCTCCCTTCCTTCTTAATTCCCTTTACAGCCCAATGTATTATTTTGCAAGTCTCTGTGGATACTCTGCTGGGCACTGAGATTAAGGCTGAATAGGCAGACATGGTTCCTGTTTTCAAAGATCTTACAATCAATTGATAAAGGTAGACACATTTATTTTCATTATTTTTGTTTTAAGTTTATTTTGAGAGCAAGCGAGCATGAGCTGGAGATAGGCAGAGAGAGCGAGGGAGAGAGTCAGCACAGAGCCCAAGACACAGCTTGACCCAGGGCTCAGTCTCAGGAACTATGAGATCATGACCTGACCCGAAATCAAGAGTCAGACTCTCCATCAACTGAGCCACCCGGGCGCCCCAAAGATAGACATGTTTAAGAACTTAATATAATAAAATATGATACTCTGAAAGGTAAAGTAAAGGTTGTAGGAGGCCATTCATTCAGTTTTTCAGAAAGCATTTATTTAGTACTTCTTTGTGCCAGGAACTGTTTTAGGTAATAGAGATTACAGCAATGAACCAAACAAGGTAAATCCCTTTTCTCATGGCATTTACATTCTGGTGTGGGTGAGAGTGGTATGTATATGTAAGAAACAAGTAAATATAAGAATCAGTCAACTTCAGATCATGATTAGGGAGATGATGATAGTAAAACAGTAATGTAATAAAGGTGATTGAGAAGGTAATCTTAGGTTAGATAGTCAGGGAAAGGTCTGAGGAGCTGGCATTTGAGCTGAGCTCTGAGTAGTATTAAGAGCCAGCTGTGTGAAGATCTGTGGGTTAAACATTCCAGGTAGAGGGGATAGAAAATCATACCTTGTAGAAGAGGCACATCCTTGGTTAACTTACAGTATACCAAAGTCTTCCTGAAGAGAGAATTAGAGAAGTTTGTAATCAAGAGGACATCAGACAATTAGTATTCTAGAGGATTTCAGAAGAGGAAGAGGCCAGTGTTAAGTTTGAGTGCTTGGGGCAGGTCCTGTGGTATAAGCATTGATGTGGGTGTGGGAATGGGAGGCGCTATTGGAACTTAATGTTATTTTCACAGGGAACAGGTGAAAAAGTGATAGAGGGCCAAATTAAGGAAGATTTTCCTTGAGAGAAGAGGATAATGTAGGCAGTGAGAAGCAGGGATTAATGATGTGATGAAGTCAGCATCTGAGTTGCAAAGCTGACCAAGTGGAATGATAGGCTAGAAAATGGGCCTTTAGACTTCCCCTTCCAGGGTGAGTCGGTATAATTGCTGTTGTACTTTTTGTCAGTTTCCTGATTAACTTGGCAGCTGCAGAAATCTGTTTGCAAATATTGCTTTGTGATCATCTGTCTGCTTAGTTAGCCAGTTGGTAGAGCATTGAGGGCCTAGTCCCAGTGTGGGCCAGTAAATTAACTCTGTTGCAGGGTTAAACACTGCATATGTGAATCTGGCCAGAACAGGAGATCACAATGGTGGTCAGAAAGAGGGCTGTCATAGTGTTCAGATATTAGTGCAGAAGAAAAAATATCCTGTTTTATTGATGAAAGGTTAGTAGTGGTGTCTTAATTTTAATTTATTCTTCATCCAACATTTGAGAACTTACCTTGGGTCAGCCACTAAACTAAGTTTTAACATAAAGATGTGAATGAGAAGGCCAAGTGTAAACATACAATTAACATGTTGCCCTTTAGTTACTAGTTAAAAAGGATTGGGGATGGGGAACAGAGAAGATAAACCAAATGAATCAGTTTGGGGTACTAACATTTATTGAGTGCCTCTTTTGTATCATATACTGTGATCAGTGTTTTCCCAATAAGAGCAGCTTTTTAAAAAAAAAATGAGATATAATAATTGTAATTATACCAAAGCTTTTAAGACAAAAGCACTTTTTTACCTAATCTCATTTTGTTGTTATAGTAAACTGATGTAGTAAGAAGAGGTATAATAATTATCCTCATTCTGTAAATGAAGATCTGTAATGTCTGGTCATATTGTGTGGCTTGCCTAAGACAAGCTATTTAGTGATTGGATGTATCCACTATTCTTGACAGGAGTAAATAAATAAAGGTTGGATGAACTACTATTGAAGTTAAACTAAGAATAATAGGACTTTGTCTGGAAGGACAAAGAGGACTATATTCTGAATGCAGAATCGTAAAAGGACTAACTAGATAAGGTCTACATGTATTTGCTTACCATATCCCAGAAATATGAAAACTTAGAGGTTGGAAAAAGCAAAACAAAAACTAAGAAGCCTCTGGAAGATTGTCTTGAATTACAAATAGAAGTATGTCTTTACATGGTATGAAGTACATTCAAAATCATGAGTATGTAAGACAAATTTATCATGAAGATGTTGGACAGGTTTTAAATCATTTAACATTTCCTAAATATTTGAGTACCTTGCTAGGCCTCGGTTCTTGGTCGGGGCACTGGACAGTGTATTGGTAAATAAAACTTGCAAAAATATTTTTTCCTTTTGGAAGTTATGTTCTAGCAGATGAGTGGGGAGCTCACACGGTAAACAAATACATAAATAAAGTACATAGTAAGTCAGATGGTACTAAGTGCTGTAGAGAAAAACTAAGCAGAGAAGGAGGAGGGGGGTAAGAAGAGCAAGGCTGTGTTTGGAGCATTGCAGTTTATTTATTTATTTATTTTTGTTAAAAAAATTTTTTTTTAGTTTATTTATTTTGAGAGAGAGCAAGCAGGAGTGGGGGAGAAGCAGAGAGAAGGAGCGAGAGAATTGTAAGCAGGCTCCACACTGACAGTGCAGAGCCTTACACGGGGCCTGAACTCACAAATCATGAGATCATGACCTGAGCTAAAAACCTAGAGTTGGCCGCTTAACTGACTGAGCCAGCCAGGTGCCCATGGGGTATTGCAGTTTAAAAACAGGGTGATCAGGGGCATCTGGGTGGCTCAGTCAGTTGGGTGTCCGACTTTGACTCAGGTCACGATCTCACTGCTTGTGGGTTTGAGCCCCACGTCGGGCTCTGTGCTGACAGCTCAGGGCCTGGAGCCTGCTTTGGATTCTGTGTCTCCGTCTCTCTCTGCCCCTCCCCTGCTCATGCTCTGTCTCTCTCTTAAAAATAAATAAATGTTAAAAAAAATAAAAATAGGGTGATCAAAGAAGCCTCACTGGGAAGATAGCATTGACCAAATACCTAAAAGAGTATAGATAGCAAGGAGGCCAAGGTTGCCAGGGTTGAGTAAGTGAGGAAGGTGGGAAAGAAGAAGGTAAAGTTGGGGAAGGGCGGGGGCACACAGGATAGATTGTGTAGGATTCTATGGACTATAATGATTGTACTCGTAATGATTTTGACTTTTATTCTGGAGGAGATTTGCGGGGGATAATGTCATGATTTTGACTTAAGTGTTTTTTTTTTAACGTTTATTTATTCATTTTTGAGAGAGAGAGAGAGAGCTCACAATCAGGTGAGGGGCAAAAAGAGAGGGAGAGAGAGAATCCAAAGCAAGCTCTGAGCTGCCATTGCAGAGGCCAGTGCAGAGCTCGAACTCACAAACCGAGAGATTATGACAGGAGCTGAAGTCAGACGCTTAATCGACTGAGCAACCCAGGCATCCATGGACTTAAGCTTTTTGTTTTTTTGTTTATTTATGTATTTTGAGAGAGAGAGAGAGAGAGAGAGAGAGAGCGAGCGAGCAGGGGGAAGGGCAGAGAGAGAGGGGGAGAGAGAATCCCAAGCAGGCTCCATACTGCCAGCGCAGAAGAGCCCGACATGGGACTTGATCCCATAAATGGTGAGATCATGACCTGAGTTGAAACCAAGAGTTGATGCTCAACTGACTAAGCCACCCAGGCACCCTGACTTAAGTTTTAAAGAATAATTCTGACTGCTATCTGGGATAAAGGGAGAAGCATCATTTGGGAAGTTATTGCAAGAATCCAACTGATTTTTTTTTTTTTTAAAGATTTTTTTTTTTCAAAGTTTATTTATTTTTGGGACAGAGAGAGACAGAGCATGAACGGGGGAGGGGCAGAGAGAGAGGGAGACACAGAATCGGAAACAGGCTCCAGGCTCTGAGCCATCAGCCCAGAGCCTGACGCGGGGCTCGAACTCACAGATCGCGAGATCGTGACCTGGCTAAAGTCGGACGCTTAACTGACTGCGCCACCCAGGTGCCCCAGAATCCAACTGATTTTTAATGTGAAGGAAGAAGGGAAGACTTTCAGTATAAAATCCCTACTTTTTGAAGACACAAAAAATTTTTTGATGAATCTGTTGGGGTCTGAACTTTTTATCTGTGAAATAGCATCTCATGTTCATCAATATTCAAAGTTCGTGTGTTAATTACCTTTGATTCTTTGACATCGCTATGTTATTAAGTGCTAACGTGAATTGCATGGTTTGATTCTTCAGATGGCCGCCAAGAGCGGGTTATGTTCGACAAAATTACGTCTCGAATCCAGAAGCTATGTTATGGACTTAATATGGATTTTGTTGACCCTGTAAGTAAATATGGTTTGTATTTAAACCTTGTTTCATGTGATTCTTTTTACTAGTCTCTTATCTCTTATCATTCACTTGATACATATTTTGGTTTGATATTTTGGTTATGGCGTTGGATATAAAATGTGAATTCATTGCTTAATGGTTATTTTCTAAAAAACAAAAACAAAACAAAACTTACTTTCTAAAATTGGGTCCTGTGAGTTCTTTTCAGAGAACTATGAAAAGAACTCACAGAACTCACTCTCTGGAAAGAACTCACAGGACCCAAATTTAGAAAGACTTCCTTGAGTAAATTGTTGTATTCATAAGTGGAAAAGCCTGTAGAAAAGCTTCTTTTGGAGTTATGGTCATTTGGATAGGAACTGGTTTGAAATTTGCTTTTTTGTTATCTATGTAGAAAGAATACATTTAAGTAATATAAAGTGGATTTCATGGACAACATTTAAATTAAGGAGAACTATTCATAAGCAAGTTTTTCTGTTTTTCTCATTTTTTGTAACTTAGCTACTCTAGACCCTTATCAACTAACTCTTCTCTGGATTGCTGTCTGTAGTGGTCTCTAAAGTGTCCTCCTGGTCTTCCTTTAATCTTGCCCTCTTCAGATGCATCTTACACATAGTTTCCAAGATGATCTTTGAAATAGAATCTATAAGAACCCTTTTTCCAAACCCATTCATATTGCCCCAGCTTTATTTAGGTATTTTATCTGTACTGTTGTGGCGCTGGTGCTGGCCTCATAGCATTAATTACGTGATATGGAAATTCGTTATATGTCTCTGTCCTCCTCTAGAATCGAGGGTGGGCTGTGTCTTATTCTTGTGATATCCAACAGTGCTTGGCATATATGTAATTAGACACTTGATAAATATTGAATTGACCAAAATGTTCAAAAGGAAATAATTTTAAATAGCCTTAGAATATGCATATTATAAATTCTTTTATATTTAACAATATAAATAATATTATAAATAAATAGGAATGTAAGTAAAATATACTTACATTTTACATTTGTTTTTATATTTAGGAATTCTAAATAATAATTAGAATAGTTGAATATTAGAGTTGGAATGAATCTGAGAGATCAAACTATTTCATCTTCCTGGTTTAGAGATAAGAAAGTTCCAAAGACAGGGGAGTGAGATGTACAAGTGACTTGTTATTTTATCCTGAATTCTGATTACTTGCCATGTAGCACCAGAAACTATTCAGAAGACTTCACTACTCTTTTACTGAACATAACTTATATCTTGGATCTGAGAAGAAAGTGATCAGGAGCAACTTGGGCTTAGGTATAATATAAGTAGAATTGATTATAAACTAGTGATACACACACACTTTTTTGAAGGGGGCATGCTTTAACTGGGAAGTGCATTGATTTTCTGTTGGATTAAGGTGTCTTAAAGATACAGTCAACACCCACATATATACAACTTAGAATTTGTTTTTCTTTCCTTTTCTTTATTTTGTTTTTAATGTTTACTTATTTTTGAGAGAATGCGAGAGACAGTGCAAGCAGCGGAGGGGCAGACAGAGGGAGACACAGAATCTGAAGTGGGCTCCAGGCTCTGAGCTGTCAGCCCAGAGCCCGACGCGGGGCTCGAACTCACGAACCGTGAGATCATGACCTGAGCCGAAGTCAAGACGCTTAACCGACTGAGCCACTCAGGCGCCCCTAGAATTTGTTTTTCTTAAAAATATATGGTAATAACTTGTGTATTGTGTGTTTTAAAAAGGGGAACCTCTTACAGTATGGTCTTGAAAACAGTGAAATACAGTGAGGTTGAATGGGATGTGGAGCAGAAGACTTAGTAACTGTGGGCAAGTCCCAGTATCCTGAGCCTTAGTTTCTCATGTAGAGTGGTGATGGTAATAATGTCCATCTCACATGGTGACTGAAATGTCAGAGAAGATTATGAAAATTGAGCTACTTTGTGGCTACTTGTGAAGTGCTAAAGAAAGGGTAGTCATTAAATTATTTGATGAGTCTGCCTCAACCCTAATTTATACCTTTATCTCCTTTAATTGGAATGATTAAAGTTTGATTCATTTGTTTTCTCATACTTGTCCTTAGGTAGGATTGGGGGGAAATGGGTAAGTATATAGCTCAAACTCTGGTCACAGAGGGAGAATTTGAATGAAAGATGAGGAAATACTTATAAAATCACTGGTTTGTTTTTAGCTATTTTCCTGTGAGACTATTAATCTTTATAAAAGCTATACTTGGATTTTCTGTTTGTTTGGTGACACCTCTTCATAGCAAATGTAGTATGCATTGTCTGGTGGGTCTATTGGTTTATGTGTTCTTATTACTAAGTTTCCCATAGTTTATTCTGAAAGATAATTTTTCAGGAAAGGTAGTTGTCTATTTTTTTTTTTTTATGAAATTTATTGACAAATTGGTTTCCATACAACACCCAGTGCTCATCCCAAAAGGTGCCCTCCTCAATACCCATCACCCACCCTCTCCTCCCTCCCACCCCCCATCAACCCTCAGTTTGTTCTCAGTTTTTAACAGTCTCTTATGCTTTGGCTCTCTCCCATTCTAACCTCTTTTGTTTTTTTTTCCTTCCCCTCCCCCATGGGTTCCTGTTAAGTTTCTCAGGATCCACATAAGAGTGAACACATAGGGTATCTGTCTTTCTCTGTATGGCTTATTTCACTTAGCATCACACTCTCCAGTTCCATCCACGTTGCTACAAAAGGCCATATTTCATTTTTTCTCATTGCCACGTAATATTCCATTGTGTATATAAACCACAATTTCTTTATCCATTCATCAGTTGATGGACATTTAGGCTCTTTCCATAATTTGGCTATTGTTGAGAGTGCTGCTATGAACATTGGGGTACAAGTGGCCCTATGCATCAGTACTCCTGTATCCCTTGGATAAATTCCTAGCAGTGCTACTGCTGGGTCATAGGGTAGGTCTATTTTTAATTTTCTGAGGAACCTCCACACTGCTTTCCAGAGCGGCTGCACCAATTTGCATTCCCACCAACAGTGCAAGAGGGTTCCCGTTTCTCCACATCCTCTCCAGCATCTATAGTCTCCTGATTTGTTCATTTTGGCCGCTCTGACTGGCGTGAGGTGATACCTGAGTGTGGTTTTGATTTGTATTTCCCTGATAAGGAGCGACGCTGAACATCTTTTCATGTGCCTGTTGGCCATCCGGATGTCTTCTTTAGAGAAGTGTCTATTCATGTTTTCTGCCCATTTCTTCACTGGGTTATTTGTTTTTCGGGTGTGGAGTTTGGTGAGCTCTTTATAGATTTTGGATACTAGCCCTTTGTCCGATATGTCATTTGCAAATATCTTTTCCCATTCCGTTGGTTGCCTTTTAGTTTTGTTGGTTGTTTCCTTTGCTGTGCAGAAGCTTTTTATCTTCATAAGGTCCCAGTAATTCACTTTTGCTTTTAATTCCCTTGCCTTTGGGGATGTGTCGAGTAAGAGATTGCTACGGCTGAGTTCAGAGAGGTCTTTTCCTGCTTTCTCCTCTAAGGTTTTGATGGTTTCCTGTCTCACATTTAGGTCCTTTATCCATTTTGAGTTTATTTTTGTGAATGGTGTGAGAAAGTGGTCTAGTTTCAACCTTCTGCATGTTGCTGTCCAGTTCTCCCAGCACCATTTGTTAAAGAGGCTGTCTTTTTTCCATTGGATGTTCTTTCCTGCTTTGTCAAAGATGAGTTGGCCATACGTTTGTGGGTCTAGTTCTGGGGTTTCTATTCTATTCCATTGGTCTATGTGTCTGTTTTTGTGCCATCTATTTTGTTTTGATAACAAATTTGATGGCTTTATTCATTGCTCTTTTAAGGAGGCTAGTGGTTCTTGGAGAAGCTCAAGTAATTCTTGGTTTTGTTTTTATAGGCTCAGATCACCATGAAAGTAATCCAGGGCTTATACAGTGGGGTCACCACTGTGGAACTAGATACTTTGGCTGCTGAAACAGCTGCGACCTTGACTACCAAGCACCCTGACTATGCCATCCTGGCAGCAAGGATTGCGGTCTCCAACTTGCACAAAGAAACAAAGAAAGTGTTCAGTGGTGAGTCTCCAGGAAAAAGTTAGACTTCTCAGAAAATTTATAAGGCTACTAAAATGAAACCCTAAATATCAAAAGTTACATCTTACTTTAAAAGTGTGTGTGTTAGTGGCAGAGAAGAGACTGGAACTTCTGTTTCTCCATGCTGCTGACCTGCATGAGAAAGTCAGTGGATCCTTTTCTTCTCTCTCTCTCTCTCTCTCTCTCTCTCTTTTTTTTTTTTTTTTAAAGCCCATCAGTGGTTGGTGGTGGTTTGGTTGGTAAAATGAGTAATATTTATTGGCAAGTTCTAGGTTGAACAAAATGTCTTTTGTCACCATTAGCAAGCATTTCATTCCATCACTCATTTTATAGCTCAGGGAATGTGGGCAAAAGAAGGTTAAATAATTTGTTCAGTGTGTAAAAAGTGATATATGAAAAGTCAGCTGATAGAGTGAGAGTACAAGTCTTTTGGCTCAATTGCAGATTATTATTATTTGGAGCTCAAATATCACCCTCTTCATTGGATTTATTGTATATATATTAGTTTTCCGAAAATTGTTCTATAGATTCAAGATAATCCCAATCAAAATGTCAGCATTATGTGTGCTTATATAAGTTTTATATGTAAATGCAGAGAGCCACACTCTGCTATCTGCTGTGATGTCTTGAAGAACAAAGTGAGAGGGCTAACTGTTTATAGAAATGAAATGCTTGTGATGATAAATTATGAATTTAAAGTTGAGTTTCTATTCTGTTGGGATAAAAACCAATTGAGATAATAATTTCTGCTTTTCTGTATTTTCAACCAATAATTCTCAGTGGGGTTGGTCATCAGAATCACTGGAGAATCTTTTTCACATTACAAGAGCCTATGTTTACTCTAACTCTGGAAGATGTTTCCTTTACTGAGGTATTAATCTATATTTATTCAACATGTATACGTTTATTGAGCACTTTCTATGCTAGGCAGTCAGATAGGGTGGCATGAAAAAAAGGGTTGAAAACCCTTAGACTGTTATCTGAGGATTGAATTTGCTGTTAAGTGATTTTGATATTTATTTATTAAAATTTTTTTTTTTAGATGTGATGGAAGATCTCTACAACTACATAAATCCACATAATGGCAAACACTCTCCCATGGTGGCCAAGTCAACACTGGATATTGTTTTGGCCAATAAAGATGTATGTATAATGCTTTTCTGGTGAAAATTTTTTTATGGATTCCTTTTTTTTTTTTTTAAAGCAACAAGCATATTTTTAAAAATTTAAACATTATAAATAGTATAGGTAAAAAGTAATTCTTTCTCCTTCTCTGAATCCTGTTTTCTAGAGCAAGAATGTTTTATCATTTTTAACTATATTTTTCTAGAGCTGTTCTATAATATATGTGTGTATGTGTGTGTGTACGTGTCCATATATGTTTTTCCTTTTAGTGGTAGTATACTATGCATACTGCTCTTGCTGATACTTTTTTCACTTCAAGTTTATCCTGGAGATAGTTTTATATCAACATTTATGAACTTAACCTATTCTTTCTAACAGCTGCATGGCTTTCCAGTTTATAGATTTATTATCATTGTACATATATGTAAGAATTGCTCTGGTGATGAATATTTGTTTTCCATTTCTTGCTGCAGCAAATATCCTTGTATGGTAGGTGCTTTGCTCATAGATGAGTATATCAGTAAGATAAATCCCTTCAGTGGAGTTGCTTAGCCAAAGAGTATGTGCATTCAAAAATTTAGTAGACATTGCCAAACTGACTCCCAGCATAAAATCTTTAGAGATCTTGCTCACTAACTTAAAAGTTGTTCACTTGTGTTTTAATCCCTTAACTAGATCCCACAGGACAAAAAAGGGAAAGATGTGTAGGTCTAGCCAGCCCTTTTGTACATGGATTTATTTACCATGTTTTTACCTTTGGTAATAGAATGATTAGTCAACTGTCTCTCTAAATGTGTATCTGATGTTAAAGAGAGTGAGAGAAAACTGAGTTGTTGTGTGTTGTTCATATGTGTAATCTTGAAGACAGGTTAAAAACAAAAATAGGGGCACATGGGTGGCTCGAGTTGGTTGTATCCATCTCTTGATTTCAGCTCGGGTCATGATCTCACAGTTGTTGGATCCAGCCCTGCCTTGGGCTCCACGCTGAGCATGGGGCCTGCTTAAGATGCTCTCTTCTCCCTCTGCTCTTCCCCCCTCTCATGCATGCTCTCTCTCTCAAAAACCAAACCAAACCAAACCAAACCCCAAAAATAAAGAACAGCAAAAACCTATATTTATAAAATAAATACTGATAAGCAAGTATTTCAGTTCCCCATTACTTGGGCTAGGCACCTACCTGCCTTTGACAACAAAGATGCCCTTAAACATTTAAGAGTAAAGGAGGAGTGTCATATAGATTTTTCTAGTTCTTGGGCATGGATCATTATACAGAAAGCATTTCTGTTTTGTGTTTTGAAGAACAATAATAACTCCATTTTTTTCTATCCAAAATGACTATTTGTACCTAGTTGCTTTTGTTTTCCTCTAAACAGCTTTATAGCAAAGAAAAACTCTGTAACAATGACCAATTTTGCTATAAACCTCATTGTCATGACACTAGTTTATTTAAAACCTGCTATAAATCTCATTGTCATGACACTAGTTTATTTAAAACCTGGATTTTGAAGAGCCTTAGAATTAATGTAATCCTACCCTCTGTCATTCTTTATTAAACTGTTATGTGCAGTTTAAAATGGGCTAATTTTGAAATAAAAATATGTAGTAGTAAATATGTGGTACTAATACCTTTAAATTAACAGGTAGTCTAAAAACATGTTTAAGGATGATAATGTCTCTTTTATGCTTATGTTCTTTCCTTCTTTAATTACAGATTAACTGTAAATATAATAGGGGAAGTTTGGAAAATCCCATTTATATTTTTACTTATGTACAGCTTACATATACATGTTCTCTTTTAGTCTTTTAATATACATGTTTTTAAACCTAATCAAGATACTCTATATACTGTTTTACTTTCCTAATGTTAGATATAAATTTCTAGTCTACAACAATACTTAGTGTTCTTCCTTTGTATCCTATGTCAGTTTTAGTTTCAGGGCTGAAAGAGATCAGATTTTGTGAAAATCGAATTATCTTAATTATGGTTTTTTTTTTTGTTTGTTTAACCCCTGTTAGCGCCTGAATTCTGCCATTATCTATGACCGAGATTTCTCTTATAATTACTTTGGATTTAAGGTAAATAATGGGTTTTAAATAAGTGGGAATTCCTCATTAAATCAGCAAACACAGGTTTTTGTTTATGTTTTAATGATACAATTATAAAAGCAATAAGTTTTGGGAGTTGGGATGGACCTGGGGGATTAGGTTAGGGTGGCGATGGTTGTTTGAATTCAGGAAAGATAGCTTAATCCATTTGCAGTTTTTGAATTTTACAGGTATTACTTGTGGATTACTTAAAGAGATATGTAGATACTTGGCTAGAATGATTCCGTATTATTCTATTTATGTAACAACTATTTATTGAATCCCTACCATGTACAAAGTGCATTTTAAGGTACTTTTGTGTTGGTAAACAGTATTGTGCAATGATTGAGAACATGAATGTCAGGCCATCTGGGTTCAAATCTCTGCTCTCTTATTTAGCTGGTTAATTTTTTTTTTTTTTTTTAGCTGGTTACTTAATCTCTCTGTGCTTATTTCCTCACCTTTCGAATGGGGATAATGATAATAAAATTTCAACAATAAATTCTCTTGAGAATTAAATGACTCTGTGTGTGTGTGTATTGCTTACATCAGTGCCTAGCTTTACAACAGCACTTTGCAAGTATTAACCATAATGATGATGATGACGGTGAATACCACGACTTCTGCATTTAACATTTTACACATTAATATAGAGCTGGCTTTTTCTAGAAGTTTTCATGTAGTCTTTTCCAAAACAGATGGCCAACTGATAATGTTCCAGACTGAAGCTAGTAAAAGTATATATGCTATTCTTCTCATTTAAAATAATACAAAAACTGAGAATATTTCGATAGATTGCCTTATTGGGAAAGCTGTATTGTGTCTTTAAAAACTGTGCTCTGGAAGTTTTTTGGGTGCTTTGCTTTTTCTAGACTCTGGAGCGGTCCTATTTGTTGAAGATCAATGGAAAAGGTGAGAAATGAACATGTTTGTTATATTTTCTGTTTACTATATTGAATATAGAGCTTTGAGCTATTAGCCTTAACATTTCTATTTGAGCACTAACATTTTTTTTTTAGTTTTTTAAAATTAATTATTTTTTAATTTACATCTTAGCATATACTACAGCAATGATTTCAGGAGTAGATTCCTAATGCCCCTTACCTGTTTAGCTTATCCTTCCCTCCTGTAACCCCTCCAGCAACTCTTTGTTTGTTCTCTATATTTAAGAGTCTCTTATGTTTTGTCCCCCTCCCTGTTTTTATATTATTTTTGCTTCCCTTCCCTTATGTTCATCTGTTTTGTATCTTAAATTCCTCATATGAGTGAAGTCATATGATATTTGTCTTTCTCTGATTAATTTTGCTTAGCATAATACCCTCTAGTTCCATCCACATAGTTGCAGATGGCAAGATTTCATCCGCCATATATATATATATATATATATATATATATATATATACACACACACACACACACACACACACACACACACACATACACACCACATATTCTTTATCCATTCATCTGTTGATGGACATTTGGGCTGTTTCCATACTTTGGCTATTGTCAATAGCACTATAAACATTGGGATGCATGAGCCCCTTCGAAACAGCATACCTGTATCCCTTGGATAAATATCTAGTACTGCAATTGCTGGGTTGTAGGGTAGTTCCTATTTATTTATTTATTTATTTATTTTTTAATTTACACCCAAATTAGTTAGCATACAGTGCAACAATGATTTCAGGAGTAGATTCCTTAGTGCTCCTTACCCATTTAGCCCATCCCCCCGTCCCACACCTCCTCCAGTAACCCTCTGTTCTCCATATTTATGAGTCTCTTCTGGTTTTGTCACCCTCCCTGTTTTTATATTATTTTTGTTTCCCTTCCCTTATGTTCATCTGCTTTGTCTCTTAAAGTCCTCATATGCGTGAAGTCATATGATTTTTGTCTTTCGCTGACTAATTTCACTTAGCATAATACCCTCCAGTTCCGTCCATGTAGTTGCAAATGGCAAGGTTTCATTCTTTTTGATTGTCGAGTAATACTCCATTGTGTGTGTGTGTGTGTGTGTGTGTGTGTGTGTGTATACACACTACATTTTCTTTATCCATTCATCCATTGATGGACATTTGGGCTCTTTCCATACTTTGGCTATTGTTGATAGTGAGCACTAACATTTTTAACTTTAGATTTGGTTTATGATTAATTGTTGGTGCTTATTGGTATAAAGTTTTTTAAATTGTCTTTGGTGTTCCTGTTTTGACTCCAGTACATGTCTCAGCCTAGTTTTTCTGACATGTCCCATCATGTGAAACTCCATTTGTTTTTAGTGGCTGAAAGACCACAGCATATGTTGATGAGGGTATCTGTGGGGATTCATGAAGAAGATATTGATGCTGCTATTGAAACATATAATCTTCTTTCTGAGAAGTGGTTTACCCATGCCTCTCCCACTCTCTTCAATGCTGGTACCAACCGCCCACAGCTTTCTAGGTAAGTGTCCTGTATGTTTGCTTTTAATGTTCTTAAATGGTTTTGATTAGGGAAGTAAACCTTGATCTGAAGAAACAAGGCAGTTAATCACATACAAATTAATGCAAATGAGGGAACAAAGCTGTAGTGATTCACTGACAGTATGATTTTTACATAGGAAATTCAAGAGCATCTACAGATAAATGATCAGAATTAAAAAGAGATTCTGACAAAGCATCTGGATATAAGTTCAGTATTAATGAAGTTTCCTATTTTAGCCCTTAGAAGATTAACTTTTAATGTGTATCATTTATAATACTGGAAGGTACCTAGGAATAGATCTAATAAAAGATGTGTAAGACTTTTAAGGAGAAAATTCTAAAACATAATTGAGGGACATTAAAACAATGGAGAGTGATTTTATATCATAAATGGATTTAATATTATAAAGATGTCAATTTTTCTCAATTTATGGATCCAGTCAAAATGTCAACATGCTGATTCCAAAATTTATTCAGAAGAGCAAAAGACTAAGAACAATTTAGTAGGCTTTTCAAAGATACCAGGTCCTAATCCCTGGAACCTGTTAATGTTAATTTATAAGGAAAAATGATCTTTGTAAATATGATTAAGAAGGATCTTGACATAGGAGGTTGTCCTGAATTATCCAAGTGGGCCCTAAATCCGATCAGAAGTATCTTTATAAGAGAAAGGCTGAGAGGGATAAGATACATACAAAAGAGAGGAGGCAATGTGAAGATAAAGGCAGAAATTGGAGTGATGTGGCTATAAGCAAAGGGGCTACCAGAAGCTGAAAGAGGCAGCGAATATTTCCCCTAGAGCCTCTGGAGGGAATGTTCTTGATTCTGGCCCAGTGAAACTTATGTTAAACTTCTGGCCTCCAGAACTGTTTCAACCCAGCAAGTTGGTGGTAATTTTTTAGGGCAGCCACAGGAAACTAACATAAATAGCAATAGCAGGTTTTGAAGAAAAAGCCCTACCAGATTTCAAGACTACTCTAATGCTATGGCAATTAAGACAGTGTGGTATTTACCCTGAGATAAGTAAACCACAGGAATGTAACAGAGAGCCCAGAAAGAGATTCAGGCTTATAAGAGAACTTGATGTATAATTGAGGTGTTACTGCATTTCACTGGGGGAAACAGTGCTAGGGAAATTGGTTATCCTATGGGGGAAAATTAGATTTCCCGTTTTCATTCCATATACAGAAATATGTTAAAAAAAAAAATCTAAATGTGAAAGTAAAATCTTTTAGAACATTAGAGAAAATAGATAAATATTTTTCTTCCTACTTTTTACTATGAGTTTCAAATATTCAGAAAAGTTTGAAGGAAGGACAGTAAATGTCTATACACTCACCTCTGCCTAGATAAAAAAACTATTACCATTTTATCATATGTATATGTATGTATTTTTTATCTTTAAAATTTTTAAAAATTTTTTGATTTTTTTGAAAGTAAGTTGTAGACATCATGACTCTTAATACTTCATCATGCATCTTAATGGGAGATTATATGTGATCTCAGAATGATGAAAGATTTCTTAAAGTAGGTATACTAGATAAAACATAAAGGAAAAATTGACTACATTAAAATTAAAAACTAATGTGAACCAAAAACAAAATGGAAAAACAAGTTTCAGCCTGACAGAAGATATTGGCAGTGTAACTATCAAGGGATTACAAGAAAAAGACGGGCTCCTGGGTGGCTCTGTCAGTTAGGTGTCTGACTCTTGATTTCAGCTCAGGTCATGATCATGTTTGGTTAGTTTGAGGCCTGCATCAGGCTCTGTGCTAACAGTGTGGAGTCTGCTTGGGATTCTCTGTCTCCCCTTCTCCCTGCCCTTCCCATGCTCATGTGTTCACTTGCTCTCTCTCTCTCTCTCCCTCAAAAATAAATAAGCATTTAAAAAATTTAAAAATCAAAAAATATTTGTTTATTTTTGAGAGAGAAACAGAGAGATTGAGAGTGGGGTAGGGGCAGAGAGAGGGAAACACAGAAACTGAAGCAGGCTCCAGGCTCTGAGCTGTCAGCACAGAGCCTGACACAGGGCTTGAACCCATGAACCATGAGATCATGACCTGAGCTGAAGTTGGACGCTGAACTGACTGAGTCACCCAGGTACCCCAAACATTAAAAAAAGTTTTAAAAAGTTGGGGAAGCACCTGGGCAGCTCAGTCAATTAAGCGTTCGACTTTGGCTCAGGTTATGATCTCATGGTTTGTGGGTTCGAGACCTATTTCAGGCTCTGTGCTGATAGCTCAGAGCCTTGAGCCTGCTTTGGATTTTGTGTCTCCTTCTCACTGCCCCTCCCCTGCTCACACTCTGTCTCTCCTATCTCTGCAAAAATAAACAAACATTAAAAAGAAATAAAAAAAAAGAAAAAGACCTAAAACTAAATAGAAACATGGGCAAAGGATAAAATAATTCACAGAAGAAACTTGACTGGCCAGTAAACATGTGAGGTGATAAATAAACTTTGCTAGTAATTAGGAAAACGAAAGTTAACATAATGAGATATTTCATGCCTATCAGACTGATAAAAATTAAAAGGCTGGTAATACCAAGTGTTGGTAAGAATGTAGAACATAGGGAACTCTCATACATTGCTAAGTGAGTATACTTACCCATCCACTTTGGACGATCTTTAGTATAGTGGAACATAATGCGTATCTTTTGACCTAGCATTTCCTGTTGTGGGTTTATTTTCTACAAAAATCCTTACACCTAAGCCCCAGGAGATATGTTCAAGAATTTCCACAGCAACATGGTGTAGAATAGAAAACAAATTGGAAAATCCAAATGCCCATCCACAGGCAAATGGACAAATGTATTGGCATAGCCATACAGTGGAACAACTTATAGCAAAGAAAGTAAACTAACTAGTGACATGTACCAGTAGGAATGAACAATATTGAGTTAAAGCAAGTTGCAGAAGGATAAATGAAATTTAAAAATGTAGAATGTATATAAATGTTTTTAGAAGGTAGAAATGCATGGAAATGGTACAGGATTGCAATTAGACTATATATGTAGTGTCAGTTTTCTTGATGTAGGTGATAAGTACAAAGTATATGTCATATTATTCTCTGTATCTTTTTGAATGTTGTCATATTTAATGGAAAAAGTCAATGGATAGAATTCATTTGAGTGGATGTATATTCAAGATAGTGAAGGGATCCTTGGTAGAGTAAGTAAAGTTCCTGAGGTAGGGAGCCGGATGAGATCCAAAGCACAAGTTGGAGGGGTTGTCTTCCAAAAGACTCTAAAGCAGCTAACTTTTGGAGGACCTGTCAAAGAATTGACCATTGGATAGATGTTTTTTTATTTCATAAATTTTTCTTGGCTTATTAATAGGTTGGAAAGACCTATTATTGATCTATGCTTAGGAATTTGCAGGAGAAAATGTGTTAAGGCACATCTGCAGTCTGATAAACATATGAGTTAATATTTTTGACTTTATTGTAAGACTTCCTTCTAGGCTTAACATCTGGGATAGGCAGCAAGATATTTTTAAAATAATAGGATATGTTGATATGTCTTGTGTCATATCCAGTAAAAGTTTTTTTAATTTTTTTTCTAAAATAACTAGGAATTTTGTAAACTTCAAATCTTATTTGCCCAACTTACTGTTTTGGGGGTGTATAGTCAGTGTTGTTTCTCTGCTTTGTTTCATTTCCTTGCTGAGTTGTGACTTTTTTTTTCCTCTGTAGCTGCTTCCTTCTGAGTATGAAAGATGATAGTATTGAAGGCATTTATGACACTCTAAAGCAGTGTGCATTGATTTCCAAGTCTGCTGGTGGAATTGGTGTCGCTGTGAGTTGTATTCGAGCTACTGGCAGCTACATTGCTGGGGTAAGCTTCTGTTTTATGACTAAGATTGTAGGATAAAAAGATAAGCAGCCAGGCTTATCGTTGAGAGGGCATACGCTGGAGCTTGGGAGACCTGGGTCTCTGTTAAGTGCTAACTGGCTGTGTGACTTGGAGGGAGTCATTTCACTATTTCTAGCTTCTGGTTTAGGTTAGATGATCTGTCAGATTTTTTTGGCTCAGATTTTGGAATTTGGATTTGATGCGATAATAATAGCAGCTATCATTTATTGATTGCTTATTATATGCCAAATTTGTTATAAAAGTTTAACTGAGTTACTCATTTAATCCTTGCTACAAGCCATAGGATATGGGTACCATTAGAGACACATGGTAGGAACTTTACTCTTTACAATAACTTTGTGATTAAAGGCAATATCATCTTCATTTTACAAGTGAGGAATCTGAGGCTTAGAAAATTAAATTACTTCCAGAGATCAGTCACTTAATATGTAGTAGAGCCAGGATTCATGTTTTACAAGTTGGGTCTTTATGATGTAAATTTAGCCCTTTGCTAGTTCATTATTCATTGGGAGTCAAGATGAAGATATTGGATAAGAAAGACCTGGATTTAAATCCTGTCTCCTCTACTTAGTAGTAATGCAGCCTAGCATAAGTTATTTTACATCTCTGGGTTTGTTTCCTCACCTGTAATGTGAAGAAAATATCTGACCCTACAGAAGAAAGTTAGGGAGTCCAGAAGGAAACTTCTATTACATAGTGTTTTGGAGCACTTAACACACAATAATAGGGTGAGCCATTGCTCACTTATCTTTCTAGTCTGTTTAAAGGCTTACCTTAGAGTTAGAAGGATTATTTTAAAAATTTGATGAGGTATCTTTTAGGAGTCTTTGTGTTTTCTTATCTTCATTCTAGAATCCATTTATTGTTGAGAATCTCCATATATCTTTATTGTCTTCATTTATCCACTGTGTATAATTCTTACTGTAAGTTGCCTTTTGGGAAAAAGACACTGTAGTTGTGTTTTTATTCTACTCAAAGTATATCTTTATATAATGACCATTATAAGGTATGGAGGTTAAGTTCAGCTACCCTGGTTTCAGATTCTTTTGACTTGTAATTGTAAATTAGAGGTGCAACAAGAACATTAAAACAACAATTAGGGGAAAACAATATTTTGTTTATTTTATATTGGGTATTCTGTTTATAAAGGAGAGATGGAAAGCAGATAAAACTTTATATAGACTGGGAGAGCTATTGTAACATATTCACTGTTGAGCCATTTTGTTCTTTTCCATGCTTACTTAGTCCCACTTTTCTCCTCCAGATGCCTTTATTCTTGGTCTCTCTTTCAGACTAATGGCAATTCCAATGGCCTTGTGCCAATGCTGAGAGTATATAACAACACAGCTCGATATGTGGATCAAGGTGGAAACAAGGTATGCTCTGTTACTTGGAGTCTTGGAAATTAGGACTAAAAATCTTTAACCATGAATGCTTAAAATAAGGTGATTTAGCGTGTATATTTGTAATTACTTTGCTTTTTTTTAACTTTCAAAATCAGTTTAATGAGGTATAATTTACTTCAAAAATGCACACACTTTAAGTGTACAGTTTGATGCGTTTTGACAAACGTGTATACTTATGTAATCACTATACCAATCAAGATACAGAACATTTCCATTACTCCAAAATGTTTCCTCAAGCACTTTTGATTAATCACCCCATCACTCCCACCCATACATACTTTACCTTTGGCTCCAGGCAGCAAATGATCTAGTCAGCTTTGTATTATTTTTATTTTATTTTTTAAGTGGGCTCCACACTCAGTGTGAGGCTTGAACTCATGACCCTGATATCAAGAGTAGCATGCTCTACTGAGTGAGCCAGCCAGGTGCCCCCAGTCAACTTTTTTTATATGACAGTTTATTGGCAAAGAATTTCTAAAATTGTAACTTATATCGATACCTAATCTTGCAAAGGAGTTGTAATAGTCTTCTAGGGTTTTTTTTTTGTTGTTTTTGTTGTTTAACAAAAACAAAACTCTGCCTGTTTCACAGAGGGAGAAGTAGAATTGAGAGAATTGGATTGTTTGCCCAGTGTTGTCAGCAGGATAGTTTGCCACTTGAGGCTGCCTCTTACATATATGTAGACACACTAATCACCTGGTAGTTGATGAATTTCCTTTGATGGACTTTAAAAACAATCTGTGGAGATCTTGATATAAGACATCACTTATTTGATCTTTGGTAAGAGCACAATTTATAATTGTCAGAATTAAAGTGATTTTCTTTGGGGTTTGCATACGTGTCATATAAAGTAGCTGGATGACAACTGAAGGAAGCTCCATCTGTAGTTCACTGGGTCACTCTGGACAAGTTATTTCATCTTTCTTGTTCTTTCTTATCAGTTGCTCTTTTTCACTCCTAGAATTGTAAGAAAAATACTAGTACTTATATTTATAGTACTTTTACTTGTATTATGTCATTTAATTCCTTACTTGTAATGAAGATCAAAGGAGATATTATAAAAGTGCCTTGGAAAATATGAAGTTTCTTTGTTTCATTTTCATTTTGAAAAGAATGATGATGTATTTGCCTTTAGCGACCTGGGGCATTTGCTATTTATCTGGAGCCTTGGCATTTAGACATTTTTGAGTTCCTTGATTTAAAGAAGAACACAGGAAAGGAAGAACAGCGTGCCAGAGACCTTTTCTTTGCCCTTTGGATTCCGGATCTCTTCATGAAACGAGTGGAGACTAATCAGGTGAGAAATAGGTACCTGTTGGTAAGAACAACTTTATTCATATCAGTTTTCTTTTTTGTCATCTTAAATCATGCTTAGGAAGAGCCCACCTGCATGTTATGCTATGGAAGAATTTTAAGCAAGTTAAGAGATGCCATTCCTACCTTCTTGGATTTTTGTTTTCTTTAAAAAAATTTTTTTTAATGTTTATTTATTTTTGAAGGAGAGAGAGGGTGTGAGTAGGGGAAGGGTAGAGGAGGGGCAGAGAGAAAGGGAGCCACGGAATCTGAAGCAGGCACCAGGCTCTGAGCTGTCAGTACAGAGCCTGATGTAGGACTCAAATTCACGAGCTGTGAGGTCATGACCTGAGCCGAAGTCGGCTTTAACCGACTGAGCCACCCAGGCACCCCTTGGATTTTTATTTTCTAAAGTAGATGCTATCGGACCTAAATGCTTAAAAGATCATGTATAAACAGGTAGAATTAGATGTTTGAGCCCGAGTCCAAAATGATCGTTTCTGTAGCAGATTTCCAAGAGAGTCTATAGAAGTCACCCTGTCCCTTGCAGTGTTCCTAATGGACTATGTGTGGTTGGTTATTTGAAGTTTCGTATGGGTTCTTCCATTTGTAGGACTGGTCTTTGATGTGTCCAAATGAATGTCCTGGTCTGGATGAGGTTTGGGGAGAGGAATTTGAGAAGCTATATGAAAGGTATGGGGAAAATATGAAAGTAATCATTTTTAACTGTATGTTTCTTTTATTTGGGGAATCCAAGTGTCAAAATATCATCAATCATTAGCCAGTTTCTAGGAATCTTCAGAAGCATCTAGTAGAGAATGTGATTAATAATATATTTTGGTCAGATTTGCTATCTGAATCTTCACCAAAATTGAGTTTCTATCTTCTTTCTTAAAACTTTGGGAGTTATAAAGAGGTTTTTAACTGATCCTTATAAAAATTAAGACAGTATTATTTTTGTCAGTACATTTGACAAAAAAAGAAAAAAAAAGTTATGCTTTATATTGCACCCAGGAATCAAGAACAGTTAGGACACATGTCAAGAGTTTACTAAATAATAGTACAATAGTAGGAGATTTGACCACTTGAGGTGTTTATTCCTTTTCCTTATGAAGGGTTTTGTTGATTTAGTGGAATTGGGGTATATTCAAATAGGTCCAGAGCCGTCTGATTTTCCTCTGTGGCTTTAGCTATAGTAAAATAAAGATCATATTCCTTCCCCCCACCCCCACCCTTTTAGCAAAACATAGTAAACAATTTAAGAGTTTTTGTAATTTTATATTTTAGTGTCTTCAAGTTGTCTGCAATAAAGATTTTCTTAAGGAATATTAAAATAATATTAGCTTTGCCTTTCAGTTATGAGAAACAGGGTCGTGTCCGCAAAGTTGTAAAAGCTCAGCAGCTTTGGTATGCCATCATTGAGTCTCAGACAGAGACAGGTACCCCGTACATGCTCTACAAAGATTCCTGTAATCGGAAGAGCAACCAGCAGAACCTGGGAACGATCAAATGCAGCAACCTGTGCACAGAAATAGTAGAGTATACCAGCAAAGATGAGGTAGGTAGAAAAACTTCTGCCCAGAGTACTGAGAGAAGAATCTTAGGCAGTTATTGTTTGTGCATCCCTCACTTGATTTCACTTGAGGTGGGGGAAGGGAGTTTTTGTAGTTTGTTGTAAATAGAAGGGCACTAAAGTAGAGATTGTAAGGGAACAGGTGTGATCTGTGCCCTCAAATATCTTACAGTCTAAGCCATGTAGAAAAGATTTAATCACCTTTTTATTACACATGCATTGTTGTAATAATCTTTACTCAGTGTTCAGTCATGTTGGTTTAGGACAAACACAAAAATGTGTCAGGATGTTCATTCAGTTTAAAGTATGTAATAAGCAGGTGGAGAGTCTTTTCAGTGAATGGTGAGACAAAATTCTAATCTCAGATCTTTAAGGCAATTCACAGAAGAGGTAAGATAGAAATGGGACATAGATTTGGTTTCTTAAAAAAGAAGTTTATGGACAGGCTTTCCATTTGGGAAGAATAGCCTGTCAGATCAGAGACAGGAATAGGTTTTATGCAGTGTGTATCAAATAAGTTTGTTCTGATGGAACAAATACATTATGGTTTGGTATATGGAGAGATGGCTATAGCTGAGCGAGGGGAGATAGTAGGTGAAAGCTGGCATGTCGCAGAGGTAGGAAGCCCTTGTAGGTTCCTGGAAGGAAAATAGCATCAAAATGCTAGGATGAGAAGGATGGTTCTTGTTTCTGGTGATAGAGTGTTTTGGTGTGAGAAGAGGTTGGAGGTCAGCCTAAGGAGATTGTTGTAGTGGTTGAATGACAGGCTGCTTGGATGTTGGATATAAACTATGGAAAGGAGGAGGAAGCCTCCTTCCCTAGCCCCTGGCAACTTCTACTAATCTGTTTCCTACCTCTGGATTTGCCTCTTGTGGGTGTTCCATATAAACAGAATCATATAATATGGTGGCCTATTGTGTCAGGCCTGTGTCACTTAGCATGTTTTCAAGGCTTATCTGTGTTGTAGTATGTATCAATATTTCATTCATTTTCATTCAGAATCCTTACAATGCCCCATGAGGTCATGCACAACTGGGGATGCCCATCTCATCTACTGTTACTTTCCCTCCTTGCTCACTGTGCTCCAGCCCTACTAATTTCCTTGCTGTTCCCAAACATATCAAGCACACTCCTTCCTCAGGACTTTTGCTGTTTACTTTACTTTGAATATTAAAATGCTCTTCCCCCCCACCCCCCAGATAGCTACATGGCTTGCTATCTAACCTTTTCAGTTTGTTCATAAGTCCTATTCTCAGTGATGTCTTCCTTGACAACCGTATTTAAAAATGGCATCCTTCTGTCCTTATTCCTAGAACTCTTTTGTCTTTTCCTCCCTTATTTTGCTCCCTAGCATTTATCAGACTCAATTACCGGATTATGTGATTTGAGTTATACTTTATAAATGGGTACTTAGGCAACTTGTGTAGAATTGAGTAGATATGAAGGGCATGAGGGAGTCTAGGTGAGAGGAGTTGAGAGTTTGGGTTAGGATAGTCCTAATCAAAGCGGAAAAGAAATATTCATTTAACAGTATTTAGCATTTATTATATGCGAGATGTGGTACCAGAACTAAAAATATAAGGGTAAATAAGATATGATTCTTTCCTGGAGAAGCTTATCACCTAGTGTAGTGTAGTGGAAAATCACCTGAAGAGCTTTTTCAGAATTCACAAACTTGGATCTCCTGTTGTTAAAGGCTTATCAGAATCTCAATTAGAGTAAGGTAGGAATGTGTAATTTGGAAAAGTGTTCTATAGTGATGGAAGTGTTCTGTATCTGGTGGCTGTTGAGCTTATGATATATGATCATTGCAACTGAGAAACTGAATTTTTTATTTTATTGAAATAGCTACATGTGGCTAGTGGCTGGTATATTAGACAGCATACATCTCCTGACTGAGACGAATATACATAAAAAATTATAGCACAATGGGATGTATGTCTGGTCATAGAGCCATGGAGTATGGAACACAGATTCTCTCTCCTTACTTATTTCACTGGTGCATGTTATAACTCACATGTGAATAGGTATTGGGATTTAGAAATGAACGATGAAGAGGGAGAAGATAAAGATAAAAATTTTATAATTTAATATCATAGAGCATTAGAGGCTTACATGTTGCTGTCATTGACATGGGGAAGAAATAAAAATTGTGTGATTCTTGACCCCTTTTCTTTGCATTCCAGGTTGCAGTCTGTAACTTGGCTTCCCTAGCCCTGAATATGTATGTCACGTCAGAACACACATATGACTTTAAGAAGTTGGCTGAAGTTACCAAAGTCATTGTCCGAAACTTGAATAAAATTATTGATATTAATTACTACCCTGTCCCAGAGGTATGAATAGATTTTTTGCTTATTGGTAATTATCGAAATCCAAGTTGGAGGGAGTGTATCACGGTCTGCCAGTCATCATTTAAATGGCTGTCAGTGGAATGGTGTGAGAAAATGGAGATAAAAAGAGAGAGGGTATCATTTGTGCAGAATGTTGCCTTTTCTATTCAGTAATGTCTCTTTCTCTAAATCTGTTGGCACAAAGGCATGCTTATCAAATAAACGCCATCGCCCCATTGGAATCGGGGTACAAGGTCTGGCAGATGCTTTTATTCTGATGAGGTATCCTTTTGAGAGTCCAGAAGCCCAGTTACTAAACAAGCAAATCTTTGAAACTATTTATTATGGAGCCTTGGAAGCCAGCTGTGACCTGGCCAAGGAGCATGGCCCATATGAAACCTATGAGGGCTCTCCAGTCAGCAAAGGAGTAAGTATATGGATGAAATTTCTTTTTGCCTATAAGTTCCTGTAGTAGGCCTAATGGTTGCCCTCAAAAAGATATGTTTACATCTTATTGCTGGAACCTGTGAATGTTATCTTTTTGGTTTAAAAAAGTCTTTGCAGATATAATTAAGGATTTTGAAATAAGATTATCCTGGATTTTCCAGGTGGGTCCTAAATCTAGTGACAGTATCCTTATAGGAGACAGAGGGGAGGAGGAGGCAACATGACGATGGAGGCAGAGACCAGAGTAATGCATCCACAACCCAAGAATGCTGATGGTCACTAGAAGCTGCAAGAGGCAAAGAACAGAATCTGCTCTAGAGCCTCTGGAGGGAGTGTGGCCCTCCCAACTTGTTCATTTTGGGCTTCTGGATTCCCGAACTAGGAGAGAATAAATTTTTGTTATTTTAAGCCACCAAATTTATGGTAATTTGTTATACCAGCCATAGGAAGCTAATATGATACTTTTGTTCTCTAGAGTTAAAAAGATACTCTTTTTTTTTTTTAAGATTTAATTTTTAAGTAATTGCTGCACTCAACATGGGGCTCAAATTTATAACCCCGAGATCAAGAATCGCATGCTCCACCAACTGAGCCAGCCAGACTCCCTTTATCGTAGGCAAAGTTCTTTTATTTATTTATTTATTTATTTTTTAAGATTTTTATTTTAAGAAATCTCTATACCCAATGGGGGCTCGAACTTACAAACCCGAGATCAGTAGTCCCACGCTCTATCAACTAAGCCAACCAGATGCCTCACCCCTTTGTTTATTTAAAAAAAGTTTTTTTGACATTCATGTATTTTAAAAGAGAGAGCATGAGCAGGGGAGGAACAGAGAGAGGGAGACACAGAATCCGAGGCAGACTCCAAGCTCTGAGCTGTCAGCACAGAGCTGATGTGGGGCTCAAAGTCATGAGCCATGAGATCATGACCTCAGCCGAAGTTGGACGCTCAATCGACTGAGCCACCCAGGCGCCCCTCCCTTTTATTTTAATGTTTTATTTAGAACTAGTCATTGGTAAAAGTGACCTAAGAAGAATGCTAACTGTATTAGTTTTCTTTTACTAAATATAGTACATTAAAACAACATATGTTATCATCGTTTCCTTGAGTCAGGGTTCCAAGCTTGCCTTAGTTTGGGTCTCACAAGGCTATAGTCAAGGTGTTGGTAGAGGCTGGAGTCTCATCTGAAGCTCAGAGTCCTCTTCTAAGCTCATTGTTGGCAGAATTAATTTTTTTTGTAGCTGTAGAACTCATGACATCTTGCTTCTTCAAAGCTAGTGAGAGAGAGTGTCTCATTTCAAGAATACCCGAGTCCAATTGCTCTTTTGAGGGCTTTTATCTGATAAGTCAGGTCTACCCAGGATAATTTCTCTTTTGTTTATCTCAAAATTAACTGATTGGTGACCTTAATTACATCTGCAGAGACTTTTCACCTTTGCCATAATTGTGTAAGTGACATCCATCATATTCCCAGGTCTTGCCCACATTCGGGAGGAGGACATTGTACATGGGCTGTGCACCAGGGGGTGAGAACCTAGGAACAATTCTGCTGTCCACACTGCCTTTATTATTGGTAGAATGATTTTCTTCAGTGTAAAATAAAATGTTATGTTATTTTTAGTCTTGATGTTCCTGCTGATTTTGGGGAAGTCTGATATGCAGTGATTTGAAAATAGATGTCTAGTAGCTAAGCAAATAGATCAAGGGGCAGATGAAAGCAATTAAGAAAGATGAAAATAGAGTAACACTTTACAAAGAGAATGCATCTCAGCAATATACTTGTGTTAATGTTAGGATTTCCTGGTTTGTAGATATGATATGGATTCTAGATATGATAAGGGGAAGAGATAAGCCTTAACCAGTTTTTTTAACATTCTTTTAATCAGTTAGACTGCATGGAAATTTGGCCAGGGGAATCTCTGGACTTTGAATTCCTCACACAGTTCCATTAGAAGACATTTGTTGGGATGTAGGGCATGGCAGTTAGTCATTCGGTTTTTGTCATGGTTTTAAATTGTTGTAGGGTGGTTTGTCATAAATTTGCATTGTTTATTCCCTAGATCCTTCAGTATGATATGTGGAATGTCATTCCCACAGACCTATGGGACTGGAAACTTCTCAAGGAAAAGATTGCAAAGTAAGTAAGGAGATGTAAGGTAGCTTTAAAGTAAGGAGGGTTTAACTCTCATTGTGGCTTTCAGAAGTTAGGTATGTTTTATTAACTTCTGAAACTTATTTTTCTCTTTTAAATGGGGCTTACATGACCTATTTACAGAACTGTTTTTGTAAAAATACTTTGTAAGATAATATATGAATAGTAACCTGCAAATTGCTTGGTACACTGAAAACATTTTAATAAATGGTAGGTATTATTATTAGCTCATCTTGTTTTAGGGGCTTAACTATCAGGATTAAGCAATTCTTTTTCTCATTAAACCTTCATATTTTCCATTGTGCTTGCTTTTTAAATGTTTTTCACTTTTATTTTTTGCTTAACCACCTTGGTGATTTTTCAAAATGGCTTTTGCTGAATTGATTGTCATAGGAATAAGTTAGGGATTTTGGAGAGGTTTTGGAGGGTAATGTGTTAAACTGTGTGAAAGAAAAACTGTGAAACTTGAGGTTTTTTAAGGCCTTTCAATCTAAGAAACATAAAAGATTTAAGGGCAGGTAGAATGTTTTGCTTAGTGAATAATAAACAAATTGTTTTCATTTTATTCATGAGTCTGTCATCTGTGGGTTAATGCATATGCAAAGTGTTTAATGTTTACAGAAGGAAGTAATAGGTTTAAAATACTCTTTTTTTTTAAAAAAAAATTTTTTTTTTTCAACGTTTATTTATTTATTTGGGACAGAGAGAGACAGAGCATGAACGGGGGAGGGGCAGAGAGAGAGGGAGACACAGAATCGGAAACAGGCTCCAGGCTCCGAGCCATCAGCCCAGAGCCTGACGCGGGGCTCGAACTCACGGACCGCGAGATCGTGACCTGGCTGAAGTCGGACGCTTAACCG
Source organism: Prionailurus bengalensis (assembly GCF_016509475.1). NCBI lineage: Eukaryota > Metazoa > Chordata > Mammalia > Carnivora > Felidae > Prionailurus > Prionailurus bengalensis. Next base: position 60,326,940 of record NC_057346.1, read on the forward strand.
ACTGCTCCACCCAGGCGCCCCTTAAAATACTCTTTAAAAATATCTGTTCACCTTAAAATTGTTTTATTACTCAAATAATACATATTAGAAAATGTAGGAAAATATATGTGTGAAAGGGAGTAAAATGAAAAGTATCCCAGTACCACCTCCCCCAAAAACCTGTTTGTATCTTCTTGTCTCTCATCTTTCAGATTTTCTTTTGAACATGTGTGCATGTGTACATTTACATGCAAATTCAACTTTTACAAACATGAAGCTATAGTTTATTTTTTGTGTTTTTTTTGTCAAAATGCTATAGATATTTTTCTATACACAACTTTTTAAATTTTCAAAATTAATACATGAATAATAAAATTCAAATACAGAAATAAAATGGAAAGTAAAAGCCCTTCCTTTTTTTAGTTTTAAATGTTTGTTTATTTTTGAGAGAGAGCACGCAAGCAGGGGAGGGGCAGAGAGATGGGGACAGAGGATCCAAAGCAAGCTCTGTGCTGACAGCAGCAAGCCGATGTGGGGCTCGAACTCACGAATCATGAGATCATGACCTGAGCTGGAGTCAGGCCCAACCGACTGAGCCACCCAGGTGCCCCAACAGCCCTTCTTTTTATACCTCTTCTGCCAACCACTTGTTCCACAGAACAAACAAAAACCAGCTTACTCCTTTTCCCAGAGATAACCGTTGTTAATAGTGTGTATTTTTCTAGACCTTTTTCAGTACGCTTGCAGATGCATACAGTTTTGTTCCAAAGATGTGATCAAACTTGACATTCTTTTTTTTTTTTTTTTTTTTAATGTTTAATGTTTATTTATTTTTGGGAGAGAGAGGGAGAGAGACAGAGTGCAAGCAGGGGAAGGGGCAGAGAGAGAGGGAGACACAGAATCCAAAGCAGGCTCTAGGCCCTGAGGTGTCAGCACAGAGTCCGACACAGGGCTCGAACCCACAAACCGTGAGATCATGACCTGAGCCGAAGTTAGATGCTTAACTGACTGAGCCACCCATGCGCCCCTAACTTGACATATTTTAAGACCTTTAGGGATTTATTTTGGACATCCTTCTTTTTTTAGTCCATGCAGATCTGCCTAATGTTTTTAATGATTACAGACAATTCCATAGTTTGGTATGTGCCACATATATATATATATATGACTCTTCAATACATTTTCCTATCTTTGGACAGGAAATCACTGTCCACTTTACTGAGTAAGTAAGACATGAGGTCTTTTGGTGGTTTGCTTGATGCCTCAAAATTACAAAGTGACAAAGTGAGATTAAGATTCCATTAGGATATGAAGCTTTAAGCTAAGTACTGTGTAAATCCAGAGGTATAGAATGTAGTAAAGACAAACTCTTTGAGAAACTTAAGACTAAATAAGGTAAGACATGTAACACAAGTAGTTAAAATGTACATAAAGGTACATGTCATAGAAAATGTTTGCAGAAGAAATATTTATATTTGGCATTAAAAAAAATTTTTTTTAATATTTATTTTTGGGAGACAGAGTAGGGGAGGGGCAGAGAGAGAGGGAGACACAGAATCCGAAGCAGGCTCCAGGCTCTGAGCCTGTCAGCACAGAGCCTGATGTGGGGCTCGAACCCGTGAAGCATGGGATCATGACCTGGGCCAAAGTTGGACGTTCAACCAACTGAGCCACCCAGGTGCCCTTATGTTTGGCATTTGTATTCAGCATTGTCTCCCTGCTTGGGAAGGATGTTCTAGAGGGGTCATCTCTTAGGCTAAGCTTTGAAGAACAAGCTAAGGGCAGTGTTCAGATAGTGTACTCTTTCTTAAGCACTCTGTTTGGCAGTGAATAGAGTCAAAGATGTTAACCTTCCTCTAGTAACGTTATGATTAAACAGGTAATAGAAGAAGTCAGGAATATACATAATCTGAGCATAATTTTTTCCTGTGGAGAATTTTGGTGATAGATGTCTGATTGTGACCACTTTCACATCATTATTTTTCCTTAAAGAGCTTAGTGCAGTGATCATATAGGTACTTAGAAAAGAGTGAGGGTTGAATGAATGTACCCTGATACAGGTGGGGACTCTCCAACAGTCATTTGAGTATTTCCCTGAGCAAGCTAGTGTATCAAATGCTAATAAATCGGCATAGTAAGAATTGCCAGCACTAAAAATTGTGCTAATTGAGTTGAGGATTCAGGCATTTAGGAGAGGGGCAAGCTATACCATTCATACTGTGAAGTTGCATCTCTACTGGGGTTGCATGCAAAAGTCATTATATGAGTCTAATGCATGTATGGTGTCACTCACAGCATCTGCATTTACTACAATGACATAAAGTAACTGCCTTCCTGGCAGATTATAGCTTTAGGACCAGCATCTGATAATCTCCTTTTCTTTAGGTATGGTATAAGAAACAGTTTACTTATTGCCCCGATGCCTACTGCTTCAACTGCTCAGATTCTGGGAAATAATGAGTCCATCGAACCTTATACCAGCAACATCTATACTCGCAGAGTCTTGTCCGGAGAATTTCAGGTGAGATCATGACTAGACCTACAGGAGATTGTGCAAAAGCCCAATGTTGGGAGTAAATGACAACTCCTATTTAGTTTGCCCCTTTTTGCTTAGTACAGGGCACAGCTTTGATAAAGTGAGTCATCTTCATCTCCAGTGTTACTCTATTTCAGCACATAATAGACATTTAATAAATATCTGTCAAAAGAATGAATTTTTGAGGGTTACATAGGAAAGTAACTTGTTGATGTTAGAGTTCACATGATATTTAACCATCCTGTAATGATGGTTACTATTCACAAATTTTTACAAATAACTTGTTTACAAATTAGAATTTCTGGTGGGTAGGACTAGTGTTTTTTTTACGGTTGCCAAGGTAATTCTAATACGCAGCTAGGGTTGAGAACCACTAATTTAGAAGATTTTTATTTGTGAATTTCCAGATCTCCTGAAATCAATTTCTCTAGGTTTGGAGTGGATGCATTTCTAATTTTTCTTAAGTATTTATTGTATCCTTTCTTAGGAAAAAAAAAAAAAAGAGTCCACAAAGATTACCCATCTTAGACAATGCTGGCTCTTTTCACCTTTGCAAATATTACGTTTCTTGAATAACAGGTCAAGATTTTAAAGGAATACAGCTTTTGTTTGGTAGGATGGGCCTCTTAGTTTTATAAAATACAGAATTTACCAAGTAATCTAATGTTAAATGCTTCTTTAAATGATCTTATTTACTTTAAGTTCCAGGCCTGTGATCCTGTTTAGCCCTGTCATTCTTAATTATTCCTTGGCATCTTTTTTGCTTTTTCATTCAGATTGTAAATCCGCACTTACTGAAGGATCTTACCGAGCGGGGCTTGTGGAATGAAGAGATGAAAAATCAGATTATTGCATGCAATGGTTCTATCCAGGTACAGAATGAAAATGAAGTGTGCTCTTTAGTAGCTAAGTTGGACATTGGTACCTTCTCACTTATCCCAGGCAATGGAGAGAAAGAATGGCTATTCACTGTGGTCATATAGGCTTATGTTCACCTCTGCATTGTTGTGCTAGGATTATATACATCTTCACATAGCTAGGCCTTTCCCTCTTGTTTGCGCAATAATATAAAGTAGTAGTTTGCAACTTCTCTGTACATAAGAATCAGTTGGGGAGCTTTTAAAATTCTGAAGCTTAAAAAAAATTTCGGAAGCTTAGGTTGCATAACAATTAAGTTGGAATATCTGAAAATGGGAACCAGGCATTAGTATTTTTTAAAGACCATCTGGGTCATTCCAAAATGCATCAAAGTTTGGGGACCACTGATAAAGTGTGAAATTAGAGAGTCAGACCTAATTTAAAAGTATGGTGGAGATTGAGGACTCAGAGTCCAAAAAACAGCTGCAAATAGTATTTAACAATAAAATATTTGCAGCCGAGAATCAAGAAGCATTTATTTAAAAAAAATTTTTTTTTAATGTTTATTTATTTTTGAGAGAGAGAGACACCACGAGCCAGGGAGGGGCAGAGAGAGAGAGGGAGATACAGAATCTGAAACAGGCTCCAGGCTCTGAGCTGTCAGCATAGAGCCCGATGTGGGGCACAAACTCTGAACGGCGAGATCGTGACCTGAGCCAAAGTCGGACATTCAAATGACGGAGCCACCCAGGTGCCCAAGAAGCATTTATTTGTAGATGGAGGCCTCTGTCTAAACATTTGTCTCCTTGGTAACACGGATAAAGATTTCTGTAACAGTTCTATTTTTGCTGGAAGAAATGGTAACACTATTAGCTAGTCTATGTTTTGATGCAGATTAACCCTATACCTAAGAAAATGTTCTGTTGACTCCAAAAGGGGTTTGTTTCATTGCTTCCCTTGATCATGTACCTGTGAGTTACAGCCCTGATTATTTGTGTTTTCTGTAAAGCTCAAGGGTCATTTATTGCTGCTTGGTTCCTTCCTTTTTTAAGTGCCTCTAGAACAATGAATATTTTGGCTGTAATCCAAATAGAAATGGATCTTTAATCATTACCACCAGCCATATATTTTGTTGGTTAAATGGAGTTTTGTTGGACATTCTAATCCAGAGGTAAGCAGTCTTGGGAAACTTGATAAGGGCTCATATTGTATGATACTGAATGGTATGGGTCAGATCTGGCAGGAAATAGAACTGAGGCCAGACCCTGGTATCATTAATTATGTTAATTAAAGGGACGCCTGGGTGGCTCAGTCAGTTGAGACTCTGACTTTGGCTTAGATTATGATCTCATGGTTCATGAATTCAAGCCCTGTGTCAGGCTCGCTGCTGTCAGTGCGGAGCCTGCTTCGGATCCTCTTCCCACCTCTCTCTCTGTTCCTACCCCACTTTCTCTCTCTCTCTCTCTCTCAAAAATAAATAAACATTAAAAAAATTATGTTAATTATGCTTATTTCTTCAGCCAGAGTGCAATAAACATTTGTTTTTCCTTCTTCAGAACATACCAGAAATTCCTGATGACCTGAAGCAACTTTATAAGACTGTGTGGGAGATTTCACAGAAAACCGTTCTTAAAATGGCAGCTGAAAGAGGTGCTTTCATTGATCAAAGCCAGTCTTTGAACATCCACATTGCTGAGCCTAACTATGGCAAACTCACTAGTATGCACTTCTACGGCTGGAAGCAGGTTGGTGGAGGAAATCATGGACTTGTTGCCAGCTTGGGATATTTTGGAATTGGAGCAGTTTTACCTTTTAGCTGCCTATTTAAATATTGCCACCTAGTTCTTTCATTTCAAATCCATATGTTAAAACCAAACCATGGTTTTTGTGCCAGATTAAGCTCTCACTTTGGATTTTCTTGTTTCTTTTAGGATTATTTCATTATTAGTTTTGAAACCTTGGAGTTACCTATGACCCTCCCTTTATTCTCCATACAATTACTCACCAAGTTGTGGTGGTTGTACCTTTGTACTGTTTCTTGAATATCTTTCTTCCTGTTCCACTACCATTATTCTTAACTTGTTAACTGATCTCTTTGCTTCTAGTAACTGCATTATCTTGTGCACTGCTACCATTTCTAAAATAAAACTTTACACATGTCAACCCACTCACTGTTCAAAAACATCCATTGTTTCTCCACTTTATGTACAATCTAAAAGCCAAATTACTTAGCTTGTCATTGGCAACTGTAAAGTCCTGTGATTCTGGATTCTATCCTTATTAACTGGCAATCACCTGGGTGTTTATATAGAATTAAATTTTTTTCTTTTTAATTTAAGAGACATTTATTGAATACATACTATGTGCTAAGACTGGGGATACCAAATAGAAGATGATGGTACTTATCCTTGAAGTAGTCATCATCTGTTCTTTACAGAGACACAGTCTAGCTCTCTAAATAATTATAAGGCAGACATTGTTTTAGGCAAACATGGAAGTCATACACATAAAAACAAAAGACTATAGAACAAAAATGTTTGACATTTCCAAAAAGATAAGCTTTTTTAGGGGTAAAATGAACACAATGTGCTGACTGTTTGTCTTTAAGCATTTTTGAGAAGGCTTCCTACAGGAGATGGAATTTCAGGTTTAGAAAACAATCTGATGTGGTTTATGGAAATGTATTTTAAACATTGGTTTCGAATGTCTAGTGTTCTTACAATTTCTAATTGTTGTATTTGCTTCCTTTGTGTAGGGTTTGAAGACTGGAATGTATTACTTAAGGACACGACCAGCAGCGAATCCAATCCAGTTCACTCTAAATAAGGAGAAGCTGAAAGATAAGGAGAAGGCCACAAAAGAAGAAGAAGAGAAGGAGAGGAACACAGCAGCCATGGTGTGCTCTTTGGAGAATAGAGAAGAGTGTCTGATGTGTGGGTCCTGAGGAAAGGCTTGGAAGAGACCAGCACTTCCTTACAGCCAAACTACTTCTTGAGCATAGATAGGCACAGTAGGTTTGCTTGAAGTGCTAAGGTTTTGCTGGACCTTATTGCAGCAAAAGGAGCAATTGATTTAAAGTACTGTTTCTATATAATAGTGTGAAAGTACTGATATTTTAAATCAATATATTGGGAATCAAAGTAGAAGTTTTAGGAATGCAAAAGAGGTCATCTTGCAAATAGGAAGTAACTGAATAGGGTTTCATTGCCCACTTGGCACCCCTTTTTTGGTGACCTCAATTTTCATTAGAAGACTTAGTTTTACTGCTTTGACTGGTGGGTCCATAGAAGCAAAACTGAGTCATAACCTGTGAGAAGTGTTGGCAGGACCTTTATCTGGATAAGGTCCTATTGGTCATTCTGAAATAAACTTTCAAAGCGATTATGTGAGACCAAATTTGTCATTTATTTTCATAAAAAGGTCAAATTTGAAAAAATATTTTCTGTTCTTTCAGAGTTCAGGGAGGAAATTTTAAGAAAAATTACTCAGATGCCTTCTACAATTCTGATCTTAACATATGCCTATTTCTTCTTTCTATTGTAAAATATATTAGCATAAGTGTTACCATTTTACCCACTTTAAAGCATACAATTTAGTGGCATAAAGTACATATACAGTGTACAACCATCATCACTATCTTATTTCCAGAAATTTGTCATCATCCCAAACAGAAACTCTAAAACAATAACTCCTCATTTCCTTCACCTCTCAATCCCTGGTAACCTCTATTCTACTTTCTGTCTTTGAATTTGCTTATTCTAGGTACCTCATATAAATGGAATACTGTAGTATGTGACCTTTTGTGTCTGGCTTATTTCACTTAGCCTGTTTTCAGGGTTCATCCATGTAGCATATAGCAGACTTTAGTTCCTCTTAAAGCCTGAGTAATATTCCATTGTATGTATATATCACATTTTGTCTTTCCATTCATATGTGAATAGACATTGATGTTATTTCCACCATTTTGGCTATTGTGAATAATGCTGCTCTGAACATTGATCACCAGTATCTGAATTCCTGTTTCCAGTTTTTTTGGGTATATACCTAGGAGTGGAATTGTGGGGAATACATCATAATTCAATGTTTAATTTGAAGGAACTTGAGGAACTGCCAAACTTTTCTGTAGGCTCAAGCTGCACCATTTTACATTCCTACCAGTAATGCATGAGAGTTCCAATTATTCCACATCTTTGCTGACATTTGCTAATTTTTTGTATTTTTCATGCTAGCTATCCTAATGGCTTTTGACAGTTTGATTACAATGTACCTTGGTGTGGATCTCTGAGTTTATCTTTCTTGATGTTTGTTGACCTGCTTGGATCAGTAGATTTACATTTTTCATTAAATTTGGGAAGTTTTCAGCCATTTTTCTTCAGATAATCTTTTTGCCCCTTTCTCTCTTTTCCTTCTGGGACTCCTGTAATGCGTCGCTCGTTCCACTGCTTATGTCCCCCAGGTCCCTTAGGGGTCATTCACTTTTCTTAATATTTTTTCTGTTCCTTAGGCTCAATAATTTAACTGTCATATCATCAAGGTCACTGATTCTTCTTCACACTCAACATCTGTTTGAGCCCCCTTGGTGAATTTTTCATCTTAGTTATTCTTTTCAGCTCTAAAATTTGTTTGTTTCCTTTGAACGATTTCTGTCTCCATGTCGATATTCTGATTTTAATGCATTGTTTTTCTGATTTCCTTTATTCATGTTTTCCTTTAGCTCTTCAAGCATTTTTAAGACAGTTGTTTTAATATCTTTGTCTAGTAAGTCTGGTGGCTGGGCTTCCTCAGGGATGGTTTCTGTCAGTTTTTCTTGTTCCTTTGAATGAGCTATGTTTTCCTATTTCATTGTAATGCCTGTAATTTTTTGGTTGTTGTTGAAATATTGTTTGGTACTTTTCCAGACTACTTTTGCAGAGACTATTCCCTAGTGTGTGTAATCACTGAAATCTCTGTTCAGTTAATGTTTTGACAGATATCCTTGAATTTCAGGAGCTCTCTATGTAGACTGGCTCTGTGCTAGGGCACTTTCCACATATGGGTAGGCTTTTTTCTGAGCCTAGGCATCTGTGATTGTTAATTTTATGTGTCAACTGGCTAGGCCATGGTATGCAGATACTTGGTCAAACACTAGCCTATATAGCTGTGAAGATATTTTTTTTAGATGACATTAACATTTAAATCAGTAGACTTTGAGTAAATCAGATTACCCTCCATAATGTGGGTTCCTCATCCAATCAGTTGAAGGCCTTAAGAGAAGAAAGATTGAGGTCCCCTAAGAAAGAAAGACTTTTTTCTTCAGATTGCTTTCGGACTTGAGCTACAATGTCACTTCTTTTCTGGGTCTCCAGTGTGCCAGCCTGCTCTGCCAATTTTAGATTTGCTAGTTCCACAATTGTGTGAGACAGTTACTTAAAATCTCTCTCTCCTTTCTCTCCCTCCCTCTCTCTCATGCTCCCCCCTCCCATTTTCTCATTAGTTTTATTTCTCTTTATAGAGAATGAGAACCCTGACTGATACAGATTTTGGTACCAAAAGTGGTTCTAGAGGAGTAGAATCTTAAGGATGAATCTTCTGAATTGGTTCTGTAGTTTCTGGAATTGATTCTCTAATCTGATTAGATTTAAAGGCACTAATGACTATTTCCAGTGGTAAAGGAAGTATTGATAGTTTATGGTGTGATGTGGTAATAGAGACACTCAAAATACCATCATTGGATGCTCCTAATCAAATACTTACAAGAGGCAAGGTTCTGGGTGATTGTGTGTATGTTCCACCTCCAGGGTGTATCAACTCTCCAGCCCTTTGTCATAATTTAGTTCATCTTGACTACCTTTTCCACACTGCTCCAATACATTGATGACGTGCTGATTAGACCTACTGAGCAAGAAGTAACAACTACTCTAGGCTTATCGGTAAGACATTTGTGTGTCAGAGGGTGGGAAATAATCTGACAAAAATTTGGGGGCCTTCTACGTCTGAGGGTATGGTCAAATGGTATGAGGCATATTGAGATATTCCTTCTATGGTGAAAGATAAATTGTTGCATCTGGCTCTTCCCACAAGCAAAAGACTGGCACAAGGCCTAGCGGGCCTCTTTGGATGCTGGCGTCAGCATAGCAGTGTATTCCTCATTTAGGTATGCTACTCTGGTCTGTTTACCAAATGACCTGAAAAGCTACTGGTTTTGAGCAGGGCTTGGAACAAGAGAAGGCTCTACAATAGGCCTAGTCCCGCCCTGCAGCTGCTCTGCCACTTGGGCCATGTGAAGTGGCGGTGGCGGATAGGGTTGCTATTTGGAGCCTCTAGCAGGCTCTTTGGATTTTGGAGCAGAGCCCTGCCATCCTCTGTCAATAAGTATTCACCTTTTGAGAAACATCTTTTGGCTTGCTACTCAGCCTTAGAAGAGACTGAATGCTTAACCATGGGCCACTAAACTACTGTGTGACCTGAGCTTCCCGTCAGGAACTGGGTGCTGTCTGACCCACCAAGCCATAAAGCTGCACCTGCGCAGCAGCATTCCGTCATCAAATGGTGTATACATTGAAGTGGTATAGACAGGATTTGGCTCGAGAGGCCCTGAAAGTACAAGTAAGTTATTGAAGAAGTGGCCCAAATGCCCATGATCCTCACTCTTGCCTGCACCTTTGGGGAGGTCCCTATGATCAGTTAACAGAAGAGAAAACTCAGGCCTAGTTTACACATGGTTCTGCATAATACGCAGGCACCACAGCTCCTTTCTGGGACAGCCCTGAAGGACGCTCCATCTTGTTGAAAGAGTTGTGGAAGACTTTTAAGCAGGGAATACTTTTAGATAGCTCACTCTGGCTACCATGGGAAGAGTGACCTAACCTATGGGTTTGGGTCAGACTCAAGTACCATATCAGGGTCTAGTTTGGTCTTTGGAACAGACTGGTTACTGGGCGAAGAGTTGGTCTGGGTGTCTTTCAGACTTGATGCCCCCGGGGGGGCAGGACCTGATCTGTTTATGTGGGCTAGACTGGATATTTGGAGTAGGCCTGACCTGTGTGCCTATGTCAGATTGGGATATCCAGCCTGGGGGCTCACCTGTGTTTGGGACTGTTAGACTCTATAACCCAACCTGTGTGCTTGGGTTAGACTAGAGAGTGCAAGGCTGACCTGTATATTTGGTCAGACTGGGCTTCATGTCAAGTCTTAGGCTGTATTTGGGAGAGACTGGGCCCCAGGGAAGGGCCTAGCCTATTTGTTTCGGACAGGATGTTCAGAGTGGGTTGCGGTCTGTATGACGCTCTGTACAGCTTCCAGGGGGGCTCTATACATCCAAATATTAACTGGGGTTTTCTCAGGAGTCAGGGGGAAGAGGACAAAGAAACTAAACAGAAAGATAAATAGGGAAAAGCAATTTTATTATTGGAATGGAAATAGAAAAAGAATTTAAAAAGTGGTAGTTGGCTAACAACGGGCCTTCCCTTGAGCCCATAATCTCACGATTTCAGCCTGTCCTTCAGTGATGCCTGCTTATTTCTTATTCCCAGAAGTCACAAGCCCAACTTCCCAAGTTGATAAAGTCCTTTCACTCTGGCAGTTGCCCCTCCACTCTCATATTCTGCAGTCTCTGGCTTCTCCCCAACCTCCTGGGCTGATTTATTGCCATAGAGCATCTTTTCCACATGTTGCCGGGTCTCCCTGGTCTGTACTCCATAAATGATAGGATTCAAGGATCCTGGGAGTAGCAAGTAGATGGCACTGAGCAGGTTCTGGACATCTGGAGACACAGTTTTGGCTACTCGGAAGACAATGGAGGTGGAGAGACCAGAGGGTAGATAGGATGACCAGTAAGTGGGAGCCACATGTGTGCAAGGCCTTGGCTCGGGCTCTCCCAGAAGAGATCCAGAAGGCAGCATAGATGATTCGTGTATAGGAGGTCCCTAGCAGGGCTAGATCCAAGGTCACAGTGACCAACCGCATGGTCAGTCCCAACCCATTGTTGAAAGTCAAGTCTCCACAAGCTATGCTCAGCAGTGCAATGTACTCACAGGCAAAGTGTCGAATCACCATTGTCTGGCAGAATCGACCTCGTGACGTTAGCACCACCAAAGGCACTGCCACTTCCAGGCTCCGTGTCAGAGCAAGAATGGCCAGCACTCCCAGCAGGCGGGAGGTTATCAGGTCAGTATAGTGGAGTGGGTGACAGATGGCCACGTAGCGGTCTAGGGCCATGGCCAGCAGGATATTGTAGTCCAGGAGAGTAAAGTAGATAAAGAACATCTGGTCCAGGCAGCCATGCAGTGACATGGGGTTAGCATAATGCACAAAGCCCTCCAGCATTTTGGGCATCACGGCTGTGGCAGCACAAATGTTGACAGCCAGGAGCAGGGCGATGAGCATGTACATTGGCTGATGCAAACTCCGTTGGGCCACCACTGTGTGGATGACCAGGATGTTTGCAGAGATGATCGTCACATAAAGGAAGGTAAGAGGCAGGACCAGGAGGGGCTGCCACTCTCGCAATCCAGGGAAGCCCACCAGGAAGAAGTTGGTGTAGGAGATGTTGAAGGCACTGGTATCTCCATCCTCACCCATCAGCTTTGGCCTTGGGTTGGCCCCAGGAGTGGTGATCAGAGACTGTTAGAACAAAATGGTCAATGGAAGAAAGCCAATTTCTATTTTAGGGCCTGAGGGGTTTGTGATGAAGGTCCACCTCTTCATGTACATATGTCTACTCCTTTGGGGCACAGATGGGTGCTATGCCAGGTGTTACGGAAGCTACAGAGGTGAACAAGGCATCCCTTGTCCTCAGGGAGCTCTTGGCCTGTGTGTGTGAAATGTAAACTTACAAGATCCTTGTTTATCTGTGATGTTCCAGGTATTTGATTGCTGAGTAAAAGATTAGGAGGAAAAGTAGGTGTGGTACATGAGGGAAAATAAAAGGTAATGGGGGGCACCTGGGTGGCTCAATCAGTTAAATGTCCGACTTTGGCCCAGGTCCATGGGTTTGAGCCCTGTGTCAGCTCTCAGGGCACAGCCTGGAGCCTGCTTCTGATTCTGTGCCTCCCTCTCTCTGCCCCTCCCCTGCTCACACTCTGTCTCTCTCAAACATAAACATTAAAAATAAAAATAAAAAATTTATGGGCCAGAGGTAAAACTAGAAAGCATGAAGAAAACGTTTGAAAGGAGGAAATATGAGGAATTTGTGGTCCAAGAAGTGTGGAAGAACCAGGTGGGGTTTATCAGGAATGATGGCCTCACTTTTGTGCCTGGGGTGCACTGTGGCAAGGCCAGGGGAAAGTTGCTGGACCTCAAACAACAGGTCACAGGGACTCTTGCCTTCCTAAGCCTCTATAGACTGACTCTGAGGCCTCCTGCCTGGCCTTGTCCTCAGTGTCATGGATGATGATTTTGCTTTCCTCTCAATGTAAGCTCCCGGAAAGCCAGCAAACAGCATTCTTCCCGCGTGCTGCTGGAGCTGCAAGTGCTGATTTCCCCCCAACTCTCCCCCCCCCCACCAAGCCCAGGCATCGAGGACGTACTTGAGCACTGCTTGTTGAGCAGGCCAAGGAGGAATAGGAAGAAGATGGGAGGAGGCTGAACATTTAGTTGGGCTCTGAGAGCAGTAATTTCAAAGTGTTGACCAGATTTTTGTGTAATTAAGGGAGCAGATAGGAAAAGATCCAGAGTCCTAGGGTTTGAACAACACAGATTACATGAAAATAGCTAACACCTATTGGACATTTACCATATGGCAGGCAGTGTTTTCAATGCTTTCATGGATTCACTTTTTAAAATCTTCTTAATTGTGCCAGTGAAGGAAGTAAGGCACAGAGAGGTTAAGTCTAGTTCCAGGTCACACAGCTAGTAAATGGCAGAGCAGAATTTGAACCCAGACAGTCAGACCCTAAAATGCATGCTCTTAACTTTAGGATGACCAACTGTTCCCTTCCCGGCTTGCCTGAGACTTCCCTGGAGTTTGCACTGAACATCTGGTGTTCCAGGAAACCTTTGGGGCAGATCACTTCACTCTTACTACTAACTACATAGAAGATTGGAGAAGCCTTATAGATTGTGGAGCAGCTAGGAAATGGTCTTCCTTCTTATCAGTGAATTGTCTCTGAAAACCACGTTTATGTTGGTGTTCCTATAACCACCTTCTGAATACTTAGAAGAATAAAGAGGCACAGCTGTAAATTCACAGGGAGACTTCCAAAGGAAGTGGCTTTGGATTTCCAATGCCCACCATGGAATGTCTTTTTGAAAAATCTTAGAGCATTATTTTATACAGAATAATCCAGACTTTGGGAAATGTGCCATTAGTGGGGTTGGGCAAGGGCCAGATGACATTGTGGGAGGGGGTAGAAGTCCTTAGAGTGGGGGACTTTCATAGCTGGAGGGTGGGATTGAGAAGCTGAGAGTGAGGTGAGCGGTGGTCCATGATAGGACAGAGGGGCAAGAAAGAAATGCAAGCTGGAGGAGCACTGGCCAAGAAGGTGGTTAAGGACCAAGCTTCTTGCCAAATGCCAGAGTGTGTTCATTGTTAAGGGGCTTAACAAGCTGTCACGTGAACTGTAGTTTGCCCTCCTATTTTGTATTTTAGGATCACTCAGGTAAGTTCCTCAAGGGGCTCTTAGACCCTAAAGCAGTCAAGAAAGGAAATGGCAGAATAACAACCCCCTCGAGGAGAGGCAGAAGGGATGAAAAATACCGTGAGGGATGAGCAGATCAGTTAACTCACTGATGAAAGTCTTGAGAGAGATGAAGAGGTGTTGCCAGAGTCACATCAGTCAGACTTAGGAACCAACTGGAAGTGGGGAAAGACAGAGGAATGGATAGTAATTTCAGGGTTTTTGTTGTTAGCCAGGATGACTGCACTGGTGCTCCTATAAGCTGAGCAAGGAAGAGCAGGGTTGGGGTTCTAGGAGGCCCAATTAATTGAACTTGGATGTGGGGAGGACTCCCAGATGAAGAGGTCCCCAGTCAACAACCTGAAGTCAGATGGAGAGCTCAGATGAAAAATTAAGGCTGGAGGTGACTATGTGAGGATTAGAAATTTATAGAGGGCATGAGACAGAGTCTTAAGGAGCAGATGGCAATGAAGGAGACCGAGGAAAAGAGGGGAGGGAGGGAGTGTGACAGCCAGGAGCAAATGGAGTTCTGGAAACCAGAGGAGAGGCTTGGTTGCTCTGGAGGCTTCGAGGTAAAGGGCTTTACAGACAGCAGAGGCCAAAGACCAACCGAGCCAACTCACCCTACAAGTAGCAGAGGAGGGGACGGAGAGGAGGCTGAGGATGATGCCAGAGCCGTGTGCTCTCTGCAGAAAGAGCCTCCCCTCCACCACTGGAAAAGTCAAAACCACACACAGAGCTGCTTTATCTCTGCCCTGTCCTCACAACTGGCAACAGTGTTCGTCTGTCTTCCTTCAGTTCCCAGGGAGAGATGTCTCTTTTGTTCTTAGGGCGTCTTGTACTTCTCACTCTCTCCCCTCAGCGTATGAAAAAGTTCATCTCTGTTAGGAGAAAATAAGCTCCACCTTAACTTCCTATAACCCTCTAGCTTTTCATCTTTCTCCTCACATTTATTTATTTATTTTTAAAGTTTATTCATTTATTTTGAGAAAGAGTATGAGCAGGGGAGGGGCAGAGAGAGAGGGAGAGAGAGAATCCCAAGCAGGCTCTGCACTGTCAGTGTGAGCCTGACGCAGAGTTTGAACTCGCGAACCGTGAGATCATGACCTGAGCTGAAATCAAGAGTCAGGTACTTAACAGACTAAGTCGCCCAGGCACCCCTCTCCTCATCTTTAAAGCAAAGCCTTGGGCATGTCTTTATTGAGCAATAATCACTGGCTCGCTGATTGAGCTCCTCAATGGATGGAAAGTGTTGCTTTCCAGCGGGGAGACCATGTCTTTTTCATCTCTGTCCCAGTGACCAGCTCTGAGCCCACAGCCAAATATGTGCTCGGTAAGTGTTGTGTTGAAGGAATAAATGCATGCACAAAGGGATTTTAAGAAACATTCTCATTTGCAACCTAGAGCAGCCCTTGGAAGTGGAATGAAGGAAGGAAGGAAGGAAAAATGAAACCTATTAAGGCTCAGAGATCCCAGGTGATTTGCTTAGTCTCACCTGACAAGAAGAGTCAGACCTGAAATTCAGGTCTTCTAACACTCTTCCATCCACACCACAGTTTTCTCCCTCACCGACTCTGCCCACCCCTCCTCCCCAACACACACAAGAGGCAACAATGGACAGGCTCCAAACGTTCTTAGTCTCAGCAGTAATACTAAGAGTTAGCATTTATTGAGCACTTACTACATGCCAGACATGATTCCAAGGCTTTTTTCTTTACTGTTCACAGCAACCCTAAGAGATGAATACTGTTTATTAACCCTGCTTATAGATGAGGACACTAAGGTTTAGAGAAGGTAACTCATATTCTTAAAGTCTCATAGGTATTAAATGATAGGGCTGGCATATGAGTGAACCTAGGTTGTTGATGATAATTGGTGGAGTTCAGGTCCAATCTCAGGTTTTCCTGCCTCCAAATCCCCATCAAGCTCCGGTCTTCTCACCCCCAACCTCACCATGGAAACCTGTAGTGGTGTCCTGTCGGGGTGCAGCCTGCTGTGGCTCTCAGTTCACCTCTGAAAAGGTAAGGCACCAAGGCACTGATCTATGAGGCTGAAGGGGAGGGATGGATAAGTAGACCCGTGGTTCCAGAGGAGGAGCCTGAGGAGATTCCCAGTGGGCAGTCATGTCCACAGACACCAAGGAGGAAACAGTGAGAAACCCAGAACTCAGGGAGGACCCCAGGGAGAGAGGCTGGGTGGAGGGGACAGTGTATGAACATTTTTATTTCTATGGCTCTTGGTGTTTCTCAGAGAGCAGTCACAGCTTCTGAGGGATTCATTTTACAGATGCCCCATTAGAAGCTTAGAGAGAACAAGTCAGGGTTCAGGTCAGATTCCATTCCAGGGGCACCAATAGGCAGAAGCTGGGTATTGCTGACTGGGATGACCAGGACTCAGCTGAGGGGAAGGGGCTCTTGCAATGTGGGGGTTATATAGGCACTCAGGGATCACCCAAAGGAGGGAAAGGGCACTTGGGTGACCATGGGAGAGCCAGGGACCTGATTTAGGAGTGGGTGGGTGTGTGTGCGCACACACACACATTGCTGAGGTACTTACTTGTCCGGTGTGGGTGGCTCAGGATCTGGGACAGGAGGTGACTCCAGTGTGGACTCTGCTGTGAATAGCTGAGACCCACAGAAGCGAGGGTTGTCTCCTCCAGGGAGGTATCACCACTCTGTCTTCTGGAATCTGGAAATAGGGGAACTGGAAATCTCCTCTTTTCCTCTTTTTCTGCTTTCTTTGGATTTAATGTTTTTTCTTTATGATTCAATTCTTCTTTCTTTTAATGTTCATTTGTTTTTGAGAGAGCAAGAAAGAGAGTGAGCGCATGTGCGTGTGGGAGAGGGCAGAGAGTGACAGAGAGAGAATCTTAAACAGGCTCCATGTTCAATGAGGAGCCTGATGTGGGGCTTGATCTTGCAACCCTGAGGTCATGACCTTAGCTGAAATCAAGAGTCAGACACTTGACTGAGCACCAGGTGCCCTGATTCGATTCTACTTCTTAGCTTATTAGCTGTGCCTTATTCCTTGTGTCATTTTACAGGTTGCTTTAGCATTTGTGATGCATATCTTTAACTTACCACAGTTTATTTTAAATTGTTATTATGCCACTTCAACAAACAGTATGAAATCCTGACAGCAAGGTTCTTTTATTTCCTCTCTCCCAGTATTCATGTTACTGTAGTTCTGTTTTATTTCTACATAAATTATGAAGTCCACAATACATTGTATATATTTTTGGCTTTCTACAATCCATCATATCCTAAAGAGATTTAGAAAAGAAAAAAATTATGGTTGAAAAATTCATTCATGTTGCATGCTACTGTATTTTATTGTTTTTAAAATTTTTTTAATGTTTATTTATTTTTGAGAGGCAGAGAGATAGAGCATAAGCAGCAGGGGACAGAGAGAGAGGGAGACACAGAATCTGAAGTAGGCTCCAGGCTCTGAGCTGTCAGCACAGAGCCCGATGCAGGGCTCAAACTCATAAGCCGTGGGAACATGACCTGAGCCGAAGTCAGACACTTAACCAACTGAGTCACCCAGATGCCCACCCCTTTATTTTTAAAAATTTTTAAATGTTTATTTATTTTTGAGAGACAGAGAAACATAGTGTGAGCAGGGGAGGGACAGAGAGAGAGGGAGACATAGAATTTATTGTTTTAATTTTTTTATTTTTAAAGTATTTATTTATTTATTTATTTACTTATTTATTTATATTAGATAAATGTATTCTTTAATCTCCATCACCTATTTTACCCATCCCCCTGCCTATCTCCCCACTGGTAACATCAGTGTTTTCTCTATAGTTACGAGTCTGTTTCTTTGTGTATCTATCTTTTCCTTTGCTCATTTGTTTTGTTAAATTCTGAATATGAGTGAGATCATATGGTTTTTGTCTTTCTCTGTCTGACTTATTTCATTTAGCAAAAATACACTCTAGCTCCATCCATGTTGCTACAAATGAAAAGATTTCATTCTTATTTATGGCTGAGTAATATTCCATTGTTATATATACCACAATTTCTTTATTGATAGGCACTTGGGCTGCTTCCATAGTTTGACTATTGTAAATAAAACTGTAGTAAATATAGGGGTGCATATATCCCTTTGAATTAGTGTTTTTGTATTTTTTGGGTAAATATCAAGTAAATATGAAGTACTGGATCATGGGGTATTTTTTAACTGTTTGAGGAATCTCCATACTATTTTCCACAGTGTCTGTACCAATTTGCATTCCCACCGACAGTGCATGAGGGTTCCTCTTTCTCCACATTCTCACCAACACTTGTTGTTTCTTGTGTTTTTGATTTTAGCCATTCTGACAGGTGTGAAGTGATATCTCATTGCAGTTTTGATTCGCATTTCCCTGGTGATGAGTAATGTTGAGCACCTGTTCATGTGTCTCTGTTGGCCATATGTATGTCTTCTTTGGAAAATGTCTGTTCATGTCTTATGTCCATTTTTAAATTGGATTATTTGTTTTTGGAGTGTTGAGTTTTATCAGTTTTTTTATATATTTTGGATATTAACCCTTTGTTGGATATGTCATTTGTAAATATCTTCTCCCATTCTGAAGATTGCCTTTTAGTTTTGTTGATTGTTTCCTTCGCTGTGCAGAAACTTTATTTTGATGTAATCTAAATAGTTTGTTTTTGCTTTTATTTCCCTTGCTGATGTTAGAGAAATTACTGCCTGTGCTCTCTTCTAGAATTTTTATGGTTTCAGGCCTCACATTTAAGTTTTTAATCCATTTTGAGTTTATTTTGTGTATGTATAGAAAGTGGACCGGTTTCATTCTTTTGCATGTAGCTGTCCAGGTTTCCCTATACCATTAGTTGAAGAGACTATTTCCCATTGGATATTATTTATCCTTTGTCAAAGATTAATTGACCATATAATTGTGGGTTTATTTCTGGGTTTTCAATTCTATTCTATTGATACAGGCATCTATTTTTATGCCAGTACTATACTTTTTTTAATTTAATTTTTATTTAAAATTTTAAAAAATTTACATCCAAGTTAGTTAGCATTAAGTGCAACAATGATTTCAGGAGTAGATTCCTTAATGCCCCTTACCCATTTAGCCCATCCCCCCTCCCACAACCCCTCTAGTAACCTTCTGTTTGTCCTCCATATTTAGGAGTCTCTTATGTTTTTGTCCCCCTCCCGGTTTTTATATTATTTTTGCTTCCCTTCCCTTATGTTCATTTGTTTTGTATCTTAAAGTCCTCAAATGAGTGAAGTCATATGATATTTGTCTTTCTCCAACTAATTTCGCTTAGCAAAATACGCTCTAGTTCCATACACGTAGTTGCAAATGGCAAGATTTCAATGGCATTTTTGATTGCCAAGTAATACTTGATTATATATATATACCACATCTTCTTTATCCATTCATCCATCGATGGACATTTGGGCTCTTTCCATACTTTGGCTATTGTTGATAGTGCTGCTATAAACATTGGGGTGCATGTGTCCCTTCGAAACAGCACACCTGTATCCCTTGAATAAATACCTAGTAGTGCAATTGGTGGGTCATAGGGTAGTTCTATTTTTAGTTTTTTTTTTTTTAATTTTTTTTCAACGTTTTTTATTTATTTTTGGGACAGAGAGAGACAGAGCATGAACGGGGGAGGGGCAGAGAGAGAGGGAGACACAGAATCGGAAACAGGGTCCAGGCTCCGAGCCATCAGCCCAGAGCCTGACGCAGGGCTCGAACTCACGGACCGCGAGATCATGACCTGGCTGAAGTCGGATGCTTAACCGACTGCGCCACCCAGGCGCCCCCTATTTTTAGTTTTTTGAGGAACCTCTGTACCATTTTCCAGAGTGGCTGCACCAGTTTGCATTCCCACTAGCAGTGCAAGAGATCCTCTTTCTCTGCCTCCACGTCAACATCTCTTGTTGTCTGAGTTGTTAACGTTAGCCATTCTGACAGATGTGAGGTGGTATCTCATTGTGGTTTTGATTTGTATTTCCCTGATGCTGAGGGATGTGGAGCATTTTTTTCATGTGTCAGTTGGCCATCTGGATGTCTTCTTTGGAGAAGTGTCTATTCATGTCTTTTGCCCATTTCTTCACTGGATTATTTGTTTTTTGGGTGTTGAGTTTGGTAAGTTCTTTATAGATTTTGGATACTAACCCTTTATCTGATATGTCATTTGCAAATATCTTCTCCCATTCCACCAGTTGCCTTTTAGCTTTGCTGATTGTTTCCTTCGCTGTGCAGAAGCTTTTTATGTTGGTGAGTTCCCAATAGTTCATTTTTGCTTTGTTTTCCTTTGCCTCCAGAGACGTGTTGAGTAAGAAGTTGCTGTGGCCAAGATCAAAGAGGTTTTTGCCTGCTTTCTCCTCAAGGATTTTGATGGCTTCGCTTCCTATCTTACATTCAGGTCTTTCATCCATTTTGAGTTTATTTTTGTGTATGGTGTAAGAAAGTGGTCCAGGTTCATTCTTCTGCATGTCGCTGTCCAGTTTTCCCAGCACCACTTGCTGAAGAGACTGTCTTTATTCCATTGGATATTCTTTCCTGCTTTGTCAAAGATTAGTTGGCCATACGTCTGTGGGTCCATTTCTGGGTTCTCTATTCTGTTCCATTGATCTGAGTGTCTGTTCTTTTGCCAGTACCATGCTGTCTTGATGATTACAGCTTTGTAATACAGCTTGAAGTCCGGGATTGTGATGCCTCCTGCTTTGGTTTTCTTTTTCAAAATTGCTTTGGCTATTCGGAGTCTTTTGTGGTTCCATACAAATTTTAGGATTGTTTGTTCTAGCTCTCTGAAGAATGCTGGTGTTATTTTGATAGGGGTTGCATTGAATATTTAGATTGCTTTGGGTAGTATGGACATTTTAACAATATTTGTTCTTCCTATCCAGGAGCATGGAATATTTCTCCATTTTTTGGTGTCTTCTTCAATTTCTTTCATAAGCTTTCTATAGTTTTTAGTGTATAGATTTTTCACCTCTTTGGTTAGATTTATTCCTAGGTATTTTATGGTTTTTGGTGTAACAGTAAATGAGATTGATTCCTCTGGGTTTTCCAGGGCATCATGTCATCTGCAAAGAGTGAAAGTTTGACCTCCTCCTAGCTGATTTGGATGTCTTTTATTTCTTTGTGTTGTCTGATTGCTGAGGCTAAGACTTCTAATACTGTGTTGAATAACAGTGGCGAGAGTGGATGTCCCTGTCTTGTTCCTGACCTTAGGGGGAAAGCTCTCAGTTTTTCCCCATTGAGGATGATATTAGCGTTGGGTCTTTCATATACAGCTTTTATGATCTCGAGGTATGCTCCTTTTATCCCTACTTTCTTAGAGGTTTTTATCAAGAAAGGATACTGTATTTTCTCTGCATCTATTGAGAGGATCATTTGGTTCTTGTCCTTTCTTTTTTGATGTGACAAATCACACTGATTGTTTGCAGATATCGAACCAGCCCTGCATGCCCTGTATAAATCCCACTTGGTGTTGGTGAATAATTTTTTTAATGTATTGTTGGATCCAGTTGGCTAATATCTTGGTAAGAATTTTTACATCCATATTCATCAGGGAAATTGGTCTATAGTTCTCCTTTTTGGTGGGGTCTCTGTCTGGTTTTGGAATCAAGGTAATGCTGGCTTCATAGAAAGAGTTTGGAAGTTTTCCTTCCATTTCTATTTTTTGGAACAGCCTGAAGAGAATAAGTGCTAACTCTTCCTTAAGTGTTTGGTAGAATTCCCCTGGAAAGCCATCTGGCCTTGGACTCTTGTTTTTTTGGAAGATTTTTGACTACTAATTTTTCTTTGCTGGTAATGGGTCTGTTCAAATTTTCTATTTCTTCCCATTTCAGTTTTGGTAGTGTATACGTTTCTAGGAATTTGTCCATTTATTCCAGATTTCCCATTTTATTGGCGTATAGTTGCACATAATATTCTTTTATTATTGTTTTTATTTCTGCTATGTTGGTTGTGATCTCTCCTCTTTCATTCTTGTTTTTATTTATTTGGGTCCTTTCCTTTTTCTTTTTGATCCAACTGGCTAGTGGTTTATCAATTTTGTTAGTTCTTTCAAAGAACCAGATTCTGGTTTCTTTGATCTGTTCTGATTTTTTTTTTTTTTTTTTTGGTTTCGGTAGCATTAATTTCTGCTCTAATCTTTATTATTTCCTGTTTCTGCTGGTGTTGGGTTTTATTTGATGTTCTTTTTCCAGCTCCTTAAGGCATAAGGTTAGGCTGTGTATCTGAGATCGTTCTTCCTTCTTTAGGAAGACCTGGATTGCTATATACTTTCCTCTTGTGACCACCTTTGCTGCGTCCCAGAGGTTTTGGGTTGTGGTGTTATCATTTTCATTGGCTTCCATATATTTTTTAATTTCCTCTTTAAAAAATTAATAATAATTTCCTCTTTAGCTTCTTGGTTAGCCCATTCATTCTTTAGTAGGATGTTTTTCAGTCTCCAAGTATTTGTTACCTTTCCAAATTTTTTCTTGTGGTTGATTTCGAGTTTCATAGCGTTGTGGTCTGAAAATATGCATGGTATGATCTCAATCTTTTTGTACTTACTTAGGGATGATTTGTATCCAAGTATATAGTCTATTCTGGAGAACATTCCATGTGCACTGGAGAAGAATGTATATTCTGCTGCTTTAGGATGAAATGTTTTGAATATATCTGTTAAGTCCATCTGGTCCAGTGTGTCATTCAAAGCCATTGTTTCCTTGTTGATTTTTTGATGAGATGATCTGTCCATTGCTGTGAGTGGGGTGTTGAATATGGTATTACTATTGATGAGTTTCTTTATGTTTGTGATTAATTGATTTACATATTTGGGTGCTTTCACATTTGGCGCATAAATGTGTTTACAATTGTTAGGTCTTCTTGGTGGATAGTCCCCTTGATTATGATATAATGCCTTCTTCATCTCTTGATAAAGGCTTTATTTTAAAGTCTAGATTGTCTGATATAAGTATGGCTACTCCGGCTTTCTTTTGTTGACTATTAGCATGATAGATGGTTCTCTACTCCCTTATTTTCAATCTGAAGGTGTCTTGAGGTCTAAAGTGGGTCTCTTGTAAACAGCATATAGATGGATCTTGTTTTCTTATCCATTCTGTTACCCTATGTCTTTTCATTGGAGCATTGTGTTCATTGATGTTTAGAGTGAGTACTGAAAGATATGAATTTATTGCCATTATGATGCTTGTAGAGTTGGAGTTTCTGGTGGTGTTCTCTGGTGCTTTCTAATCTTTGTTGCTTTTGATATATATATATTTTATCTTTTCTCTCCTCAGAGAATCCACCTTAAAATTTCTTGCATGGCTGGTTTAGTGGTCACAAACTCTTTTAATTTTTGTTTGTCTGGGAAACTTTTTATCTCTCCTTCTATTTTGAATGACAGCCTTTCTGGGTAAAGAATTCTTGGCTGCATATTTTCTTCTGATTCAGCAAATTGAATATATCCTGCCACTCTTTTCTGGCCTGCCAAGTTTCCACAGAAACTTGGTGTCTGCTGCACACCTGATCTGTGTTCTCTTGTAGGTTAGGGACTTTTTTTCCCTTGCTGCTTTCATGATTCTCTCCTTACCTGAGTATTTTGTGAATTTGACTATGATATGCCTTGTTGACGGTTGGTTTTTGTTGAATCTAATGGAGCTCCTCTGTTGCTTCCTGGATTTTGATGTCTGTGTCTTTCCCCAGGTTAGGAAAGTTTACTGCTATGATTTGCTCACATAACCCTTCTACCCCTATTTCTCTCTTCCTCTTCTGGGACCTCTATGATTCTGATGTTCTTCCCTTTTAATGAGTCACTGATTTCTCTAATCCTTAAATTGTGCTCTTTTGCCTTAATCTCCCTCTTTTTTTTTTTTTTGCTTCATTATTCTCTATAAGTTTGTCCTCTATATGGCTGATTCTCTGTTCTACCTCATCCATCCTTGCCACCGCTGCATCTATCCATGATTGCAGCTCAGTTATAGAATTTTTAATTTCATTCTATTTTTTACTTCTTTTATCTCTGCAGAAAGGGATTCTAATCTATTTTTGAGTCCAGCTAGTATTCTTATTATCGTGATTTTAAATTCTGGTTCAGATATCTTGCTTGTATCTGTGTTGGTTAAATCCCTGGCTGTTGTTTCTTCATGCCCTTTCTTTTGGGGTGAATTCATTCATTTTGTCATTTTGAAGGGAGAAAAGGAATTGAGGTAGAGAAATTAAAATAAAAAAATTAAAATTAAAAAAATTAAAATTAAAAATTAAAAACACACACACAAAATCTAATAAATGATGAAAAATCCTAGGTGTGTTTTGGTCTCTGTGTTCAAAGTGGTTTGATAGATTAGAGTAAAAAGGGGGGAGAAAGGTAATTGTTTGAGAATTTGAAAAAATGAATACACTGAAGTAGACTAAAATTAAACTATGGGAGTAAAATAGAATTTGAAAAAATTTACACAAAAGTAAAGACTATAGTAGAAAAAATAAAAGAAAAACATTTTAATAGAAATTTAAAGTAAAAATGAAGTTTTTCTCTTTCTGTATTCAAGAAAAAGAAAATAAACCAAAAAGAGAAAAAAGAGGGAAAAAAAGGAAATCGTTTGAAAATTTGAAAAAGTGAATAATGATGGAAGTAAAATAGAATTTGAAAAAATTTACACAAAAGCAAAAAAAAATTTTGAATAAAAATTGAAAACAAAAATGAATTTTTTCTCTTTCTGTATTCAAGAAAAAGAAAAGAAGTGAAAAAGAGAAAAAAAAAAAAAAGAAAGAAAATTGAATAGATGGACCTGCTAGCAGATTGAAATAGGACTGAAATTACTTCATTTTCCCCTAGAAGTCAGACTATGAATCGCTTTATAGTCCATAAACTAACCAGGCGGTGAGACTTGTGTTCTGAAGAGCGAGGTTGGCCCAGTTGGGCAGGGCTTAGTGTAGTGGCTCCGTCCTCCACTAGATGGCGCTGCTAGCCTATGGGGGTTGAGTTGTAGCGCTCGCTCCTAGGTGCATATGCGTATGCGTGGGAGCAGTGAAAATGGCGTCACCCAGCCACACAGCCTCTCGTATTGAGACTCTGTTCTCCCCGGTTAGCAATTGCTCACCCATCCTCTGTCTTCAGCTTTTGTCCACTCCCCTCTTTTTCACTGTCTGTGACCAAGCCGCAGGCAGTACTTGTCGCCTGTGTTTTGTCTCAGGTGTGGCTGTTTTCCCTGGCCCCTTACTTCTGAAGGACTGCAGCTTTGACCCGTTCTGCCCCTCTGTGGGCGGGTCTCACTGAGCAATGGCTGAATGTCTGCTGCACCCAGGAACGCTTGCTGGACCCTGCTGCTGCCTGTGCCCCAAGACTGCGGCTGGGTGCCAGCCCGCCCCAGAAAAAGTTCACGAGATAGTGTAGCAGCAGCGTCTCAGGGATTATGGAAAATCACAACACACATCTGGCACCAGGCTTCACCCTCAACAACCTTGCCCCAGCACCAACGAATGCAGCTGCCTTCTGGGGTCTGCTGGGACCAGGTGGCTTCAACAGTCTCTACCAAATGTCCTTCCAGCAGTGGAACCGCTTTTCCCTGTGTGGCCTGAGAACCTCCCGGACCCCACTCTGCTCCTGGGGATTCGCCCTTCCCACCAGAGCACCGCCAGGTATGGAGCTGCGGAGTTGCAGCCTTTGCGCTCCCCTTGTTTACAGTCTTAATGGAATTTAAACCCTCTCCTTTCTCCTTTCTCCTTTCTCCCTTTTTAGTTTTGTCCCTGCGGCTGTTTCCAATTTTCCACTTTCTCTCCAGCTGCTTTTGGAGAGGAGTGCTTTTCCCATATTCTCTCCACCCGGCCTCCCCCCCCCCCCAATCTCTGTCCTCTCTCCACCTGCAAAAGCGGCTCCCTGCCCACTGTGGCCCCTCGCTCCCCAAGTTCACCTCTCTGTGCCATGTACCTGCTGAATTCTGTGGTTGCATTTGTGCAGATTGTTGTATTAATCCTCTAATCAGTTTTCTAGGTGTGCAGGATGGTTTAGTGTTGGTCTGAATGTATTTCATGGATGCAAGACACACAAAAAACTTCCATGCTGTTCTGCCATCTTGGCTCCTTCCCTGTGTGTAGAGTCTTAATGGAATTTAAACCCTCTCTTTTCTCCTTTCTCCCTTTCTTGTTAAGTCCTTGCGGCTGTTTCCACTTTTCCACTTTCTCTCCAGCTGCTTTCGGGGTGGGGGTTCTTTTCCCATACTCTCTCCTCCCCTCCCCCCAGCCTCTGTCCTCTCTCCACAAGCAAATCAGCTCCCTGTCCTCCACAGCTTCTCTCTCCCCCACAGTTCACCTGTCTGCACCACGTACCTGCTGAGTTCTGTGGTTCAGGTTGTGCAGATTGTTATGTTAATTCTCAAATCAGTTTTCTAGGTGTGCAGGATGGTTTAGTGTTGATCTGGCTGTATTTCATGCGCGAGAGACACAAAAAAGACTTCCTTGCTGTGCCACCATCTTGGCTCCTCCCCTCCAGTACTATACTGTGTCAGTTATTGCTGCTTTGTAATAGAGCTTGAAGTCTGGAATTGTGATACTTCTGGTTTTTTCTTTTTCAAGATTGCTTTGGCTTTTCGAGGTCTTTTGTGGTTTGATACCAATTTTAGGATTGTTTGTTTTAGCTCTGTGAAAAATGCTGTTGGTATTTTGAGAAGAATTGCATTAAATGTGTAGATTGCTTTGGGCAGTATATACATTTGAACACTATTTGTTCTTCTAACCCATGAACATGGAATGTCTTTCCATTTCTTTGTGTTGTCTTGAATTTCTTTCATCACTATTTTGTAGTTTTCAGGGTACAGGTCTTTCACCTCTTCAGTTAAGTTTATTCCTAGATATTTGATTGTTTTTGGAGCAACTGGAAATGGGGTTGTTTCCTTGAATTCAGTTTCTGCTGATTCATTAT
Source organism: Prionailurus bengalensis (assembly GCF_016509475.1). NCBI lineage: Eukaryota > Metazoa > Chordata > Mammalia > Carnivora > Felidae > Prionailurus > Prionailurus bengalensis. The sequence continues at coordinate 60,353,792 of NC_057346.1, forward strand.
TAGTGTATAGGAATGCAACAGATTTCTCTACATTGATTTTGTATCCCACAACTTTACTGAATCCATTTATCAGTTCTAGTAGTTTTTGGTGGACTCTTTAGGGTTTTCTGTATTTAGTATCATGTCATCTACAAAATGTGAGTGTTTTATGTCTTCCTTCCCAATTTGGATGTCTTTAACTTTTTTTTAAGTTTTCTTTACTTTGGAGAGAGAGAGAGAGAGATTGAGAGAGATCGAGAGAGAGAGAGACATCGAGTGCTTGTGTGCAAGCAAGGGAAGAGCTAAAAGAGTGGGAGACCCAGAATCTGAAGCAGGCTCCAGGCTCCAAGCTGTTAGCACAGAGCCCAATGTGGGGCTCGAACTGGAGAACTGTGAGATCACGATCTGAGCTGAAAGTCGGACACTTAACTGACAAGTTAAGCCCCCCAGGCACCCTGTCTTTTATTTCTTTATGTTGTCTCATTGCTTCTAGTACTATGTTGAATCAAAGTGGCGAGTGGACATCTTTGTCTTGTTCCTGATTTTAGGGGAAAATGTCTCAGTTTTTTTTTTTTTTTTTTTTTTACCATTGAGTATGATGTTAGCTGTGGGTTTTTCATATATGGCTTTTATTATGTTGAGGAATGTTCCCTCTAGACCTACTTTGCACAGGGTTTTTATCATGAATGGGTGTTGTACTTGTGAATGTATTTTATTGTCAATAGCATTCTAATGTATGAATGTACCATAATGTATTTACACATTTTATTGCCAAAGGACATTATTTTATTTCTAGTTTTTCACAATTAGGAACAATGCCACTGTGAATATTCTTGTATGTGTGTTTTGATGCCCATGTGTCTGAGGATATTTTGGGGGTTAAGAGGTATGCATATCTTTAGTTTCACTAGATAATGGCAAATTGTCCTCAAAGTGGTTCAGCAATCTATAATCTCATTAGTAGTGCATTGAGAGTTTTCGTGGTCTGGGAAATTTTGAAATACATATACAAATATGGTATGTTTATACAATAGATGTGTGAAGTTGTATAGTGCACAACCTGAACATCTGTATGTGAGAGGCTGGAGGTCAAATGCCTTTTCTTATGCTTATTTTCTGAAGTGACTGTTCAAGTCTTCTGCCTATTTTACTATTGTCTTTTTCTTACTGATTTGTAGTTGTTCTTTATATATTCTGGATACTAGTTCATTGTTGGTTAAACCACCTACAGGTCCTCTGATGGACTTCCATTTGCTGACCATTAACCTTCTTAGAACAGTCTCCTCTCTGGGCTTTGGTGAGACCACTCTCCCTTTAGTTTCCTCTTGCCTCTCTAACCCTCATACACAAACTCAACCTTCCGGAATCTCTTGTGTCTGTCTTCCACTCCTCATTTCTGCTGTGACCAGTCAGGCCAGGCCACCGTCAGGTCCAGGCCACCGTCATCTCCAGTATCCCAGCCTCCAGGCTTGTGTCCTTCTGATCCACATTCTACTAGGGCTGCAGAACCATCTTTCCAAAACACAGGTAGGATCTTGCCACTTTGCTGCTTTGGACTCTTTAAATGGCTAAATACTGCATGGAGTAAGCACTCAAACTCCTTATCACAACAGATGAGGCCTTCTATCACTTGGCCTCTGCTTATGCATTCAGCCTCCTTCCCTGCCAGGCCCCCACCTGCCCCTGTGCCAGGGAAACTGGGCCTGGTTGGGAGTTTCCCACTCAGCCGTGTACCCATGCCTCTGTGCCTTTGCCTACCCTGCTGTTATGGCCTGGAATTCTTTTTCTTCTATCTCCTTCCTCTTCAGTAAACACCTTATCTTGTCTTTCAAAGATAACTCAAATTGACCTTCTCTGTGAAGTGTTCTGTCTTCGTAATTGTCTTCCTCTATGTTCCCACAGAGTTTTGTACATAAAGGTATTATTGAACATTACCTGTCTTTATAGTTTGGAAGCTTTATAGACTAGAGCCTCCTTCAGGGAAGAGACCGGTTTCTTTTTCTTTGCAATCATGGGGCTAGCATGATGTATGTAAAATAGATGTCTGATGAATGAATGTGAGAATGCATTAATATCACATGCAGAAAGAAGGGGAGAAAATTTAGAAGCTAGAGACAGAAGCTTCCTTTGGAGTTGGTTACTGTATAATTCTGGATGAGTAGCTATTTTCAGAAAATGGATAAAAGACTTTCAAAGATGAATGCAGATAGTCAAAGCCAAAATACAGCAGGGATGACTCATTTGCACATATACCCACTTGAAAGTGAGAGTACTTGTAGGACCTACAAGTCCCAAAGAGTCATGTGGGAAGCTCCCTGTGTGAGGGCAGGGGCTGGGGCTTCTCGGCGGGGGGGTGGGGGAGGGGGGGGGGAGGAGGGGGCTAGTAGCTCTGCCTTTTGGAACAGAGTTGGAACAGAGTTGCCAGGTGCTGCCTGATTTCCTTGGTCCCGGCCCCGTAGATGACAGGGTTAACCAGACATGGGAGCAGCAGGTAGAGGGCGCTGAGTGAGTTGTGCATGGCCAGGGAGGCAGTGGGAGCCACACGGTAGATGATGGATGAGGACATGGTGGAAGAGTAGACGGTGAAGATGACCAGCAGGTGGAAGCCACAGGGCCTTGGAATGTGCTCTGCCTGATGAAATCCAGAAGGCAGCATGGATAATGCGAGAGTAGGAGGCTCCAAGTAGCAGCATGTCCAGGACTCTGTTGAAGATGTGGACAGTGAGACCCACAGTCTTGTTCGGGGAGATGTCCCCACTGGAGAGCTTCATGAGGGCCATGTCCTCACAGGCAAAGTGGTGGATCAGGTCTGAGCAGCAGAAGTGAACCTGGGAGGCAAGCCCCACGAGGGGGAGCAACAATGCAAGTGCTCCTGGCAGCTGCCTCCCCCACCAGGCCAGCCAGCAACTGACCTGTCACTATCTCAGGGTAGCACAGAGGGTAGCAGATGGCAATGTAGCAGTCCAGGACCATGACCAGGAGGGTGTTGCAGTCAAAGACAATGAGGAAGTAGATGCAGAACATCTGGAGTAGACAGCAAGGCAGGGAGATGTGGTTGAAGTGGGTAGAGAAGCTGAACAGCATGGTGGGCATCACGGTGGCGGCAACACAGATGCTGACAGCCAGGAGAAGGGAAATGAGCAGGTACATGGGCTGGTGCAGGCTCTGCTGGGCCACCACCATGTGGGTGACCAGGGCATTGGCAGAGATGATCACCAGGTAGAGGCTGAGGAAGGGCAGCACCAGAAGGGCGTGAGTGCTCCTGCAGCCCAGGGAAGCCCACCCAGAGGAAGCTGGTGTAGGACCCGTTGGAGCTGCTGTTGCTCCATGCCAACATCTTCCTTGGGAAGCAGAATGGTCTGGGAGCAGGATGGTCTGGTTTCCGTACCTTGACCCCTACTAGGGCCTGCCCCACCTTCACCAGGCTTTGGTCTTCATGAGTCAATATTCCTGGAGAAAAAAATGAGAAGCTAAGGGTCATAATTTAATGACATATGAATCTTTCAATAAGTTTTTGCATTTCAAATATATTTCTCAGGGTAGATTTCGGATGTAGGATTATTGGGTCAAACAATCTGAACATTTTTGAGCATGCCAAGTGGATTTCTGAGAAAGCTGTATCAGTCTCATGTCTGAGTCACTGGTGCTAGTATTAAATTAATATAATTTAATAATTTTTATTTTAGTAATTTGATGATTGAAAAATACTATCTTATTGTAATTTGCAGGTTCTTGTTTGTGAAATATCCGTTCATTATACTTTGCCCATGTGTATAAGGTGTTAAGTATTTCCCTTAGCAATTTAATTATTAAAATTAATTATTCCTCTTTCATCCACTGAAACAAAATTTTCAAATCTTGTATTTTTATTTTGTTTCTGATATTAAGACTAAAAACTTTAAATTTATAAAATGAAATCTATGAGCATTTCTCCTTATGAGTTGGTTTTAAGCTTGGCAAGTCTTTTCTCATTCAAAGATTTTGTTCCCCTTTAAAATATGGCATGATTTTTTCGTATTAAATTTTGATCCACAAGAAATTTGTTTTTGTCACAAAGTGACAATCTAAGTTGGTATATTCCTCCCCAGGTAACTAAATACATTGTTCTTGTTTCAGCTTCTCCATTGCTTTGTCTTACTATCTTTATCCTAGATTAAGTTCTTGTATGTCATGGGGTTGTTTTACAGGTAGTGATGCTCTGATTGTTCTTGTGCCAATACCATACATTTTTTTTTTTTTTAAATAAAAGCTTTATTGAGGTATAATTTGCAGACCATACAGTTTACCCATTTAAATGTACAATTCAATGTTTTTTTTTTAGTAAATTCACAGAGCTGCACAACTATCACCACAATCAACATTTTCATCACATCAAATAGACACCCTTTACCAACTGATAGTCACTCCCCATTTCTCCCAATCCCCTCAGCCCGAGGCAACCACTTTCTGTGTCATTGGACTGGACTATTCTGAATGTTTCATATAAATGGAATCATACAGGGGCGCCTGGGTGGCGCAGTCGGTTGAGCATCCGACTTCAGCCAGGTCACGATCTCACGGTCCGTGAGTTCGAGCCCCGCGTCAGGCTCTGGGCTGATGGCTCGGAGCCTGGAGCCTGTTTCCGATTCTGTGTCTCCCTCTCTCTCTGCCCCTCCCCCGTTCATGCTCTGTCTCTCTCTGTCCCAAAAATAAATAAAAAACGTTGAAAAAAAAATAAATGGAATCATACAGCATGTGGTCTTTCATGGCTGGCTTCTTTCACTTAGCATACTGTTTTCGAGTTTCAATATGCTGTAGCCATGAGTATGCCATTTCCTTTTAGTGGCTGAATAGTACTCCATCATGTGGATAAACCTCATTGTATTGATCCACTCATCAGTTGATAGATATTTGGGCTGTTTCCACTTTTTGGCTCTTTTCAACAATGTTGCTGTGAACACTAATGTACAAGTTTTTATGTACACATGTTTTCATTTCTAGGAGTAGAATTACTGAGTATCTATATACTCTCTGTTTAATCTTTTGAGGAAGTACCATATTGTTTTCCAAAGCAGCTGCACCATTTTACTTTCCCACCAGCAGTGTATGAGGGTTATAATTTCTTCATGTCATTTTCAACAGTTATTATGATCTTTTTAAAAATTCTAGCCATCCAAGGTGTTCTGATTTGTGTTTCTCTGAGGGCTAATGATGTTGAACATGTTTTCATGTGCTTTTATTTGGAGAAATCTCTATTCAAATCCTCTCCCTGTTTTTATGAAAAAAATTTTTTTGAACATTTATTTATTTTTGAGAGAGAGAGAGGGAGACAGAGCACAAGTGGGGGATGTTCAAAGAGTGAGACATAGAATCTGAAGCAGGCTCCAGACTCTGAGCTGTCAGCACAGAGCCCGACTTGGGGCTCAAACTCACAGACTGCGAGATCATGACCTCAGCCAAAGTCGGATGTTCAACTGGCTGAGCCACCCAGGTGCCCCTCCTCTGCCTATTTTTAATTGAATTGTCTTATGCTATTGACTTGTAAGAGAGTACTCTACTATTTTAGCCACTATAGTTTCATCACTTATTTTTCTTTTTAATGAAACTTACCTTTATAAGTACTTTGATTAAAATTAATTTTTGTTATTCTCAAGTTTTATTCTTCCAAACTTTAGAAACATTTAGCCAATTTTCAGAAACAATCCCATTGTGATTTTTAAAAATTGGGATTTCATTAATCCTATAAATTAATCTGTGGATGACATTGATAACATTCAGTCTTTCCATCTACTATCAAAGTACGGCATTCTGAAAAAGTCTTGATTTACATCTCTCAACAGTTTCTTAGTTTTATTTGTACAGGTCCACGGCAGCGGGCACTCTATCTACTTCACTCACAGTTATGTTCCACACACTGAATATAGAATTTGACACATAAAAGATACTCAGTATTTTTTGAATAATGAATAGGTCCCCCTCATTGCTCTTAAGTGTATTGTAAGTGTTTTGCTATTTGCTACCATTGAGAATACAATATTTTCTATCATTTTTTTTTTTTTGGGGGGGGACAGAGAGAGACAGAGCATGAACGGAGGAGGGGCAGAGAGAGAGGGAGACACAGAATCGGAAACAGGCTCCAGGCTCTGAGCCACCAGCCCAGAGCCTGACGCGGGGCTCGAACTCACTGACCGCAAGATCATGACCTGGCTGAAGTCGGACGCTTAACCGACTGCACCACCCAGGCGCCCCTCTATCATTTTTTTGAATTGGCAATAATTTTATATAGAAATTTCTTGATTTTGTACATTTGTACATTTATCTTCTATGTTATATATATATTACATATTGTACTTTAAAAAATTCCCTTATTAACTGAAAACTATTTTCAGTTGATTTTATTGAATATTCAAAGGAGAATTATCCTTTTTCATCTTTTTTTAAACTAGATTTTTGTTTCTGTTTTATATTGTATTTCATAAAAAAGAACTTCCAGAACAATATTAAAGAATAACGATAAGAAAAGGTATATTTATTTTTCCCCAATTTTATTAGAACCCCTGTTTCTAATGTTAAGTACAAAGTTGCTTGTTCATTTGAGAAAAATATTATTTTTTATGTTAATAAGATACTGTTCTGTTTCTAGTTTTTGATAATGAACAAAATGGGACGTTGTGTTTAACGTTTTCAAATGCTTCTTTTTGGAAGCAACTATAATGAGCCAATGTTTTTAAAATTTGACTTGTTGACAAGTAGATATCTCATACAGTGTTTATATTTTTAAATTCTGCTGACATTCTGCTAGTATTTTATTTAGAATAGTCTACAAGTTTCTTTTTCAGAACAATTTTTATGAGGTTTTAGTATCACAGCTATGCCAGCTTCATAATGAATTGACTCACTTTCCTTTTTAAGTTCTATTTTCTAGAATAGTTTTTATAGCACAGGAATTATTCATCTCTTAAGAGTTTAGAAGGAAAATCACCAATAAAACACTGTGGGGGCAAATCTTTTTCGGCTGATAACTATTTGGTAGCCCTTTCTGATTTCTTCCGTGGTAATTAATCTATTTAGGCTTATCTACTTAATTAATTATCTTAATTATCTTAATCTACTTAATCTTAATCTACTTAACTAATTATCTTAATTATCTACTTAGGATAGGTCATCTGACCCAAACTGATTCTCTCCACTTTGCCCTGTCTCATCACTGCTCTGGACATGGTGGAGGAGCAGATGGGGGTCAGGTAAGGCTTCGTGGAGGAGGGGACATATGCGTCAGCCTGGAAGGTCCAGAAACAGCCAGAGGCAGAGAGAAGGAGGGCCTCAGATGGCTAAGCTGAGGTGTAACAGGAGGGCAGGAATGGCGATGGTGGGTGTGGTTGAACACAAAGCCTGGGGGGGGGGGGCGGTAAAGGTGGGAATCAGTGAAGATCATTGTGGTTTGGAGCCCTGGAGTGTCCCCTCTCCACCCAAAGGCATCTGGCTTGGACCTGCTCCAGCCCTGCTGCATTGAGGTGGCAGCAGGGTGGTCAGAGGTGGCCGGCAGGCTGTCGGGATTGGAGGATCTCAAACGCTGCTTGTGCCTCAGGACCAAGTGTGAGGTTTGCCTGGAGGAGGGGCTTTCTCATGTGGACTCCCCTGCTCATTGAGGCTCTTCTGTCCACTACTCCCTGCCCCCCACACAGGGCAGTCCTGGCAACATGGTCCCCAGTGAGTGCCCTTTTCACCAGGCTCTGTCCAGTTCATCCATGACCCTCCCTTAGGGTGGGACCTGGGCCAGGAGGCAGAAGCCCTGGGGCAATGGCGGCTCTTGCTGGACACAGAACTGGGTCAGCTCACACCCTGCGGGCTTAGACCTCTGAGAATTGCTTGCTGGCTGCTTTAAGTCTGTATTAGCTTCCTGGGGCTGCCATACCAATGGCCACAAACTGGGTGACTTACAACAATAGAAATTTATTCTCCCATAGTTCTTCAGGCGAGAAGTCTGAGATCAAGGTATGGGCAGGGGTGGGCTCTCTCTGAAGCCTCTGGGGGAGAACCCTCTCTCACCTCTTCCAGCTTCTGGGGGCTTATGCTGCAAAACTCCAATCTCTGTCTTCTTCACACAGCCTTCTCTTCTGTCTCTTATAAGGAGATTTGTCGTTGGATTTAGAGCCAACCTGGGTAATCCGGGATGATCTCATGTGAAGATCCTTTATTTACTTACATTTGCAAAGACCCTTTTTCCAAATAAAGTCACATTCATAACTTTGAGGGCCTTAGACATATCTTTTTTGGGGCCACCACTAAACCCACTACAGCCTCCATACCTGTGGCTCAAAAGAATGAAAGAGGGACAGTGAGGGTGGCTTTGGCCTAGGCAGGCGGTGGGTGCAGAGGGGTGTGGTAGGGGAGGGTATGGATGTGTGACACCCATGATGGGGGGGGTGGGCAAGGGGCTGCTCTCAGGAAGCCCATCTAGTCTGGGCTCCAAGAGTTCAGCTCAGAGGAGAGGAAACTCAACCCTGTGTATGAGGCAGGGCTAAGCCAGGAAGGCTTCCTGGAGGACATGTACTTCTAGCTTTGTCTTAGAACAGAGAGATCAGTTGAGGGGAGCTGAGTGAGCAAAACAGGCTGAGGAGATATTAATCAAGTTTCCTTATCATACCAGGAGCTCCCAGCCATGCCTCCCCTCATTCTGGGGCTTTCTGGGGCAGAGATGGGCTGCCTCTGTCAGACTGGTGCACGTTCCTGCTGGCCAACTTTTAGTGACAAGGTGAGATGTTGTGGCTGTAAAGCACAGACAGGAGTATGGTCCTCAGGGCACTGGGGATGCCTCTGAGGCCTTCCGGACTGTCACCAGGACTCCACATCAGGGGTGACAGGGGAGCTGAGACATGAGGAGGGTGCACACACATTCCGTGCAACCTTCCCACAGCTGACTGCGCCCCTTCCCACCCTTGTGGTTTGCCTCTCAATCCCCTTTCTCGGGGGTTCCAGCCACTGCCCCAGCCAAATTCTGGGACATCACCCTGCTTGTTCTCTCCCTCACATCCCTTGTCTGGTCTGCCCCCAAGTCCAGCCCATCCCACCACCTGTCTCCTCTCTGCTCTGGCTCTTGAAGCCAGTTCCCGGCTGACCTCCAGGCCTTGAGTGGGGGCTAGTCTGTCTCCACCTCTGCTGCTAGAAGGATCCTCAGGAAAGCAGACCTGACCTCATCAGCCTTAGTAAAACCCTGCAGAGGCTCCCCAGTGCCAACCAAGGAAAGGCTGGCATTCGAAGCTCTCATCTTCTGTTCCTCCTGGAGGGGCCGCTGCCCTCCAGCAAGGCCACACTGGGCTTGCACTTTGCCCACCAACCCCCTGCCCACCAGTCCTTCCTGTCCTCTGCATCCGGCTCTGCCTGTGCTTGCTCTCGGACCTCAGGTGCCACCTGCTGCAGGAAGTCCCTGCTGACTGATCTTGCCCCAGCTGCTCTGAGTTGCTACAGGATGAGGAATCTTTGGGTTCAGGACTCCGTTAGCATTCCACTGTGGAAGGCACTGTGGACAGCCCAGCTACCCTGGGACCTCCCTGACAGCTTCCCACTCCTCCGCAGGACTCCAGGGCAGCCCATTTGTCCACTGTCTCCCCTCTCTTCACCCTTTTATGGCCCCATGATCCCCCTCTGTGCTAAACTCTCCTCTCTAGACTTTTCTTCCTGTCAAGGTGGTTAAGGATTCCCTATTTCAAAATCTGCTCTCTGATGAGATCCAAAGCACACACTGGTGAGTAAAAGCCTGATGATGGCTTGGATCTCTGAGGATTGGTGGTGATATCTACCACATGGAGTAGATGGGGAGGCTTTTTGGGCATAGGAATCTCACTGAAGTCCCTGAAATCCATCTCAGGTCATCATCTTCTCTGAACTTCTAACCTGTGCCTCTCTACCCACCACCGCCCCGGCCACTGGCACCAGATGGGAGGCAGCGTGGAGAAGCAAGTCCAGTGCCTTGAGATCTGACTCAGACTCTGGCAGGGTACCCTTGGGCCTCTGTTTCCCCTTCCATAAAAGGAGGACGGGGTGGTCTCTTACAGCCTTCCCTTCCTAGATCCAACTTCTGATGATTCTAACAAACTTCATGTGATTATAGTTTAGGAAGCTCATTTTTTTAATGTTTTTTTTAAAATTGTTTTTGAGAGAGAAAGAGAGAGGGAGCACACAAGGAAGGGAGGGGCAGAGAGAGAGACACACGCACACACACAGAATCCAAAGCAGGCTCCAGGCTCTGAGCTGTAAGCACAGAGCCTAACATGGGACTTGAACTCACAGACTGTGAGATCATGACCTGAGCTGAAGTCTGACCTCAACCAACTGAACCACCCAGGCTCCCCTCCGTTTTTTGTTTTTGTTTTTTTGTTTTTAAATACCACTTTTATGGTCTTTGACATACAAAATGCTGTACATATTTATTGTATACAGCTTGATGAGTTTGGAGATAATAAATACCCATGAAACCCACGCCCCAATCTATGCCATAAACATACCATCACTTCCAGAAGTTTCCTCCTGCCTATTTATTATTAGTGATAAAATACTGAACGTAAGATCTACCCTCTTTCATGTTTCTCAGTTGATTTGATTTCCACATCACACCTGGGAGGTGGAGGCACCAGCCCACTTTGCAGGTGAGGGAACTGAGGCTGGCAGCCAGCAGTCTTGCAGCCACTGTGCGCCAGAACAGGCCCTGGAGCTGCCCCTGCCTCCTAATGTCTCCCGGGCCCATCCTGCTGCTGGGGTTTCAGAGGACCTCTTGGTACTGGGAATGTTGGGTGATTCTTCTCTCCATGGGAGGCAGACATGGGACAAGGACTAGGCAGGCCTTCCCGCTTTGTACTCTCTCCTCCCTCAGCCTGACATCCCACCAGTCTTGCTGTGTCCAGTCCTGAAAATGGGTCTCTGCCCCTTCAGCAGACACCCTGGCCTCTCCAACCTTATCTCCTGTTCTCGGGAGGGGGCTGAGGATGCCTTTCATAAAGAGCAGGCCAGTAGGCCCTGGCCCTGATGAGGGGGCCCCATGAGGCCAGGGGCCAACCCAGTTCTGCCCACACCCCCTGCTGAAAGACCTTCCTCAGGATCCTCCCTCTAGCCTAGACAGGCAGGGTCGCATAAGACTGTTAGGATGGATCTCTTTCCTCCCTGCACGGGAAATTTTGGAGATGCCCCACTGGGAAAGGAAGCCCCCTCATGGGTTCCCCCCTGGCCAGGGGCTGTCCCTCTGGGTATCATGTACATTAGGAAGGAAGGAGAACTCTCTACTATGAGGGTCTTTTGGGTTGAACACCCTAGTCCTAGAAAAGCAGATTGTGGACCCAAAGACCTCAGGCTGTGGGCAGTGGGAAATCTGGCAAGTGGCCTGATATGGCTCTTGTGTGTGTTTGTATTGTGTGAGAGGGGCCTTCTGGGGTTGGCATTTCAGAAGGCCAGGAGGCCGAAGTTCCCTGTTGGACTCATGAACATCCCCTGCCCCCATCTCTGCCTTCACCGCCCATAAACAAGTTATTTGGCTCTGAGGGCCCTTCAGTCTCTGAGAAAAGCTTTTAGAGAAGCCTGAGCCTCTCTATCCATGTCTGGGCTGTGGACTGGTGGCTCCCTGGTGCAGGGCTGACTTTCCTCACGCAGAGGCCTCCAGTCCAGGCCAAGTGCAGCCTGCACTTCCAAGAGGAGCCACAGAGTGGCACCCAAGCACCATGTCTGGCAGAAGCTGCCAGGGATTGTGTCCTGGGGCTGGTGCCCTCTAGGCCTGGTGGAGATAGAGATGCCTCATCTTTGGACATTCCTGGTGTGGCCTACCACTCTCCCAGCCTCCCACCCTACCCCCCAGACTGTGAGTTTGAGTCAATCAGAACATGCTGGTGTCAGGCCCCGGGGCAGGAGACCTGGTTCTGTGTGGTCCTGGCAAGTTGCTTTCTGTCTTTGAGCCTCAGTGTGCTTTTCTGAATAACAATAACCAACCTTATTTCCATTCGTTCATTCATTCGACACATATTTATGGAGCACCGAGTAGGCTATGTGTAGTATAATTGTGAACAAGCAAAACTTCACAGGGCTGTTATAAGCATCAAATGAGTTTATGTCTGTACCTTATTTAGCACAGTTACTAACACACAATACGAACTCTATATAAATTAGCTAAGATGATCTCTCTAATCCTTATGACAACTCTACGTGGTTGGCCCTAGTATTATCCCCATTTTATGGAGGAGAAAACAGGTAAAAGCCACACACTTGTCCAAGGCCATGCAGCCAGTAAGCGGCAGAGATGGGACTTGAACTTGGGCTGTCTGACTCTAAATCCCACTGCTGATGGTTCCCACATTTAGTGTGTGTGTGTGTGTGTGTGTGTGTGTGTGTGTCCTCTGAGCTCTCTCCAGATCTTCCCCAGGGGAGCTTGGGCCAACGTGGGTCATTTCTTCAGAACTTCCCCATCCAAATCCTCAGTCTCCTCCCTCCCCCAGAGTCTCTGCCTCCTTCTGCAGGTTTGGTTCTTTCTGACAGGGAAAGTCAGTGGCCACCAATGATTCAGGGGCTTGAAGAAGGACCCAGGCCCAGCTCCCTTCTGCTGCCACCAGGGGTCAAAGCCTGCCAGGGAATGGCGGTCAGAGCTATCTGGCCCTGGTGCTGGCTCCATCGTGATCGTCCATCACACTGAGCTGGGACTGCTGAGCTCAGACCTTTCCTGAGGGGCAGAGAACACCTAAGAATTCTGTCTCGGGGCTGTAGGACACGTCCACAGCAAGCTCTCCATTTCTGCATGGGCTGTGGGTTTCTCTGGAGGCAAAGGAAGCAGAAGAGAGAGGGTCTTGGGGCTCACAGTTTACACCTGATCAAGGAGAGGCAGGAAAAGTGTCTGTCACCCCATCCTCTCAGGATGCCTCCCCTTCTCATGTATTTTGAGTACCTCTTGCTTGTCTTACTGACCCACGGTTGTGAGCTCCCTGGAAAGAGGCAGGGTCTGCCCCACACATCCCACCCATTTGCCAGGGTATCTACCCTGGTGTGTGCAGGGTGTGACGGGGGCCAAAGGCTGAGGAAGGCTGCCGTTCCTGCAGGGTGCTGAGTGTTCCCTGGGAGGAAAAGCCCTGGGATTCTTTCTAGGTTTGGCCTCCACCAGCTGGGTGACTTTGGGCAATGACTCGAGGTCCCGAACCTCAGACAGCGGGGCTATTTCTATACTGTTCTAGAATTTTAGGGCATGCTTAATTACATTGAGGCCCTCCGGCCTCACAATAACCCGAGTTATTGTGGGGCAGGCACTGCCCACCACTTACCAAATGATAAAGCTAAGCTTGGAGACGTTAAGTGACATCTCAGACTGACTGCTGACCTGTCCTGCCACTGCACTTATTTCCTGTCTCATCCTGCGTGGGGAGGGCAGGGAGAGCATCTAACTGACACCGGAAGCTCCAGGGCTGGTACAGAGCCTGGAACAATCATATTTTTTGAATTGCTGGCTCTAACCCCTGTGCTTTTTTTATTCCACCATGCTACAAAATAGTATCACCAGTCATCGAATGAACATTTACTCTGTCAGGACTACGTTAGGCATTTGATTTTATTATTTTTAAGTTTATTTATTCTGACAGAGAGAGAGAGAGTGCATGTGAGTAGGGTAGGGACAGAGAGAGAGGGAGAGAGAGTGAATCCCAAGCAGGCTCTGCGCTGACATTGCAGAGCCTGATGCCGGGCTCGATCTCACAAAACACAAGATCATGACCTGAGCTGAAATCAAGAGTTGGACGCTTAACTGACTGAGCCACCCAGGCACCCCTGATAGGCCTTTTATAAACATGGTCTTTAGCCTCCCACTCTCATGAAATAGATATGATAACATCTCCATTTTACGGATGAAGAAGCAAAAACTCAGAGAAGTTAAATGAATTGGGGCAGTTTACACAGCTGGTTGAGTGGCGGCGATTTGAACCTAGATTAATTTCGCTTCAAAGCGAGTATTTTGTTTTTTTCTCCTATCTTAATGACAAATCGAGTATTCTCTATACAGGGAAAGCCTGCAGGAGGTGGGTGAACTCAAAATCTCTGTGCCTCAGTTTCCTTATCTGTGAAATAGGGATAGGACTGGCACCTCACGGGGCTTCTCTGAAGAGTAAACAGGCTGACGCATAGAAGACATTTAGCTCTGAAGTAACAACCTTTCGTTTATGGCCATCGTCATCTTTACATCACCCTCCCGGGTCCCTCCCTCCTGTGGCTGGTGTGAGAGGAAATGGGCTAAGGCAGGGAGCAGCCTCTGTGAACTGACCCTGGCCCAACGTCATGTTGACAACCAGACATCTTCTCCCCTTGAGGGAGGTAGTGGTTGGCCGGGGAGTGCCCAGGCCCTGTTCCCGGATGTGGAGGGGGCTGCTGCCCCCCTAGGTGTCCCGGGATGGGGTGGAGAAGTGGAGGGTAGAGCTAGAGCCCCCCTTGCACCGTGGAGGCTCTGGGAGGAACCTCAGACGGCCAGTCCCAGTGGTGACAGCAGTGTATCAGTGGTGCAGCTGGGCCTGGGCAGCCTGGAGAAGCCTGGGCACCAGCAGGGACCTTGGCGTCCCCCAGGACTGGGAAAGTTTGGGCCACTGTGGAGAAAGTTGTGGCTGCTCAAACTTTTCTCACTGTGAGCTCATCACTCTCTGTCCCTGGGGCTGGCTGAATGATTTGCCACCAATTAGGCCATAATGAGCTGGGCCTTCGTGGCCTCAGAGGCTCTCTGGCGGGACGCAGGCTCAGCAGGACACCTGGGGCCCAATTACAGCAGCCTGGGCCTGACGCTGGGTCCAGATATGGCCAGAGCCCCAAGGAGATCCACCGTCCCCAAGTGCCCACTTTGCTCGCCTGGCTAAACTTTTAATGAGTGGAAATGGCTACTCTCTCACTTGACTGTGGCCCAGGCATGCCACCTGGGTCCTGCTCACTCCCTCCTTAAAGGGCCAGAGCAATTTCTAAAGCATGGCTTGCTGCAGTTTTGAATTAATTGGTCAATCAATAGCTCTGTCATGTGGGGTCTAGATGTTGACCCGCTGTGTGACCCTGGGCAAGTCCCAGACCTCTCTAGGCCTTAGTTCTTAGGGGTAATAGTCACGGGGTGATGTGAGAGTCAGGTGAGGTAGCAGGAACTGTAAAGTGCTAGCTACTTGTGAATGATCATTATTGCCCTTAGTTATTATATCACATGATTCTGGCTGGGATCTTGACCCTGACCCCCACTCCTAGGTGAATTACAGCCCACTCTGACCTGGTTGTTCACAGAGGCAGTGATGGGGCCCCTCCCTGCTTTGTTGGCCCCTGGCCTGGCCTCTGCTCCAGGCTGGGCCCATCTAGCTACTGTGCTATTCTTATGTTTCTCTTGGCTCAAGCTCCCTTTTCCTTTCTCCTCCCTTCCACCATGAGTGTAAGACTCCTGACATTATTAAGTCCAACCCTTACTTCACAGATAGGGAAACCGAGGCCTGGGCGAAATAGGCCTTCCTTTTCTGGGGTTTAGTAACAAACTTTTGGCATAGATAGGGCTTTTAGTATATTCTGGCCTTCTCAGCAGCCCTGTGAAGGCAGGTAGGCATCCATCTGTTCACTTGGTTATTGTGGCTAAGCTTGCAGGATCAAAAACCAGACTGCCTGGGTTCAAATCCTGTCTCCACTATTTACCAGGCACATTTGTGTGCCTCAATTTCCTCAAATGAGAAAATAGTAGTACTTACCTAACATGGTTGTTGTATGTTAGGTTGAGTTAGAATCCATGTTAAATATTTGGAATTCTGCCTAGTGCACAATGGGTTCTCAATAATCACTAATAGCTTTCTTGTCATAATGCACCTGTTCGCTCAGCAAACACTGACTGAGTTGCTGGTGTGTGCTGAGCTCGATGTGCTGGGCCCTGGGGGTGCAGCAGTGAATAAGAGCAACCATTAGGGCTCAATCTTGTAGGGAAGACAGACACATAGAACCATAATTTCAAGACCAGGGGCTGTGAAGTGGGGACAAGCCAGGGACCCAGAAGAGGTGGGAGTGCTGGGCAGGTGCTGAGCCAACATTTACTGAGGGCTTCAGATGGGTCAGGTCCTGTGTTAATTGCTTTATATCTGTCATCTCAGTCCTTCCTGACACACACCTGTGAGGTAGATGATGCTGTCCTTTTACTGATGAGGAAACTGATGGTTAAGTTACTTGTATAAGATCATCCAACCAGGAAATGGCAGAGCTGAGATCCAACCCAGGATTGTATAACCCCAGATCCTGTCCCCTTTCTTCTCCCACTTGTGGTGGTGGTTATGACTGGCAGGTGGTTATGACTGGCAGGATAGGGGGGTGGTGGCCCTTCATAGAGAGGAGATATTCTCACAGGGAATCCTGGCTTTGCTGACAGGCCCAGATCTGGGGTTTCCCCTCCACCTCTGGCAGAGGCAGAATGTACAATATTTCCTAGCATAGGCCCTGTCCCCAGGCTGCCTGGATTCCGATTCACTGACCAGCAGTGTGGTTACCTAATCCTTCTGTGCCTCAGTTTTCTCTGTAAAATGGGAATAATGAAAATAGCAAATGCTTGTAGTAATGCTTTCTTCTAAGAATTTTGCATCTATTATTCATTTAATGATCATGATCCTATATATTTTTTCCAGGTGGGGCTAACACCTGCGAAGTTGTAAGGTATAATTTAGTTAATACACGCAAAGCAGTTAAAACGGTGCTGGGCACTTAGGAAGTGCTCAGCAAGGCCACAGACAGGATTCCCTGAAAGATAATGAAGGTGACAATGACCACAATAGTGATAAGAATAAAACATTTCCTCGTGGCTCCATAGCACTTTTCAGGTACAGTGGCTTACACAGCTATTCTTTCATTTGAGACTATGAAGGCCAGTGTGTCCCAAAGTGTATTTCACAGAACACACTTCCACAGGAGGCTCATAAGAGTGTTTATTATTTGTATTATTTTTTAAATGTTTATTTATTTAGAATGTGCGTGCAAGTGGAGGAGGGAGAGACAGAGAGAGACAGAGAGACAGAGAGACAGAGACAGAGGGAGAAAGGGAGAAAATCCTAAATCCTAAGAAGGCTCTGTGCTGTCATCTTAGGACCAGATGCTGGGCTGGATCTCATGAACCTTGAGATCATAACCTGACCTGAAATCAAGAGTCAGACCCAGGTGCCCCAACACTGTTTTTTAAAAAAGAGATTCTTCATTCAAGTAAGTTTGGAAAACACTGAAACCAAGGTAAACAGTTTTCTCCTGAGAGACTCCAACTCCCTAAAAATGGGTTGTCAGCCTCCACAAATGCAGAGCTTCTCCTAATAATTATCCAGTTTCTCCATGGAATCCCAGGTTCTGAATAGCATCTGTGTGGGTTGTGAGGCCTAGAAAACACGAAAACACTAAAGAACATTCATTGGCTTTGCGCCACTCACTGGCTGTATGCCTTCCGGTGAAGTTGTGTGACCTCAGTTTTCCTATCTATAAAATGGGAATAACATGCGCATATGACAGGTCCCATCAGTGTTTTGAGGCCTAAATGAGGTAAACGGTGTAACTGTGGACCCAGCATAATTCCTGGCAAGTGGTAAACAGGGAACAAATGTGTATTATTATCCACATGAACATTGACGGAGTGGATCCCATTATATCCCCAAGCAGATAAGCCGGACTCAGAGAGGTTGGCAGGTAGCTCCCAACACCCCACCCGGCCTTCTGGATTTTAGGAGGATTGGCAGAGCCCTCATAGTGCAGTCTGGGTGGTGAGCCCTCCGGTCACCAAGGATTCCGGCGGGGTGGGGCGGGAGGGTGCGCCACAGGTGGGCCGCAGTGCGCCAGGGGTGGGCTGGAGCCTCGGGGCAGCCAGGCCGTGGGCGGCGCGGGGAGGGGGGCGGCTGGAAGCGCGCGGGGCCCCCGGGGACACGCGAGGCGGGAAGCGGCGAGGGTCGCCCCTGCGCTGGCAGCGGGCGGCGGGGCCGGCCGCACGGCCGAGCTAGCCCGGTTGCCACGAGCGAGCCTCTCCGCCGCCGCACTCCCGCGGGGCTCGTTAGCGGCGCACGACCGCGCAAACACCGGATCCGCCGCGCGCTGACGAGCCCTGGGGGAGGCTGAGGCTGCGCGGGCGCGCGGGCCTCGCGGGAGCGGCCGCCGGGACAGAGCGCGCCAGTGGCAGCGCCGCGAGCCGCGGCCGCGCGGGGGCGCCCGAGTCCACGGAATGAGCTGGGCACCTGGCCAAGGAGTCGCAGGTTTACCTGCCTGCTTAGTGGTTGGGGGCCTAGAGGACCCGGGGCACAGGGTGGTTCTGCGAGAGGAAGCACCGATCCCGACTCTTGCTCACACAGCTATTTTAAGAGGAACGTCGAAGGCTTGAAGTCATGGTCCAAGGCTGGTAGAGCTGTGAGAGACGGTCTTCGCTCTAAGATTTTTGGATGCCTCCTTTTAGTTTTCACTTTATTGCCTGGCAGCAGCCTTTTTTACTCCATGACAATTTTGTGTTCTGGTCTTAAACCCACTTCATCTTTCTCCTTCCCTTACCAGAGGAAAAAGAACACAATTAACCTGGGATGTCTCAGTCGCAACTTGAAGCGTGTGCTTTTTCTTGTTAGCTGTATCAGTGAAAGTAGCTTGGGGTCTCAGGATGTTCACCAGCTCTCCTAGTAGCCTGTTTTGAGAAACGGAGCCTCTCTGCCTCAGGGCCAGCCAACCCTCGCAGGAGCATGTACTCGTGACTTAATAGACCAGGGCTATATGCCTGTGAAGCTCTGTTGGTCCAGAATGTGGACCTGGCGCTGGCTGTCTTCCCTCTGTGTTGTATCATTATCCCCCTGGTCCACAAAGCTGTAATGCTACCTCTTCTGCAAATAGCTGGTCTTTGCTTTTACCTGAGTCCCCACCTCTTTCTACTGTGTAGCCTCTGGACTGTGGTGCCCACTGCCTGCACTGTTAGATGGCATTGGCTAGTGAGGCTGGCTGTGTGAGGATGGCTCCTGACAGTAGTAATATGGCTGCACTACTCCCCCACTGTTTCCAGGGTCACCTCTGACTGCAGTGGGATGGGGAAGGTTTGGCTGCTACATAGAAAAGGCCAAGAAGTCTTGGCTAAGAGTGAAATTTGGCTAAAAAGTGACCTCTTCTGGCTCCTCAAAATCCCATATTTTATAGTATTTTCTATTTCCCTTTCAAATGTGCAGGCCAACCTTAACTTGTTACTTGGATGACAAAGAGACTTAATTCCTTTCTAACACATTACCAGGTTGGATCAGAGCTGGCTGGTGAGGATCCCTCCTGAATTTGTGAGGAGAGTGGCAACCGTGAGGGGACACTTCTTAGGAAGGCCTCCCCTAGGACCGGACTAGTCATTGTGCATGGAGGGGGATGGCCTCACTTTTGTGGCTCCCCACAGAGATCTGTATAGATGGATGGGAAGGCAGTTCTGTGTGTCCTGTGCTCCCCTCTGCACCTGGCCTGCCTTCTAAGGTTACAACTGTCATTGTAACTTTTGACTCCATTTAGATGAGGTTGACTTGGCCATGTTGGGTGGCAATCACGGCTACTGTGTTCCTGAAGATAGAGAAATGGCATGAAAGCCAGGCTGCTGTCTGGAGGCTAGGGGACACTCACCTTGGTGGCACTGTCCTTCTGACAACTCCCTCCCGTCCCCTTGCATGAAATAACAGCAAGCAAACAAACTCTCTCAGTAGGCTGTTGTGCCTTTGGGTCTGCCCAAAGTGATCTTCTCTGTAGTCTATATTATGTCCCAAGGCCTTACCTGGCCTAATGCTTGGTAAAGACCCACAGGCTGACAAGAGCTGAGAAGAAAGAGGGTCCCTTCTGGGTCTGGAGGGCAACAGGGAAGAAATCACCAGATGGGAATTGGGTACTGGTTCCATCTCTCTGCTCAATCTCTGACTCACCAGAGCCTTGGAAAAGTCATTTCTTTGTCCTTATCAGAATCTTGGTCAGAATAATCCTTAGGGGATCTTTCAGCACTTGAGTCTCCTCCTTCCACATCCAGGCCGAGGTAGGAAAAGGGAAGAGGTCTTGGTAGATTGTATAAGATTCTTTATAGCAGGGCCTGTAGGAGGGAGGCCTTGGGTAAGACACGCTGAGATGGACCTGGGGTTGGGGCAGAGAGATCATGATTCTGGGGCTGGAAGATGACCTTTAGGTTCTCTTAAGGCTTTACAGAGGTGAGAGCTGGGCCATGGGTGGTTGGCTACACCATGCCCACCTGTGCCAGGTGTTAGTTTTCCCATTTCCTAATACTTGTCTGGCATCAAACTTGGTTTTTGTTGTGAGGCTCAAGTGGAATCATGGCCGTGAGTATGAAGCAGGAAGTACAAGGAGGAGGGCCATTTTGTCACAGGCCAGTCTGGGAAGCGGGTCACAGGGGTGGGTGGATGGTCTATCCATATTCCAGTCCTCTGCCTTGGGACTCCCCATGCGGGAGGTGGGCAGTGGGGTGTCAGGAAGAGCTTGAGACTGGGAAGGGCAGGACTGATATTCAGCTTGTGAGCTCTGACCCCTGTCTCTATGTGTCCTCCCGACCAGGGCCTGGACCCTGGCAGGTAGACAAGTTCCCCGGGACAGTTCTGGAATTCCCAGATGCACTCGTGAGGCCCTTCGGCTGTGGCTTCTGGATGGTGCCAGTCACCTCCATGTGGCAGCTTGTGGGAACTCCCGCCTCCAGTGTGAACTGTTTTCAGTTGTTAAATATTTTGACAGTCACTCCTGGATAGCGTAGAGACAGCAGGGTGAGGAATTCTGTTCTGGGCATCTGGTCTCTCCTCTGTGGGCATAGAGTGGCAGCACCTGGCTGGCCTGTGGTTCTCCTCAGCTGTGGTGGAGCCCACAGGGGCTCCCAGAGACTCTGGTACCTCCTCCCCCGGGCAGGGTCATCAATTTGGCATGGCAGATCCTGTCACCTACCCTCGTTCCTGGCACAAGCCCCTTGCTGCATTCCTGGGAGCAGAATCCTGCTGGGAGCCAGTGCCTGCCAAAGGCTGGGAGCCATTCTGCCTCTGCCCTCTGTGGGCAGTTGGCAGTCTGGGTCTCTGTTTCCCTTGGCCAGTTCCTGCCACAGCTAATCTCCTCCCTGTGGCCCATGCCTGGCAAGGAGCCCTCTCTGGCAGAGCAGGCTGCATGTGGGGTGTCTGCCAGGCAAGCCTAATCCCATTGCTTCCCCATTTCCCTGGAATCCTTCCTGGGGGGCACTGTCCCTCACAAAGTTCTCCTGGGAGTCTGCAGGTGTTCCTCTTGCTAGTCCAGCAGCCAATCACTTTCCTGGAGTTTTTCCTTTAAACTCTTTTGGTGTTTTCAGGGTGCTTTACTGTTTCCAAAGCACTTTGAGATTTTATCTCGTCAGATGCTCAGAAGTCCCTCAAAGAGCACGTGGTACCCTTGAGATGGAGGGCCCAGGAGTGGGCAGAATTCCTGAAGGATTGACTCAGACTCTACCTTTGGGCCCTGGGACAGGGCTTTGTGCAAGAACTCATCCTCAGGGTCTAAATGGGGCAGGTGTCCAGCAATTTTGCAGGGGGCAGCTGTGAGTCTACTAAATGGGGCAGACATCAGAGGGGTCAGGAGAATCTGGAGCCTGCTGTGGCTCCCAGCTTGCCGGTCTGAAACCAATAGGGAAATTCTCTCACAAGAGCAGCAGCTTTGGGGTTAGTCTGTAAGGGCAGTGAGAAAGGGTTGATTGGTTGCATCACTAGGCCACATGGAGACATACTTGGTTTAGAGTGGGCCCAGGAAGCTACCTGGTGTGTGTGTGGGAGCTCACTAGGGAGAGATGTGGATGCTCATTATGTCTGCATGATACCTTGAAGGTCTGGGTTTGGGCAAATTGAGGTTTGTAAGAGCTGGTGAACTAGTCTTTCCTTCTTGATGGTTTACAGCAGTCTGCTGCCCAGGCCATTCAACTGGCCTCCATGACAACCCGGGGATTGTCCCTACTCACTCACCTTGGCCTGTTTGTTCCTTCAGTGGGTCTGCCTGGCCTCAGGGGGGAGGAGGGCTTTGTGCTGTGGGAGTCCTTCCCCTGTAGCCTGGTGTGGCCTTGTGGCTTTGGCCCTTCTCTTCCATCCCACCCCCCCCCCCCCGCCCCCCGGCAATGGCACTGGATTCCAGTGGTGAAATCTATGAATTCTGGGGTCTACTTCCGGAAGGTAGTCTGCCTCCTTACTGTCACTCCTGCTCCTACCTCAGTGCCTGGGAAGAATTTCTCCTAGAACAACAATGTTCTTTACCTGGGAGAGGGGAACAGCATCCTTGCAGCCTAAGGTTAGCTGCTGAGGGGCTGGGGGCTGTGGCCCAGGCAGGTGCTGATGTCCAGGTTGAGAAGAACACTCCAAAGTCCAGAGGACTTTGTGAAGGGGGCTGGGAGCAGTGTGGTTGGGGGTGACAGCTCAGGGGAGGTGGGATAGTCAGGATGCAGTTCTTTGCTGGATAGGCTTCCTTTCCATGGGGGTGCTGAGCCCAAACGAGACCCTTGGTGCTCATTTGAAATATGGTTAGGTTCATTTGCTCTCCTGTGTATTCTGTGTTAAGGTTTCTCCCATTTATCCTTGATTTTATTCATTAAAAAATTGAGTACATGAAATGTTAACATGGCTCTAAGAGTCAGACCTGAACAAACCCGTAACTCTCCTGAGTCACTTCCTTCCTCCTTCTACTCTGTGTCCACCACTCATTCTTTCCACCCCCCACTCTGGGGATATAACCAATCTCACCAGCTTCCGGTTACCTTTCCTGTTTCTTTTTGTGCAGACAACAAAATACTTTCTTTATTCCCCCCTCTTTCACAAGAGGTGCCATCCATTAAAGACTTTCTCACATTCTGCTTTTTTGTTTAACAATACATTTTGGAAGGCTTTCCATACCAGTGTATAAATATTGTTCTCATTTTTTAAAAATTTATTTATTTATTTTGAAAGAGAGAGAGAGAGAGAGAGAGGGAGAGAGAGCGCACATGGGAGGGGCAGAGAGAGAGGGAGAGAGAGAATCCCAAGCAGGCTCCACTCTGTCAGCTCAAAGCCTGATGAGGGCTTGAACTCACGGACTGTGAGATCATAACCTGAGCTGAAACCAAGAGCCTGATGCTCAACCAACTGAGCCACCCAGGCACTCCTGTTCTCATTAAAAAAACTTTTTAAAGTTTATTTTATTTTTGAGAGAGAAAGAGAGAGAAAATGGGAGAAGGGCAGACACACACACACACAGAATCAGAAGCAGGCTCCAGGCTCTGAGATGTCAGCACAGAGCCCAACACGGGGCTTGAACCCATGAACTGTGAGATCATGACCTGAGTCGAAGTTGGACGCTCAACCGAATGAGCCACCTAGACGCCCCTGTTCTCATTTTTTATAGCTGCATAGTATTCCATTGGGTGGAATGACCATGGCTTGTTCAGCCATTTTGCTGTGTATGTTCCTTAGGGTTTCTAATATTTTGCAATTGCAAAGAATCTTACAATGAATTCCCTTGGGCATAAATATTCTTGTACAGATAGAGATTTCTGACCAGGGTAAATTATAATTAGTGGGGAAAGCATGCATCATTTTGTTAGAGAATGCCAAATTCTCGCTGATTAGGGTTGTACCAATTTGCATTCTGACCAGTGATGTATGCGAGTGTCTGTTTCCCCCCAGGTTTGCCAACAGAATGTGTAGGTGTGCTTTTCAATGCTTGCCAATCTGATTTGGTGAGAAATAGTGCTCCAGTGTTATTTTAATTTACGTTTCTCTTATTACAAGTGAGGTTGAATATTTTTCCATATGTTTAAAGGACATTTTAAATTCTTTTTTTGGTGAACTGTACACATCTTTGTCCTTTTTTTCTATCAGGTTTTTGAAACTCCTGTCCCCCATTTTATTTTTTTTTTATTTTTATTTTTTTTCAACGTTTATTTATTTTTGGGACAGAGAGAGCCAGAGCATGAACGGGGGAGGGGCAGAGAGAGAGGGAGACACAGAGTCGGAAACAGGCTCCAGGCTCTGAGCCATCAGCCCAGAGCCCGACGCGGGGCTCAAACTCACAGACCGCGAGATCGCGACCTGGCTGAAGTCGGACGCTTAACCGACTGCGCCACCCAGGCGCCCCTCCTGTCCCCCATTTTAAAAAAGTTCTTTGTGTATTAGAGATGTTAGACATTTATCTGTGTTACATGTTGCAAATATTTTCTCTCAGCTTGTCACTTATTTTTTGGCTTTCCTTTTTTTTGGGAGGGGTAATAAAATAATTTTATTTTCATAAAGAGCAATTTATTAACCTTTTATTTGTTCTGGACAGGTTTGCTTTCATTAAACCCAGGGACATTAAATTATAGTAAACTCTTTAGTATAAAGAAAATACCGAATAAAATATTTGACATTTATGTGAGTTTTAATAACCTACTTTTCAACTTTTCAATATTTTTCACTTAAAAAATTTTTTTTAGGGGCACCTG
Source organism: Prionailurus bengalensis (assembly GCF_016509475.1). Taxonomy (NCBI): domain Eukaryota; kingdom Metazoa; phylum Chordata; class Mammalia; order Carnivora; family Felidae; genus Prionailurus; species Prionailurus bengalensis. The sequence continues at coordinate 60,378,177 of NC_057346.1, forward strand.
GGTGGCGCAGTCGGTTAAGCGTCCGACTTCAGCCAGGTCACGATCTCGCGGTCCGTGAGTTCGAGCCCCGCGTCAGGCTCTGTGCTGACGGCTCAGAGCCTGGAGCCTGTTTCCGATTCTGTGTCTCCCTCTCTCTCTGCCCCTCCCCCATTCATGCTCTGTCTCTCTCTGTCCCAAAAATAAATAAACGTTGAAAAAAAAAATTAAAAAAAAATTTTAATGTTTACTTTTCAGAGAGAGAGACAGAGTGCGAGTGGGAGAAGGGCAGAGAGAGAGGGAGACACAGAATCCGAAGCAGGCTCCAGGTTCTGAGCTGTCAGCACAGAGGCTGATGCGGGGGCTCGAACTCACGGATGTGAGATCATAACCTGAGCTGAAGTCAGATGCGTAACTGACTGAGCCACCCAGGCGCCCCAATAGTTTTCACTTTTTTAAAACATATTCTGGAAAAACTGAACCACTTAACAAAATACATAAAGCATGTACCTAAGGGCCTAGGCTCCAGTATGGCTCAGCATGGGACTGATGAGGGGCCTTTTGCTTAGTCTTCCATGAACTTCAGTAGCCAGGCATACATAGCCACCTGTTCAAGAACTATACCAGCCGTGACAAAGCTCACAGAAGCCTCGGCTGACTTGGTTCTAAGGATTTCACTAAATTTCATGGTTTCCCATGTTGAACAGACCTACAGAAAACCCTCACCGCTTTTCCATAGTTGCCTAGTAAAACATGGCTTTCCATATTGTTGCCTTCCCCTTCACATATTACTGTAATGGGGACTGCAGTACCCTAAACCCAGCCCCTCTTTCCCTTATCTCTAATAGGGCAGCCCTGGATCACTCTACCTCTGTTAAGGAAATATCCATCCTGCCTGTAGATCTTTTAGACACTCCTTTAGACATATCCCTTTTTCAGCTGTTTGCAGATGATTCATACCTAAAAAGAAAAAGTAAAGGGGTGTCTGTGTAGCTCAGTTGGTTAAGTGTCCGACTTTGGCTCAGGTCATGATCTCGTGGTTTGTGAGTTTGAGCCCCACTTGGGGCTCTGTGCTGACAGTTCAGAGCCTGGAGCCTGCTTCAGATTCTGTGTCTCTCTCTCTTTCTGACCCTCCCCTGCTAAAATTCTGTCTCTCTCTCTCTCTCGAAAATAAACAAACATTTAAAAAATTAAAAACAAAGAAAGAGTAAAACTTCCCAAGCAGACTTTAATTTACCTTTAAGCTTCTCACAGAAACAAAATCAGTTCAGATGGCTAAATTAATTGCCTTTGCTCACATCTGCTAACCAATGAAAGGTAAAAAAGCAAATACTTGTACTGATGGTAGGTAAAATTTGGGGTTAGTCCATGATTTTGAAATACTTTAAAAACAAAGAGATTTCCTGTTATAGGAATTCTGATAAAATGGACAGCAAATAAAAGAATCTTGAGAGTAGCCAAGACAATTTTTTTTTGTTTTGCAGTTCAATTAATTTTTATTTATGAATACAGAGCTACGATGTCTAAAGTTTTACTCTAGGGTGTCTACTAATGAATCATCTTCGTGTCTTTTTTTTCTTTTTTTTTCAGATTTTAACATTTTATTTTTATTTATTTATTTTTTTCAATATCTGAAGTTTATTGTCAAATTGGTTTCCATACAACACCCAGTGCTCATCCCAAAAGGTGCCCTCCTCAATACCCATCACCCACCCCCCCCTCCCTCCCACCCCCCATCAACCCTCAGTTTGTTCTCAGTTTTTAACAGTTTCTTATATAAGCTTTGGCTCTCTTCTACTCTAACCTCTTTTTTTTTTTCCTTCCCCTCCCCCATGGGTTTCTGTTAAGTTTCTCAGGATCCATATAAGAGTGAACACATATGGTATCTGTCTTTCTCTGTATGGCTTATTTCACTTAGCATCACACTCTCCAGTTCCATCCACGTTGCTACAAAGGGCCATATTTCATTCTTTCTCATTGCCATGTAGTACTCCATTGTGTATATAAACCACAATTTCTTTATCCATTCATCAGTTGATGGACATTTAGGCTCTTTCCATAATTTGGCTATTGTTGAGAGTGCTGCTATAACATTGGGGTACAAGTGCCCCTATGCACCAGTACTCCTGTATCCCTTGGATAAATTCCTAGCAGTGCTATTGCTGGGTCATAGGGTAGGTCTATTTTTAATTTTTTGAGGAACCTCCACACTGTTTTCCAGAGTGGCTGCACCAATTTGCATTCCCACCAACAGTACAAGAGGGTTCCTGTTTTTCCAAATCCTCTCCAGCATCTATAGTCTCCTGATTTGTTCATTTTGGCCACTCTGACTGGCGTGAGGTGATATCTGAGTGTGGTTTTGATTTGTATTTCCCTGATGAGGAGCGACGTTGAGCATCTTTTTATGTGCCTGTTGGCCATCTGGATGTCTTCTTTAGAGAAGTGTCTATTCATGTTTTCTGCCCATTTCTTCACTGGATTATTTGTTTTTTTGGGTGTGGAGTTTGGTGAGCTCTTTATAGATTTTGGATACTAGCCCTTTGTCCGATATGTCATTTGCAAATATCTTTTCCCATTCCTTTGGTTGCCTTTTGGTTTTGTTGGTTGTTTCCTTTGCTGTGCAGAAGCTTTTTATCTTCATAAGGTCCCAGTAGTTCATTTTTGCTTTTAATTCCCTTGCCTTTGGGGATGTGTCAAGTAAGAAATTGCTGCGGCTGAGGTCAGAGAGGTCTTTTCCTGCTTTCTCCTCTAAGGTTTTGATGGTTTCCTGTCTCACATTCAGGTCCTTTATCCATTTTGAGTTTATTTTTGTGAATGGTGTGAGAAAGTGGTCTAGTTTCAATCTTCTGCATGTTGCTGTCCAGTTCTCCCAGCACCATTTGTTAAAGAGACTGTCTTTTTTCCATTGGATGTTCTTTCCTGCTTTGTCAAAGATGAGTTGGCCATACGTTTGTGGGTCTAGTTCTGGGGTTTCTATTCTATTCCATTGGCCTATGTGTCTGTTTTTGTGCCAATACCATGCTGTCTTGATGATGACAGCTTTGTAGTAGAGGCTGAAGTCTGGGATTGTGATGCCTCCTGCTTTGGTCTTCTTCTTCAAAATTACCTTGGCTATTCAGGGCCTATTGTGTTTCCATATGAATTTTAGGATTGCTTGTTCTAGTTTCGAGAAGAATGCTGGTGCGATTTTCATTGGGATTGCATTTAATGTGTAGATAGCTTTGGGTAGTATTGACATTTTGACAATATTTATTCTTCCAATCATGAGCACGGAATGTTTTTCCATTTCTTTATATCTTCTTCAATTTCCTTCGTAAGCTTTCTATAGTTTTCAGCATACAGATCCTTTACATCTTTGGTTAGATTTATTCCTAGGTATTTTATGCTTCTTGGTGCAATTATGAATGGGATCAGTTTCTTTATTTGTCTTTCTGTTGCTTCATTATTAGTGTATAAGAATGCAACTGATTTCTGTACATTGATTTTGTATCCTGCAACTTTGCTGAATTCACGTATCAGTTCTAGCAGGCTTTTGGTGGAGTCTATCGGCTTTTCCATGTATAATATCATGTCATCTGCAAAAAGTGAAAGCTTAACTTCATCTTTGCCAATTTTGATGCCTTTGATTTCCTTTTGTTGTCTGATTGCTGATGCTAGAACTTCCAGCACTATGTTAAACAGCAGCGGTGAGAGTGGACATCCCTGTCGTGTTCCTGATCTTAGGAGGAAAGCTCTCAGTTTTTCCCCATTGAGGATGATGTTAGCTGTGGGCTTTTCATAAATGGATTTTATGATGTGTAAGTATGTTCCTTCTATCCCGACTTTTCGAGGGTTTTTATTAAGAAAGGTTGCTGAATTTTGTCAAAGGCCTTTTCTGCATCGATTGACAGGATCATATGGTTCTTATCTTTTCTTTTATTAATGTGATGTATCACGCTGATTGATTTGCGAATGTTGAACCAGCCCTGCATCCCAGGAATGAATCCCACTTGATCATGGTGAATAATTCGTTTTATATGCTGTTGAATTCGATTTGCTAGTATCTTATTGAGAATTTTTGCATCCATATTCATCAGGGATATTGGCCTGTAGTTCTCTTTTTTTACTGGGTCTCTGTCTGGTTTAGGAATCAAAGTAATACTGGCTTCATAGAATGAGTCTGGCAGTTTTCCTTCCCTTTCTATTTCTTGGAATAGCTTGAGAAGGATAGGTATTATCTCTGCTTTAAACGTCTGGTAGAACTCCCCTGGGAAGCCATCTGGTCCTGGACTCTTATTTGTTGGGAGATTTTTGATAACCGATTCAATTTCTTCGCTGGTTATGGGTCTGTTCAAGCTTTCTATTTCCTCCTGATTGAGTTTTGGAAGAGTGTGGGTGTTTAGGAATTTTTCCATTTCTTCCAGGTTGTCCAATTTGTTGGTATATAAGTTTTCATAGTATTCCCTGATAATTGTTTGTATCTCTGAGGGATTGTTTGTAATAATTCCATTTTCATTCATGATTTTATCTATTTGGGTCATCTCCCTTTTCTTTTTGAGAATCCTGGCTAGAGGTTTGTCAATTTTGTTTATTTTTTCAAAAAACCAACTGTTGGTTTCGTTGATCTGCTCTACAGTTTTTTTATATTCTATATTGTTTATTTCTGCTCTGGTCTTTATTATTTCTCTTCTTCTGCTGGATTTAGGCTGTCTTTGCTGTTCTGCTTCTATTTCCTTTAGGTGTGCTGTTAGAGTTTGTATTTGGGATTTTTCTTGTTTCTTGAGATAGGCCTGGATTGTGATGTATTTTCCTCTCAGGACTGCCTTCGCTGCATCCCAAAGCATTTGGGTTCTTGTATTTTCATTTTCATTTGTTTCCATACATTTTTTAATTTCTTCTCTAATTGCCTGGTTGACCCACTCATTCGTTAGTAGGGTATTCTTTAACCTCCATGCTTTTGGAGGTTTTCCAGACTTTTTCCTGTGGTTGATTTCAAGCTTCATAGCATTGTGGTCTGAAAGTATGCATGGTATAATTTCAATTCTGGTAAACTTATGAAGGGCTGTTTTGTGACCCAGTATATGATCTATCTTGGAGAATGTTCCATGTGCACTCGAGAAGAAAGTATATTCTGTTGCTTTGGGAGTTCTAAATATATCTGTCAAGTCCATCTGATCCAATGTCTCATTCAGGGCCCTTGTTTCTTTATTGACCATGTATCTAGATGATCTATCCATTTCTGTAAGTGGAGTGTTAAAGTCCCCTGCAATTACCACATTCTTATCAATAAGGTTGCTTATGTTTATGAGTAGTTGTTTTATATATTTGGGGGCTCCAGTATTCGGCGCATAGACATTTATAATTGTTAGCTCTTCCTGATGGATAGACCCTGTAACTATTATATAATGTCCTTCTTCATCTCTTGTTACAGCCTTTAATTTAAAGTCTAGTTTGTCTGATATAAGTATGGCTACTCCAGCTTTCTTTTGGCTTCCAGTAGCATGATAAATAGTTCTCCATCCATCCCCTCACTCTCAATCTAAAGGTGTCCTCAGGTCTAAAATGAGTCTCTTGTAGACAGCAAATAGATGGGTCTTGTTTTTTTATCCATTCTGATACCCTATGTCTTTTGGTTGGCACATTTACTCCATTTACATTCAGTGTTATTATAGAAAGATACGGGTTTAGAGTCATTGTGATGTCTGTATGTTTTATGCTTGTAGTGATGTCTCTGGTACTTTGTCTCACAGGGTCCCCCTTAGGATCTCTTGTAGGGCTGGTTTAGTGGTGATGAATTCCTTCAGTTTTTGTTTGTTTGGGAAGACCTTTCTCTCTCCTTCTATTCTAAATGACAGACTTGCTGGATAAAGGATTCTCAGCTGCATATTTTTTCTGTCTAGCACACTGAAAATCTCGTGCCAATTCTTTCTGGCCTGCCAAGTTTCAAAAGAGAGATCAGTCACGAGTCTTATAGGTCTCCCTTTATATGTGAGGGCACGTTTACCCCTTGCTGCTTTCAGAATTTTCTCTTTATCCTTGTATTTTGCCAGTTTCACTATGATATGTCATGCAGAAGATCGATTCAAGTTACGTCTGAAGGGAGTTCTCTGTGCCTCTTGGATTTCAATGCCTTTTTCCTTCCCCAGTTCAGGGAAGTTCTCAGCTATTATTTCTTCAAGTACCCCTTCAGCACCTTTCCCTCTCCCTTCCTCCTCTGGGATACCAATTATGCGTATATTATTTCTCTTTAGTGTATCACTTAGTTCTCTAATTTTCCCCTCATACTCCTGGATTTTTTTATCTCTCTTTTTCTCAGCTTCCTCTTTTTCCATAATTTTATCTTCTAGTTCACCTATTCTCTCCTCTGCCTCTTCAATCCGAGCCGTGGTGGTTTCCATTTTGTTTTGCATTTCATTTCAAGCGTTTTTCAGCTCCTTGTGACTGTTCCTTAGTCCCTTGATCTCTGTAGCAAGAGATTCTCTGCTGTCCTCTATACTGTTTTCAAGCCCAGCGATTAATTTTATGACTATTATTCTAAATTCACTTTCTGTTGTATTATTTAAATCCTTTTTGATCAGCTCATTAGCTGTTGTTATTTCCTGGAGATTCTTCTGAGGGGAATTTTTCTGCTTGGTCATTTTGGATAGTCCCTGGTGTGGTGAGGACCTGCAGGGCACTTCCCCTGTGCTGTGATGTATAACTGGAGTTGGTGGGCGGGGCCGCAGTCCGACCTGATGTCTGCCCCCAGCCCACCGCTGGGGCCACAGTCAGACTGGTGTGTGCCTTCTCTTCCCCTCTCCTAGGGGCGGGATTCACTGTGGGGTGGCGTGGCCCATCTGGGCTACTTGCACACTGCCAGGCTTGTGATGCTGGGGATCTGGCGTATTAGCTGGGGTGGGTAGGCAAGGTGCACGGGGGCAGGAGGGGCAGGCTTAGATCGCTTCTCCTTAGGTGATCCACTTCAGGAGGGGCCCTGTGGCAGTGGGAGGGAGTCAGATCCGCTGCCGGAGGTTTGGCTCCGCAGAAGCACAGAGTTGGGCGTTTGCGCGGAGCACGCAAATTCCCTGGCAGGAACTGGTTCTCTTTGGGATTTTGGCTGGGGGATGGGCAGGGGAGATGGCGCTGGCGAGCGCCTTTGTTCCCCACCAAACTGAGCTCTGTCGTCGGGGGCTCAGCAGCTCTCCCTCCCTTTGTCCTCCAGCCTTCCTGCTTTCCGAGCAGAGCTGTTCACTTATGACCTCCCAGACGCTAAGTCGCACTTGTTGTGGGAACACAGTCCGTCAGGCCCCTCCGCTTTTGCAAGCCAGACTCGGGGGCTCTGCTTGGCCGGCGAGCTGCCCCTCCGCCCCGGCTCCCTCCCGCCAGTCTGTGGAGTGCGCACCGCCTTGCCGCCCTTCCTACCCTCTTCAGTGGGCCTCTCATCTGCGCTTCGCTCCAGAGACTCCGTTCTGCTAGTCCTCTGGCGGTTTTCTGGGTTATTTAGGCAGGTGTAGGTGGAATCTAAGTGATCAGCAGGATGCGCGGTGAGCCCAGCGTCCTCCTATGCCGCCATCTTCCCTCATCCCCCGGACTGAATTAATTTTGCTAAATGAATACATATTTATAAAGTGATTAGAACAGCTACTGGTGGAAATACAATTTGTTTCTGAAACAAATATCATGTGTAATGTAAGAAAATCGTCCATGTGGCCTCAGAGCTGAGGCTTTGGGGGATTCTGCAGGTACACCAGGCTCCTCCAGGGCAGATGCACTATGGGAATAACAAGGTAGCTTCCTCCCGCAACTCTACATACATGACAAATATCTCCTAGAATGAATCATCTGGCAAAGTTCTTTCTAGTGAGGAACAAAACTACTAGATTTATATTTCCACGGTGTCATGGATGCTTGGTAACTCAGAGATCCCCATTATGGATAATCACAGCAGACCGTTTTTCTAAGTTATGGAACAGTTATTTCCTCTATTCCTGCCCTCCTGTATGTGGTGCTAGATCTATATGCCAGTTTTTTTTTTTATTCATTCTCTCTCTTTTTTTTTTTTTTGAGGGAAAGGGGTGTTCCCTGAAATACTTTTCAGAAGTAGCAGGGGTATGAATTATAATTAGGGGCGCCTGGGTGGCGCAGTCGGTTAAGCGTCCGACTTCAGCCAGGTCACGATCTCGCGGTCCGTGAGTTCGAGCCCCGCGTCGGGCTCTGGGCTGATGGCTCAGAGCCTGGAGCCTGTTTCCGATTCTCTGTCTCCCTCTCTCTCTGCCCCTCCCCCGTTCATGCTCTGTCTCTCTCTGTCCCAAAAATAAATAAACGTTGGAAAAAAAAATTAAAAATTGACATTTATCTCCCTAAGAGATAACCTACCCCTGGGTACATGGAGTCCTTTCCTGCCAGAGGGAATGGAGCACTCTAGAGGTAGCAACGTGACCCAGAGATATGAGCGTGAGATCTCTGTGCAGATGCTTTAGGGATGGAGACCTGGCTGTGTCCCGTATTAGCCTTGTCATTCGGAGCAGTTTAGGTTGCTTTGCTAAACCTCAGCCTCCTGTTTTACAAAATGGTAACAGAACAAATACATTATTGCAATATTGACAGAATTAAATGAGAACTATGTAAGCCACTGTTCTTACATGGGTCCATTTCATGAGTTGAAAGGGTTTGTAGGCTGTGAAGAGACCAAGAAGGACAGTGAGACATTAACATTGGCCCTCTCCAGCTCTTGGGAACAGAAACTAGGTGGCTCATGTTCACCTTCCCTTTGTGCCTCTCCTTGTTCACTTCTGCAGCCTCAAGATTCCCCATGGAATGACTTATCTCCAAGTTGATATCTAGATCAGAGGGTGGTGTCAATGGGATATGATATTCAAGGGGATATTTATGAGAACATCCTGAAGGAGGGAAAGATTGGACAGAATAGGCTGTCCATGGAGAACTCCATTATTAGGCTCTCTGGTCCTAGGGCCACAGTGGTGACAGTGGCTTACCAGAGCATAGGCCCTGCTGCACTGGAGCCTTTCCCAGTGTCTGGAAGTCTCACATTCATTTTGCAGGCCACAGGGGGAGATGATCACACACCATTTCCCACTTTCATTCCTTTCAAGCTTCCCCCTTTCAAGGTACCAAACCAGATACCAAAACCTTATACACCCCAAACACTTTAATACATCCTTGGTTAAAAATTTAATTGAAAACAAAGGATACAAAATAAAATACTATTGGGGTGCCTGGGTGGCTCAGTCAGTTAAGCATCTAACTCTTGAGTTTGGCTCAGGCCATGAGCTCACAGTTCACGAGATAGAGCCCTGCATCAGGTTCTGCACTGACAGTGCAGAGCTTGCTTGGGATTCTCTCTCCCCCATTCTCTGCCCCTCTCCCACCTTCTCTCAAAATAAATAAGCATTACAAAAAAACTTAAAGGAAAAAACAAAATAAAATACTATTTCACCAAAACTTAAAAGGGAGAAGTGATAGATATAAGCAGTGTTGAAATCCAATCCTAATAGGCTAACTATTGGGCTAACTAATGGGCTTCCTATTGTAACAATAAGGAAGTTACAGATTATTTTAAAAATCATAAAAATGACTACAACATTACTGAAGTGGAGCAAAGCTCCTATTTGTTAGATATATGCATATTCTCTACTTTGTCATAAAATTGATTCTTAGATTATTTTTTTGAGGTTTTCCTGTACTATTTTATAAATTAAAGAACTTATTATCTGTTGTGAAATACAACACTTCATCCTAGGATTCAAAGCTTGTATGTATGTCTAGAGTAGTAAACTACATTCATTAAAAGTGCATGATAGAGAAAATAAATTGTCCTGGAAAATCGAACCTGCTCACTATTCAAACATTTTTTGATCTGATTATAATGACTTCTTTAATATTATTAAAATCAATCTGGCTAGCCTATAAATTGTGTATATTGTTTTTTCAGTGAGAAAATGTTTTTTTTTAATTCATTTTATTTTATTTATGATTATTTTTTTATTTTAGAGAGAGAGTGCAAGTGAGGGAAAGGGGCAGAAGAAGAGAAGGAGAGAATCTTAGGCAGGCTCCACACTCAGTGCAGAACCTGATGTGGGGCTTGATATCACAGCCCTGGGATCATGATCTGAGCTGAAGTCAAGCTGGATGCTTAACCAACTGAATCACCCAGGAGCCCCTCATTCTTTTTTGATAGCTGAGTAAGATTCCAATATATTTCTGTGTGTGTGTGTGTGTGTGTGTGTGTGTGTGTGTGTGTGTATGGGCTCTCTTCATAGTTTGGCTATTGTTGACAATGCTGCTATAAACATTGGGGTGCATGTGTCCCTTCAAATTAGTATTTTTGCATCCTTTCAGTAAATACTTAATGAAATTGCTGGGTTGTAGGGTAGTTCTATTTTTAACTTTTTGAGGAACCTCCATACTGTTTCCCATAGTTAGTCCTTGTCTTTAAAATATTTACAGAACTTCTCCCTGCCCTCCTCAGAGAAGCCCAGGATTTCTAGATGGTGGAAATTCTTCCAAGGGCCAAAGAATTGCCAGGCAATAAGTCAAGTGGTGAAAAGGTGGGAGGTTTTGGGAAGCAGAACCCTCTGCAGTAAACTGCTCGGCAGGAGACGTATTGGCTGCTGCTCCACCCAGTCTTAATGAATCATATGTGTGAGCCTTACAGGGTAATATCAGTTCATTAAATCAATATAGGAAGAACATAAGTGTCTTAGGCTGGGCCAGGATCTCTGGATTGAGACCTGGGGGCCACATCAATAGTGGGCGATCACATCAGCAAACTGTCTGTCAGCTTGTTCAGTTCTCTGAAGCTTCAATTGAGAACTTAGTGGAACCTCTCCTGGAAGTGCATTCCTTTCACCCAGGTCAATGCCCACTTCCTGGGCAGCACCCTATAGCATCAGAAGCCCCCTGAAGCACCAGAGCCCAGGACTGGGCTGCTGTCTCCTCATAAGGACCAAATAAAGCAGAGAGCTTTACCAACTGTTCTTTCTGTGTTTCCTACCAGAGGCCAGGAGCTCAAGTTCCTTGTTACTGGTGATGATACGCATGCAGAAGAAACAGCTTTATGAAGAAAGGATGAAAATTTTTGCATTCCCCAGGATGAGAGTCCCTGGTCTTCATAAGCTGGAACTTCTCCATCATATGTTTTCTGTACTTTCTTGCTTTTTACATCAGCAAGAGACAGAATGAAAACACAAAACAGGAGACAATCAGCAGCCCCTCTTTATTATGGTGTGAAAAAACAAGGGTCTCTTCATCACAAAGAATCAAGGCACATTCCCTGGGCTACAACCCATGGACACTGCAAACATGGATTTTAATTCAGTGACATGAAACCAGTAAAATATCCAGTTAAATATATATAGAGATCTGTTTTAATTCAACTTTGCCCATGAATGACCTGACGAAGTCTCTAATAACACTTGTCTTTAATTCCATAAAATAATGCTGAAGTGATTATGTGCAAATGGGGATTTTTATTTGTGTGTGTGTGTGTGTGTGTGTGTGTATGTGTGTGTGAGAGAGAGAGAGAGAGAGAGAGAGAGAGACAGAGACAGAGACACAGAGAGAGAGAGAGAGAGAGAGAGAGAGAGAGAGAGAGCACAAGTGGGAGAGAGGGGCAGAGGGAGAGAAAGAGAATCTTAAGCAGGTTCCACACTCAGTGTGGAGCCTGACACAGGGATTGACTGCACAATGCTGGCATCATGACCTGAACTGAAATCAAGAGTTGGATACTCAACTGACTAAGCCACCCAGGAGCTTCAGTTGGGGTTTTTCTAAATGGTGATGCTTGATGTTGAGAAAGTCTGGTACTATAAGTCTACCATATATATGACAATTGAGGTTTATTTTTGTTATGTATCCTCTGATGTCTGGTAAGAGATGGGTTCATTGAAAGGTTTTCCCACACTCGTTCCAGTCATAAGACTTCTCTCCACAATGGATTGATGTTTAGTTAAGATCTGAACATTGACTGAAGGCTTTCCAATATCACCTACACTCAAAGAGCTTTCCTCCATATGGAGACTTTGATACACTTTAAGAATTGAGCTAACACTGAAGGCATCCCCAGAATGGTTATGCATATAGGGTTTTGTTCCAATGTCGATTGACTGATGTATAAGATTGAGTTTTTAGTGAGAGTCTTCCCACATTTTTATATTTATGGGTTTTCTGGCTTCCACAAGAAGACCTTCCCCCCACTTTCTCCTGTACAAAATGAATTTGCTTATGTTTAATGAGACTTGGGCTCATACAGAAGACTTCTGACACTGAAGATATCCCCAAGGCTTCTCTGATGTGCAAGATCATTCTAGTATCTGAAGGTTTTCCCACATTGTTTACTTTCATGGGACTCAGCTCCAGGAAGGCTTCTCTGTTGTGTAGTATAATGGGACTTGGGTTTATACTGAAGATTTTTTCCAGCTGACGATACTCAGAGGGTTTCCTCAAGTTTGGACATGCTGGTGCTTAGTCAGGGCTGCTGTTGTACCAGGGTTTGTTTGATTAGGGAGAGACACCTTTGGACCAATGACTTTTCCACTGTTTTACATTAAGCAGCTGCTTCATACATTACAGTTGAAGTTGAAAAGTGTGCATAGGCTGAATGGAGAATTTGTTAGTCCCAGAGTACTGACAGGACTGAACTTCAGGGCAAATTCTACCAGGTGTCTTAAGTCCCTTTATCAGAGTGATACTCTGTTTGGCTTGAGGTGATGTAAGCTCTGCTTCCTCCTGTACTTGGCTAAATGATTCAGAGGCTCCTCGACTTGTCCATTGCAGAGGCCCTCAGGAACGTTCCCATTTAGTCCTCTGGACATTGACCCCTGTATTGGAATTCTGCAAAACTCTGCTTTGATAATGGACTTCTTGTTTAAGACCAGGATTCAACATCCCTCTCTGCTTAGGATTCAGTTTGGGGTGGGATATGGTCATCATTTCAGTGCTGATCCCAGAAGAATGTTCTCCACCCAGAAGATTTTGTTTGCAAATCTCCATCCTTATGAGGCGTAGAACTGCATTCTCAGAAGCAGGTGTGATTTTAGAGATTTAACCAGTCATCATTCTGATGGAGTCAGTTTTTACTGATCTCTCACTTCTTCAATATTCTAAGGGACCAAGTATCAGAACATTAACTTAAATATACCCTTATTTTCATAGTAACTTCTGATATAAAAAAAGGTCTTTGAAAAATCTTCATCATATAAATCACTGATGACACTTTCCTTTGGCATGTATTTTCTTGTGTTTAGTAGGATTAGAGATCCCATGGAAAGCTTTCTTGTATGTTTTCTATACAGTTTGGATTCTCTGGTGATGAATAGGGTTTAACCTTGACAGTATGATTTCCTGAATTCTCCACATTCAGAAGGCTTATCTCCAGAGTGAATGCTCTGGTTATTAATAAGGGCTAAGTTTACATAGAATGCATTCCCACACTCCTAACATTCATAAGGTTTTTCACCAGAGTGGATTTTCTGATGTTTGAGGTCTAAGCTCACACTAAATGCTTTCCCATGACATTCATAGGGTTTCTCTCCATTGTGGATTCTCTGATGTATAATCAGGTGTGCCCTCACACTGAAGCCTTTCCTACAGTAGTTACAAGTACAGGGCTTCTCACCAGATTCCACAATCTTTCATGCACAGTGAGGGTGGAACGCACACTGAAGGTTTTTTGGTAGTGATTACATTCATAGGGTTACTCTCCAGTGTGGATTCTCCAATGTTCAACAAGGCCTGGGCTCCAGGAAAACTTCTTTCCACATTCACTACATGCATAACTGTCTTTCTCCCGTGGACCTGCCCTCATGCTTTTCTACCTGGTTCATATGCTGGTAAAATTTTTCATACTCATATATGATATACAGATATAATATATCCCTATTACATATGCTGACAATCTAAGTGTCCATCCTTGCAAAAATCTTACCTTCAGAATCAACACCTTCTTCGTACTTTGAGCCTTGACTCTGGATATCCGGGGCTGGAAGGATAGAGGCCAGGAGGGTCCAGGGAGAGGTCGACTTCTGTGGAGGGCACGTGTGGGGCACCTGGTGGGCCACTCTAAGGCCCTGGAGGCTTCCCTTTCTGTGGTTTCTGAGCTGCCCACAACTCTCCTGTAGGGAAAAGGGCCCCTATGTAATTGATATTTCAACGGTGCATTCCTGGGTAGGAGTGGGGGAGACAGTGATTCTCCCTTTGCTCCAGAGGGAGGGCGTTTCTTGCTAGATTACTTCTTGACTGTGTACAAGAGCTGGGATCTGGCACTCCTCAGGCTCAGTGGTCAGGAGCTGGCCTCAGCCATTGTCAACTGAACTGCTGGAGCCGGCTTGGGGCGGAGAGTTTTTCTGGTAACAGAATTCCTGAAACCAGCAAAACCAGCTCCTCTGAAATGCTGCAGTGCAGTTTTCCAACTGGAGTCTGAGATTCAGCAAGAGTCCTCTTGCAGGCCTCTTCTTCCATTGCACTTCGGGGGTGCACGTTGTTGTAACTCAGTAAGACTCTGGAGGCTGTGGCAAACAATAGGTTTACAACCGGAAGACAGAACAGCCTGGATATGTGAGAAAAACCCTCAGCCGGGCACATCTGAGCGCTGTCCCGCTTCGGCCAAGCAGCACCCACCATGCCCGCCCCAGAGAAATTCTTAACAAGAGTTCATAATGTGACAGGTATGAGGATATGTGTCCCAGAATTTTTCGTGACATCTGGGAATGTCCAGCATTGGGAGAGTAGGTAATTAAGGGAATATAGGAGGTAATAAGTATTAGCAGGTGAGAGATTAAAAATATTTTTTTTAAATCTTTATTATTTATTTTTGAGAGAGAGAGAGAGAGAGAGATAGAGTATGAGCAGGGGAGGAGCAGAGAGAAAGCGAGACACAGAATCGGAAGCAGGCTCCAGGCTGGTAGCACAGAGCCCGATGTGGAGCTTGAACCCACGAACCGTGAGATCGTGACCCGAGCAGAAGTCGGGCGCTTAACCGACTGAACCACCCAGGCACCCCAGCGAGAGAGATCTTAAAAATGGTGATGAGTGAAACGCAGTAAGAAACAGAATGACATTTTTAGAACAACACGTCTTATAATTAAAACAATTCAAACAACAGTTATATATGTTTTATAAGAGTAAAATGCAAGCTTAAGTTAATATAGTAAATGCATTAGAATGAGAATGTATGGGGGGAATGGGTACTGGGAATAAAATATAGATGGGCCTCATACGCACTGATAATGTTTATGTGCTCCAAAATGAGGATTATGACTAATCCCATACTCTGTACACTAGGTATAATCGAAGAAAAAAATTGTTAATAATTGATTCAGATGTTTTTGAGTTGATAAGACAGAAGAAAAATTCTGAATTAAAATAGTAATGGCTTCCCATAAAAATATTATTGATATGAAGTACAATGGATTAGAATAACTCCACAAAATTCAAGCTTTATTAATGTCCCGTGTTTACAGAATGGCCTCTCCTTATTTCTTCCAATTACCTTTCTCCTCTCTGTACTACAGTGGCCCTTTTATTTGGGCCTGGTTCTTCTCTTTATGGTACGTCAAAAATGTAGGCTAAAGATTTGTAGTAGAATGGAGTGCCAAAACTCTGGAAGAGTTAGGAATATACAGAAAAATATGATTGAATTGGTGAATTGGACACTAAAGGGTGTCAAAAGAAATGGGGGTCTCAGGGTATTTTGCTAAGTGAAATAAGTCAGTCAGAGAAAGATATCATGTGTTTTTTTATTTTTTAATTTTTTTTATTATTTTTTTATTTTTTTATTTTTGGGACAGAGAGAGACAGAGCATGAACGGGGGAGGGGCAGAGAGAGAGGGAGACACAGAATCGGAAACAGGCTCCAGGCTCTGAGCCATCAGCCCAGAGCCCGACGCGGGGCTCGAACTCCTGGACCGCGAGATCGTGACCTGGCTGAAGTTGGATGCTTAACCGACTGCGCCACCCAGGCGCCCCGATATCATGTGTTTTTACTCATATGTAGAACTTGAGAAACTTAACAGAAGACCATGGGGGAGGGGGAGGGGGGAAAAAGTTACTGAGAGGGAGGGCAGCAAACCATAAGAGACTCTTAAACACAGGGAACAAACTAAGGATTGAGAGGAGAGGGGAAAATGGATGATGGGCATGAAGGAGGGCACTTGTTAGGATGAGCACTGGGTGTTGTATGTAAGTGATGAATCACGGCAACTTACCCCTGAAACCAAGAGCAAACTATATACTGTATGTTAGCTAACTTGGCAATAAATTATATTAAAAAAAAAAAGAAGTGGGCCTCAGAGAAGCAGACATCAGAAACATCCCCCTCTCCCTGTGCCTTTGTGTTCTGATGGGGTGTTCATTTTTAGGGTGCTGGGCAGTGTGAAGAAGAATTCAGGTCCTTGTGGGAGGCACGGAGGCTGAGAAAGAGTGTGAAGGGGCTCACAGAATGATGGCAATGATGGATGGCACGGGCTGTTAGGGACAAAAGTCCCCACCTTTTCTGCATCCCCAACCCCACCTGGTGCTCCTGAGTTGTTACTCAGGTAGGAAAGGAATCCCTGAATGGACAGTGTGAACCTGACTCCGCTCTGCCCTTGTGCTCTCTCTTCTCTTTTTCTCCTGGACTCAGTATTCCCTGGTTAAGAGGCTTCATTGCATCTGGAACATGAGGGAGTAGGGTTGATTTTACCAGGAGCCTAGGAATCTTCTGAAAAGCATTGAAGAGTCTTGGAATGACCAGAGGAATCATCCTAGCATAGAAGCTTCCATAACATACAGGGTTCTTAAATTTGCTCAAGAGACAATATGTCTCCCCTTGGAATAAACACAGGAGTTGGCAGTAGGGACACATTAGGGATTGTTAGGCTTTGTGGTCTGACCTAGAAAAAAGCCTGTCAAAAAGCAAGTAAACTTGCTTTCAGGATCTTGGGAACCCTCTGCCCCATGTTGCAGAGGGGGTGGCTCTCTGTGTCTCCTGACCCTCTAGATTGCTCAGAGTGGTGTCCTTGGACGTGGCTGTCCTGTCCTGCCTCTTCCCCATCTTATTGTGCGGCTCCTACAATAAACGGTTGTAAAGAAAGTCACTTCGGTTCCATCTAGATTCATATCACCTGGGGAGGGGTTGGCCTCTTTCAGTCAGCCAGAGGAACATTTTCTCCTTATTAATTAAGCTTCACAACAGACTAAAACCCAGTCCAGAAAACAGTAGGCAAGAACACTGAGATGGGTGTGAAATGTGCCACTCACTCCCCAGGAAAGTGGTGCTAGAGACCTTTACCTCTGAGCTCTGTGGTATGCGTTGCCTCTGACTGAGGAGGAGAAAGTTGTTCATGTCCCCCCTAAAACTCTACCACAGAGTTTCTAAAAGTAGCATGCACATCTTTTTGGTCCCCTTCAGCTTCACTCTGGTGATACCAGTGGGTCACTGACTCAGAACATGGCCCCTGAACTTTGGTCTTGGGGTGGTGGGTGTTTACGGTTCACTGACTTTTACTTCCTTCCTAGGTAAGGTCACTGAAATGTGAAAATATGTCAGATTTCTGTCCAGTCAGGAACTACCTGAGTGGGGATAAGGCAGTCTACTTGTCAGATGAGTAAATAGAAATGTTGGGGTGGGTGGGGGTCATGGAGGAGAACCAGGCTGGTGGGAAGTGGAAGGAACATTGATGGTGGGCAAACTGCGGAGGGGCAGCAAAGGTGTGGGTGGTGAGGGTGGAAGGGAAGAAACGATGAAGGGTGGGAATACTAAAAGAAGGCAGGAAGAAAGGGAGGTACAGAAGAGGGTGGTTTTCTCATCCTCAACTAACTTCTCACACTTATCAAGCTCTATTTAAACTGTAGTACGTTTGTTGTATCATCAAAATAGGAAGGCATCAGGTGTGCTCTTTTAACCTCCAACCACCCCAGTTTCCAACTTAGAATCAACACCTATGATCTCCATGGGGGCAGTGGGACCTACTGGCCAAAGGCTTAGGATATTTTAATCATATCAATTGGGTACAAGTGGTAATGACCTTAGGAAATGTCTTGATTTCTCAGTCCCTCAGTGGATAATTCTATGCCCTTAAGGTTAAAGGGGATAAAATACCTAAAGTCTTACTATGCTTACCAGCTAAGAGTGCCAACACAGTAACCATAGTAATTGTTATTACCTTCCTCTTGGCTCAGGGACAGAGTGTCCCTATTATTCAAGATCACTGCATCCCACACTGCCCTTCTAATAACTTCCTTTCATCTCATCTAGGACCTTGCTATAGCAAATGTCTTTGATCTCCTGGATGGTTGTTTAAATCTCCTCAGGATGAAACAGTTTAGTACCTCCTATTTTCAAAACAAACCTTCCACTCATGTGTTGGGCCTTTTTCAAGGCCAAATCTCAAGTTAAAACCCGCCCCCCTCCCCACCTCCCGCCCTTCACAAGCCAGCTGTCTGTCCTTATTCCCTCTACAGCCTGCTGCCATCTGGCTTACACCTTAGCTTATACTTTAGCATTCTTGCAGAGTTCCCTGAGGGCTTTTCTGTGCCAAATTAAAGCCTAATTCCTCACACACTGGCACTCTCCACCGAATTCAACATTTTTCTCAGTCTCAACTTCTTAAAACTTTCTGAATACTTTGCTTCAATGAAACAAAACCTGAATTCCTCTTATTGTGTCTAAGACAGTTCCTCTTTCAGCCTAAATTTAAAGTCTGTTAGGCAACTATCCTCAGATGATTTTTATTCTTGTGTAACATGCTCTCCTTCTGACTCAAATTGGTTTTTGAAATGCGATGAGATATAAACAAATACTTAGCAGATACATTTTATTTTATATTTTATTTTATTTTATTTTATTTTATTTTATTTTATTTTATTTTTTTATTTTGTTTTTCCTTTTGGTTCATCTACTGTCACCTGAATACACTGATGCCACTGAAATCTAAGTTCCATCTAAGGCTTCTTCTGTAATCTTCAGAGTTCAATATCTAAACGGCATCAGCATACCTTTTCCTGTTTATGCTTTAAGTTGAACTTGGCAAAAGTAACAACTTCCTACTTCTCCTTAATTCATGTTAGTTTGTTGTAGGACTTCATGTGCAGTCACTCTGTGGAGAAACCTGAGTCTTTCTGGACCTTCCCAGAACCAATCAGTCATGAAGTCTTAACAAGATTACTCCTAAATGTTTCTGAAACCCATTTTCTCCTCTCCATCACTAACATATGGTGCACTGTAAATTCTCATTCAAATTCAAAGACACTTCCCCATCCCCCATAACTCCATTTGCAGAGAAGAAATTCAAATGTGGCTGCCCAAGGGTGCTGAGCAATTGGTTTCTAGTTCTAGGGGTAGGTTTTTGTTTTGAAAGAGGCTAAGCAAATATATACTGAAAATATTTTTTTTTCCCTTAGTCCACTTTCTATGGGGGTAATTCTTTTCTCTTTAGGATGGTAAGATCTAGAGGACAGATATTTGGATAAAGGCTTTAGTGAATGGGATCACAGAGGTCTATTTAATACAGGCATCAGGTCCAAGATTCGAATCCTCCTGGCTCACATTTGGTAGCTCAATTCATAGCATTATTTAAGGCTTGGACCATCACTCAGCAGGACTGTTTCTGTGTATCTTCTGGTGGTGGCAACAGGTAGCTAGCTACTTGAGGTTCTGGAGATCCTGGATGTGGGCTTCTTTTTCACATGTTTTTCACCTTGAAGACTTTGGTCTTCATTTTATTTAGGTTCAATATTTAGATCTTCTGTGGCTCTGTTTCTGTTGTTTTTTGCCCCTCATTAATTTTATTTTTTTTTAATTTTTTTTCAACGTTTTTATTTATTTTTGGGACAGAGAGAGACAGAGCATGAACGGGGTAGGGGCAGAGAGAGAGGGAGACACAGAATCGGAAATAGGCTCCAGGCTCTGAGCCATCAGCCCAGAGCCTGACGCAGGGCTCGAACTCCCGGACCGCGAGATCGTGACCTGGCTGAAGTCGGATGCTTAACCGACTGCGCCACCCAGGCGACCCGCCCCTCATTAATTTTAGTTATTTGGTACTGTTTCTTGGCATGCTTAGTAATATTTGATTTGGGTCATGTTGATAAAATCATTGTATGTGAAAAACTGTAGAAGCTTTGGCTCATGTTCTTGGGTAATGTTCTCTTTCTCCAAAAAGGCAGATAGAGTACTGGCAGGTTTTGATCCCACTTTGTTAGTGCTAATCTTTTACTGGTTGCCGTTACTCCTAGAGCACAGCCCTTCTGCTGTCTCAGAGGTAAGCCTGGAGTGCTTACAAGTGTCACCCTACCTTCTCAGGCCCTGACCTATAACCTCTGAATCCCCAGCAACATAGAGCTGCTAAAACTTTTGCATAACTGTTTACCCTCATAGCTGTTGCTTTCAACTTAGGTGCGGGGAATCTTGCCTTGGAGTTGCACAGGTTAGGAACTGAAAAACACCTCAAGGGGAAATTACATGCTAAATTTTGGGCTCATTTCTCTAAGGTTCCTTCTTCCATCTCAAGTCTCAGACTCCATGGCATCTCTGAACTCCAGCTTCCTTCTTTCCAGCCCACTGGAAATGCCACAAGCCCAGCCCCCTCTTTCCACATAGTCTATTCTCCATACCTGGACTCAGCAAATGCTCTGAGGGAAAAAGCACAGGCAAATGTGGCATTGTCTAGGTACACCTACATTCTCTCCAGCAATTTTTCTCCTTTAAGGCCTGCCTGGCTTGATTTCTCCCTAATACCTTCAGTGACTTTATGTATTTTATCCAGCTTTTACATTTACTATTGACAGGAGGGTTAGTGTGGCATAAGCTACTCCATTGTGCTTAGCTGTGGAGGCTGGATATACTTACTGCTCATCCACAGATGTCCTAAAGCTCCAAGGTACTGACTGGTTTAGGTTTCATCCTTGGCCACCTGAGGGGTAACTGGTCTCTGCCTCCAGGCTTACCCCTTCCCATCCATGTTAGCATGGAGACAGAGGCCTCAAGTCAGGACAATATGAACATCAAAAAGAATATCTACAATGGATTGAAACCCATCTACTATGGATATTATAAGCCAAGAGTTTATTCTGAGTGTGAAAAATAATGATTTACTTTTGGAAGTTCTAGGGGAGTAATTCATTATTTTGAAAGCAGGTAAGAGGAGACCTTTAAACATGCTTCTCTTCTCTCTCTCTTTTTTTAATGTTTATTTTTGAGAGAGAGAGAGAGAGAGAGAGAGAGAGAGAGAGAGCAGGTGAGTGAGCTGGGGAGGGGCAAAGAGAGGGAGACACAGAATCCGAAGCAGGCTCCAGGCTCCGAGCTGGCAGCACAGAGCCCGGGTGTGGCTCACAAACCATGAGATTGTGACCTGAGCCAAAGTCAGACTCTTAACTAACTGAGCCACCCAGGTGCCCCAAAACATGTTTTTCTTTTATAAACTCTATTTCCAGTGCCACATCTTGAGCTTTCTAGGCTTCAGTGTAAGTGGGACACTGTGTTCTACAAACTGCTCCTAGCCAAATGCAATACCCCCTTTTGGGTGTTACTACTCCACAAGACACTTCAGTGGCATAGCACTCCGCTCTCACGGAGACTCCCTCCCTTGGCCTTGAGAATACTCATTGTCTGGTTCTCCTCTTGCTGATCTATTCCTCCTCCCCCTCACTCCTCAGGCCCCAGTGCCCTTCTGGGATGCTTTCTTTCTCACCCTGCAGGATCTCACCTGCCGTACTTAAACTTTCCCTTTCCCATGGGTCATAGTGGAGGAGAGGCAGCCAGTGGGCCAGAGCTGGGCCTCCAGCCACCCAAGTCTTTCCTCAGGCTGAGGCAGCTGTGTGTCTCAGGCCTTGCGCCTCCAACTGCCTGGCAGGGGAAAGGTGAGAACTGGCAGCTTGGTCCTGGGGATGCATCCTCTCACTCCCCTTTCTGGTTAAAGACAAAGCACCCACTGGCGTCTACTTAGCTGATTGGAGGCACCCTGTGGTGCTGTCACTGCATCTGGTGCCTCTACTCCTACCCAGGATTTCTCAGCCTGGGTCCTGTTTCCCTCACCCAGCTGGGTCCTCCTTAGTGAGACCACAGTAAGAAGGACATAAACCTCAATTTTCAGCCACCCTGTAATGAAACAGACGGTATTGGTATCTTAGAGATGGACTCACTTAGGGTTGGCATAAGTAGATTGTTATATCTGTCCCATGTACTATAAGAGAGCTGTAAAATGATAGCACAGGAGGGAATCTTGGTTACACGAAGGCCTGATGGTGTGTGGGAGTGCTTTCTGAATGCTATTAACTTAGTGCCTAGGCTTAAGATCCAAGGAGGGAAGATGGGAGAGATTGATTTTGGTATCCTGAAACTATACTCTCCATGGACCCAAAAAGCCAAGGTGAAATCACGAGCAGAATGTAGACCAGGGGACTGGAAGGCTTTCTTCAGGTGCATCAGAGGAGAGCTGCTGCTTACTCTGTTTTTTGCCATCAACCTTGTGGGGAGTAGAGACCACTTTGCCTTCCACCATCTCTGGGTCTGCTCCCATTTGGGGTCTAGGAACAGTCAGACTTGAGCCTCAGTGAGCTGGGTATACGAATCCTTTGTCAGTGGGCCCAGCAGCAAGAGATGGTTCCTTAGAACAAACTGCACATTCACCCACTGCCATACAGGTACTAGGGGAGAAAGAAGACAACTCAGATAAAAGGTAAATTCCATTAAAGAAATTGAAGGAGGAGGATGACAAAAAACATTTTCTGAGTCCATAATATAATTTCTCTTATAAATAATTTAGTGAATGAATTGAAGGAAGAGATGGATTTTCTGAGATACAAACTAGATTTGAGCTGTATGTCAAAACAAGCAGCAAAAAATATAAAAAATTAATCAAGAATAACAAATTGTAAGTTATTGGAATACCAGAAGGAGTAAAGGGCATCAATGATTGGGAGACAATAATGAACTAAACACTAGTAGACTATTTTCTTTTCTTTTCTTTTCTTTTCTTTTCTTTTCTTTTCTTTTCTTTTCTTTTCTTTCCTTTTCTTCTTCTTTCTTTCTTTCTTTCTTTCTTTCTTTCTTTCTTTCTTTCTCTTTCTTCTTTCTTTCTTTCTTTGTTTCTTTGTTTCTTTCTTTCTTTCTTTCTTTCTTTCTTTCTTTCTTTCTTTCTTTCTTTCACTTATTTCCAAGTCTTTATTTAAATTCAGGTTAGTTAGCATATAGTGTAGTATTGGTTTCAGGGTAGAATTTACTGATTCATCACTTACATATAACACCCAGTGCTCATCCCAACAAGTACCCTCCTTAATGCCCATCAACCATTTAGCCCATTCCTCCCCCACATCCCCTCCACTAACCCTCAGTTTGTTCTCTATAGGTGAGAGTCTCTTATGATTTGCCTCCCTCTCTGTTTTTATTTTATTTTTCATTCCCTTCCCCTATGTTTTGTTTCTTACATTCCACATATGAGTGAAATCATATGGTATTTTTCTTTTTCTGACTGACTTATTTCGCTTGGCATAATACACTCTAGTTCTATCCATGTCATTGCAAATGACTAGTATCCAAAATCTATAAAGAATTTATCAAACTCAACACCCCAAAAATAAATAATCTAGTTAAGAAATGGGCAGAAGACATGAACAGACATTTCTCCAAAGAAGACATACAAATGGCTAAAAGGTTCATGAAAAGACATTCAACATCACTCATCATCAGGGAAATACAAATCAAAACCAGAATGAGATACCACCAGTAAGAATGGCTGAAATTAACAACTCAGGAAACAACAGATATTGGCAAGTATGCAGAGAAAGGAGAACCCTCTTACACTGTTGGTGAAAGTGCAAACTAGTGCAGCCACTCTGGAAAATCACGTGGAGGTTCCTCAAAAAGTTAAAAATAGAATTACCCTATGATCCAGTATTGCACTATTAGGTATTTATCTAAAGGACACAAAGATACTGATCCAAAGGGGCACACACACCCCAATGTTTATGGCAGCACTGTCAACAATAGCCAAATTATGGAAAGAACTAAAATGTCCATTGACTGATGATGCATGGATAAAGAAGATATCAGCTATCAAAAAGAATGAAATAGTAGAATATTCCTTGAGATGTTATAAAAGGCTCAGGGTGTTTCAGGCTAGATCATACTTTCTCAACAGGGGTGAAATCACCCCTAAGGAGGGAAAATGATTTTGGGGGCTGGCGGTGGTGGTGGTGGGAAAAAAAAATCTCACTCTTTTTATGTATAAAGTCTAGATACAGTACATAAGCCAATCTGTGATTTATCTGTGCTATTAAAATCTCACAGAAGAATTTGGAAAAAATGTCTAAAAAGACTGATTAGGTAGGTGATAAAGAATGAAAGATTGAGAAGTACTGGAATAGACTGATGAGAAAGGAATACTCTGGTAAAGATTTTTAATTCTAAGGAGCAAGAGAAAACCATTACACATATCACTTATGTGAACCAGAACAAAATGGGAGTGGAGGAATGGGAAGAAAAGCAAGAAAACAGAGGCAGTGAAGGTTGAGTTAAATATTTAAATAATTTATTATAAAGTCAAATGGAAAAAGGTGAGGCTTCAGGGAGAGTCCATTCTAAGTTACAGGGACTCAGAAATCAAAAGGGCTATCTCCAAAATAAATTAGATTAAGACCATTGAATTAGAATTAACTTAATGTCTCAGCAAAATCAGGGAGTTAGGAATAGGGTCAGTGAAAAAGAATTAAGAGATTTATAAAACTTTTTTTCAAATAATAATAGGGAAATATGATCTAATTAGGAAGGGCAGGGAAAGTGCAGGTAACCATTTAATGGAATGGAAAATCAAGATAGAACTTCCAAATTAATAAGGGTGGACTGGAGTATATAACAACTTGATAAAAATCATAAAAATAACAAAAATCAAGGGCAGAAACAAAAATGTAAAATAAATAAAACTCAAGGAATGAAGTACAATAGTCCTTACATCAAATGTGTATGGACTAAATTCTGGGAATAAATAAATTTTGAAAAGTAAAGGCTTCATGGGCAAAGGAATGGCAAAAATTAGCAAATAAAATTAGAATCACAATGCATTCCATACCCTGGAGATTCTGATTTAATTGGTCTGGGATGTGCTCCAGGAGTTGATTATATCTCTATCTATTATCTGTCTGTGTATCTACCTGTCTATCTATTTATCTACCTATCTATCTCTTAAAATTTTATGTGTGCAATACAGTATTGTTCATTATAGGCACAATGTTATACAGAATATCTTTAGAATTTAATCATTTTGGGGCACCTGGGTGGCTTAGTCAGTTAAGTATCTGACTTCGGCTCAGGTCGTGGTCTCTCGGTTCATGAGTTTGAGCCCTGTCCATGCTCTCTCTCTCTCTCTCTCTCTCTCTCTCAAAAATAAATATAAAAACATTTAAAAAATTAAAAAAAGAGCTTAATCATCTTGCATAACTGAAATTTTATATCCATTTCTTCCAACCCCTAGTGACTGCCATCTACTCTCCTCTTCTGTGTGTTCTGTCTCTCTCTCTCTCTCTCTCTCTCTCTCTCTCTCTCTCTCTCTCGGGTGCAAGTGAGCAAGGGGCAGAGAGAGAGAGAGAAAGAGGGGGAAGTGGGGCTCATCCGGGGCTCATGTTTTATCTGAAGCGGGGCTCGTGCTTACCCAAAGTGGGGCTCAAGCTCACCTAATGTGGGACTCGAACTCCCCAACTGTGAGATCATGACCTGAGCCAAAGTCAGATGCTTAACGACTGAGCCACCCAGGCACCCCTGTGTGTTCTCTTTTTATATGAATTACAAAATTTAAGCAAAAAAATGGTTTGATAAAATTGGTCTTTTTGATGGTTTGAAACATGGGATCTATGTTGGTAAGGTCTTTGAGATGTCTTTAATTCACTAGCCGGATTTGTGCTGACTCAAAAAGCCATTGCAATACAATACTCTTAGTTGACATTTATAGCTATAATAAGATTTCCTTTAAAAAACATTTTACTGAGGTATGAATGATATACAAAAAGCTGTACATATTTAGTGTATACAACTTGGTGGGTTTGGAGATAAATATACGTTGAGAAACCATCACCACAATCTTTGCCATGAACATATCCATTTCCTCCAGAAGTTTCTTTCCTTCCTTCCTTTATCCTATCCCTTCTCTCTAATTAAATACAAAACTCAACCAACAGGGCTAACTCCAGATTTAAAAGTGCTCCCTCTAGCAACACCCTTGTCAAGAGAATTAGAAGCACAAGTGATTTAATCATCCAACTGTTCTAATGATCATGTTATGCTTAGCACGATTAGATGGCACTCCATCTGATCATATTCAGTCAGTCAAGGAATCCTGTTTGTCTCCACCCACTCCTTAAAGGTAACTGAACACAAACCCTGTTCCTGTTCTGGGGCACTTTGCTAGTTGGAAGAGCTTCCATCAATTCTTGATTTTACTTGCAAACCATTATTTTAAGAATATCAAATACAGAAAATGCTACGTGGTGACTCCTACTATATTATCAGCAGGGATGTTGTCCAGCATGTGATTTGTTTGTACTGGTGAACGACTTGATGAATTTTTAGGCAAAACGATGTACAATCCTCCTATGATTTACACAATGGCATTTCTAGAAAGTCCAAATGCACATTAACGTGCAAGGATACTTATATGTAGAACTGAATTGGTTGTACCTTCAAAATCTGAAAACATATTTTCCACCCATATTCATGACCAGTTCATGGCAGAGCAGTGACATGCTTATAGTTAGCCTGCTTGATGTAGTCACTGTCAACCTCAGCCCTCATTCACCATGTAAACCAACAGGGCGAACTGCGGGTTTCACATGGCTGTGCTGGGTGGTCACATCCTTTTTGGGATCCAGTGGTTTAGTTGATGCCAGGAGCACATGGCTGTCGTGATGAGGTTATGGGTCTCAGGATCGGATGGCACTGCACCTGATGAAACCAATTCCATCAGGAAGTTCTAGAAGTCTCCGCCCGCTCTGTGGGGGTGATGGACTATAAGCTCGGTGCCTATTCTCGAACACTGTGCTGGTTGGAAGAGTAGAAACCAGGTGGACACCCACAGTGTTCTGGCAGCCCCCGAAGCCCCCAGGGGCCGCCATCATGCCCCCGTCAGCTCTCGGGGTGGCCGTGGTGTGCATGATCAACATGAACAGGAGCATGGAAGCCCACAGTATCCTCCAGAAGAGAGGGTTCAGCGTGCGCTCTTTTGGAGCCATATCTCCGTTGAGGCTCCCAGGACCCACACGCTGTCGTCTGCATCCCATGAGGTACGATTTCTCCACGAGGTACATGCACATGTATGACGACCTCTCCAGGAAAGACCCGGAATGCTACCACGGCAACGGAATCCTGCGCATCTTGGAGAGGAAGGAGAGAATCAAGCCTCACCCAGAAAGGTTTCAGGAGTGCAGCGACTCCTTCGAAGTCATTTTCACCTGCGAGGAGAGGGTATATGACCGAGTGGTGCAAGAGCTGTGTGCCAGGGAGCAGGTGACCTTCCGGGCTGTGCACGTGGTGGACATGGACATCGAGGACACCTTGGAGGAGGCCACCTTCCGGGCGTTCCTCATCTGTGAGCTGTGCCAGAGCTTCCAGCAGGCAGACGACATGGAAGACAGTCTGGATCAGCTGCTGCAGGCAGCAGAGGAGAAAACAGGAAAGAGCATTCTTCACACGGTCTGCTTTTACTGACGGTCATGGCTGGATTTGGTCCCTTGCTCATTAAGAACTTGTGCGTGGGGGTTCGGATTCGTCTGTATTTTCTGTGAGAATAGGTTTTAACTCCTTTTTCATGAACTTCTGTTTGTATGATTTTTAGGTATATACCACTGGGGAATAGATATGAGCAAGAAAAAGCATTTTTTGGGAGTCGGGGACAAGGCGTAATAGTTATGGAAACAGTCCAAACTTGGGCATATGTTCTAGGTACTTGGTGCACAAGAAGTAATTCAGCGCCAGTGTGGATCTGTGAGGAAGTTGCTGTCATGGCCTGTGTTTTGCAGATGAGCAAGTCAAAGTTTATAATGGAGTGCTGGACAAGTGATTTGTTGAAGGATATTCAGCAAACAAACAATATGGTCTGGGCCATCACTGTTTCCCCAGCCTTCTTTCTGGAGGCTCTGGGGGAGAATTAATTTCCTTGCCTTTTCTAACTTCTAGAAACCACCCACCCATGTTCCTTGGCTCAAGGTCCCCTTCTACCACCTTCAGAGTCAGCCATGTCAAGTTGGATCATTTCACATGACATCATTTCTGCCTCCCTCTTTCACATTTAAGGACCCTTATAATTACACTGGGCTCACCCAGAAAATTCAGATTGATCTCCCAGTTTAAAATTTTTTTTTTCAACATTTATTTATTTTTGGGACAGAGAGAGACAGAGCATGAACGGCGGAGGGGCAGAGAGAGAGGGAGACACAGAATTGGAAACAGGCTCCAGGCTCCGAGCCATCAGCCCAGAGCCTGACGCGGGGCTCGAACCCACGGACCGCGAGATCGTGACCTGGCTGAAGTCGGACGCCCAACCGACTGCGCCACCCAGGCGCCCTTGATCTCCCAGTTTTAAGGTCAGCGGTGTTAAAAAGAATGCCACAGGCCCAAGGTGGTGTTGCTTGCACCCTGGAATGCAAACCAAGACTTAATTGAAATTTTCAATTTCTCCAGGAGTAGACTTATAAATCGGTCTGGAATTTTGTACTCAGTACGAATGGGATAATCTGTTATGTGGGTCCTCTCCATCTCCCAAAGGAAGATGAGGTCATTCACCTAATAAGACTCCCTCCCAAACTGGAGAGTGTGATGCTAAGTGAAATAAGCCATACAGAGAAAGACAGATACCATATGGTTTCACTCTTATGTGGATCCTGAGAAACTTAACAGAAACCCATGGGGGAGGGGGAGGAAAAAAAAAAAGAGGTTAGAGTGGGAGAGAGCCAAAGCATAAGAGACTGTTAAAAAACTGAGAACAAGGGGTGCCTGGGTGGCTCAGTTGGTTAAGCGGCCGACTTCGGCTCAGGCCATGATCTCGCGGTCTGTGAGTTTGAGCCCCGCGTCGGGCTCTGTGCTGACAGGTCAGAGCCTGGAGCCTGTTTCGGATTCTGTGTCTCCCTCTCTCTGACCCTCCCCCGTTCATGCTCTGTCTCTCTCGTCTCAAAAATAAATAAACGTTAAAAAAAAAATTAAAAAAAAAAACAACAAAAAACTGAGAACAAACTGAGGGTTGATGGGGGGTGGGAGGGAGGGGAGGGTGGGTGATGGGTATTGAGGAGGGCACCTTTTGGGATGAGCACTGGGTGTTGTATGGAAACCAATTTGACAATAAATTTCTATATTGGAAAAAAAAATAAGACTCCCTCCCATTCCCATTGAGGGAAGGGGACCTTGCCTGAAACAGTTGTTTCTTTTATTTTGCTAATAACTTTTTGCCTCATTGTCCTTCCTATAAAAACCTTGCATGTGTATAACTCCTTGGACCTTCCTTCTACTCTGTACATGGGATGCTACATAATTCATGAATTGAGTAATAAAGCCAATTAGATCTTTACAATGTAGTGGTTTGAATTTTTGTTATTTAACAGTAGATTAGGAAACTTAATCCCATCTGTACATATTACTTTTAAAGTGTACCGCTTACAAAATTTGAGAGTGTTGCCTCTGGAAATAGAATGGAATGAAACAATTAGAGGTCTCTCAGCCGTAGCAATCTCTTACTCGACACATCCCCAAAGGCAAGGGAATTAAAAGCAAAAGTGAATTACTGGGACCTTATGAAGATAAAAAGCTTCTGCACAGCAAAGGAAACAACCAACAAAACTAAAAGGCAACCAACGGAATGGGAAAAGATATTCGCAAATGACATATCAGACAAAGGGCTAGTATCCAAAATCTATAAAGAGCTCACCAAACTCCACACCCGAAAAACAAATAACCCAGTGAAGAAATGGGCAGAAAACATGAATAGACACTTCTCTAAAGAAGACATCCGGATGGCCAACAGGCACATGAAAAGATGTTCAGCGTCGCTCCTTATCAGGGAAATACAAATCAAAACCACACTCAGGTATCACCTCACGCCAGTCAGAGTGGCCAAAATGAACAAATCAGGAGACTATAGATGCTGGAGAGGATGTGGAGAAACGGGAACCCTCTTGCACTGTTGGTGGGAATGCAAATTGGTGCAGCCACTCTGGAAAGCAGTGTGGAGGTTCCTCAGAAAATTAAAAATAGACCTACCCTATGACCCAGCAATAGCACTGCTAGGAATTTACCCAAGGGATACAGGAGTACTGATGCATAGGGCCACTTGTACCCCAATGTTCATAGCAGCACTCTCAACAATAGCCAAATTATGGAAAAAGCCTAAATGTCCATCAACTGATGAATGGATAAAGAAATTGTGGTTTATATACACAATGGAATATTACGTGGCAATGAGAAAAAATGAAATATGGCCTTTTGTAGCAACGTGGATGGAACTGGAGAGTGTGATGCTAAGTGAAATAAGCCATACAGAGAAAGACAGATACCATATGGTTTCACTCTTAGGTGGATCCTGAGAAACTTAACGGGAACCCATGGGGGAGGGGAAGGAAAAAAAAAAAAAGAGGTTAGAATGGGAGAGAGCCAAAGCATAAGAGACTGTTAAAAACTGAGAACAAACTGAGGGTTGATGGGGGGTGGGAGGGAGGAGAGGGTGGGTGATGGGTATTGAGGAGGGCACCTTTTGGGATGAGCACTGGGTGTTGTATGGAAACCAATTTGTCAATAAATTTCATAAAAAAAAATTAAAAAAAAAATAATTAAAAAAAAAACAATTAGAGGTCTCTAGGAAAGTAAACATGGAAGTCTCTTCACTGGCATAAATTATGAGGAGCCCTTTGGATTTCATTAAACACACAAACAAAACGTAGTGTGTTAGAATTAGAAGTATAGGCTATGTATCACTTGTTAAAGAAACAATTTCCTTTTGCTTATTTTGAGTGCTATATTAATTATAAGGGTTTTTTCTTTAGATTTTTTAAATGTTTATTCATTTTTTGAGAGAGAAATGGGGGGAGGGGCAGAGAGAGAGGGAGACGCAGAACCTGAAGTAGCTCCAGGCTCTGAGCTGTTAGCACAGAGCCTGACACGGGGCTTGACTATTGGGCTTAACAATCCTGCATCAATGTCCACTTAGTTCTTAGTCCAACTGGTATACCTTGAAGGGTAGAAAAGAATTTTTCCTTCCTTTCACTAATAAGTTTTTAGAAGAGCATGAAATATGGGGAACTAGCTATGATAATATACTTATATGTATTTATATCAAAAGACACATTTTTCTGAAGGTGGGATTATTTTCTTCTTCCTGTCTTTGTTATATGATTAAAAACAATAATGTACAAGATTGGTTTTATAATCAGTTAGAATATAAAGTTATTTCCAAGTTGAAAAAAGTTCCCACCCTACAGTCAGGATGAGCAAAACCAAATAAAATTACTTATAAAAGAATATAAAGAAAGCAGGAGAATTTTTTCTTCTAGCAATCATAAATGTGGATTTTTGGTGACCAAGCATTACTAGGTGGCAAATGAAATAAAAATGGGTCACAAATGTCAAGAATCATAGGTGATCTACAAATTGTGCATGGACATTTAGGAACCCTTAGGAAAAATGAAAACTCATTGTGACTCCAGATTTTGAATCTCGGAGTGCCTGGGTGGCTCAATTGGTTAAGCTTCCAACTCTTGGTTTCAGTTCAGGTTATGACCTCATGGTTCATGAATATGAGCCCTGAGTCAGGCTCGGAGCTGATAGAGAGTAGCCTGCCTGGGATTCTCTCTCTGTCTCTGTCTCTCTCTCTCTCTGCCTGTTACCCACTCTCTCTCTTTCTCTTAAGATAAATAAACTTAAAACAAAAACAAAATATGAATCTCATGACCAATCCTGGGATGAATATAACTGCAACATCATCCTTCACATGAAAAAAAAAAATTGAAAGTCATCTTTGCATATTGCATGTATTCATATTGAAGATTGAAAATAAGTTTACTATCCATTAATTTAATTACATTAAAAAATTTTAATGTTTATTTTTGAGACAGCAAGAGAGGGAGACACAGAATCTGAAGCAGGCTCCAGTCTCTGAGCTGTCAGCACAGAGTCTGACACAGGGCACAAACCCATGAACTGTGAGATCATGACCTGAGCTGAAGTTGACGCTTAACCAACAAGCCACCCAGGCAACCCTAATTTAATTATATTTAATGCCAGTGAAGGGATTAAAAGAGGCCTGTAGCAATGCTGGTTTAGCTGGGAAAGCTTTTTTTAGTGAAACATCATAAGTGTGAACACTCAATGTGGGATGGAGATCCAAGCAGGTGGGAGGAGTGTGAGAGAAAATAGTCAGGAGAAGGCTAGGGAGAGGGAATGGCACTTAGGGATCTGGGATCCAGGCCATGTGGAAGAGGGCAAGGGTGATGGAGACAGCTGTGTCCCTGGGGTCCTGATGTAACTACCTCCCTCAAGAGGTCTCATGAAAGAATATAAACAGCCCAATGCCCAGCTCCTCAACAAGCTGAATGTCATCTCCAAAGAGCTGGTGAGTGAATTAGATGTGTGTGTGGAAGGGAAGATTCCAAGATCAAGATAAGGATTGGACTGGTGTTATGTTCCGAGCAGGCCAGACGAGACAGGACTCTCATGCACTAAGAATGGTAAAAGACCAGAAACACCAATCTGTCTGGTTAGAGCAGACGTGGAGAGGAGGTCTGGGAAGCTATATAGGCAGGTGAGGTTAATGAAGGGTGCTAAATAAAGAGAAGTAATCAATATATGGCAAGTGCTGTAGTGAATTGACTAAACATGAGAAAACAGAAATGAGATAGACTTACTTCAAATCTTTCTTGGCAAACAAGACAAGAGCCCAGAGAATGACTGGGATCTCTGCTGGGCTTCCCAAATCATAGTATGGGAAGTAGATCAGGACACCTCAGGCAGGTGTGAGAAGGGAACTATGGGAGAGCAGCATTGAGTGGGACATTTAGGATGAACCAAACAGGCAAACCAAACAGGCAAATTCTCAACCTCTGAGCCACCTGGCTTCTCTCTTTGGCTCCAATTAATAAAATGTCTTCTGCTTCTCCCTTTCCCCAAATCCATGACCATCATTGGCTTCCATAATATGCCCCCCTCTCCAGCTCTGCCTTTGTTGATTTATGTCTTCCATGGCCTCTTCCTTCTTGCCATTTTTCTCCTTTCCTTTCACAATCAGGTATGTGGGGTACATACCTGCCCTCAAATACCTCTGATGCCACCCCACTGGTTTTCCTGCAGGAGATCAGCTGCCCTCACCAGAGAGAACTTTCTCATAGAGCAGCCATATGCTCTATAGGAGACAGTGCCCTGACCTAGGCCCGCTGAGTGGACTCCTTTGATTGGTGACTCTGATAGCAAACACTTTCTCCCAGCACCTGAAGGGTGGAAATTTGAGATGATTTTTTCCCCCCCAGAATGAAAAATCAGGGGCACCAAGAGGGTAACTGGAGTGGAAGAAATAATGTTCATGAACATAAGATATACCTTAGCTACTAAGTTAGATATTTTAAACTACCCCTTCACTAGGGGGAATTAACATTTATCTCTAGTTCTTCAACCTATCTGCTTATGAAGTTGATTTTCTCTGAAACCATGAGCACAGATCTCAGGCAAATTCCCATTTTTTTCTATTTCCCCAGTTTGTAATATGGTGTCTAAAAAATAGTTACTGCTTCCTAAATGACTGAGTGAATGAATGAATGTACACTAAGAACTAATTGATAAAATTTCCACTTTTCATTATTCCAAATATTATGGACATCCTTTCCCAACAATAATGCCTTATTTTCCAAATTCAATCATTTCTAAACTTAGTTTCTTAAGTTGTGAACATGAGCAGTGCCTCATTCAGGTACACACAGGTTCTGTCAATGTTACTTCTTAAAGGTCTGTTGACTCTCGTCACAAGTGAGCCAACTGAATGTGGTGAAGTCAGAGAGATATCAAATCTCATTTTCATCAATTAGGCCAAATCTGCCTGTATAAACACCTACCCTACTTTCTTCAGTATTCCCTATGCAAAGCTACCTGGAGCTGAATAAACACTGTTCAGTGAACAGGCTATGTTTTGATTTGAATACCCACATTTTCTTGTTTCCCTCCTTTTTCATTCTTTTCCTTATGTTAAACTACCTATCAAAAGGTCAAGTTCAAGTTCAAGAAACACCTTATTTACAGCCTTTTCAGATACATATAATGATTTCCTTTGTATATTCATAATCCTCTGATTGAGGGAAAATACAATAATTTGTTTTATTTGATTAGCTGGGGATATATACATGTCAATTAGACTATTACTTATTGAGGTAGAGAACATGTCCTATTGACTTTTTATGTTTCTTATTGTTTGCATGTTCAGAGAAGATGAAGAGTATGCGATATGCCAAAAGCTCCTTGTGACTTCACAAGGAATATTACAAGAAAATCTGTATTTTCATTTCTGTCAATGAATCAAAGGTGATGTCTCTGGTAGTCTCCACAGGTATGATATCCTTAAACCACACTGGTATTAGCCACACAATCTTCCACTTCCTGGGCATCCCTGGGCTAGAGGACCAGCATGTGTGGATTTCCATCCCCTTCTTCATTTCCTATGTCATTGCCCTGCTTGGGAACAGCCTGCTCATCTGCATTATCCTCACAAAGCACAGCCTCCACGAACCCATGTACCTCTTCCTCTGCATGCTGGCCGGAGCAGACGTTGTCCTCTCCACGTGCACAGTACCTCAGGCCTTGGCCATCTTCTGGTTCCGTGCTGGGGAGATCTCCCTGGATCGATGCATCACTCAGTTCTTCATTATCCACTGCACTTTCATCTCTGAGTCAGGGATCTTGCTGGTGATGGCGTTTGACCGCTACATTGCCATATGCTACCCACTGAGATACACCACTATTCTTACACATGCACTCATTGGGAAAATCGGTGTGACCATCTTCCTGAGAAGTTTTTGTATGATCTTCCCCATAATATTTCTTTTGAAAAGATTGACTTTCTGCCAAAATAAGATTATTCCACACACCTATTGTGAACACATTGGCTTGGCCAAATATGCTTGTAATGACATTAGTGTGAACATCTGGTATGGACTTTTTGTCATCGTGTCTACAGTGGTCTCAGATGTCCTGTTAATTTTTGTTTCATATCTGCTGATTCTCCATGCTGTCTTCCACATGCCTTCACGAGATGCTCGCCACAAAGCTCTCAACACATGTGGCTCCCATGTCTGCATCATTGTCCTCTTTTATGGCCCTGCGATCTTCACAACCCTTACTCAGCGGTTTGGACGCCACATTCCACCTCATATTCACATATTATTGGCTAATGTCTGCATTCTGGTTCCACCTATGCTGAATCCCATCATTTATGGGATTAAGACCAAGCAAATCCGAGAGCAGGTGGTTCACATATTTTTTCCAAAGCAGAAATGACTTTGGAAGAGGAACAGTATTTTCAGCACCTCTAGTTCTCCATGATGTGGTCTGATGAAGCAGTGGGTGGAAACACTAATGGCAAGCTGAACTACTAGGAAGTAGCCTAGTGAATTCTGTTTATGGGGCAGGTTCACCAGGGAGGTGAGAGGACTTAACATCTTCTGTCAAAGCAACAGAGAGAGCCATGCCATGTTTGACTGAACAGGCTACCTCCTGAACAGAGCCTGTGGCTGGACATATGAATTTCCAGAGTCATGTATCCTTATGTCACTAGTCTGATTTTTGGTTATAGATGAAATTGTTGGGAAGGAAAAATTCTTTCTCTGCCCTTGAAGGTGTTCCAGCTGGAGTAAGAATTAAGTCGACTTGAGTTAGTTAACAGAAGAAAAAAAGTAAGTTTTATTATGTGTGCACAGAAGCCCAATAATGAAATTGAGACCTAAAGAAATGACAAAGGCAGGTAGTTTTTATACTTTTTAGACAAAGGGACAATACATCTGTGAAGAATTGACAGTATAAAGAAAACAGGTATTTGGGAGCTTAAATTAGTAGGGAATTCTAAGCAGAACTAAGGCTGAGGTAGTAGATTAGAAAAGGAGAACAAAGATTTGTTTCTACAGTGTTCTCAAATTTAAAATACCTTTCTCTGGTGATAAGGATGTCTTTGTACTTCTTGGTACTGGGAGGATATTTTTCACATGGATGATTTGTTTTCTACTTTCAGGGGGACAGATAAGGGTCTGAGTGTCCTTGCATTGACTGTTTCTTAAGTAGTTTTTATTGAAAATAGTTAATGTGCCAAAGTGGCACATTTTGGGGCACCCTCCCTTGGCCCCTATAAAAAGAGGGTATTGCTCTGGTCTTGGAAGTTGTTAAATTATTCCTCACTGAATTCATGTCCTCTGAGACATCTTGTGATATCCCTGGACAATCACATACAAACGGCCCAATGTTTCAGTTATGCAGGATAAAAGACTTCTGGAGATCTTATGGACAGCATGGTGATGAGAGTTAATACTTCATTGCATAGGGGCACCTGGTTAGGTGTCTGACTCTTGATTTCGGTGCAGGTCATGATCTCATGGGTTTGTGAGTTTGAGTTCCACATTGGCCTCTATGCTGACAGCGTGGAACCTGCTTGAGATTCTCTCTCTGTCTCTTTCTCAAAATAAATAAATAAATAAATAAATTAATTAATTAATTTAAAAAACCTATTGCATATTTGGTATTTGCTAAGAGATTTGACTTTAAGTGTTCTCATCCCCCTCACTCAAATTGCAGCTATGAAAGGTGAATGATATGTTAATTAGCTTGATTGTGGCAATCACTCACACATAATGTATACATATGTCAAAATATCACATTGTATACCTTAAATATATAAATTTTTACCTCTCAATTATACTTTAATAAAGCAGGAAAAAAGAACTCATCTCAAATATGACAATTAGATTTGTTAAATATTTGGTATGCATCTGTCCATATTTTTCTGTATGTATCTTTATGTATCTGTAAAAATAATAAAAAAATATAAACATACTCATAAATATAGACAGACACATATGTAGTTGTATGTTTGGAAAAGGTGGAATATTGGGACTCCTAAATGGCTCAGTGGGGTAAGTGTCCAACTTTGGCTCAGGTCATGATCTCACTGCTCATGGGTTTAAGCCCTGTGTCAGGCTCTGGGCTGACAGCTCAGAGCCTGGAGCCTGCTTCGGATTCTGTGTCTGCCTCTCTCTCTCTGCCCTTCCCTCACTTGTGCTCTCCCTCTCACTCAAAAATAAATAAATAAACATTAAAAAAGGAAAAGGTGGAATATTAACTATAGCAGTCTATAAGATACCATCACTTAACTTGTTCATGACCTACATCAGTAAGTTGTGAAAGGGCCATTGGTAAGTATTAATCCCTAAAAAGGGAAAAGAAATTGTTTGTAGAACACTGGTCACAGACACTGGAAATTGTCTTCCTACTCTTGACCAGGGATAATCCTACTGATATGACATTGACTCTTGGCCAGAGGAAATGGGGGGACCCTGTGATGCTCTAGAGAGCTGGCCTATTACAGCCAACACTTGAATAGTGGAACCACAACATGTGTTTTTACCAGTTACATTTATAGCAGCATGTTATTTTGGAAGGTAGAATAGAGTCTGTGCTAGACACAGGAGCCATTGCATGAGCCCAAGATGAGACCATTATTTTTGAAATGATGGATGTAATGGTGTACTGGAAAGACATTCCACAGAGATGGAGTCAAAACAACTCCTCAAACCCTCTTTGTATGAAACACAAATGCCTGAAAAGCACAGGCATGGATGTGAACTCATGCTGAGATTGCCATCCTGAGTAGCAGCAAGTAAATGTTTGCTTTAAGAAGTTATTTCCCAGGATGCCTGGGTGGCTCAGTTGGTTGAGCATCCAACTCTTGAATTTTGGTTCAGGTCATGATCCCAGGGTTGTGGGACCAAGTGCTGCATCAGGCTCTGCACTGAATGTGGAGCCTGCTTGAGATTCTTTCTCTCTCCCCCTCTGTCCCTATCTCCCGCTCACACTTTTTTTCTCTCTCTCTCTCTAAAAAAAAGAAAAAAGAAGTTGTTTCCCGTGTGTATTTTCCCTTCACTTACTCTGGGTCTTCGATTCCATAGTGCAGCCTGAATGCTCCTCACAAAAGCCAAATGTCATCCCATCTCCTTCCCCTCCAACTTGCTTAAAAAAAAAAATACTAGGCACTACCACCACTGTAAGCTATTGAATGAGTTACTTGTATAAATGGATCCAAGTCATTTATATAAGAACACTCTTAGGATTAAAACATATTTAGGTATACATTGTTCAATAAACACACATTAAACAAACAAAAGTTTGTAAATAAAAGAATAACTCAACAAACATTAAATCATGCCCACTATGAATTACCAGGACTAAGCTAAGGCCTGGAGATAATCAGTATCACAGTCCCCTTTCTTAGGGAGTCCATAAACTAGAGTTGACAAAAATTAAGGGATTAAAACACAATGTGATAAATAATGTAGAGAGCACTGTGGGATAGGGTAGGACAGTCACTTCTATGAGAAGTGCGAGTCTCCCAACTGTGAGAGAGATAACTCTTCCTGCTTATTCCTGTGCTGAATGTGGACAAGTACCTAGAATTAGCCAGGTCAAGGGCTTGACAATAGGAAGTGGCCAATCTGAATAGTGGCAAGGTGAGGAAAGCAGTGTATGGAAGAGGAGGGGCAAGAGACATTCCTGAAGAGATAGGAAGGAGGAGAGCAGGAAAGCCTTCAATATTGTAGGGAAGCAGCAATTTCCTCTGCCAGTCAAGGTCTTTCAACTGGACTAAGAATTAACTTGACAAGAGATAGATTAACAGGAAAAAAATCTGAAGTTTTATTATATGTGTACAGAGGCCAAGTAATGAAATTGAGACCTCAGTAAATAACTAAGGCAGGTAGTTTTTATACTTTTAAACAAAGACAATATATTTGTGAGGAGTTAACAGGACAAAGAAAACTTTGGGAGCTTCAATTTGGAAGGAATTTGAAACAGAACTTGGGCTGGGAGGTTAATTAGTAAAATGTAACAAGGGTTGTTTATATAGACTTCTCAGCTCAAATTCCCACCTCTAGTGATAAGGATGTCTCTTTACCCTCTGGTACAGGAAAGGTATCTTTCACATGCAAGATTGATTTATTATTTCCTGGAAGCAAGGGGTGGTGGTGGTGATGTCAGCATGTTCTTTTGCATTGGCTGTTCTCAAGTAAATTTTACTTAAAATCATCAATGTGCCAAAGTGGTGCATTTTGGAGCGGCCTGCCCTTGGCCACTACAATAAGGAGTTCAAAACATGCCATCCCAGCATATACCACTGTGGAATACTGATTATTTTGAGCTTAAGGTGCTCAAGAAACAGAAGATACAACAAGAATTCTCTGAATTACCGCTTCCTACCTAAAAAGTAGCTATATAATTTCCCTTGAGAAAAGTGCCCTTTCTGTTCCAGAAAGGGAAGAACATTGTCATTCCCAGAGACTGGGAATCCATGCTGAAATGGATCTGTACAAACTTACTAAAAAAACCCTTATATTCTGCCACTTCCTGTATCCCTTCCCCAGATAGCTTTTAGTCACATCACCACATTTCCTGCCCCCAGCCCAAACCCTTTGTCTTCCCATTCCTTTTCTTTTTTCTTTTCTTTTCTTTTCTTTTCTTTTCTTTTCTTTTCTTTTCTTTTCTTTTCTTTTCTTTTCTTCTTTCCTTTTCTTTATTTCTTCTTTGTTATTTTATTTTATTATTTTTAAATTTACATCAAAGTTAGCATAGAGTGCAACAATGATTTCAGGGGTAGATTCCTTAATGCTCGAACCAACTTCTGGTTTAATTGATTTGTTCTACTGTTTTTTTTGGTTTCACTAACATTAATTTCTGCTCTAATCTTTATTATTTCCTGTCTTCTGCTGGTGTTGGGTTTTATTTGCTGTTCTTTTTCCAGCTCTTAAGGTGTAAGGTTAGGTTGTGTATCTGAGACCTTTCTTCCTTCTTTAGGAAGGACTGGATTGCTATATACTTTCCTCTTATGACTGCTTTGTTGCATCCCAGAGGTTTTGGGTTGTGGTGTTATCATTTTCATTGGCTTCCATGTACTTTTTAACTTCCTCTTTAACTTCTTGGTTGACCCATTCATTCTTTAGTAGGATGTTCTTCAGTCTCCAAGTATGTGTTACCTTTCCAAATGTTTTCTTGTGTTTGATTTTGAGTTTCATAGCGTTGTGGTCTGAAAATATGCATGGTATGATCTTGATCTTTTTGTACTTGTTGAGGGTTGATTTGTGTCCAGTATGTGGTCTATTTTGGAGAACGTTCCATGTGCACTGGAGAAGAATGTATATTCCACTGCTTTAGGATGAGATGTTCTGAATATATCTGTGTATATATATATATATATATATATAGCCATTGTTTCCTTGTCGATTTTCTGTTTAGATGATCTGTCCATTGTTGTAAGTGGGGTGTTGAAGTCCCCTATTATTATGGTGTTATTATCAATGAGTTTCCTTATATTTGTGATTAATTGATTTATATATTTGGGTGCTCTCACATTTGGTGCATAAATGTTTACAATTGTTATGTCTTCTTGGTGGATATACCCCTTAATTATAATATAATGCCTCTCTTCATCTCTTGTTACAATCTTTAAAGTCTAGATTGTCTG
Source organism: Prionailurus bengalensis (assembly GCF_016509475.1). NCBI lineage: Eukaryota > Metazoa > Chordata > Mammalia > Carnivora > Felidae > Prionailurus > Prionailurus bengalensis. The sequence continues at coordinate 60,418,823 of NC_057346.1, forward strand.
ATATAAGTATGGCTACTCTGGCTTTCTTTTGTTGACCATTAGCATGATAGATGGTTTACATCCCCTTACTTTCAACCTGAAGGTGTCTTTAGGTCTAAAGTGGGTCTCTTGTAAACAGCATATAGGTGGATCTTGTTTTCTTATCCATTCTGTTACCCAATGTCTTTTGATTGGAGCATTGAGTCCATTGACCTTTACAGTGAGTACTGAAAGATATGAATTTATTGCCATTATGATGCTTGTAGAGTTGGAGTTTCTGGTGGTGTTCTCTGGTACTTTCTAGTCTTTGTTGCTTTTGGTATGTATGTATGTATGTATGTATGTATGTATTTTTTTCATCTTTTCTCCCCTCAGAGAGTCCCCATTAAAATTTCTTGCAGGGCTGGTTTAGTGGTCACAAACTCCATTAATTTTTGTTTGTCTGGGAAACGTTTTATCTCTCCTTCTATTTTGAATTACAGCCTTGCTGGATACAGAATTCTTGGCTGCATATGTTTCTGATTAAGCACATTGAATATATCCTGCCACTCCTTTCTGGCTTGCCAAGTTTCTGTGGAAACTTCTGCTGCAAACCTCATCCGTCTTCCCTTGTAGCTTAAGGACTTTTTTTCTCTTGCTGCTTTCATGATTCTTTCCTTACCTGAGTATTTTGTGAATTTGACTATGATATGCCTTGTCGATGGTCAGGTTTTGTTGCATCTAATGGGAGTCTTCTGTGCTTCCTGGATTTTGATGTATGTGTCTTTACCCAGGTTAGGAAAGTTTTCCACTATGATTTGCTCACATAACCCTTCTATCCCTTTTTCTCTCTCTTCATCTTCTGGGACCCCTCTGATTCTGATGATCCTTTTTAATGAGTCACTGATTTCTCTAAATCTTCTTTTTTTAAATGTTTATTTAATTTTGAGAGAGAGAGAGAGCGAGCGAGAGCGGGCGCCAGGGTGGGGCAGAGAGAGAGGGAGACACAGAATCTGAAGAAAGCTCCAGGCTCTGAGTTGTCAGCATATAGTCCACCACAGGCTCGAACCCATGAACTGTGAGATCATAACCTGAGCTGAAGTCGGACGCCTAACCAACTGAGTCATCCAGGTGCTCCAATTTCTCTAATTCTTAAATCATGCTCTTTTGCCTTATTCTCCCTCTTTTTTTTTGCTTCATTATTCTCCATAAGTTTGTCCTGTCTATTGCAGATTTGCTGTTCTGTCTCACCCATCCTTGCCACTGAGGCATCCATTGGAGACTGCAGCTCAGTTATAGCATTCTTTATTTAATCCTGACTAGCTTTTATTTCTTTTATCTCTGCAGAAAGGATTCCAATCTACTTTCAACCCCAGCTAGTATTCTTATTATTGTGATTCTAAATTCTGGTTCAGACATCTTGCTTGTGTCTGTGTTAGGTCCCTGGCTGTCATTTCTTCCTGCTCTTTCTTTTGGGGTGAGTTCCTTCATTTCATCATTTTGAAGAAAGAAAAGGAATAATAAGGTAAAAACTTTTTAAATTATAAAATTAAAAACAACACAAAAAAATCAAATAAATGATGCTAGATCCTAAGTGTGTTTTGATCTGGTTGTTGAAAGGATCTTCACAGATTAGAGAAAAAAGGGAAAAGAAAATTAAAAAAAAGAAAAAAAAGGAAAACATTTGAAAATTTGGACAAATGAATACAATGAAATAGAATAAAATGAAATGATGGAAGTAAAATAGAATTTGAAAAATGTACAAAAAATTAAAAAATATAGTAGAAAAAAATTAAAGAAAAATATTTTTAATAAAAATTGAAAATAAAAATAAATTTCTTCTCTTTCTGTATTCAAGAAAAAGAAAAGAAACAAAAAAGAAACAATAATTGAATAGATGGACAAGCCAGTAGACTGAAATGTGATTGAAATTACATCCTTTCCCCTAGAAGTGAAACTATGAAGCACTTTATAATCTGTAAACTAAGCAGGTGGAGAGACTTGTGGTGTTCCTGAAAAGTGAGATTGGCCCAGTTGGGAGGGGCTTAGTGTAATGGCTCTGTTTTCCACTAGATGGCTCTACTTGGCTTACTGGGGTGAATTATTATGGTGCTTGTAGGTGTGTATGCACATGCGTGGGAGGAGTGAAAATGGCATCATCTAGCTACTCAGTCTCTAGTGTCGGAACTCTGTGCTCTCCCCGACCAGCAATCGTGTACCAGTCCTCTGTCTCTGGCCTCCATCCACTTCCCGCTTTTACACTGTCTGTGACCAAGCCCTCAGGTTGCCAGGGGGCACCTCCCTCCTGAGTTTTATCTCAGATGTGGCTGTGTTTCCCGACCCCTCACTTCTGAGGGACTGCGGCTTGGGCCCACTCAGATCCCCTGGGGGAGGGTCTCACCAAGCAATGGCTTGGTCACCCAGCTGCACCCAGGAATGTTTGGGGGACCATGCTGCAGCTGATGCCCAGAGACTGCGACTGGGTGCCAGCCTGCCCCAGAAAAAGTTCACGAGATTTTGTAGCAGCAGTGTTTCAGGGATTATGGTAAGTCACAACACACATCTGGCACCAGGCTTCCCCCTTAATGTCCTTGTTCCAGCACCAGCAAATGTAGTTGTTTTCTGGGGTCTTCTGGGACCTTGGTGGCCTCACAGCCTCTACCAAATGTCCTCCAGCAGGGGAACCTCCTCTCCCCATGTTGCCTACACACCTCCCAGGTCTCACTCTCTGCTCCTGGGGACTCGCCTTTCCCACCAGAGCACCACCAGGCATCGAGCTGAAGCATTTCAGATTCTGTGCTCCCCCTGTTTATATAGAGTCTTAATGGAATTTAAACACTCTCCTTTCTCCCTTTATTCTTCAGTCCCTACAGCTGTTTCCACTTTTTCACTTTCTCTCCAGCTGCTTTGGGGGGTGGGTGCTTTTCCCATACTCCCCCCACCCCCCATCTCTTTCCTCTCTCTACATACAAAAGTGGCTCTCTGCCCTCCGCAGCTTCTCTCTCCCCCAGTTCACCTGTCAGTGCTGCGTACCTGCTGAATTCTGTGGTTCAGGTTGTGCAGATTGTTGCGTTAATCCTCCCATCAGTTTTCTAGGTGTGCAGGATGGTTTAGTGTTGATCTGGGTGTATTTCATGGATGTGAGACACAAAAAAACCTTCCATACTGTTCCACCATCTTGGCCCCTCCTCCTTAAGTTATATTTTTTGATTGATAATGGGATTAATGCTTACTACTTCCCATTATAATGGAAATAGGGATATTTCACATAACAATGCTAACATTGAATTTCTTGAAAATAATACGTGTATACATGTAATCTTGGTTGGAGGAGCAGCTGGTGTGGGCATGACTGAGGAACCATCAGGACCTGACCGATATACATTCTGCTATGGTCCCTTGGGTATCAGCTTCCTCTGCAGTCTTTAGGCAAATGCATAAATCTCTGCTGCCTGATGCCTGTTTCTCAGCCTTTACTTGATTCATCCCATTCTAGCTCGTGAGGACTCCCTTTGAAGCAGGTGAAACTTTAATTGCTATGAAATGAAATTTCAGGAAGAAGACCAGGAATTGTGGGGTTATGGGGCATAAGGCTAATGGTTGAAAGTATTAGGACTTTTGTGGGGAGTCAGATGTGTTGAACAGGGACAGCTGCAGGGGCTGAAGCTCATTCTGTCCCCTCTGATTGCGAGAGCGTTCTGATCATCAGACTGCCTACCTCAAGGACAGTGGCCTGTAGTCAGTGTTTCTGAGGTCTGAGAATTGTCTAAGTTATATATATATATATATATATATATATATATATATATATATAATATTTCTTATTATATATATGAAATATATAATATGCATATAGGGATATCATCTTCATAGTTTGAAGCTGACGACACAGGAATATTTTCACCTAAGGAATTGTCAGGCACTGTAAAACTGGGGCTTCTAAAAAAAAATTTAAGGAGCTGTTTTACCAGCACACCCCTAGACTGGAGGTACAAGTATGGACTGTTCCAGTAGAATGTAAAGGGCTGTCTAGGAGGGGAGAGGGGGGAGACTTTGGGCTTGCACCCACACTTTGGCTCTCAGTGTGCTTGGAGCCTCAAGTCCCTCCAGAGAGGATTCCACACTAGCAGCAGACCTTGATTATTGTGAACATTTTAGGCATCAGAAGAGCCTCATTCATGGCTCCTATCATCACCCTTTATACTTTCCATCCAGTATTTATCATTACAGAGTAATCACACGGTGCCTCAGTGTTCTGGATTATGGGAGCATACAAATCTTAAACAGACCTCAGAAAGTTTACAGTCAATTGGGAAACACTGACAATAGGCTAATATCTCTGAGGTAGGTGATCTGGTGATTAGACTTCTTGTGAAATCAAAGGAGGGGAAAGAATGAGTTGTGGCAAGAGGCATCATGTGAGCACACTCCTGATGTAGGGGACAGACAGTGAGAGGGCCCTGGGTTGCCATGGCTCCACAGCACAAATCAGGGATAGAGGCAACTTGTCCAGGGGATTGAAGATGCCTGGATCAAAGTTGCAGAAGCCTTCATGAGGCACTTGATAAGGTTGTGGTGTTTTTTTTTTCCAGTTTATTTATTTGGGAGGGGAGGGGCAGAGAGAGAGAGAGAGAGAGAGAGAGAGAGAGAGAGAATCCCAAGCAGACTCCGCACTGTCAGTGTGGAGTCTGATGCGGGACTTGAACTCAACAATCATGACCTGAGCTGAAGTCAACTAAGAGACCATGCTTAACCAACTGAGCCACCCAGGTGTCCTGTCACTCGAGAAGGTTTTTAAGGTGGCCATGAGTTACATAAGGAGCCATTCCAGTTCATGCAAGTTCACCCAGAGACCAGCCCCCAACTGGCAAGCTCCATAGCCTATATTCTTTTCTACTCCAAAGAACCCTCCTGTGTGCTGCTGCCAAGATATCCAGAGTCCATCAACCTGTGTAAGCTGGTCCTCTTCTTCTCTTTCTAGTTACTTGAGACTTAGTTTCTTTCCCTTCATCACTTTTTCCTGCTATTCCTTTGCCAGTATAGTGGCACACACACTTGTCCATCACCCCCAATGGCATTTTCATAGCAATTTCGATTTCTATCTACTTCTCCAGCAGGATGGCTTTCCCTCCATCCCTATTTATTCTTATAGTTGTTGTGTGGCCACAGACTGACCTAGTGGTAGCTGCTGTCCATCCACGCACAACTTCACAAGCCTCTTGGGGGCTCTGTTCATGTGATTTTATTTTCAGGACAGTGTTAGCCATTTCTCAGGGGCAATATAGCAATGAAAATAGGACTGGATTTTCCTAGTCTGGAAATTAAATTTAATTTAAAAAAATGTTTATTTATTTTGAGAGAGAGAGAGAGAGACAGAGCAAGCGAGCATGAGTAGGGAAGGGGAAGAGAGAGAGGGAGACACAGAATCTGAAGTAGGCTCCAGGCTCTGAGATGTCAGCATGGAACCCAATGTAGGGTTTGAACTCGTGAACCACAAGATCATGACCTGAGCCAAAGTTAGTCGCTCAACCAACTGAGCCACCCAGGCACCCCTGCAATGTTAAATTTATAGGTGAGGAGAACAAACCTGGAAGCGAGGCTATTATTTGCATGTGCATTTACTACGTGCAAGGCACTGAGCAGACATGGAGTGAATACAATGATGAAGACAATAACTTCTTTTTCTGTCTTCTCCACCAGTCCTCACAGTCCTGCTTTCCCTCGATCCATGTTAGCACCTGGTTCTTTCTTCTGTAGGACACTGGACAACAGAGCCATCTCTCAGCTTCTCGCACTTCTTCTGGCTTGGATTCAGGACACAGTGTTCTGTGTCTTCACCCAAAATTTGCCCCTTTTCTTTTTAGAGACATTAGCAATGAAGCAAATAGCAAAAGTGGGTGGAGTTTCAATGATAAGTAATTATGAAGACTTTGTAGTATTATTCCTGGTCTTGACCCTGTGGTGAAGGGTAGGATATGGCTGCCTGTTGGGGGGCTGTCTTTGTTCCACTGCGCTCACCCCTTGAACCTGCCCCAGGTCGGGAGGGCATCTCACTTCCAGTTGTTTAGAAAGGTCTCTTTTTCTTAACCCATTTCAAAGATGAGGAAATTACGTCCAGGAAATTTTGAAAAGTTTCCAGCTCTGTGCTTTGAGTTGTTTTTTTTTTGAGGCTGAAATTTCTGTTCTAAGAAGTGGATTATGGGAGATGCAGGAGAGAAGCATCAAAGGAAAACACTTCAAAAGGGAAGGGCTGGAGAAGGTGCAAAACCTTAGGACATGTTTACACAGCTGCGGCTCAGAAAGCCTAGAGCCATTAACATTGTCCAAGGCTGGATCCTCCTTTACACCTGACCCTTCCTAGTGTTATAAAAACCAATTAACTCGAAATTCAACCTTGAAAAGCTAAACCATTAGATTGATTAACACACGTGCTTAGCTGACTTTATGCACGTAGTCTTTAGCAATTATCCTAATAAAAAGAAGCTTCATTCTGGAGTCGGGGCCTCATTCCGACTCTAGTACGAGGACCTTCACTTAACTGCAGTTTGTTTGCGGACTCATCTTTTGCGACTCTGGCCATAGTCCCTGCAACAGTGGATGGTGACAGTCCTTACTAGCCTGTGTTGGCAGAAGAAATGAATGATGTGTTGTAAGTAACATTTTCATATTACTGCCGAAAAATGTGAAGCTACTTTAAGATGATACTTTCTTGATCTTACTTCACTGCAATAGTAATTCATCAATACATGAATTTCTCTCACTAGGGCAAACTTCATCAAATTCCAGTCTTTGCTCTCTTTTTCCATCACTTCTCTCTTCCACATAGTTGTCAGATAAATATATCCAAAGTGCTTTCCAATTTCAAAACTGTTCATGGCTGATCTTTTTTCCTAACTGATGAAGTTCATCCCCTTTAATTTATTTTCAGAGTCAGTCTACTTTTGTTGCCATCTTTTTTTCCAACTGCTCCAAATTTGCCACATCACAGCCTCACAGAGCTGAAAGCTGCTTTAGACATATTTTGCATTTGTGGGCCAAGCATTTCTTCTTGAATTCCCAGATGACTTTCCCCCATTCATTAGTTGATACTTCCTCAACCTGATGGCATCCTACTTTATTTTCAAGGCTAAGTTCAGATATGAAGTCATTCTTAAAACCATTACAAATATAAACAATGAGAATTACTTCCATTGTGTTTCCATACTAAAATTTACTTGTATAACTAATATGTCAACTTAATAATTTAATTTTAATTAATGTAAATGTCTCTTATGAGCTTAGGAACTTATTTAGAAAACAAACCGTATCTTTTTTAAAATTTATTTTTTATTTTTAAAAAGTTTTTATTTAAATTCCAGTTAACATACAGTGTTATATTAGTTTCAGGTGTACAATACAGTGATTTAACACTTCCTTTAAAAAAAAATTTTTTTGGGGGCGCCTGGGCGCAGTCGGTTGGGCGTCCGACTTCAGCCAGGTCACGATCTCGCGGTCCGTGAGTTCGAGCCCCGCATCGGGCTCTGGGCTGATGGCTCAGAGCCTGGAGCCTGTTTCCGATTCTGTGTCTCCCTCTCTCTCTGCCCCTCCCCGTTCATGCTCTGTCTCTCTCTGTCCCAAAAATGGATAAACGTTGAAAAAAAAAAAAAAAAAAGAAAGGCCTATTTAAAAAAAAAAAAAAAATTTTTTTTAACATTTATTTATTTTTGGGAGAGACACAAAGCGCGAGCAGAGGAGGGTCAGAGAAAGAATCTGAAGCAGGCTCCAGGCTCTGAGATGTCAGCACAGAGCCTGACGCAGGGCTCAAACTCAAGAACCATGAGATCATGACCTGAGCCGAAGTCGGATGCTTAAACGACTGAGCCACTCAGGTGCTCCATGATTTAACACTTCCATACACACCAGGTGCTCATCTCAGCAAGTGCTCTCCTTAATCCCCATCACCTATTTCACCTATTCCCCACCCACCTCCTCCCCACCTCCCCTCTGTCAACCTGCAGTTTGTTTTCTGTAGTTACGTGTCTCTTTCCTGGTTTGTTTCTCTCTCTGTTTTTTTTTCCCCTTTGCTTGAACAAATCATCTTATTTACCTTTAATATCATAGTTCCTGGCACCTTCAGAATGGAATAGAATTAGATAAATGTGAAAAGCTGCTGGTAACAGCAAAAACAATCTTGGTGTATGAACTGAATTTTCCTCTCTGTTAATAGGAAGGTTGTCTGATCCAGGCATGACTACCTTAAACCACACTGCTGTTAGTCACATGGTCTTCTGTTTGCTGGCCATTCCTGGCCTTGAGGACCAGCATGTGTGGGCTTCCATCCCCTTCTTCGTTTCCTATGTCATCGCCCTGCTTGGGAACAGCCTGCTCATCTGCATTATCCTCACAAAGCGCAGCCTCCACGAACCCATGTACCTCTTCCTCTGCATGCCGGCTGGAGCAGACGTTGTCCTCTTCACGTGCACAGTAACTCAGGCCTTGGACATCTTCTGGTTCCATGCTGGGGAGATCTCTCTGGATCGCTGCATCACTTAGCTCTTCTTAATCCATACCACCTTCATCTCTGAGTCAGGGATCTTGCTGGTGATGGAGTTTGACTGCTACATTGCCGTATGCTACCTACTGAGATACACCACTATTCTTACATGTGCACTGATTGGGAAAGTTGGATTGACTATCTTTCTGAGAAGTTATGGTACAATTTTCCCTATAATGTTTCTTCTGAAAAGATTGGCTTTTTGAAAAAGTAGCATCCTCCCAAACACAGCCTGTAAGCATACTGTCTTGGCCCGTGCTTCCTGTAATGACATATGACTAAACATCTGGTATGTGGTTTTGTCCTAATGTCAACAGTGGTCTTAGGTATCGTGCTAATTTTTATTTCATATGTGCTGATTCTCCATGCTGTCGTCTGCATCCCTTCTGGAGATGCTTGTCACAAAGCTCTCAATACTTGCGGCTCCCGTGTCTGTGTCATTGTCCTCTTTTATGGACCTGGGATCTTTACAACACTTACTCAGCAGTTTGGATGCCACATCACACTCCACATTCATGTTCTGCTGGCCAGTATCTACATTCTGGCTCCTCCTATGCTAAATCCCATCATTTATGGGATAAAGACCAAACAGATCTGGGACCAGGTGGTTTATGCATTGTTTACAAAGCAGAAATAATTTTGATGTGGAAGCTGGCATTCTTTTTTTGTTAGCAATCCTCTCCATGGATGGAGTAAGCTTTAGCACCAGTTTATGGCAGCAGGTAAGATACTAGTCAAATGACTCCAGGTGTTGCTGTTTCTAGTGAAATTGCATGAATGTGATTTTTGTACATGTTTCTTCCAAAGTCTCTAATATGTCATTGAATATCAGTGTTTGGGGCCTTGGTTAACTTTCTCCCCATAGAACTTAGAACTAGATCAGGGCACCTCTCTGTGTCTTCTTCACTTACCTCTCTAACCCTAGACTGGAGAATTACATGAGATGAATCTTGGGCAGTGATTTTCTTCTGACAGTTGCCAAACTCTTCTTTTCATCCTTGTGACTTATTTTATAACTGGCAATTTGTACATCTTATTCCCCTTCACCTAATTTCTCCCATCCCCAGACCCCTCTTCCCTCTGGTAACACCAGTTTGTTTTCTGTATCAATGAATCTGTTGCTGTTTGCTGTTTGTGTGTTTAGTCCCTCAGAAGTTTGTTTTGAGAAGCTACTATAAGTGGTATTTAAAAAAATTTTCTTTTCCAAATGTGCATTGTTTTCCAAAATTGCCAAACAATATTGACTTCTACATCTGTAGAAATACAATTGATTGGTATGTTGACCTTCATCCTGCAGCTTTACCTTATTCCACTTACTAGTTCTTGTAGCTTTGTTATTGTTGTAGATTCTATCTGTAGTTTTTCCTGCATATGTACAGCCATGTTGTTTTCAGAAAAATAAAGTTTTATTTCTTCCTTTTCATGAAAAAAAGAGTTGATGTTATGGTTTTGGTTTAGAAGGCTGGCAACTCACACAGAAATACCATGTTGCAATCTGAAGGCAGAATTCCATTCTCCTCTGTCTTTGCTCTTAAGGCCCTTAACTTAGTGAATGAAGCCTATACACCTTATGGAGGGTTATCTGCTTTACTCAAACTTTAATGATTTAAATATTAATCACATTAAAAAAATATCTTCACAGCAACATCTAGACTGGTGCTTGACCAAATAATTGGGCACCAAAGTCTAGCCAGGTTGACACGTAAAATTAACCATCATAACATCCCATGTAAGATTGTAATCCTTGTGACATCTCACCACTCTGTGGCTCTGAGCCCTTTTCTTTTTTTTCTTACTTGGTGATGTTTTATTTCAGGCATTAGAAAACAAAAAATCTATGAAAAAATCAAAGTCTGATGATACTTTTAAGAGTTCAATTCTCTGAAAATGTAAATTTTATTTTTTTGTTTTATGCAGTGACTGAATACACAGAGGGACAATGACCAGACCATATATAAATATAGAACACTGACCCACAACCTGAAGCAACTTGCCCAGGAAACCAGTTTATTATCTACAATAGCCAGCCTCCTACAAGTCAAGACTTGTAGTCAGACTGCTGTCTCTGATATCAATCTAGGAAGCCAAACAATGAACCCTGTAACAGTCAGCCCCAAACATCCAGGTCTTGAAAAATAACTGACAGCTTCTCTAATTTTTGTTCCTGCTACCAACTTAGGCCAACCAGGAAAAGACAAATATGTGCCCCTAACCAATAACATGGGATGCCCCACTTCTAGTTAGCTCACCTACAGCTTCTCCACTTTAACAGCCTTCAATTAGAGAACATTTGAAGTCTTCCCTTTTTCCACTCTAAAACTTTCCCATTCCCCTGCCTGCCTTTAAGTCTCTGCCAAAATCCAAATGACATAGTGGCTGATTTCCCTACCAGTACTCTCTGAATAAATTGACTTTGCTAGTTCTCATTTGGTTGGTCTTCGTTATTTATATAAGAGTAACACAGATGATGTTTTAAAGACAAAAACAAATGTTGAAATACATTTCATCTAGATTATAGAAAGGACTGTTAGGGTTTGTATCCTGGTAGAGATTATCCTTTGAAGCATTAAAGGGTCTTTGTCATTTGGGAAGACACCATTCTCCAGTTGTTACTTGTTATATATATTTCCCAGGAAAGAAAAGCATGAGAAAAGCCAGTATAGACATCATGAAACTAATTCCTTAGTAGCTAATTTTTAGATTCTTTTCATTTTAAACTTGTTTTGTTTTTAATTTTTTTAAATTTACATCCAAATTAGTTAGAATCTAGTGCAACAATGATTTCAGGAGTAGATTCCTTAGTGCCCCTTACCCATTTAGCCCATCCCCCCCTCCCACAACCCCTTCCATAACCCTCAGTTTGTTCTCCATATTTATGAGTCTCTTCTTTTTGTCCCCTTCCCTGTTTTTATATTATTTTTGTTTCCTTTCCCTTATGTTCATCTGTTTTGTCTCTTCAAGTCCTCATATGAGTGAAGTCATATGATTTTTGTCTTTCTGTGACTAATTTCGCTTTGCATAATACCCTCCAGTTCCATCCACATAGTTGCAAATGGCAAGATTTCATTCTTTTTGACTGCCAAGTAATACTCCACTGTGTGGGTGTGTGTGTATGTGTGTATATATATATATATATATATATATATATATATATATATACCACATCTTCTTTATCCATTTATCCAACGATGGATATTTGGGCTCTTTCCATACTTTGGCTATTGTTGATAGTGCTGCTATAAACATGGGGGTGCATGTGCCCTTTCAAAACAGCACACCTGTATCCCTTGGATGAATACCTAGTAGTGAAATTGCTGGGTCATAGGGTAGTTCTATTTTTAATTTTTTGAGAAACCTCCATACTGTTTTCCAGAGTGGCTGCACCAGCTTGCATTCCCACCAATAGTGCAAAAGAGATCCTCTTTCTCCCCATCCTCGCCAACATCTGTTGTTGCTTGAGTTGTTAATGTTAGCCATTCTGACAGGTGTTAGGTGGTATCTCACTGTGGTTTTGATTTGTATTAGCCTGATGAGGAGTGAGTTGAGCATTGTTTCATGTGTTGGTTGGCCATTGGGATGTCTTCTTTGGAGAAGTGTCCATTCATGTCTTTTGCCCATTTCTTCACTGGATTATTTGTTTTTTGGGTATTGAGTTTGATAAGTTCTTGTAGATTTTGGATACTAACCCTTTATCTGATATGTCATTTGCAAATATCTTCTCCCATTCCACCAGTTGCCTTTTAGTTTTGCTGATTGTTTCCTTCACTATGCAGAAGCTTTTTATCTTGGTGAGTTCCCAATAGTTCATTTTTGCTTTTGTTTCCCTTGCCTCTGGAGACTTGTTGAGTAAGAAGTTGCTATGGCCAAGATCAAAGAGATTTATGCCTACTCTCTCCTTGAGGATTTTGATGGCTTCCTGTCTTACATTGAGGTCTTTCATTCATTTTGAGTTTATTTTTGTGTATGCTGTAAGAAAGTAGTCCAAAGTCATTCTGCATGTTGTTGTCCAGTTTTCAAGCACCACTTCCTGAAGAAAGCCTTTATTCCATTGGATATTCTTTCCTGCTTTGTCAAAGATTAGTTGGCCATATGTTTATGGGTCCAATTCTGGGGTCTCTATCCCATTCCGTTGATCTGAGTGTCTGTTCTTGTGCCAGTATCATACTATCTTGATGATTATAGCTTTGTAATACAGCTTGAAGTCTGTGGTTGTGATGCCTCCAGCTTTGGTTTTCTTTTCCAAGATTGCTTTGTCTATTTGGGGTCTTTTGTGGTTCCACACAAATTTTAGGATTGTTTGTTCTAGCTCTGTGAATGCTGGTATTATTTTGACAGGTATTGCATTGAATATGTATATTACTTTGGGTAGTATTGACATTTTAACAATATTTGTTATTTCTATCCAGGAGCATGGAATATGTTTCCATTTATTGGTGTCTTCTTCAGTTTCTTTCATAAGTTTTCTATAGTTTTCAGTGTCTAGATTTTTTACCTCTTTGGTTAGATTTATTCCTAGGTATTTTATGGTTTTTGGTGTAGCTGTAAATGGGATCAATGCCTTGATTTCTCTTTTTGTTGCTTCATTATTGGTGTATAGGAATGCAACCGATTTCTGTGCTTTGATGTTATATCCTGCCACTTTGCTGAATTCATGGATCATTTCTAGCAGTTTTCTGGTAGAATCTTTTGGGTTTTCCATATACAGTATCATGTCATCTGCGAGGAGTGAAAGTTTCACCTCCTCCTGGCTGATTTGGATGCCTTTTATTTCTTTGTGTTGTCTGATTGCAGAGGCTAAGACTTCCAATACTATGTTGAATAACAGTGTCAAGAGTGGACATCCCTGTCTTGCTCTTGACCTTAGGGGGAAAGCTCTCATTTTTTCGCCATTGAGGATATTAGTGGTGGGTCTTTCATAAATGACTTTTATGATCTCCAAGTATGATCCTTCTATCCCTACTTTTTTGAGAGTTTTTGTCAAGAAAGATGCTGTATTTTGTAAAATACTTTCTCTGCATCTATTGAGAGGATCATATGGTTCCTGTCTTTTTTTTTTTGATTGATGTGATGAATCACATTGATTGTCTTGTGGATATTGAACCAGCCCTGCATCCCAGGTATAAATCCCACTTGGTGTTGGTGAATATTTTTTTTAATGTATTGTTGGATATGGTTGGTTAATATCTTGTTGAGGATTTTTGTATCCATGTTCATCAGGGAAACTTGTCTGTAGTTCCCCTTTCTAGTGGGGTCTTTGGTTTTGGAATCAAAGTAATGCTGGCCTCATAGAAAGAGTTTGGAAGTTTTCATTCCATTTCTATTTTTTGGAACACCTTCAAGAGAATAGGTGTTAACTCTTCCTTAAATGTTTGATAGAATTCCCCTAGAAAGCCATCTGGCCCTGGACTCTTGTTTTTTGGCAGAGTTTGGATTACTAATTCGAGTTCCTTACTGGTTATGAGTCTGTTCAAATTTTCTATTTCTTCCTGTTTCAGTTTTGGTAGTGTACATGTTTCTAGGAATTTGTCAATTTCTTCCAGATTACCCATTATATTGGCATATAATTGCTCATAATATTCTCTTATTATTGTTTTTATTTATGTTGTGTTGGTTGTGATCTCTCATCTTTCATTCTTGATTTTACTTATTTGGGTCTTTTCCTTGTTCTTCTTGATCAAACTGGCTAGTGGTTTATCAATTTTGTTAATTCCTTCAAAGAACCAGCTTCTGGTTTCATTGATCTGTTCTACTTTTTGTTTTTTTTTTTTGTTTTGTTTTGTTTTGTTTTTGTTTTTTTTGTTTCGATGGCATTAATTTCTGCTCTAATCTCTATTATTTCCTGTCTTCTGCTGGTTTTGGGTTTTATTTGCTGTTATTTTTCCAGCTCTCTAAGTTGTAAGGTTAGGTTGTGTATCTGAGACCTTTCTTCCTTCTTTAGGAAGGCCTGGATTGCTATATACTTTCCTCTTATGACCGCCTTTGCTGCATCCCAAAGGTTTTCAGTTGTGGTGTTACCATTTTCATTGACTTCCATATACTTTTTAATCTCCTCTTTAACTTCTTGGTTAGCCCATTCATTCTTTAGTAGGATGTTTTTCAGTCTCCAAGTATGTGTTACCTTTCCAAATTTTTTCTTGTAGTTGATTTCAAGTTTCATAGTGTTGTGGACTGAAAATATGCACGGTATGATCTTGATCTTTGTGTACTTGCTGAGGGCTGATTTGTGTCCCAGTATGTGGTCTATTCTAGAGAACGTTTCATGTGCACTGGAGAAGAATGTATATTCTGCTGCTTTAGGATGAAATGCTCTGAATATATCTGTTAAGGCCATCTGGTCCAGTGTGTCATTCAAAGCCATTGTTTCCTTGTTGATTTTTTCATTAGATGATCTGTCCCTTGTTGTGAGTGGGGTACTGAAGTCTCCTACTATTATGGTATTACTATCAATGAGTCTCTTTATGTTTGTGATTAAGTGATTTATATATTTGGGTGCTTTCACATTTGGCGCATACATGTTTACAATTGTTATGTCTTCTTGGTGGATAGACCCCTTAAGTATGATATAATGCCTGTCTTCATCTCTTGTTACAGTCTTTATTTTAATGTCTAGATTGTCTAATATAAATATGGCTACTGTGGCTTTCTTTTTCAACCATTAACATGATAGTTCTCCATCCCCTTACTTTCAATCTGAAGGTGTCTTGAGGTCTAAAGTGGGTCTCTTGTAACCGGCATGTAGATGGATCTTGTTTTCTTATCCGTTCTGTTACCCTACATATTTTGATGGGAGCGTTATTACATTGGCTCATAGAATGAGTACTCTAAAGATATTATATCTGCAGACCTGGGAAGATGGCAGCATAGGAGGACACTGGGCTCACCTCATCCTGCTGATTGCTTAGATTCCACCCACATCTGCCTAACTAACTCAGGAAACCACCAGAAGATGAGCAGAATGGACTCTCCAGAGTCACACGTAGACAAGAGGCCCACAGAAAAGGGTAGGAAGGGCGGAGAGGCAGTGTGTGCTACACGGACTGGTGGGAGGAAGTTGGGGTGGTGGAGGGGCAGCCCGCCCAGCAAGCCAGAGCCCCTGAAGTCTGACTTGCAAAAGTGGACGGCTTAGACTCTGTGAGTTCTGACAGGTAGCGGTACTTAACATCTGGAATGTTAAAAGTCAATAGCTCTGCTCTCGGAAAGCAGGGAGGGCGAGAGGATGCTGGGAGGAAGGTTTGTTGAGCCCCAGGTGACAGAGCTCAGCTCAGTAGGGGAATAAAGGTAGTGGCAAGCGCCATTTCCCTCTCCCATCCCCCAGCCAAAATTCCAAAGGGAAGCAGTTCCCATCACCAAACTTGCTTGCACTGCGCAAATGCCCAATGCTGTGCTTCTATGGATCCACTCCTCCGCTGGGCCTGCCTCCCTCCTGGTGCTGTAGGACCCCTCCTGCAGGGGACCACTGACCAAAGCAAGCTAAGCTTGCCCCTCCTGCCCCTGTGCACCTTGCAGATCCACCCCAGCTAATACACCGTTAGTCACATCCCATCGAAGCAGCACCACAAGCCTGGCAGTGTGCAAGTAGCCCAGACATGGGCCACACTACTCCACAGTGAGTCCTGCCCCTGGGAGAGGGGAAGATAAGGTACCCACCAGTCTGACTGTGGCCCCAGCGGTGGGCTGGGGACAGACATCGGGTCTGACTGTGGCCCTGCCCACCAACACGTTACTCCAGACAGCACAGGGGAAGTGCCCTGCAGTTTGGAGTCACCACAGGGACTACCCAAAATGATGAAACAGAAAAATTCTCCTCAAAAGAAACTCCAGGAAGTAGCGACAGCTAACAAATTGATCAAAAACGATTTAAGCAATGCAATAGAACAAGAATTTAGAATAATAAGCCAAAAATTAATCACTGGGCTTGAAAAAAGCATAGAGAACATCAGAGAATCTATTGCTACAGAGATAAAGGGACCAAGATATAGTCATGAGGAACTAAAAATGCTATAAATGAGGTGCAAAATAAAATGGAGGTGGCCATAGCACGGATTGAAGAGGCAGAGGGGAGAATAGGTGAATTAGAAGATAAAATTATGGAAAAAGAGGAACTGAGAAAAAGAGAGAGAAAAGAATCCAGGATCACAAGGGGAGAATTAGAGAACTACATGATGCAATCAAATGGAACAATATCCGTATCATAGGAATTCCAGAAGAAGAAGAGAAAGGGGCTGAAGGTGTACCTGAACAAATCATAGCTGAGAACTTCCCTGATCTGGGGAAGAAAACAGGCATTGAAATCCAAGAGGCACAGAGAACTCCCTTCAGACGTAACTTGAATCGATCTTCTGCATGACATATCATCGTGAAACTGGCAAAATACAAGGATAAAGAGAAAATTCTGAAAGCAGCTAGGGATAAACAGGCTCTAACTTACAAAGGGAGACCGATAAGACTCGTGACAGATCTCTCTACTGAAACATGGCAGTCCAGAAAGGAATGGCAGGAAATCTTCAATGTGGTGAATAGGAAAAATATGCAGCCAAGAATGCTTTATCCAGCATGCCTGTAATTCCGAATAGAAGGAGAGATAAAGGTTTTCCCAAACAAACAAAAACTGAAGGAATTCATCACCACTAAACCAGCCCTACAAGACATCCTAAGGGGGATTCTGTGAGTGAAATGTTGCAAGGACCACAAAGTACCAGAGACATCACTACAAGCATGAAACCTACAGACGTCACAATGACTCTAAACCCATATCTTTCAATAATAACACTGAATGTAAGTGGGCTAAATGCTCCAACCAAAAGACATAGGGTATCAGAATGGATGAAAACCCAAGACCCCTCTATTTGCTGTCTACAAGAGACTCATTTTAGACCTGAGGACACCTTCAGATTGAAAATGAGGGGATGGAGAACTATCTATCATGCTACTGGAAGTCAAAAGAAAGCTGGAGTTGCCATACTTATATCAGACAAACTAGACTTTAAATTAAAGGCTGTAACAAAGGATGAAGAAGGGCATTATATAATAATCACAGGGTCTATCCATCAGGAAGAGCTAACAATTATAAATGTCTATGCGCCGAATACGAGAGCCCCCAAATATATAAAACAATTAATCACAAACACAAGCAACCTTATTGATAAGAATGTGGTAATTTCAGGGGACTTTAATACCCCACTTACAACAATGGATAGATTAGCCCACAGCTAATGTCATCCTCAATGGGGAAAAACAGAGCTTTTCCCCTGAGATCAGGAACATGACAGGGATGTCCACTCTCACCACTGTTGTTTAACATAGTGTTGGAAGTCCTAGCGTCAGCATTCAGACATCAAAATAATATAAAAGGCATCAAAATTGTCAAAGAAGTCAAGCTTTCACTTTCTGCAGACAACATGTTATTCTACATGGAAAATCTGATAGACCCCACCAAAAGTCTGCTAGAACTGATACATGAATTCAGCAAAGTCACAGGGTACAAAATTTATGTACCGAAATCGGTTGCATTTTTATACACCAATAATGAAGCAACAGAAAGAGAAATAAAGAAACTGATCCCATTCACAATTGCACCAGAATCATAAAATACCTAGGAATAAACCTAACTAAAGTTGTAAAAGATCTGTATGCTGAAAACTATAGAAAGTTTATGAAGGAAATTGACGAAGATACAAAGAAATGGAAAAACATTCCATGCTCACAGATTGGAGGAAGAAATATTAAAATGTCAGTACTACCCAAAGCAATCTACACATTCAATGCAATCCCAATCAAAATTGCACCAGCATTCTTCTCGAAGCTAGAACAAGCAATCCTAAAATTTGTATGGAACCACAAAAGACCCAGAATAGCCAAAGTAATATTGAAGAAGAAAACCAAAGCAAGAAGCATCACAATCCCAGACTTTAGCCTTTACTACAAAGCCTCTACTACATACTATGAAGAGAGTATGGTGTTGGCACAAAAACAGCACATAGACCAATGGAATACAATAGAGAACCCAGAACTGGACCCACAAATGTATGGCCAAATAAGTCTTTGACAAAGCAGGAAGCGTATCCAATGGAAAACAGACAGTTTCTTTAACAAATGGTACTGGGAGAACTGAACAGCAACATGCAGAAGAATGAAACTAGTTCACTTTCTTCTACCATACACACAAAAAAAGCTCAAAATGGATGATAGACCTGAATGTGAGACAGGAAACCATCAAAACCCTAGAGGAGAAAGCAGGAAAAGACCTCTCTGACCTTAGTTGCAGCAATTTCTTACTTGACACATCTCCAAAGGCAAGGGACTTAGAAGAAAAAATGAAATATTGGGACCTCATGACGATAAAAAGCTTCTGCACTACAAAGGAATCAACAAAACTAAAAGTCAACTGACAGAATGGGAAAAGATATTTGCAAATGACATATCAGATAAAGGGCTAGTGTTCAAAATCTATAAGGACTCACCAAACTCCACACTCGGAAAACAATCCAGTGAAGAAATGGGCAGAAGACATGAATAGACACTTTTCCAAAGAAGACATCCAGATGGCCAATAGGCACATGAAAAGATGCTCAATGTCACTCCTCATCAGGGACATATAAATCAGAGCCACACTGAGATACCACCTCATGCCATTCAGAGTGGCTAAAATGAACAAATCAGGAGACTATAGATGCGGGTGAGAATGTGGAGAAATGGGAAACCTCTTGCACTGTTGGTGGGAATACAAAGTGGTGCAGCCACTCTGGAAAACAGTGTGGAGGTTCCTCAAAAAATTAAAAATATATCTGCCCTATGACCCAGCAATAGCACTGTTAGAAATTTACCCAAGGGATACAGGGGTGCTAATGCATAGGGGCACATGTACCCCAATGTTTATAGCAGCACTTTCAACAATAGACAAATTACGGAAAGAGCCTAAATGTCCATCAACTGATGAATGGACAAAGAAATTGTGGTTTATATACACAATGGAATACTACTTGGCAATGAGAAAGAATGAAACATGGCCTTTTGTAGCAACGTGGATGGAACTGGAGAGTGTCATGCTAAGGGAAATAAGTCAGTCAGAGAAAGACAGATACCATGTTTTCACTCATATTTGGATCCTGAGAAACTTAACAGAAGGCCATGGGGGAGGGGAGGGAAAAAAAAGAGAGGGAGGGAGCCAAACCATAAGAGACTCTTAAAAACTGAGAATATACTGAGGGTTGATGGGGGATGGGAGGGAGGGGAAAGTGGGTGATGGGGATTGAAGAGGACACCTGTTGGGACGAGCACTGGGTGTTGTATGGAAACCAATTTGACAATAAATTCATATTAAAAAACAAAAAAAATAACATCATATCTAAAGATATGAATTATTGCCCTTATGTTGCTTGTAGAGTTGGAGTTTCTGGTGGTGTTTTCTGGTTCTTTCTAGTCTGTGTTGCTTTTTGTCCTATTCACCACATTGAATATATTCTGCCACTTTTTCTTGCCTGCCAAGTTTCTGTGGATAATTCTGCTGAAAACCTCATCTGTCTTCCCTTGTAGGTTAAGGACTTTTTTCCCTTAATGCTTTCATGATTCATTCCTTACCAGAGTATTTTGTGAATTTGACTATGTTATGCCTTGATGATGGTCGGTTTTTGTTGAATCTAATGGGAGTCCTGTGTGCTTCGTGGATTTTGATGTCTGTGTCTTTCCCCAGGTTAGGACAGTTTTACACTATGAGTTACTCACATAACCCTTCTACCCATTTTTCTCTCTCTTCACCTTTTGGGATCCCTATGATTCTGATGTTGTTCCTTTTTAATGAGTCACTGATTTCTTTAATTCTTAAATCGTGCTCTTTTGCCTTAGTCCACCTTTTTTTCTGCTTCATTATTTCCCCTAAGTTTCTCCTCTGTATTGCTGACTTTCTGCTCTGCTTCACCCATCCTTGCTGCTGTGGCATTCATTGGAGATTGCAGCTCAGTTATACATTTTTTATTTCATCCTGACTAGCTTTTACTTCTTTTATCTCTGCAGAAATGGATTCTAATCCCTTTTCAACCCCAGCTAGTATTCTTACTATTTTGATTCTAAATTCTGGTTCAGACATCTTGCTTGTATCTGTGTTGGTTAAATCCCTGGCTGTCTTTTCTTACTGCTCTTTATTTTGGGGTGAATTCCTTCATTTTGTCATTTTGAAGGAAGAAAAGGAAGTAATGTAAAAAAATTGAAAATATAAAATTAAAAACAACACAAAAAATCAAATAAATGATGCTAGATCCTAGGTGTGTTTTGGTCTGGTTGTTGAAAGGATCTTGATAGATTACAGAATAACAGGAAAAGAACATAAAAATGAACCATAAAAAAGGAAAAATTTTGAACATATTAATACATTTCATTGTTGTTCAAAACATTTGAACATATGAATACAATGAAATATAATAAAATGAAATGATGGAAGGAAAATTGAATTTGAAAAATGTGCAAAAAAGTAAAAAATATAGTAGAAAAAAATTAAAGAAAAATGTTTTTAATAAAAATAGAAAACAGATAATTTTTTTTTCTGTATTGAAGAATAACAAAAAGAGAAAAATTGAATAGATGGACCAGCAAACAGACTGAAATATGATTGAAGTTACATCGTTTCCTCCTATGAGTCAAATTATGAAGCACTTTATAGTCTGTAAACTAAGCAGGTGGAAAGACTTGTGGTGTTGGTGAAGAGCGAGGTTGGCCCAGTTGGTGGGGCTAAGTGTAATGGCTCCATTCTCCACTAGATGGCGCAGCTTAGCTTACTGGGGTGGATTGTTGTGGCGCTTGTAGGTGTGTATGCACATGTGCAGGAGGGGTGAAAATGGCACCACCCAGCTACCCAGTCTTTAGTATTGGAACTCTGTTCTCCCCTATCAGCAACTGGGCACCTGTCCTTTGACTCCAGCTTCCATCCACTCCCTGCTTTTATACTGTCCATGACCAAGCTGTCAAGTTGCCAGTCAGCACATCCCTCCTGAGTTTTATCTCAGATGCGGCTGTGTTTCCTGATCCCTCACTTCTGAGGGACTGTGGCATTGACCCATTCAGATCCCCTGGGGGAAGTTCTCACCGAGCAATGGCTGGGTGTCAGCCACACCTAGGAATGTTCACAGGACTATGCTCCTGCTGATGCCCAGAGACTGTGGCTGGGTGCCAGCCCACCCCAGAAAAAGTTCACATGATCGTGTAGCACAGTGTTTCAGGGATTATGGTAAATCACAACACACATCTGGCACCAGGCTTTCCCCTTAATGTCCTTGTTCCAGCACCAGCGAATGTGGTTGTTTTCTGGGGTCTGCTGGGACCTTGGTGGCCTCACAACCTCTACCAAATGTCCTTCCAGCAGTGGAACCACTTCTCTCCATGTGGCCTGAGGACCTCCCACACCCCACTCTGCTCCTGGGGATTCGGCCTTTTCACCAGAGCACTGCCAGGTATTGGGCTGCAGAGTTTCAGACTCTGTGCCCCCCCTGTTTATAGAGTCTAAGTGGAATTTAAACCCTCTCCTTTCTCCCTTTTTTCTTCAGTCCCTGCAGCTGTTTCCACTTTCTCTCCAGCTGCTTTTGGCTGGGAGTGGGTGCTTTTCCCATACTCTCCCCCTGTCTCTGTCCTCTTTCTGCAAGCAAAACCAGCTCCCTGCCCTCTGTGACTTCTCTCTGCACCATGTACCTTCTGAGTTCTTTGGTTTAGGTTGTGCAGATTGTTGTGTTAATCTTCAAATCAGGTTTCCAGGTGTGCAGTATGGTTTAGTGTTGATCTGGCTGTATTTCATGGATTTGAGACACAATAAAAGCTTCCATGCTATTCTGCCATCTTGGCCCCTCCCTATTTGCTGAGATTTTTGCAGAATGTCAACCACCTTTGACAAACTGTCAGAGTCACAAATGTTCAAAAGCTTGACAACATACTCTGTTGGCAAGATTATGAGAAAGAAAAGCACTATATATATACCACTAACACAAAGTAGGGAGATAGAGGTGAATTGTCCAGGATTGTGGAGGCACCTGGATCAAGGCTACAAAGGATTCATGGGACATTTGAGAAATTATCTTACAGTGACCCTGGGCTAGGTAATCAACTGTTCTAGTATATGCAAATTCACCTGTACACCAGACCCCAATCACTGGGCCTCTTAGCCTCTACTCTTTTGCTCACAGTAGAAAAATTCTCGGGGCGCCTGGGTGGAGCAGTCGGTTAAGTGTCTGACTTCAGCCAGGTCATGATCTCGCGGTCTGTGAGTTCGAGCCCCATGTCAGGCTCTGGGCTGATGGCTCGGAGCCTGGAGCCTGTTTCCGATTCTGTGTCTCCTTCTCTCTCTCTGCCCCTCCCCGTTCATGCTCTGTCTCTCTCTGTCCCAAAAATAAATAAACGTTGAAAAAAAATTTAAAAAAAAAAAGAAAAATTCTCTTTGCTACTCCAGAAGCATCCAATGAGTACCAGCGTTTGTAAGCTCGTCCTCTTCAGACTCTTATTTTGCTTCAGATTCATTTCCATTTCCTATTTTTCTCATGAGCGTTGCATGAACAGGTGGTCACCAAACCTTAGTAGTATTATCATGTCTGTTCTTAATGCTTCCATCTCCTCCAGGAGGATAGTTTTTTTCAGGGATGTGTGTTCTCAAAGTGGTGTTCTGGCCACAGAATGACCTGGTGTTATCTGTCCACAGCAAGCAGGTCTCATAAGCTTCTACTGGCACTTCTTTCATGTGATTTATTTTCAGTGGTTTCACCACACTGAGAGAGTTATACAGGAACAAAAACAGAGGTGATTTTCCTACTGCAGAAATAAAATGCAGAGATGAGGAGAATAGAACCCAGAGAGAGAGAGAGAGAGATAACTATGTTTACATGTACTCACCATGTGTTAATATTTGAGTCAGACACTGAGTGAATGCAGAGTTGATGAGGGTTGTTTATCTGTGAACTTCACCATAGCTCAGATAGTTTGGATCCCTGAGCTTCTCACTACCTGAGTTTAACAACAAGTTCCTCTCCTGAGAGTGGAGATGGAATGTTAGATTCAACACACAGTGAGAGAAGGCATGGAAGTAGATAGCCAGTGTATGAGAAAAACTTAATTGTCTTACAATTAATTTTTTGAATAAATAAAAATGTGTTGGTAATCTTCTAATGTCCTCCAGAATGATATGTATTAGGACGAATGTCATTAGTAAATTACATACATACTGGTTATTTACTATTGTATGCCATTCTGAATTACTTGATGCTTTATTTTCTTTTATGTTTATGTATTACTTCTATAATCAAACATTTATAGTGAGATAAAAACAAAGGAAGAAAAGAATATGAAGAAAAGTGACTAAATTACCGATCTCTATGATGGTGTATTTTGCATTGAACATTAAATGGCTTATTGTGGTTCTAGTCAGCCAAAGGAAGTGATGCTTTCATAACAATTATTTAAAAATTGTTTTTTAAATTTTTATTTATTTTTGAGAGATGGAGAGTGACAGAGCACGAGTGGGGGAGGGGCAGAGACAGACGGAGACACAGAATCCAAAGCAGGCTCCAGGCTCTGAGCTGTTAGCACAGAGCCTGATGCAGGGCTTGAACTCATGAACTGTGAGATCATGACCTGAACTGAAGTTGGATGCTTAACTGACTGAGCCACCCAGGCACCCCCATAACAATTATAATCCACGTGTGCCTGCAAAGAGCCCTGTATATCATATGTATTCCTTTAGTTAAAGATTCCAAAATCCGAATTTTATCACAGCACTGGATAAATTGAACTTTGAATTTTATTTTAATTATGAAGAAATATTTTCTAGGAAGAGATGCCTATTAAAGTAAATAAGATAAATATAAATGGATGCCTGTTTTGAGTAATGGAGAGTGTTGATTACAGTGAGTGTAATGCTTCTTGAAAGAGGCACAGGGATTTCTTATAAGGAAATATTAGGTTAGGAGTGAGAACATCTGAGTATGGAAAGGCACAGAGATGCATACATAAACTTTGAAGATAGATATCAAATAACAGGGAAGGTGCCAGAGGACCAGGTGTCAAGAGAAAATGGTGTTAGAAAGTGAGCATAATGAGTTGGCCCATATGGGACTGTGGGTGAGTTGGTGGAGTCAGAACCCAAGGGCACTGGGTTGGAATAAAAGTGACCTCCTGAGCCTCACAAACATAACCTCTCTGTAGTCTAATCTGCAACTTGCTAAATTTCCTCTGGTCACTGATTTCATGTCTGCTTTGAAAGACTATCTGAAGCTGATGGCTGATTTTGTTATAAGTGAGGTGAGATTCTAGGAGTAGGGGAGAGTGGAGCTAGATACTAGAATGCCTTACAGGCCCAAGGTAATGGAACACATTTGGAATGTTGGATTGTCAGGATTTTTGTTTGGAGTCTTGTGAAGAGATTGTAGAGGAGACAAATAGCCAACATTTGGACTGATAGGGCAGAAATAGAAGGTAGGTTCTCAAAGGACTTTATTTTTATCTTTATTTTTTATTTTGTTAGTTTATTGAGAAGGGGGAGGGCCGGGGATAGAAGGGGGAGAGCCAGGGATAGAGGGAGAGACAGAATCATAGGCAGGCTCCACGCCCAGGTGGAGCCTGATGTGGGGCTCAATCTCACAACTATGAGATGATGACCTGAGCTGAAATCAAGAGTCAGACGCTTAACCGACTGAGCCACCCAGATGCCTCTCAAAGGACTTTGTAAATCTCATTTGGATTCAGGAACCTAAATTCTCAAAGGAAAGTCTTGCTTTGGCTAGTTATCTTATATCTTCTGTCTTACCTTCCTTCTTACTGTCTCCCCTTCCTTCTTACTGTCCTGTTTCCTACTTTCCTTCTGCACTATGTTTTAGGTACACATTGTTGAAGGGACATGTCCAATCTATCAAGGGATTCAAAGGTTGTTAGAGATGATTGATAGATAAGAAAGTAATTTCTGATTAGTGTGATATGTTTTCCAATATTTAGAAAATTGTGACTTAGGGGAGATGGATCACATAAGCAAAGCACTGCTACCCTTGGCAGATTCTAAGAAGTCCTAGGTGACAGGGACAGGGAAGGAAAGCAGTCAGCAGCCCAAATCAAGGTGCAGGCTCAGGAAAATTTCTTTTGGAAGGAGGTATGGGGAAGAGTCTTAAAATAAATTGGAATTGGACTAGCAGTTCTAGGCAGCTGTTCTAAAGGCCATTCTCCAACCCCTCTACTTTCCTCTATGGTTCCAACCAAAGCAAATCCTCTTGGCTATTCCTTTTCTCAAAGATTCCAACAGCTTCTGAAGGAGCTTCTCCATCCCAACTTCTGATTGTGTTCAATCTCTGGCTCTGTTATTTTGTCGTTAGGTCTCTGGGGCTCTCAATTTTTCAAGTGTCGCTTTTCTATTTCCTGTAGGAATGGGGCATTTCTTGGAAAAAGTATATTTTCTTACAGCATCTGTGTGAGCAACCATCCAGTGTAGAAGGCATTGCAGGAAACAACTCCATTAGACCATCTATGCCTCCTCAAATTCCAACTTCCCTAGACTTTCCTCTCAGGAGAGAGGAGTCAGCCCAGTTGAGCCAATCTATCTTCCCTGAGAAGGTAATCTGGTGCCCAAAGAGAAGAGGAATATTTTGGTTTCAGAAGTTAAAATGAGGAGAGAGAGAAAGGGAGAGACAGAGAGACATAGACAGAAAGGGAGAGGGAAAGGGTGAGAGAAGAGAACATGTTATACATTTATTTTAGGTGAAGTGCTAGGTACTTTATTAAGATAACTTGTTTTTAGTGTTATTTTATGAATATTATACATATACATTGTTTAAAAACCTCCAAAAGTTTTCCATGTCTTTACAATAAACAATAGTCTCCCTGTCCCATCTCATGTGTGATTCTGGCTCCTCAGAAAACCACTTTAACACAGCTATTTCTTTAGTATTTACTTCCTTATATATAGACAGCATGTTTATATTGTTATTTCTTGATTTATATTTTTAAATAATTTTTATATGTCATCCATTGACTTTTATATATGGAAGATGGGCATTTAGTTTTCCTACATGTAACGCCCCCATACCAAATACATACATACAAATTCAGACACACACAAACCTCCCTTTTCTTGATTTATTAAAGAGCTATATTGTGATTTTTAAGATGTGTACTTATGTTTACATTATTATGATTTTAATAACTGAATTATACAGTGACATGTGGTCACATTTCTTTTCTTGTGCAACATTTTTTTCTTTCCTGTAGTTAATAATTGTTTATTTTTTGTTTCCTTGTTTGCTTAGTTTTTTTTTTTTTAATTTTTTTTTTCAACGTTTATTTATTTTTGGGACAGAGAGAGACAGAGCATGAACGGGGGAGGGGCAGAGAGAGAGGGAGACACAGAATCGGAAACAGGCTCCAGGCCCTGAGCCATCAGCCCAGAGCCTGACGCGGGGCTCAAACTCACGGACCGCGAGATCGTGACCTGGCTGAAGTCGGACGCTTAACCGACTGCGCCACCCAGGCGCCCCGTTTGCTTAGTTTTTATGTGACTTACTTTCTACTAATAATATAAATTACATTTCAAAACAAGCGTTTCCTTGTTCCCTTTGAGGCTTTCCTTTCGGTGACTCTACCCCCCTGATCCAGTCCAGACTCATGCTACTCCAGGCCACAGTGGCTGGCCTTCACCATAATTTGAGGAACCCTTTCACTTCCTCACAGCCTATGCCCTCTCCGGCATTGTAGCACTTTGGTTTAACTCCTTTGATGGAACCCACGTTTCTCTATTTTTGGTTCATTTCCTCACTTTGTTGTTGCTTATCTTCCAGTAGATTCCTGTAGAAGACTTAATGAGAGGTCAGTCTTTGAGTTCTTTGAAGGTGTTAAATAACCTTTTTATACTTACAAGTTTTTCATTTACCTTGGTGTAAAGTACTGGATTGGAGTAATTTGGCAGGAAGTCTCTCCCTAAATAAATTTCACGCCTGCACATAGCACCTTGAATTCACTTTTTGGTGCCTCATTCTTCTTTTTTTTTTAAAGTTTGTTTGTTTGTTTGTTTGTTTATTAATTAATTAATTAATTGTAATCTCTACACCCAACGTGGGGCTCGAACTCATGGCCCCAAGATCAAGAGTTGCATGCTCTTCCATCTGAGCCAGCAAACTTCCCCTTTGGTGCCTCATTCTTAAACCAAAATGAATTGTAAGACCTGGGTATTGGGTAATGTAAGCTAGCACTACCAGACATAAATAAATAGAAGTTCATGGGGTTTCATTTTGTTCAGTATGTAGCCTTTAATTTCATCCTCTGCTTTTAGCATACTATCCCTACGCCAGCCATGCCTAGGCTGAGTCTCCAGCCTTAACTCCATGACAGAATAGACTTCTAGCATTCTGCTGGATATGGAAAGTGGTACCTGAATGGACAGGTTGGGAAAGAGGATCCAAGAGCCTAGCTGCTTTTTATACAGATTTTCAACCAATGATCTTTAAAAATCCCATGCTTATCCCTATTTAGAAAAGTTCCTGATGCCTTAATTCTTGAGACAATCTGGGTTCTGCAGTGAAAATTATCTTGGCTTCTACTTGGCTTTCTACTCAAACCTATTAGTTTTATCCCCTCTGCTTAGTCACTAGTCATCTATCTGCTTTCAAAATGTTGTCCCTTCTCTGTTATTATCTTTTCTTCTACGTTTTGCATTGATGTTTCTGTTATTTTACTGACATTTTAACAAGGTATTAGGTATTAACTCAAGGAAAACATTTATATATAATCTGTATTTCTCTCTTATTAGGTGAAGTTAAAGTCCACATTGACCTGCTTCTGAAATGGCTAGCTTCAATCACACTGGTGTTAACCATATAGTCTTCTATCTGCTGGGCATTCCAGGCCGAGAAGACCTACACATATGGATTTCCATCCCCTTACTCATCTCCTATGTCTTTGCTATTCTTGGAAATGGTCTGCTCATCTATATTATCCTCACCAAGAGCAGCCTCCATGAGCCTATGTATCTTTTCCTCTGCATGCTGGCTGGAGTTGACATTGTCTTTGCCACAACCACAGAACCCAAGGCATTGGCAATTTTTTTGTTCAATAATAGGGAGATCTCTCTTAATAGCTGCATTGCCCAGCTCTACTTCCAGCATTCCTCCTTCATTTCTGAGTCTGGCATCTTGCTGATTATGGCATTTGACCGCTACATTGCAATATGTTACCCACTGAGGTACACCATGATACTCACTCATTCTCTGATAGGGAAAATTGGTGTGGCTGTTTTCTTGAGAGCACATTGTACAATTTTCCCCATGATATTTCTTCTGAAGAGACTCACTTTTTGCAGAAATAACATCCTACCACATACATTCTGTGAACACATTGGTTTGGCCAAGTATGCCTGTGATGATATCCGTGTAAACATCTGGTATGGATTTTTTGTCCTAATGTCCACAGTGATCCTAGACATTGTCCTCATTTTTGTTTCCTATACTCTGATACTCCATGCTATCTACCGTATCCCTTCCCGAGATGCTCGCCACAAAGCTCTCAACACATGTGGCTCCCATGTCTGTGTCATTGTCCTTTTTTATGGGCCTGGGATCTTCTCGGTTCTCACTCAGCGCTTTGGACGTCACATCCCACTACATGTCCACATTCTGTTGGCCAATGTCAGCATGCTTGCTCCACCGATGCTGAATCCTATCATTTATGGGGTCAAAATAAAACAGATACGAGACCAAGTAGTTTATGTGTTGTTTCCAAAGAAGAAATGACTATGGGGTAGCAGAATCTGGTTTCTCAGAAACTTTGGTCCTTCCTGAGATATGCTTTCACAGCAGCAAACCAGAGAACTAGAAATGAGTCACAGCATACATAGCTCATTGAGTTATGGGCCTCTGGAGCAACTTACCTGAGATTGTGAGACTTGCCCCTCCGCCCCCCCCGCTCCAATCAATCTGAAAGCAGTCCCTGTGGGTTGACTGAGATACTTACAGCTCATTATTTGGGGAAAGGGCAGGTTTCTCTGTAGTAGTCATGTCTAACTC
This sequence comes from Prionailurus bengalensis, assembly GCF_016509475.1. Taxonomy (NCBI): domain Eukaryota; kingdom Metazoa; phylum Chordata; class Mammalia; order Carnivora; family Felidae; genus Prionailurus; species Prionailurus bengalensis. The sequence continues at coordinate 60,448,319 of NC_057346.1, forward strand.
TGTAATATTCAACTCAACTTTGGGAATGGACAATGTAATAGTAAGTCTCATTTAGATAAATAGTAAGTTTTCTGTCTTGAGCTATGTCAAACCCTGAGATATTTCACCACATGCCTGCTGGACACCTAAATAAAATCTTCATTCTTTCATATGCTTTCTCAAATTACCATGGGCATTAAGAGAACAGTAAGGGAACTGTACTCATCCTAAATTTTGATATTTTGAAAGTTGTTTCTCAAAAATCATGCCCCTCAGTGTGGTACAGAATAAATTCAGACTTCCTTCCCAGCAACAATTTCCACATCACTTTCACACAATCTGTGCTTCAGTCTTAGGGAACTGTCTGTCTCTAATCTCTCGATGTCCAGTCATCTTGTCTTGGCACATTTTCCCTAAGTGATTCATTTACCTGGAATGACTGCTCCTTTCCTTGAGTTTTTAATAGATTCCCTTTATTTATCTTTCAAGGCCCAGCTTGGTGTCATCTACTCAGGGAGGTCATTATAACCACCTCCTCTCAAGAAGAGATATGACTTCCTCTATTAGATGATACTATATTGTTGATACTTCTGTTGAAAATATTTACTTATTTTTATATAAGTATTCCCTAGAGAAATGATAGGAAGAAAATGAAAATTACACACGCTCTCACCACCCAAAGAAATGTACTGTTATCATTTTGATGTAGAATCTTCCAGATTTTATATGTAACTCTCTTTTTAAAATATAATTAGTCAAATTGGCTTACATACAACACCCAGTGCTCATCCCAACAAGTGTCCTCCTCAGTGCCCAAAACCCATTTTCCCTTTCCCCACCCCTCCATCTGCCCTCAGTTTGTTCTCTGTATTTAAGAGTCTTTTGTGGTTTGCCTCCCTCCCTCTCTGTTTGTAAGTAATTTTCCCCCATCTCTTCCCCCATGGTCTTCTGTTAAGTTTCTCAAGATCCACATATGTGTAATTCTGACTCTAATAACTATAACCATACACATATATTCAGAACTTATTCAGTATTAATGCATAGGCCCACAGTGTGGCTATTTTTAAATGACACTACATTTGGAAAGACACAATAACTTTAATGACTATATTTTATATATTTTAATTAATTATATAAAAATTATGCTTAAAAATTCTTTTTTACATCAGCTGAGGTAGTGTTCATCCTTTTATTTTTTAATACTTACGTTTTTCTAATCATTAGCAATGTAAATGCTGTGCTAGGGACATTTTTGTGCATAAGGTTTATCTATTTTTTGTGCAGTAAGCTTTGCCTGTTTTTAGCCTTAAAAAGAATTACTAGGTTAGTGGTATGTGGATTTTAGGCTCCTCTGGCACATTGAAAAAAGAAGTTATTATTAATTTTCACTCATCAGAAATACATGAAAATGCCAAAATTTATTGTATCCTTACTAGCACTTAGTAAGTAGTTCTATTTTTTAAATCTGCCATGTGACAGAGTAAAACCATTTTCATTGTCCTTCATTTGAACTGATTTAGCTAATAGACACATGGAACAATTGTTATGGGATATTGTATTTCTTTGTGGATTAATAGTAAAAACCATTTATTGAACCTGTGCAAAACTTATTTCATACCTTCCCTTGTTGAATCTTCACATCAAACTCGTTATTGCCTCTATTTTATTCATTTTAAAGATGTAATTCGGAGCTCAGAGAGGATATATAACTTCCCCAAGGTATTAGTATTTATTGAAAGTATTTTCTCAGGTTATTTAAATTATAAATTCTGCAATTTTCTTTGGTTGGCTTGCTTGCCTTTTGTTTTAACCCTAAAGAGATATAGTATTAAATATTTTCAAGTCCTTCATTCTTTTCCTTTATGGGTTTTATTGTTTTCATTTTAGGCTATTTCTTCAACCTATGATTTGATTATTATTCTTATAGTTTTAGTTTTCTATGGTTGCTTTTTATATTTAATTTTTCAAGGACACATATTACTAAATAAACAAAACTAAGAAAAGAAAGAAAAACTTCAATGACCTATAATCAGAAAAATGGGGCATAATTGTTAAATTTTAGTGTGTTTTCCAGTTTTTATATGATTATGTCTTTTTGCATATATGATACAGTTCACTTTTTTTCTGTGACATGTTTGTCACTCAATAAAAGGTGTTGCAAATTTTCTAATATGTTTTATGAGTTAAATAATAGGTGGAACAAGCTTATCGTACTGTTCAAACCTTGGTATACATACCAATTAAAAATGATTCGGCAATTTTTGGGGAAAAGAGTTAAATTCATCACAGTGATTAGTTGCCAGTTTCTTGTAATTCTTGTAATTTTTTTCTCTGAGACAGCTAATCTTTGAAACAACAATTTTGAGATTGTGTACTGTTTAGTTGAGTATGATTATAGCTGTGTAAATTTTCTGTTGATTAGTGTTCTCTTAGTAAACCATTTGCATCTTCTCCCAAGTATTTTATGCTCATATGGTTTAGGTTGATATCCTTTAAACCACATGAAACTGGATTTTTTTTGTTTCTATGATATCTGATAATCTTTGAACTTTATCTGATAGGTAGAGTCGTTATATTTATTATGAATTTAAGACATTGTTTTTATTGTTCTTATTTATTATCATTATTTTTAAAATATAATTTATTGTCAAATTGGATTCTATACAACACCCAGTGCTCATCCCAGCAAGTGCCTTCCTCAATGCCCATCACCTGCTTTCCCCTGTCCCCCACCCCCATCAACCCTCGGTTTGTTCTCTGTATTTAAGAATCTCTTACAGTTTACCTCCCTCCTTCTGTTTATAGTTTTTTTTTCTTCTTCCCCTCCCCCGTGGTCTTCTGTTAAGTTCCTCAATATCCACATATGAGTGAAAACATATGGTATCTGTCTTTCTCTGACTGACTTATTTCACTTAGCATAACACTCTCTAGTTCCATCCATGTTTCTGCAAATAGCAAGATTTCATTCTTTCTCATTGCCAAGTAGTATTGCATTGTACATATAAATCACATCTTCTTTATCCATTCATCAGTTGATGGACGTTTAGGCACTTTTCATAATTTGGCTATTGTTGAAGGTGCTGCTATAAACATTGGGGTACATGTGCCCCCCCTATGTATCAGCACCCCTGTATCCCTTGGGTAAATTCCTAGCAGTGCTATTGCTGGGTCATAGGGCAGATATATTTTTAATTTTTTGAGGAACCTCCACACTGTTTTCCAGAGTGGCTGCACCACTTTGTATTCCCACCAACAGCGCAAGAGGGTTCCCGTTTCTCCACATCCTCGCCAGCATCTATAGTCTCCCGATTTGTTCATTTTAGCTACTCTGACTGGCATGAGGTGATATCTCAGTGTGACTCTGATTTGTATTTCCCTGATGAGGAGTGATGTTGAGCATTGTTCCATGTGTCTGTTGGCAATCTGGATGTCTTCTTTGGAAAAGTGCCTATTCATGTCTTCTGCCCATTTCTTCACTGGATTATTTGTTTTTCAAGTGTGGAGTTTGGTGAGTCCTTATAGATTTTGGATACTAGCCCTTTATCTGATATGTCATTTGCAAATATCTTTTCCCATTCTGTCAGTTGACTTTTAGTTTTGTTGATTGTTTCCTTTGTAGTGCAGAAGCTTTTTATCTTCATGAGGTCCCAATACTTCATTTTTCCTTCTAAGTCCCTTGCCTTTGGAGATGTGTCAAGTAAGAAATTGCTGCAACTAAGGTCAAAGAGGTTTCTTCCTGCTTTCTCCTCTAGGGTTTTGATGGTTTCCTGTCTCACATTCAGGTCTATCATCCATTTTGAGCTTTTTTTGTGTGTATGGTAGAAGAAAGTGAACTAGTTTCATTCTTCTGCATGTTGCTGTTCAGTTCTCCCAGTACCATTTGTTAAAGAAACTGTCTGTTTTCCATTGGATACGCTTCCTGCTTTGTCAAAGACTTATTTGGCCATACATTTGTGGGTCCAGTTCTGGGTTCTCTATTGTATTCCATTGGTCTATGTGCTGTTTTTGTGCCAACACCATACTCTCTTCATAGTATGTAGTAGAGGCTTTGTAGTAAAGGCTAAAGTCTGGGATTGTGATGCTTCTTGCTTTGGTTTTCTTCTTCAATATTACTTTGGCTATTCTGGGTCTTTTGTGGTTCCATACAAATTTTAGGATTGCTTGTTCTAGCTTCGAGAAGAATGCTGGTGCAATTTTGATTGGGATTGCATTGAATGTGTAGATTGCTTTGGGTAGTACTGACATTTTAATATTTCTTCCTCCAATCTGTGAGCATGGAATGTTTTTCCATTTCTTTGTATCTTCGTCAATTTCCTTCATAAACTTTCTATAGTTTTCAGCATACAGATCTTTTACAACTTTAGTTAGGTTTATTCCTAGGTATTTTATGATTCTGGTGCAATTGTGAATGGGATCAGTTTCTTTATTTCTCTTTCTGTTGCTTCATTATTGGTGTATAAAAATGCAACCGATTTCGGTACATAAATTTTGTACCCTGTGACTTTGCTGAATTCATGTATCAGTTCTAGCAGACTTTTGGTGGGGTCTATCAGATTTTCCATGTAGAATAACATGTTGTCTGCAGAAAGTGAAAGCTTGACTTCTTTGACAATTTTGATGCCTTTTATATTATTTTGATGTCTGAATGCTGACGCTAGGACTTCCAACACTATGTTAAACAACAGTGGTGAGAGTGGACATCCCTGTCATGTTCCTGATCTCAGGGGAAAAGCTCTGTTTTTCCCCATTGAGGATGACATTAGCTGTGGGCTAATCTATCCATTGTTGTAAGTGGGGTATTAAAGTCCCCTGAAATTACCACATTCTTATCAATAAGGTTGCTTGTGTTTGTGATTAATTGTTTTATATATTTGGGGGCTCTCGTATTCGGCGCATAGACATTTATAATTGTTAGCTCTTCCTGATGGATAGACCCTGTGATTATTATATAATGCCCTTCTTCATCCTTTGTTACAGCCTTTAATTTAAAGTCTAGTTTGTCTGATATAAGTATGGCAACTCCAGCTTTCTTTTGACTTCCAGTAGCATGATAGATAGTTCTCCATCCCCTCATTTTCAATCTGAAGGTGTCCTCAGGTCTAAAATGAGTCTCTTGTAGACAGCAAATAGAGGGGTCTTGGGTTTTCATCCATTCTGATACCCTATGTCTTTTGGTTGGAGCATTTAGCCCACTTACATTCAGTGTTATTATTGAAAGATATGGGTTTAGAGTCATTGTGACGTCTGTAGGTTTCATGCTTGTAGTGATGTCTCTGGTACTTTGTGGTCCTTGCAACATTTCACTCACAGAATCCCCCTTAGGATGTCTTGTAGGGCTGGTTTAGTGGTGATGAATTCCTTCAGTTTTTGTTTGTTTGGGAAAACCTTTATCTCTCCTTCTATTCGGAATTACAGGCATGCTGGATAAAGCATTCTTGGCTGCATATTTTTCCTGTTCACCACATTGAAGATTTCCTGCCATTCCTTTCTGGACTGCCATGTTTCAGTAGAGAGATCTGTCACGAGTCTTATCGGTCTCCCTTTGTAAGTTAGAGCCTGTTTATCCCTAGCTGCTTTCAGAATTTTCTCTTTATCCTTGTATTTTGCCAGTTTCACTATGATATGTCGTACAGAAGGTTGATTCAAGTTACGTCTGAAGGGAGTTCTCTGTGCCTCTTGGATTTCAATGCCTGTTTTCTTCCCCAGATCGGGGAAGTTCTCAGCTATGATTTGTTCAAGTACACCTCCAGCCCTTTTCTCTCTCTCTTCTTCTGGAATTCCTATGATACAGATATTATTCCATTTGATTGAATCACTTAGTTCTCTAATTCTCCCCTTGTGATCCTGGATTTTTCTCTCTCTTTTTCTCAGTTCTTCTTTTTCCATAATTTTATCTTCTAATTCACCTATTCTCCCCTCTGCCTTTTCAGTCCATGATATGGCCACCTCATTTTATTTTGCACCTCATTTATACCATTTTTTTAATTCATCATGACAATTTTTTAGTTCCTTGATCGCTGTAGCAATAGATTCTCTGCTATCTTCTATGCTTTTTTCAAGCCCAGTGATTAATCTTATGACTATTATTCTAAATTCTTTTTCAGTTTTATTGCTTATATCTGTTTTGATCAATTCTTTAGCTGTCACTTCTTCCTGGAATTTCTTTGAGGAGAATTCTTCCATTTCATCATTTTGGCAAGTTTTTTTGTCCCTTATGAGTTTTGAAAGCTTGTTATGTGCTCCGTACCTGCAAGCCCTGCTATATTAAAGGGAGGTTATACACTGTCCAGTGTTCTTTGGAGAGGGGTACTTGCTTTCTGTTGTTGTGACTTTGGTTACTTTATCTCCCTACTCATAGTGATGTTTTGGCCCTTCCACCAGGTCTACTGTGATTTGTTCCTTAAGTAGCCCTGGAAAGGAAAACAAACATACAAAAAAACAGAAAACAAAAACATGCAAACACAGAAACAAACAAACAAAGAAAAATCCAAAAACAAAAAACCAGAAACACCAGCTACAACTAAAGAACAGGATGGAGGCAGTGCTGATGGAAGAGCACATACAAAGGGAGAAATGACAGGAGCCGGGAAAAAGAATAAATAAACATTGACCAGGCAGAGAGATTAAATGGCTTAATCCAGAGAGAGAGAAAGGAAAATAGAGAAGGAGGTGGGGGAGAAAAGAAACAAAGATAAAGTTACCCAGGCAGAGAAACTATAAGCTTAATTATTCCAAAGAAAGAGAAAGGAAAGAAGGATGTGTAGAATATGTGTCAAGAGAATGGATTAAATATGTCTGCTTATACAAAACAACAACCAGAGTGACCAGACTAGAGGAGGGAAGAGATAAGGAGAAAAGGAAGGAAGAATATATGTAAATAACAAGAATTGTCCTAGAATTAATCCAGGCAATGCAGCAGCGCTGGTCTGGAGGAGGCGGCCATCTGGTTCCACAGCGTCTACCTGCTCCAGTAGATAGGCAGTTACCTGGCTCTGAGGGGTGTGGCTTGGTGTAGGAGGGTCCCACCTCCACTGTGGGCCCTGTGGACCAATCCCTGAGGCCCCTCACCTTGGTGGTGGTGGGGAGACAAATGGCGGCCCCCCAGTCTCTTCTCCATGGACCAGTGTCCAAAATCACTTGGTTGGAGCTGTCCTCACTGTGCTGCGGGTGCAGATGAGGTGGTCTGTCTCATTCGCCTGACTCCGGTGCCCTGGTGCTTGGCTGGGATTCAAACTCCTGCTCCATGCAACCTGGTACTGGGGAAACAACTCTCCATGCTGCCTGATATGTGGTACTGGCTGGTTTTGTCCTGTGCTGCAGCACTCCAGGGAGGGGGTCACTTTCTCCTACTGTCGACTGTGCCCCTGACCTAGCCACCGAGCCTGGGGTTGGTTCTCCTCCTCCCCAGGTGCATGAACAGGGCAGCCAGCCCAGTCTGGAGAAAGCCCTGCAGTTAGAGATGGGATCCCTCTCCACCTTGGTCCAAGGTTTTTCTCTTGTCCAGATACAGTCCTATGCTTCCCCAGCCTCTCTTTCTCTTCATCTCTCCGCAGAAGGGGATCCCTCCCCTCCATGCCTACATGGCCTGTTTTATCTCTCCTAGTTCGCAATCACCCACCTATGGCCCATCAGGTTGTTCCAGTGTCTCCCTGGTAGCAACTCAGTCTCTTTTCCTCCCAGACTCTTGGAGTTCAAAGTCCTTTGGCTTTAACCCTTCTTTGAGAGACACAGAAAGTTCAGATCCCCCAATTCTCTGCCATGTTGGACCCTCCTCCTAAGATATTGTTTTAAAAAGTTGATTCTTCTGCCTCTATCCTGCAAATAATTTAGCTTGTCTTTATGCATCTCTTTGTTTCTATCTCCAAGTTTCTAATGATCTTTTTAGTTCTATTTAATAAGCTATCTAACCAATCTGCTGAATGTTTTTTTCATTTCAAGGATTGCATTAAAAATTAATAAATATTATTAAAATATTTGTAATGTTTATTTTTGAGAGATAGAGAGTGTGGGGGAGGGACAGAGAAAGAGGGAGACACAGGATCCGAAGTAGGCTCTGGCTCTGAGATGTCAGCACGGAGCCCAGATGCAGGGCTTGAACTTACAAATCACGAGATTATGACTTGAGTGAAACTCAGACACTTAACCAACTGAGCCAGCCAGGTGCCCCAATAGATATCATTTTTTTTTTAGACCAGTTTTAGGCTTATAGAAAAATTGAGTGGAGAGTACAGAGTTCCCAAATACATCTTTATCCGCCCCCCCCCGCCCGTCTTGCTCAGAGAGTTTCTCTTATTTTTAGCATCTTGCATTTGTGTCATATATTTGTTACAACTAACGAACCAATACTGATACATTATTATTAACAAGAGTCCAAAGTTTACATTGTGGCATGCTCTTTGTGTTGTACAATTCTATGGGTTTTGAAAAATGTATACTGACACATATCCACCCTTATAGTATCATACAGAGTATTTTCAATGCTCACATATCTCCTATTTGTCCTTCTCTTTCTCTCCTTGAACTCCTGGAAAACACTGATGTTTTTTACTGTCTCCATAGTTTTGCCTTTGCCAGAATGACATAAGTTTGGAATTATACAGTGTGTAACCTTTACGTGCTGCCTCTTTCCCTTAGTGTTATGCGCTTAAAATTCCTTCATGTCTGGTGAGTGCATGATATCTTGTTTCTTTTTATTGCTGTGTAATACTCCATTGTATGGATATACTAGAGTTTGCTTATCCATTCACCTGTTCAGAGATATTTTGGCTGCTTCCAAGTTTTGACAATTATGAATAAAGTTTCTATAACATCTGTATGCAGGTGTTTGTGTGGACATAAGTTTTCAGCTCCTTTGGGTTAATACTAAGGAGCATGACTGTATAGTAAGTGTATGCTTAGCTTTGTAAGGAACTGCCAAACTGTTTTCCTAAGTGGTTGTACCATTGTGCATTCCCACCAGCACTGAATGAGGGTGTTGTTGATTCACATCCTTTCCAACATTTGGTGTTGTCAGTGTATTGAATTTTAGCCATTCTAATAGGTATATAGTGGTACCTCATTGTTGTTTTTTGATCTGCAATTTTTAAATGAAATATGATGATGTTGATTATCTTCTCATATGCTTTTCTGCCATGTCAATGGATTCTTCACACCATATTTCTCATATTGTTTTTTCCTAGATAGTACATGTACTGCAAATTTTAGCCCTAAATAATACTTTAGAGGTCCATGGTTGTGCCTGTTCGGGCTAGTCTTTCTTAGGTGTCCAGAGAACAAATGGAGGGATTATTCCTTGACAGGACAGACAGTTCCTCCTATAAGGAGGAAGCAGGAGTGGGTAGGAGCAGATGCAGATATGTTTTTATATCCAGTGTTTTGAATTTGTGTGAGTTTCCAACTGATTGATTCTGATTTAGTAGACAAGGTTCTCTTCCAAGAGTAAAGAGCTAGGTTCTGGAATCAAGATCGGAGGTTTGAATAGGGTGTACATATGAAGCGTTAATTAGGCAGAGTGGGAGAGTGAGCTAACTTGAGGCAATGTGTAAGCTTGCTGGACCCTGCTAATAGTCTATGTTGGTAATCATTTTAGTGGTACCATTTTGTTCTCCAGGTGACTACCCAATTATGTTCTTGTTTCAGTTTATATTAATGTTGAGATGGACTAGATAGAATGGAGAAAAAATTTTAAGGATTTGAACATACTTAAAAGAAAGCTATCATAAAAAGGGCATGGAATCTAAAAGTTAATTAAGAATGGAAATCATACAGAGTGGGCTGAAGATTTAGAAAGGAACTTGTGGTATTAATAGATTAGTATTAGAGAGTGAAGGGAAATTCAACTGAGATCAGAGGAGGAAATGGAATCAAGGGGACGAGGTGAAGAAGTTTTCCAGATGGACATGGAAGTCTTTATGATACAAGTGTAAGACTTCCATGCATTTGTTTGTGAGGGAATCCAGGGGACCTTCAGATAGCCTTGAGGAATAGGAGAAGACAGATAACATAAATCTCAAAGCAGCATTAGCTCCTACACTAAAGTGAATGAGCACTAGCTGAGAACAAAATTATTAAAGAAAAATTTCTATCAACAATAAAAAATACTACATGGAAATAGAAACAGTGCCATAATAATTTCCTTCTTTGAAATATCAAATATTTAAGTGAAATAATTCAGAACACATATACAAATTTATACATATATATGTTCATTACAGAACAATTTCAACAGAGAAAAACAGAAACTTTATAAATATTCAATAAGTGAAATGGTTAAATGTATTGTATTATGTCACCAAGGTATAATATTTAGTCACTCAAATTTTTAAAGAAATATTTATAGATTACTAACTATGTGTCATTGCATCAGACAGGAGACACATGCAGCTGAATTAAAGGAGCTCCATGGTTTACAGAACATTTGTTACAACTGGGAACATTTATTACCAATTGTTAATTGGAAATTCCTATATTATGAAATTAAATAAAAAAGTATACCACATGCACAGTTTGATCTCAACCATAAATAAATCCATGAATAGGGAAGAAAAAAATCTTAGAGGGTTATCAATGAAAATGTTCCATTAAGTCCCTTGCATGATGGAATGAAAGTATTAGTCCTGTACACAAAACAATATTAATACATTTTCATTGGATTTGATTTTATTAACATTTTATCATGGTGTGGTGAACATAGTTGGTTGAATGGGTGGTGAAGGAGTAAATGAATGTTTGGGAGAATCTTTAGAATTCCAGCTCCTAATATGCTTCTGTGCCTTCTGGAAGTCAGGGTTGAAGAGGGTGAGCTGGAGTGACGTGTGGAGCCTTGATGAAAGTCCCTAACCACAGTTCTGTCCTCTACCCTCACCTCTCCAATCTAAAACCTCTCTTCCACCTCCTCTCCTGTCAAGCTCATGCAGCTCTTCAGACAAGGAAGGGTTCAGGGCTTATTGTTATGTCACTGGCAGTAGAGGAGATCCTAGGGGAGAAGAAAGTCACATGAATAAGTCCATGGTCCCCAAAGATGCTCAGAGAAAGAATAATTTACCCTGCAATTCCTCCTCCAACTTAATCCCTTAGCCACTGCATACAGTCTGCTTGTTGTGAGAATACCCTGCAATCCAGGCAGGGGCATAACTCCAGTCTGTGGTTCCTGATGGCTGTGATGGAGAGTTTGGGGTGAGGAGAGAGTAGGTTGGTACTGACCAGGATAGCCTGGTGACTTTCTGGGCCCTTCTGTCCATGGGCATCAATGGTGGGGTCTGGCTGAGGGTGGGGATAAAGAAGGTGGAAAACACTGAATTTACTGATGAGAGACATGGGGGACAATAATAGATTGCCTTCATCATTTGGTAACTCTTTAGGCACTGTATTTGGAATTCTCCATTCCTTGAGAGGGCAGACAAAAATTCACCATTCCCTGAGAGGACAGACAAAAATGTTCCCATGGATGCTTTGTGGCATAGTGGAAACACTAGTGGAAGGAGAGGCATGAGACCTTCTTGACTCATTTCTTTTGTGAACTTGGGAAAACTGCCTTTCCTTCTGTGGCCTTGCTAAATAGTAAGTTATATGACAAGGTTATTCTAAAGCAGGAGCTGGCAACATTTTTTTGTAAAGGGCAAGAGTAAAAGTGTTAAGCTTCAAAGATGGTCTCTGTTGCAACTACTCTGTCCCAAAAAAACAGTCCTAGTAGATACGGGGAATGGGTGTATTCCAATAAAATTTTACCCATAAAAAAAAGCAGGTGGTAGACAAGATTCGGCCCACAGGCTGCAGTTTGATGAGCCCTGGTATAACGTGCCAACCAGAATTGATATTTCATATCTCTGACTCATGTTTGGGTAAATCAAGAGTAGAACTGGTGAAGCAGGGGTGTTGTCCTATGAGTTGCATTTCTATGAGAGTCCCTCATGGCAGGGATAAGGGGGCTGTAAGGCTGGAGACAGGGGTAAGAGTGGAATAGCCTCTGGAAGCTTCATCTCCTGGAAGAAACTGATTCAAGAAGAGGCGAATCAGTGTGCTGAATGAAGATAGGCAAATTTATGACTTAAGTAAGTCATAACTTGTCTCTGTGACAGTGAGTTTGACTGGTTAATGACTGTGTATGAATTTGGATGGCTATTATGTGAAGGAAAGCTTAAAAGTGTATGTGAGTGTGCATGTGTGCGTGAATGTGTTCACAGTGAAGGGCTGTTTGTATGAATAGTGAAAATGTGTGTGTAGATATTCATCAAAATTTTTATGAGTGAATGTGTGTGGTGACTGTATAAATGAATGTATGTGATAATATGCATCTGAATGGAAGATTGTGTGTTTGTATGTGGATTTGTAGCAAGCAGAACTGGAATTGAACCCAGGTAGGTCAGACTCTAAATCCTCAATCGCTTGTTTGTCCTATGATACATTGTCTTACATGTCTTAGATATTGTGGAATATATAGGAGAATTGAAGGGAGTAGGGAGGAAGCCAAGGAAAGGTGGTGTAGTAGTCAACATAACAAAATGGAAGTTTTTAAAGCTAATGGAAGCTTTGATGCTAATACTTCTGGATTCAAATATCAGCTTATCTACTAACAAGGTGTTTGACTTTGGGTATTTACTTACCTGAGAGTCAATTTCTTCATGCATGAACTAGTGATATGTTCAATTTCATAGGTTTGGTGTGATTATTAGAAATAACTAACAGTAGGCATTTAATGGTTGCTATTATCACACAAAAGTATTAATAATGGAAATTGGAGATTCCTAATAATGAGAAATTAATCTGGCACTTAATTTAAACCTAAAATTAATGTAGATTTGGCAAGCATGCTATGACAGATTATTTTAGAGAAGCTTCAGCAGCATTATTTAGAAGCATTATTTAGAAGCTTCAGCAGCATATTTGTGTTGTAAGTAAAGTGGTTTGGGTAAAGATTAAAGGATGGTAAAAAGATAGAAGAAAGAAAGCATATCCATTCTGTGAAACCAAAGTGAAGGGGGAAGAGACCATTGATCATATATACAGATGGAGAAGGAGCCAACAGAGAGAGAGAGAAAGAGAGATTTAAGTTACTAGAGTGACAGATTAGTAGGAAGAGGTACTTAAAGAGAAGGTTGGGGTCCAGAGTGCAGATGGAGACAGATGGAGGGTTGAGTCTTGAATTGGAGAAAAAGAGAAAAGGCAATTCAAATATAAATAAATTTGTAGATGGAAGAGTGAGGATGAAGAGGTTAAGGGAATGAAAAATGGATGTTTTTATTGTTTCTTCTCCTTAGGTCAGGAATTAGGAAGTCACAATTATCTGATGAAGGGGACCAGTGTAGAATAAGGCATGTATGAAGTGATTCGGAGGATGGTGTATGTAGGCAAATTCTAGCTCCACCATTTACTAGCCAGGTGACCTTGGGTAGGGCACTACTTAAATCCTCCAAGCTCTGTTTGCTCCCTTATCAGTAAAATGAGGGAAATGACTACAATTATCTCACACTGTGGTGATTAAAACAGTGCACATGCAGTCCTTAGTACAGAGCCCCTCCTAACTGATCTGTCTCCATTTTCCAACCTGCCTCCTCCATTCCCCATCCATCTTACACAATATTGCAAGAGCGAGAGAGCTACCTAAAATGCCAACTTCATCATGCCATTCTCTTACTACAAATCCTTCAGTGGCTCTTACTGCTTCAACATAAATTCTAAACTTCTTACACTTATACTCAAAATCCTCAGTGATTTGGCCCCTACCTCACTGCCTGACATTATTTTCTACCATTTTGTGTGAAGCCCTCTTTGCTACAGTAACCTTGAATCATTATAATTTTCCTCCATAATCTATATCCTTTCAGATTTCTGTGACTTTGTTCATGTTATTCCCTCCTCACGTGACTTGACTTGGCAAAACCTTACTTCTTCTTCAAGGTTCAACTTAGGGTGGCACTTTAGAAAATCTTTTCTGAACTTCCGGGAAGCTCTCCATGTTTCCACAGCTCATTGTGTTTAACTTTTCCTTTACATTGTCCTTATCATTTAGATATTTTGCTTAATTTTATCCTCCAGGTAGGTCCTCTAGGAGCCATGGTAGGTGCTCAGTAAGGCTTATTAAATTATAGTCAACTCAGTGACTGGTTTTGAGATACATATCACATTCAGATGGTCAAAGTAGAAATGGCAGTGTTTGTTTTTCACAGCTCTTAACTATTTATAACAACCTCAGACTAAGATCTATGGTGTTCTAGAGCTGGAACAACTCTCTTACAGATGATCTAATCCAGCTTCTCCCCAACATTAGATTTAAGGTGATAAGAGAGAGATCCAGAGCAGGGAAGTATTTTACTGAGGTCAAATAGTAAATAGAATGTCAAAGAGTTTTAACCCATGTTTCCTGACTTTCTGACCAGGATCCTTTCCACTGCTCACCCAGTGACAAATGATCTATTCCTACCTCCCTTACTTCAACCCTTTTCACCTTTTTTGGCAAGATAGAAGTGACTGCAAATCTTATACACCAACATCTAGGTGACTTGTCCTGGGAATGGCAACCCCTAACCACACTGGTGCCAGCCACTCACTTTTCATTCTGCGGGGCATCCCTGGCCTGGAAGACCAGCACATATGGATTTCTCTTCCCTTCTTTATTTCCTACCTGGTTGCTGTCCTTGGGAATAGCCTCCTTGTCTTCATCATCATTACTGAACGCAGCCTCCATGAACCCATGTACCTCTTTCTCTGCATGCTAGCTGTGGCTGACCTCATCCTGTCCACTACCACTGTGCCCAAAGCCCTGGCCATATTCTGGTTTCATGCTGGGGAGATCTCCCTTGATGGCTGCATCACTCAAATCTTCTTCATCCATGCCACCTTCATTGCTGAATCAGGGATTCTGTTGGCCATGGCATTTGACCGCTATGTGGCCATCTGTGACCCACTGCGATATACTACACTGCTCAGTCATGCAGTAATCATAAAGGTTGGTCTGGCTGTGGTCCTGAGAAGCTTCTCTGTGATACTCCCAGATGTGTTCCTGGTGAAGAGACTGCCTTTCTGCCATAGCAATGTGTTACCACATACCTACTGTGAGCACATGGCTGTTGCCAAGTTTGCTTGTGCTGATATTCGTGTCAATGTCTGGTATGGCTTGTCTGTTCTTCTCTCTACTGTAATGCCAGATGCCTTGCTCATCTTGGTTTCGTATACCCTCATCCTCAATGCAGTCTTCCACCTCCCTTCCCGAGGAGCTCGGCAAAAGGCTCTAGGCACGTGTGGCTCCCACCTTGGGGTCATTTCCATGTTCTATTTGTCTGGCATTTTTACTGTAATTACCCAGCGGTTTGGGCATCATGTTCCCCTCCATACTCACATTCTGCTGGCCAATATCTGCACATTAGCCCCTCCCATGCTGAACCCTATCATTTATGGGGTCAAGACCAGGCAGATTCGAGAGTGTGTGGTCAGTACTCTGTCTTCACAGTAGAAACATATTGAGTCTGTGTGACTGATCTGGTGGTATGTTCACCACTATGGTGTCTCACATTTTGTTTCCCTATTTTGTAGAAACTTATTAACTAAGGGTTCTACTGACTGTGAACAAATGGATTTATGATGACTTTGAAAGATAGATTGTCATGTTGCCTTTATAAGGTAGTGTTTAGAAAAGAGCATGAGGTTTTTTGGATAGGATATCAAAAGTACAGGCAATAAAAGCAAAATAAACAAGTGGGACTACATCAAACCAAAAAGCTTCTGCACAGCAAAGAAAGCACTCAACAGAACAAATAGGCAACATATGGAATGGGAGAAAATATTTGCAAATCATTATCTGATAAAGGGTAAATAGCCAAAATATATAAGAAATCCATATAACTCAATAACAAAACTCAATAGTAAAGGAACAAATAACCTGACTTAAATATGGGAAAAGGACCTGAATAAACTTTTTTTTTCCAGAGAAGACATACAAATGGCCAACAGGTACGTGAAAAAGTTCTCAACATCACTAATTATCAGGGAAATGCAAATCAAAGCCACAATGAAACTTCACCTCACACCTTTTAGCATAGCTATTATCAAAAAGAGATAATATATGTTGATGAGGATGTGGAGAAAAGGGAACCCTTGTGCACTGTTGGTAGGAATGTAAATTGGTAGAGCTATTAAGGAAAATAGTGTGGAGGTTCCTCAAAAACTGAAAACTAGAACTGCCATATTGTCCAGAAATTCCACTTCTGGGTATATATATGAAGGAAATGAAATCACTATCTTGAAGAGATGTCTGTACCCCCTCATGTTCATAGCAGCATTATTTATAATACACAAGACATGGAAACAACCTATGTGTCCACTGACAGATGAAAAAAAAAATGTGGCGCGCGCACACACACACACACACACACACACACACTGGAATACTATTCAGTCATAAAAAGGAAATCCTGCCATCTGTGACAACATGGATGAATCCTGAGGACATTAAGCTAAGTAAAATAAGTCAGACAGAGAAAGACAAATACTATATGAGCTCGCTTGTATGTGGAATCTAAAACTGAACTCATAGAAACAGAACAGTTTGATGGTTGCTAGAGATGAGTAGTGGGGGATGGGAGAAAGGGGTGAAGGTTGTCAAAGTGTACAACTTCCAGTTATACAATGAATCAGTTCTAGGAGTGTAATGTACAACATGATGACTACAGTTAATACTGTATTGCATATTTGAAAGTCTCTAAGAGAGTATATCTTAACAGTTCCTACCACACACAGAGAAAAATTTAACTACATGAGGTGGTGGATGGGTTAACAAACTTTATTGTGTGGTAACCATTTTGCAATATAAATGTGTCAAATCATTATGTTGTATACCTTAAACTTACAAAATGTTATATGTCAATTATACCTTAATAAATCTGGATGGAAAAAATGTGGTACATATATACAATGGAATATTATTCAACCATAAAAAGAAAAGCCTGCTATTTGTGATAACAGGGATGAACCTGGAGGACACTATACCAAGTGAAATAAGCCAGATACAGAAAAACAAAGACTGTGTGCTCTTATAGGTGGGATCTAAAAACCTCAAACTTCCAGAAGCAGAGAGTAGAATGGTGGTTTCCAGGGGCACAGGGGTGGGGGAAATAGGTATTGGTTGAAGGTTACAAACTTTGTTATAAGTTCTGAGGATCTAATGTACAGTATGATGACTATAGTTAATATATACTGAGAGTTGATATTAAGTGTTCTCACTATACATATACAAAAGGTAACTATGTGAGGCAAGGAATCTGTCAATTAGCTTCATTGTGGTAATCATTTTACAAAATATGCATATATATTTAAGTGTACATCTTAAGTGTATGCAGTTTTTATGTCACTTATACCACAATAAAGCTGGAAAAAAATTAAATATAAATACATAGTTTCATAAAGGGATGGGCACCACAATCTCTAAATTCCCTGATTATACCTTTATCATAGGGCTGTGATAGAACTAAAAATATAAACAGGATCTTGATATGCATGACATAGAGTAAGCAGTGGATAAGTTTTTAACTTCTACCTTAGCTTATCTTTTAAAATGTAGTGCAATAATTTATGCCTCTTCTAATTCAAAAAGAAGTTATGGAATCAAAGGAGATCACAAAAGTTAACAGGCCTTATTTGCATTTTAAAGGAAAATATTAATCATAACTGGAATTGGTGCTGGTAGAATCTTCATTTCTCAAGAGAATTTTGTGTGATCTGTGCGGTATACAGATCACTTGTTAGTAATTACCGATGGGGATAGAAATCAAGATACTATTATCTTTACCACTTAATTTCTTTCAGTGGGGACCAAAGCGATGGTAGTATGTCATCTGTGTAATAGACCTCTCCAAGTATTGGAGTAACCTGATATGCCAAAGAATTCAGATTTTGAGAAATGAGAGTATTTAAGTTTATGTCATTATGATAGCTTTCTCCCATAAGTATATCAATTAAAGGGAACAAATCATCATTTACATTAGTCAACTCCAAAGAGACAGAAGCAGAAAAGTATATTTTATAATTTACCCTTAAAAAATTTCTCTATAACCTTGACATGCAGAATCCAACTATTCCCCAGTTATATCCCCATTCATAGAGAACTGAGCTCTCCTTTTCTTCCTTCAGTTTATCAACCAAAGCATGATTAATTTTGTCAACTTATATTGATTTAGCTCTGCAATGTTGCCATCTCACCTGAGGATTTTGTTCTCTTTATCTTTTCTTCAAAGTACCTTCTGTCCAGTGTTAAGACACTCATACTTACAAATAACTCATCACTAAATTTTAAGGTCGCTGATATCTTTGTACAGTATCTACATTTCATGAAGTGGATAGCAGATTTACTAAAGACTAGCAGATTTCCTGAAGGAAATTTGAGATTCTACTTTATTAAAAAATTTTTAATTCCAGTGTAGCTCACATACAGTGTTCTATTAGTTTCAGGTGTACCATATAGTGATTCAACAGTTCCTTACGTTACTCGGTGCTCATCAAGGTGAGTGTACTTTTAATCCCCTTCACCTGTCTCATCCATTCCTCTACCCACCTCCCCTCTGGTAACCATCTGTTTGTTTTCTATAGTGATGAGTCTGTCTTTTGTTTGTCTCTCTTTATTTGTTTCTTAAATTCCACATTTTAATGAAATCATATGGTATTTGTTTTTCTCTGACTGGCTTACTCCACTTATCATTATATTCTCTAGTGCTATCCATGCTGTTGCAAATGGCAAATTTTCATTCTTTATTATGGCTGAGTAATATTCCATTATATACATATAATAAAATATACATATTCCTATATATATACACACCACATCTTATCATCCATTGATTTATCAATTACACTTGGGCTGCTTCCAAAATTTTGCTATTTGTGAATAAGCTGCAATAAATATATAGAGGTACATATATCCCATTGGATTAGTATTTTCATGTTTTTTTTGGGTAAATATCCAGTACAGCAATTACTGGATAGTAGGATAGCTCTATTTTTAATGTTTTGAGGAATCTCCATACTGTTTTCCACTGTGGATGCCCAGCTTGCATTCCCACCAACAGTACATGAGGGTTCCTTTTTCTCCACATACTTACCAATACTTGTTTCTTGAGTTTTTGCTTTTAGCTATTCTGACAGGTGTGAGATGATATCTCATTGTGGTTTTGATTTGTATTTCCCTGATGATCAGTGATGTTGAGAACCTTTTCATATGTCTGTTGGCCATCTATGTCTTCTTTGGAGAAATGTCTTAATATCTTCTGCCCATTTTTAACTAGATGATTTGGGTTTTTTCTTCTGTGTGTTAAATTGTGTAAGTTTTTAATATATTTTGGATACTAATTCTTTATTGGATATGTCATTTGAAATTATCTTTTCTCATTCAATAGTTTGTCTTTTAGTTTTAGGTTATTTCCTTTGTTAAGCAGAGCTTTTTATTTTGATGTAGCCCCAATAGTTTATTTTTGCTTTTGTTTTCCTTGCCTCAGGAGGCATACCTAGAAAAAAGTTTCTATGGCCTATGTCAATAGGTTACTGCTTGTGTCCTCCTGTAGGATATTTATGGTTTCAGGCCACACATTTAGGTCTATTAAACCATTTTGAGCTAATTTTCGTGTATGGTGAAAGTAAGTAGTCTAGTTTCATTCTTTTGCATGTTACTGTCCAGTTTTCCAATCATCATTTGTTGAAGATACGTTTTCTCATTGGATATTCATTCTTCCTTTGTCAATGATTAATTGATAATATAATTGTGGTTTTATTTCTAGGTTTTCTATTCTAGTCCATTGATCAATGCATCTATTTTTATGTCAGTATCATACTGTTTTAATTATTACCACTTTGTAATAGAACTTCAAGTCTGGAATTGTGATGCCTCTGATTTTATTTTTCAAGATTGCTTTGGCTATTCAAGGTCCTTTGTGGTTCCATACAAATTTTAGGATTGTTTGTTTTAGTTCTATGAAAAATGCTATTTTGATTGGGATTGCATTAAATGTGTCAATTGTTCTGGGTAGTATAGACATTTGAACAATATTTGTTCTAACCCATGAGCATAGAGTGTCTTTCCATTTCTTGGTGTTGTTTTGAATTTCTTTCAACAATTTTTTATAGTTTTCAGAGTACAGGTCTTTCACCTCTTTGGTTATTTTTATTCCTAGGTATTTTATTGTTCTGGTGCAATTGTAAATGGAATTGTTTTCTTAATTTCTCTTTCTGCTGCTTCATTGTTGGTGTACAGAAATGCAACAGATTTCCATGTTGATTTTTTAAAAAAATTTTTTTTCAACGTTTTATTTTTATTTTTGGGACAGAGAGAGACAGAGCATGAACGGGGGAGGGGCAGAGAGAGAGGGAGACACAGAATGGGAAACAGGCTCCAGGCTCTGAGCCATCAGCCCAGAGCCTGACGCGGGGCTCGAACTCACAGACCGCGAGATCGTGACCTGGCTGAAGTCGGACGCTTAACCGACTGCGCCACCCAGGCGCCCCAATGTTGATTTTGTATGGTGCAACCTTATTGAATTATCAGTTCTAGCAGGTTTTTTTTGGTGGAGTCTTTAGGGTTTTCTATACATAGTATCATGTCAGCTGCAATAGTGAAAAGTTTTACTTCTTCCTTATCAATTGGGTTGCCTTTTTGTTGTCTGACTGTTGTGGCTAGAACTTCTAGTACTATGTTGAATAAAAGTGGTGAGAGTGGACATACATCTTTGTCTTGTTCCTGACCTTAGAGTAAAATCTCTCACTTTTTCCCCAGGAAGGATGATGTTAGCTATGGTTTTTTTTTTATATAAGGCCTTTATTATGTTGAGATATGTTCCCTCTAAAATTATTTTGTTGAATGTTTCTATCATGAATGGAGGTTGTACTTTGTCAAATGCTTTTTCTGCATTTATTGAAATGATCATATGGTTTTAATCCTTTCTCTTGTTGATGTGATGTATCATGTTGATTGATGTGTAGATACTGTAGCACCCTTGCATCCAGAGAATAAATTTAACTTGATTGTGCTAAATGATTTTTAAAAATGTATTGTTGGATTCAGTTTGGTAATATTTTGTTGAGGATTTTTGCATTTATGCTCATCAGGGATATTGGCCTGTAGTTCTCTTTTCTTGTGGGGTTTTTATCTGGTTTTGGCATCAGGGTAATGCTGGGCTCATTGAATGAATTTGGAAGTTTTACCTCTTCTTCTTTTTTTTTTTTTTTTTTTTTAAGTTTGAGAATAGATATTGACTCTAAGTGTTTGGTAGAATTTACCTGTGAAGCCATCTGGACCTGAACTTTTGTTTGTTGAGGTTTTTTTTTTGTTTTTTTTTTTTTAATTTTTTTTTTCAACGTTATTTTTTTTTAATTTTTTTTTATTTTTGGGACAGAGAGAGACAGAGCATGAACGGGGGAGGGGCAGAGAGAGAGGGAGACACAGAATCGGAAACAGGTTCCAGGCTCTGAGCCATCAGCCCAGAGCCTGACATGGGGCTCGAACCCACGGACCGCGAGATCGTGACCTGGCTGAAGTCGGATGCTTAACCGACTGCGCCACCCAGGCGCCCCTGTTGAGGTTTTTTTGATTACTGTTTCAGGTTCCTTGCTGGTAATCAGTATGTTCAGATTTTGTGTTTCTTCCTGCTTTAGTTTTGGTAGGTTATATGTTTCTAGTTATTTATCCATCTCTTCTAGGTTGTCTCGTTGGCATATAATTTTTCATATTGTTATAATCCTCTGTGTTTCTGTGATGTTGGTTGTTATTTCTCCTTCTTGTGATTTTATTTGAGTACTCTTTTTTTTTTTTTTTGATGAGTCTGGCTAGAGGTTTATCAATTTTGATTTTTCAAAGAACAAAGCTCCTGGTTTCTTTGATGTGTTCTATTGTGTTTTTTGTTTCTATATCCTTTATTACTGGTTTTATTGTTGTTTTTCTAGCTCCTTTAGGTGTAAGGTTAGGTTGCTTATTTGAGATTTTTCTTGCTTTTGAGATGGGCCTTTATTGCTATAAGTTTCCCTCAGAACTTTTGCTGTATCTCTAAGGTTTTGAGCTGTTGGGTTTTTATTTACATTTCTCTCCATGTAGTTTTCTATTTCTTCTTTGATTTCTTGGTTGACCTATTCATAGTTTAGTAGCATGTTATTTAACCTCCATGTATTTGTGCCCTTTACAGATTTTTTTTCTTGTGGTTGATTTCCAGTTTCATAATGTTGTGGTCAAAATAGATGGTAGGACTTTGATATTCTGAATTTGTTGAGATTTGTTTTATGGCCTAACATGTGATCTATTCTGGAGAATGTTCCATTTGCACTTGAAAAGAATGTGTATTCTGCTGTTTTAGGATGGAATGTTCTGAATATACCTGTTAAATCTATCTGGTCTAGTGAGTCATTCAAAGCCATTGTTTCTTGCTGATTTTGTTTTGTGATATGTCCCAAAATATGTCTATTTTGTCCAAATATTGCTACCTTACCTTTCTTTTTCATATCTGTTTGCATGATAAATGTTTCTCCATCCCCTCACTTTCAATTTGCATGTGTCTTTAGGTCTGGAATGGGTCTCCTGTAGGTAGCATATAGATGGGTCTTGTTTTTTTAATTCACTCTGTCACCCTATGTCTTTTTATTGGAGCATTTCATTCACTTATATTGAAAATAATTATTAATACATATGTATTTATTGCCACTTTTTAAAACTTGTTTTGTGGTTGTTTTTGTAGCTCTTCTCTGATCCTTTCTTCTCTTGCTCTCTTCTCTCATTGTTTGCTGGCTTTCTTTAGTGATATACTTGGATTCCTTTATTATTATTTTTTGCATGTTTATTACTGATTTTTGGTTTGTGTATGTAACATCTGCATATAGCAGTCTATATTAAGTTGATGGTTGCTTAAGATTGGACTCATTCTTTTTTTTTTTTTTTTTAATTTTTTTTTTCAACGTTTTATTTTTATTTTTGGGACAGAGAGAGACAGAGCATGAACGGGGGAGGGGCAGAGAGAGAGGGAGACACAGAATCGGAAACAGGCTCCAGACTCTGAGCCATCAGCCCAGAGCCTGACGCGGGGCTCGAACTCCCGGACCGCGAGATCGTGACCTGGCTGAAGTCGGACGCTTAACCGACTGCGCCACCCAGGCGCCCCAAGATTGGACTCATTCTTTACTCCTCTCCCCCATGTTTTAGGTAATGGTGTCATACATTTTTTTATTTTGTGAGTCTGTTGCTGTTTTTTACAGATATACTCATTTTTACTGCTTTTGTGCTTCCTACTTTTATTACTCTTATTTATGGTCTTTCCTTTCCTTTTAAAGAGTCCCCTTTAACATTTCTTGGAGGGCTAGTTTAGTGGTTTAGCGTTTGTTTGGGAAACTCTTTCTCCTTCTATTCTGAATGATAGCCTTGCTGGATAGAATATTCTTGGCTGCAGATTTTTTCCTTTCAGCACTCTGAATTTATCATTCCACTCCTTTCTGGCCCACAAAGTTTCTGGTGAAAAATATACATATAGCCTTATGGGTTTTCTCTTGTATTTAACTGTCTTCTTTTATCTTGCTGCTTTTAAAATTGTCTCCTTATCACTACTTTTTGCCATTTTAATTACTATGTGTCCTCATGTGGACCTCCTTGGGTTGATTTTATTGGGGGACCTCTGTCCTGAATATGGATTTGTTTCCTTTTCCAGATTAGGGACATTTTTAGCTATTATTTCTTCAAATAAATTTTCTGCTCTCTTCTCTCTTTTCTTCTTCCTCTTCTAGGATCCTTATAATGCAAATGTTATTACGCTTGATGGACTCACTGAGTTCCCTAAGTCTATTCTCATTTTGCATTTTAATTTTTTCCCTATCATCTGTTCAGCTTGATTACTTTCCATTACTCTGTCCTCTGGGTCACTAATTCATTCTTCTGCTTTCTTAGCCTGATTTTTATTCCATCTAGTGTATTTAAAATTTTTATTGTGTTCTTTTCTGATTGGTTCTTTATCTCACTATTAAGGGTATCTTTGATGTTCCCCACTCTTTTCTCAAGTCCAGTATCTTTAAATCCCCTATCAGGCATATATATCTGTTTTGTTTAGGTCTCTTGCTGTGGTTTTGTCCTGTTCTTCCATTTGGGACATATTCTTCTGTCTCTTCATTTTGTCTTACTCTGTTTCTGTGTGTTAGGACAGTCAGCTATGTCTCCTTCTCTGGAAAGTAACAGCCATGTGAAGGAGAGGTCTTGTAGTACCCTGTAATGCAGTGTCCCCTGTTCACCAGAATCTGGCACTTCAGAAGTATCTCCTATGTGTGTGCATATGCCCTGCTGTTGTGTCTTAGATGCTTTTTCCTTTAGTCCAGTTGTCTCCAGTGGTTTTCTCTGCCTATCGTGGGCAGTGTTTTGTCTCTGTGGTGTTACTAGACCAGCTGGGAGCATCCTTCATCTGGAGTTAGATCATTCATTTGCAGTAGCACCAAGGTGCCTTTCCTGTGTTGTTCCTGAGAAATTTTTGTTATTGGGCACGGTCTGCTGTCAGACCAGATGTCTTCCCCCAGCCCACTGCTGGGGCACCCTTCTGACTGACATTATGTGGTTGTCTTCCCCTCAACCCAGGAAAGGAGTCACTTTGGAGTTGTCAGGCTTGTGGTCCCGGTTTGAATGGCCTCTGGCAAAGAGCATGTTGGAGGAGGTGGACTGCGCTGTGCCTGCAAGATTTGCATGCCAGCAAGAGGGGACCTGCTGCCACCTCTGAAACCAGGCTGGTCAGGGTAGGGCCCATGGTTTAACAGGGTGCACCATGGTCTGCTTGTGAAATGAGACTTACTACCACTGCAGCTGCTGGTACCAGGTCAGTAGGAGCTGATCTGCAAAGCAGGTAGGTGAAACAAGCAATTTTAATAAGGTGTGTGCTTCTTTTCCTCAGGAGGGGGCCTGCTGCATCTGCCTCCAGGACCAAGGCTGCACAATGTGCATGGTTGGGGGCTGTAGTATTGGTACGGTTTGCACTGGTCTTCTGGGGAAGGGGACAGCAGTGCTGGGACTGAGGCAAGCATGACTGGAAAGGACAGACCCACTGCTATGTGGGTGGGTGGGACTTGGTATAAGCAAGTTAGGTAATGAGTGTTGGCATCATGTTGTTTCTTGTAGATTGCCATGTTTATTCTGGGCATTGTGGGAGAGAGATGTGCCGGTGAATGGTGTCTCCTGGATGAGTCCCTCAGCATACCCTGCTCTTCAGGTACAGGCTCTGAGAGGAGTAAGTCTCCCTTCCATATGCCCCAGATGTTTTTCAAATTGCTGCTTCTATACTGTATTTTTGAGGGCTGTTTGTCCCACTGTCTCTTTAAGGTGGGCACTCAGGTTCCTATTGTCTCTCCCAAAGCTAAGTCAGCTGATTTGTAAAATGCCAGGCTTTAAGTCCCACTGGTTGTAAGAACTTAATGAAATTCAACTCCTCTGGTTTTCAAAGCCAAAGGTTATGGGAATTTGTTTTCCCTGTGCAGGTTTCCTAGTGTGGTAGAGGCTGCTTCTTGCCCTTCTCTGTGCCACTGGCTCCCTTCTTCCTGTGGAGGGCCCAGCTTTCCATCTGTTTATCTCCCGACTGATCTCCATCCTTTCTACCCTCTTCAGTGTGGCCTCTTCTCTGCCTTTAGTTGTGGCGTTTGTTCTGCCAGGCTTTGGGTCATTTTCTGGGTTATTTATGCTGATGTGGGTGTTATCTAGTTGTATCCATGGGATGAAGTGAGCTTAGGGTCTTCCTACTCTGTCATCTTCCCCGCCTCCCCTGAGATTCTATTTTAGACAAAGAATCAGGTTGCTTGAAGAATAGTGGTTCTCTCACAGCCTGCTATTGCTTAGGTGTAGAGCTTCATTCCAACCTTAAGAGCTTAAATTCAAGAAAGTGTTTGCTGTCACCAGCTGATGCCATTACCTGAGTCCTGGCCTTCACACCAATCAGGTTCAACCAAAGAAGCAGAACTAGTAGGAGACATGCAGAGACTTATTGCATTTATACAATTGTGGGGGCTGGCAAGGCAGGACCTAAATCTGCAGGGCAGGCCATTAGGAGGGGCAGGCTGGAACTCTAGCATGAGCTGAAGCTGCTACTCATAGATGGATTATCTTCAGTGAAGCTTCAGTTCTGCTTTTAACTTCTTTCACTTGATTGGATTAGACCCACCCAATTTATCCAGGACAATCTCCGTTAAAGTCAAATGATTATGGACTTTTAATAACACCTAAAAAATACCTTCACAGCAATATCTAGATTAGTGATTGAAAACCTGATGGCTTATAGCCTAGCCAAGCTGACCTATCAAAAAACCATTACCCCTTCGATTTAGATTGATACGCCCCTTAACCAACTCCAATATCAACAAGATGTGGTTGGGAGAGCATGGCAGGGATGGGGAGTACAGCAGGCTGGATACGTAACGTGGAAGTCTAAGGTCTGGATCATTCAGCCTTTATTTTCAAAGTATGGCTGTTTTTCTATAGGTGGTGTGGAGCCACTTATATGTGTGTACATTGGAACAATAATCCTAGATGTATATGAGAACAAGGATCGAATGAGTTAGATTGAGGCCCCACGTACAAAGGAAGCCCCTTTGCAAACTCTGCAAAGTTAAATAACCGAGATCTGACTAAAGGCCTAGTGATGGAGAGAAAATGAGACTTGAGTCGCATAAAGAAGGCAGAAGCATGTTTTGGTTGATCCAGAAGATTTGGGCCAATTAGTTTGTTTCATAGAGGGAATTATAAAGCAATCTAGGGAGGGACGCTGATGGTGAAGGTCATCTGACATAAATTTTCAGTGAAGTCCCTGCCAAAGTCTGCTTGCTGGTGTCCTGACAGGTCTGCAGAGACAAAGTGGTTCAGAGTTCATGCGGAGATGAGGCAGGGTCAGTGGCTGAGAAGGGCACCCACAGAGGGGGAGCTACCAGTGGTCAGAGGATCCCTACCAACCCACCCCCAATGGACGGAGGACAAGAGGGGCTGAGTTACTTCCTTCATCATTAAAACCAGTACTGAAGAAGGGCCGCAGAGGTCCAGCGAAGGCACATTCGGAGAAAGTGTAGATGAGGGAGCCGTGGTCAGTGATGTTGTAGAAGGAGACAGTGCTGGCCTCATAGTCAAGGAAGATCCCAACTTGGCACGGAGGCACCCGAAGGTGGAGGGGAGTCTGGGGGCTGGTGCCAGCCTCATATTTTTGTTTGTTCCACAGCCAAATTGTCCAGAAGCCATTTTGGGGGCTGAGCAAAAAATGCCCTTTCCTCCGCACAGAGTCTCTACAAACACCCAGGTCCCAGGCCTCCTTTCCTGTCACATCTACCTCCCAGTAAACCTTTCCAGAGTCAAAGAACTGGGCACCCAGGACCATGGGATAAGTGTCAAATCTGCCCTCATTTTCAGGCACTTCCTGGCGGCTGCCTCCAAGCCTCACTTGTCTCCGATCCTCTGACAGGATGAGCCACGGATTGGCTGTGTGTGGATCCAGAGTGATGTGTACTGCAGAGAGGGGACCAGAGTCAGGCTGGGAGAGTGTGGGGAATCAGGAACCTGGTGTCTCTGGTTGGGGATGAGGATGAGGGGCTGTGGATAAGGAGGTATCTGTGAGCCTCACTGTGGGAGGAAATGACCCCCGGCCAGGCCTGACCTTTGAGGGAACCACCTTCTCTACCTGTCCCTGCCTCACCTACCCTGACCTGTTCTCTCTCCCTGACTCTGGGACTCTGCTTCCTCATCACCCACTTCTGTTCCCCAGTCCCAGTCTCTCGGTGGTCGCCTCACCTCCGTAAGTCCTCAGCATCCTTTTCAGCCCTGGCACGAGGCACACACTCCTCAGGTCTGGAGGGGTGATGTCCAGATTCTTCAGGTTCCAACACTCACTCCTGAGGCAAACAGAGTTACAGACCCTGTCCCCAACTCCCACCTCACCCTCCTGAACCCTGACACTATAACCTCCCTTGTGGATGAAAATTTAACTCAATGCAAATTTACAAAAACCTCCTTTGCTGGGATCCCTGGGGGTGGGGGTGGGGGTGGGAGGCAAAAGGAGGTAGGATTTAGTTCCTTTCTAGGCCTTACTGGTTACAGGGGCCCCTGCAGCTATGGATAGTTTGTATCTCCTCTCCAAGCCTGAGGTCAGCAGGCACTCACTGTTTTACACTGTTTCATTTTATCACAAGGCATCTAATACAGATGGAATCACTTCTGTAAGGAACCTCAAGGCGTCTCCCCATATCATGGGTCTTACTCTCTGGCTCTTTCTAGGAGATTCATAACTGGCTGTAGACTCAGAACTTAATAGAAATTTCCCTGTTGGTTGGGGCTTCACTTTGTAAGGATGATGTAGTATAATTACTTTCGGCAGCTCACCAAGATGTCTGTTAATTAGCTTCACAACAGAAAATATCTTACGGAGGTTTGGGTATTTGAGAATAGGGACGAGAATGGGGGGAAAAATGAGTGCATGTTTTTCTAACTCAAAAACCTTTTCCACAGGTATATGTGCTTCCTACCACCCCCTCCTTTTTTTTTAATGTTTATTTTTGAAAGGGTGAGAGACAGAGTGTGAGTGGGGGAGGGACAGAAAGAGAGGGAGATAACAGAATTCAAAGCTGGTTCCAGGCTCTGAGCTGTCAGCACAGAGCCCAATGTGGGGCTCGAACCCACAAACCACAAGATCATGACCTGAGCCAAAGCTGGACACTTAACCCACTGAGCCACCCAGGCACCCCCCCGCCCCTTCCTCTTACAAAGAAAACTCCTTACCTTCCCAGGACACTTTTCACCTCCTGAGGAGAAAAGAGAGTGTGTAAATTCTGGAATCACTGGTTTACCATTAGACCTCATTTCTGTGGGTTAGGTGATGCCCCCCAGCCCCCAAGACCCACAGGACACTGCTTTACCCCATTCCTCTGGGGCCAATGCCTGAAAGACATTTCTGACCAGCTTGAAGCAGAAGGGGTGTGGATGCTTGTGGGGTAACCAGGGTAACCACTGTGGGTGTGACCTATAGCTAAGAGAAGGATGACCAGTTTAAGGACTCTGATTCAGAGGACAAATTAGAAAGCCCCGATTCCTGGAAGAAGAGTGGAAAGGAACAAGTAGCCCAGCCTGGCTGAGTCCTAGAGGCAGTCACAGGGAAAGAATGGCCAAGTCAGGATGCACAGAAACTGCTCTCATTTGCAGGCTTGCATTTGGGGGAAGGAAAGGCTCTGTCTTATGTTGGAGTTAATGCTGCCTTCTCATATGTATGTGAAATCAAATCACTTGAGAATATGCTGTTGCAGGGCTTGGGAACCCTTACCCAGGAATTGGCACACTCCTAGGCCCACTCAAAAGTGCATTAGAAAGTGTGGCTCAGTGTTGGGCAGAAGCAAGATTTAGACAATGAGAAGAGGGCCTACCAAGTCAAGCCAATCCAGGAAGCCTTTTTGCACAAACCAAACTAAACAAATAAAAA
Source organism: Prionailurus bengalensis (assembly GCF_016509475.1). Lineage (NCBI taxonomy): Eukaryota > Metazoa > Chordata > Mammalia > Carnivora > Felidae > Prionailurus > Prionailurus bengalensis. The sequence continues at coordinate 60,477,721 of NC_057346.1, forward strand.
AAAATGGCTTCATGACCACATCTGACAGAGACACTGGCAAGTTTGGGAAGAGAAAAACTGTATAAGGTTAGAGCAGAGGGGACTTTAGAGACCCGCTAGTCAATAGTTTCCCCAAACGAGGCAAACACATTAAGGGATGCGAGAGGATTTTAAGTAGCACACACATCAATGAGTGTTTAAAAAATAGTTATGTGCTCATTTTAATTTCAGCTCTGCCACTTACTATTTGGGTGAACTTGGTCAAGTTATTTAGCTGTAGTGTCCAAGTTTCTCAACATCTCTGCCCCTCTGTTTTCTCATCTATGAAATGGGGATAACGTGATCCAACTCACTGTATTGCTGTGACAGCCTGAGTACACAGAGGCAGATACACTATGTGCCATTTAAGAATCGGCGGTGGTTACAAAATTAGAAAAAAATCAGTAACTCTCAACGCAGGATTTCTTGGCTCCTATCGCTTAGGACAAATTTCCTGTTAAGCTAAATTTCTTCAGGTGAAAGAGTGAGATGTAAAGAACAAACATATGCCAACAGGTTTGGGTAGTTCACAGAAGCAGCAGAAAGTGGGAAGAGGGTACATTTATGACTAACACTGGGGGATCCTTGTTATTCAGTCCACTCCCTCCCCTTGTTCCACAGATGGAGACATTAGGTCTAGGAAAAGGAAAGGGCTTTACCTAGAATTATGGAGCGAATTGGTGGCAGGGCTGGGGATGGGCCACTGTCTCTTAATTTCCAGGGCACTGTCTTTAGTTACATTTATGAAAACCTGCTCATGGTCAAATGCTCACGTAAAAGCTTTTGTGGTTTCTCTCATTTAATCCTCACAAAAATCCCTTGAGATATGTAACCTTATAGTATACATTTAACATAGGAGAAACCTGATACTCAGAAAAGTTATGGAACTTTCTCAAGGTCATGAACCTGGAAGGTGTCAGAGCAGGCACTCACCTGGGATGGCTGGTTCTTTGAATTGCTGTATGGAATATTTCCTCCTAACTCTGCACCTTTCCCATGACTTGAGTGCAAACCAAGCATGGGTCTGAATTCCAGTTTGGGAATAGTCCAGGGACCGGGTTTAGCCTTTTTTCAGTTGTTCCTTGAACCTCAGGGAGGGGGATGGCTCACCTGCAGCAGCTCCAGGGCTGAGCCCCTGCTCCTCTTCTCCAGCTCCACGACCAGCTCCTGCAGGGCCTGGCTCTTCTGGGCCACTGTGGCCTCCCTCTCGCCCAGGATTCTCAGCTGCTCCTTCTCCTCCATCTCTAGCTTCTGTAGCTGTCTCTGTTCCTCTGCGGCCAGGAAGTTCTGCTGCTGCACAAACTCTGTGTGAATCCGCAGTTTGTGTGTCTCAACCTGACTCTTTGGTGTAAATGGAAAGAGAGAGGTTTTTATCAAAATCTCCTAAGCTTCAGGAATGAAGGTACTCATATTGGTTTCTGTTCCCCGTAGATTCACCACTCAACCACTCAGACTCTGGGTCTGAGAGCAAACACACACACACACACACACACAGAATTTTTCTGGGCAGATAAGTGAGTGAGGCTTCTGGGCTCAGAGGGGAATGGGATTATTTGGGGGGGGGGCACACTGTAGCTGTCCTACAGTCTCATATGTATGGTAGCAGACTTTCAAAACCCACTCAGTACCCAAATGTGCCCCCGTGTCTTCATTTCTCAGGGAGTTCCTGAGAGAGTCACATCCATCCCTACCCCCAACAACCTCACAAAGACAGGCTCACAACACTGCTCTGAAGTCCTGAGGAAAGGGGGTCTTTGGGATAATCTCTGCTTGTCCTCTCCTGCTGGTGACTGGAAGGTCACCTGACGACACAGGATGACTCCTTTTGCCACCACAGCCTGACTCATCCTTCCCTGATCCCAAATCTTCCTTTTCTGGGCTCTACAGGCCATGAGTTCCCTCCACTCTTCTAATCCCTGACTATCCTACCTCCAAGTTATGGGTATAGAACAAGCTTTAGGTCTCCATTCTACTTTGGAGCAGTGATCTGGATATGGTTAAGCAACCACCTGGTCAGATTGGTTTTTCTACATTTGGTCTTGGTCATTCCCTTAAGTCTGTTCCTCACAGCCCTTGTCATTTACTGACAGGCCTGGCCATTGGGCATCTCTCCTGGGAGACCTCTGTCCCAGACGCTGAGGCAGTGATTCTGCCATTTCCTAAGACTGGGTTCAGGGAGCAGGAGCTTTAGGGTATGGCTTGTTCCTCTCAGCACTTTTTCCTAAGACTCTTGATTTTCCTATCTGATTGGGAGCTCTCTCCTTTTCATTCCTCTCTGTCAGGAGGCCTAGAGGATAGCTGGTTCTTGGAGAGTGAGATATACTATCCCTCCTCAGATGGGCATAGCTATGGTTAGAGCTTGAGTCTGTGACCCTAGACTCTGCCCTGGCTTCTGATCTGAGATTCCTTTTAGGACATGATTCTTGCCTTCCAGGCTGCTCTCTTCATTGCAATATCCACTTCCAACTCCTCCGCCAACCGTTGTCCTTTTCTCAGGTTCCCTAATGCCACCTGGAGCTTCTCCTGTAGAGAACGATAGGTTAGTGCCTAATCAGACCAAGAAGTGGGGTGGGGTGGGGTGGGGTGGCATAAGGAAGGAGAAAACCATGCTGGTTCTTTGAAAAGACTGAGTGCTGAGAAAGAGGGGAGACTACAGTCTGACTGGGGTGGAAATTCTGTGGATGGGAAGACTTTGGAAAAAGCCTAATGTTTCTTACAACATAGAGCTACACTGTTGGTAGGGGGCATGCTCATTCCTAATTAATCAGGAAACAAGGAAATGTGATTCTTGTAGCATTTCCTCAGTGTATTCCCCGCTCCTGGGAAATGAGAAAGTTGTACCAAGTTTGCAGTTCTTGGCTTAAGTTAGACAGGGAAGGTGGGAGGCACCCTTCCTTTCCCCAACCCCTCAACTCCACAGGTGACTCTACCTCCCCGGCTCTGGGGAACAAAGCACCCACCAGGGATGCCTCTCCTTCTACATGCTTTCTCCTCTGTGCTGAGGCCTCACCTTGTACTCCTGAGCAGCCTCCTCAATAGGGACCATGTGGTGGTTACGGTGATTCTGGGACTGGGAACACACCCAGCAAAGGATCTTCCCGTCTTCCTCGCAGAACAGGTGCAGTTTCTCTCCATGCACCTCGCACCGCTCCCGCTGCATGCCCTCCTTGGCACTCTGGTCAATTTGTTTAAGGTTGTCCACCATGTTGGCCAGCGGCCAGTTGGGCCTGACGTTCCGGAGCAAGAAGATGTGCTGACACACAGGGCAGACGCCGCCCCCATCTTTACCGACCTGAGAGATGCAGTCGTGGCAGAAGCTGTGGCCACATTCAATGCTCACAGGCTCCACGACAGGATCCAGGCAGATAGGGCAAGTGACCTCCTCCCACATCATCGCCAGGGGCGCTGCTGAGGCCATTGCAGTAACGTTCCTATGAGGCAGCCCTGTGGAGAGCCTGCGGAAGCCTAGTAGGAGGGGAGAAAAGGAAAAGAGAAGATGAGAAGGGTTGTGTGAGGGGGGGGAAAAAAAAAAAGAAAAAAAAGCAATCCCAAGGAAACCCTGAGGAAGAGTGAGGTGGAGGGTGTGAAAATAAGATGAGAACGTTAACTTGAGCAACAAGAGCTTCTCCTCCCTAGTCCCATCCACTGATCCAGCCAGACAGCGGAGAAACGCAGTCTCCAAAAGAGAGCAAGATTGTTTTGGGGAACTTCAGAGATAGAGCTGTGTGCAACTCCATCTTCATCAGGTCCACCGCTACTTAAACCCTCGGCCCCTGGGCTTTTCCTGTGCGTCTTCTCCCATGTCGGGTGCCAGTGCACTGCCAAGCAGCTCGTGGTAACAGGTGCGGCCTTTTACCACGCACTCTCCATGCGCTGCAGGAGGTGCTGCGTGCTTTGCGTACGTCTTCGTTAGTCTGCGCGATAATGGCAGGCGTTATGCACAGGTTACAGGACTGCATACATAAGAATATGTTTACAAGTGTGTACATATACGTGTAGTACGTATACATGTATGTGCTTGTATGTGTATGTATGTGTTCACACCCACCCACCCACGTGGTAGAGCCCTTCCCGGGCTCTCCTCTCAGCTTCCGGAACCTGGTAACTGTCCTCATTGCCTCTGGGGCACAGACCCAGACCTATCTACCACCCTGCCCCTCTCCCTCCCAGAGGGGAACTGTGGAGAGGCGGGTCTCCAGGACTGCGGACCGACCCACGCTGGGCTGCCCTAGACCACGCTCCAGGCTAGGTTGCTGCCCTGTTCTCCCTGCCCAGGCGGCAGCAGCAGTAAGGCGGCCCTCGGCCCTTCTCCCTTTCCTGTAACTTGGAAGTCACGTACACAGGCCAGGCCCCCTCCCAGGCAGGCTGTCAGCCCGGGAGGAACCGCTGGGCTTGGGCTGATCGAGACCAGTTCCTCTGCGGAGAAGGGAGAACAGGGACCCCAGGCTCTAGGGATGAGACCTGGATGGAAGGGGACCCTCAGATCCGGGGCAAGGGGGAGATGTCCCCCAGCCAGGGCTGGGGCGCTTGGGTTTGGGCAAGTCACTCACCTTTTCAGGGGAGTCCGCAGCTGGCGGCAAGTTCCCTATTTCACTTTCGATTTTCCTTCAGAGGCAAGTCTGAAAGGGAGGCGGGCCGAGGGGCAGGGAGTGGGAGGAGCTTGGGAGGAGAGGGTGATACGCAGGGCGGAGCTAGGGGGCAGTGGGTGGAGGAGGCTCAGACGCCCCGGGCAGACACTAAGCGAAAGCTCTTCAGCATTTCAGCCTTGCTGAGCGCTCCCTCCCAGGTCCTCAGTATCTAATAGTCCTCAGCACCTACTAGATGGAGGATTCATGCTGCCTTCTTTGACGCTGGTCACCATCACTCCACAGCCCTATGCTGTGCCTACGTGTGGGAGCTGCTCCTAAGGAGGTCTGAATGGCGACAAGAGTGCCTGGAGCTCTTCCTAAAGTGCCATCCTGTGCTTCCTACTTCCAGAAACCAGTCCTTTTCAGGAGAGTGTTGATATTCTTTTAACATCAAGGGGTGAGGGATTTATACTGCATGACCCAAAGGCAGGTATTACACCAGTGAGTGGTAAGCAAGGAATTGACATTTATTGAGCACCAACTGTGTACTTGTCACTGAACTAGGGATTTTCACAGGTTATTTCCTAAATTGTAGTAAATTGTATTTCTTAATTATAGTAAAAATTGTTGGGGCGCCTGGGTGGCGCAGTCGGTTAAGCGTCAGACTTCAGCCAGGTCACGATCTCACGGTCTGAGTTCGAGCCCCGCGTCGGGCTCTGGGCTGATGGCTCAGAGCCTGGAGCCTGTTTCCGATTCTGTGTCTCCCTCTCTCTCTGCCCCTCGCCCGTTCATGCTCTGTCTCTGTCTGTCCCAAAAATAAATAAATGTTGAAAAAAAATTAAAAAAAAATTATAGTAAAAATTGTAGTAAAAAGTTATTTCTTAAATTGCAATTACTTAAATTGTAGTAAAATTGTAGTAAAATTACATAACGAAACTTACCATCGTAATCATTTAAGTATATAGTTCAGTGGTGGTATTAAATACATTCACCTCATTGTGTGACCATCAGATCAGCATCGTCCATAGAATTTTTTTCATCTCATCATATTGGAAACTCTGTTACCTATTAATAACTTCCCATTATCTCCTCCTCTGAGCTCCTGAAAGCCACCATTCAATTTTCCATCTCTATGAATTTGACTTCTTTAGGTGCCCCAATAGAAGTAGAGTCATACAGTATTTGTCCTTTTGTGACTGGCTTATTTTACTTAACACAATGTCCTCAGGGTTTATTCATGTTGTGAATAACACAACGGGCTTTCTTTCCTTTTACAGGCTGAGTATTCCAATGTCTGTATGTGCATTTTGTTTCCCCATTGATCTGTCAGTGGACACTTGGGTGACTTCTAGCTTTTGACCATTGTGAATACTGTTGCTATGTTCAGGTTATATTATTTAAGCCACATAACAATTTAGTGATTCAGGAGTTATTAAACTCATGTTACAGGAGAGGACACTGAGGCTGAATGGAGTGAAGTGACAAAGTAGATGTATGAGAATTAAAATGTGCAGGGAAGAACCTCATTTTAGTGACAGCCCAGAGAAGACAGGCTGCCCTGTCAGCTCAAGCAGCGGTTGTAGGGGCAGCTGGTAGGGATGTGGTCATAAGCTGTGGAGGAGGAAGGAGAAAAAAGGAAGGGTGAGGAGGCTAGGATTCTCAATTCCTTCCAACTCAGATTTTTTTTTTTTTTTTGGTCCCTGTATAACTTAAGGTTAAAAACATCAGTTGAACTTTGCTTAATGTTTGGTATAGATTAGGAAACCTAAAAACACTTCATGCCTCTTTGTAAATTCCAGTTCTGTTTTTATGAGAATTTGCTTAGTGGAAGGTTATCAAGTGACATCTAATATTCAAATTGTATCACTGTAATGATTTGATTCCAGGGACATAGTTCCAGAAAGAAAAGTGGAAACAGTAAAAGAAGAAGGAGAAGAAGAAGGAGGAGGAGAAGAAAAAGAAACCTATATGTGAATTAGCAGACACTCAGAAAATGAGTACTTCACATCACTGCCCTCACTCATTCCTATAGGCACCGAGCAAGCTGCTGTGGGGTGGGGTAGAAAAGAGCATAGATCTCATGATAGTGCCGACATGGATTCAGTGCTAACCCTGCTATTTACCAGCCATGTGCCATCCCTCTGAGCTACAATTTATTTATTAAATAAAGATATTAATATACACACCACAGGGTTGCTTTGTACATGTTCAATAATATACATCAATATACAACAGATCAATATAACATATACATGCTGCAACAGTCCCCAACTTGGTATTGTCTAGAAGATCAAAATTGCCACTCATTCCAAATTCCCCTTACTCACTGCCAGTACATTTAGTACTTCAGTGTTCTTTCCCTGGTGGGTAATCCAAATCATTCCTGAAGGATCAGTATCCTTAATGTACCTGTCTTTAATGCACTGGTTATTGTTATCAGGCAATCATAAGTAGGAATCTTTCCAATGTATATTTTGGGTTTTAGGCAAGGTCCTCCTTGCCCCATTATGTACCAACTTAAATTCTCCTTGGTATTAGAAATAGGTCACTCCAGCCAGTATAGAAAATCCATCCTGTGCCTCTTTAATCAGTGGCTGAAGAAGCCCCATAGAGCCAGGGGATAGTTGCAAATTCCAGTTTATTAGAACCAAGTTTGCTTACTCTGGTAGGTCTTCTCCCCCCTCCAACCCCCCCCCCCTTTTTTTTACTACACCCTCTAAAACAGGGCTGAGTCCTATGTTGGAAGATGGAAAGACAATGTTCTATACATGAGTTACTTGTTTGATGGTGATAGGGGTCACTTACACCTCCCCCCATGGATTCTTTAAAGTGTGTGTATATAGTGCATATGAAAAAATGCAACCATATATTAGTTGATTTTGATCATGTACCAGAATTTATAGGACAACCTTCCTATCTCATAGGGTGGGGTTTCCAAATTGGTGTCATACCTGAGCCTTCAGCAGGGCATCTCATAGTTTTTTTGGTCAACTTTTTCTGCCTGATGGTGTATATTGTAAGACCGATGCATTCCATAGGGCAAGCCCATTAACAGAATTCTTTGATTACAAAATCAGTTCCTTGGTTGCCAGTGATGCTCTTGGGATATCCTGATGGTGTAAATCTAAAAATGGTGGTGTTGGCAGAAGCAGTGTAGGAAAGAAAATGAATCTGTCTATGGAATATTACCACCTATATTGTAAGGGCGATACAAATTAGTTTAATACAATTAACGTGCCACTAGAAGACTGTCTAGACTCTCCTAGAAATAGTGAAAAATCAGGCTCAGAGTTGTCCTTTAATGTATGTATCCATAGCAGTAGGGATAGAGGCTCTGCCTGAGCATAGGTTTCTCCTAAGTCTTCTTTGTTTACGACTATTAATATGGACACTTGTATAGGAACTCACTGAATAGCAATAGGTGCCTGGGGCAGAGACCGATCAATATCCATAGAATGGGTCTTCTTGTTTACCCATGACTAATTAAAATTGATGCATTTAGAGTCTAGGTACTTGGGAAGGGGTATTTAGTGTAGTAATAAGGAGTTTAAACCCTGTTTGATTCCATATACAATATTCTTAACTAATATAATCCTGGTAAGCCTTTTATTTCCAGATCTTAAGGCCAACTCAAACACCATCTTATTTATATAAAGACTTCTTTATTTTTCTCTTGTCTGTCAAGTCCGTTTTAGGTTTTGCACATGCTTTACTCTTTCAAAGGCATGGTCTACTAAAGAATAGGATTGGTACCTGATTAATCTCTAGGTAAAGCACAGTGAATAAAAGGAACTCCAATATTGTGAACCATTTCAAAGACTGTTGGATAATGTAGATTTTGGAATCAACACAACAGGGATCAGTCTCTCATGAGCAAATGGAATTGGTCTCAGGTTTCACCAGTTTACCTCCATTTATCATTTTCCCTCCAATGCCAGATTTGAGAGACAACCTGGCATTAGCTATATTTATTATTTTAAGGCAAAGAATGCCTCTCACAATGCAATGCCAGGAAAGCTAAAGAAATGATTTCATCAGAGATGTCAGTATTTCAACACAGTTAAGAATCCATTAAAAATGATCTCTTTACCTTTTAGAGCTTGGAGCATGAGAAGAACCTGAAAAATGTCTAAAATTTCAATGAATGAAAAAAGGGATGTGATAGAAATGGGAAAGTCTTACATTGGGGTGCAGCCCATGGAGGACAGAGTTTGGTTTCCTAATTGGGAGAACCTCCAGGAAAACCTCAGGAACTGCTAATGACCTCAAGCAGACAGAACCCTGAAATGTCCCATTCTTGAATCTGCAGGACATATGGAGACCTGGAGGGGAGTAAAGAGGAGTCAGCACACCCTGCAGGATAGCCTGGCACCTCTACATTGTCCTCCTCTCCAGGGGGGTGAGAAAGGAGGAAAGGATGGCTGAAGTTAATGAGTTAGAACGTCAGAGCTTTTAACAAAATTACTGACCAATATTTTTCAAGACTCTCAAGGTCATGGAAACCAAGGAAAAGCTGAGAAGTTGTCACAGACCAGGCTGGATTAAGGAGACATGATGATTAATTACAATGTGGTTCCCTATGCTGGATCCAGGACCAAAGAAGTAGATACTAATGGAAAAACTGTCAAGATCTAAATAAAATCTGGACTTTAGTTAGTAATGATACACTACTACTAATTTCTTAGTTTTGACAAATATACCATGTTCATGTAATTTGTTAACACTAAGGAAACTAGGGGAGGGAAATATAGAAACTGTATTGTAACTCTTCTGTAAATCCAAATGTATCCCCAAATAAGTTTATTTAACCTCCTTCCCCTCCCCCCAAAATAACCCTCTATGAGTGGTGGGGGAAAAGTGACCTTTGGATGGGCAATGTAGGGGCATTAAGACATCACTGAAGCCTGTTCTCAATTTCCTATTGGAAAGGAAAGAGTATGTATGGAAATTATATGATGTGCCAAGACCTTTTCTGAGTGCCTTCATAGTCTAGCATAATTCTAACAATCCCATGAAATAACCATAATTCCCAGTTTACAAGTGAAGCCTAAAAGGCTCAAGGAGTTAATTTGCTCATTATCACACAGCTGATAAGAGACAGATCCAGAAATAGATCCCAGCTTTTCTACTACATCATGCTTGATGTGTGACCTCTAAGGTTATTACCAGGAGAGAGAGAGAGAGAGAGATTGCTTCCTCATTATAACTTCATTTTCAACCACCTTCATTCCCTAGGTACAGGTGAAAAGAGAACTTCTTTCCTCCTCTCTGACACATATGTATAAAGCACTCATGCACATTTCTGGCTACATTGCCTGGTTTCTCTCTGGCAGAATTTGGGAAGAGCTTGGGCTTATTCTCTCTAGAAATGGAAATTCTTCATGGCCTCTGGTGTTCCGAGCAGGACAGTGTGTGTGTCCTCATCTCTACTCTCTTGGTCCCCACCTGTCACCAGGCTATTCATGGGGCTGGCTCTTTGGGAAGGGAAGGTGCTCAGTATGGGGCAACTGAATATTCCTCTGGTGCGCCCCTGTGAAAAATCATCAGGATGTACTACTGTTTGGTGCTTCCTTCCAAGTCCCAGAGCACCCTGGCCCAGCACTCAGGAGGTTCAGGAAGTTCAACTATGAAAATCTCTTGGATTTGCATTTGGATCCCGGAAGACCTGTTATTCCCTTACTTCTACCAGGAGGTTTATAAAATGTTGGTCTTTATTGACACAGCAAAAAATGTTTTTCACAAACAGAGAAACGGATGAGAAGAGACACACACTCTGGAGCTATGGTGAATGCTGGGACTGGAGGGTCAAAGCTGGGGGGGTGGAGGGGCGGAGGTGGAGCATGGAGCCTTGTATTTCCAGCCTGCATCAGCATTTCTGCCTCTGGGCCTAACCGAGTAGCTGCTGCTTAGGACAGGCAACCATCCTTTTGGTCCTTACAAAACCTGAGAGGTAAGTGTTACTTCAAGGCCTTTGTCAATCCTTTTTCTTATAACATCATGGGCTTGGGTGGTCATCTGTAAGGAGTTCTGATTACATCAAACAACACCTTCTTTTGAGCTTGACCATTCCTTGCTGATCTGAGCTGAGAAACATGGTTACCTCACGGTGACAGGAAACACTATTCCTTCTCAGTCTTCAACTAACTGGCCAGAGCTGAGCAAAATCAAGTAGAGATAAATCTCCAGGGTCTCTCCTGCAGTGGCTTCTCTGAGGACAGGCTGAATCTGACAGGAGTCCTTCATCCTATTGTGGGGCTTATGATTAGGGGGCAAAGACACGCATAGGGAATGTACTCTGCCTCAATCTGGAGTCCAGCTGTGTCAGAAAACCTCCCTTGAGACAGCACATTCTGACTAGTTTGAACCAGTACAGAGGGGTCACTATCTCATTCTACATTAATTCAAGAAGGCAGTCAGTTATGTAACAGAGGATCATAGTTAATCTTTTCAATGTTACGATTTCCTGATGAACTCATTTTTCTAATGGAATTTGAAAAATATTTAATGCCTAGCATGGTGGTAATTTTGGTTATGTGTAAGATTTCTTTCATATTTATTTTTATTTTGTTTATTTTTAAAATTTACATCTTAGCATTAAGTGCAGCAATGATTTCAGGAGTAGATTCCTTAATGCCTCTAACCCATTTAGCCCATTACCCCCCCATAACCCCTCCAGTAACCCTCTGTTTAAGAGTCTCTTATGTTTTTGTCCTCCTCCCTGTTTTTGTATTATTTTTGCTTCTCTTCCCTTATCCTGATGAACTCGTTTAACCTTCCCCAAAACTCAAGGGAAGTACTCACATTAGGTTTTATGGGTCAGAACATTTGGACAGAGAGGTTAAGAAATTTGCTCAGAGTCATGTAGCTAATTGGTAGTAAAGCCAGAAATCAAACCCAGGCAGTCTGGATTTACTGCATACACTTCTACTCTGTCCCGCCTACCCAGGATAAAATACAGGTAAGATGCCAACCTGTCCCAAACTCTGATATGCTAATGTGAGGAGACACTGGATTTTAATAGAACATACATTATTCATGCTATTAAAGACGTTTCAGGAAGTGGGAGAGATCACTTTTGCAGACATCTTAGAGCCCCTCAGCAGATTTGTGTGTTAATTCCGGAGGGAACATCACAGAAAGCTGGATTATAACACATTCACAGGTGCCAGTGATTTACAAACAGTCCTGTACACTGGCATGATTTGATCACTTTAAATTTAATATCATTCAATACTAGACATATTTCCACTCCATTCCAGACCTTGGCATCTCTTTGTGAATAATCAGGCTTCATCAGTTAAACCTAATCAAGGATTTTCGTTGCCAACTTTAGAAATGAAGCTATACATATAATTAAATGTGAAGGTGTGATCTGTTTAAAAATATTTAAAGAGATTAAGAATAAAAGACTGATAGGATAAGATTTACTTAATAATCATGATTTTTTTTTAACTATGTGGATCCCAAATCTGTAAGGAAGTGAAAACCTTTTGAGAAACTCCAATTTTATTCCTTTACTCAGATTTTACTGCAATTTCACTGATAGATTTTAGGATTTAAGTCCTATATTCAAGCTATAGCCTCTGAGAATCTGTTTACATGTGGTCTGAGGAGGAAGGATAGATGGAGGCTAGGAAATCTCCCCATACAGCTCCCATTCATTCGTTCACAGATCATAATAGCAGCTTCAAATGGCTAGAAAGCAGCTGGAGGTGGAAGGAGCCTGAGTTGTTTCTGGGGGAACTGGAGACCCTGCAGATGGTTTGTGACTGTCCAGTTATAGGTGTGCAGCCCAAGCAGGTTTATGCTAAGCTTATTTCTGAGCAGAGCAGTGATAGAGCTCATCTCAGCAAAAGCATGACAACATCATGGGCTTGGGGAAACCTTGGGTTCCCAGCTCCTGATGGTCCCTGCTAGGCTAGAGTATCATGCCACAGCCTTTTTTTTCTGTAAACTTCCTCTTGGTCCCAGGCTTGGGGCTTCTTCAGTCCTAGGACTCAGCTGGCAAATCGAAGGCTTCCATACCCTTCAGTGCTGGAGACTGATGTCTAATTGCTATAGAAATCTTGTTTCGGGGGAGAAGGGTCTCCAGCCTTCTCTAAGCTGGGTCATTTCTTACAGTGGCTCATAGTTTGGCTATAGACCATTTGGTGACAGACTTCCCCCATCAGAGAAAGATAAAGTCTTTGCACTATTCATGGTCTTCCGGAGCCTAAATGAGGAAGACTGTAGAGAGGCAGAAAGTGTAATTTAAAATTTCCCCCCACATCCTCAAGAAGGGTCTGCTTGGCATTGATTCCCTCTTTTTGTCTTCCTGTTTTTTCTTTCCAGATATAGTTTTATCATGTTTCTCCTTTGTTCACTCAGGAGATTACTACTATGAGAAGAAAGTTCTTCTTCCTAAACCATGAGCCTATAATTAAATTCACACTCAGGGAAGTTAATAAGCACATGGGCCCCTTATAAACTTAGAATTTTTCTATGAGGAAGTTGATGGGTTGATGCATACAAGTGATCAGAGAGGAGGCAGAGGTGGTAAAAGAGGAGATCCCATACATCTGTAATCCTATTTCATATCCTTTGACATTTGAAGTACTAATAACATTAATAACCATTATAGCTAGCACAAAGCAGCAGCATAACACTGTGCTTAAGGATGTGAATTCTGGAGTCAGACTGCTTAAATTTGAACCCATGCTCATCCACTTTCTTACATCATGATCTTAAGCAAGTTTTCCAACTACTTGGTAGCTCAGTTTTCACATATGCAAACTGGGAATAATTATACCCACCTCATAAAGCAGTGTGTACTCCAATATTAGCCATTATTATTTTTAAGTGTGCTTATTACATTCCCAGCACTGTCCTAAGTCCTTTGCATATATTCTTATTTAATCCTTACAATGATCTACAGGGATAAGTATTGTTTTCAAAGATTTTAGAGGTGAGAATGCTGAGGAACAGACAGAAACATGAGGTTTGTAGTCAAATGGACAGAGCTTGAAGCTGTTCTTCTCTTCTGCTCTTTGTGTGGTGCTGGACAGCTTCCTCACCTTTCAGGCTTTATTTCCCCATCTGTAGGAGGATGATGCCACTCACAGGCTTCGGAAGGAGGAAGACTTCATGAGTTAATGGATGTAAAATCCTAGGGTATCTGTTTGTTGTTACATTTTAATAAATGCCTACCATGTGCTAAACAGTTTATAGTCTTTCCTACATTCATCCTCTGGTGAGGTTGGTATTTTTGTCCTTTTTCAATGACAAGAACACCTTTTTTGGTGAACTCCTTGTCACCCTGCAGCACTGGAATCAGGGAGGAGGGAACAAACTCCCTTGTATCAGACACTGCAGCACTCTCGGGTCTTGGGCACAGGTGGGTTGTGGAAAGTGACTTGGCCACTGCATCCAGAGGATGAGCCACAATCTCTGTGGACAGGCTGGAAAAACTGGACATGATTGGAGCAGAGAGGCCTAGCTGGCTTGACCCAAGGACCACTTCTAGTAGGTGACCTGACTCCAGTCCCAAACCCCTGTATCTGCTTTGGAGAGAGATGGGGTTGGAGGGAGGGGATAAAAAAAACTAGCCTTTAAATTGTCTCAAGGGTAAAGGATCTAGTAACTATAAAGTATCAAAACATCTTCTTATATAAAACAATTAAGCAAATAGCCTTTGTCTTTAGGCCAGCTTGGATTTAAATCCTGGATCTACCACCTAGCTTCATGACCTTGGCAAAACTATTTAGCTTCTTGGAGCTCCCATTTTTTTTCATGAGAAAATGGAAAAATATCCCACAGGGTTAGAGGATTAAGCAAGAATATGTGTACAGAGCATTTATAAAAGACAAATGTATTGTTTCTGAATTTTACTATTATTTTGTAAGAAAATGAACTCAGGACACTGAAGTAAGGAGCATGGCAAACAGGAAAAAATGGGAAACAGCAAAGTGTATTTAACTCCATCACACCAATTTAGGGATCTCTAGGAATCAGAGAAAGGTCATGTCCAAGCTTCCAAGCACCTGAGATGGCAGTTCTCTGAACTTTCTTCACGTGTGATTGTGGGCGTGTGGTTGTCATTTCACTCTGCCGTGGACAGAAGCTTTGTACAAAATGATAGGATGCTATGTGGAATGAGAGTCAATGAAAACATGGCTTTGGGTGGGCCCTAAGCTGCTGTTTTGCTGAATAGACCAAGTTGTTTCCAGAGAAAGAGCCTTTCCATTTGGGCTCTGGTCTATTAGATAATGCATGTCTGATGCATTATGTCTGATGGTTTGGGAAAAATTTCATAAGCTGTCTACTAGCACGTGGCCTTGAGAATCAGTCCTGAGTGGAGATCATGATCATTCACTTACCAGATATTTGGCTTACAAGAAGTTAGTCAACCTGAGACTCATTGTGATGATTGTAGGTCACATCCTTAGTGTCTGGCAGATGGTCAATAAATGATAGCAACTCTTCTTGTCATCAGAAACTGATGTGTGGATCTGTGCACACTTAAACTGGAACAAAACAGCACATCCCTTTAAGATATCTCTAATATGAGTTTTCATTGCTATGTGCCATTTCTAACACAGTGATTTTCAGAGAACAGAAAGTCAGTTTAGTGCTTATAGGACAAATCATCAGTTCATTCCTTCAACAAAGGCAAAATTGAATGAAGGAAGACAGAAAAGAATGATTCTATTATACAGGCAAATTTATGGTATTACAAGTCAGAAAGGTGGTAATCACTGACAGGATGGGGTGACTGGAAGGGGTTTCTGAACGTTCTTGGGGGCTGACAGTGTTCTGTTTTCTTGATCTAGGTGCTTGTTACACAGATGTGTTCACTCTGAGGAAATTCATCAATCTTTACACTTACAATATTTAGGTTTTTCTGTGCATATTTTCAACAAAAAACATTCTAAGAATTATCAAATATGGTAAATTTGCTGAATAGAAAGATATGTTAGTAGTAATGTTTATGATGCTTAGGGGAGAGTTGACTGAGAAAACAAAGGCTACAAATGTATGATGGACAAGGTCTCTTCCCTTCTGCATCCAGTATAAAGATCTTTAACCTGGCCCTGCAGAATCAGGAGCCAGGAGATCATTAAAGTTATGACAGGTGACACCCTTCTATAACAAATCTGGTCACTGTGTTTCCTGCCTATACATATACTCATTTAAATGTCCATACTTGCCTTTTAAGTATTCTGCTAGTTTAATGGAAATTTGGACAATGAATCAATACAGAGAGACCAAATGAAGAAAGTAGGACAGTTAGGAGGCTGTTATAATATCTAGGGAAATGATGGCAAGTTTTAGTTTTATTGTGATCTGAGAGGAGGGGGGTGTATTCAAATACAATTGATTTGGGGAATAAGTTATGGAATGAAAAGAGATGCTAGGTTTTTTGTTTTCCTTTTCCTTGGAGATTTCACAGATAACAGGAATGGGAGGAAGGCCTGACAGGTATTAGAGGGTAAACTTTGGGGACAAAGTGGGGGAATTACAGTTAGGGCTTCTATGAGACATTCAATTTATAAGGGAAAGCAGTGTGAAAATACTTAGCAGATACATGGAGATGCAGTCCTGAGGAGAGAACCTGGGGAAACTAGAAAGCCTGAAGGTGCAACATGAAGTTATGGGATCAGAGGAGTTCACACACTGCACTCTGGGCTCCTTGTTGAACACTATTAATCCTCTTCAAGTGGTAACCCTCAGACTGGTCAGCTTCACCCTTCTGCCCACACCAAGGAGAACTTCAAAGTACTTGGTGCTGTCATAATCGTGTTTATGGTAAGAGGGCTGAAAGAGATATTTAAGAGCTATGTCCACAGGACTATCTCAAAAGCAGAGTCAGAAGAAAATGTGCAAGCTTCAAGCAGCCAGCGTGAGGTGGAGATAGGACTGGGGAAGATGGTGTTTTAACAAAAGTGAATCATCTGAGTTCCCGTCTTGTTTACTAGACTTAGCTTGAAGAACTCTTGCATACCTCCTCTAAGCCAACCCATCTTCACAGGACAGAAATTTGTCACACGGGGCGCCTGGGTGGCGTAGTCGGTTAAGCGTCCGACTTCAGCCAGGTCACGATCTCGCGGTCCGTGAGTTCGAGCCCCGCGTCGGGCTCTGGGCTGATGGCTCAGAGCCTGGAGCCTGCTTCCAATTTTGTGTCTCCCTCTCTCTCTGCCCCTCCCCCGTTCATGCTCTGTCTCTCTCTGTCCCAAAAATAAATAAACGTTGAAAAAAAAAAAAAAAGAAATTTGTCACTATTGAACAGATTCAAAAGAACCTCTTTGGGGCCTCAAAGGAATTTCCAGGAAAGAAATACAGAAAATGTTGGTTTCTTAACAACACCAGAGGAAAAACCAACCAGCCTCCTCAGAGGAAGGTTTTGAAAACACATCCTTTATTTGAATGTGTCCTTTCTGGTGTATTTGTTAACAGATATGTCAGGCTGTGGAAAGCCTGCCTCTAAGAATAAAAATGGAGTCTATACTCCTTATTCTGAATACCATCCTAAACATTGACAGAAAATTATTTTTTCTTCATTATTTTTTTTTAAATTTTTTTTCAACGTTTATTTTATTTTTGGGACAGAGAGACAGAGCATGAACGGGGGAGGGGCAGAGAGAGAGGGAGACACAGAATCGGAAACAGGCTCCAGGCTCTGAGCCATCAGCCCAGAGTCTGACGCGGGGCTCGAACTCACAGACCGCGAGATCGTGACCTGGCTGAAGTCGGACGCTTAACCGACTGCGCCACCCAGGCGCCCCACTTTCTTCATTATTTAATCTTCACTCTGGAGATTGACCTTTGGGTATAGCTTAAGTGAAAAAAGGAGGTTGTCTAGGTCCAAGAGAAGATATGCAGTGGCTAAAGCAGTAAGCAGAGATCAATCAACTCTTAAAATGTATTCATTGTCACTGTATCCAAAGAGAAGACCAAATTAGCCAGGAAATGGAGGGGAATAGGGCCTCTAAGAGGAATGAGGTTTTTTCGTGGCCTAAGAAAGGGTTATGGGGCAGCTCTTCCTTTCCATCCCACACTTAGTAGGGACTTTATAAGTGATGGTCAAATAAATGAATGCCTCTTACTTGTAGGGCGGACAACTCCTTCCTGGAAACACTATGTTCTCCTGCAACACCAGCACTTCTGGTCATTCTACCTTCCTCCTCACTGGCTTTCCAGGCCTGGAAGCCTCTCATTATTGGGTTTCTATCCCCATCAACCTCATCTGTGTGTTTTCCATCCTGGGTAACGGTATCATTCTTCTCCTGATCTGCATGGATCCAGCCTTACGTGAACCCATGTACATCTTCCTGTCCATGTTGGCAGCCTCCGATCTAGGCCTCTGTGCCTCTACCTTTCCCACCATGATGTGGCTTTTCTGGCTGGGTGCTCGTGAGCTGCCCTTTGATCTCTGTGCAGCGCAGATGTTCTTCATCCATGCCTTCACCTATGTGGAATCTGGTGTGCTGCTGGCCATGGCCTTTGATCGTTTTGTTGCCATCCGGGAACCTCTGCACTATGCCACAATTCTTACCCACTCAGCCATGGCCAAGGTGGGGGCTGCCATCCTGGTGAGGGCTGTCCTGCTCAACCTCCCAGGACCCATCCTCCTGCGGCGTCTGCTTTTCCCCCAGATCAGTGTACTTTCTCACTGCTACTGCCTGCACTGTGACCTTGTGGGATTGGCCTGCTCAGACACCCAGATCAACAGCTTGGTTGGCCTGGTCTCCATCCTCTTCTCACTGGGCCTTGATTCCTCCCTCATTGTGCTCTCATACGCCCTGATCCTACAAACAGTACTGGGCATTGCATCACCCGGGGAACAGCTCAAGGCACTCAACACATGTGTCTCACACCTCTGCGTTGTTCTCATCTTTTATTTGCCCAAACTGGGGCTGTCTGTGTTACACAGAGTAGAGAAGCACAGCTATCCTGCTCTGGCAGTGCTCATGGCCAACCTGCATTTCTTGGTCCCGCCTATCATGAACCCCATAGTTTACTGTATCAAGTCTAAGAAGATACGTCAGAGCCTCCTAAAGCACTTCCAGCATAAAAGGGTTGATGTCTTTTAGAAGAGCAGAAGGATCCAATGGTACATGACCCCTGTGGGGCACTCTGGGTCTTGGGGCAGGGTAGAGTTAATGTTTGAGGGTTCAATGATTCAGTTTTTACTACTGAGCATTTCGTGGGGGGCACTATTAGCTTCTATAATTACAATTTTGGGGGACTGAGACCATTGAAAAGTATATTTAAGTACCACCTTGATAATCTTATAATTGCTCTGATTAGAGCCAAACTATTTCAGACTCATATACTGTGACATCTCCTTTCCTAGGGGACCTAACCACAGCAACTGAGAGGATGTGTGTGCATACCCATTTGTGAGGCAACTCTCTCCTTTTCCTCACTGGATTCCACCCCCCTCAGCCCCCATTTCTAAACCTAAGGAAAAAATATATTCCTATTACATATAAGGTTAGATGTAAATAAACTATATTCACCTTAACACTGGTCTTCTCCCAAACTTGGTATTGACCAGTTCACATAACAAGAAGTAGAAAACAGGGGTTGGAGAGTGAGAAACACATAGGATGACAATGAACATGCTGAATTTATCTAGCACTTATTTGTAGTCTAGGGAGTCATAGTTTTCTCTTGATTCTCTTCATGTGTGTCTCTTCTTTGAACTTGAAAGTAAGTTTGGTCCTGTTAAACTTAGGAAAGATGCTCAGTATAACTTCTGGATAGTGCTGGTTTCTCAAGCATCAGTGGTAAAGGTGGAACAGCCACTCACTTCCAATGCAGGTGATCTGCTAGGATATAAGCCCCATGAGACCAGGGATTTGGGGACTGTTTTGTTCACTGATCTGTCCCCAGCTCCAAGAACAGTGTCTACCATATAATACGTGCTTGGTATATATTGAATAAATGAGTAGGAAAGACAAAGGAAGAAGAAAAAATCTTGAGAGCTGATCCCCAGGAATGGAGAAGACTGAGAGATCCAAATACCTGAGGCCTGTGGGGAGAACGAGCAGTTGGTGAACTGCAATGGAATGAAGTCAGGATGAATATCAGAGGCCTTGGGGATGAGGTATGGCTCTGTCTAGATCACATGGTCCAGAAGGCTGTTTCCAAGGGTGAAGCTCAGAGAGGAGATTAAGTTTTTTTGTGGAGATTTTCCCAAAGCTGCTTGCAAATTTCCAGGGGAAATTTTACCCAGAAACTGAAGGGTGTCCCATTTCAGCTCTAGCATTGTCCTTGGCTTGTTCAGTTCTAAAACAACTAAAAATTTCATGGAAAATTAAAATAGGGATATTCCTGGTAGAAAATAACCACTCAAATCTAATAGAAAATCCACAATAGAGTTATTTGAAACTTTTTGTTTATATCTATAGCCATCCACATAATTGGTAATTTAGTGATTGTTGTCATTTCTTTTTAAAAAAAATTTTAAATACAGACATGGATTTTTTATTTTTGTAAATTTAAAAAATTTTTTTAAAATTTACATCCAAATTAGTTAGCATATAGTGCAACAATGATTTCAGGAATAGTTTCCTTAGTGCCCCTTACCCATTTATCCCATTCCCCATCCCACAACCCCTCCAGTAACCCTCAGTTCTCCATATTTATGAGTCTCTTGTTTTGTCCCCCTGTTTTTATTTTATTTTTGTTTCCCTTCCCTTCTGTTCATCTGTTTTGTCTCTCAAAGTCCGCATATGAGTGAAGTCATATGATTTTTGTCTTTCTCTAATTTCACTTAGCATAATACCCTCCAGTTCCATCCACGTAGTTGCAAATGGCAAGATTTCATTCTTTTTGATTGCTGAGTAATACTCCATTGTGTGTGTGTGTGTGTGTGTGTGTATACACATACACATACCACATCTTCTTTATCCATTCATCCATCGATGGACATTTGGGCTCTTTCCATACTTTGGCTATTGTTGATAGTGCTGCTATAAACATGGGGGTGCATGTGTCCCTTTGAAACAGCACACCTGTATCCCATGGATAAATGCCTAGTAGTGCAATTTATGGGTCATAGGGTAGTTATATTTTCAATTTTTTGAGGAAACTCCATACTGTTTTCCAGAGTGTCTGCACCAGCTTGCATTCCCATCTTTAAATTTTTTTTAATGTTTATTTTCGAGAGACAGAGAGAGAGAGAGAGAGCGCATGAGTGAAGGAGGGGCATAGAGAGAGAGAGATAGAGAGAGAGAGAGAATCCAAAGCAGGCTCCAGGCTCCAAGCTGTCAGCATAGAGCACGACACAGGGCCTGAACTCATGAACTGTGAGATCGTGACCTGAGCCGAAGTTGGACCCTTAACTGACTGAGCCACCCAGGCACCCGATTGTTGTCATTTCTATGTATCATTTTCATGAACTGAGACAAGAGAGAAGGAGGAACTCAGAGGCAGGAGGCAGGATGAGGAACTGTGAACCTGATACATACAGTTCTAGCAGGAAAACTTGTTTCTGCTGTTAGATGTATTTGCATTGGCCACTGTAGCATGGATTCTAAGAACTCAGAATCCTGTGCTTATCAGTAACTAGGAGGAGGCCACTTCAGATCTGTGTCTGAAGGCCACAGATCTTGCCCATTGAGGTCCAGAAGCAAGGATAACAAATCATGAGTTTATAGTTACCATTTATTTATTTATTTAAAACTGAGTTGAATCCTCAGCAGTTTTTTTTTAAGTTTATTTATTTTTGAGACAGAGAGAGACAGAGCATGAATGGGGGAGGGGCAGAGAGAGAGGGAGACACAGAATCGGAAGCAGGCTCCAGGCTCTGAGCCATCAGCCCAGAGCCCAACGTGGGGCTTGAACTCACGGGCCATGAGATCGTGACCTGAGCTGAAGTCTGACGCTTAACCGACTGAGCCACCCAGACGCCCCTATAGTTACCATTTTAGAATATTATGTCTGGTAATAGCCAACCAAAGGTTTCAGAGTCTAGTTTGACAGGTCACTTTGGAAGAGGAGGTCATTTGTGCTGTATAGCTTGTGCTATATGACAAGGTTACACAACAGGGTCACAAATCTTGTACTAAATAAGCAACTGTGTTATCTAGGTCCCTCTGCCCACTTTACCCTCCACCCCAATAACAAGAGGTTCCTATCAGAGAGCCAGTATGTCTCTGAGGGTCCACCAACATCTGTCAGGAACCCACAGCTGACATGATTGTGTTCAAAATCACAAGCAGCCTTGGGCAGTTAAAACGAAAACATTGCATACAGGCCCTGAGGCTGGAAAAGTCCATTATGAGGGTTAGCAGAATTAAGTTTGGATATTAGACACCCAATCTAGGATTGTAGGGATCCTTTGGCCTTGTCATTTTTACCTTTTCTCAATAGCAGCACTAAACTTGGAACCTTTTCTCATTTTAATCTCTGTCAATGTAGCATGACCATTCCTACATTCCATGACTGCACTGACATCAAGAGCTGGAAGGGGTATCTCTGTCTCTACTACTTTATCTTCAGGGCACAGACATCCAAGCATATTCCAAATAATGCGTTCTTCTGCTCCACAGACATGGTAACTATTGAATTATCTGAGCCTGACACAAAGTGAGGTCCTGAGATGGTTTCTAGAAAGCTGAACTACTAGTTTGCAGTTAAAAGATCAGAGTGTGATACATAGTGGTTTTAGTGTCATTAGTTAAAGTCTGCGTACAGGAATTCTAAAGATCTTTCACTTAATCTTTAAGCTAATAAGACTTTCCTCCACCCATGAAGAAGATTGGAGTTAAAAAAAATCTTACTCCTGGCCTATAACAGCAAAAAGAAGAGGTCCTCCATGGTAGCTTTAAAAGGGATTCTAATTTTCTGCAGCCAGAAGACAGACTGCTGAAAATCATTCCCAGGATAGGACTTTAAGGGTGGCAGAAATATAAAGATGACTGAATTACAGTCTCAATAGATCATCTATATCAAAATAAATTTCCTGACACAGAAAGTATGGGGCCTTATAAGCAGGAAATGAGGCATTTCAGTGAATGAGCCTAATACTACTGGACCTTCAATATTTTCCAAACTTTCTAGGCTGGCAGAAGTGTCTCTTTTCCCCTTGCAAGCAGAGAACAGTTCCTATGCCTGGGAATCATGACATTATCTTACTTGAAGCAGGTGCTTTGCAAGAGGTTTGTTGCTCTCTTCAAGCTCTACTTCATCACTTTTCATTATTTTCTTTTTTTTTAAAAAAATTTTTTTTTCAACGTTTATTTATTTTTGCACAGAGAGAGACAGAGCATGAACGGGGGAGGGGCAGAGAGAGAGGGAGACACAGAATCGGAAATAGGCTCCAGGCTCTGAGCCATCAGCCCAGAGCCCGACGCGGGGCTCAAACTCACGCACCGCGAGATCGTGACCTGGCTGAAGTCGGACGCTTAACCAACTGCGCCACCCAGGCGCCCCACATTATTTTCAAGCCAAGTTATACCTTAGAATAGTGTAGGTGGAGAAAGACAGTATTTGCTTCTAGAGGCCATAACTTACATGCATAGAAAATTGTAGAATGTATAAATATAGTGTACCTCTTATCTCCCCCCATCAAGAGTGCCAGAAGTCTGAATTCCAGTTGAGAAACATTATATTAACATAATAAAATTCCTATACAGATTCTTACTTCACCAGTGTCTTCCCTTATTTGCTGTCTTTTCCTCTTATGACCCTGTATCTTATGGTGGCTCAGGCTCTGTATACCAATCTTAAGTCTTTGGCAACTGTCTCTATTTCTTAGAAATACTGATGGATTGTCTCAACCCATTTCACACAGATATTATTCTGTTTCTAGCCACCAAAGCACTTAGTATGTCTTCTGACTCTTGAGATGGTCCAGGCAGTAATTTTATAGCTACTCATTGCTTCAGAGCACTTATTAGTAGCAATAACTTGTTTAGGCCTATTTACTCATCTGAATAGGATATAATATTGGCCCCAGGCCTATTGGAGTTACAAAACAGAGAAAAGTGATGTCATGAGAAAGGCTTATAATCCTGTTAGGAGAATGCTTAAATAGTGGGTATCAGAAAGGACAAAGAAACCAAAGGGCTCTAAAACTGACCTTCAGGTGAGGAGAACAGGTGGGTCTAAGGAACAGATGAGACAATAGTACAGTACATGTTAGATGAACCAGCTGGACAAGAATGAAATGAGAGTGCAATAATCCTGGCCGCTAGGTATAATTTTTCCTGTATTACAAGGTCAGGGAGACTGCAAGGAAGTAACTGCACATAGCTTTATTTAGGGTAGCATCCCTGATATCAGAAATCTCCTGTTTTTGGGAAACAGAGTTTGACATTTTAGTTTCACTAAGTTGGGGACAATTGGTAACACCTCAGACTTTGATTAAATCTTCAGAAAAGCTGTGTCTTAGTAGTACGTCCACACACTAAGAGCTGTGATCTTGGAATAAGGATAAAATGAAATAATAAAGTCTTAAAGCCTGAAGTTAAACTTCATAGGGTAAGATCATTGATTCACCAATAAGTTAAGTATTCCTGCCAGACAACACTCAAGGAAAAATAACAGAATCCAGAGATTTTTCAATACATCATTTACAATGTCTAATATACATTGAAAAATTACTATACATACCAAAAAAGGCACAATCAAGAGGAAAAAAAGCAGAAAGAGACTTCTCATAACCCATATTTTGGGATAAAAAATGTTCTCTTTGTGTTTGGAATTAAAAATTAAAACAAATATTTAAGCATAAATATAAAAACAATTAAAAAATATAAAGGGGATGCCTGAGTGGCTCATTCAGTTAAAGGTTGACTCTTGATTTTGACTCAGGTCGTGCTCTTGCAGTTGTGGGATTGAGTGATTCATTAGGCTCTGTGCTGACAGCATGGAGCCTGGTTTGGATTCTCTCCCTCTCTCTATCCTGCTTCTCTGCTCACACTCTATCAAAATGACTAAACTTAAAAAAAAATACAAAGAATATGGATAAATAGACAACTGTTAGTATGCAACCTCCTTTGGAGCTTCTCAGTTGTAATCTGAAACGGGCCCCTGTACATAGAAGGCAAGGAGAGACTGAAGAAAAAGGCAAATCACTCCACATTGGTGGGTAGAAGGTTTAATAAGCAAGAAAATTTACATATGAGGCTCATCTTGGGCAGCCATAAGGTGAGTTGATCTCTGCATACACTCACCAGAATCTTAAAAGTTTATGTAGAGGACTTAGCTGAGCAAAGTCACATATATCATACAAATGGTCTCAAAAACACCTTACTCTTGGGGCACCTGGGTATCTCGCTCGGTTAAGCATCTGTCTCTTGATATTGGCTCAGGTCATGATCTCACAGTCAGGAGATCAAGCCCTGCATTGGGATTCTTTCTCTCTGCCCCTCCCTGACTCTCTCTCTCTCTCAAAATAAAACAAACATAATACCTTACTCTCTCAAGGATATGTCCTTGGAACAGCTCCCAGTGTGAGAGTGGGAGGCAGAGCATACATCCTAAGGACCCAGGAAGAGGAGAGGAGCCTCTGGTTACCTGGGTTCAGCAGTTCTCCTGATATGGAGATATAAGGAGAAATTTAGAAACTGCATAAGCATAATGGAATCAAATGAAACTTTTAGATCTGCAAATATATCTGAAGTAAAATAATTTTTGGGAATAACATGAGATTGTACAATGCAAAGGAAAGGATAGAGAACATGAAGACCAAGTCAATAAACATTATCTAGTATTCTATTACTTAGTTAATATTAACTAGTTAACTAGTATTCTATTAACTAGTTAATAGAAGCAGAGAGAAAATAGTTTAAATAAATGGAATGACATTTGGGTCTCTATCAAGTAGTCTTAGAGATAGGTGTTTGAAGTCCAAGAAGGAGAAGAATGGGTCAGAAAAATACTTGGTGAATGAATTAAAACATTTTTTCAAATTTCATTACAGAATAATAAAATTAACCCACAGACCCAGGAAATTGAGCCCCCAGAAAAATGAATACAAAAAAAACTATACATTGATACAAAATCAAACTGATGAAAACCAAATACAAAGAAGAAAATATAACCAAAAGTTCTGAAAAAAGATATTACATACATGGGAATAATGGTAAGAATTATGACTGACATTTGTAAGAAAAAAAATGAGATAAAAAAATAAAGGACTAACATATTTAACGTGCTAAAAGGAAGAATAAACCCATCAATATAGAATTCTAGAACTAGCAAAATATTTTTTACCAAAGAAAATTTTCAGGGGCACCTGGGTGGCTCAGTCAGTCCAACTCTTGATTTCAGCTCAGTCATGATCTAACAGTTTGTGGGTTCAAGCCCCATGTCGGGCTCTGTGCTGATTGTGCAGAGCTTTCTTAGGATTCTCTCTCTCTTTCTGCCCCTCCCACCACTCTCTCTCAAAATAAATAGACTTAAAAAATTTGTAAAAATTTTAAGGAAAAATTTTTTCAGGTAAAAGCAGAGACTTTCTTTCCAATAAACTTATACTACAAAAATGTTAAAGTAAATGATTCATGTTGAGAAACACTTTATGAAAATTTAGATCTATGGGAAGGAAAGAAGAGCACTGAAAATAGTAAATATATATACAAAAGTTTTCTTTTATTAAATCCTTTAAGTTGGTTTAGTTTTTGAAGTTTATAATGTATATAAAATATATGTAAATATACATTTATGTAAAATATATATAAAAATAACAAAGGACAGAACTAAACTGTTGTAATATTCTTATGATTTCCATGAAGTGGTATAACATTAATTCAAGGAAGATTGTGATAAATGGGATAAATCCTAGAGCTACCAATAGAACAATAATATGAAGTACAGCTAAACACAAGTAGAGGGCATAAAATGGTATTTTAGTATATGTTCAATTAACCCCCCAAAATGCAATACAGGAGAAATAAGGGAACAAAGAATACAAGAGACATATACAAAACACATAGTAAGATAGACTTAAGTATATTATAACATTAAAAGTAAACAGATTACATATTCCAGTTAATACGCAGAATTTATCAGACTAGATGCATAATCAAGGCCCAACTTATGCTCTTTATAGTTAACTAAATATAAAGCCACTTGAAGTTTAAAAGTAAAAAGATAGAAAATGTACTATACAATTTAAGCAGAACATAGGTTGTATAATATCAGCAAAATTGACTTAAATGCAGATTACTACTCACAATGTTAAGTGTCAATTCATCAAGAATATATAAAAATTATAAATTTGTATGCACCTAATAACAAAGCTACAAAATACACAAAGCAAAACTGACAGAAATAAAAGGAAAAATAGAGAAATCCACAACTGTAGTTAGAGATTTTAACAGTTGCATCAGTGACTGACAGAAGAATCAGATAAAAAAATCTTTAATATGATAAAGTTGATCATTGATCAACTTGACCTAAGTGATAATCCTAAAACACACTCCAAATATGCAGGAACATTTTAAGTGCACATGGACTATTCACCCAGATAGACCATATAAAGGGCCATAAAAGAAGTGTGAATACATTTTGAAGGACTGAGATACAGTGTATGTTTTCCAACCATGATGGAATTAAATGATACATTAATAGTAATAAATAATATAGAAAAATCACTAAATACTAGGAAAGTAAGCAACACACTTAAAATAACCAATGGGTCGCAAAAAAAAGTCATAAGGGAAATTAAATAGTACAAAATTTTTTAACAGAACATATCAAAATTTGTGGAATGCAGCTAAAGCAAAGCATGGAGAGTTTATACATACACTCTTTTTTTTTAATTAGGAAACATGTTTAAAATCAATGGTCTAAGTTTCCACCTTAAGAAACTAGAAAGAGAATAGACTATTAAACCCAAAGTAAATAGAAGAATGGAAATAAAGAGTAGAAATTAAAGAAAAACAAATAGAGAAAAAAGAAAAATCATCAAAACCACAGTCTGGTTCTAAAAATAAAATTGATACACCTCCTCTCCCCACCCCCCACATGACAAAACAGGACAAAACAAACACAAATAACTAATAGAATAAGTGGTGACAAGTCCTACAGAATTGAAAGGATTATAAGGGGATATTATAAATAATTTTATACATATGTTGGTTTAACAGTTGTTACTTTGAGAATCTAGACGAAGTGGGAAGATTATGAAAATAGAACATTTGATAGAATTCATTAAGAATTAAATATAAAATAGGGGCGCCTGGGTGGCTCAGTCAGTTGAGTGTCTGACTTCGGCTTAGGTCATGATTTTGCAGTTCGTGAGTTTGAGTCCTGCGTCGGGCTCTGTGCTGACAGCTCAGAGCCTGGAGCCTGCTTTGGATCCTGTGCCTCCCTCTCTCTTCTCCTCCCCCACTCATGCTCTGTCTCTCTCAAAAATGAATAAACATTAAAGAAAAATAAATGTAAAATAAAAAAAAAGGAAACTTCAGATCCAGATTTCTTTCCTGTGTAATTGTATCAAATGTTTAAGGAATAAATGTTACATGAATGTTTTCAGAAAACAGAACAATAAGGAACACTTTATTACATTTTATGAGTAAAAAAAAAAGCCCTGATATAAGAACTTGACAAGAAAATTACAAGAAACTTAAAAGATCAGTATCTGTCATGAACATAGACACAATTATCTCTATCAAAACATTAACAAACTAATTCCAGCAATATACAAATATGGTACCACATCATGACCAAGTGGGGTTTATTCCAGGAATGCAAGGTAGTTTACCACTTAAAAGTAAGTCAATTAGTACACTACATTAATAGCATGAAGGAGAAAAATCATGTGATCACCTAAGTATATGAAAAAAATATGATGACTAAATTCAACATCATCTGGAGAATAACTTTCAACAATTGGTAAAGGGAACCTTTGAAAAACCTACAGTTAGCATGATACTTAGGAAAGTATTCAATTTACCATAATTAAGATCAGAAACAAAGCAAGGATGTTTGCTTAACTCTATTGAATATTGTATCAGAGATCCTAGCCAGTATGAATCTGAAAAAAATAATTTCTACAAAAATTATTGCTAGGGTTTTGATATGATTTCTAACAAATTGATTTCAAAACATATATAGGAATGTAAAGAACATGGAACAGCCAGAACCACTGTGGAAGTATAATGTTGGAAGACTTACACTACCTCCTTTCGAGACTTATAATAAAGTTAAGACAGTGTTGATATGAGGATATAAGATTTATATGATAGTCGAATAGATTAACAAAAGAGAGAAGAAAATTCAGAAATACATTCATAGATAAAAAGTTGACTGATATTTGGCAAAGTTGTCAAGGCAATTTTGAGAAGAGTCTTTCAACAAATTCTGAAACTGAATATCCATAAATGAAAAAATAAATCTTGATCTCTACTTCACACCATATATAATTATAATTTGTGTTTGATCACAGACCTAAAATTAAAAGCTAATCTATAAAACAAAGTACTAACCATGAATAAGATTGTTAATTTTATCATAACTAAAATTTCTTTTTATCAAAGGAGACTAGTAAGAAAATCAAAAGGCAAACCCACACAATTGGCCAATATTTTCACTATGTTTATGACAGACGACTTGTATTCAGAATATATAAATAGTATAATCAAAACAAAAAAATTCAATAAAAGTGGACAAAAAACATTAACAGACATTTCATAGAAGGTATATGCATGAACAGTTAAGTGTATAAAATATTGCTCAACGTCAGTCATCAAAAGCAAATTGAAACCACAAATTACTATTTTATACATATTGGAATGGGTAAAATAATAAAGAATGATAGTTTACAGGGTTGATCAGGATGTGGAACAACCAAGTGTCATACATCACTCATGACAGTATAAAATGGTACAATTACTTTGGAAAACCATTTGGCAGGTTCTATTAAACATACACTTACAACCCAGAAATTTTAGTTTAATATTCATAGCATATTTATAATAGCAAAAAAAAAAAAAAAAGAAAGAAAGCAACTCAAGTGTCCCCAAATAGTTACACTTTGATGTATTCATGCAATGGAATATCAGCAATAAAAAAGAATTAACAGCTGATGCAGACAAATACAAAGGAACCTCAAAAACATGTTGAGCCAACCCGCAGCAACTTCTTATTCAACATGTCTCTGGAGACAAGGGAAACAAAAGCAAAAATGAACTATTGGGACCTCATCAAAATAAAAAGCTTCTTTCTGCACAGCGAAGGAAAGAATCAGCAAAACTAAAAGGCAACCAACAGAATGGGAGAAGATATTTGCAAATGACATATCAGATAAAGAATTAGTATCCAAAATCTATAGAAAACTTATCAAACTCAACACCCAAAAAACAAATAATCCAGTGAAGAAATGGGCAAAAGACATGAATAGACACTTCTCCAAAGGAGACATCCAGATGGCCAACTGACAAATGAAAAAATGGTTAACATCACTCATCATCAGGGAAATACAAATCAAAACCACAGTGAGATACCACCTCACCCCTGTCAGAATGGCTAACATTAACAACTCAGGCAACAACAGATGTTGGCGAGGATGTGGAGAAAGAGGATCTCTTTTGCACTGCTAGTGGGAATGCAAACTGGTGCAGCCACTCTGGAAAACAGTATGGAGGTTCCTCAAAAAGTTAAAAATAGAACTACCCTACAATCCAGCAATTACATTACTAGGTATTTATCCAAGAGATACGGGTATGCTGTTTTGAAGGGGCACATGAACCCCAATGTTTATAGCAGCACTATCAACAATAGCCAAAGTATGGAAAGAGTCCAAATGTCCATAGACAGATGCATGGATAAAAATGCATGTGGCGTACAGATGCATGTGGTATATATATATATATATTATATATATATATATATATATATAATATATATATATAATAAAATGGAGTATTACTTGACAATCAAAAAGAATGAAATCTTGCCATTTGCAACTACGTGTATGGAACTACAGGGTATTATGCTAAGCGAAATTAGAGAAAGACAAATATCACATGACTTCATATGAGGACTCTAATATACAAAACATGAACAGAAGGGAAGCAATAAAAATGGGGGGGGTAGGACAAAACCTAAAAGACTCTTAAATATAGAGAACAAACAGCTGGAGGGGTCGTGGGAGAGGGGATGGACTAAATGATTAAGGGGCATTAAGGAATCTACTCCTGAAATCATTGTTGCACTATATGCTAACTTGGATATAAATTAATAAAATTATTAATAAAAACAAAAAAACATGTTAAGTCAAGGAAGTTGGACGCATAGAATATGTATCATTCCACTTATATGAACTTTTAGAACAGTAAGTTTGATACAAGGTAATCCAAATCAAACAGTGGTTTTCTCAGTGGGTGAGCCCTAAGGGTATTACCTGGAAAGAACACAAGGGAAATTTCTGGGATTATAAAAATGCTCTGTATCTTGATTAAGGTGGTAGTTATACTGATGCACACATTTGTCAGAGATCATCTAACTATATACTTAACATATGCATTTTATTTTAGGTAAATTATATCTCATTAAAGAATAGTTTGGGAAAAATAAATCCAATTGTAACCAATGGTCCCAAATACAGTGTAGCTGGTTTCCTTGATTCCCCCCTAATTTGAATTAAATATCCTGGGGACTAGAATTTATTGGCCATTCTGTGGTCTCTAGTTGTCTGGAAACCTGGGATGTTTATGCGTAAATTAAAACTACTAATTTTGTGTGTGCTGAGCCCTTGAGTGAAGGAAGAACTATTATGTTAACTTGGAAGTCACTGAGAGTATGTTGCATGGGATAGGGTGGTAGTGGTGGGTTTGCAGATGTCTCCTATTCAATCTGTCACCAGGGATTTATTTTCCTGAATCATCATTATATTTCCAATTCCTAGAATGGTGCTTAGCATATTGCATATTCTCAGAAAAGTCAGTGATGTTAAGAAAAGAATAGATCTTATTAGATTTTTGGTCTCAGCGTGTAGATTTATAGGAACTCACCTGGTAAAGAGTAAAAACCACAGAATTTAGAATTAAAGAGATTTAACCCTGGCTCTGATATTTGATTTCTTGGACAAGTTATTACCTTCCTAATCTTCTGACTCTATAAAGGGGGGGGGTAGTTATGTGCTCATCAGATGGTTATGGGACTGTAATAAGACAACGTACATCCTCCTGAGGCACTGAAGAGTGTTAAACTAATCCACTGTTGTAACTAGATGAAGTTCTGATGACCTAGGTCTTCTTGAGCCTGCTAGTGGCCTTCTCCTTTGTAAGCTCTTTCCTAGCTTACTAAAATGCTTTACCCTGGAGCCAAATACCTATTAAATACCTATCAATCTGCCTGTAGAGTCTGAGCACAGATGTCAGAACCAGAGACTGAGAACTCTGGATCCTAATGGACCTTCTAAATCACAGCCATCACTTTCATTTTTAAAAACCTGCTCGGTAGGTCAAATTGGAATGTTTTCTCTATTTCATCTCTGAAGAAGGGGTTTGGTCTTTTCCCTGGACCTTTGAGGCTTGGTGGCAGCTCCACATGGC
Source organism: Prionailurus bengalensis (assembly GCF_016509475.1). Taxonomy (NCBI): domain Eukaryota; kingdom Metazoa; phylum Chordata; class Mammalia; order Carnivora; family Felidae; genus Prionailurus; species Prionailurus bengalensis. The sequence goes on from NC_057346.1 coordinate 60,509,798, forward strand.
CACCCCACAGACTAGAAGAAAAGACTAAGGATATCAGACTTGAGTCATCAAGTATGAGACTTTGTTCCCACACCTCACACTCAGGTGTGGTTGAAGGCTTCTGAGAAAGCAGCCTTTCCTATTTGGGTAGAAGTGGAATGAGATGAGGTGGGTCCTAAGACCTCTTTTCCCCTGAACAAGTTAGATGTCCTTACTCAGTACCCATTGTCTCTGTGCTTATCCTAATATTCATTTAATTTGGCTTAACTTATTTGGTTTTGCTGTTGTCTCCTATATGTAGGTCTCCTCCAACAGTGAAAAGTCTCCATGAGCACTTTTGACCATATCATGTCCATACCTAGATTTTAACATAGTGTATACTCAGTAAAAAAGATGAAAATTCTCACCTTCCAGAGAACCTTCCTAGATTGACATTATACCTTGTTGCTTATTCTTCTGTACAGCAGGCACAGTTTTCCCAAAGCCCATTGCTGAGTGCTAGGTCTCCATTTCTGTTTCTCTAATTCTGTGTGTTTCTCCTGTCAAACTGAGAGTTCACTGAGGGAGGCATGCATGTATCCATATCAGGGTAGGAGCACCTGACTGTGGATGAAGGTTATTTCTTCTTGTCAGACTGTGAGTCTTATCTTTTTTATTTTATCAAGGTCTCCTAGAAGGGAGGAGTCCTGTCAGAACAGCAGTGTGGAATTCCCTGGGAGGTGATCATCAGCTTGGTGACCATGTTTCCCAATAAACATGGGATCCCTAGGCTTTGTAATCATATCTACATCACAAATGGGAAATACCTAATGGTTCCTCATCCTTCAGACTTGTGCTACTTATCTCCTTATCAAAGTAAGGATACTATTGAGTGTGGGCTTCTCTCTCCACCATGCTGGGAACCACTGGTCTCTTAAAAATTACCATTGGCTCACAAACTGGCCCTCATACACAGAGGACAAGAGGAGACCAATGCAAGAGGCAGGCCACTCCAGATGTGTAGGTGGCAGGTTTAAAAAGCAAGGGAACTTATGAGATTTGTGTTAGTGACCCCAAGTACCCACCTGTCAAATCTTAAAAGTTTATAGAGAGGTCTTAACTGGGTTCAGTCATGTATACTGGCCAGATGGGCTCAACAATACCTTACTCTCTCAAGGCTGTGTTCATGGAACAGCTCTCACCGTGGGAATAGCGGGTAGAATGTATATTCCAGGGACAGACGAAGGTGTGAGGAACCTCCAATTGCCCCATTCTGGCTCACAGTTTAACTGGTGGCTACATATTCCCAATGGCCCACTCCAACAATTGCCCAAACCTAAAGGAAGAAGACAAGGTTCTAGGGTGGGGTTGGAGATTTAAGACTGAACAATGCCCCGCTTCAGCAGTCGGAGGGCCCCATCCCGGATCTGCTTGGTCTTCATGCCATAGATGATGGGGTTGAGCATGGGTGGTACAACAAGGTAGAGGTCAGCCAAGAGGATATGGATGTGCCGGGGCACATGCTGGCCAAAGCGCTGAGTGTAGAATGAGAAGAGCCCTGGTGTATAGAAGAGAAGGATGACACCCAGGTGGGAGCCACAAGTGCCAAAGGTCTTAGCTCTTGCCTCTTTGGAGGAGAGGCCTAATACAGCCCGGAGGATTAGTGTATAGGAGACAGTGATGCAGATGGAATCTGTGCCCACAACTAGCGTGGCAGCAGTAATGCCATAGATGTTGTTTGGCCGTGTACCCCCACAAGCCAGCTTTACCACAGCCATGTGCTCACAGTACGAGTGGGCCACCACTCGGCTACAGTAGCTCAGCCTTGCCAATAAGCATGTGAGTGGGGTCATGAGGCCCAAGCCACGAAACACAGCAGCAGCTGCCAGCTTTCCCACAGCCTCTGGGGGCAACAATGACCCATAGTGCAGTGGCCGGCAGATGGCCAAGTAGCGGTCAAAGGCCATTGCTAACAGGATACCAGATTCAACAGCTGAAAAGCCATGGATAAAGAACATCTGAGTAGCACAGGCCCCAAAGTCAATCTCAGTAGCATTTGTCCAAAAAAGTGCAAGGAGTTTGGGCACAGTAGAAGTGCAGAGCACCAGGTCAATGATGGACAGCATGCATAGGAACAGGTACATGGGCTGGTGCAGTGCAGGCTCTGATCGCACCACCAGCAGCACTGCCATGTTGCCAAGCACTGCCAGGGCATACATGGAGCAGAAGGGAAATGCAATCCAAAAGTGGGATGCCTCCAGGCCAGGAATTCCCATGAGCAGAAAAGAGTTTGGGTTCTGATGGCTGTGGTTTGTGAAATGCATGGTCAGGTTCAGGTAGGGTAGGTAGAGAAGACCTTACTGCCCTGCTCTGAACCCTAGGAAGCCCTGACAGATGAAGCCATTGGGATTCATTCTTATTCTGTGGCTGAAACTGAAAGGATAGCAGAAAAAATTTGAGTTAGATCTCATAAAAAACATCCAGGATAAGAAGGTTGTATAGCATTGGGAAGTGATGCATGGCAGGAGGTGAATTTATCATTACCAGGGATCAGAGGAGCCTTTCCACTTAAGTCTGATTCAACAATGTCTAGGCTAGGCTGTAGGGTGAGTGACATGGTTGTAGAACTCACTCTTGTTACTCATCCTCACCATGGAGAATCTTCTATGCCTGTGAACCCAATTCTGCCTTGTACTCTTATTTTCTTCTGATCTGCCTATGTGACAATAAAATAATATAAAAATCAAAGGTCAGGCACATTTGATTTGTGGTTACTTTTCAAGATGGGAAGATCAAGACTGAGAGATAAGAGAAAGCAGAGGGGGGGTGTTTTTGGATGGGTTTTTCAAGCCACTGAGCCCATGGTTGTTCACAGATGAGGCTCAGAACAACAAACACACGGTGAAAGGCTGAGTCTCATGTAGTCTGCTAAAGCTGTAACATTGCCTGGCTTATGTTAGTACTAGAATCCTGTGCTTGTCATAGGTTTCTGTGTGAAACAGGTGAGATCATGCAGAATTGGTCAGTGGTAGATGTCAAGTTAATTTGGCCATAACAGGTGATCTGATAAAGTTACTGAGGAATGAAAACACAGTCTTATAAAAAATCAAAGGTACATGAAGAGGGTATGAGAAGTAAATTTTAATCACTGGGAACACAATTGTTAACTGTAAGCAAATATGGAGACCAGCTTGGTCAGATTATGGCATGGAGCTTCTACACATATCCACCCCATCTCTTTGTCTATTACCCACACTTTCTATATTCCCTGATCTTCCCTTACCTAAAAGTACCTTCTCACTATTCTCTGATCCACTGGCCAGCCAGTAATTGAGAGTTTGAGAAAGAATTTGATTAAAAAGTCAGGAAGGGGATAGTAGAGGGAGAGAAGAGGATGAAAAGGAAAGTTGAGAACAAGACACAGGAATAAACTCAGGAGATATTCGGGAGGGAACAGTACCTTTCTCACACTGGTTTCTAATATGATAGGATGTGACTGTGTTGTGTTAGTGGGAACAGAGAGGGTGGAACTGCTTGAGCCCTCTGGAGATAAGTCCATCTATATCCCTAACCTTAAGCTGCAGTACTCCTTGCAATCCCTTCCATCAGCTATCCATACCCAGAAAGAAAGAGGCAAGAAAGGCAAAGGATAAGGTCTTCTCATGTGGTCTGGGGGAAGGAACCCTGGAACAGGATGTCATCTCAGTGCCCAATGTGGCTGTTACTGTGATATGGAGACAAACATCTTGTCCCTTTATGTCTTATCATCCCTTCTTACATGCATTTAAAATTTTCCTTCTGTGCTATTTCCCTTCCTGAGTTTCTACCAGAGAGCTTGGGACCAAGAATACTCAGATGGTATTTCAGTTTTGGTGGTAGATGAAGGGTCAGGGACAGAGAGAAATCTGGGTGGGGGGTGGGGAGTCCTTGTAAAATGGTATATGTAAAGCTGTTCCATTCTGAGCACACCATGTATTTAGTTCAGCATGTGACTCTGTCTGTATATGTTGCTGTATAAAATGCATGAACAAGGCTGTACTCAGACATGGTACGTACATTTAGATAAGACATTGTTTTTAGAGTGTCCATTCTTCAATGCCCTTTCTTTGGTGTGGAGAAAATTGAGAGCTGAATAATCTAGACATAAATGGGAGAGACTTCCTTTCTTAACTTTTCCCCCCACCTTTTCTTCCAGTCTTTTAATAATTGAATCAAGTTTCCTCAGCCTCTGAGCTGCCTCTCAAAGAATGTTTACTCTATCCTTGTAGTTACACAGCACAATTACTGCATGCCCCCTTGCCTCAGCCCCATTTGCACAGATAGGGAAAATGAAGTTGGAAAAACATGTGGAGCACAGTATGCCAAGATTCTAAGAGAGATCAAGGTGAAGGCCTTGGGGTCATCACTTCCTGTCCTTCTCACTAATATTTGAGTTAGAGCTCATGAAAAATGTCCAGGAACAAAGCTGTCTCATGAAGAAAGGAACACACTCTTCATCACTGAAAGTGCTTATGAGCATCTGGAAGCCACCTGCCCAGGATTCAACTTTTGTTAGTGGAAGAGTAAGAGCAGCCCTTTTCAAATCTCAGCTCTGCTAACTCACCAGCTATGTGATCACAGTCAAGTCACCTAACCTCTTGTCAACCTGCTTCAGATTCTGTGACCTGGAGAGTTCATTCCTACTTCAGAGGCTACTGTGAGGAATCCTTATGGGAGACATTCATCTGAAGAGCACTACATGGCATATAGCAATGGTAAAGAAGTGTGATTCATTTGTAAGTCCTTTTTATCTGAAGTGGAGACTACCTCAGTGAGAAAATTATATTAGTGTTCTCTAGGTCTTTGGCCTGTTTGTGGTGTGCTTATTGTAGGGTGACATACAGAGATAGACTTACCAGGCCTGGGACAGGGAGTGGTAGTAAAGTCTCAGGTCCTGCAGGGATTAGAGAGTGTGGAGCAAAAAGGCTGGAATATTTATCCTGTTATTAAGGCCCTAACTGAGATTAAAAATTCCCTGGGGATAAAGGCACTAAAAACACCTCTGGGATGCTGGAAAGAGGCAGAAAATTGAAGCTAGGATGTTTGGGTCTTTCCTTACCCTACCCAACCAAAAGATAGGATAATGGAGAAAATTTACACTGAGAGTTCAGAGTAGATAGGAAGGGAGTAGGCATACAGACCCCTGCACACAAATAATCCTAAAGGCTTTCTGGCATAGGAATTCTGTTTAGAAAATTTGCTGATTTTGCTTTTTCTCTTGGCCCCTTCCACATGTCCCAAATATTTGCTTCTCAATGCTTTTTAGCTTCTCTGAATGTTAGTTTTTCATCTGTAAAAGGGGTAGGCAATGAATGAGATGGTATATGGAAGGCATTTATCATTTTGCCTGGTCTATGCCAAGCACCTGGTAAAAATTTTAATTTTATTATTTTATCTAATTTAATGATCATTGACCGAGCATCTACCATATGCAAAGACCTAGGCTAGATGTTAGAGCAGAGAGTTGAAGGATCACACCCTTGTTCATAGTCCAGTTTGGGATCGGCAGACATAAAAGATTATAGTTCAACGAGAGATATATAGATATAAAAAAGACACAAGTTTATTTAGCAGAAAGGGGGTTAGTGCTGTAGAACTTAGTCAAAGATTCAGAAATAGAAAGTGGACTTAGAGGGAGGTGCACATGAAGGAGAGAAAAAAAAGCATGTGTAAAAATATGGCAGACAAGAGATAATGGGAATTTTCTGGCAGTCAGTCAGTGCAGCCTAGTTCAAAGTTTAGTTAAAAAAATTTTTAGGGGTGCCTAGGTGGCTTAGTTGGTAAAATGGCCAATTCTTGATTTCAGCTCAGGTCATGATCTCACTATCATGCCTTATGTTGGGCTCTGCACTGACAGCATGGACCCTGCTTGGAATTCTCTTTCCCCCTCTCTCTACCCCTCTCCCCTGCTCACGCGTGCTCACTCTCAAAATGAGTAAACTTAAAAAAAGTACATTTGATTATAGTTGACACACAATGTTACATTAGTTTCAGGTGTACAGTGATCCAACTCTATATATTATGCTATGCTCACCACAAGTGTAGCTATCATCTGTCACCATGCAACACTATTGCAATATCATTGACTATATATCCTATGCTCTACTTTATTCGTGTGTCTTACTCATTTTATAATGGGAAGCCTGAATCTCCCACTCCCCTGCACCCATTTTGCCCATCCCAACAGAGCAGAGAGCCTAGAAATAAACTCATGTTTATATGGTCAATTAATCCATAAAGAAGACTATATGGAATGGGGAAAAGACAGTCTCTTTAATAAATGGTGTTGGAAAAACTCGACAGCTACATGCAAAAGAATGAAATTAGATCACTTTCTAACACCCGACCAAAAACATCAAAATGGACTAAACATTTAAAGTGACACCTGAAACTATAAAAATCCTAGAAGAGAACACAGGCAGAAATTACTTCTTATTCTTTAAGTCAATAGAAATTCCTACTGGTCATAGATATATTTTTATAGGTGTGTCTCCTAAGCAAGGGAAACAAAAGAAAAATAAAATATTGAGACTACATCAAAATAAAAGTCTTTTGTACAGCAAAAGAAATCATCATCAAAACAAAAAGGCAACCTACTGAATAGAAAATAAGTGGTTAGTATTCAAAATATACGAAGAACTTATATGACATTCAAAAAATTGAATTAAAAATAGGCAGAAGACCTGAGTAGGCATTTTTTTTAAAAGAAATACAGATGGTCAGACACATGGAAAGATGCTCACAATCACTCAGAGAAATGCAAATCAAAAATACTCTGAGCCATAGTAAGTGTCCTTTCTCTCCTCTCATCCATACACCATCTTATCAAATGCCGTTTGTGTGATATGGTCACTTTAAATCTTGTTAGTATGACCTTAGTCAAGTAACAGCTCTTAGCCTCTTGTTCCCCATCTGTAAAAATGGGGAGAGCTATCATATTACACGGAAGATGCTTAATATGGTTTATGTGACATGGTAACAATCTGTTGAGGATTTGCTATCATTAAATTATCTTTCAGTCATCTTCCTACTCAAAAGGCTTTGTGAAGGCAGAGACCAGGGTGAATTAAGCTCTTTGATAGTACTTAAAAGAAGATCATAATGGCGTTAGGTATAGGGAGAAGGTTGTTGAATGAGCAGATAGTATCCTAGTTAAATGTAGGCTAGGCAGACAGACATGAAGCTTGATTTCAGGCAATAAGGCAACAAACCTATTGAGGACTCAATATTTATCTGACAGGGTCTTAGAGATACAAAAAATTGAAAAGATACCTGCAGATGCAAATCAAAACTATAAAAGATATCACCTCAAGCCTGTCAGAATGGCTAAAAATCCACACACAAGAAACAGGTGTTGGTGAGGATGTGGAGAAAAAGGAACCCTCTTGTTCCATTGGAAGGAATGCAAACTAATGCAGCCACAGTGGAAAACAGTATGGAGGTTTCTCAAAAAGTTAAAGATAGAACTACCTTATGATCCAGCAATTGCACTACTGGGTATTTACCTAAAGAGTAGAAGAACACTAATTCAAGGGGGTACACACACTCTATTTATAGCATCATTACAATATATATGGAAGCAGCCCAAGTGTCTGATTGATGGATAAAGATGTGAGATTATATATATATATATATGGCAAGATTTCATTTTTATGGCTGAACATTTTAGTGTGAGATTATATATATATTATGTTATATATATATTATATGCTGTTTGTGTGATAGGGTCACTTTAAATCTTGTTGGTGTGACCTTAGTCAAGTAACAGCTCTTGGCCTCTTGTTCCCCATCTGTAAAAATGAGGATATATATATCATCTCACACACACACACACACACACACACACACACACACATGCACGCACACACACACACACAAATGTTATTCAGCCATAAAAAATGAATTCTTGCCATTTGCAACAATATGGATGGAGCTAGAGAGTATAATGCTAAGCAAAATAAGACAGAGAAAGACAAATACCATATTATTTCACTCATATGTGGTATTCAAGAAACAAAATGAGCAAAGGGAAAAAATGAGAAAGACAAACTAAGAAACAGACTCTTAACTACAGAGAACTGATGGTTACCAGAGGGGAGTGGGTGGAATGATGGGTGAAGTAGATGATGGAGTTTAAGGAGTACATTTATCATGATGACCACTGGGTGATGCATAGAATTGTTGAATAATTATATTGTACACCTGAAATATAATACTGTATATTAACTGGAATTAAAGTAAAAACTTTCTTTAAAGGGGTAAAAAATAAAATAACTGGAAAAAAGAAAGTGATAAACCTGGGAAAATTTATGGTGATAGAACATAGGATAGTTAGGAGGGTTATATAAAGTAAATATGTGAAATCCTTAAATATTTTCTTGTAAATACAAGTGTTTACTCCAAAAAAAATGTGAAAAGAAGGTGGTTCCCAGGAAGCAAGCTATCTTATTTTTAAATTCTATACCAAAGAAGAGAAACAACAGGTGTTTACCACAGTGTTTTATATAAAATTTGATTTGAGAGCTTCTAGTATTTTAAGAAGTATGATAATACTGATCTAAGATAATTCTATTACATGACTTGTCCTTTAATCCTATTTTAAGTTTTAATTGTATGAATGATTTACAAATACATTCCTTCATAGGAAACAAACAGAGAGACAGAGAGAGAGACAGAGAGACAGACAGAAAAGATTCCTGTTTTAAGGAGCTTTAAATGCAGATGGTGAAGATGGTGAAGGGAAGAGCTAGTGGGAGATGGCATGGCCCAGGTGATAGGAAGGTGCAGACTTTGTTCTCTGAGCATAGATTCCCTGGGTAGCTCACAGGATATTCATACTTCAAGAATTCAGTTTCAGGGATCCTAAGGTTTGGCCATTCCCCCATTTAGTTCTTCCAGAGACACATCTGGTTCTAATAGAGGGAATAAGTGGCAATAGCAGATAAATGAGAGGACTCTTAAATTTTCTGCCAGCACCACAGTGCTCAGAGCCAAGCCAAGGATCTCCATTTTTTTTTTTTTTTTTTTTTTTACTTTTTGAAACTTTTTATTTTGAGGTAACTTTATGTTCATGTGTAGTCATAGGAAATAATACAGAGAGATACATATATCCTTCCCCCAGTTTCCCCCAATGGTAACATCTTGCATAACGGTAATATAATATCATAACCAGAAAATTGACATTGATCATTAGCCTTATTTAGATTCATCAATCTTAAAAGGATTCATTTGTTTGTATGTGTATGTGTTTATATTTAGTTTTATTCACTTATTACATGTGTAGATTTGTGTGACCACCATCACACTCAAGATACAGGATAATTCCATCATAAGAATCCCTAGTGCTAGCTATTAAATTTTAATGGAGAATGTACTCAAAAGATTTATTCACCAATTTGAGTAACTTCTCTGAGGCTATGTTGTATTTAATATAGTTTTGAAAGACACTAAATTACTAAAAAGACAGAAGAAGTTAACCACATTAATTCCAAGGAGTTCTCTGGAAATACAAACACTGAACTACCATTACTGCTTTAGAAAGGAGAAATTGGGGCACCTGAGTGGGCTCAGTCCATTGAGCCTCTGACTCTTGATTCTGGCCCAGGTTGTGGAATGGAGTCCTGTGTCAGGCTCTGTGGTACTGCGTGGAGCCTGCTTGAGACTCTCTTTTTTTTTTTCTCCTCTCTCATTCTCTCCCTCTGCCTCCTCCTCCCCACTCGCTCCCTTTCTCTCTTAAAAAGAAAAAAAAAAAACCAAAGAAACAAAACAAACAAAAACAAGGAGAAATTGCTGAGTGGAAAAAGATCTTAATGGTATCTGGAGCAAAAATAAGGCAGGGCTTTAAGGACACAGGTTATTAGTCTTTTGCACAGGTTTAACAAAAGAAGTTAAAAATCACAGCCTGATTCTTTTGTTTAAAAAAGAAAAGCAAAGTCAACAAGAAAGAAAAATCATTACTGGTCTGTACTCTGAACAGAGCTTTCTCCCCCTGGGAAAACAAAAAATTATTTGCTCCTGTATGAAATTTAGGACCACTTACCAAAATGGCTAGCTTGGCAGAGACTGCTGCTTAGCTTAGAGCTCAATTGTACAATTCACTTGAAGCTCAGTGTGAACTTTCCTCATAGACAATAGACATTTGTGTTCACACATTTGAAAATTAACTTAAACATGTGCAATTTATACAGTTTCTTAAAAGCATAAAACACTGACACTTTTAAACTAATGGGTTTGGGGCTACAATCAAAATAAAGCTTTGTGTTCTTTGTTGCTACCCTTTATCTCTAGGGTAATGAAGACCGTCTATTAAGTGAAATTGTTAATAGCAGAAAATTATGAGAGGTCAGTCATAAAAGCTGCATGTGGGATATTTTTCCTTCTTTTATCCTTTTGGAATTAAAGATATTCCTCTTGTTTGGAGGAGAATGATGGTTTAGTTATAATTAAAATTCTGTTCTTTTTACTATTTGGTGGAAAAGACTGACATACTACTAATTAAGCTACTTTTAGACTTATCTCCTTATTGAAGGGATCTCCATTATCTTGATGGAGCTCATGGATAGGCATGGTTATTCATTGTTAACTTGGGATACCATTGGGTGGATCTTTATTCAACTAATGAGATTTATTCTACAGAATATTATAAAGCTTCTATTATGTGTCAACATTTCTCTAAGTACTAGGAATGTAGTGGTGAACGAAGAAGACAAAGTCCTTGTTCTGATAGAACTTCTAAGCTAGTAAGGGAGACTTTCATTAAAACGGTCCACATGTAACAAATAGGTATTGAAAAGTGCTAATTAAAATAAAACAGGAAGATGGAAAGTGACAAGGAGCATAGTTTTAGAGTAGCCATGGTAGAACTTTCTGAAGTGACATTTGAGTAGGGATCTTGAGGACATCAGTGAGCAAGGCATGCAGCTGTATGAAGGACAGTGCTCCAGGAAGAACAGCAGATGGACACAATTTGAGGTCTGAAATGTGGTGAATTTGAGGGATAACACCAGGCCACTTGGTTGAGTGGAGTGACTAAGAAGAAAGAAGATGCATTTGAGAGGTAGCCAAGGTCCAGGTAATAAAAGGTCTTGTAAGCCATGGTGAAAACTGGAATTTGTTTGAAGTGTGATAGAAATCTATTTGAAGATTTAGAACAGGATTCTGTTATGCTGTGACTTACGTTTTTAAAGGTCTACACTGGGGTGGCTATGTGACTCAGTCAGTTGACCATCTGACTCTTGATTTTGGCTCAGTTCATGATCCCAGGGTCATGGGATCGAGCCCTCTGTTGGGCTCCATGCTGAGCATGGAGCCTGCTTAAGATTCTTTGTCTCCCTCCCTCTGCTTCTCTCCCCGACTCGTGCTCTCTAAAATAAAAAAAATAAAAATAAAAAAAAGGTCTATATTGGATTCTACATAAGGGAAATAAGGATGAAAGGAAAACTAGTTCGAAAATTATTGTTATAGCCAAAGAATGAAATGATGGTGATTTAACCAGGGTAGAAGCAGCAGAGTCAGTGAAATGTGATTACAGTTGGGATATGCTTTGAAGATGCAGCAAATAGAATTTGTTGATGGATTCACTGAATGCAGGGTCATGAGGATATGATGGGCTTCAGGTTGGAGATTTCTAGCCTTCCAATTGGATGGATGGGTGGAAGGGCTTCAGTACAATGGGAAACACTGAGATTAAAGTAGGTTTAAAGAGTAGAGGTAGAAAGGAATCGATTCTGTTTTAAATATGTAAGCTTGGAAATATATGTTAGACCTTCAAGAATAGCTGTCAGGTAATCAAGTTATATTTACCAAATTTGAAGTCCAGGGGAACTATCTGAATTAGAGATGTACATTTGGGAGGCATGAAAGAACAGTTAGAGGCATAAGAAATGATAAAAATCACCTACGGAATGAGTAGAGAGAAGAGACCTCAACATCAGAAGCTGGGAAAAGAGGAACTAGACAGTAAAAGATACTCAGAAAGTGACACAATGAAGTAGGAAGAAAACCTTCAGAGTGTTTAGGAAATCAGGAAGTAGAGAGTACACATCTCTGCCAAATGCTACCAGAGTGTTGAATAACATAGGGTTTAAGAATTGATTACTGATAGTTAACAATACTGTATCATATACTTGAAATTTGCTAAGATAGTAGATCTTAAGTGTTTTTACCATACAAATGATAATGATGTTACTAGATTGTGAGGATTTTACAGTGTAGATGTATATCAAAACATCAAGTTGTGACACCCTAAACATACAATTTTTGTCAAATATACCTCAATGAAGATGGAAAATTGATTATTGGTGTTTTCAATAAATGATGCTGGGAATTCTAGACACCTACATGCAAAAGAATAAAGTTGAACTCTCACCTTATATCTTATTCAAAAATTAACTCAAGTGGATCAAAAACCTAAACAGAAGCTGTAAAATTATAAACTTCTAGAAGAAAACATGGGTAAAAAGCTTCATGACATTGGATTTGGCAATGATTTCTTGAATAGGACACCTAAAATACAGGTAAGAAAAATAAATTGAACTTCATGAAAATTAAAATTTTTTGTTCAAAGGACACTACCAAGAGAGTGAAAAGAGAGCCTATAGAGTGGGAGAAGGTATTTGCAAGTCATATATGATAAGTGATTAATATCTAGAATATATAAAGAATTCCTACAATGCAACAAAATAAATGCAATTCAAAATGGGCAAAGGACTTGGAGAGACACTTCTACAAAAAAGATATACAAATGGTCAATTAGCCATTTAGCTAATTATACAAATGGCCAATTAGCAGGGCACCTGGGTAGTTCAGTCAGCGAAGCGTCCAACTTTGGCTCAGGTCGCGATCTCACGGCTGGTGGGTTTGAGCCCCCATCAGGCTCTGTGCTGACAGCTTAGAGCCTGGACCCTGCTTTGGATTCTGTATCTCCTTCTCTTTCTCTGCCCCTTCCCCGCTCACACTCCGTCTCTTAAAAATAAACAAACATTAAAAAAACAAAAACAAATGGCCAATTAGCTCAAGAAAAGATGCTCAACATCACTAATCATTAGGGAAAAGCAAACAAAAGCACCAAGAGCTACCATTTCATATCCTTTAGGATGGCTATTATAAAAAAAAACAAAACCAGACAATACTAAGTGTTAATGAGGTGTTTAAATAGGAAGTTTGTACCTTTTTGTTGGGAATGCAAAATGGTACAGCTGGTGTGGAAAATGGCATGGCAATTTCTCAAAAAATTAAACATAAAATTATGATCATTCCCTAATTCAACCTGGGTATATCCTTCCCTGACTGCTCCCAGTATCAGCTTGTGAACCTCAAGTCAGGTTCACCAACTCTACATAGTCCATCTCCTCAGCCTAACTCAGACTTCAATATAAGCCCTGTTGTAGAAGGCTCACCTCAACCCAATGTGTTCTGGAGACTCTAGGTGGAGGGGTGAGTGCTTGTTCCTGAAGGATAAGGCTTAGGACATCTAGTACAAAATCTGGATGTTTCTGTGGGATGAGAGGGGAAGCCAGAAGTATACAGTGTCAGTAGGAACTGTTGGGATGTTTCATGGAGAATTCAGGTTAAATGACAGAGGAGTCCCTGTGAAAATCAACTTCCCCTCTCAGGACTATGGCAAAAAGCAGATGCTGAGACTAGTCATGGGAGGAAAATATCCCTTTTGGTATTGTTATTAATGGTTGATAGTTCTTGAATAATAACATGGATTATTACAGCTCAGTGATCTCATTGGATTCTTCCCAAATGGTGAGAGATGGGCAGGGTTAAGATTATTGTCCCCATAGAATAGTAAGGAAACAATCCAAGAAACAGAGAGGTTAAGTGCCTCATCAAAGTCACAGACTGGGATTTAAACCTAATCTCCCATTCATAAACTCAACTCACAGCTCTGTCCACAAAATGAAACAAAACATCAAGACTCCAAACCAAATAAACAGATAACGTTGACCTAGTTATAACTGAACCCCACCTTTCTAAATCACGATCCAAAGCACACAGCAGGCATCTATTTGCATATTCTGAGGAGGCTTTATTTCTCAGCAGGCACTGCAGGGAAGGAAGGCACTGCAGGGAAGAGAGGGTGGAGAGAGGCACAATAATTGTCAAAACCAGACTACACTCTGCCTCAAGGGAGGCACTGAATGCCAGAGAATGGTGAGGGAGTAGGATCTGTAGGAAGCCAGGGGCAGGAATCCCAGAAGAATGGGAACTGGGACAGAGGTCTCTAAAGTCACCTCCAGAGAAGACACCAGGTCGTTTTCAGGATGTTCCTCAGGGATCAGACCTGCTCTTTCTTTTTCTTTTGGGACAAGAGTAGCTTATTATGAGAATATAGCCAGACCTCTCCTTTCCAACGGTCTTTTCCAGCCTTCTCTCACAAGGAAAACTGCATCAGTTTTTTTTTTAAATATGAAATTTATTGTCAAATTGGCATCAGCTTTTCCTGAAGCCTACAGAAAATGAATTGAGCCTCATGCTGAGGGGTGAGAGCACATAGGGCCCATGGTGGTAGGAGAGACCAAGCATATGAGGGAGGTGGCACAAGTGGGATGAGGGGCAAGCAGACCAGGGAGGCAAGCTTCTGCTGAGTCAGCTGGCTACTAGAGGGCTGGAACAGAGTACCTGGGGGTCATAGGTCAAGGAAAGAGGCCATGTGAGCTGGGCTAGCAGAGAAAACTAGAATAACCAGGATAATAGCAGAAATCAGACTGAAAATAGTAATGACTAGAGGTAATACCCAAAGGCTGAGTAGAGAACCTCTAGAAGGAGTTGTTTAATGTTTGAAGGGAATAGGCTAGGTGTGTGTGTGTGTGTGTGTGTGTGTGTGTGTGTGTGTGTGTAGGTGGGGAGCCATGGAGTTCATAGGGCAGAGCTCATTTCTCAATGCCTCTCATGCTCAAACAGACAGTTTATCCTTATCTCAGGAATTGTCTGACCTCCTGATTCTTGTCTTCTAGCCTTCTCATCCAATGTTTGTCTATCTAACAGAGGGCCTGCTTTCTATTCTCATCAAGACTTTATCTTCTATAAGCTTCAGATCGTCTTTTGCCAGCATTAGAAGAAATATTTTTCTGCCTCCCAGGCCTGTGCTCCTGTATTGTGTATTACTGACCACCTCAAGAAAGCCTTAACTAACCAACCCAGACCAGGTTAGTTAATCTCTCATTAGTGCTACCTTCTTTCCTCCTACTTCATATTCTGGCCTCAACACAGTTCTGGCTGCAGTAATAGTCCTGGGACAAAAGGAAAAATCTGAAATAAGGATATCGAAGGGACAGGCCAGTTATACTTATTAAAGGTTTTAGCAATGGGGTGCCTGGGTGGTTCAATCAGTTAGGCATCTGACTCTTGGTTTCTTCTCAGGTCATGATCTCGAGGTTTGTGAGATTGAGCTCTGCATTGGGCTCTGTGCTGACAGTGTGGAGCCTGCCTGGGATTCTCTTTCCCCCTCTCCCCGTCTCATGCACACTTTTTCTCAAAATGAATAAACATTAAAAAAAAAAAAGAAAGGTTTTAGCAACAACTAGCTATATCTTTGCAGCATGGTCCTGTAAATGGAATCTTGGCACAGGAGTCAGAAGTTATGAAATTTAGTCCTAGCTCTGCTACTGACTTCCTCCGTGATCACCTGGGGACTCAGATTCTCAATTCTATCACTTGAAAGTCCTCTCAGGTTAAAGGTATAGTCTACCAAATAGTTTATAGCACTGACTGAATACTCTAGGTATGGAGCCACACACACTTTTGGGGGAGACAAAGAAGTAAGTGAAACAGGCTTCCTTTTGTTATTTGCTGATGTCTTGACTCTGAAAACAGGAAGCATAGGACAATGACATGTACAGACTGGACCAAACACTCATGTCAAGCAGGTTAAGGGTGCTGGGGCAGGAGGAGACTGGATAAGCAGAGTAGGATTGTGAACAGAATTAGAGGTATATTTCAGTTAAACCTGGAAAGAGGGAAGGTTGATGGATTATTAGGCATTTTAAACAGAATAGGCTATCTGTGAGGTTGAGGTGTGTGGGAAAATAAACTGGAAGACCAGAGACAGGTGGCAAGAACACACAGGAAGAGAGACAGGGGCGCTCAGGGAAGGGAGAAACCTATTTGAAATTGGAGAAGTACATTAACTTAGGGCACAGGTGACAACATGCATAGGAGGGTATTCTTTCAACTATTCAAGAAATATTTAGCAAGTCCCTCTATAGGTTCCATAAAGACAGTGGCAGTAAATCTAAAAAAGCACAGCCCTGTTTTGTCATGGGGCTTCCACACTGCCCATTCCAATACTATCTTAGAGAGAATGCAGATACACATTAGATTTGGAGAAGTTTCTAATAGGAGGACTTTTTGATGATCTAGTTAACCAAAATTGATGGAAGATTTCATAGAATTTCCATCTGTAGACGTGCTTAAAATCAGGGGCTACTTAGTAAGCTTCAATTTGGATTAGACGGTAGTATATTATCCACCAAAGGAGTGGAGAAAGTTTCTTTAGGGAGTCATTCATATACTTATTTAAAAAGCACTTATTTAGGGGTATCTGGGTGGCTCAGATTGAGGGGAATCTGGGTGGCTCAGTTGATTAAGAACCTGACTCTTGGTTTTGGCTCATGTCCTGGTCTCATGGTTCAGGGGATTTAGACCTGCATCAGACTCCACACTGAAAGTGTAGAGTCTGCTTGGGATTCTCTCTCCCCCTCTCTCCCCGCCTCCCCTGCTTGTGTGTGCATGTGCCCTCTCTCAAAATAAGTAAACTTTTTAAAAGCAAAGCACTTATTGAGCATCAATATTCAGTAGAGTGTGAATATAGAAATAAGTCAGAGCTTTTGTATTAAAAGTACTCAGTCTGGTGAGTGGATAGTGCATGTGTATTGGCAACACAGATTGTGCTCTCCTTGTGTTATTTAATTCAGTGCATTAATGAGCCCTCATTGAAAACACTGAGAAAATCTGCCTGGAGGAATCTGAGAAGACTTCACCAAGAAGGTGGCAGGATCTTGGCCAGGTATAAAAATGGGCAGAAGAAACATTCCAGATACATTGTATGAGCCACAAGCATAACTTTCAGGAAGTGACAGATAATCCACTGTAGCTGAATCTAGGATGAATGTTGAGGGGAATGGTAAGAAGAGAGGCTAATAATTTAGGCAGGAACAAGTTTGTAAGTGTATTAAGTACGTTGTAAGTCTTTTTTTGTTTTTTGTTTTTTTGTTTTTGTAGCAATGAGGTCTCATAAGTGGTTTTCAGTAGGGATAGAACATGTGGTCTGTTGGGTTGTAGTGGTAGATTGAGTAGGGGTGGAAAACTAAAGAGGTGTTTTTTTATTCGAATATAATTAACAGTGTTATATTAGTTTCAGGTGTTACAATATAATGTTTCAACAATTCTGTGTATTACTCAGTGCTCATGGTGATAAGTGTATTCTTTAATCCCCACCACCTATTTCTCCCTTCCTCCCACCCACCTCCCTTCTGGCAACCACCAGTTTGTTCCCTGCATTTAAGAGTCTTTTTTTTCTTCATTTTATTTCTTAAATTCCACATAGGAGTGAAATCATATGGCATTTGTTTTTCTCTGACTTATTTCACTTAGCATTATACTTTCTAGGTCCATCCATGTTGTTGCAAATAGCAAGATCTAATTCTTTAAGGTTGAGAAACATTCCATATTGTGTGTGTATATACATACCACATCTTATCCATTCATCTATGGATGGACACTTGGTTTGTGTCCATGTTGTGGTTATTATAAACAATACTGTAATAAGATAGGGGTGAATATTTTTTAATGTTTATTTTTGAGGGGGAGAGAGAGAGAGAGAGAGAGAGAGAGAGAGAGAGAGAGAGAGAACGAACTTGAGTAGGGGAGGGGCAGAGAGAGAAGGAGACGCAGAATCCAAAGCAGGCTCCAGGCTCTGACCTGTCAGCACAGAGCCCAATGTGGGGCTCAAGCCCAGGGACTGTGAGATCATAGTCTGAGCTGAAGTCAGACACTTAACTGACTGAGCCACCCAGGTGCCCTGGGGTATCTATCTTTTTGAACTAGTATCTTCATTTTCTTTGGGTGAATACCCAATAGTGGAATTACTGGGTCATATGGTAATTCTATTTTTAATTTTTTGAGGAACTTCCATACAGTTTTTGACAGTGGCTGTACCAATTTGCATTCCCAGCAATAGTGCACAAGGGTTTCTTTATCTCCACATCTTTGCCAACACTTGTTCTTTTTTTATTTTAGCTACTCTGACAGGTATAAAGTAAGATCTCATTGTGGTTTTTATTTGCATTTTTCCAGTGATAAGTGATGTTGAGCATTTTTTCATGTGTCTGTTGCCCATCTGTATGTCCTCTTAGGAAAAATGTTTATTCAGGTCCTCTGTCCATTTTTTAATCCAATTTTTTTTTTGGTGTTGAATAAGTTCTTTATAGATATTAATCCCTTATTGGATATGTCATTTGCAAATATATTCTCCCATTCAGTAGGCTGCCCTTTTGTTTGGTTGATAGTTTCCTTCATTGTACAAAAGCCTTTTATTTTGGTATAGTCCCAATAGCTTAATTTTGCTCTTGTATTCCTTGCCAGAGGAGACAAGGTGTCAAAAGATGTTTCTATGGCCGATGTCAAACAAATTATTGCTTGTGTTTTCTTCTAGGAATTTTATGTTTTCAGGTCTCATATTTAGGTTTTAAATCCTTTTTGAATTTATTTTTATATATGGTGAAACAAGTAGTCTAGTTTTCCCAATACTGTTTGTTGAAGAGACTTTTACCCCATTGCATATTCTTGCCTCCTTTGTCATAAATTAATTGACCATAAATTGTGGGTTTATAATATTTGGAGTCTCTATTCTGTTCCATTGATCTATGTGTCTATTTTTGTGCCAGTACATAATGTTTTGATTACTACGGCTTTGTAGTGTATCTTGAAATCTAGGATAGTGATACCCCCACAGCCTTGTTCTTTTTCAAGACTCCTTTGGCTACTTGGGGTCATTTGTGGTTCCATACACATTTTAGGATTGTTTATTCTAGTTCTGTGTAAAATGATGTGGGTATTTGATAGAGATTTCATTGAATCTGTAGATTGCTTTGGATAGTATGGACGTTTTAACAATGTTATTTCTTCCATCCATGAGCATGGTATATCTTCCTTTCTGTGTCATCTTCAATTTATTTAAATGGGAGGTCTTTGTAATGACACAGGCAAAAGATGGAATTTGGGAAGACAAGAAGTATGGAAAGGAGAAAAGCAGCATGGGAGACAATTTAGGGGCAGGATCAAGGGGTATCATTGACTGAGAAAGAACACCAGAAGCTTTGGCATCTGGTAGAAGGCTTTATGACTTGAGCATAATGAAGGTGGAAGGGGATAAAGCTGAATAGTGAGTAGAGACCAGGCTATGCAGGGACTGGTAAGCCAGAGTTAAGCATGTGGATTTCATTCTCAGTGCAATGGTAATTCCATGAAGGTCTTGAGGCAAGGCCTGGAATAGTATAATTTGAACTTTTAAATGGATTCTTTGGCTACAGTATAGAAAGTGGAGCCTAGAGAGCCCAAGATTCAGACCACAGAGACCAGTTATGAGCCTTTTGTGGTCTAGATGAAAGATGGTGAATCAAATAAGAACGTTGTCAGGTAAAAGGAAAAGAGTAGGGAGTAAAATCCATTTTGCAGATTGATAGGATTTGCTAATGAACTGGATACTATGGAAGAGGGAAGGGATTAAATCAAGGATTATCCCTGGATTTCTGACCTTACTACAGGATGGATGGCCAGAATATATGCTAAGATGGCAAGGCATGGGAAGGAAATTGTTTGTAGGGAGATAAGATTTTAATTTTGGCTGTATTGTTTAAGATTGTTATGGAACATCTAAATTGGAGAGGTCCAATAGGCAGTAGAATATACTCGTCTGAAACTCAGTAGAAGCTATACAATTGGCAATTCCCCGAACATAGATAGTAACAACAACAACAACAACAACAACAACAACAAAACTCACAAAAGACAAAAAACCAAAAGAAAAAAGTGAGGAAAAAGGGAGGACCTAGAAAGGTAGCGGGACAATAAAAGGGAAAATAAAAACAAAGAGAAAAGGAAAGAGTGAGGGGAAAGAAGCAATAGCTAGGTCAGTATAAGGGAAGGAGTGGAGATGGAAGTTAGCTTGGAAAGGATTGGAAATTAAATGAGGTTGTAAATGGTGTAGAGATCAAATACAGTCAAGTTTTTATTCAAGTTGTGCTGTGAAGGGGAATCGAATTAAGGGGTTGTTAGATGGAAGAGATAAAGCTGAAGAATACAGGATGGTGTTGGTGTTAATCAAGATCAACACTGTAGAAAGGGGGGCAGATTTGTGTGTAAGATAGTAATGACAAATAGCATGTGCAAAATGCTTCACAGTTTACAAGGTTTATTCTTATATGATTTCATCTTTCCTCACAATAACATGGTGAGATGATCATGGGAGGTATGGTTATTGTCTCCAGTTACAGGTCAAGAAGCTAAAACTTAAAAAATATCAGATTAATGTTAGTTTCTGCTAGTAGGTAGACTGATGGCACAATCATTACTTGAGACTAAGTCTTTAGATTCTAAAACTTTTCCCTGTACCATGGTGATGAGTTAGAGTTTTATTTCTTTAACTTGAACACTCCAGATTTCAACTGTCTGTGGAACAACCAGGTAGAGGCAGAAGAATATAATGATTTGAGTCATTGGATTTGAAGGCAGGAAACGAGTTCTCAAAGTTTAATATTTGACATTTTTCAAACATATGATTGTCAGTAAGTAACTTAACCTTAACTTTCTCAATTAAAAAGAATGCCCATATTTACTGAGCACATCTTTAAATTCTAGATCTAGGCTAATTGTTTTTATTTTTATTTTTAAATTAAAATTATTTTTAAGTTTTGATACATAATTGACATAGAATTGTATTAGTCTGAGTTGTTCAACATAATGATTTGATATATGTTTATATTGCAAAATGTTACCAAAGTCTAGTTATCATCCATCACTTCACATAGTTATGACAATTTTTTGGTGATGAGAACTTTTAAGATCTACTTCTTTGCCACTTTCAAATGTATGATATAGTGTTGTTAACTGTAGTCATTATGCTATACATAACATCCCCAGAACTTATAATTGGAAGTTTGTACCTTTTGACTACCTTCACCTATTTCTCCCATCCATAGCAGCTACAAGTCCGTTTTGTTTCATTTTAAGAAATTTAATTCCAATGTAGTTAACACACAGCTATATTAATTTCAGGTGCACAATATAGTGATTCAACAATTCCATATTTATTTTAAAGCACCTTGAGAGCAGAGACCATATATTACTCAGTGCTCATCAAAATAGTCCCAATCCCCTTCACCTATTTTACCCATCCCCCACCTACCTCCACCCTCCACTAACCCAATGTTCTCCATAGTTAAGAGCATTTCTTTGGTTTGTCTCTTCCCCCAACCCCCCTTTGTTAATTTGTTTTTTCTTCTTAAATTACACATAATGAAATCATACGCTGTTTGTCTTTCTTTTGACTGGCTTATTTCACTTAATGTTATACTCTCTAGATAGATCCATGTTGTTGCAAATAGCAAGATTTCTTTTTTATGGCTGATAATATTCCTATGTGTATCACTTTTCTTTATCCATTCATTCATTGTGCTAATAGTTTTACAATATCTCAATTCTAAGGAGAAACTTTTAAGATATAAACTGATAAAGGGGGAAGCACAGATAAAATTGTGGGACACAAATCTTTACGCTTTTTCAAAGAGAATGATAAAAGGGACAAAAATGAGATAGAAAGATAAAGGATACCAGAATGAAAAAGAATGGTATGAAGTTTAGAGGTCAATCTTGCAAAAAGATGGGGGTGGAGGATCTCTTCCTTTGAATGTCATGGATGCTAGAAAGCAAAGAGGGTGAAGGTAGAAGCATGTAGAATGGAAGTTAAAGTTAGGTGAAGGCAAACAATAATAGATCTTCTCATGTTCTCAAATTGGCTAGAAGTAGGGCTTTAGTTGGTGAAATTTCTGAGTGTCAAAGGCCTATTGAGCCCCTATTAGAGAAAAATTTATAGAACTTGGAGGAAAGTAAATTATTAGAAGGGGCTAGGTTTAATTATTTTTCATACAGACATGCTAGACCTTTACAAAGTGGTCCTTAGTCACACAAAGATAACAAAGTTCTTCCACTCAACTCCTCAATGAGGGTTGCCTTGTGATAATAGTTAAATGGTATTTATATATTAGGATTATTTTCTAATTTAAGGTCTAGAATGATATCAAGGGCTAATCCTTCCATGTGAATGATCAGAGCTTAAACTTGAGTGCTAGAACTCTGCTGACACAGGATACTCTCTGGACAGGTCCTGTGGAAGTAGACATTAGGAACAGAAGAGGATTTCCAATGGTCACATCAGCCTCCAACATCACCTCAACCCATCCGTCAGTCTTCGTGTTGATGGGGATTCCAGGCCTGCAGCACCTACATAATTGGATCTCCATTCCCTTCTGCTCAGCTTATACTCTAGCCTTGCTAGGCAACTGCACCCTCCTCTTCATCATCCAGACTGATGCAGCCCTCCACGAGCCCATGTACCTCTTTCTGGCCATGCTGGCAGCCATTGATCTGGTTCTCTCTTCTACAACACTTCCCAAAATGCTAGCTATTTTTTGGTTCAGAGATCGGGAGATCAACTTCTATGCCTGTCTGGTCCAGATGTTCTTTCTCCACTCCTTCTCTATCATGGAGTCAGCAATGCTTCTGGCCATGGCCTTTGACCGCTATGTGGCTATCTGCAAGCCACTGCACTACACCACGGTCCTGACTGGGTCCCTTATCACTAGGATTGGCATGGCTGCTGTGACTCGGGCTGTGACACTAATGACTCCACTCCCCTTTCTGCTCAGACGTTTCCACTACTGCCGAGGCCCCCTAATTGCCCACTGCTACTGTGAGCACATGGCTGTGGTAAGGCTTGCCTGTGGGGACACTCGCTTCAACAATATCTATGGCATTGCTGTGGCCATGTTTATAGTGGTGTTGGACCTGCTCTTTGTTATCCTGTCTTATATCTTCATCCTTCGAGCAGTTCTACGGCTCTCCTCTCAGGAGGCCCGTTACAAGGCCTTTGGGACATGTGTGTCTCACATAGGTGCTATCTTAGCTTTCTACACACCTGTGGTCATCTCCTCAGTCATGCACCGTGTGGCTCGCCAGGCTGCCCCTCATGTCCACATACTCTTTGCTAATTTCTATCTGCTCTTCCCACCCATGATTAATCCCATCATCTATGGTGTCAAGACCAAGCAGATTCGCAAGCGAGCCTTAGGACTATTCTCA
Source organism: Prionailurus bengalensis (assembly GCF_016509475.1). NCBI lineage: Eukaryota > Metazoa > Chordata > Mammalia > Carnivora > Felidae > Prionailurus > Prionailurus bengalensis. The sequence continues at coordinate 60,533,159 of NC_057346.1, forward strand.
AGAAAGGATGTATAAATGGAGAGTTAGGGACAGGTGGAAAAAGAGTGGGACAGACTGAATGCTGAACTGGGGGTGGGGGTATGATAGGAAGTGGAGGGATGCCAGTTTAGTTCTTTCCTGGTGTAATGAAAAAACTTAATGATGTCCTGAAACGCAGTCACCAGTATGATCAGGACTCATGGGGCTGTATTCTTTGGTTGCCTTTGAATTCAAAGGCTGACTGCTGACTTTGCTGCCTTCTCAAAGAGCCCACTCTATTAGGAGGCTTGACAAAGGCTTGACCCACTCTCCTCTTTGTGTCTTTAGATAATGTTACCAAGATGCTTTCAAGTTCATTTAATAAGACTGTGAGAATCTGAGTTTCTATTCAGAGCCACTGGGATCATGAGCTGGGAAAGACCAACATTTCATCTGAGACAAGAGTACCTATACAGTTTGAAAGTTGATGTCCAGTATCTAGCTAAACATTACCAGTTTTGGGGAACTCAATCTTCCTGGGCTACAGGTTCCAAGTCAGACAGTTTTGCTTGTTAAAATTTATTTCTTCAGTTGAGTCAGCCTATGTATTTTTTGACCTATTTTGACCTCTATATTCTCATGACCAATCTCTGAGTAAAACATGTCCCCTGCCATTTCTTTACACATCATGCAACTCTTTGCACACAGATCTAGCTTATGTTTTCACCAAGAATGTGAATTCTTTATTCATTCAATAATCCAGTAACAAAACATTATTGAGTCCTAAATCTGTGCTGGGAATACATATTAAGGTGGGGGTGCTGCACTTATGTCTATGTCCCAAGAGAAAGGAGGAAATGCTAAACATAATAGGTTGTTGTCTCTGACCTGCCCATCACAAGGCTCAGTATCATGAAAGACATAGGTAGGCAAAACAGACAGGAGATGGGGATATCGACCTGTATTCTCTTTCTTTTCTTCTATCCGATGCAAACTTACATGCTAGAAAATTTCCTTAATGTTAATCCTGACAACTAGAATTTGTGTGTGATCATATAGGCCCTCATACACCATCTTCCACAAATGCATTCTTCTATTTTTATCTTGTGAGTCCCTTGTTTCCTCAGACTACTCTTTAGAAATTATATATCTCTATCTTATTCTGCCTTAATTTCTGTCTCTGGGTCTACATATGTATCTAGACATTATTTAGCTTTGAAAGAATCTGAGCCTATGTCAGGTGGGGTATGGAAGGATGGAAGTTTCAAAGAGGGGAAACTGTAGCACGAACCCAGGGTCTTATGCTTGGTTCACATCTCTGCTTTTATAATTCCCTCTGACACCAAAACACACACACACACACACACACACACACACACACACACACACGGAAATGATATTCTACCTTTAGTTTCTATTTTGTTAAAACCTCTCGTTTCTTCTGAGCATAGTTGGTACAGGTGGAAAGCTTAAAAACTGCAAATACTAACAACACAGTGTATAACTTGAAAGAAGCTATTTCCAAACAGAGGTCTTCTTGTCCTTCTGATGACTTACATGAGGAATGTCACCAGCCTGTAGATCTTACCCATCCCCAATGAGGAAAGAATGGCTTTGCTTCCATTATAAGTCCAATATTACAAAGATCCCATAGCCAGGTGTTCTAATATCAGAACCACCAGGATTAGTCAGAAACAAGTTATATCTTAAAATGGGTAAAAGAATTACCCCTCTAAAATTCTAGTACTAATGAAAATATTCGTCAACAATGAAGATGAGTGAACAAGTGTTACTAACAAAAACTGATGGAATGTGTCAATATTAGGCCTGCACTAAAAGCAAAACTAAAATTAGTCCTTTAGGCTGAAGGAAAATGAGCCAGGTAGAAACACAGAATTGCAGGAGGAATTGAACAGAAAAGCTAGATATGTGGATAAATATAAATATTGGCTGAACAAAAGACAGAAAAGCAAATGGAATTGAGCTGAAATGTTCTAATATTCTACTAGTGACCTTCAACATAGTTATCTAAGCTATGGCCATTCCCTACTCCATGTGCTTGTTATCCCTGCATCCATGACATTAGGTTTTATCCCTTCAGAATGGAGTCAAGGGGCAAAGTAAGGTACTTTGTTCCTTCACACCCTGTCTACTTTATCTGGCTCTTGTCTGGATGTTTTGACTATAAGCTATAGTCAGTCACTCTATTAAGCCTGTCACCTCAGCCTCCTGGCCATGGCTCTAGATCCCTGTTTCCTACAAACATGACACATATAACTGAATAGTGTGTCCATATTCCATCATCAGCTTTCTCTCAATCCAAAGTGGATTTTTTTTTCTGTCTCACCTGCAATTTGCCCCTGATGTTAGCTTTTCCCACATTAGTATTTAGGTTAGTTTCCCTTTGTATAGTCTGTACCTCCTCAGCCTTGCTGAGCTTCGCTAATTTAAGTTCCAAATTTAAAGGTGTTATGTAGAAATCTCATTTTGTTTCAACATCCTAGGAGATCATCCATCATAAAGAGAGCTCAGTATACACACCCAGAAGCCAACAGTTAGGAAAGATAAAGTTAGACCCAGTATACTTCTGTCAAAAGGAACTATGTATAGTTGGGGTATAGAGCTCTGAGATTGCTTTTAAAACATATAACCTACCAAAACTAAATCATGGAGAAATATAAAGCCAAAGCAGACCCATAAATAGTGTAGAGATTAAGTTAGTCATGAAAAACCTCCCATTAAAGAAAAACCCAGGAACAGAGGGCTGCATTGGTGAATTCTACCAAATATTTAAAGAATTAACACTACTCCTTCTCAATCTTGTCAAAAAAAAATCGAAAAAGAGGGAACACTTTCAAACTCATTTTATGAGGCCAGGATTATCCTGATACTGAAGCCAAAGACATCATAAGAAAACTAGGCTAATATCCCTGATGACCATAGACATGAAAATCCTAACAAACCAAATCCAACAGCACATTAAAAGGATCATACACCACAACCAAGTAGGATTTATTCTGGGGGGTCTTATATATACAAAAATATAAAAAAAAATTAATGATGTGCCACATCAACAGAATAAGGAATTAAAAAAAATCACGATTATCTCAATAGATGCAGAAAAAGCATTTGATAAAATTCAATATACTTATATGATAAAATCAAATAGTACTAGAATAAAAACACATAAATTTGATAAAGGCTATATATGAAAAGTCTATAACATTCTCCATGTGAAAAACAAAGATTTTCTCCTAAAATCAGGAACAAGGCAAGAATGCCCACTCTTGCTAATTCTATTTAATGTAGTACTGGAAGTCCTGGCCAAAGCACTAACAAGAAATAAGAGGCATCCAAATTTGGTAAGGAAGTAGTAAAATTATCCTTTTGTCAGTGACAAATCTCATATATAATAAATCCCTAAGATGCCATAAAAATATTGTTAGAACAAACAAGTCAGGAAATTTACAGAATACAAAAATCAATATACAAAGAAAGTTGTGTTTGTATATACTAATTATCTTGAAATTAGTACAAGAATCCCATATATAATAACACCAAAAAGAATAAAACAGTTAGGAATAAACTTATGAGGTAAAAGATTTAAATACTGAAAACTAAGGAATATTATTGAAAGAAATTAAACATGAAAAAACGGAAAGACCTCTTGTGTTCATGGATTGGAAGAATTAAAAAGTCCATAGTACCCAAAGCAACTTACAGATTCAATGCACCTCTATGAAAACCACAAATATTGTTTATGGACGTAGAAAAAAGAATTTCATAATTCACATGGAATTATAAAATGCTATGAATTGTCAGACAAATCCTGAGAAAAAAGAACAAAGCTGGAGACAGCACACTTGATTCCAAAAAGTATTACAAAACTATAGTAATCAAAATGGTATGATACTGGCATAAACATAGATACATAGACTAATGACACAAAGAAAACCCAGGAATAAATCTACACAGATGATCAATTGATCCATGAACAAGGGTGTCAAGAATACACAATAGAGAAAACAGTCTCTTCAGCAAATGGTGAAGGGAAAATTGGGCATCTACATAAGGAAATTGTATTTCTATCTTACAGCATACATGAAAATCAACTCAAAATGAATTAAAGACTAAACATAAGACATGAAGCTGTAAAACTCCTAGAAGATGACATAGGGGAAAATCTTCATGACCTTGGTCTTGGCAATGATTTCATGGAATGACATTTAAAGAAGAGGAAACAAAAGTAAAAGTCAACAAGTAGGACTATATCAAAATGAGAATTAAAAAGTAAGACTACATCAAAGTACACAGCAAAGAAGACAATCAACAGTAAAAAGGCAACTATGGAATGGGAGAAAATATTTGCAAACCATGTATTTGGTAGGAAGTTAATCTCTAAAAGCATAAGGAACTCTTACAGCTCAAACTAATAACCCCATTTTGAAATGGGCTAAGGACTTGAATTCACATTTCCTCAAAGAGGACATTCCGATGGCAAGCAGGTATGTGAAAAAATGCTTATGGTCACTAATTATTAGGGAAATGTATATCAAAACTACAATGAGGTATCACCTAACACCTGTCAGATTGGCTATTATCAAAGACAAGTGCTGGTGAAGAGAACACAGTGGAGAAATTGGAATTCTTGCACACACTGTGGATGGGAATGCAAAATAGTGCAGCTGCTATGGAAAACAGCACAAAAGTTTCTCAAAAAATTAAAAATGGAACTACCATATGATCTGGCACTTCTTGGTATATATCCAAAAAGAATTGAAGTCAGGATCTTGAAAAGATATTAGCACTCCTGTAGTCATTGCAGCATTACTCACAATAGCTGAGAAGTGGGAAAAAAAGCCTAGAAGTCCATCAACAGCTGAATGGATAAAGAAAATGTGGTATGCATATTTCATGAAATACTAATTAGCCTTAAAAAAAGACATTCTGCAATATGCAACATTATGGATGGACCTTGAGTTTATTATGCTAAGTGAAATAAGCCAGACCCAGAAGGATAAATTCTGCAGGATTACACTAATATGAAGTATCTAAAATATTCAAATTCATAAAATCAAGGACTAGAATTATGGTTACCAGGAACTGGGGGGAGGGGAAATGGAAAATTATAGGCATAAAGTTTCAGTAAGATGAATCTATACAAAATTGTACCTGTAGTCAATGTATTGTACACTTAAAATTTGTTAAGAGGATAGGTCTCAAGTGTTCTTATCACAATAAGACAAAATAAAGACAAAATTAAGTCAAAAATTAAAAGAGCATCTTTCAAATTAAAGATAAAGTATCGTGGGAAATTGTAGTAGTCGTCATCATCATCCATGGCAGACTCTGGTATAAGGTATAAACTAGTTCCTTTCTTGGGTCTTTGAAAAATAGCAGCATTGAGTCCAGTTGTAGGTAGAATATCACCTTTTATTATTTATAAGTGGTAATTATTAATAAGTAATTACATCATAATCATAATGGCTTCTCGATTATATAGTTAGTGATCTATTCTTCTTGTGGTTTAGGAAAAATTGGGATTATGATTTCCATTTTAGAGATAAGGAAACCCATCTGAGATCAGGGAAGTGCCATTCCAAAGTTACAAGCTGGAAATCCATGTCTAGCTGCAGCCAATATGTAACATGTATGCAAAGTAAGATCAGATATTTTTACTTGGTTAGGCTGGAGTTCCTGCCCTTCCAGGTCACAAACAGGAATTGGCTTTGGTTTATATGTTTAAATGAGTCTCTCTTTGTTAGGAGACACTGCAAGGATGGGGTAGAGGTAAATAGAAGCACATTAAAGACCAAGGCACAAGCAGGATTTACCTGAAGCACTCAGTGTCTGGAGAGTTAAGCATGACCCCTGGGAGGCATGATTTGAACCACAAAGAGGGAGGTGGCTTGGGCTGCAGCGAACTCAAGGGGTGGGAGCCCTGGGTCAGGGGAGTCCTCTTGTGTTTTTTAAAACAAGAGGTGACATGTGGGGAGTGGGGAAGGATAAGGACACTCTCAATTTCCTCCCATACCTAGTCCTGTTCCTAAGCATCAACTCCCTGCTCTCTCCCCAGTTCCTTTATTGCCTCTGTTTTGGCTCTTCAACGAAGGAGGCATAAGTACTAAGAATCCAACCCAAATATTTTGTCTACAAACTCCAGAAACTCCCTTCACTATAGAGGATAACCAGAAACACTGGTTCACCTCCAAGAAGTTTTGGCTGATTATTCCTATGTGGATCCTATCATTTCTCACTTATCATTCCTCTTCCCACACTTACCAGTATCCCTGGGCCCAGTTAGGAGGCTTCTGCATTAGTCAAGAGAGAAAATGAGCCTGAACTAGAAAGATACAGGGAAAGGTAAGAAATATGTATTTTTGAATAATGATGTGTTAATTGAAACATGCTGTTCGACCATTGTCTACTGGTCTCTTCCTTCTAGAGAATGAGTGTTAAGGGAAGAGATAGGAGCCATTAACTTGGGCATTATTCTTTAAAACCGTCTTTAAAGTGACCTCTGCTACAATGATAAGCTCTACAGGAAATCATTTTGCAATGTCATTTCAAATATAAGGAGACAAAATCATCTTGGTAATAATATGCTCTTGGAAATTCACAATTTTTCATAATACATCAAAATAAGTCAAAGAAATGAAAGAAAACAAATGTGATTTCTGAAACAGATCCAAATAAGGTATCATGATACAGTAGGTGATAGGGACTGATTTTAGAAGTTTGCATAAATTCTAACAGTGCGAACTCTTGGTTAATGAGCATCAGCAAAGACTTTCTAATGGCATTTACCTTCTTAGGCTCCTCTGTAATAAAAACTCACATTTTTTTATATCGTCTATGAATTCAATCATTTTAGAGATGAATATTTGTACTTGGAAATAAATTTTTAAATCTTGCAGACAGGAAAATATGTGAGCACTTGTATAAATTTGAGTCCATACCCTAGAAATTCCATAGATAAAAATATCCATAAACTTTAAAATCTTTTACTATTCCCTAGGGCCTGCCTAGAGCAAACAGATAAATACTTTGTAAAATTTTATCCCCCCACCCCTTTTCCTGAGTTCCAAGCTCTTCCAGGGTTGCTGATGGGGTAATCATACTGGCCCCTTTTATTTGAATGGCTCAACGAGAAATATTTCTTATAGGTTCTTCTCCCACAGGCCACATCCTTGAAGGACCTTAGGTGACTATCTTCCTGTTTGAGTCTTAATCTTTCAAATCCATCATTCGGATATCTTTTAAGGATATATTTTATTGACTTTAAAATAGATGCACGCATTAACTGAGTACTTTCTGTGTATGAGACCCCTCTAAACAATTTTAGGAGAAAAAACAAATAGACAAGTTCTGTTGTCTAGAGTGGTCATTTTAGCTCTTGAAATAGTACAAACAGGATAAAATATTAACTAAAAAAACAGGTTCCCATGTTCTGGATATTAGGGGAAGATGACTGGCTCCATTATGCTCCCACTCTGAGACTGTGAATCAGAGAGGTAGGGTTCATGCACCGTTGAACACAGAGTGTTCAGACCTGACCAAAGGAGGGAGAATATTAATTTTTTAAAGGTGTAGTTTTATGGAGGAAGAGAGAGATACGCTTATATGACAAATAAGGCTCAGCAAATCCTGATTATACAAAAGGATTTTATATATAATCCCACTTACTCTTCCCTATAATCCTTACATAAAAACAGAGCATTGCTATTCCTTATTTAGAGAGGAAGAAACAGGGGCTTGGAGATAAGGACTTGTGCTTAAAAAAAAAAAACCCACATTAACTGTATCCCATAAGAGAAGAAAGATGGCATAAAAACTGGGCCACTCCAGTGTTTAATGATTTGAAAAAATAAAAATGAGCTAGAGGGAAAGATAAAAATTGTTGATATTACCCAGTGATCCAAAAGAATTAAAGCATGCCATTTGCAACAATGTGGATGAAACTAGAGTGTATTATGCTAAGCAAAATAAGTCAGACAAATATTGTATGATTTCACTTATAAGAAAACAGATGAACATAGGGGAAGGGAAGGAAAAAGGATAAAAACAGAGTGAGGCAAACCATAAAAGACTCAAATACAGAGAACAAACTGAGGGTTGCTTGAGGAGGAGTGGGTAGGGGGATGGGCAAGCATTAAGGAGGGCACTTGGGTTGAGCATTGGGTGTTATACATAAGCGATGAATCACTAAATTCTATTCCTGAAACCAATACTACACGATATGTCAACTAACTTGAATTTAAATAGTAAAAAAATAGCATTCTTGCTAAAGATGAGAGTTCTCTTATGAGGAGAATGAAGAAGCTGTGAGGAGAATGGAGGGAGAGCCACATGAATAGGGAGTTTAACATGAATTTAGATGGAGAACCAAAAGACACAGCAGCTCCTCATTTTCTCAGTAAGCTAGAGGCAAGGCTGTACTTAGAGATTTGTGAATGTGGAGAGGACCTGAAAGATATATTCCAGAGCAGTTCTTTCCTACAGAACTTTCTGCAATGATGGAAATATTCTGTATCTGAACAGTCCAATATGCTAGCTACTAGTCATGTGTGTCTGTTAAGCACTTAAAAGTGTTGTGACTGAGATATTGAATAATTTTAATCAAATTTAAACAGTCACATGTGACTAGTGGCAACCATATCTCAGAGTAGTGCTAGAGAAAACAGATTTTGTAATAAATCGGGGCATTACAAATTGCAAGCTTTATTCAACTTATACAGACACACAAGGCCTGAGATTTCAGGACAGTAAATTGGTTTTTGTGATTGTTAGCTTAGCTTGATCATCATGTACAAATGTGTGTTCTAAAACGATGAATTAGTTCAAACATATTTTAACTTCTTTTATCAGGGTATTCTTGATGTCACCATGAACACAGAAAACACTACCTTTTCTCCATTTCTTTATGTAAGTTGTCTTGTAATATCAATTCTAATGATGTTTTATGTTCTATCTACTCAATGAGATTCAAAGTTCCTTAAGGGTAGAAAACATGGATTATACTTATCCAGGTCTATGAGGACTACTAACCAATTTTGTTTAAAGTTTAGCAACAGGAACAAGAGCTAATTCTCTCTCTATATATATAGAAGGTGAAGGATCCCTGTAAAAATAGACAAGGAAGATATCAAAAAACCATGACAGCCTCCAATATTACCACAACCCATCCAACTTCCTTCCTGCTGGTAGGAATTCCAGGTTTGGAACACCTGCATGTCTGGATCTCTATTCCATTCTCCTTCGCCTATACTCTGGCCCTGCTAGGCAACTGCACCCTCCTCTTCATCATCCAGACTGATGCAGCCCTCCACGAGCCCATGTACCTCTTTCTGGCCATGCTGGCAGCCATTGATCTGGTTCTCTCTTCTACAACACTTCCCAAAATGCTAGCTATTTTTTGGTTCAGAGATCGGGAGATCAACTTCTATGCCTGTCTGGTCCAGATGTTCTTTCTCCACTCCTTCTCTATCATGGAGTCAGCAATGCTTCTGGCCATGGCCTTTGACCGCTATGTGGCTATCTGCAAGCCACTGCACTACACCACGGTCCTGACTGGGTCCCTTATCACTAGGATTGGCATGGCTGCTGTGACTCGGGCTGTGACACTAATGACTCCACTCCCCTTTCTGCTCAGACGTTTCCACTACTGCCGAGGCCCCCTAATTGCCCACTGCTACTGTGAGCACATGGCTGTGGTAAGGCTTGCCTGTGGGGACACTCGCTTCAACAATATCTATGGCATTGCTGTGGCCATGTTTATAGTGGTGTTGGACCTGCTCTTTGTTATCCTGTCTTATATCTTCATCCTTCGAGCAGTTCTACAGCTTGCCTCTCAGGAGGCCCGTTACAAGGCCTTTGGGACATGTGTGTCTCACATAGGTGCCATCTTGTCCACCTACACACCTGTGGTCATCTCCTCAGTCATGCACCGTGTGGCTCGCCAGGCTGCCCCTCATGTCCACATACTCCTTGCTATTTTCTATCTTCTTTTTCCACCTATGATCAACCCCATCATTTATGGCATCAAGACCAAACAGATTCGTGATCATGTGCTCAGTCTATTTCAAAGAAAGAATGTGTAGATGCATACTTTTTCCTTATCTATCAGTTCAGTACTGAATGCATGCTGGATTGAGGCAGAGAGAAAAAATCTCAAGTAGGAAAATTGTAATCTCCAAGTTTGACAATTCTTTAGTATGACAAGGAAAATGAGGTTTTATTCCTCACAGATCCAGTTAGATCAAACCACGTATGTCCCTTTAGTCCGTCTGGTAGCAGAGGTTTGACCTTCCTTTTTTCATAGACCTATCACATGATTAAGAAAAACAAAGAAGCTTCCAAAATGCCATTGTCATCTAGGTGAAAGACAATAGGAATATTGGCTGAGAATGGCACAAGTTGAGGTTTTGTGAACTCTTCATCTAGACTGAGTAATTAACCACAAATTTTGTGACCCGAAGGCCAGCATTACTTCCAGTACTTTAACTGCTTCCATAGTTTTTTTAAGTGGCCTCCAGCCTCTGCCACTCTATTAGCCTACTACACCCAATGTTATTGGCTCTACACTTGGACAGCTCCACTTCTAAGCAGACTTATTTCTTCCACTAAGTCAGTGTGAATCAGAAAAGAAGATCAAGGAACAGCCAATTCCTTTGTTGAACATTTAACAAAGGAGTCCTCTGACATCCCTTATATATATTTATATCATGTAACTAACTTTCCATGTACATACGCATTTCTAAAAAAAATTAGTAATGTTTATTGAAGAGCTTAATACCATCTTTGAGGGGTGCCTGGGTGGCGCAGTCGGTTAAGCGTCCAACTTCAGCCAGGTCACGATGTCGCGGTCCATGAGTTCGATCGAGCCCCGCATCAGGCTCTGGGCTGATGGCTCAGAGCCTGGAGCCTGTTTCCGATTCTGTGTCTCCCTCTCTCTCTGCCCCTCCCCCATTCATGCTCTGTCTCTCTCTGTCCCAAAAATAAATAAAAAACGTTGAAAAAAAATTAAAAAAAATACCATCTTTGAGCTATGTATTATGGAAAGATTAATACCCTTTGTTCTTGAACTTGAGACATCTGAAGCTAAAGAAGTTATATAGTTGTGGTAGACTGTATTATTGTTCATAGATATTTACTTTTCCACACCTCTACCATGGGAGGGAAATGTCCTCACTCCAGGAATGCTAAGTCTTGCTATGTGACTTTCTTCAGCCAATGAAATTTGAATGGTCTTAAAATATTCCACAATAATCACAAACTTCAAAATGCATTTGTGTATTTTCCTTCTCTCTTGCTTTTTGCCTGTGCCACAAGAATGAGCATGTCCCTGCACAGGGTGTTTCTTCAACCTAGACCCATGATTGAGAAGATCCATGGAGAGATGAATCAGACTTACAGTCTGGAGCATAGCTACCGCTGACCCCAAAATGTTACTATAACAAGAACAAGGATGATTTTGTTATTCTTGCAGTAAAATGAGATTTGGGAGTTGTTTTATAACATAACTCAGGGAAAGCAGATTGCTGGAGTTGTAAGCTATTTTGCCCTCTAGTTCATGACAGTTTGAGACCTTGAGTATTTGAAGAAAAGGAAAGTATACTATTTCTTTTTCTAGTACGTCCTAAAAATGAAACTGGATTTCACTTATCTTTCTGCCTTTGTCTCCTTATGCAAATTAATAATTGAACACTCCTTTAGTCAGTTCTTTAAAGAAGCTCTCATACACTTTCATGAAGGTCTATTTATACAGCCATGTTCTTCTATTTTTTTTAATTTTTTAAACCTTTTCTTTCCTAAATCATAACTAAAGGAGTTTCTCTAAGAACAAAGAAACTTGGTAGGCTCTGAAAAAGCATCCCCAGACCCTCCTCATGTTATACCATGGTTTACCTCATAGGGACATATGGAGGGTGCTTCTTTCAATAGGTCTCTGACCAGATCCCAAATGTCTCAGTCATCCAGACATGAGTTAACTGGACAGCAATGAAGGAAGTGATATTAACCAAGAGCCTCTGACTGTTCCCTGAGCATTCCCAAACTCTTGCTTGTTTTTTCCTGAGTTGAGTTCAGGCATTCTGGATAATAGATTAGATTGGTATTCAAAAACATCTACTCTCCCAGAGTATATAACTCCACAGACTCAGGGGTTGGCCATCTGCACCACTTTGTTAATGGGGCATTAGCAGATGCAGTAAAAGACCTGAAATTTGCTCATGCAATGGGGCTTGTTGTCTTCTGACTTTGCTGCAACATGACAATATACCCTGGTTAGCTCGTTGGTTCAATGAGGATGAAGAAAATGTGGAGCAGAGATGCCTGATCAACTTGAAGATTGAAGCAGAACCTCACAACCAAATCCAACTTGGATCAGCAGGTTCCCCAGCTGACCTGCAAATGGATAAGCAAATTCAGTTGAAATCAGCAGAGTCATCTCAGCCAATCTCCAGGTGTATGAGAGATACATTTTTACTGTTATATGCCACAGATTTTGTGGGTATTTGTTCCACAGCAAATTCTGGAAACTATTTATCTGTCATTGTTATTTAGTAAGCTGAATATGGTAAATGGATTAAATAAGCATTTCCAGGTTCAAAGACCTGATTTGTCCTGTTTGGTGCAGAAATGAAACTCATACCCTCCACAGAATGATTTAATCCAACATGTAAGTCTGACAGTATATGAACTCAATTACTATGTAATAACAGTATGCACTGCTAGCTTTATTCACAATAATCAAAGGTGAGTTATTTCTTATCTTGTATTAACACTGTGCTTAGATGAAGCATAGTCATCAGAATACATGTATGCTATTTTTATCTTATTATTTATTTTTCCTTGGTGAGTTATATTTTATTTTTGGTTGGAGATAAAGAATACATGGACTTTCCCATAACTTTTGGAATTTTAATTCATTTTTTCATATTAAATATAACTTATTGTCAAATTGGTTTCCATACAACACCCAGTGCTCTTCCCAACAGGTACCCTCAATGCCTATCACCCACTTTCCTCTCTGCCCCACCTTCCATCAACCCTCAGTTTGTTCTCAAGTATTTAAGAGTCTCTTATGGTTTGCCTCCCTCCCTTTGTTTTCCTCCCCTCATGGATGCTATTTTTAGAGTTGAAGTTTTACAGTTATGTAAGCGCTACAAGAGGATACAGAAAATGTGCACTAATTTGAACTTAAACACAACACTTCCAACAATTCCTGCACCCTACTTTTGGGTTTTCTGAGCCCTGAATAATTTTAAGTTGCCCAAACAATGCCTCTGCATGGATCCGTGACTGACCCAGACATCAATTTTAGCTAGAGCAGCCCCAGCCCAATGATAGTTTGGAATGGCCAAACCACCGAGTTTGAATGCAGACTAACATAACAAAAAAGGCAAATTTTAGCCTACATTTTAACAAGCAATATTTGAAATAACCACAATTTGAGTATACTTTCATGTCGTGTTTTGTTCAGGATGCTTCTGCATCACTGTTTTGCTTTTTATTTCCCTTTATTGTATTTTTAAATCTCTGATATTGTACATTTCATCTGCTATTGTAATTTTCATAGATAAACGAATATATTTTATTTCAGATACTAAAATTTTCAAAGGTGAAAATTACGTTTAGGTATTTTTATATCTTCTGATTCCCCTAACATGCTCAATCTCTCCTCTAGCGTCTTACACCATTACAATTGTATTCTGTATGCTTACTATCTTTATATGCTAATTTTATCATCTGTACTTTGTGATTTGTTTTGATTTTTCTTATGTGTATTTCCTGATAATTAAAAAAAATATATGTTTATTTTTGAGAAAGAGAGTGTCAGGGGAGGGGCAGAGAGAGAGAGAGGGAGACACAGAATCCAAAGCAGGTCCCAGGCTCTGAGCTGTCAGCACAGAGCCGATGGCAGGGCTTGAACTCACCGACTGTGATGTGAGATCATGACCTGAGCCGAAGTTGGTGGTTCAACTGACTGAGCCACCCAGGTGCTTCATATTTCCTGGTAATTTTTGATTGAATGCCAGATGTGTTGAATTTTACTTTTGGGTACTGGATACTTCTGTGTTCATACACACATTGTTGGGCTTTATTCTGGGTCATGGTTATGTTGTTGGAAACAGTGTGATCCTTTAGGTTTTGCTTTTAGGCTTTGTTAGTCAGGACTCAACAGCTTTCAGTTTAGGCTTAATTTGTTATCACTACTGAGCAAAAAAGCATTTTTGAAAAAAAAATCTTAGGACTCATGAGGATTTCCACTCCAGCTTGTGGGAAAAGAACTATTCCCAGCCCTGTGTGAGAACTGGAGATTGTTTCCTCTAATACTCTTGGGTGGTCTTTCCTTAGTTTCAGTGATTTCCTCCCGTAAAAGTAGTGAATGGTACTCAGGTCAAGACTGCAGATCTCCAGTACATTCTCTCTCTTTTCTGGTATTCCAACCTATGAACTCTAGCTCCCTCAAACATTTATGTTTGAGATATTATTTGTGGTGTCACATGAGTAAGCTTAGAAGTCAGATTTTTAAAAAGAGTATGTGATCCCCTAAGTAGAGAGAACAAATTAAAAGAACATAGCCATGTCCTGGCATGGAGGTAGAATGACATGAAAGCAGGCATGGCCCTCAGAATCTAAGGACATGTGGAGTTGGATAGAAAGTTGGAGAAGTCATGAAGTGATAGAATGTCCATAAACTGTAGAATATGTTAAAGTTGTACATATATCTTGTAGATTCCAAAACTCCTAATTGTCTAAAAATGTTGGTCTGTAGAATAGGAGAAAAAAATGGTATACTCAGAATTTTTCATTTGTTGTTATTTTCTTCAGCCTTTTAATATTTACATTATTGTATGTTTTATAATATAAAATATAATGGTAATGGTTAAGTACATATTACATAATGTACATTTATATATAAATATAATACTTTTCTAATATTTGCATATGTATAAGTATACATATACACATGTATGTGAATGATCAAGTATATGGTCTACTGACTTGGATTTCCTCGATCTACTCCAGTCATGCACACCTCTTTCTTGAGGAAGCATGTTCTGGTTTCTGCTCTAATCCCAGCATTAGATTCCTCCCTCTTCCCAGGAATGGCACTTGGTCTACATTTCAAGCAGTTTTGACATCAAGTAGAGTTGAATTCTAAAATATTCTATCATCACTCTTTGGAGAGTTCCTTGCCCACTGGTGTTTGGGAAGCTTAGTGAGTTAGAGACAGATATACTAACCTTACTAGAAGCAGACTAAAGAATGGTCCTCACTGCACCCCTCAGTGTAGAGCTGCCTCCACAAAGACATGACTAAAGTCCAGGGGTCTGAGGAGCTCTTGGGTATGAGTCCAGTTTGGGGGATGTCTAGTAACTTTTGGTAGTTGAGTTCCTACATTCCTGAGACCTCCCTCTAAGAATGTGTCTGGTTAGTCCTGGTTTTGTACCCCTCCTTAGTTCTGAAGCTTTCCTTTTGTGACACTGGGGCTGTAAAAACACTTTTAAAAAGACAAATGCTAGGATTTTACAGAAAAAGAAGGATGATGTAAAGTTTTATGGCTAAAGGAGAGCTTGTCCTTATTTTAAACAGATGATGGGCATCAAAATATTTTTATAATGCTAAATACATTTAGAATTTTGATATAGCAGTTTGATTTTAAAATGCCAATGTTTAATGTAATCTTGGAATTATATATTTTAATTTAATTAAATACAAATTCTATATGTAAACTTTATTTTGAAAAAGTATATACCTCTTTATGCAGTTAAGGAGTTCACTTACACAAAGTCAGAGAATCTCTTCTCTAAAGCACATATACAGACCCTAGTGTTTGACTTAAAACTTCTAGAATGGGCAGGATTTAGATGGACCTATTTTCATTCTAGAAATGAGAATCAGTAGTTTCCAGTTCAGGACTGGAAAGTGATTTTATGTCTCAATCTCTAATGATGTTAAGCACTAACTGAGGAACTAATATTATGTCCGTTGCAGGGTCAACTGATAGATAAGTATGAAAATATGTGACCCTTAATGATTGCTAAGTGTATTGTTAGCATTTGAGTTGGACTATTGGTATAACAAACAGCTATCTATTACCCTAAAGGTTTTTTTCTGAAGACTTAAGACAGTAATGTCTTAATTGTGTCAAGTTTTATAATACCTGGAGGATATGTAATTTGATCATCTCATCCATCTGAACTTAAAGAAATTCATGCTTTCATAAGTTCATTCATCTATCCAAACATTTATTGATGCCTTAAATATATTATGGGTGGCATTTTTGTACTCATGAATTATACAATCAGAACAATAGGGCAGTGTTATAGGAGACCAAATGTGAGTGACTCATATCAAAAAACCTTAAATGCTAGAGCTAGAATCACTGCCTCTTTCAGCACACAGTTCTTAACAGCCCATTCTGCCTGAATTCTGTCCTATAATATGTTTAGTTGTAGCCTTTTTTTTCCTTTGGTGACTGCTTCAAAGTTTTGCCCAAGAATTACTTTGGAGTCTAAGTGCAGTCTATTTGATGACTGATACCATGCTTCTTCCAGTCTCCTGACTTTGGCTGGTCTTCTTACTTCTAAGCTTCTGTCATTACCAGCAATATCACCCACAGGAAAGGGAGTGTGTAGATACATGAATGGAAGAAAGATGTCTGGATGCTGTATCATCAGAAATGGAAGTTTACATCCTCATTCAATGGAGATAAAAATTGCAGGAAGCCAAGTCTGCTCAAAGATCCTTAATGGAATATTGCTCCCATATCTGGTGCTCAAAGGCAATTACCAAGGGAAGACCAGAATGGAAAGTCACTATTTTTTAATTTAGAACCTAAAAACGGAGTTTAAGGGTCATCATCTAAAATCTTATTTTACAGGTGCCAACAAAGTTCCCAAATCAGTAGGTCATATAGTCATTGGTACTCCACTATATGTGTTTAAAAATATTCTCTCATGATCCACATAAGAGTGAAAATGTATGTATTTCTGTCTTTCTCTGTATGACTTATTTCACTTAGCATAACACACTCTAGTTCCATCCATGTTGTTACAAAAGGCCATATTTCACTCTTTCTTATTGCCATACAATATATTCTATTGTATATATAAACCACAGTTTTTTTTTATCCATTCATCAGTTGATGGACATTTAGGCTCTTTCCATAATTTGGCTATTGTTGAAAGTGCTGCTATCAACATTGGGGTACAAGTGCCCCTATGCATCAGCACTCCTGTATCCCTTGGGATCATGAGAAACTTAAGACTATGGGGGAGGGGAAGGGAAAAAAAAAGTTGGAGGGAGCCAAACCATAAGAGACTCTTAAAAACTGAGAATAAACTGAGGGTTGATGGGTGGGTAGGAGGGAGGGTAAAGTGGGTGATGGGCATTGAGGAGGACATCTGTTGGGATGAGCACTGGGTGTTGTATGGAAACCAACAATAAATGTCATAATAAAAAAATAAAAATTATCATAAAATGGTATAGCTTGGTTTTATAGATGAACATAATTTTCACACACAAAAATTAATTCAGAAACCTAGAAGTTCAGGGAGACTCGGGAAGATTTATACTGGGGAAACCTGCCAGTCAAGAAGGTATTTTTCTTATGTAAGACTATATTCTTAACCCAGAAAAGACTTTGAAAGATAATGAGGCACTCAACAGAGGGTGTGCCTGAAGACAATGTGGAATAATTACCTGTACCAATAGTTTCTTAGTTTGGGCCTATAAGCGTTAAAGTAATGTTCATAAATTTGTCATTTAACTCTAAGACGTTTCTCCTCGAATCAAGATAGGAACTGGAATAGTATCTTTCCTGTTGATCCACAATTCAAAATAGAATTATTCAAAGCTGAACTGTCTATAAACAGATGACAGTAAGTGAGCCTGATCTACTTTGAGGCACTTGCGTTAAGCTACAGCAGTCAGCAGGACCTCTGGTTAAACAAAAATCACCCTGTTGAATGATTCTTCTTTCTTGGTTATTGGTTCATCTCAACAGAAGATGGCCCAGCAGAGGGAGTGGTAGTACAGTAATAACATGGTGGTGGAAACAGATCTCAGACACAGTGGTGGAACCAAGTTTCAAACCCAAGTCAATGAGCCTTCATGAAATTAAATAACTTCCCCAAAGCCAGTTGCCTCATTTTCAAAATAGTATAGTATCTATATCTGAGAGTTTGAGGATTTAATTGGTTAACTTCTATAAAGTAACTTATATACTCAGGTTCATATGTGGCAAAAAAAATGTTTGATAAAAGATAGTTGTGATGACACTAAATCCTATATTTTTAAATGTTTATTTTTTTTTGAGAGAGTGTGAGCAGGGGAGGGTCAAAGAGAAAGACAGAGGATCTGAAGTGAGGTCTGCACTGACAGTAGCGAGCCCGATGTGGGGGTTGAATCCACCAACCAAAAGAGCTGAAGTTGGACACTCAACCAACTGAGCCACCCAGGTGTCCCCCTGTATAGTTTTAAGCAGTATGCGCCACTGCTTCCCTTTAGTTGCAGCCTTGTAATCTCTCAGGTATAGGAAAGCTCTCAATGACATAGATCCTCTCCTCAAAGCCTTGTGTTGCAGTAATGCATGTCCCATGTATGCTTAACTTTTAGTTTGTTAACTTTTTGTTCTAGTCTCAGGGTAAAACATTTCTCTATTAGTGAGCTATCCTAACCCTATGAATAATTTCTTATTGGCAACAGGAGTGGTCAAGAAGATAAAATGAATCATTAAAGAGGTAAAAGTGAGGTCTTGCCTATTCTAAAAGAGTACATAGAGTAGTACTGACTGGATTTTCCTTCCTGCCTTAGACTGGATGAGGGTGGATATAGAAAAAAAAATCTCATCAATTATGGTTTGATTAGGAAGGCAGGACCACTATGAATGATATGAAATAAGGGGTTGATTATGAATATTAGACCTTAAGCAATTAAGGGATCTGGTGAACTATATGGAAGACTATGTGTCTGAAGTGACCCTACAATTCAGCAGGACCAAAACTCAGAAAATCTGGATGTGGACTGGAAGAGTAAAGAGTAAGGATATGCGTCTCCCAAAGATGAACTGGAACCTACAGAGGAAGCCTTGAATCCACGTCACTCACTGCCTCCAACCTTTACAATGCAGGTGACTGGAAGAGCGAGCTACCTTTTACCATGGAGCTGAGCACACACCTTACCCAGGGTCTGGATAAATGGAAGGAGATACAGCAGAAGATGAAGGAATGTGGGTTCAGTGGCTACTCCTTGCGCACGAGGTGAGCCCATAGGATCAGGGTGCTAGAAGGAGCTACAGCATCATTGGGCACTCTACACAAGCCTTTAGAAAATAATGGTTGCTCTTTTACCACTGCCTTCTAATCTCACAGAAATAGGCCTTCCAGCTAGCCCTAACCAGGAACCTCACAGGGAAAGGAATTCTGGAAAACAGTTCCACCTTGGCCAGGAAGACACAGTACAATGTCCTAACATTAGATGCATCTGAGAAATCTTGTACTAATCAAGTTGAGAATAACATTAGCTCCTGAGTGGAAAGTCTACCTGTCTACTTACCTATATCCTATATTTGCCTATCTAATCTGCCTATAGCACACAGTGAGATGATTGTATCACTTGAATGATTAGGTCTCACTCTCACTTTCGTATCCATCCAACTTTAACAAATAAGGATTGGACCTGAAGATATTTCTTGAAAATGAGTCCTTGCGAGATTCTTATCCAATTGTGAGCAACATAATAAATTTTATACTTGGATAGTGTTGGTTTCATTTGAATCGAGTAAGTTGGTTCCCTCATTGCTGAAGAAAAATGTGAACAACCATATTACTCTCAAGAAGGAGATTTGTGCTTGTCAGGCAAGACTTCCAGAGGTATAGATCCCTCAGATCTTAGGTTTTTATTTAATATTTTGCAGAGACACTTCAAGCTCAATTCTAGAATTCTCAATTCTAGAATCCAGTCATAGAAAATCCGAACAGTCAGGGATTTCTATTTTACCTTTCTAACAGGACAGAAGATTCTTGGCTTTTACGTTCAGAAGCCTTGATCCAGAAAGACAAAAGATTTATAAGGGCATCCGATCTGAAAAAAAATGTGATGGGGTATCTGATCTGGCAGAAAAGGTTTATTTTTCTGGCTTTAGATTAAGTTAGGCACAAAGACCCTATGTGCCTGGCAGGAGGAAGGACAGTTGGAACCATGCTTTTTACTCCTTGGCTCTCAAGGCTCCAAGTGGTGTTGAAGTGGATCCTAAGCATTCCTGAGGCACAAGTGAGACAAAGAGGTTGGCTGAAAGAAAATAAGAGTGGCCACTCTGACCACTTTGCACACAACCCTGTTACTGGGGCAAAGGAATGAGAACTAGAAGGATATAGAGTAAACAATCCTTGCCAGGGTCCTGTGGAAATGGGATTACAAATCTCAGTGGATCAACAGTACCAGAGAATCCAGTAGAGAATCTTCTCTCCAGAAGATTTGTGGGAAATTGACTTTGAATAAGATGTTCAATTATTGGACTTATTTGTCATGTCCCTATCCTGTATTCACGAGGGTACATTCCCTTCCATCATGCTCTGAGCTCACACCTTCATGAAAGTCCATGAAAGCCCAGACATGACTACATTTGACAATGGGATTAAATGCTTTACTGTAACTCAGCTCAACCCTGAGTCTGATAGGTATGGGTGTTGTCATGGGTGGTTGTCCCTGGATGGAGTGGGAGCACCCATCCACGTGGTATTTTCTCCTTTTTGCTCTCATTCAATGCCATAGGGGGATGAAGTTGGAGATGCTTGGTATTTGGTTTTGGACATTGGTAGACATGGAAGATCATCTAGAAATATCATATTGTGGTATATCTGAGATTGTTTGGCTATAAAGTTCTTGTACTAACCCTGCTGTATGCAATTAAACCTTGAATAAAAGTCCTGGATCTCCATACACACTGTTTTATGTAGCATAAATCATGGACTTTATACAATATGCCAAAGAACTATTCTATGACGAAGGTTTCTTTTCATTCCCTTCAGCATTGGTGCCACTGATGGATTTGAGCATAATTTTTCTTAATTTTCTCCAAAGCCCAGGGTTATGGTCAGGAGATAATTCTGTAAAACAAACTTTTAGCTCTGAGGCTTCTATATTATCTTTTAATCAACTCCTATTTTAAAAATATCAGTGGGCATCCTATATTTGGCACCCAAATTATGTTCATAGAACATAACTTTTCTAAAATAGGTGAACTTGGGTTTGGCACTGGACTTCAGAGTCCTTGATAAGGAGATGAGGGAATAAGCACGCCTCACCCAAAAACAATGGAGGAAAATCAATATGCTCTAAGCAGCGTCAGGCATAGGATTCTGAGGAAATAAAATATCGCAAACTCTCTTCTAAATTTTAGTTTAAACCCCTAGCTAGATAAAAATTTGTGTTTCCCTTGAAAAATTTTTGGATGATAGGAGGTTTGAATATTGCTGTGGCCTTATCATTGGCTTCTTTAGATTATACTTTCAAAATATTAAGAGGATTTATTTTTAACCTAAGGTAAGTCACTTTAGATTTTGTAATGGTTTGTAAACGGAGGGTAAATGAGCATTTTAGACTTAAAGTCTAACATATTTCAGAACTAAAATGGATATACCATAATTCTGAATCACTAGAATTGGGAATTGCTTTCTTTTTCATGCATAACCACAAAATTCTTGTAAATTTCTAGCCTGAAGTAATCATCTCATTATAGAACTTATATGATTAACAAAAAGGGTCTAATCATAACAAAATAAACCAAGAATTTTCCAAAAGGATCTGAAGTTATTTCCTGGTTTGTATCTACCACTGGGTATCGCTTAATCTCATCACTTTTACTGTATTCTCTAACTTCTTTCCTGTCAATAATCCCACCGTTATTCTTCCATTTTTGTCATTATTTTAGTGTAGCTACTGTCCTTCACAACCATCTCAAAGCCTCTAAAACAAAAATCTAATGTCCTTCTGTCTTTCAATTAGTTATTAAGAGGAGATGTGGGATATTGCATTTACATTTATTTAGATGGAAGAATGACCTGGCTTGAGGATTAACTCCTATGGGCGGTGAGGTCCAGTCCAAAACCTATTAGATTAAGATTTCCCACATTCATGTTGCCTCCATCCTCAACAAAAGGTCTTTTCTGTGGCAAGCCAAAAGTGTTGGAAAAAGATTGCTAATGCAGTTGAATTTTTCAAGGTCTTTACTAACAATTTGCAAACTGTCTTCAAGAAGGTATTAGGGTATAATTTTATCTTCTACAAGTTGTGCAAAACATACCCCAAAAAGAAACTAGAAATCCTTTACAGAAAATGTCAAAGATAGAAATAATCTTACTCCTGTGGTTGGCATGCTTGTGTCTTATAATTTTATGAAGTTGAATATGAAAAGGGATACTATGTAAGAACTCATGCCCTGATTTCCCCCATTCAGATATTCTCTCCACTGAGAAAATCCATAGTCAAATGGAATATATTCTAGTATTCTTCTTAGACCCTTATCTCCACAAGTCGGGAAAGACCTAGTTGCATGGGTGTTATTTCATTGGCTTCCCCAGTCAGAGCCTTTTTGTGTAAGTATCTGTATGCCCCACAGATGCAGAACAGTCACTTGGGTTGAGACTCTGCCTTAAGGATGTGGAGAAATCTCTCTCGAATCTGTTTGGTACGGACAGCATAGACAACTGGGTTGAGGATGGGTGGGATGAGGAGGTAAAAGTTGGCCAAAAGGATATGGATATGGGGAGGCACATCATGTCCAAAGCGGTGAGTGAGAGAAGAAACAGCAATGGGGATATAGAAGACAAGAATTGCACAAATATGAGAACTACATGTCCCTAGGGTTTTAAGCCTAGCCTCAGGGGTGCCCAATCCCATTACAGCCTTGAAAATCATCACATAGGAGACAGTGATGGCTAATGAATCCAAGATCAATACCAGGAAGCCAATTCCCATTCCATAAAAGTTGTTGACTGTTGTGTCACCACATGCCATGGTGACTACAGCCATGTGCTCACAATAGGAATGGGCAATGATTTGGGTCCGGTAAAGGGGCAGCCTCAGGCGAATCATCAGAGGTAGGGGTCCAATGTAGAGTACTCCACGGAGGAGGGCAGCCAGGCCCAAACGACCCACCACTGCATGAGTGAGCACTGAGGTGTGGTGTAATGGGTCACAAATAGCAACATAGCGATCAAAAGCCATGGCAAGGAAGATGCCTGACTCAACAGTGGCAAAGCAGTGGATGAAGAACATCTGAGTCAAGCAGGCATCCAGGTCAATGTTGCGGGCACCAAACCAGAAGATAGCTAGCAGTTTGGGCATGGTAGAGGTTGACAGGACCAAGTCAATGACAGCCAACATGCATAGGAAGAAGTACATGGGTTGGTGCAGGCTGCGTTCCATCTTTATCACCGCCAGGATGGTCACATTCCCCACCACAGCCACCAGGTACATAGAGCTGAAGGGAATAGAAAGCCAGATGTGCAGGGACTCCAGCCCTGGAATTCCAGTAAGCCAGAAAGAACTAGGCACCAAGCAGGCATTGTTAGATATGAACATGTTTCAGGGAGTGGAATATCCAGGAGATAGTAGCTCTTAGTTTTAGACTTTTATTCTTATGAGAGACATTGTCTCTGGAAACTGTAGACTACTAGATTCTTGTTTTCATCCTGGGCAACTGGTGGAACCTATAATAAAGAATTCTGAATGTCTACTTGAAGATTGGCATGTTACATATTTTATTAAGGAAACTGCATGAAAACACCCAATGGTAAATGTAGAAACAGGAATGCTTATGACTTCTGATAAAATGCCCTACTTCACCCTAGAAGTCTCCTCAGAATGGTTCACCCCCTTTGACCCAGTATTCTTGCTTTGGGAAGTACTTCTAAAGGAAATGGAAACTATGGAAAAGTTCTATGTCCAATGATTAAATGTATATACATGTAATGTGTTTAGCTCAGTGCCTGCATATACTTTTCTGTATAAATAGTAGCATTAATAACATTGATTAGCTATTTGCAACTATTTCATAATGAAAATTTAGAAGTGTGTATTCAAATAAAGCATTGCTTAAGTTGTAGAACATCCATTCAATGAATTAGGTTTATAATATTTTTAGCCCTATGTATTTACCTGGTAAAATGTTTACATCATTACAGTGAGGGGATGGCAGGAGGCAGATTGAACTATTATGTAGTTTCATTAAAATATGTGTCAAACATAACTGAAATGTAAAAACATACCCTTAATTTTCTTCCCTTTTTATATGTGTATATTCAGTCTTCTAAAAGTGGACAAGGGCTTTAAAATGGTCTTATATCTATCAAAACCCAATCAAAAACAGAGGGACAATTTACTAAGGAAAATACATCAATGAGGTACAATTCCCTTTTCTCTAAGGGTTTAACACTGGATTAGTCCGATTGTCAAATCTAATTGACTTCTTCAAAGATATTTGGCACAGGATCTTATTCTAAAAGAAAAAGATCTTTCATTTAAGGTTGCTCAGATTTCATGGTTACAAGATGAAGAGATGAAGTTCTTTAAGAGAGGAAGTTTAATAGTCTGTCATTAGAATAAACCTATTTAAGAATCTGGGTATCTAGGAGATGAGTAAAATAAAAGATGCATCTTTTTACAAGCTTATCTCACTGGATATTTTTCACATTACCTGATAATAGCAATTAAGGAGAATGGACTAAAAGAAAACAGTTGACAGGATCCTTCTTACTGACCACGTCCTCTTGGTCTCTATTTAAAAAGAGGTAAGCATTAAATCACTGGCCATTACTTGTAAAAGACTCATCCACTTCTTGCTCTTCTGCCTTTCAGGCATCTCTAAGAAGCCAGAAATGGGTCCTATTGCTTCACATCCTCAGGGTTCAGAACCTGAGAGTGCAGAGTTTAATTTGGGGCCTGTCCTGTCTTAGGGTTGCCATCCTGCTGTTTCCCGTCAGATTGTCAGCAATAGTCAACAAGTTTCGGCCTCTCCACCCTCACCATTATAGCTTTCTTCACACAGCCATGTTTTTGCTGAGAAGTTTCACCACCATTTTGGTTTTTACACGGGCAATTTCCCCCATTCTTCAAGGCCCATCCCAGATCATCTCTCCCCTAACAAAGCCTTCTTTGGGAACTCTAGTCTACACCACAGTGGGTGGGTAGTCCCTAAATTCCTAATTGTCTGAAGCCCACACACATTTAAAATATTCTTATCTAAAATATAAGTAGCAATTACATTTCCATGGCAAGTAAGCATGAAAATGCCCCTATATAACCTCAGGGATCCCTAATTGTAGCTCAAACACAAGTTTTTACAAGTTTTCTCACTTTTTGGTCAGCCACTGATTGGGTGCTGAAAAGAAAAAGTTTTGTGAACTTTAAAACATTTCACAAGTGTTCTTGTTACATTAACTCACTGACTTCAGCAATTCCTCGAATTGGGTACTTTAGTATGCCAGTAAGTGATAATGCCAGTAAGCGATAATGTGTAAAGCCACTTCCTCAGAGTTCCAATGTGAGCTTCTATGTCTTCTGGAGAAGACAAGAAAGGGAAAGACGTCCTGGAGGCAGCACCACAGGGACAGCTCAGGGCACCAGCTTTGCCACTTAACAAACCATATTTCCATTCCAGACCTTTATCTCACTCTATATCTGGGAAAGTAGTCTAAACTCTTTGTCTTTTTCATAAAAAAATGGGAATATCAACTGCAAAGGATAATTATAAAAGACAAATGGAGTATGCAATTCTTGGTGTAGGGCGGCAAATTTCTCTACTTGAATTCTTACTGTTCACTATGGGGAGTAGACCAGAATCGTTGATTCTGCAAATTGGCAGTTTCCTAGGTTTCT
Organism: Prionailurus bengalensis; assembly: GCF_016509475.1. Classification (NCBI taxonomy): domain Eukaryota; kingdom Metazoa; phylum Chordata; class Mammalia; order Carnivora; family Felidae; genus Prionailurus; species Prionailurus bengalensis. The sequence continues at coordinate 60,559,007 of NC_057346.1, forward strand.
CTGTTACATGGGACATCTTTGAGGAAGTCTCAGAAGTCCAGTAATTAGAGATGAGACAGGGATTTAAAGGGAACATTAATCAACATGCAATTTTATCTTACAGCAGGGAGAATGCCTGAAGTGTTCTCAAAAAATATTGTGATAAACTACCATCCTAAAGCAAAAAGGTGCCTGATTACTCAATGCAGGATAGGTTACTTATCACAAAAGGAATTAATGTTCATAGGATGGACTTAAACTCCCAGATTTCTAATTTTGATTTGTACCAGACCCAGTTTAGTCAATGAAACTGTAACCAAATTTTGTGCTAGGACAAGCAGAATATGAACATATATATAAAAATAAAATCCACTAAAAGTTGATAATTGGCATCTTAAGTGGTGGTTTGAACTATGTTGTGGCACCGGAATTGTGTCACTTTACCCACAGTACTCCAGAGAAATATTTTCTGTGTCAGCCCACATAAAGGCATTCCTATTTGGGACACTGGTGACCAGTGTCTGCAAGTCCTAGAAAAAGCATCCTGATGGGTCCGAGTCTCCTGAGAAAGGTTTTGCTATGGAAAATTAAACATGGGTTAGCAGTAAGAGACATAGGTTCAAATACTAACTCCGCTGGTCTTGGCTCTAACTTAGGGAGCATACACTCTCTGCCTCAGTTTTCTGTCCTGTTTTCCAGTGTGTGAAACGAAGGAAATAACTACTTTAGGGCTACTTCATGTATTAAGTGACCTGTTTATAATTGTGTGTGCATGGAAGGTCAAGTGTTAGGATGCCTGGCCTCTGGAATAGGCGCTGTGTTTCCTCTCTTCCTACTCCTCCCCTCCATTCTTTGCCCTCTTCCACAGAACATAGACACACAGTACTGTTTCCTTCCATATGGCTTTATTGACTCCATATCCTTCTTTCCTAACTATAGGAGAAGCTTTTTAAGACATGGGTATAATCATTGAAGAGACATGCTGATGGTGTAAGGATCAACTTAGGAGAGGTTGTCTGACTGTGGAGCAAGAGACCAGAGGTCCAATCAGGTTGGAATAGTTCAACTTTTCCTCTTGTGTTCTGATGGACAGTACTAGGCAATGAGGCCCCTGGACTTGGGGTTTCTCCTCTTCATAACCCAGGCCAAATTGTGCTCTATTCTACTTTTGACTAGATCCAGGAAGAAGATAAGCCCAGAAGACAAATGAAGTTTGTAGAACTTGGAGTTTGCTCCCACTGACTTTGACTCCCTCACTGGACTGTACTTACTCATTAGGGGTGCCGTCCTCAGAGCTCTAGGCTATGTTCCTTCCAGTTGTCCCCTCTTGTCTGGATGGTTAGTTTAGAGTCAAGGGGAGGCCATAGCCCTGATCTCTTCACTATTTTCTCCTGTGTTCTTTATCCAGGTGCTGAAAATAGCCAGTTATTTCTCAAGGGCTGCACAAAGAAACCTGTGCCCTTCCCTCTGGACCTTCAGTTACCGCCCCCTTGGGAGCAGTCTGTTGTCCTAATCCCACTCCACCACCAGGACTATAGACTTAATTCTTACTCTCCTGCTGGGGCTTGTTCTAGCCCCAAGTCTTAGACACCTAACCCTCAAACTTGAGGTACTCAAAGTCTCCAAGAGGGACACTGGGAGGGAGTTCACAAGAGAAGGCTGAAAAAAACCATCAGATGCTGGTATAATTGATATGGATACTTTTGGGTCAATTATTATGTGATTTAAAAACAAGATCTAAGCTGTGTGTAGATATACTTTATGCACTATGTAGATTTCACTAACATTGTAATTTTCCCTTCTGCTTTTTAAGAAGTCATGTTTGATTAAAAATAAAGATTTGTAATCACAAGTTACACTGTGTGTCCAGGTCTGTGGTTACTTTAACTTTCACTTCTCAGAGTAGTGAGGCTAGTTTGTTTTTGTATACCAAGTGGTACAAACTTAGTCAACATTTTTCCATTCAACCTTAGGATAGAATCCTAGAAGGGAAATTACTGACCATTGTGCAGGCTTCATGAATCATTGTCAACCTGCTTTCCAAAAGCATTCAGTTTGTGTTTAACCCAGTGTCAAATGCATTCATTTGCTAAATTGCCCTTTAGTAATTTTTAAAATACCCATTATATAGATGAGCAAAACAAAACCTTGTTTTCATGTTTTATTTCTACAGAGTGTGAACATTTTCTATATTTAAACAATTTGTGGCCAATGTATTTTGAACAGATTCTTTCCCCATTTTTTTCTAGCAAATATTCTTAAGTGGGGAGAATGATTTCAGAAAATACAGCCAAGATTGGAATTTTGTTTTGTGTTTGCTTTTGCTTGTTAAGTTTTTATTTAAATTCCAGTTAACATAGTGCAATATTAGTTTCAGGAGTAGGATTTAGTGATTCATTTACATGTAACACCCAGTGCTAATCAAAAGTGTCCTCCTTAATACCCATCACCCATTTAGCTTGTTTCCCACCCACATCCCCTCCAGCAACCCTTGGTTTGTTGTCTGCAGTTAGGAGTCTATTTTATCATTTGCCTCTTTTTACCTATGTTCATCTGTTCTATTTCTCAAATACTACATATGAGTGAAATCATGGTATTTGTCTTTCTCTGACATTTCCCTTACCATAATACACTCTAGCTCCATCCACATTGTTGCAAATGGCAAGATTTAATTCTTTAATGGCTGAGTAATATTTCATTATATAGATACACACATACATATGTATGTACATACACACACACACATCTTTATCCATTCACCAGCAGATGAGCATTTGGGCTCTTTCCATAATTTGACTATTGTTGATAACGCTGCTATAAACATTGGGGTGCATGGGACCCTTTGACTCTCTATTTTTGTAAATACTTAGTGCAATTGCTGAGTTGTAGGGTAGTTCTATTTTTAGCATTTTTTTTGAGGAATCCCCGTACTGTTTTCTAGAGTAGCTACATCAGTTTGCATTCCCACCAGCAGTGTAAGAGAGTTCCCCTTTCTCCTCATCTTCACCAACATCTGATGTTGCCTGTGTTAGGTTTAGCCATTTTGACAGCTGTGAGGTAGTATCTCCTCATGATTTTGATTTGTATTTCCCTGATGAGTGATGTTGAGCATGTTTTCATGTGTCGGTTGGCCATCTGGATGTCTTCTTTGGAGAAGTGTCTATTCATGTCTTTTGCCCATTTCTTCACTGGATTATTTGTTTTTTGGGTGTTGAGTTTGATAAATTCTTCATAGATTTTGGATACTAACCCTTTATCAGATATGTCATTTGGAGATATCTTCTATTCCATTGGTTGCCTTTTAGTTTTGCTGATTGTTTCCTTCACTGTGCAGAACATCTTGATGACGTTCCAATTGTTCATTTTTTGCTTTTGTTTCCCTTGCTTTTGGTGATGCGTCTAGTAAGAAGCTGTTATAGTCAAGGTCAAAGAAGTTGCTACCTGTGTTCTCTAGGATTTTGATGGTTTCCTGCCTTATATTTAGGTAAATTTTTAAAAATATTTTAATTTATTTTTGAAAGGTCATCCATTTTGAATTTTTATTTATGGTGTCAGAAAGTGGTCCAGTTTCATTTTTCCACATATTGCTGTCCAGTTTTCCCAAAACCATTTGAAGAGACTTTTTTCCCCAATGGATATTCTTTCCTGCTTTGTTGAAGGTTAGTTGACCATATAGTTGTAGGTCCATTTCTGGGTTAATTCTGTTCCCTTGATTCATGTGTTTATTTTTGTATCAGTACCATACTATCTTGAAGATTATATCTTTGTAATGTAACTTGAAGCCCAGAATTATAATGTCTTCAGCTTTTTAATCAGAACTGCTTTGGCTCTTTGGGGCCTTTTGTGGTTCCATACAAAATTTTAGAATTATTTGTTCTAGTTCTGTGAAAGATGCTGGTGGACAGAACAGATCAATCAAACTAGAAAGTGGTTCTTTGCAAGAATTATTAAAATTAATAACCCCCTAGCCAGACTTGTCAAAAAGAGAAAGAGCTCAAAATCACAAATAAGAGATCACAACTAACACTACAGAAATACAATTATAGGAGACTATGAAAGATTATATGCCAACAAATTGGGCACATCTGGAAGAAATGGACAAATTCTTAGAAACAAACTACCAAAACTGAAACAGGAAGAAATAGAAAATTTGAACAGACCAATAACCAGCAAATAAATGGAAGCACCAATAACAAATTTCCCAACAAACAAAACCCCAGGGCCAGATGGCTTCCCAGGAGAATTCTACCAAACATTTAAAGAGTTCATACCTATTCTTCTGAAACTGTTCCAAGACAGAAATGGAAGGAAAACTTCCAAACTCATTCTACAAGGCCAACATTACCTTGATTCTAAAACCAGAGACCCCACTAAAAAGGTGAATTATAGGCCAATATCCCTGGTGAGCACGGATGCAAAAATTCAACGAAATATGGCAAATTGAATCCAAAAGTACGTTAAAAGAATCCTTCACCATGCTCAAGTATGATTTATTCTTGGGCTGGACTGGTTCGATATTTACAAATCAATATTATATACCACATTAATAAAAGGATAAGAACCATATGATCTTCTCATTCAATCTAGAAAAAGCATTTGACAAAGTACAACATCTATTCTTAATAAAAACCCTCAAGGTAGGGATAGAGGGAACATACCTCAACATCATAAACACCATATACAGAAGACCCACAGCTAGTGAAATCCTCAGTGGGGAAAAACGGAGCTTCTCCTCTAAGGTCAGGAACACAACAGGGATGTCCACTCTCATCATTGTTATTTAACAGAGTACTGGGGGTCCTAGCCTCAGCAATCAGACAAGGAAGAAGTCACTCAGCAAGGAAGAAGTTAAACTTTAGTTATTCAGAAAATGTGATATTCTATGCAGATAACCTGGAAGATCTCATCAAAAATTTGCTGGAACTGATACGTGAATTTAGTAGATTCACAGGATATGAACTTAACATACAGAAGTCTGTTGCATTTCCAGACACCAATAATGGAACAACAGAAAGATCAAGGAATCAATCCCATTTACAATTCCATCATAAACCATAAGATACCTAGGAATAAATCTAACTAAAGAAGGTAAAAGACCTGTACTCTGAAAACTATAGAACACTTATGAAAGAAATTGAAGAAGATTACACAAAGAAATGGGAAAACATTCCATGCTTATGGATTGGAAGAATAGTGTTAAAAATGCTTATACTGCCCAAAGCAATTTACACATTTAATGAAAAATTTTCTGTAGAAAGTTCTGACATATACACGAGGTACTTTTGCCATCACTGTTAGTAATATAGGATATTCCATCTATGAGAACCCTTGAGATTTCCTAATTTTTCACACAATATTTTCTCTTCTCTATCCTTCTTGTCAGGCTCTGAACTCTTATTTCAACCTCCTCACCTGCCTTATGGGCCTCTTACTTTCCTAGTTCTCTTCTCTAGTACTCAGGTGCCATTATGAAAGTACAAAATTAGTTTATGGGATATCAAACAGCTATATCCTGGGTTAGGAAGTTATAGGCAATGCATTTGCAAAGCAGAACACTGCTTTCCGGCCTTGCTGTTAAGTAGAAAAGCAAAGCATGGCATGTTGTTAATGTGTATCTAGGGGGCACGCCACACTTCCCTTACCTAGTTAATGTATACCTAGGGGTTAGGTCCTGCCTCTGCTCATAAATTCCTTAGACCATGTTATTTCATAGGATATCTTATGCTGTTTTCTACCCTGTTTTCTAAATCTGCCCTTTTGAAGTTTTGGGAAACCCTTAACTTGTTTTTCTGCACATTTTCAATACGTTCTTACTGTCACATAGCCCATTGACATATTGCACATTGTTTCCCTAAATGTATGCTTAATAAATAGGCGAGCTTGAGAGAAACTAGGGGAGACATCCTTTAGCCTCCCTCTCTTGACTTGCATAGAGTCTGGAGTAATTCTTTCTGCCACCATCGACTTTACAGCATAAAGCAAAAAGCAGAACCCACAATAGGTGACCCCAACATGATAGCCACATGACTGAGATCGTGATCGCTTAGATATGAAGACTCCAGATGTCAGAATTGACACGTTCCAGGAGAAGAAAGTGAAAACACCTGGACTTCAAACAGACCTCATCCCAGTAAGGGACAGTAGTACCTGCTTGGGTTAACTGCCAACATTTCAAGTATTCAGTGAGAGTATTTTTCTTCTTTACCATGGGCCAACAAATGACAAACAGCTTTTATATTTGAGAACTTCACAGCAGTTTTTAAAAAAAATTTTTTAAATGTGAAATTTATTGTCAAATTGGTTTCGATACAACACCCAGTGCTCATTCCAACAGGTGCCCTCCTCAATACCCATGACCCACCCTCCCCACAGCAACTTTTAAAGGCAGCTCATTGTACTGTTACAGATTAATTACATTGTTACAAATAATAGGGCAGGTCTAACTCTGGTTTCCCAACCATGGTACAGTTGATCTAGATCTATGGGAACAAGTAGGAAGAAATTTAAAAAGAAAACATGAAAAGGGAAAGAAGGTTCCTGCTTCCATTTTTAGTGACCTGGAGTTTAGTCCCTATAGCATTATGTCACAGGTAGCTCTAGAGAAGGAACAAATTATAAAAGAAAGCCTAACATCTGCTTCTCCTATGGCACCTCCTACAATGGAGGACAATTTCCCTCTGCCGCCTCCTTCTGTCTCTATTCCTCCTGATTGCTTAAAGCCAATAGCTATATCGGAGGGACATAAGTCATCGGTTATGCAGTAATGTTTACAAAAGGGATATGCCACTGGGGAGCTTCATCCATTCCCCATCATTACCACTGCTGTACATCAACCTACGCATGAGTCCCTCCCTTTTGCTGTTTTTAAGGAATTGAAACAGTGTTGCAGAGAACGGTATGCAAAGCTCCTTTACTAAGGGGATAAATGAAGCAATAGAAAACAGATGTGAAGAGACCCTTTGGGATTAGAAGGCATTAATAAAAATCATACATTCCCCCACTCAGCATTCTGTGTGGGCTTTAGAATATCAAGGCTGTTCCACACAGGCAATTTGTAATCTAGATTTGAGTATTCCAGTAGGAGTAGAAATGCTATAGGGCATAGGCCATGATACCACAACTCAAGCCCATGCTCATGTTAGGTTATTCCAACAGTACTCTACTATTGCGATTGCTTCCTGGTCCCCAGTCCCTGACACAAAAACAGGTTCCTTTGCCTCTATGTGGCAGGGAGCCACTGAGCCTTGTGTTAATTTCACGAATAGGCTACAATGGAGTGTTTCCAGACAGATAATGAAGCTGCTCAAGTTTTACTGCAGCAATTGGCCTGCAAAAATGCTAATGAAGACTGCCAGACCCTTCTCTCTGGTGTAGGTATTCAAGCCAGAGGTATACCTGAATTCATTAGGATGTGCCAGAATGTGGGGACTGAAACACATAAAGCAGAAATTCTTGCTATTATGAAGCCATCACCAGCCTCTCATGCCTGCTTTAAATGTGGAAACCCAGGGCACATGCAAAAGGACTGTCACCAACAAACAAAGGGACAAACTAGTAAGTTATCCATTAAGGATTGTCCCAGATGTAGAAAAGGAAAACACTGGGAAAGCCAATCTAAATCCAATAAGGAAGGACTACCTACCTCTCTTTCGGGAAATAAGAGGAACGTCAGCCCCCATGCCCCCAATCCCAGATTGAGCAAAACCATACAAACCCCTGCTCCCTCCGGTTTTTTTAAACCAGGTCAAAGAGGAGTTACAGACTTGCAAGTGGCCACCACAGGAAATGTTGGACTGGATTTATGCACTACCTCAGAATTTTAAAGGAACAAGATCATGTCTATATAATACCCACTGGAGTATCTGGCCCTTTACCCCCTAACACAGTAGGAATTATCCTAGGAAGATCTAGCATGACAAAAAAGACGATCTTTATGATAACAGCTAATGGATTACATGTCATTCCTCCAGGAACACAATTAGCACAACTATTCCTAATCCCTTTCAAAGTTCCAGGAACTCTAGCCCAACAAGGGGGCAATAAAGAATCTGGAAGCCCAGGATCCACTGAGTTATACTGGACTCAAACCATTCAATCTGACAAACTTTTTAACTTACTATAATTGGAAAGCAATTTACAGGGCTAATTGATATTGGAGACGATGTTTCCAATGAATGTAGCTTTCCATGAATGGCTTGTATAATGGGAAAAAAGACCTAGCCTCCTAGCTGTTACTAGAGTGGGAGGCACCCGCGTACTATTGTAAAGCAAAAGGCCACTCATATGTATCAGGCCAGAAGGACAAACGGATTATGTTCAATCATTTATTCTACCTGTTCCTATGTCTTTATGGGAAAGAGACTTAAAGAATGGAAAGTAGTCAGTGTTTTTAATAGGGGCCATGGTTAAAATTCCTCCCCTTCCACTGGTATGGAAATCTTCCATGCCTATTTGAACAGTGGCCCCTAAAAGGGGAATAATCAAAACAAACTAAGAATCTAGGTTTGTAACTGTTGGAGGCCAGTCATATTGAATCTTCCACTAGTCCTTGGAATACACCCATTTTTACAATTCCTAAGAAATCAGGAAAATGGAGATTGTTACATGACCTCAGAGTTATTAATGCCATTATCCAACCTATGGGGGCGTTACAGCCAGGCTTGCCCAACCCTGCTATTATTCCTTCAACAGGGCCCATTGACCTTAAGGACCGTTTTTTACCATACCTCTTGAAAAAGACAAAGAATGTTTTGCCTTTTCTCTATTTGTGACTAATAGCCAAGAGCCTTTGTCTAGATATCAATGGACAATGTCTAGATAACTCAAGGAATGATTAATAGCCCGACTATATGTTGATACTTCATTCAACAAGCCTTACTGCTCACTCAAATTAGGATGGAAATCTTACCATTATATGGATGATATTCTTGCTGCTCTTACACAGACCTTACTTTTCACAATATATCAACACTTACAACTTTCCATAAAAGAACATGACTTCAAATAGCTCCTGAAAACGTTCGAATGCAGGAGCATTGGCAATATATAGGACATGGAGTCTTTGCTCAGACAATATGTCCTCAATGCATCTCTTTTTTAATGGTTACTTTTCCAACATAGTTAAGTGATTGAAAACTACAGAAGACCTGGTGGGTAGGTGTCATTACCCTAATTTTTAAATTTAGGTTCCAGTTAGAGTGTAATATTAGTTTCAGGTGTACAATATAGAACACTTCCACACGTTACCCAGTGCTCATCCCAAGTGCACTTAATCCCCATCACCTATTTCACCCATCCCCCACCCCACTGTGGAAACCCTGTTTGTTTCCTAGTTAGGAGTCTGTTTGTCACTGTCTCCTTTTTTCCCCCCTTTGTTTTGTTTCATTTCTGTGTGTTAGTGAAGTCATCTGGTATTTGTCTTTCCCTGACAAATACTCGCTCCATCCACCTTGTGGCAAATGACAAGATTTTGTGTTTTTATAGCTGAATAATATTCCATTCCATATACTACATCTCAATTTATTCATCAGTTGATGGGTACTTGGGTAGTTTCTGTAATTTGGCTGTTGTAGAAAATGCTGCTGTAAACATCAGGGTGCATGTATCCCTTTGAAGGATTATTTTTGTATTCTTGGTGTAAATACCTTGTAGTGAAATTGCCGGATAAGGTAGTTCTCTTTTCAATTTTTTGAGGAATCTCCATAATATTTTCCAGAGTGGCTGCACCAGTTTGCATTTCTACCAACAGTGCAAGAGGGTTCCTCTTTCCCCATCCTTGGCACCACCTGCTGTTTCATCACTCATTGATTTTAGTCATTCTATAGATGTCAAATTGGTCTCCATACAACACCCAGTGCTCATCCCAACAGGTGCCCCCTCCTCAATGCCCATCACCCACTTTCCCCTCTCCCCCACCCCCATCAACCCTCAGCTTGTTCTCAGTATTTAAAAGTCTCCTATGGTTTGCCTCCTTCCCTAACTTCCCCCCCTTCCCCTCCTCCCACCGGTCTTCTGTTAGGTTTCTCAGGATTCACATGAGTGAAGACATATGGTATCTGTCTTTCATCTCTTTTTAGGTACTACTCATTTACGTACCTTAAATGATTTTCAAGAATTTTTAGGAGCTATTAATTGGGTTCATCCCAGTTTGGGAATTACTACAGGACGGCTTTATAATATTTTAAAAGGAGACACTGCTTTAGATTCTCCCCACAGTTTAACCCCCAAAACAAAAAAGGAATTATTCAATAATCATTAAAAAAAAATAGGCAACTACATCACTGACGGTTTACACTCTTTATTAAAAAAGTTTTTTTAACTTTTTTTTTTGAGAGACAGAACATGAGCAGGGGAGGGGCAGACACACACACACACACACACACACACACACACACACACACACACACACAGAATCCGAAGCAGGCTCTAGGCTGAGCTGTCAGCACAGAGCCAGACGTGGGGCTTGAATCCATGAACTGTGAGGTCATGACCTGAGCTGAAGTCAGACGCTCAACTGACTGAGCCACCCAAGTGCCCCACCACATTTACATTTCCTGCTTTCCATACACCCACTGGTCTCCTAGGCTAGCTTATAAAAGAAATTCAGTGTTTAGAATGGCTTCTTCTTTCCCACTCATTTGAGAAAACCCTCCCTCCCTATATACAACAGGATTATTGAAAGACAGATATCATTGCCAACTGATGGGATATGATCCTGATTTCATATATCCTGGGGTATCTTATGAATGCTTTCAAAGGATTCTTACCCAATCTATGGAACCCCAAAGCGCTATGGCAGATTTTGTCGGCTAACCTGTATACTCCCTGCCAGACAAATTACACAATTACCTATTTTAAACATAACCTTACCCAACAAGCTATCTCCACAGCCAATTTCACAGGCAATCATGATCTCCGGTCATGATCTCATGGTAGTTCAAGCCCTGCATCGGGCTCTCTGTGTTATCACAGGGCCCAATTCAGATCCTCTGTTCCTCTCTCTCTCTGCTCCTCCACCAGTCTCTCTCAAAGATTAAAAAACAAAAACAAAAACAAAAACAAAAAACCACAACGTAAAAGAGGTAGAAGGGCCAGGCAATGGTGAAGAGGATAACTAAATGAGTAGTAGTGTCTTCTCTGCTTTAAAATGGTTGAAATAGCAAGTGTACACATAAATCTTAACTTCCATTTACTCTTTTTCTTCTTTCCAAGTTATTTAAATTCCATTAAAGTTTAAATTTAGTTTCAGGTGTAGAATTTAGTGATTTAACACTTAAATACAACACCTGGTGCTCAGTACAAGTGCCTTATTAATCCCAATTACTCTTAAAACCTACTGAAATGTAGGAGTCAGTGCTATATAGGGATATCTCCTAAAATGTGGAAATAGGAGATTAAAGTGTGAGTAGGATGGGAGGAGATGAAGGCAAAATGGTATCCCAAAGAACATTTGAGATTCTAGAGGTAGAGAATCTGAAAGAAGGTGAGAAGAGCTGAAAGATAGAGGGAAAAGTTATTGTCATAATCCTATGTTGATTTCTATGAACCTCTTTCCTGAAGCCAAGAGATGTGAGAACTGCAAAAGTTCTCTTGACAACTAGGAAGTCTTGTAAACAAACCCTTTGAAGAAATAACTGCAGAACAGAAGTTAAATCCATGAATTTGGGTGAGCCTCTGGTTTATTTGCATATACTTCTATAACAGGGTAGGATTTTTCCCATAAGGAGACATCCCACTCAGTTGAAACCTTGTTTCAATTGTAGAAGAATGGCTTGAGTTAAGAGCTCTGATCCTGGATATTTAGAGATGTTATCTGGTGAATTCTGCTTATCTGACATACGAATTTCTGTCAGTATTCCTAGTGGGAAATTTAACAGGTTATTGTAAACACATTCCCTTGATCATCCCAAGGATCCATACAAGTCTGAAACCTACACCTTTAGATTTTTCTGAGAACTAGCCATAATGGGGCTTTCCCTCAGCTCTTTTCTAGAAAGGGCCTTAGAATATGCCTCCTATGGGATGGGGAGAAAAAGACTCCTTTGAGCACATGGTCTCAGCCTGTGCCCATGCTGGTGGTAACATGGAAAACTTCAGCGTTTTCCTAAGTCAATAACTGTATCAAGATATAGTAGCTCTAGGAATGTTATATAGCTACTATTGTCTCTAGTCTGGCCATTTTCCCAGGACCTTTGTTCTGTTTGGGGGATTAGGAAATGATCCATACCAAAGACTTTGACTTCAGGAAGTGGTACAAGGACACTCCTGGGGATTCAGGGCATGACCTCCTCTATTTGAGTAAGAGGTTCTGTGAGGCATAGCAGCCTCAGGGATGTTGGCAGTTTTGAACATCAATACCCTGAGGAGAGCCAGCTTTCTAGCAATCGATCTTAAGACTGTCTTGGCTGACTTCTGAAGCCACATTTTAGGAGATTCTAGCAGCTGTTAGGGTTATTCAACAGTGAAGTAAATTTGGCTTGGTTCCATGGCCTCACATGCATTTCACACACCCTTTCTTTTCCACCCTTATGCTTACAGAGTTCTCAGAAGTGCTACTCTCCATCTAGGTTATTAGAAATTGCCACTGCTTGGAACTTCCCCCTCTAATGCCTTTTCCTTACCCCACTCCGTTCTCATCACCAGAAGACTTTGGTGAAATAAGATAATGAAATAAGCTGTGTATAGAAAATACATGGAAAACTCAAGAAGATCTACTGTTCTGCTAGGGTCATTCATAGGAATGAAGTCTGGATGCTAAACTATAGGAGTCCTCTACCATATTCCCAATAAACCTAATCAAGTTCGTTTCATATGACTTTTGTGAGAGAAGTTTTGCAGATTAATAAAGTCATTAATGTAAGATAGCAATTATGAGGCCTTATAGTAAAAATACCAAGAAACGTGGGCTGGGGAATTAATTAACTTCCCTAAAACAACTTAAAGTTCAGGAGTATTTAACTTTTGGTAAACCTTGACTATCTTTGTTCTAGACCTTTGACTATTATTACAAGTCTGTAACAGTAACTATTTGCTGTGGTTTATGAACCCTTATTTTGGCATAAGTTTTATATTTCAAAGTAGAACTTCCCATATAACACTAGATTTTGAGCATATTGCTCCTTTGTCTCCTTATTTTCAGTTAAATGGAACTGCAGATCTATGGACTTTCTGATACTTTTTACCCATGCTCCCTAATAAGTCTAAAGTTACTTAATGTACATAAATTTTCCATTAAATTGTTAAATTGGTTTCCTGTAATTTTTAGTTCAACCATGGTCTCTGGCTGCTATGAGGGATTTATTCTTCCAGTCTACCCTTATTGTCAGGTACTTATGAGTGCTAAGTACCAGGCAGAGAGATACCACTCCTAGTATTTGCAACTACTCTCAGCTGAGAACAATGCAGGATAAGGTGGTTTTTCCGAAGAGGAGGGAGGGGCAGAGCGCCAGAACGCCACCACTGGAACACATTCTGTGTGTCTCAGACACATGTTCTCTGTACCAGGCAGCCACGTGGGTGAAAATCTGCTTCTCTGAGCATTATCCATTAGTCTGAGATCAGCTTTCTCATTTATAGACTCATCATATGGGTCTACAATGATTTATTTGTCCCTGTTTTGGATGACACCATAGTAAGTTATTTTATTGTAGCTTTAGGGAAGGAAGAATCTTCTGTCTTCTATAACTGAAGGAAGTTTTTGGTGTATTGTGTATACCACTGTTGAATACTGGGTTACATGTGTCATAAGAAAGTAGATTAGAATGGTGAGATAGCTGGAGATTTAGAACAGGTATTTGATTAACAAAAAACAAAACAGGAGGTAACATTATGGAGTTTCCCCAAAAAGTTAAAGATAAGCCTACCATGTGATCCAGCAATTCCACTTCTGAGCATATACACAAATGAAATGAAAATGGGACAGATATATACACTGCCATATTTACTGCAGCTTCACAATAGCCAAGATATGGGGACAAATTTAGTGCCTATCAATGGATGAATGTATCAAGAGGTGATACATACACACACAGGAAGATTATTCAGTCATGAGAAAGAACATTTTGCCATTTGCAACAATATGAATGGACCTTGAGGACATGCTCAGTGAGGCAAATCATATGGTATTTGTCTTTTTCTGAGATCACTTATATGTGGAGTCTAAAAAACCTAAACTCCTCTCAAAAAAAATAAACCTTTAAAACAGCTAAACTCCTAAAAATCAGTACCTTGTAATTTGGTAGTTACCAGAGAACTGAGGTGGGGGAGTGGGAGGCAGGGAGGAAGTGGAGAAGACGGGTGTTCAAAAGGTACAAATTTGCAATGAGTAGATAAGTCCTGGATATACAATGCACACTAGTGAATATGGATATTATAGTCAAATTTGCTAAGAGACTGGATCTTAATTATTCCAACCACTAAAGAAATTATGCGATGTGATAGAATTAGCTATTTATTACTACAATGGCAGTCATGGCATAGCATATAAATATGTAAACATATTGTACACCATGTGACATATGTAAATTTAAATTTCAATTAAAAAGTCAGCTGTTGGGGCGCCTGGGTGGCTCAGTCGGTTGGGCGTCCGACTTCAGCTCAGGTCACGATCTCACGGTCCGTGGGTCGAGCCCCGCGTCCGGCTCTGGGCTGATGGCTCAGAGCCTGGAGCCTGCTTCCGATTCTGTGTCTCCCTCTCTCTCTGCCCCTCCCCCGTTCATGCTCTGTCTCTCTCTGTCTCAAACATAAATAAGCGTTAAAAAAAATAAAAAAAAAATAAAATAAAAAGTCAGCTGTTTAAGTGAAGAAAAAACTGTCAACTAAAATTTCTCCAAACTATTCTTTTTCTTTTATTTAAAAAAATTTTTTTTCTTTCAACATTTATTTGTTTTTGGGACAGAGAGAGACAGGGCATGAACGGGGGAGGGGCAGAGAGAGAGGGAGACACAGAATGGGAAACAGGCTCCAGGCTCTGAGCCATCAGCCCAGTGCCTGACGCGGGGCTCGAACTTCCGGACCGCGAGATTGTGACCTGGCTGAAATCGGATGCTTAACCGACTGCACCACCCAGGCACCCCTCCAAACTGTTCTTTAAAAACTGAGGTAAAGACATTCCCAGATGGAGAGATTCATTGCTAGCAGAGTTTAATTATCAAGGTTGTCCTTCAGGCTGAAAGAAAAGGATACCAGAGAGTAAATCAAGCATGTGGGAAAGAATGAAGAGCATCAGAAACAAAGGAAATTTCATAACTGTTCTATGTTCCTCACTTATTGACCAGTTTTATGTTCCATATACACCTAACGAAGCACCAAAACATAGGGAGAAAAACTGAAGGGAAAAATAATTGGAAGTTTCAATACCATATTCTCCATTTCTATAATGATTAGACAGCAAGGATATAGAACACTATATATATATTGAACACTACCAACAAAATTAAGTAGTTCACATTTATAAAACACTATACAATTACAGAACACATTATTTTCAGTCACACATGGAACATTCTTCAGGGTAACCAGATGGTATGCCATAAAGCAAGTCAATAAATTTAGAAGGACTTAAACTATGTAAGTATGTTCTCCAATGCAATGGAATTAAGAAATCAGTAATAGTAAGACATTCAGAAAATCCCAAATAGGGATTTTCTTTTAACTTCTAAATAATCCATGGCTCATAGAAAGAAGTGAAATTAGAAAACATTTTTAACTGAATGGAAATATATATCAATATTTATGGGATGGAGCTAGAGCAGTGCTGGGAGGGAAATGTAGTTTTAAGTGCCTTAAGTATAAAGGAAGAAAGGTCTCAAATGAGGAGTCTAAGCTTCTACCTTAAACTATAAAAAGAGCAAACTAAACCCAAAGTAGGCCAAAGCAAGGAAATATGAATGGCTATCAATGAAATAGAAGATAGCAAAGTCAAAAGATACCAAAATCTGATTTAAAGTAACTAGTTGACCAGTCTTTAAGACTAAGGGAAAAAGACAAACACTAAAATCAGGAATGGAAAAGGGGACCTGATTGCTGACTCTGAATTTTGTGGGTATGGAGAGGGCATGATATTTTGGAAAAGTGAGATATAAGATAGGGCTGGCATAATTTAACTTTTGAATGTGTAGAACTCCTTTAGCACTTCTAATAAGAGACCGGTCTAATTACTAGAGAAGGAATTCATCTCCCCCAAGACATTTGCTTGGCTGAGACTGGGAAGGGAAAAGTACTGAGATCTCTCTGGACAGAATGCCGATCGATTGATTCACTTATAAGGTCTTACCAAGTCCCATCTACTTCATCTACTTCCTAGGTATTTATCAGATCATTCCATTTCCCATCAATTACACTGCTCTCTCTAAATCTGAGTATAGTTCTTTAGGAATCTACAAATTTGAACAACTTTATGCACCTTCCACACACCTAAAACATGGAGCAAGTACAAGATAACTGCAATGAGGTAAAACTAATTAGGAAAGGAAGTTACCAAATGATTACTGACAGCCAGAAGGAAGGTGAATCAGCCTGCTCAGGCTGCTGTAATGAAGTATTACAGACTGGTTAGCTTAACAAAAATTCTCAGTTCTGGAGGCTGGAAGTCTGAGATCATGGTACCAGCATGGGTGATTTACAGTAAGGACTCTCCTTGATTTCAGGCCACCATCTCTTTGCTATGTCTGCATATGGCCTTTCCTTGTGTGCACATGAAGAGAAAAAGGAGAGTGCTCTGGTGTCTGAGGAAACTAGTTCCATGGGATCAGGACCCCACCCTTACAGCTTCTTTTAACCATAATTCTTTGGAGGGCCCATCTCCGAATAGCTAACCTAGAGCTTTAAAATTTGGGGATGGGGAAGGGGAATACATTCAATCCACAAATTATCTCATGGACTCCCATTAGACTTTTTACCCATTTACCTGGTCAAAGCACTCACTATTATCAGGAGAGTGGTTGTCAAGTTAGCTGAAAGCTTGCATACACTGGGAGACCTACCCTTGCACTTTGTCTTTCATAGCCATCCCTAGGAATAACCCTGAAAGGAGTCTCCTCCTGGGGGCCATTTGACCACAGCACAATTCCTATTTATTGGTGGATATAGAAGAACTTTAGCATGGCCTCAGATATTGAGCAATCACAGCAGTCCCATTTCTCCATACTCTGGTTTTTCATTTTAGTAACAACTTCTTTAAAGCCCAACTTGAAATTGGCAGCTTATCAATTTATAAGGACCACTTTGGTTAATGTTTACAGAGGTTATGTTGAATCATGATCTCTGTACAAATCAGTGTTCTGAAGGAATGCAGACTCCATGGTTTAAGAGACAGAGACCATTATCATGGTGTTGGTTTTCAAGTTCCACAATAGATTGGAGTAGTGAGGCAGAAGTGTTGGTTTTCTTCTATATGTCATAGATTCAATTTGTTGGGATTCATGGCTTGCAGAAGTTACTTGAGATATGGCAGCTAAAAATCAGCTACAACTAAAGCCAGCAGAGAATACTTTGATCTCCACTCACAATCTCCAGCATTATTATATATCTTTGAGTCCAGATTTCTTTCCTTTTGTTTTTTCATCTATTAAAAGTCTCCATTTTCCTAATTTTATTCATGACAAAGTTAGGTCAGATTTTTACCTCAAATTTTGGACTTGCCAGTTTCCCTAGTTGTATTAGCCAATTTCTTAAGATTACCCCTCCAATTGGTTCTGTTTCTCTGGAAAATCTTAATTCAGCTTTTGGAAACTATAAGAACATACTTTTAAAGATGGGTTTTCTAAATTGGTTCTGGGTATCTAATTCAAATCTGATTAGATATAGCCACTATTTCCAAGAGTAAAGACCATGAGCAGTTCATGGCATGATAGGGCAATAGAGAAACTTGAAGTATTACCATTGGAAACCTGTAGTTAAATAAAGGAGGCAAGGTTACTGGTGACTACGTAGGATACCTTCAAACGTGTGTCAGAGTAACAAGTAGAATGGGATTTACTGGTTATTCCTGATATCACTGGATAAAGTGGGGAAAGAGAAAGATGAGCTCAGACATTCAAATTCCCAGCTCAAGAGCTACATAAGGACCTGAAAGTGTCTATGTGTGCCTTGTAGCCACAGAGCTGAGACTTCCGGGGGCGGGGGGTGAGAAACAGACAAAACCAGAATCTTATCCTGGGACTGGCTAAATTATAATACAAGCTGAACTCAGCCTTGCAGGGAATCAAAGTAAGGGTCTTGGTTGGGAAAAACTGGAATCCTGAAGTTGAAAGGGGATATATGAGAAGACCCAGATAAAGCTGGGGGACATGGAGCCCCTTCATTCTGATGGAGCCCCTTCATTCTAGTATGGAATATAAGTCTAGTATAGTGTATTCCTAGAAATGAAGTATATAGGAAGCCTATTAAATTCTTGATCTGTAGAAACAAGATTCTGGTAAGTCTAACCTGAATCTAAAAAAAAATTTTGCCAGTGGAAGTGGCCTCTCCACCTGAGTTGATTAACCCTACAATGGCTGAGGAAACTTAGTGGTTTTACCTAAGGCAATTGCCACACAGGACAATGCAGATTCTCCTTAGGATCCACTCCCACCCCACTTTAATTTTTGGTCCAGCAAGAGCCCTAAAGGTGAGGTATAAAGTACGACCCAGGAGAAAACACACTACTCCAAAAGAACATGAGTTTTCTAGTTCATATAGACAAACCCACAAAATATGTGTGGGAATGGACATTAAGGGTGGTGGATAGGAAAGAAGATAAACTTCATGTGGTCAGTTTTATTGAGGTGGGTCCAATAAGCAGATATGCTAGATTTAATGTTACAGCTCAGAATCAAAAGGTCTATAGCAGCTCAGTTTTTTGGCTGAAACACGGACATAAGTGTGGCCCACAATAAATTAACTTGAAATGCCAAATCTGCCTTGGAAAACTAGGAAAAGGAATCCAGAGACTGGAGATAAAATGTTAAGGTAGATTTTCCATTTAAGGTCAGTTCACACACCCTTACAAGGGTCTGGAAAATATACCTTTCACCACAGCTGTAAGAATGGAGTTTGTGAGAGGAGCCCCAGAATCTTTGAAGAGCTCTGTGATTGCTCTCTTCTGTAGGCCAGGCCTTACAGTATACCTGCAATGGGAGTAATTGGATGCTGGGATGGCAGGAGCCAAGTGGTAGGGTTTAATTGCCAAAGACAAGGTGGGCATGGTTACTGTGATGGACAGGAGAGTCAAAGTACCAATCAGGATTTTCTGTCTAGTATAGACTTATAACTATATACTTACAAGTTAAAACTTACATAGTATATACATATGTAGATATACTATTATAATTAGCATAGATTTATAACTCTAAGTCTAGTATGGAGTATAAGTCTAGTATAGTATATTCCTAGAAATGAAGTATACAGAAAGCCTATTAAATTCTTGATCTGTAGAAACAAGATTCTGGGTAAAGTCTAACCTGAATCTAAAAAAAATTCCTGGCCCCTCAGTCATTCCCAGACTTGAGCCAGTTTACAGATTCAGAGCCTCTCGAATGAGTGGGAGGCCAAGTTCCCTTGAGGGGACACTACAGGGTACATTACCAAAAGTTTATAGTAGTCATTCTCCCAGTCTTCCCCAAAGATACTTATTTTTAACTAGGGTAACTGCATGAGGGAAAATGATCAGACCGTTTGGAGAATTACTAGACACAGGCTCTGAATGGACACTAATTCCAGTATACTCAAGATGTCACTGTGGTCCCAACAGTAGGGATTATAGAAGTAAGGTGATAGAGTTTGTTTAAATCCATCTTACAGTGGGCTAAATGGGTACCCAAATCATCCCCAGTTTCAGAATACATAACTGAAATAGACATACTCAACAATTGGCAGGATCCCCACATTGGCTCCCTGACTTGTGGTGTGAGGGTTATTAGAATGGGAATGGCCAAGCAGAAGCCACTACAACTCCCTCCAGGAAGACAGTAAACTAGAAGCAATACTGCAGTCATAGAGGGATTATAGAGATGAATACCACCAAAGACTTGATGGACACAGGGGAGGTAATTCCCAACACATCCCTATTTAGCTCTTGCAGAAGACAGATGGATCTTTGAGGAGGACAATGGATTCTTGAAAGCTTAACTAGGTGGTGACTAGTTGCAGTTGCTATGCCAGATGTGATTCCATTGCTTAAGCAAATTAACTCATTCTCTGGTGTCTAATATTCACCTATTGATCTTTCAAATGCGTTTTTCTACATCCCTTCCAGTAAAGATTACCAGAAGCTATTTGCTTTCAGTTGGCAAGGCCAGAAATACGCCTTTACTGTCCTACTTCAGAGGCATATCAACTCACTGGCCTTAGGTCATAGTTTAATTGTCCAGGATCTTGTTCACCTTACCCTTCCACAAGATATCACACTGGTCTACTGCATTGATGCCATTATGCTGATTTGACCTAAAAAGCGATAAGTAGAACTATTCTAGTGTTATTGGTAAGACATTTGTATGTTAGAGTGAGACATTTGTAGGAGTACAGCGCTATGAGGCATAAGAGGAATACTGATTGGGAAGGAAGAAATAATGTTATCTGCAAACAAATACAGCTTTATCATCTATGTAGATAATCTGATGTCCTATCAACTGAGCAACCACAACCAAGATGTCCCTCAGTAGGTAAATGCATAAGTAAACTAGTAGAAATGAGAACGATTACAGCAAGGGTGCAGGATACAAGGCTAATATACAGGAGTCCATTGATTTCTTATGTACCAGCAATGAACACATGGAACTTGAAATTAAAAACAGTAAGGTCAGAATGGCTAAAATGGTTCCTCAAAAAGTTACGATCCAGCAGTCACACTACTAGGTATTTACCCAAAGAATACAAAAATACTAATTCAAAGGGATATATGCACCACAATGTTTATAGCAGCATTAGCCATAGACAAATTATGGAAACAGCTCGAGTGTCCAGCAACTCATGCATGAAGATATGGTATATACAGTGGAATATTACTCAGCTATAAAAAAGAATGAAATATTGCCATTTGCAACATGGATGGAGCTAGAGAATATGCTAAGCAAAGTCAGATCAAGACATACCATATGATTTCAATCATGTGTAATTTAACAAACAAATGAGACAAGGGGAAATAAAAGAGGCAAACCAAGAAATAGACTCTTAACTATAGAGAAGAGACTGATAATTATCAGAGGGGATATTGATGGAAGGAGGGGGATTTAGTGCACTTGTGATGAGCACCAGGCGTTGTATGGAAGTGTTGTGACTATATTGTACACCTGAATCTAATATTGCACTTTAGATTAACTGGAATTTAAGAACCCCATAATATTTACATTACCACCAAAATAATTTAAATACTTCTTAGGTATAAATATGGAGTATGTACATGATGAGGAAGACTAAAAATGAAATCAAGGAATTACTAAAATGGGGATATAGTCCATGTTCATACTTAGGAAGACAATATTGTCAAGATGTTAATTCTTCCCAACTTGATCTACAGATTTGATGCAGTTCCAATCAAAATCCTAGCAAGTTTGTGGTTATCAGCAAGCTAATCCAAAAGTTTAGAGAGGCAAAAGAACCAGAATAGCCAACCAAATAATGAGAACAATGTTGAAAGACTGATACAATCTGACTTTTAGACTTACTATAATCAAAAGGAACATGATGCCTAGTGAGCTGCTTTGTTTTTGGAGGCAAGATATCCCTCTTCTGGGTGTGTTACTTGGGCCCACTTACCGAATGACCCAAAAAGCTTCTAGTTTTGAGTGGGATATGGAAATAGGATCTGCAACAGGCCCAGGCTGCTGTATAAGCTGTCCTGCCACTTGGCCCATATGTTCCAGAAAATCCAATGGTGCTTGAAATATCAGAAGTAGGGATACTTATTGGAGTCTTTGGCAGGCCTCTATAGGTGAGTTGTAGTGCAGGGCCTTAGGATTTTAGAGGAAATTCCTGCCATATTCTGTGGAGAACTACTTTTCACTTAAACAGCTCTTAGTCTACTATTGGGCCTCAATAGAGACTGAATGTTTGCACATGGGTCATCAGGTTATGATGTGACTGGAACTGCTTATCATAAACTGGGTCTTACCTGACCCACCAAGCAATGAAGTAGAGCTTAAACAGCAGTGTTTCATCAAATACAAGTGGTATATATATGATCAGGCCCAAGAAGGCCCTAAATGCACAGGTTACATGAAGTGGCCCAATACCCATGATCCCACCCATGTTATACCTTTTCTACCCATGCCTGCACCTATGGCCTCAAGGAGAGTTCTTCCTTATGCAGAGGAAGACAAGACTTGGGCCTGACTTAAAGATAGTTCTGTACAATATGCAGGTACCACTCGAAAGTAGACTGCTTCAGCAATATAATCCCTTTCTGTGATATTCCTGAAGGACAGAGGTGAAGGGAAATCCCTGAAGTGGTCAGAACTTTGAGAACTGTCATTTATTTTTCTTGGAAGGACAAGTGGCCAGAGGCACAATTATAGATTGGTTCATGGCCTGTAGTTTGGCTGGATAATCAGGGACTTGGAAGAATAATTGGAAATCTGGGGATGATAGACTTTTCTGAATGGGCAAGGTATTTGTGTCCCAGGTGAATGCTCACCAAAGAGTGAATTTGATAATCAAGCGGATAGGATGACCTGTTCTATGAATATCAGTGAGTCCCTTTCCCCAGCCACCCCCGTCATTATCTAATGGGCTGATGAACAAAGTGGCCATGGTGGCAGGAATGCATGGCCTAAGCACTATGGACTTCCACTCACCAATGCCAGTCTATGGTGACTGCTGAATTCCTCATCAGCCAGTAGCAAAGACTACACTGAGTCCATGATATGGCACCATTCCGAGGTGATCAGCCAGCTACCTAGTGACAATGATTGTTATACTGGACTGCTTCCATCATGGAAGTGGTAACATTTTGTTCTTCTTGGAATACTTAACACTTAATGTTTATTTTTGAGATAGACAAAGCACGAGCAGAGGAGGGCAGAGAGAGGGAGACACAGAATCCTGAACAGGCTCCAGGCTCCAAGCTGTTAGCACAGAGCCTGACACGAAGCTTGAACTCATGAGCCATGAGATCATGACCTGAGCTGAAGTCAGACACTTAACCGATTGAGCCACCACGATACTTAACTCTGGATATGGCTTTGCCTTCCCTTATGCAATGCTTCTGCCAAATTATATGTGGACTTAGAATACCTCATCCACAGTCATGGTATTCCACACAGTATTGCTTCTGATAGAACTCCATTCAAGGCAAATAAAATGTGGCAATGGACCCAATGTTATGGAATACACTGGTATTTTCCCCACCATCCTGAAGCAGCTGGCTTGATAGTGTAGTGGAATGGCCTTTTGGAGACTCAGTTACAGTACTAGCAAGGTGGCAATATATTTCAGGGTTGCAAAAAGGTCTACAGAAGGCTCCATTGGATACTCTGAATCAGTATCCAATATATGATACTATTTCTCCCACAGCCAGTATTAACAGGTCTAGGATTTAAAGAAATAGAAATGGGAGTGGCACCACTATTATCCCTAATGACCCATTAGCTAAATTTTATGCTTTCTGTTTCTACAAACTTAGGGCTTATAGAACTAGAGGTCTGAGTTCTAAAGAAAGGAATGCTACCTGGAGACAATGATTCCATTGAACTTAAAGTCAAGACTGCCACCTGGCTACTTTGAGCTCCTCCTGTGTGAATCAAAAGGTAAAGAAGGGAGTTACTGTGTTGGCTGGAGTGATCGATCATTACTACCAAGGGGAAATTGAACTTACTCCAAAATATAGGTAAAAAATAATATGCCTAGATATACAGGAAATTACTCAGGGTGTCTCTTGGTATTACCATGTCCTATGATTAAGGTCAATGGAAAGCTACAATAACTGAGGTAGGATGATAACTGATCACGATCCTTCAGGAATGAAGGTTTGGATCATTCCACCAAGTAAAGAACCATAACTAGCTGATGTGAAGGCAAAGGGAATACAGAATAATGGAAGAAGGTAGTTACAAGTAACCAGTTCTAGCCACACCTAGAAGGTCAGTGTAGGCAGAGGGTAAAACTAAGGAACTACTAACACTGGGGAGTGTAAACGAATGGTCTCATTTTGTGGATTAGGATCAGCTTCCTAAAGAACCTTTACCAAAAAGGTATCAGGAGTGTAACTAGTTCAAGTGTTGAGTCATTGGTTTTAAATGCTGCAGAGTGAAGAACATGTCTGGGTTAAAATAGGATCTGCAACTCACTGTTGATCAGATGGCTGTACGTGGTCCAGACACACTGGAGATAATTCCTGAGGAAATGGCCAGCCTGGGAGTCTGGATAAAAACCACCATAACGTGTTTATCCTGAGAAAAGGAACTGCCAAATTCCCCCTATAAATGCCAAGTGAAACATTCAGGTGAAGTAACCAATATGCTTCTTATATGCAAGTCATGTGGAACTGGCTTTATGAGGACTGGGATATTCTTGCTGAATATGCCTGTTACCCAGGTTATGGTAAATGCTGCGAGTAAGGGGCTCCCTTTGAATAGGCACTCAATGTAATTCAATAGCTACAAAATTGGACAATAACTGGAGAAGCCTTATCCAGTTGCTCTCAGCTTCCCTGTATGGGTCTTACTGATACCAAGAATATAAAAATAATAAAGAGGGGAGAGAAAGGGGAGTGTCAAGGAACCCTACTCAGCAGAGTGGAAGTTTAGATGGTTGAAAAATGGGATGGATAGAGTGGACATTGATGGAATTGAAACAAAGCTGTTGATGCAGCACTAAGGACTGGGTGGGTCAAAGGCACATCCTGTTGGTCTCCCAATATTAGAGGTCCCCAAATCTGTTCCTATCTGCCCCAGTTTGGAGGAATTTAAGAAGCAGAAAGGCAAAAATAAAGTTGAGAAACCTGACCAGGAAATGCCTGGGGCTATGATAAAGGCAGATTAATCAAGGTATAGATTAAGGTCTACCACCTGGGGACCCAAGGCCATGGGCACATGTGCAGATAAAATGACAGAGGGAGGAAAAAAAAAATTCTGGACTCCTTGACACAGGAGGCCAAGGTATTGTGAATCTGAAATCTGTTGAAGTCTTAATGGGGTATAAGATTAGATTGGGAGGAGGATATGGAAATATAGCAGTTGATAAGATTAAAGGTGGGAGTTTATTTAGATCAAAGTTGGGATTCTTGGGTTGCCTGGGTGGCCCAGTCGGTTAAGCATCCGACTTTGGCTCAGGTCATGATTTTGTGGTTCACGAGTTTGAGCCCTGTGTCAGGCTCTGTGCTGAAAGATCAGAGCCTGGAGCCTGGTTCAGATTCTGTGTCTCCCTCTCTGTGCCTTACCTTGCTCACCCTGTCTCTCAAAAATAAATGTTAAAAAAAAAAATTGGGATTCTCAAACAGACTTTTTGAGGTGGTCACATCTCCTTTACCTGAATTATTGGGATGGAGATTATATCCAACTAGATTGCTTCCCCTACCTAATACTGTAAAACAGAAGACCTTGAAATCTTCCTTCAGACCAGCTTTAATTGAACGTGCTAAGTGGGAATTACTGAAACTGCCTGAGTCCACTTAGAACCACACAGAATACTTAGTAGGCAAAAAGATTACCACTTTAATGACATGCTGGAAGTTGGATCATTGGTACCAACAAATTCCGTGTGGCTCATGAAAAAGGAGATGGTTCATGGAGACTAACCGTGGATTATGGAGGCTTAAATAAGTTGTATAGCTCAGCATTTTCAGAACTGGTTTCAATCATACAAAAAATACAATGTAGGGAAGAAGGCTGGTACTTAGTGATTAATTTTACAGATATTTGCTATGTCTTCATGGAAAAGAGCCAACCACAGTTTGCCTTCACCTGGGAAGGAACCCACTTACCTTTACTGTCTGCCACAGGGTTTTCTGAGCTCGCCCACTTACTGCCATAATTTTGTTAGAAGGGATTTGGACTGGATGCAGATCTCAGTTATGATATCAGTGTAGTGTATTATCTCAAATTAAATCCAGGTAGATTTTAGTGGCCAACTGGGGCTGGTTAGTAAATCCAGATGTTCAAGCACCTGTACAAGTGGTAAGATTCTTGGGTATAACTTGGGCAGGAATGACCTGGTTCAAGTGATTATGAACAAACTGTCACTACCCACTCCTAAAACCAAGCAAGAAGCCCAGAGTTTGGTTAGTTTATTTGGATTTTGGAGAACTCATTCCATATCTGGCAATATTGCTAGCTTTTATCTATAAGATTACCTGAAAGAAAGCTATATTTGAATAGGGACCTGAACAAGAACAGCCATGTCTGACTTCTACAGGCTGGCTCTCCTAATGCCTTTGGGTTCTTATGACCCCCACTCAGGATTTTCCAAGTATCTTCCACCTGTACTCATGTAGACTGGAGCTTATGGCAAAAGTCCATGAGGGTCTCTTAGCAGCAACTGTTGGGATTTTGGAACAAAGAATTCTCA
Source organism: Prionailurus bengalensis (assembly GCF_016509475.1). NCBI lineage: Eukaryota > Metazoa > Chordata > Mammalia > Carnivora > Felidae > Prionailurus > Prionailurus bengalensis. The sequence continues at coordinate 60,585,464 of NC_057346.1, forward strand.
GATGTTGCCATCTAGTATATGCCATAAGAGATCTTAGCCTTCTTTTGGGCATTAAGACTGCTTCAATGACTGAAGGACATAATCCTGAAAACTGAGATACCTGTAGGGTCTTGGGTGATGTCAGAGAAACACTAACAAGGAAGGCAATTCCTAGAGGGGTTCAATAAAATGGAATGATTTGTGTAGAAGCATGCAACCAGGGGACTGAAAGGAGGTACCCATCATACTCATGAGCAGGTTATCCCTTTTCCTCTAGGGCCAACTTTGGGGCCATCTGAGGAACTGCTAGAATGAATTGCCACGTGGACAGTATCTGGTGAACAGCTCTTGAGTGAACAACAAAGAGCTGCTTGGTTTTTGGGCAGCAGTTTCAAGATGGATGGATGACATCCCATTTGGGAAACTGCCACATAAGACCACCAGATAGAAAGGCTTTGATTAAAGAAGCCAAGAATAAATCAGCTCAATAGGCTGCATTGCACATTTATCTAGCAGTGATGGAAGAATGGTGCAATGGTAAAAAGCCCCTAGGTTTATTTACCAACTCATAGGCTATAACCAATAGCCTGGCTGTATGGTCAGGTAGATTGGCAACGGAAAACTGGACTATTAAAGGGATGCCTAAATGGGGCATGGCCCTGTGGAAGTCACTCCAGAACATAAGGGGCACATCGGAGTAGGACATATTGATGCCCATTGGAAGAACCTCTTCCAGGTTTGGAAAGGAATTAGAACTACCTGATGGACTTTTCCATGTGCTCGAGGTGGCTATGTAGGTCTATGAAGTGAGTGGACATAGTGGTACTGTAGCAATGTAGAGTTGGGCTGAATCTAGACATTCTTCTTGCACCCTGCAAGGCACAAAATGTCAGAACGGTTCTGTCAACAAGAGAGACTGCATATGGCTATGGGAAAAATTCCTGGGTGATGGGAAGGAAGGCCCCACACATAGCTGGCAAATGGATTACATAGGCCAATGCCAGTAGCCCTTGAGGGGGGAGCTATAAATGGATCCTAATAGGAATAGATGCTCTAGACTGGGTCTTGACATCCAGTGATAGATATAAGTACCCAAAATACTGTTAAGAGGTTGAAACAGAAGATACTGCACCAATCTGGGCCACTGAATTACATTTGTTCAGACCAAGGGATTCATTTTTCAGCCCATAATGTCCAACAGGGGGGATAAGATATCACATCAAATGGACATGTTTATCACCCTCATAGTAATGGTCTGATAGAGAACTGGAATTGGCAGTTGAAAAATTTGCTGTCTAAAATGGGGAGACATGGGGAAGAGACAAAAACATGAATAGCTGGCTTACATGCCTCCATGAATATGTAGTTATATTCAATATGAGGGGGATTAAGGGAAGGTCCCCACTGGATAGATTCTTCTGTTTTTCATGGAAATTTGAGTGAAGAATGGGGGAGAATACTGGTGTGACCACACAATTCTTTGTATCACTTCAATTTTTTTCCCTACTTGTTATAGTGGTCCAGGGATCAGGGATGCTACCGTGGGTGCTGAAAGTGGGGAGGATTCCAAAGCAAGAAACTCTGAATTCCTAGGGCCTGATGGCATGACTTGTAGCTGTACCCTATTCTGGCGAAGTTGGGAATGATAGTGAATGCAGTTACAGTAAATGCAGCTGTATTTCTTGGTGAGGATAGCCTGCTAGTTTTCTACTTTTGTAAACTACCCTACATAAATGAAAGTGGGCTAAGGGCGAGGCACTTGCTAGATTAGTGTTACTGCCAGCAATGTGGATCAGTACAGTGGCTGAAAGTAATATCCCTTCCAGAAGGTGGAAAAGTCTAGATAAAAAATGACAAATGGACAGGGGAAATAGCTTTACCAGAAGGTAAAGGAATAAGTGGGTTAAACAATGAAGGAAAGCCAATAGTTGGTTAATACACAAAGGTAACATTCTCCTGCTATGAGCCTCTAAGTACAATTATTGTAACAACCCCTGTCCTTAACAGTGTCTGGTATATGGGCAAGGAAAGATTGTTGGAAAGGCAAAGCAAACACTTCTGCAATTCCTACTGGTTTGTTCTATAATGGAAGATACTAAGTCAATGTGAATTAGAAAAAGGTCAGAAGCCCGAGGAGGAGATATGCCAGGAGACCGCTCTAGCTTTAAGACTTTGGACAGCAACAGGTCAGCTGAGTCTGGTCAGGATCAAAGATCAGGTATCTAAAAAATGGTATCTTTAGCCAGTCCTTATGGCAATCCCGACTACTGTTCAAGGGTGTGAGACCTTGACCTTATACTCTTGGATTTTAATATTGGTCTTTAAAAAGGGTTTGGAGTGGGTTAATAGGTACCAATTATATGTGGTATATAAGAAATCTACTTTATTTTTTTTTTAATTTTTTTTTCAACGTTTATTTATTTTGGGGACAGAGAGAGACAGAGCATGAACGGGGGAGGGGCAGAGAGAGAGAGGGAGACACAGAATCGGAAACAGGCTCCAGGCTCTGAGCCATTAGCCCACAGCCGGACGTGGGGCTAGAACTCACGGACCGCGAGATCGTGACCTGGCTGAAGTCAGACGCTTAACCGACTGCGCCACCCAGGCACCCCTATAAGAAATCTACTTTAAGCATAAAGATGCATAATATGTCTTTTGCTATCCCTTTACTAACACTAGTCAAAATAAATCTGGTTAATTTCAGACAAAGTTTAGAGCAAGGGAAAATTACTGGGATTAAAGAGGGGCATTAAATAATGCTAGAGGTTAACTCTCCGAGACAATCCTTAATGTGTATACACTTTACAGAACATCAAAACATGCAAGGCTAGAACTTCAAGGAGAAATAGATGAATCCAAAATTATAGTTAGAGATTAACTCCCCTCTATCAGTAAGTGATAGATCCAGCAAGTAGAAAATCAGGACATAGAATTGAACAGCACCATTAATCAACTAGATCTAACTGACCTCTGTAAGTTACATTATTTAACAGAATATTCTTCAAACTCACGTGGAACATTCATGAAGAGAGCGTTTTTTTAAATGTTTATTTTTTTTTATTTATTTAAAAAAATTTTTTTTTTCAACATTTATTTATTTTTTTGGGGACAGAGAGAGACAGAGCATGAACGGGGGAGGGGCAGAGAGAGAGGGAGACACAGAATCGGAAACAGGCTCCAGGCTCTGAGCCATCAGCCCAGAGCCTGACGCGGGGCTCGAACTCACGGACCGCGAGATCGTGACCTGGCTGAAGTTGGACGCTTAACCGACTGCGCCATCCAGGCGCCCCTAAATGTTTATTTTTGAGAGTGAGAGAACACAAGCAGAGGAGTGGCAATAAGAGGAGGAGACAGAATCCAAAGCGAGCTCCAGGCTCTGAGCTGTCAGAGCAGAGTCCAACGTGGGGCTCAAACTCACAAACCATGAGATCATGACCTGAACCGAAGTTGGACACTTAACCAACTGAGCCCTAAGATAGGATTCTGGGCCACAAAACACACTGTCTAGTAGGTTTAAAAATAAGTCAGTCTACTCATACCAAAATGGAATTAAACTAGAAATAAGGACTGCTGGAAAACCCAATACTGAGGTTAAATGTTTTTTAAATAGATGGGTCAAAGACTTAAGTTAAATAGTTTGAAGTTACAATAAAAATATGATTTGTATTTTGTATTCTAAATTTTATATTCAAAGTTTGTGGAATGCTGTGAAAGCAGTGCTTAGAAAAAAATTTAGCCTTGAATATATATTAGAAGAAATGAGATCTAAAAGAGGACCTATACTTCTATCTTGGAAAACTAGAAGAAGGGATTTAAGCCTCAAGTAAGCAGTAAAGAAGTTAGAACAGACATCAATGAAATTGAAGTCAGGAAGTCAATGGAGAAAGTCACAACCAAAAGTTGGTTCTTTTACAAGATCAGTAGAAGTGATAAACCTCTAGCCAGGTTAAGGGGGGGGGGAAGATACAAATTATTAAACAGAAATGAAAGAGGGACCATAAACCACGGACCCCTACACGGTAGAGGAGTATTTTGAACTATACTCCTACATTTGACAATCTAATGAAACAGACCAATTCTATGAAAGATCATCTCTGAAACTCAAACAATAGAGGAATATAAAGAAAATGAATCAGTAACTTTCTAACACAAGACACACAGTCCATATGGGTTCACTGGGGAATCTCAAAAAGAGATACAAAAATCCTCCGCAAAATATTAGCAAACCAAATCTGGCAACACATATACTGTGACCAACTGAGATTTATTCTAAGTATGCATGGTTGACTCAACATTTAAGAATTGCTGTAGTTTATCAAGTCAACAGGCTAAAAGAAAAATCATGAAGTCAATGGATGCAGAAAAAGCATCTGACAAACTAGCAATGAAAAATGTAGAATTGGAACGTACGGTATATGAATTCAAATTTGTTTTTCACACTACCTGTGTAAATTTCAGGCAAATTAGCCTCCGTGTGTGTCTCAGTTTCTTCATCTGAGAAATGAGGATTATAGAAGCTCACATCTCCTCAGGTTGTTTTGGTGAAAAGGAGAAAAAGAATTTGGGAGATGATATCCAGAGGAACGAAAGTATAGCAGCACAAGGTAGTAAGGGGAGGAGAAGATAAGAGGGGGTACTTGATACTGGGATAGGGATTTCATTTAATGACTGAGAATTAGCAGCTTTTTTATGTTTATTGGTATAATATAGCCCATCATTTGTCAAGTCATTCTGACACCTGAATTAAGATTTTCAAATCTGCCTACGAAGATGTAGATCTGAAGGGGATTCTCTCATCCAGTTGTACATCCACAGTTACTTCAGGCTTTAACAGAAACCTCCCACATCCTGGAAAATGCAGAAAAGAGTAAATCACCAATGGTACTGTGTGGGAGTGGGTAAAGGGATGCTAGGGATCTGATGGTTTGAGGCTCAGAGAAAGTTGATTGGTGGAATGAGGGATATAGAGGGAGGTGCAGGATAAGAAAGGATGTGATAAAGTTCACAAAAGGTGTGAAAACTCAGGGGTGTGTGTGTGTGGGGGGGTCAAGGATGGGATCAAGATAAGGAAAACCCGGGTTTAAGGATAATTTGGTCAAGGACACATGTCTAGGAAGTGTCAGTACTGGTAATCAACTAGACAGATGTGGGTTCACGTATATGATCTTACCCACTATGGTATACCACTTCCTTCAGAAGTAAGAAGGGGCTCAAATTTGATCCAAGATCCTGGCTCTACCACTTATAAGCTAGGAGGATTTTTGGCAAAGTTCTTTATGTTGAGCACCAGTATTCCCATTTATGGATGAGAAAAAAATCAGCCTTCAGACTTCAGACAAGATGTATGTATGTCACTCAAATATTTATTCCCACCTACTCCAATTCAGGAGTTGGCCTAACACACTGAAGAGTTATTTTTTAGGAATTTCACATGAAGGATGGCTTATTTCAGAGCAAGGATACAACTCATTGAAAGAGTTATAAACCAGAAATCCAGTATTCAATTTATTTTGGGTCCCTGGTATCCATAGGTTAGCCTGACCAGAATAGCCTCCTTATATTTGATGGACTTATAAGGGAAGCCATGTTGTAAGACAGGGCTGATTGGATGAAGGCAAAGCTGAATCAACACATTCAAACATAGGATTAACATGTTTAACATGAAGCTTGAGGTTTTCCTTTGTGTTGTGGAGCTGTCATGGTCTCTCATCCTTGGGCCAGGATGCCCTCTCCTGGACAGTGCTAGAATGTGTATGGACCATGTTTATTTCGGATTCATCTCTGCTTCCAAGGCTGAATAGACTTCTGACTCCCATTTAATACAGATTTAAGATATCCTATGGGGAACGTTAGTATCTTTAATGTTCTTTTACACAGCTCATATGCATACTTCTCTATCAGTTGAAAAAGGTGGTCTTGAGTTAGTCCATAAAGTCAAATTATTAAAGAGGCCTTATAACCTTTAACATGATTCAATTGATACTTAGAAATTATAAATAGTCAATAAATCAGTGTATCATGCAAGATATGAATAAGAATCATAGCCAACCTACTAAATTCTAAATTTAAAGGAGGAGTTCAATTGGATGTGGTATTTACTGAACCAAGTTTCAAAAGCTAGATATAGATTTTTATCTGGGATGACATTTCTACTTTACTTGGCAGAGGGTATAACATGTGCACAAGCACAAAAGCAAGGAATTACCCTGCAGCTACAAGCAGTTTTACATAGCATATAAACTTAAGGTTGGGAAGGAGGTAGCAAGGTTCTAGAGTTCCCAGATTTTCCTGAGGTGTTGGAAAGTAAGATACTCTGGAAGGGGAGTAAAAATGAGAGCCTTCATGTATTGATTCTACTGCATTAACCCCTGTTCTGACCATGTTGGTTCCTGGTCTAAAGGAGACAGGAGGTCTCCTAGGCGATGAGAGCTAATGCTTCTGAAAGACACAAAAATTATAGTAGTTCTAACAATGCTGTTTATTAAGTGCCGGATAGGTTTTCTTACAAGAATCTTCATACACAGTATCTCAATTATGAAAGCTACCCAGAGATGATTATTCCTACTTTACACTAAGGAAAAAAACAAAAGAAACCTTGTTCAAGGTCACACAGTGGGTATTATGACTGAACTAGCTTGCAAACTCAAGCCTTTGGAGCTTCCAAGTCCATGTCTTGCCACAGTCCTAAATCATGATACCCACCAACACATAAGCATCCCATTAAGATACACCAAGATGGGTGCCTGGGTGGCTTAGTTGGTTGGGCGACATACTCTTGGTTTTGGTTCAGGTCATGATCTCAAGGTTTGTGGGTTTGAGCCCCACATTGGGTTCTGCCCTAAGAGTTCAGAGCAGGCTTAGGATTCTCTCTCCCTCTCTGTGCCCCACACCCAAAACAAACAAAAAGCAACACCAAGAGATAAACCACTTTCTCAGTTTGGCTTCTCTCCTTTCTGAGAAATGGGAATGGGATGTTAGGTTGGAAAGGTTAGTTTCAGAAAGACATAAAGGAGATACACTGCTCTACCTCCAAGTCCATGGGATCCATTCCTCAATAATATGAACCAGAGTGGGGGGGGGGAGGGGGGAGTCACAGTATATAGTTTTTAGAGAATAGTCATTGGTTTGTCTTTTCAATTTTTTGGTTTGTCTTAAAGTTTAGAGACACTATTATCACCTCCAAATACTTTCAGAATATCAAAACTTCATTAGATATTTACCACCATGCTGAACTCTAATTACAAGGAGATTCTTCATCCTTTTCCTATAAAAGCTTTTATGATTTCTATTTCTATTGGTGCCCTTAGAATAGCTACAGACTCCAGGGAGGCCAGATACAACCAGCAAGAGCAGGACTTGGACACCCAAGTAATCATGACTCAATTAGAGAGTCTGTCTGTTCTCCTGAGACCTCTCTGGACCAAGCCTGACATACTAGGGATAGCTATGCTTAAGGTTAGAGTTTGTGTTCATTCTTCTGGGACAAAGCCTGTTATTTTCCTTCTCTACTAAGGGAAGTGGGAAGGTTAACAAGTCCAGATAGAATTCCCTCAACCCCTGAACAGAATGCTTATAAGTGCCAGGCCTCAGTGGCATTTGCAGAGCCCTAGGCTCTTGCTGACACTACCCAGCAGAGGTAAGAGCATTGTATAAAAGGGGAATCTAGAAAAGGAACAGAGGTCATCAGGAGGGGTTCCAAGACTATTAGGATGAACAGACTTGGGACCCTTGGGCATTCTACTTCTGACTGTGCTCCTGTGTAAGTCTCCAAGACAAGACTCAGAGGGAAGGAATTCTCTTGGGAGGGGACTTGAAGTGTGGAATCCATACAGAGGAGCTCATGCTTCCTTACAGATTCAAGGAGTCTGAAGAGGCCCTCTAGATTGCTAATGGCAATCCAAAACACTCCAAGACTCCTGCCAATGTTTTCAATATGCAATAGGTTATTCTCATTCAACATAGCTAGGCATTGTGTTACCCCAGGGATTATACTAGAGAAGATAGGAATGCTCCTTATTCTTATGAAACTTAGATTGTTTGAGGGATCATCCATGTAAGCAGGCAATTCAGAGCACTGTGTGTGTATAGTACAAAGACAGGCACTGAGCACAGACAGGGTTGGAGCGATTTAAGGTGACATCTAAGTTATGGAAAGGTGCATATGTAAGGATTGGCTAGGTGAAGAGGAATGCCATCCCAACACCAAGAACATGGGTAATTCTTAGAGGCAAAAGAACATGATATAGTTATGAAGTAGAAAAATTCAGCCTTGTTGGAAGGTAGTGGGTAGGGTCAAGAATGGTAAAAAATCTGGTTGGTGTTGGCAGATGTATTTGGATAGAGCTCAGGTGGCAGGTTGGCCTGACTCCTTATATCCTCATGGCAACTCTGAGCAGGAGCTTCAGTAGCCTTCCCTTCTGTTGTGTTTGAAGTGTGAAGGCTGTTTGACTAGGGAGACATATGTTAAGGAATGTTAGGATCTTAGGGAAGGATGGGAATGGGGCAGTCAGCAAAGTTAACCAAGACTCAGCCCAGTCCCATTTAACAATGGAAGTGCATCTCTCCAGTCATGGGTACCCTTTTCAGTTTTATGAGGGGTTTCTGGAGATGAATAGGAAGAGGAAAACATGGAGAGGAAACGGTCATTGGGAAAAAGAGCTCTGTATGTTGTCAGGTATAGGGGAGGAAAGAGAAAGGATACAAATAAAATCTGCCTTCTTCAGGGCTTGAGGCCATTCCAGGGGATTGAAGACATTTGGCTTGGCTCTAGTAAGGTCTGATGTAGTACAGGTGTGCTGGATTTCAAGAGAAATCACTTCTGATGTCTAGAAGTCCCTAGTTATACTTAGCTTTGTATGTAACTTGGGCTGTGAGATCTTCCAACAGGACTTCTCTGCCCAAACTCCGAAGGAAATGATTCCCCAGGTTGTGAGGCAGTATTGATGAGACTCAAATGGCATCAAAAGAAAAAAAAAGACTGCTAAAACCTCTTCACTAAAATAGGAGGGTAACTGCTGAGGGAGGAGGAGCATGGGGATAGAAAACAAATTCATTGACAAGTCCTGTTGATTTTTCCATTCAAGGGTTCTTCCTTTTCTGGAATAAAGATTCTCTATGTGATTACACCTTTGCTTAGTACAGCATCAGGTTATTAAAGCCAGTTGATTAGATGCAAGGGTGAAGTAGACAAGTCCCCTCTTAAGTCTAGAAGTCCTGGTAAAGGTCATTTAGCCCTGAATGCCATTTATTTGCCTGTAGAACTAGTTCTGTAAAGTTGTCAACTTTCAGATTACATGTCCTGCTAAGGAAGCAGACAACTTCTCAAAGACAGTACTGAGTGAAGATTGTATAGTATTGGGATCTGGTGTGACCCATCCAAACCAGTGGCCTGATGAAAGTGGCAGTTGAAGAGATTATCTACAGAGGCCTGGAAAGGGTTAAGGAAACTGACAAGGGGATGGTAAAGCACCAGAACCAACCTTGCACCTTATTATCCTACTCAGGCCTGACCACATAAGGGAAGATGCTGTTGCCAGAAAACGGGAGGGGTCACTTTTTAGAGCTGTTGCCTTTGGTAGAAAACCATGGCAAGGCCATATGTGCGTGGCAGGAAGGGAACTGGAGAACATGTTCCTGATCTCCAGTCTCCTTTTCTTACCTCTTGTTGGTGCCTCATATTGGTTGAACTCCTCTAGAAGACAGAAGAGAAGGGAATCTGAGTAATGCAGCCCTATAAAATCCAGGTTATAGGGACCTAGGACAGGGCTTCAGAGGGACAAATGGAAAATAACCAGCACACAGGGTGAAAAAACCAAGACAGGCTCCCCTTGCCTGATTTCACCTGGTCACTTCAATCACAGGCTGGTTCCTATGCTCTTTTTTTACCCCAGCCTTAATGACTCAGCCTTTTTATTGCTACTGCCAACACTGTTCCCATTTGTAGTGATATAGGAGAACCTTGAGATGGAGAGGAAACCCAGCTCATCGAGAGGAATTCTGTGGGATCAAGTCATTACTATGGTGGTCATCCTCCCAGTACCACGGCTCCCTAGAGAGGCATTCCAAGGTTTTTTGAACTTTAATATTTCAACACCAAAAATATATCCAATATTCTCAACTGCGAAAAGCTAATGCTTACTGTTAATGTGTCAGACATTGCATTCTTGTTTAATCCTCATGCCTCCTCTAGGCTACAAGTGTTTAACTTTGTTGTCAGTTGAAGTCAATTATATGATATGATATATATGATATGATATGTATGTACACTTGCTTCAGCTTCTACTGCCAGGATCTGAAACCAGATCTGGAAAATTCCAAAGCCCAGACTATTAACTATCTGCTATAGTCAACCCAACAAGGTTCAAGATGTAGGAGACAAAGCTTATATGTTTTTCTCCTTCCTTGACATTCCTCTAGTATAGATAGGAAACATTCTGGTATAATCCTTTAGACCCTGAAGAAAAACCCACACAAAATTTCTTCTAGGTCTTTTCTCAAAATACAAATATCCCTTTAGCCAGTTGTCCTGAACTCCAAGTAGGACATTTCTTCTTTGGCCAAATACTTGTCCTCTAGTCTTCATGCCACTCAGAGCTGAATGGGTCTTCTTCCCTAATGGGGAGAATGCTCTGCTTCTGGAGCCTTATCCTCTACTTAGCCTCCATAAAAGGAGAGGGCCTTTGCAAGGATCTGCCTCTCGGCAGACAAACTGAGTTACATTCAGCAGCTTTTGCTTTTCAGGAATTGCTTTGTTTCTATCCTTCAAGGTCCCTTTTCTTCACCGGTCCATGTCTTAGTGATTTTTGGCCTGTAGATTAAAGGTTTCAGATCATCCAATAGCAAGTGTTGGCCTCAAGCTTAACCTTTGATTTACCACAGAGCCTAGACAGTCCTGGGGGTCTACCAATGTGTCTTTCCAAGAAGCTCTCATTTTGAGACCTAATAGAATACTGAGAGATACTATATAGTTTACCTTTAAAGGACTAAATAGGTACTGGTCTGCCTTAGGTCATTTCAATGATTGATGCAAGAACATTGCTCCTTGGGAGTCCTATTATACAGAGATACTCTTACATTCAAATATGTATTTGGCTTGTGCTTGGCAAATTTTTGTCAGGTAAAATTTTGTGACTGTAATAATATGACACTTACACTATGATATTGTTCCATGATTTCTTTTAAGTTTATAGCATCTTACCAATGATTCTATTCTTTATTATAGGATTTAATAAAATATTTCTAGAAAAAGTTTCTACTGCATTTTGGGGCATGAGTGAGAAGGTTCATTTATGAATCATGCTCACTTTTCAAAATTCCTGCTCAGTACCCAGCTCCTTCCAGCTTGCTGGCATCCCAGGGCTGGAATCCCTGCATCTCTGGCTTTCCATCCCCTTTGGCTCCATGTACCTGGTTGCCGTGGTGGGGAACATCACCATTCTGGCTGTGGTAAAGGTGGAGAATAGCCTGCACCAGCCCATGTACTTCTTCCTGTGTATGTTGGCGGTTGTTGACCTGGTTCTATCCACTTCTACTATGCCCAAACTGCTGGGAATCTTCTGGTTTGGTGCTGGTGATATTGGCCTGGATGCCTGCTTGGCCCAAATGTTCCTCATCCACTGCTTTGCCACAGTTGAGTCAGGCATCTTCCTTGCCATGTCTTTGGACCGCTACGTAGCCATTTGCAACCCGCTACATCATACCACAGTGCTCACTCATGCTATGGTGGGACGGTTGGGGCTGGCTGCCCTCTTTCGGGGGGTACTCTACATTGGACCTCTGCCTTTGATGATCCGCCTACGGCTGCCCCTTTACAAGGCTCGTGTCATCTCACACTCTTACTGTGAGCACATGGCTGTGGTCACCTTGGCATGTGGTGACAGCAGGGTCAACAATGTCTATGGGCTAAGCATTGGTTTTTTGGTCCTAATCTTGGATTCCATGGCTATTGCTGTCTCTTATGTGATGATTTTCCGGGCCGTGATGGGGCTAGCCACACCTGAAGCCCGACTTAAAACCCTGGGGACATGTGGTTCTCACATCTGTGCCATTCTGATCTTTTATGTTCCTATTGTGGTTTCTTCTCTCTTTCACCGATTTGGTCACCAGGTACCTCCTCCAATCCACACTTTACTGGCTAACTTCTACCTCCTCATTCCTCCAATCCTTAATCCCATTGTTTACGCTGTCCGCACCAAGCAGATCCGGGAGCGGCTTCTCCAAATGCTGAAGACAGAAACTAAGTTCAAGTGACCATTACTTCTTTCCCTCTCAAACATATGGAGAAGGTATTTAAATATGGTGGGCAGCTTGCCAAATGGGAGCTTCAAGCCGTCTGAGAGGTTAGGCCCAGTGTTCTCCAGTTTTTGTGATTCCAAAGGAATGTTAAGAATGTACAGCTTTAAGTTCTATTTATGTTTATTTTAATGACTAAAGGGTATTTGAGCTGTAAAGGTGAAATTATGATGACCTCAGTAATACAAATAGTTAGGATATTTATAAGAATTAAGTGCTGAATGAACACTAACTTGTGAGGTAGTTAGTACTGTTCACATTTTACACATTGGAAATAGGATAGAATACCCTTGCTTTATCAGTTGCATGCAGAGCTTCTAAGATGCCTAGATCCAATGCTTTGGAGTTTAGAATGTTATATAATAGGTTCTACTTTTTTCTGTGCCTGCTTCAATTCTAAAAAAAAAAAAAAAAAAAGTCATTTCATTCATGTGGACTTAACAACAGGAAAAGCAATTTTGATTTAAGCCTTTAAGCCAAGATGCTAATATTTCTTGTACTAAGAAAGCATGGAGTGTTCTAGAAGAACATGGCCTGTTAAAAAAAGATCAGCTTAATGAAGGGCAGTGGACAAGATGATCAGGTTTCAACATGACCTTCGTACTTCTCCTGCAGACCCATTCCTGTCAAGTAGCCTGAAGCATGTGAGGGCTCCATGAAGAGGAGAACCTCTACTCCTTGCAGTAGCTCTCCCTGGGTACATCTGTAGGATTCCTCACTACATATGGTCTTTTTGAATTGATCACAAAATAAGGTGAAGTTAGGAGTTCTAGCATTTCTAGGAACATTGACTTTACCTTCCAGATTAAGTATTAGTTCAATATCTAGAAAAGGACTATAAAACACTTTGCTAGTTAAGTAGCTGCTGTTGAAAGTTACTAATGTGATTAACCACAGTTTGTAGGCAGTTACTGTACCTGCTTTGCACATGAGAAATGGATATTCCCAGAAGTGACAGAAGAATTGCCCAAGGTGACTCAGTTTATAGGAGGTAAAAAAAAAAAAAAAAAAAAAAAAAAAAAAAAAAAAAGAATTCAGCAGTTAAACATTTGAGAGAGAGTGAGCATTCATGAGTGAGCATGAGGGGCAGAGGGAGGTGGAGAGAATCTCAAGATGGCTCCATACTTAGTGCTGAGCCAACAGGGGGATCTAGGCCTGATCCCATGACCCTGATATTATGACCTGAGCCAAAAATCAAGTCCAACACTCGACTGAGCCAGCCAGATGCCGCATGGAATTCAGTGGTTTAGAATTCCAAAGCCTCTAGTCCTTATGACCCTCATTTTACTCAGCTGTGGAAAAGATGAAAAGCTTTTTTCCTAAAGGTCTGAATGGTTGCATATTTAATGTCTCTTACACAGCTGACACTATAGTCAGTCCCAACTGCGAATGCACAGATCAGTTTCCCTTCAAAGGGTAGAACTGGATGCAACTCAAAGTTGGATTACAAACCCTTAACTATAACCAGGCAGGAAGATGTTGAGTCTATTGAGCTTTAGGTATACAACAAATGATCACAGACCTTAGTATGAAGGGAAGTAGTCAAGTGCAAATGAAAGATCACTATACAACAACCAGAATAAATGATTTCTGATTCTGACTATTGGGATATCTAGAATGTGTTCATTTAGGGTTCTGATTATATTCACATTTCTCCCAAATCTCTAACTTTTAGCCTATTCTATCCCATAGTTCCATCATGGTTTAGCTTTCCTGAACCTTAGGTCTGAGTTTGGGAAGAGTCAAATAGTCTTCATATAAAGGGAAAAACAATCATAAGCAAAGTCCTATTTTGCTTACCCCCACCATGGTTGGGGACCAAGGGAAGGGGTTTGGAATTAATGTCAAGTATGTGTTCACTGGATCTCCCTCTTTGTGGAGGAGTGTGGGAAAAGTCAAGGACAAGGACATGGCCTGGAGAAAAGGTCTGAAGCTTTAGCATTTAACTACCAGGTTAAAAATTGGAGAGAGGTTAGAAACCTTGTTATTCTCCTTTAGTGCATAGCATTTATATTTTCTGAGGGAGAATATGCTCAAGGGACTTAGGTATAAACTTGAACCCAATTTATGGCACTCTTCATTTGGAGTTCAGCCTAGCACATGAATTTGCTTTTTGCAGATTAGCTATGGAATATCAATCCCTCAACTCTTATGTATTTTAGTATTGTGAAACCTGGATGTAGCCAAGAGGCATTTGGTTTGCTACCTAAGCAGAAAAGACTAAGGGGTTTTATAGAGCATACAACAAAGCATGGAGATTGTTGTGGCAACCTTCAAATATGCCTCCCCCATCTCCTGTGGTAGGAGTGTGGTTGACTGTCAGCCTTAGCTGTTGCCATCTAAAAATCCATCACCATGTTCCGCTGAGGTCACATTTTCCACAAGCAACTCCTAGCCAATGACTAGGCATTATAGGGATGGAGGGTAGGCCCATTCCTGCACGACAGAATACTTGTGACAGGTAACTATGGCTATGGGACTCCTCACTGTACTTCTAAAAGCTTTGGCAAGGCCAATGAAGTCTGAGACCTTTCCTTCCTTAACCTCTTTCAATACTTTACAGAGGTCAGACTGGCATTGTGAGCGGATAGCTTGCCCAGTATTTAGCTCACTCTGCATTTCTCTCATAGGCATAGCTTCCAGTAATTCTAATCCCATCTTGTGGTCTGCTTCTTAGAGGACCAAGAGTGGTCATAGCAAGCAGAATGTAAAGTGGGCATCTGGCTGGCTCACTAACTGCCTGGCGGAGGAGGACGATGCCACCTTAGTGGGTAGGGCATAGGTAGTCCTTCACACAAGATGGTGACTCAATTGCTAAAGATTTCACTAGTGGGGAACTAAGATATCCCAGTAGGGGGGAAACACTGTTGCAAGTGTGAGGATACAAACATTTGAGAAATGGGGGGGAGGGTACAGTCTATAAAGTCATGGATTTTGTTTTTCTAAATTACACTGATGCCTTGCAGAAGGATGGTAAGATTGAGAGCTATTAACAAGCAGTTAATGGCTATGCATGAGAGCCTGAGTGTCTGCTTACTTACAAAAATATTCTTATCTGCTGCAATAATATAGCTAAGTGACAGGCCAAAGACCGTTGTTAGAGGCATAGAGCACTCAGTGTTTGAATGCTCAGCCAGAGAAGGCCAGGGTTCTATTTTGGAAAACCTGGGATACTAAAACATGGCATGGGAACCTCTGGATGCCTACCTTTGGGTATAGTGGCCCTATAGCTACTCCAAATGCTTGGACTTTGAGGTGACCCACATTTCCTTAGTAAGGGGTGGCTTCTGTGAGGCAACAGGTGTTCCTCTCCAGAGCCATCCTCACCTCTCTTCCTGGCTACTGTGCTGATAACCAGGGTTAAAGGGAGGCAGGGCCCAAGTTCTCAGAATTAGCTAGCACATACTGACATGAGTACCTGTGGGAATGGTTTGGGGAGTATTTGATCAGGAGGAATAGGATGTAAATATGTAATATTAAGACTAGATGAAAAAAATTCAACCTGGAGGCACTTTCTTGGCATGTGGGATTTATTACCCTTGCG
Source organism: Prionailurus bengalensis (assembly GCF_016509475.1). Taxonomy (NCBI): domain Eukaryota; kingdom Metazoa; phylum Chordata; class Mammalia; order Carnivora; family Felidae; genus Prionailurus; species Prionailurus bengalensis. The sequence goes on from NC_057346.1 coordinate 60,601,278, forward strand.
AAGACCCTAGGAGATTGTGCAAACTCCCTGTTAGAGTGGCTCCTTTAAGCCTGAAAACAATGGCTAATGAGAAGCAAAGTGAAAATGCTTAGGTTGTCCTGAAAGGTAAAAGTAAAGATGTAGGTAATCATATTGTAACAGATTGTTATGTAATGACAGAAGACCCATCAGAAAATTATGTTCAGTTGAACACAAGACACAACATCCAAAACCATCATAACTGGTGATACAGGCACCAGTACCACTGAGAAGTTCAATGGTGGCTCTCACCAGGTCTGATGACAGCAAAGGTAGTTCTAGTTGTGGGCTCATGAAGATCAGTGGGGATAATGGAGAAATTGAGACCAAATGGAAGCATTTGACCACAAGTCAGAAGGCTGAAATTACTTTAAGAACTGGTAAAGTCAAAGGGGCTTGGCTCCAGGGGATTGTGGAGCTGTTTTAGTGTTTTTGGCCCCAAGGGCTGAAACAGGTGGGTAGCCAGTAAGGCTCTGGCTTACCATCTAGAAAAACAAAGTACAATGGATATGAGACTAGGGATGGTCATTGCAATAGTCAATCTCTTGCTCAGTTTCCAGACCTGTACTAATTTTCAAGATCTAGGACTCATTAACCCAAGAGGTACCTGGATCCCTAAGGGGAAGGACTCAAAAAACCTCAGTTCTATACCATGATTCCCTGAACTCTTCTCTAAAGAGAACTATGGTCATTTAGGCCATTTTACACTAGGAAGAGAATACCTAGACATTGAAGACTGATACTGATAAACTGAAACAACAATCATGGTCCCTCTACTGGAGTTGGGGCTCTGCTCTAGGTAGAATCCAGTCAGTAAGGGGTCTTAGAGAAAGTCCAGTTCTCAGTATGTCCTGATTTCACGAACTTACCCAGTGGTCACTTCTTCAGCCACTTAGTGACTGATTAGAACTATTAGAGTAGAGTTGGAATAACTACCATATGGCATACCTGGTCTGTGAGGGAAGAGGTAGCACAGTGGGGAAGGCCAGATAGAAGTCACCAAAATTTCTCTCCAAAGTTAAAAAAAAAAAATGCTACTCAGGTTCATGATAGAGAATTTAGCAACTGGGCAGATGTATTGTTTATTCCAATTTCAAGAGGACTGAAGTTTCCATTCACATGGGATAGGCAATAGTACTCAGCTTCCTTCAGGGGCATGTTAACTTTTTTTTTCCTTTTCTTTTTTAAAGATTTTTTTTTAACGTTTATTTTTGAGACAGAGAGAGACAGAGCATGAACAGGGGAGGAGCAGAGAGAGAGAGGGAGACAGAATCTGAAACAGGCTCCAGGCTCTGAGCTGTCAGCACAGAGCCCGACGCGGGGCTTGAACTCACGGACCGTGAGATCATGACCTGAGCCGAAGTCAGACGCTTAACCAACCGAGCCACCCAGGCGCCCATGTTAACTCTTTTTATACCATAATATAATCCTAAAAGGACTAGACACCTGCCACAGAATATCGCAATGATCTACCAGTGACAGGTTGATTGGGCAAAATACACAAGAAGTGGACTGTGAAAGCCTTAGACACATATGCTCCAGAGGAAGAGACAAATACTGAGAATAGTCAGTAGCCTAGCATTTCAGTGAAGGTTTCCAGGGGTCCAATGGTAAAGAAATGTTTCTAAAGTGAAGATCTTCATCTTGCAAATTCTATACAAGGAGAAAACAATGCATGGTAGGCTACATTTGATTCTGGAGATAATGTATTCCTCACTTAGGAATTCTGTACCAGAGGACATGGAAGGCTTCCAGCTTTGAGTGGGCCCAGAGCAGGAAAAGGCTCTATCGCAGGTTCAGGCTGTGGTGCCAAACATCACTAACACATAGGTCATAGGAACTAGTACACTCAAGTGTTAGAGGTATCAGTAATGGGGAAAGAAACAGCATGTCGCTTATGGAATTGTTATTATACATGCCCTAGTATTTAAGTTAGGCTGTGTCACTTATAGCAGAAAACTGTATAACTTGATAACTCCTGGCATTTTGTTAGACCCTGGTAGAGACAGAACATTTGGCCACGCGACAAGTGATCACGCATCCAGAACTGCCCATTCGGAGTTGGATGTATCAGACCTAAGTCAAAATTAGACAGGTCCAGCAGCAGTGAGAGATGGAAATGGTTCATACACGATCAAATCTAGGAAGATCAGAGGGCAGAAGCATGAGCAGGAATTCCCGAGTCAGGTCATCCAGAGCATTTGCAGTAGTTCTTCTCCTGCAGATCACATCAATGGCCACATGAAGCGGTCTGTTACACCAACAGAAAGAAGAAGCCAGAGACTGGTTTATGTTTTATGGGTTGGGAAGGCATGACCTAAAATGGATGGCAGATGCATTATAGTTACATACAGAGGTGGCCTTGAGACTTTGAAAGAGTGGAGAATCAAAGTTTCCTAGTTGGCAGAATTTCAAGTGGTACAACTGGTCATTCATGCTCTGTGAAAAGTAAAGTGGTCCAAGAGTCATCTCTAAGTCCTTGGGCAGGGGCCTACAAAGTAAGAGACAGGAGATTTAAGGTAAAGAGGTCTGAGAGAAGGATGGGAGTTGGGTTCAAGTTGAGGAGTTTTGTATCTGTGTAAAATGTACACCAGAAAAGGCTCTGAACTAAGCCACTGAGGCAATTCTGCTGGTTGACATTCAGTGGTCATCTCAGAACTGGTGTGATGGGTTATTAGAGTAGCATCAGTGACAGCAGAGGAGACTGTGTGAGCTCAACCAAGTAGATTCCTACTGAGCATGGAGTTCAATGCTGAAACCTAGACATAATACTATTATTCAAGGAGGCCCCTTGGTAAGTCAACTACTTTGAAGGTCTGTACTGCCAGTGATATGTACTTATCCTGGGTGTGGATTTTCCTTTCTTGTCTATGAAAGCCTCAGCCAGCACTACTTTGAAGGCTTCCTGAATGACTTATGGGAAAGAGATCCCACATTACACAGTAACAGAAGAGTAGACATTCTTCACCATAGGATATGCAGCATAGGGATCATGACTATGGGATTCACTGGAAGCATTAACATTACTTCACTAACCAGAAGCAGTTAGACTCAATTCTGGGGCAGTCTTCTAAAAACACAGCTGAAAAGGCAGCTCAGAGGCAGCACTCCACACAAGAAAGTGGCCATCCTTTAGGATGCTGTATTTGCATTAAATTAGATCTTTATCTGGTGCTTGGTCCCCAGTAAGATACAGGAGTCCAGGGACAAAGAGGTAGAGTCAGGAATATGTTACAGTCTCAATCATCCACTAGGGGACTTTTGCTTCCTATCCCAGGAAATACGGTCTCTGAATGGTTGGAAGTCCTGATCCTCAAAGGATACAACAAGGGTTCTGTTGAACTACAAATTATAGCTGCCCTCAGGCTACTTAGGACTCTAGTGCTTAGGGACCAACAGGTAAGAGTTACTATCCTGGCAGGAGTAACTGACCTAATTGAAGAGGCAGTTGCTTTTACACAATGGATATGGGGGAGTTTGTAAATGAGAAGCCAGGTGATCTAGTTAGGCATTTTCTAGTGGCCATGCCCCATTATAAGCATGAGTGTACATGTGAAACAATCCCCAAATAGGAGTATGATTACCAAGGGTTCAACCTCCTCAGGAATGAAGAATTGGGTTGCTTCATCAGGTAGGCCACCAAGATTTAAAGTGGTGATAGCTATAAGATTCCTCAAGATTCAAGATTCCTTGAGGGTGAGAGGAATTCCAAATAGACAGTGGAAGGAAAAGAGTAACAGTTGTGGTTCTGATAGGAGTTCCAGACTGGGGTTGTAGTTCTACCGGCCTTCCTCTTCTAGTTTACCCACAGCAAAAGAGGCCCATGGGAACTATGGGGTTGCTGCTCCCAAAATATGAAGGACACCTGTACCATTCAATAAATTGTGGTGACCATGAAAATATGCTCCTCAGATCTGATTGCAGGAAGCATATGTGACTAAACAGCTTCTATCACACTGCTCAAGTCCACGGCCCTGCCTGGGTTCCACTTCTTGTGGGGTGGCTTCCAAGCAGTGAATGAACATAGCACTAATAATGCAGACTTATTCTTGTGAGACAGTGGACTTTCCTTATGGGTGCCTTTGGCTTAAGTACTCCTTGTGGCCTTGTCAAAACTTTTAGAAATGCACTGAAGTCTAAGACCTTCCTTCCCTTCTTACCTCCCTCCTGCACAGAGATCAGACCTGCATTGTAAGCTTATAGTTCTTCCAGCCTCAGGATTCCTTTGTATCTTCTTTCATGGGCATTTCCCACTGAACGAATCTCTGACACATGTAATTCCTTCTTGACATCTGCTCTTCAGAGAAACTATTCTAACACAATTACGGGGAGTGCCGCTGAAAAATGTTCAGTTCATGTTCACAAGTCAGTCCTGTGAGAAGGGCTAATACCGCTTATGGACATGAAGACTTTTATGAAGATGAACTTTCCGAAGACTTCTCAGATGTTTAAAGAATGAAAGCCACGTAGCCATTACAATCCTCAGCACAGAGCTCAGCAAGTCTTCTTTCTTACCCTAGAACAGAATTCATGGGGGGAAATTGTAGTACCAATATAAATCTGAAAGACCTAACATCAGAAGTGTTCTATAGCAATTGAGTTCAAAGTGTAAAGGTAGAGCTGCTCCCTTGATGTTACCATAGGCACTCACGATGAGGCTTTATGGGAAGGGAGACTATAATAGCTGAAGACTGATCTAGACTAATAGACTGATGTTGTTACAACCCGGTTTCCTCCATTTTTCTCTTTAGCAGTTTAAAATATTTTTGAGAGAGAAAGAGTGAGCGCGAGCGAGCAGGGAAGGGGCAGAGAGAGAGAGAGAGAGGGAGACACAGAACCTGAAGTAGGCTCCAGGTTCTGAGCTTCCAGCACAGAGCCAGATGTGGGGCTTGAACTCACAAACTGTGAGATCATGACCTGGGCCGAAGTCGGACGCTTAACAGACAGCAAACCAGGTGCCCCAGCAGTTTGTTTTTTACGTTGAGTCTGGTTATGGGTAGAGAGTCTTTTTAGGTTTCCATTCTAAGCTACTTCTCTCTCCCAATTCTTGGACTCATGAAAATATAAGGGATACATTACCAACCACTTGGCCTTGTAAGAACAAGACTTCTGAACATCTCTGGGTTCTTAGAGTAAGCAGAAAAATATTTCTGGAGAAACTTCAGCCACTTGGCTGAATGTTGGTTGTGTGGACTGCTTCAGTTGTTAGTATATCTTATGTGGAGGTCCTATTCTCTGTTACCTCATGCTGTCCTCCCCTCAAGCTTTCTTCTAAGTCCACTCTTGGACTTGTTACCTGAAGGGACAGTCTCAGCCCCCAACAAAGGATTAATATTAAATCTTTTTTTTTTTTTTACCCATCCCTTCTGACAAGTGGTGGGACTTCTGTTTCATATACAATAAAAATGGCTTCTCATTCAGACTACACTTCTATCCATGGAGTGGTATTGAAGGATTTGTGTTAAGGTTTTAGGGTGGTTGTAAGTAGATGTATACACAAGTGAAAATATTTTCGAAGTTCTGTAATACAGTATCACACCCAAGTACCTCCAACATAAAGTCCTAGACAGGCCTATTAGAATCACAAGGATAATCGTGAAAACTATTAAAGATTGAGCCCTGAGAATCTTTAATAGTCTTTTTGGATGGGAGACCTATGGTTCTCTGAGATTAAGATGGTTGACAAGTATAACTGCTGCCTTCCTTCCCCAAGGTCAGTCTCAAAAGGTACCCTATATAGGAAACTATGATAGAAATTCACACCCTGGGGAAGGTTGGAATGGGAAGGGACTGGAAAGTCCTACTACGTGGGGGTAGTAGCATTGGCCCGAGACAAAAGACAGACATCCAAGCACTACTATGGGACAATGCAATAGATAATGGACTATAAGAGCTTGGGTCTTGTTCCTCCCCTGCATTGCCTTGGAATAATCGGTGCCTAGTTAACACTTGTGTGGACTCCTTTGTCCTTAAAAGTCAAGTCACAGCTGCAGAGGAGCTCTGTGTAGGTGGCTTCATGGAGAAATAGGTAGGGCACAATTAACTTTAAGTAACAGCATCCCCACCCTCAGACATTCTCAAAACTGACAAGTTACCCAGGAGATTTCTCCTTTTAAACCCTTTCCATAGAGAACATGAAGTTTTAATTTTGGGGAGGAGGGGAAAGATTTACTATCTATATTTGGTGCCTTGGGCTCTTTGCTTTAGGATTAGTATACCTGCTCATTGGTGCTGGGAATCTGCAGTGCCATTTGCATTGTCTAATAGTCAATACTTCTAGAGAAGTCAACTCACAGGCCAGAAAATGTTTGAGAAACAACTATTCCAGAAGGCAAACAACCCGCTAATTTAAAGTCCACCAGAAGCAGATTAGAACAGATCAACCACTTCTAGAAGTGGTCCCACATTTGGATTAGTACGCTAAGACAAAAACAGATTTTACCTGGCATAAAGTTGACTTTATAGACGTAGATGGGACAGGAAACAGCAGCTCACCATCCTCAGTCTCCCTGGGAAGTTCCCCCATCTGCAGCTTCTTGGACCCCTCATCCCAATAGCAGTGTGAAGGGTTAAGGATGATGCTAAAAATGTTCTATTCTGCCTTGGTATAGATCATGGCATTGGATTCCCATGGAAGTCTTGTTACTTCAGTTACACAGGCCCAAGACCTGTGTCCCAGACCCTCAAGTCCAGGTATAGTCTCACAGACCAGCAGACTCAGTAAACAAGACAATCAGTTCTTTGTAAGCAGTCTCTTAACTCATTAAGATGAGACAGGCCTTTCAGTAAGTTAAGTCTAGCTGGAAAAAAAAATCAGATGGAAGATAATTGGATGCCTACCTTATTCCATATACAAAAATAAACTCCAGGTTTATTAAGGACTTAGATGTGAAAGTAACTTTAATTCTTAGTAGTGATATATGATTAAGTTTTAGGTCTTAGGATAGATGAAGTTTTAAAAACAAAGATTACTTCAAGAAAATTAGGACGTTTGACTAAATTAGCAGGAAGTGCCTTAAATTGGGAGGTTACAGATGGGAAGACTCCTGATATATACAGAGGACTTATAAAAAGAACTACCAAGAAGAAATGCAAACCAAAAGAGGATGGACAAGATTATCAGTCTCAAAGTTGAAGGCCACATCTTTTAGGGCAACCCAATGACTAAGCAGGGGGCGGGGAAACACAGTGGTCAATGTGGTCCAATTTAGGACAAAACTGAAAGGTCACTGTAGAAACAGCTCCTGGAGGAGTTGGTCAAAGCTACAGTTCGATTTTCATCCTAGCTTTTTGCCCCTGCCAACTTTTCACTTCCCTCCATGCAACACTCCTTAAATATTCCACACAACACTAACATTTGGTATTTGGAGAGGTTCAAGGAAATACATACTAAAAAGGTAACATGTTAGAATTGCAACATTTGGTAACATCGGGTAATGAAACCTTATCCCTGTTGGTGAATCACAGATAGCCCCTGGTAGCAGTCTGATCATTAAGACTTACTGATGTATTGGGAGGATATACTTGCTAAAAGTAATAGATTGACATAGGCACTTGTGAAAGGTGTTCTATTAATTCATGTGTTCCATATCAAGCTAGGATGAAGACAACAGCAGAGCTACTCTATCTGTAGAAGAATCAAGATCAGGAGGTTAATGGCAGTTTACTTAATCAGTATTCATAATCCTTTGCCCTGTGTTTAAACTTGAAACACAGTTGATTGTCTTCTCTCCTGGGAGGGAAAAATTCAGAACTTTTAGGAAGAGTGCATGGTAATGACTCTACCAGTTTTTTCTCCCAAAGGGACCTACAGCCATTTATTCAGATACTTGCCACTGTAAAAAGGAGAACTATTTGAGAATGTTTGACACAAGTGCTAAGTAACCCTCATACCCAGAAACCCAAAGATTATGGCCCCCCAGTCAGGACAGGGAAGCATAGGAGAACTAGGTAACAAGTGGATTCCTGGCCAATAGCCAGCTTACAGAGGGTCCTCTGATTCTGGGATGCATCTTATGATCATTCACCTTACCTGAATGTATAGTCAGAATGGATAATATGTATCTATTCATGAGTTTGGCCTAGGAATCAAGAGGTATAGTAGAGAAGGTTGAAGCAAGGCCTTTCGAGCTTTCCTCTTTTTCTGAATAGGACAGTAAATGAAGATACTGTGTACTTGAAGGGATGGAAGAACTTAGTGATGCTTTAAAATGACCTAAAGCATGGGGTCACCTGGGTGGCTCAGTCAGTTGAGCAGGTCATATTCTTACAGTTTGTGAGTTTGAGTCCCACATGGATTTGCTGCTGTAAGTGAGGAACTTGCTTCAGATCTTCTGTCCCACCTCTGAGCCTCCCCTGCTTGTGCTCTCAAAAATAAACAGGACATTAAAAAAAAAAGCGACCTGAAGTCTGTGGAGGTGGAAGTCCCCATCACATCCCCATTTAATGCACAGTATGGCACCTGAAACAGCTAGCTCCTGGAGAATACTCCAAATGCATGTACTAGCCCCAACTAAGTGGTGTTGCCAGATGTGTTCTCTGCTAGAGCACATTAACAGTCATGTACATGGCACACCACCATCGATTTGGTGGATGCTTTTCTACAGGACAGGAACTCAGATACAGTTTGCATTCACCTGAAATGAACGCTGGACACATTTGTAGTTTTGCCATAATATAGCTGAGATACCTGGAGCTGTGCTCTAATATTCTTTGATGATGAAAGTATTCTATAATCGGTATTCAGTTTAGTAGCCACTAACCACACATGGCTATTAAGCATTTGAAATGTAACCTGTTGGAGGCCTTAGGGTTACACACACACACACACACACACACACACACACACACTTCAGAGCATGGGGAATAAACACTAAGAAAATATCTAAGTAATTCATAGATCTACTTGGTCTTTCAGGCCAAAGCTGGATGGTTGCTGCACTATCATCCCACGCAAGAGTAACCTTGAAAAGTGGAGAGGGGTACATCCTCCCAACAGGTATAGCTTCCGTCAGTACTCCTCGTTCTCCATTTTATATAAAAAGGGTTTTCATTTTGAGGTTTAAATACATAGGTGTATATACTAATGAGAAGTGGCAAATGGATTTACTGCTGGTCAGGCCTAGAAGGAGAGAAACTGAGGACAAGTTGGTATAGAGTAGAGATCTGTGGATGGGCATATGGGAGTAAGCTGAAGTATCTTTATAGAGAGTGCTAACATCCATCAGAAACCATCTACCAGAAGAACGTGCTAGTACAATAGATACAATGGGAAGATCCTGCAAAATTAGTTTTGAGACTGGCACCTCATTCTACACCACTGTAGGCAAGAACTATGATGCCAGAAGTGTTAAGATGGTTGCCAACTACCACATTAGACCTAAGGCCATGTTAAAAGTCCAAGACATTGCTATGGTGTCTCCAAAGTTTGAGTCACAGAAGTCTATAGAAGATCCAGAAACCACAGGGGTGATAGCTTCTGTATCAATATGAAAAATCACAGCCTAATATACAGTTGCTATGTTAACCAGAAAAAGCATTTCACAAAGTTTAACACTAAAGAAAAAAATCCTCAAAGTGGTTTTAGAGGGAACATACCTCTAACATAAGAAAGGCTGTATAGGAAAAATGCACAGCTGACATTTTATTCAATGGTGTAAAAGAGCTTTTCCTCTAAGATCTGGAAGACCAGAAGTCCACTCTTACATTCATTTAACATAGTACTTTCTCCAGTAAGGACAAGTTTGGTGGGTAGGCAAGTAGAAGAATACTCCATTTTCTGAGACATAAGTTTAGCTACTTACATTTTCTTAAATATGATAGACAGCTTAAGTTTATGCCTTTTAGTCGGTATATATTATCCGAATACTGAGTTTGTTCTTTGGTTTCCAGCCCTTGATCCTCCTTCGGCCTTGTAGATTGACTTAAAGGAACCAAGTTCAAGCACCCAAAATGGGGAGAAGTATTCCTGCCTCTGTCAAGGAGATTTAGCCATCAGAGGCTTCCACATTAGGGACACACTGCCCCTGAAGTAGTTCAGCCCAAGACTGACAGGATGTAGCTAGTATCTCCTGTACTCTGGTACTCCAAGGTAGAAGAAGATTAGGATTTCTACTGCATCTTTGTCACAGGTAAAGGCATAGGAAGTGATGGAATTGGGGTTGAATGATAAACATCGCCTGGAGACAGATGACCACATTACCGCTAGAGACAAGCAGGCATCTTCTGGAAGATTCTGGGATTTATGAACTTAGGAGATTGAGACAAACCATAAGGATGTAAATGTAATTTTATAATCCTAAATTAGGATACAGGACAGCACTTGTTAGACTAGGAAATTTCTGGGGACAAACCTAGGATAATCATGAAATATAGTCCGTATGTATTAAGTGTTTTGATAAGTTCATGGGGGATTGAAGCTAAAAATATAAGGAGAGAAATTGCCCTTAACTTCCAGGGCAAGGGAGTCTGGAGGAAAAGGAAAAGGATTTCATAGGGTCAGAAGCCCTGCTTCTTCAAACCTTAGACTGAATAGGCAGCTATACCCTCCCAGGACTTTGAGTCCCAGATGAAAGTAAGAGCCTATAAACCAATACAGGTGTTGCAGGGATTGGCAGATGGAATACTTTTTGCTAACAGCTTAGTTTTTATCTCCAGACCAGGACTGCATTTTCAGTTTACCCATTAAAAAAAAAAAAAAAGTTTCATGTGATCTAGAAGTAAATAGGAAGGTATGGGACTCAGTTTCTAGAGCTATGCACAGGTAGGAAGCATGATGTAAGTTGCTCCAAGTTTATGGATTTGAGAGGCTTTTAGGAACAAAGGGATCAAACCTCACTAGCCTGAATATGAAAAGTAACAATGATTGGGGTTTAGGAAGTAGTTGTAAGTCAGGTCAGAAAAAGCAGTATGCTATTACCCAGCTGCTCTCCTCCAGAGAGGACTATAACAGAGTTACAGTTGGTAATAGTTTCAATAAAGGCAGAGCTTTGGACAGGAGAGCAGGAGAAAACCCCTGTTCCCTGTATTCTTCCTTCCATGAGGGTTTTGGTATTGTTTCCCCAGAAGTGAACATTTTAGTCCTTCTTGGACTTATTCCTTCCCAGGAGGAAAAGGTTTGATTGTATATTAAAGCTGACACTCTACTTTGATCTGGTGGCTTGTGCCTGTTCAGTTGTTAGTGACATCCTCAGGAATGGGAAGTTGTTTTTGGTTTTGAGAGGGCTGATACTGGGGCACCTGGGTGGCGCAGTCGGTTAAGCATCCGACTTCAGCCAGGTCACGATCTCGCGGTCCGGGAGTTTGAGCCCCGCGTCCGGCTCTGGGCTGATGGCTCAGAGCCTGGAGCCTGTTTCCGATTCTGTGTCTCCCTCTCTCTCTGCCCCTCCCCCGTTCATGCTCTGTCTCTCTCTGTCCCAAAAATAAATAAACGTTGAGAGGGCTGATACTATTCCCACTTTAGAGAAACAAGTTACTGTTTTTGCAGCATTAATGAAGTCTGCTCAACTACTGGACTTCAGGTGTTCCTTTTAGGTTATGGAGCACAGTGAGCTTGGAGTCGCAACGAGAAGCTGCTTTTCTCATTGCCAAGTACCAGGAATCACAGGATCCCAAGATTCTTAATCAAGGGCCATCACAGCCTAACACAGAATACCTCATTTGAGTTACACTGGATCCAGATCAACTTGCCAAAGGAAGGTAACTGCAAAGGAGGACAGTCTAACCCTGCTTGGTTGATGGTCTTATTAGTAAGTGTTAAGAGGCATTTGTGAGCTGATGTATTTAGTGATGGATCTTTGCCCTGGAATTTGAGTCTGATGACTGAGGTCAACCCTCAAACTTTTTTTTAAATAGCGGCACTCCAGCAGGGGAGAAGGGCAGAGGGAGAGAATCTTAAGCAGGCTTCACGCTCAGAATGGAGCCCGATGCTGGGCTTGATCCCATGACCCTGGGACCATGACCGAAGCTGAAATCAGGAGTCCGATGCTCAACCAACCGAGTCACCCAGGAAGACAACTTCTCTTGAATTCCAAGGAAAAATACTTGGGATATCTTGTTGCTAGAGGAGAACCCAGATGTGAAGGCTGAGAGCCAATTTGGGTGCATAATTCCTTAACCATTTTTTTCCTGGTCCAATTCACTTTAAATTTTAGTTAATGAGTTCAGTGCAGTTCTATAAGCTGGTCTGATTTTCCTGCTAAGTGGACTGTAGGACTGAGTTGCTTCATGAGTAGAGAAAAACCTTGGGAACATAGGATTTTAAGCCTCCACTACTGTACCAAACTCCAGACTGCATAGCACAGCCCTTTCTCCAAGGGACAGAGTAGTTGAATCTCAGACCTTCCTGGACTGGAGTCCCAGCTAGAACTGTGTGCTGTCCAGGCTACCACAAACATGGCATAATCCTTGACCTGCTTCCACTCTATCTGGGAGATCTCTTATTTCTGGTCTTGTGGGGCCTGGCAGGGTTTGGGGGGTGGGTGGGAAGCCTCCTGCACTGGTTTTCACTTAGTGAGTGAATAGCCAGTTCACTATTGATCATACAAAGGTGAACATGTTCTCACAGTGTAACAGTTGACAGGAGAAAGGACCTCAAAGACATGGTTTAAGCAAGATTCCTCCAAGTGATAGCTGATAGAAGTCTTCCAGACTTAAGAAACTGGAAGTGTGAAGATGTGGAGGAAGGACAGAGCTTGGGCTTTCCCCAGGAAATAGGAGAAAGTTGGTGTGGATTAGAAGTACTGGGGTTCCCAAATGGTAGTTACATTCCTTTCTCCTATAGGTACTTAGACAATTAAGACCTGTGAGCCAAGTAAACCTTTTAGTGCCTGGTACAGTTATAGACTTCTGAAACTCTTTACATTTACTCCCTTAGTTTTCATAACCACCTTGTAGTAGTATTAAGCCTGATTTTACAGGCAAGGAAGCACTGAGGACAAAAGTTAAGCAGTTTCAGAGGATGCCCAAGTCCTAAATAGTAGAGCCATAAATCAAGCCCAGGTAGTCTGACCTCAGAATGTAGGCTTTTAAACAAGTATACTATGTCATCTTACCATGGAAATTAAAGTTTTGGTTTGACTGATTAAACTGGAGTATGGGACCAAGATCTAGACAGATTCACTACCTGTCCACTTCTCAATCCAAGGTGAGATTTTGATGGGCTGAGGAAACGCTAGCCTGCTTCATAAAGACACACAACCAGTCTTTCACCTATAGTCTACAGATGACCCCAGGATTAGAGACAATTAGAATATGGACAAGTATTTGACTTTAACTCCATAAGCCAATAAATCGATCAATAAGCAACCTTTGGGGTGCCTCAGTGGCTCAGTTGGTTAAGGGTCCAACTCTCGGTTTCAGCTCAGGTCATGATCTCACGGTTTGTGGGTTCAAGTCCTGCATTGGGCTCTGTAGGGGCAGTATGGAGCCTGCTTAGAATTCTTAAAGTGACTCAAAGATTTAAAAAAAAAAATTAGCATCCCTTTTGTAGGGGCCAGTGAGAGGTTGAGAGAATTCAGGATTTTTTTCCAATGCTGCTCACTTGAGTGGGGGTGTGTGCATATGTCAGTCTTCATGGAAATGGAGATTAAGTGATAATCCTTACATTGATCTAACAGTAGAGGCAAGCAGGAATAGGATTCCCATAATATTCCAGAGTTTTTGGCTTCAGAACACTAGATATAGTTAAGCAAAGTTCCAATTTCAGGAACCAAATGCAAAGTCCTAAAGGAATCTGGATAAGTCTGAAGATGAGCTTTGTGGGCAAGTCTAAGGAAACTTTTGAACATTAGGCAGCCATTAGTGAGGAAGGGGACTGCTTATAAAAGGACTGTCAGAGGGATGTATATGTCTTATATGGGCAATCGAGTGATTAATGTGTATTAATTTTCAAGAGAGATTACAAATATGACCAAGCAACAGGTAACAGTAGCCAGCAGGAAAAAAACCAAAGAACAAACATGTACTGCGTTTGTATTAACCATATACTCCCAACACCCACACTTCCACCTCCACACTATGGCTGTTGGTGCCACAACTCTATAAACAGCTTAGAGTAAAGGCAAGCAATCAGAAGTCCACTTATAGAAACAGAAAGGAGAAAAGGTAATAGCTTACATCATGAATTTTTCTATTCTTGTTGAATATAGCCTGGAATCAAGCAATTTGAAGGTGGATAATAATGGGCTCAAGGATCTGTGCACTGCAGTCCTTAGTAAGGACCACAGGAAATTCAGGTATCCCACTGCAGAAAGGCCTTTAGTATAGGTCTATGTGAAGGAAGTCTGGGCTTTGTTGTTCCCAAAAGGGACTGCTTCCTATCTGCTCAAGTGAAATCTTGGTACCAATCCAGGACATGCAAACTCTGGAGAAGACTTTGATGAGAGCTTGGGATTGTCAGTTACAACAGCACTGAGATCTGAAGATGTAGTCACCATGGCATGTTATTTTCTGAAGAGTGACTGTTCTCCCTGCTCTGACCTGGATTGCTTTAACAAAGCCAAACAGCATGAGTAGAAGACTGGTTTAAACATCCCAAGTTGAACCCAGCTGAGGAGTCATCAGATAGGAACTATAAACAAAAAGCTCCCAGGTGATCTGAGTAGTCTTCAGCTGAAGACATTCAGGCACACAAATTAGTGAATCACCACTGAATCGTCAGCCTTCAGTTCCTATAGGACAAAAGTCCTAGAATAAGACCAAAGCAAAACTGTTAGCAAAACAGGAAACAAGATCTCCACTGGGCTTTAAGGTTTTGTTCATGAGTGCCAGCTGCTAAGGTACATGTTAGGTTGAGCAGCAACTCCTCCCATAGCACTTCTGTGTTTGCTCAGAGGAATCCTTAAGCTACTAATAGCGATGGTACCCTACAAGGGGCACTTTCTCCTCGACCCAGGTCTCTGTTCTCCTGGCTCTCATCTTCCCTGCTACAAACTCCTTCAGCCTTTGACCCAGGCTTTTACCACCTTCCTTCCCCACAAGATGTGAGCTGCCACTTTCCACCACACTAATTGGCATGCGTAGGGAGTGGTTGGTTTGCTGTAGGACATCTTTATCTAAAGATTCTGACAGAATTAGAAACAGATCCTAAAATATCCCTTTTATGAGCCACAAATGTGAAGAGTTTTAATCTTACATTGGATCAAGAGATGCTCTCTAAGGGAAGGCAGCCACAGGTGAGGCTATCAGACTCCTCTGGGATGACAGTCTTGTAAGTGATGAACAGTACCTGTGAGTTTCTGAATTAAGGACACAACTCATCCCTTCAGACAGGATTAACTTCTCCTACACTTGAGGGAAGAAACTTTAAATCCCCTTTGAGGGATAGACAAAGGAATACTATTGGAAAGGGCACTTAGGTTTCACTTCTCAGTAGGTTCTCGATGCATTTTATGGCTTCTTCTGCCAGTATCAGGATTCATTCCTGGAGTACAGAAGTAGCCTGAGCATGAGGGACTGAGGAAAGTTTCTAGGATCAGCATCACAATCCCATCCCCTATAGAGCCCATATACATTCCAGAATCTTGTTGCTTAAAAATATTAGGTTAAGTAGAGACTCTTCAGGCAGAGAAATGTCCAAGCAGAAAATCCTATGAGAAAATGGGGTTTGAAGTAGAGATTCTTACAGTATCTGTAGGTTCAACATGAGGAAGTTTAAAAGGGAACTCTCTTGGGTCTAGGATCCCACAAACACTTGAATGTTGGTGTTAACAGTACTGTTAAGAACAACTTGAGTCTAAAATCCAAGGGCAGGAAGAGTTTGAAGAGAGACCACTTGAGAAAGAATCTCAAGGACTGGAACAACTATGGGCCAAGGAAGAACACAAAAGGACCATGTGCCTTTATGAGGACGAAGTAGAGACTAAGTCATGAGTTTGAAAGACAGAGTTGAACAATAGGAACAGGAGAACTATTCCTCAGTAAAAGCCATTCCCTCAGCCTATCTTTCTAATTCCAGCAACACAAATTGAATCAGAACCTAAATGAACACCAAAATGTTTCTAAGGTTCAAGCTACCTGTTTGAGAGGAGTCGAAAGAATAATATTCAACAGCCCTTGGTCCTGAAGAAGGGCTTTGTAAAACATGGACTTCAGGCAAAGCAAGTGTCCTGTAAAATTCTTTAGACATTAGGAGTCATTTCTTGAAGTATTTGGATGGCTCAGAGGCACAAAGTAGCTACGAATTAAGCCTAGTGAAGGCATTAGAAGGACAATAGGTTATACAGAGCTTCCTTCTGATGTGTTCTTTTTGACTTAGAATAGGAAAGATAATAGCCAGTAACCCTATCAAGGATGGGGAGGTTAGCTTTAAAAAGAGATTACAGCAAAGTTAGAACCAAGGCTTGAGCTAATCAGAGAAGGTCCTTTCTTCAGCCTTGCATTGTAAAAGATACTAAGTCTATGAGTTAGAGATACCCTCAAAAGAAGCAGGATTAATTTGAGAGAGACCTCCCAACCATTAGCTAGTATCATCCCAGCTAGATGGGTTCTTTGGGAGCTCTTACCAGTCCCAGATTTTCCAGCAAGCCCACAACACGGAAGTAAAGGAAGCCTAGATAGGAAGAATGAGCTCCACCTGGACTAAGAGGTAGTTTCCAGTTTTGATCAGCCCAAAGCGTCTCTCTCAAACCAGTACTAAGTTTTGTTCTTCTGTTAGAGAAAGGAAAGAAAGTTGAATTTACTGCCTAGGTCTCAACTTCCCGGGATATTTTGTGATTAGTGAGATAAAGGGAACTAAGTCTAAGTGTCTTATAGTCTCTTGTCTGTCTTTCCCACAGCCAAACAACAAGAAATTCCCCATCTCTTAAAGGAGACAAACAGAAAAGCAGAGAGAAACGGACACTGACAGAAAAGAGAAACTAACTTCGCTAGATCCCGGATGCTCTCCTGCTACTCAGGTTCAACGAACCTGGCTTTAGTCAGCAGCATAAATACCCTAGTGGACTGTGGAAGTCTCACTTAAATAGAAGGTGAGAGAACATGATTGGTCAGTGTTGGAGGCTGGACGTGATTGGTCAAACCAGAGCCAATAAGCTTCCTGAATCTTTTCAACCATAAGTAAAGTAGCAGCCCAGGATTGGTGCTGATTTTTACTTTTGATTGGGAGACCCCTGAGTGTGTACACCTGTATGATAATTAACTCTCCAACATTTATTGTCAGGATTCACAAGGAAAAAACAGTTGCAACTGACAGAAATGGGTTAGAATCTTAAAACAGCAAATAAACTCAGTAAATAGTAATAGTACACCATTCCACATGAAAAACATTAAATTTTCTTTCCGTATTACTATAGAGGAAGACCCACGTCATGTTCCTTTATGTGTGACTAGAAACCACCCACTGCCAACTGTTCTTCTTTTTGGGTCTCAGTGGCCCTAACGCTCTTTCTCCAGAAACATGTTTGGGCAAGACAAGAATGTGTAACTAGTGACCAGTCACTTCATGGTCTCAAACAGATGTCTCCGCTTGATATCAAAACCCACTCTTCACATCTTAGATTTTTTCTCAAAGCATCCTCATCCTTAACTCCAACCTGTGGAAAACTGGTGAAATCTCTAGCAAGCAGCAGAAGCACCATTATCATCCTTACCCTGACAAAACCACCTTAGTAGAGGAGTGGCCATGCTGCCTGGAGACTACTCATAAGTTTATGGTCTCCTCTCCAGCAGCTGTACCAGCAGCATCACCTGAGACCTGTTAGAAATGCGAATTCTCAATCTTCTGAATTAGAAACTCTTGGGACAGCACTCAACCATAAGTGGTTTCACAAACCCTTCATGTGGTTCCAACGCATGCTGCAGCTGGACAACTACTGCTCTGTACCAATTCAGTCAGAATCCTGGGGGCCATGCTGTTTTCCTGAACATCAAGTGTATCTTTTGTAAGTCTGTCTGGGTGATTTCCATGTGCAGTCAAGGTTGTTGACCACTGCCTTCATTATGCATGGATTCAGTTACCATCTCTATGCAAGCTGGAAGTGATTACCAAATCTTTAATTCTGGTCCAGGCCTCCCTCATCTCCCTTAGGCCAATATATCCAACTGAATTCTAGAGAACTGATTATGGGTAGGGCTAGGTGTTCAGTGCTTTACAATTTACCATTTCATTTAATCCCTGAGAGGTAGCTATTTTCATACTCCTTTTATAGTTGAACTAAAACTTTTAGATATTAAATCACCCACTCAAAATTAAACATTTCATAAGTGGCTAATCCCAGATTCAGGAACACACCTTGCTTGCTGAGCACTATATCATTGTTCATGCTACTTATCAGAAGTTCATCACTACACAGAATCAGCTAACTGGAAATGTGACATGATTGAGTGACAGAATAGAGCCAGAATAATTTAGAGCTGACTGGAAATTATAGGGGAGCTATATGGGATTCACACAGAGTCTAGAATATCCTGGAATGAGGGTGTCACATAGCAGAAGCACAATTCTAGGTTTTGGACATTTATTCTAGGTTGAGACATATTTGTGTCAAGAAAAGCCCTTCTCCTCTAAGCACCACCTCCACTTTCAGTATCACAATAAAGGTTTCAAACTATATTAATCCTAAGGTTTACCAACTAGCACTGTTTCATTTTTTAAAAAGATTATCTAACTTCCTAGCCAGAAAAGGAGCAGGCAAGCAACTCAGCAGCATTGCAGAATTGTTGGGTCAATAAAGTATTAAATCAACAAATGATAAGTGGGTACTCAAGTATCGCCTATGCATCAAAAGCTCTAGTAGGTATAGAGAAAAGGTACTGCTTTAGAATAACCTTGATGGAAACCCAAATGAGGAGCATATTGCACAATGTAAGTATAGGAAGCTTCAGAATTCATTTTTTGGGGGTAACATCATTCTGCAGCCAAGTTAGGGTACTAATAACGTAGAAAGGAAACAAACAATTATACACCATTCACTTATGGCTAAAGGCACAAAAATATTTTAAAAATTAGTAAAATGTGCATTATAATTATAATGATAATGATAATGTACAAATAACCAAGAGATTCTAACCCCGAAGTACAAAAAAAAATTAGGTTAACATTAGGTTAATGTTAATAATGCAATTCATTTTTAACTTAATAATGCAATTCATTTTTCAAAGCATTCCTGGCAGGTTGAAGATTAGAAAAAAAAGATCTCACATGTGAGAGAGGTTATTTTTTCTTAATTTTAAAAATGTTTTTATTTATTTTTGAGACAGAGAGAGACAGAGCATGAGCAGGGGAGGGGCAGAGAGAGAGAGAGATACAGAATCTGAAGCAGACTCCACGCTCTGAGCTATCAGCACAGAGCCCTACGCAGGGCTCGAACTCACGGACAGTGAGATCATGACCTGAGCTGAAGTCGGACACTTAACTGATTGAGCCACCCAGGCACCCCATATAAAGTTATTTTAAATCCATGACCTATTCTATCTAGGATGCAGAAACTTATCAGAGGTTAGACGTCCACCCAGAGAAGAGGTAGATGCATCATATTTCAGAGGGGTTCCTACTGGGGGGAGGGTCACAACTGCTACAGACACTCCTAGAAACACTTAGAATCTCCCTTTTCTGGAAGCTCAAACCTTGTTGTGCCTGCCTTTTACATTGGGGAATTATATCACCACTCAAGAAAAGTTTAAAAAGTAACAAACACTGGGGTGCCTAAGTGGCTCAGTTGGTTGGGTGTCTGTCTCTTGATTTTGGCTCAGGTCATGATCTCACAGTTCCTGGTATTGGACCCTGCATCAGACTCTGTGTTGGCCCTGGGACTTGCTTGGGATTCTCTCCCTCTTTCTCTCTGCCCTTCCCCTCCCTGCCCACATGCACACATTCTCTCTCTCTCAAAATAAATAAATAAACGTAAAAAAAAGTAGTAACTGGGGCGCCTGGGTGGCGCAGTCGGTTAAGCGTCCGACTTCAGCCAGGTCACGATCTTGCGGTCCGTGAGTTCGAGCCCCGCGTCGGGCTCTGGGCTGATGGCTCAGAGCCTGGAGCCTGTTTCCGATTCTGTGTCTCCCTCTCTCTCTGCCCCTCTCCCGTTCATGCTCTGTCTCTCTCTGTCCCAAAAATAAAATAAAAAACGTTGAAAAAAAAAATTAAAAAAAAAAAAAGTAGTAACTAACACTAATTTTATGTGGGTCCTTTAAAGGAATGTTTCAGAGAGAGTTGCGGCAAGATGGCGGCTTAGGAGGACGCTGGGCTCACCGCACGTCCTGCTGATCACTTAGATTCCATCTACACCTGCCTAAATAACCCAGAAAACCGCCAGAGGATTAGCAGAACAGAGTCGCCGGAGCCAAACGCAGACGAGAGGCCCACGGAAGAGGGTAGGAAGGGCGGCGAGGCGGTGCGCGCTCCACGGACTGGCGGGAGGGAGCCGGGGCGGAGGGGCGGCTCGCCGGCCAAGCAGAGCCCCCGAGTCGGGCTTGCAAAAGCGGAGGGGCCGGGCGGACTGTGTTCCGACAGCAAGCGCGACTTAGCGTCTGGGAGGTCATAAATTAACAGCTCTGCTCGGAAAGCGGGAAGGCTGGAGGACAAAGGGAGGGAGAGCTGCTGAGCCCCCTGACAACAGAGCTCAGTTTGGTGGGGAACAAAGGCGCTCGCCAGCGCCATTTCCCCCGCCCATCCCCCAGCCGAAATCCCAAAGGGAACCGGTTCCTGCCAGGGAACTTGCTCGCTCCGCGCAAACACCCAACTCTGCCCTTCGGCGGAGCCAAACCTCCGGCAGCGGATCTGACTCCCTCCCGCTGCCACAGGGCCCCTCCTGAAGTGGATCACCTAAGGAGAAGTGATCTAAGCCTGCCCCTCCAGCCCCCGAGCACCTTGCCTACCCACCCCAGCTAATACGCCAGATCCCCAGCATCACAAGCCTGGCAGGGTGCAAGTAGCCCAGACGAGCCACACCACCCCACAGTGAATCCCGCCCCTAGGAGAGGGGAAGAGAAGGCACACACCAGTCTGACTGTGGCCCCAGCGGTGGGCTGGGGGCAGACATCAGGTCTGACTGCGGCCCCGCCCACCAACTCCAGGTATACACCACAGCACAGGGGAAGTGCCCTGCAGGTCCTCACCACGCCAGGGACTATCCAAAATGACCAAGCGGAAGAACTCCCCTCAGAAGAATCTCCAGGAAATAACAACAGCTAATGAGCTGATCAAAAAGGATTTAAATAATATAACAGAAAGTGAATTTAGAATAATAGTCATAAAACTAATCGCTGGGCTTGAAAACAGTATACAGGACAGCAGAGAATCTCTTGCTACAGAGATCAAGGGACTAAGGAACAGTCACGAGGAGCTGAAAAACACTTTAAACGAAATGCATAACAAAATGGAAACCACCACAGCTCGGCTTGAAGAGGCAGAGGAGAGAATAGGTGAACTAGAAGATAAAGTTATGGAAAAAGAGGAAGCTGAGAAAAAGAGAGATAAAAAAATCCAGGAGTATGAGGGGAAAATTAGAGAACTAAGTGATACACTAAAAAGAAATAATATACGCATAATTGGTATCCCAGAGGAGGAAGAGAGAGGGAAAGGTGCTGAAGGGGTACTTGAAGAAGTAATAGCTGAGAACTTCCCTGAACTGGGGAAGGAAAAAGGCATTGAAATCCAAGAGGCACAGAGAACTCCCTTCAGACGTAACTTGAATCGATCTTCTGCACGACATATCATAGTGAAACTGGCAAAATACAAGGATAAAGAGAAAATTCTGAAAGCAGCAAGGGGTAAACGTGCCCTCACATATAAAGGGAGACCTATAAGACTCGTGACTGATCTCTCTTTTGAAACTTGGCAGGCCAGAAAGAATTGGCACGAGATTTTCAGGGTGCTAGACAGAAAAAATATGCAGCCAAGAATCCTTTATCCAGCAAGTCTGTCATTTAGAATAGAAGGAGAGATAAAGGTCTTCCCAAACAAACAAAAACTGAAGGAATTTGTCACCACTAAACCAGCCCTACAAGAGATCCTAAGGGGGACCCTGTGAGACAAAGTCCCAGAGACATCACTATAAGCATAAAACATACACACATCACAATGACTCTAAACCCGTATCTTTCTATAGTAACACTGAATGTAAATGGATTAAATGCGCCAACCAAAAGACAAAGGGTATCAGAATGGATAAAAAAACAAGACCCATCTATTTGCTGTCTACAAGAGACTCATTTTAGACCTGAGGACACCTTTAGATTGAGAGTGAGGGGATGGAGAACTATTTATCATGCGACTGGAAGCCAAAAGAAAGCTGGAGTAGCCATACTTATATCAGACAAACTAGACTTTAAATTAAAGGCTGTAACAAGAGATGAAGAAGGACATTATATAATAGTTACAGGGTCTATCCATCAGGAAGAGCTAACAATTATAAATGTCTATGCACCGAATACCGGAGCCCCCAAATATATAAAACAATTACTCATAAACATAAAGCAACCTTATTGATAAGAATGTGGTAATTGCAGGGGACTTTAATACACCACTTACAGAAATGGATAGATCATCTAGACACACAGTCAATAAAGAAACAAGGGCCCTGAATGAGACATTGGATCAGATGGACTTGACAGATATATTTAGAACTCTGCATCCCAAAGCAACAGAATATAATTTCTTCTCGAGTGCACATGGAACATTCTCCAAGATAGATCATATACTGGGTCACAAAACAGCCCTTCATCAGTTTACAAGAATTGAAATTATACCATGCTTACTTTCAGACCACAATGCTATGAAGCTTGAAATCAACCACAGAAAAAAGTCTGGAAAACCTCCAAAAGCATGGAGGTTAAAGAACACCCTACTAACGAATGAGTGGGTCAACCAGGCAATTAGAGAAGAAATTAAAAAATATATGGAAACAAACGAAAATGAAAATACAACAATCCAAACGCTTTGGGACGCAGCAAAGGCAGTCCTGAGAGGAAAATACATTGCAATCCAGGCCTATCTCAAGAAACAAGAAAAATCCCAAATACAAAATCTAACAGCACACCTAAAGGAACTAGAAGCAGAACAGCAAAGGCAGCCTAAGCCCAGAAGAAGAAGAGAAATAATAAAGATCAGAGCAGAAATAAACAATATAGAAACTAAAAAAAGTGTAGAGCAGATCAACGAAACCAAGAGTTGGTTTTTTGAAAAAATAAACAAAATTGACAAACCTCTAGCCAGGCTTCTCAAACAAAAAGGGAGATGACCCAAATAGATAAAATCATGAATGAAAATGGAATTATTACAACCAATCCCTCAGAGATACAAACAATTATCAGGGAATACTATGAAAACTTATATGCCAACAAATTGGACAACCTGGAAGAGATGGAAAAATTCCTGAACACCCACACTCTTCCAAAACTCAATCAGGAGGAAATAGAAAGCTTGAACAGACCCATAACCAGCGAAGAAATTGAATCGGTTATCAAAAATCTCCCAACAAATAAGAGTCCAGGACCAGATGGCTTCCCAGGGGAGTTCTACCAGACGTTTAAAGCAGAGATAATACCTATCCTTCTCAAGCTATTCCAAGAAATAGAAAGGGAAGGAAAACTTCCAGACTCATTCTATGAAGCCAGTATTACTTTGATTCCTAAACCAGACAGAGACCCAGTAAAAAAAGAGAACTACAGGCCAATATCCCTGATGAATATGGATGCAAAAATTCTCAATAAGATACTAGCAAATCGAATTCAACGGCATATAAAAAGAATTATTCACCATGATCAAGTGGGATTCATTCCTGGGATGCAGGGCTGGTTCAACATTCGCAAATCAATCAACGTGATACATCACATTAACAAAAAAAGAGAGAAGAACCATATGATCCTGTCAATCGATGCAGAAAAGGCCTTCGACAAAATCCAGCACCCTTTCTTAATAAAAACCCTTGAGAAAGTCGGGATAGAAGGAACATACTTAAAGATCATAAAAGCCATTTATGAAAAGCCCACAGCTAACATCATCCTCAACGGGGAAAAACTGAAAGCTTTTTCCCTGAGATCAGGAACACGACAAGGATGCCCACTCTCACCGCTGCTGTTTAACATAGTGCTGGAAGTTCTAGCATCAGCAATCAGACAACAAAAGGAAATCAAAGGCATCCAAATTGGCAAAGATGAAGTCAAGCTTTCGCTTTTTGCAGATGACATGATATTATACATGGAAAAGCCGATAGACTCCACCAAAAGTCTGCTAGAACTGATACAGGAATTCAGCAAAGTTGCAGGATACAAAATCAATGTACAGAAATCAGTTGCATTCTTATACACTAACAATGAAGCAACAGAAAGACAAATAAAGAAACTGATCCCATTCACAATTGCACCAAGAAGCATATAATACCTAGGAATAAATCTAACCAAAGATGTAAAGGATCTGTATGCTGAAAACTATAGAAAGCTTCTGAAGGAAATTGAAGAAGATTTAAAGAAATGGAAAGACATTCCCTGCTCATGGATTGGAAGAATAAATATTGTCAAAATGTCAATACTACCCAAAGCTATCTACACATTCAATGCAATCCCAATCAAAATTGCACCAGCATTCTTCTCGAAACTAGAACAAGCAATCCTAAAATTCATATGGAACCACAAAAGGCCCCGAATAGCCAAAGGAATTTTGAAGAAGAAGACCAAAGCAGGAGGCATCACAATCCCAGACTTTAGCCTCTACTACAAAGCTGTCATCATCAAGACAGCATGGTATTGGCACCAAAACAGACACATAGACCAATGGAATAGAATAGAAACCCCAGAACTAGACCCACAAACGTATGGCCAACTCATCTTTGACAAAGCAGGAAAGAACATCCAATGGAAAAAAGACAGCCTCTTTAACAAATGGTGCTGGGAGAACTGGACAGCAACATGCAGAAGGTTGAAACTAGACCACTTTCTCACACCATTCACAAAAATAAACTCAAAATGGATAAAGGACCTAAATGTGAGACAGGAAACCATCAAAACCTTAGAGGAGAAAGCAGGAAAAGACCTCTCTGACCTCAGCCGTAGCAATCTCTTACTCGACACATCCCCAAAGGCAAGGGAATTAAAAGCAAAAGTGAATTCCTGGGACCTTATGAAGATAAAAAGCTTCTGCACAGCAAAGGAAACAACCAACAAAACTAAAAGGCAACCAACGGAATGGGAAAAGATATTCGCAAATGACATATTGGACAAAGGGCTAGTATCCAAAATCTATAAAGAGCTCACCAAACTCCACACCCAAAAAACAAATAACCCAGTGAAGAAATGGGCAGAAAACATGAATAGACACTTCTCTAAAGAAGACATCCGGATGGCCAACAGGCACATGAAAAGATGTTCAGCGTCGCTCCTTATCAGGGAAATACAAATCAAAACCACACTCAGGTATCACCTCACGCCAGTCAGAGTGGCCAAAATGAACAAATCAGGAGACTATAGATGCTGGCGAGGATGTGGAGAAACGGGAACCCTCTTGCACTGTTGGTGGGAATGCAAACTGGTGCAGCCGCTCTGGAAAGCAGTGTGGAGGTTCCTCAGAAAATTAAAAATAGACCTACCCTATGACCCAGCAATAGCACTGCTAGGAATTTATCCAAGGGATACAGGAGTACTGATGCATAGGGCCACTTGTACCCCAATGTTCATAGCAGCACTCTCAACAATAGCCAAATTATGGAAAGAGCCTAAATGTCCATCAACTGATGAATGGATAAAGAAATTGTGGTTTATATACACAATGGAATATTACATGGCAATGAGAAAAAATGAAATATGGCCTTTTGTAGCAACGTGGATGGAACTGGAGAGTGTGATGCTAAGTGAAATAAGCCATACAGAGAAAGACAGATACCATATGGTTTCACTCTTATGTGGATCCTGAGAAACTTAACAGAAACCCATGGGGGAGGGGAAGGAAAAAAAAAAAAGAGGTTAGAATGGGAGAGAGCCAAAGCATAAGAGACTGTTAAAAACTGAGAACAAACTGAGGGTTGATGGGGGGTGGGAGGGAGGAGAGGGTGGGTGATGGGTATTGAGGAGGGCACCTTTTGGGATGAGCACTGGGTGTTGTATGGAAACCAATTTGTCAATAAATTTCAGAAAAAAAAAAAAAAAAAGAAACAGACTCTTAACTATAGAGAAAAAACTGATGGTTACCAGAGGGGAGGTGGGTGGGGATATGGGTTAAACAGGTGATGTGGATTAAGAAGTGCACCTGTTAGGATGAGCACAAGGTGTTATCTGTCTTGAATCACTATATTGTTCACTTGAAACTAATATTACACTGTATGTTAACTGGAATTTAAATAAAACTTAAAAAAGAAAAAAAAATAAAGGAATGTTTCAGGCATCATATCCTTCTCGAACCAAATGCCATGTTAACCAGGCAACACTTCAGGTCTAGAAAGCAGAATTAGTGCCCATGAATATTCAAATAATATTTCTACCTCCAGTTTCTTTCATTCTGGAAAAACTATTTCCTTTCAATTACATTAATATAATTAACACAAAATTAATATTTCTTGAACTTAACAAATATTTAACTGTCACTACATGCAAGGAATTTCCTTGTGAGGAAAGGCTAAAACTAGAAAGACACAATACCTTCCTGTATAGATGGATACACCAATGATCGTATGACTCATTGTCAACAAGGAAACTAGAGGTGGGAAGTGAGAGATAGGAATTTGGGGCATGAGGTGAAGGGCTATCTGGTAGTACCCACATGACCTCGATCAGGCTCTACACAGAGGTTGCCATAGCAGCAGCTGGAATGAAACAAATGGACAGAGTTCCAGGACACAGATAAAGATGAGAGGACCCCAAATGGTGTAAACAAAGTCTGATATACATTGCATTCCTTGCACCATGCATATCTACCCATGTCCTATTATATCCAGCTCCAGTACCACAAAACAGCTGTACTAGAAATCCTAGAGCAATTGGGAGAAATTTGAGTATGAAGTGAGTACTATGGTTATACAGAAGAATGTCCTTATGCTTAGGAGATTCATGTTGGAGTATTTAGAGGTAAAGTGTCATCATATGTATATCAGGTGTATTTGTAAGATATGGTTATATATATGTATATATGTGTGTGTATATGCATTTATATATAAACATATATGTGTGTATATGTGTGTATATATAAACTTATTTATACACACATATGTATATATAAACTTATGTATAAATACATATACACACATATATGTATTTATACATAAATTTATAATTTGTATTTGTATATATATACATATAGATATACACACATATATAAGTTGATATATAAATATATATACACACACATATATACACACATATACACACTCATACATATATCCTTGTGTGCATTTAAGACAAATATGGTTAATAATTATTTAATCTAGGTGGTGGGTTTACAGATATTCATTGTACTATTTCAATGTTTATGCATATTTAAAATTTTTCATAGATTTGAAAAAATTGTCCTACTACCCAGGCAACTTTGTTTTCATGCTTGTTTGAGAATTAATGACACTATCTTTAGAGACAGATGTCACTGAAGTCAGCTTGTGAGGAAATCTGGTACCCAGTTACCCACTGTTACCCTATCCCTGAAGCCATGTACTTTATATATGGTTCCAAACATGCAATTCATCACTAGATTCTGGGGCTCTAAGCACCTGATTTGGAAAGGCTCATGTTAATTGGGTCAGGGAATAATATACTGTAAGAAGTATCAACCCTCTGTATTAGTTACTTATGGCTGTATAACAAATCACCCCATTTAAATGTAAGGTTTATTCTGAATCAAAATCAGGATCTTCAAGAGATCTCAACACCATTATGTCCACTGCAGCACTACTCACCATAGTAAAGATACGGAAACAACACAAATGTCTGTCAGCAGAGGAATGGATGAAGCAAATATGGTATATACATATAATGGAAAATTTCAGCCTTAAAAAGGAAATACAACCATTTGTGATGACATGGATCAACTTAGAGGACATTATGCTAACTGAAATAAGAGAGGCATGGAAGGATAAATACTGCATGATTCCACTTATATGAGGTATCTAAAATAGGCAAACTCATAGGAGAAGATCATAGAATGGTAGCTGCCAAGGGCTGGAGGGAGGAGAAATAGAGAACTGGTGCTGAATGGATACAAAGTTTCAGTTATGCATGATGAAAAAGTTCTAGAAATCTGCTGTACAATATAGTACTTACAGCTAACAACAAGGTATACTGCACTTTAAAATATGTTAAGAGAACAGTTCTCATTTTAGGTGTTCTCACACACACATACACACAAACAATACAGGGGGGTGATGGATATGTTTAGCATCTTGATGGTGAGGATGGTATCACAGGTGTTTGTACATGCCGAAGCTCAATAAAATGTATACATTAAATATGTACAAAATTTTAAATATCAATTATAGCTCAATAAAGCTTTAAAAATTTTGGTTTAGGGGCATCTGGGTGGCTCAGTCAGTTAAGTGTCCTACTTCATGTCAGGTCATGATCTCATGGGTTGTGAGTTCAAGCCCCACATCGGGCTTGCTGCTGTCAGTGCAGAGCCTGCTTTGGATCCTCTGTCCCTTTCTCTCTGCTCATCCCCTGCTTGTGCCCTCTCAAAAATAAATAAAACATTGAAAAAATCAGGTTTAGTAGCTTAAAACTAACACTTATCATGTCACAGTCTCTGTGGTCAGAACTCTGGGCATGGCCGAGTTGGATGCCTCTGCAGTCACGGTGTCATTCAGGCCTTAGTCATCTCAAGGCTCAACTAAGGGATGATCCACTTCTAGGCTCACTTGTGTGGCTCAGCCTCAGGTATTCTGGCTGCTTGCAACATGACCCTTCTTGCCACATGGGCATCTCCATAGAGCTTCTCACAACAAGGAAGTTTGTCCTGATTCCCAAAAGAGAGAGGCCTGAGAGGGAGAAAGTGAGAGGGTCAGAAAGATGGAAATCACAGTCTTTCAGTGACCTCATATTGAAAGAGACAGTTCAATGTTTTTGGCACATTCTATTTGTTAGAAATAGGTCACTAGTCCTTCCCACCCTCAAGGGGAAGTAATTACACAAGAGCATGAATACCAGGGAGTAGGGATCACTGGGGCCCATTTTAAAGGCTGCCTACCATACCTTCCTGCTTAAATCCTAAAATCTATTATCAGACCTAGAACCAACTCAGAATAAAGACATACAACCAACATTAGTTAACTTTTAATTAACTTTTTCTACTCCTGGAAAAAGTACCTTTCAACATAGCAAAAGAAGAAGAAAAGGGAAGCATATGGCTCCACACAGTAAGAGCTCTCCTACTCAAACTGTGCCCAGGGCAGCTTACAGGGCAGTCTTGTGGGACCTCGTTTCCTGCCTGCCAGCTTGTAGTCACAGTCAAGTCTGCTTTCTGTGGCTGTTCCTGCTGTCAACTGTCTTGGACTCTGAGAGTTTTCATGCAGATAGTGTATCATGCAATACGCTCAGGACTAACATTTGAACAGGTGTGAATTGTGCAGAGTGACAAGGTGAATTACAAGTTCTCACTGATCCCGTGAGGAACTCTGGAGAGAAGATGACCCTGTACACTTTTCCTGAATTGGGCAAGGGGGAAAAACCCGTGTACCCTGAATCAAGGAGACACTGGATGCAGTCACTGCATTAGGAAGGTGATAATTTAGGGTAGTGCAGCATCCTTTGGCTGAAGGTAATTCCTGGAAAGGAATGCAGCTGGGAGCTCTCAGTGGCCAGCACTCCCAGCTCCTGAGTAAATGAATGCTTCAGCCTTGAAGGGGGATCTATGTGGTGCTCTGCAGTCTACAACTAGGGAGTGTTCATAACTGATTAGTCTTCTGAGGGGACTTGGGGTGGGTAAGGAAATAAACCCTCAAACTTTTCCTGATTGGAGAATGGACTCTCCCATTATTATAGTATTTCTTCTTGGTTAAGAAATCATGAAATAGGGGCACCTGGGTGGCTCAGTCGGTAAAGTGTCTGACTCTTGATCTCAACTCAGGTCATGATCTCACAGTTCGTGAGTTTGAGCCCTGCATGGGGCTCTGCAGTGACAATGCGGAGCCTGCTTAGGATTCTCTCTCTCTCTCTCTCTCTCTCTCTCTCTCTCTCTCTTCCTCTCTCTCTCTCTCTCTCTCCCCGCCCCGTCCCTCCCCCACTTGCACTGTCTCTCTCTCTCTCTCAAAATAAATGAATATACTAAAAAAAGAAATAAATAGGTATGCTAAAAGTGAACATATTTTTAAAGATAATTAATATTAACAGCAAAGAAAAATCCCAGAGATACAATGTAAACAGATGTTATAACAAAAATACATTCACCTCAACTTTGATTGTTACTTTTCAGATACAAAACAAAAATAAATGAGATATAACTATTAGAACTAAAATACGAGAAACACATAAATTTGGAAAAGAAAATTAAATACTTGCTAAATTTCTTTTGTATTTATTGGTTAATTTTATAGCAGTGGAAACCTTAGGGAAGTACATGTAGGGAGTTGGAAGTAATAGATTTTCATAGCAGGAGCCAAAGACCTTCAGTAATTGAAGGTCAGTAATTGATGTCTCTATTTGAACTTGAACCTCAAAAGGCTTATTAAACTGATTCAACTCTAAGGAGAATTATTCTGCTGTTTGGAAAATTCTGTTTCATGTTCTATACAAAGAGATACTTTTGTGAAGAAGCAACGTACATCTTATAGGCTCTTCATTAGGTGGTATTGTGGCTGGTTCCTCATGGCACAGAATGAAATTCTTGGAAGATAAAGCAGGGTCATGATGTATAGTATCTCAAGCAAAAAGGGTGTGATTGAGATGGAATTGTGTATCAAATACTTATATGCCTGTATACACATATGCACACACAAATGCCCCTGCACACATGCACCCAACACCTGCCCTAATGCCTAGGCTGCATGTCCAGATAAAGCTCTGGCCTAGTGAACCATAGACAAAATTCCCTAGTTCCTCCAACCTAACTTCTGACGTTTCAATGCCTGCAGGCAGTGGAGATTTCCAACTACTGCCTAAAATCCATCCATTTATTGACTAACCATCTCTTCCTTTCACATTCTACTTTCTTGTCCAATGTGTGTCCTAGGCCAGGTAAGTGTCATATTTCCATTTATAAAAAGACTATAGAGTAATATTCCATTGTATAGATACCACATCTTTATCCATTCATCTACTGATGGACACTTGGGCTGCTTCCATAGTTTGGCTATTGTAAATAATGGTGCAATAAACATAGGGTTTCATATATATTTTCAAATTAGTGTTTTCATTTTCTTTAGGTAAATATCCAGTAGTGCAATTACTGGATCATATGGCAATTGTATTTTTAATATTTTGAGGAACCTCCATAGTGTTTTCCACAGTGGCTGCACCAGTTTGCATTCCCACCAACAGTGCACGAGGGTTTCTCTCATTCCATATATCGTTGCCAATGCTTGTTATTTCTTGTGTTTTGATTTTAGCCATTTTTTAAAATTTATTTTTTATTCAAGTATGATTAATATACAGTATTATATTAGTTTCTGGTGACATATAAAAAATATGACTCTTAAACACAGAGAACTGATAGTTGCCAGAGGGGAGGTGGGTGGGGGTGAATGGGTGAAATAGATAAAGGGGATTAGGAGTACACTTTTTATTTATTTTTCTTTTTAAAGTAAACTCTACACCCAGTGTGGGGATTGAACTCACAACCCCAAGATCAAGAATCACATGCTCTACTGAGTGAGCCCTGTGCCCCAAGAGTGTACCTGTCTTGATGAGCACTGAGAAATGTACAGAATTGTTTAATCATTATATTGTACAGCTGAAACTAACCTAACAACTTTATGTTAATTATAATTGAAAAAATTATTGAAATGAATAAAAAAAAAAAAGGAGAACTGATCCAAACAGGAGTCTTTAGTCTATGTCACCTTATTAGCTAAGCCTCTAATTAACATCAGCCTCTAAATTCTCCTTCTTGGCTGCATTCTGGGGCTTAATGCCATACCCCTGATGTGATTAAAAAAAATTTTTTTTACACTTTATTTTTGAGAGAGAGAGAGACAGACAGAGTGTGAGTGGGGGAAGGGTGGACAGAGAGAGGGAGACACAGAATCTGAAGCAGAGCTCCAGGCTCTGAGCTGATGCGGGGCTCAAACTCTGGAACCATGATATCAGGCCCTGAGTCAAATTTGGATGCTTTAAATGACTGAGTCACCCAGGCACCTCCCACTTTGTGATTTTCAAAAAGGAGTGGTCCATACTAGGCTTCTCAAATGTTAATATGCATGCAAATCACCTGGGAGGTCTTGTTAAAATGCAGACTGATTAAATCAGTCTGAAGTGAAAGACAAAATTTTGCATTTTTAACAAGCTCCCAGGTGATACACTACTGGTCTGAAGATCATACTTTGAGTAGCAAGAGTTTAATAGATCCTAATCATTTCCTAAGTACAGCTGAAATCTTATCTTCAACAACTGCACAGATTAGTCCACTTGTAACAAGTATCATTTTGACTAATGATCATGATGATAAATATTGATTAAGTGTCTTGTGCCAGGCAATGTGGTAAACTTCACATGTAGTAATATCTCATTTATTTGTTAAACCAACATAGTAAATAATGTATTACAACTAATCTCCAACTTACAAATGAGGAAATGCATATAAAGAAATTAGATGATCTGGTTAAGAGGTTTGTCCATGGGATATTTTTACTTGACCTTTGAGTCAGGAAATGTAACTTTACAGATTCATAGAGCAATCAAGGGAATGCTGTGATAAATCATATGCATTTGTGTGATATGCTCAAGCTACTTCAGGGGCCACTATTGTCAGCTGAGCATTAGTGCCTTCTTGAGGGATGAAAAACACTTTTGGTTCATTTGGAAGTACTCATCTGTTTCACCCTGGACTTTTCAGACAGTGCCTCTATATACCATTCTCTACCATGCCTAACTCCAAAGTATTCTTTGTGAATTGCATGGTATGTTCTGCTTGGGACCTCCCTAATTCAGTTGTACATATCCCTCCATTTGTCATTAAAATAACCCAGTCATATAGCCTCTTTTTTAGTAATGTCTGAGTCATGCTGCTATTGGTAATGTGATCATTCTCATATTCATTATCTCTACTCTGAGAAAACATGGTCACAATATTCATCATGTTAAAAATTAAACGAGAACCATCTCTACACAAAGCACAATTCACTCACTAGTTAAGCTAACAACAAGCTGTGAATGCTTACAATTGCAGCTCCTTTAGGTCGGGGGACTTACACACAGCTCTGACTTTGCATGCTTCACAGATCATCACACATACACTACACAATACATACAACACATCAGCAGTCAGGGGAGGAAACACAACCACAGACAGCTACAATGGGAGGTGGGTAATCTCTGCTATACCTGTTTGCCACTACATGGGTTAGTGATGGAAGCCAAATGGAAGCAAGCAGTGGAAATTAAGAGTCCTAGAGAAACTAAAGAGAATAATAAATTAAAAAAACACCAACAGCTTTCCTCTCCCTCCCTCAGATAAAAATGCTATCCATACTAATAATTAAAAAAACTGTTTTCCATTATATCAAGAGGGTACTCATGAATGAAGAAATGTAGCAAGCCATCAAAATTTCCTGAAAAAGCTTATGCAGATTTGTTATTGCTGGTTCAGGAAAACAGATGCTTTCAAATGCAAAGAAAATGACAGACATCATCTATGTTCGGGTATTATAACAAGAAAAGAAAGAACTGGAATTAAAATATTTCAGCCTTTGAAAATTCTCCACCTTCTCCCATCAAAACAAATAAAGGAGAAATTGTGAAGCAGAGGAAAACAGTAACAACACAAATTAATACGTCTTATGCATTTGCAGATACTGAAAAGAAAATCCTTACATAAGAAACTTAAAACCTTGGAAGAGAAAAGGACAATAATCAGGAAGATATAAAAGAAAATTTGACCAGACTCAAGAAGGGAATTAAAAAATAGACAAATAGTTTGCCTAGAAATGCAAACTAAATTAGAATTTCCTCAAGAGAGAAGGCATTCAACTTAAAATTTCGTTAGGGGCAAGAGAAGATAGAATTGGAAACACCTAGGTGGGTAAACAAAATAAAGAGATGAAGGGGACCAAAGAGAAAGTAACAGATACATAGGAAAACAGAAAAAAACCATATCATCTTCCTGAAGAAGATTTAAAACTGATGGAAATTAGAGGTGATCTTAACATACATTTTTAAGAGGACTCTATACCTATAACTATTTTTTAAAGTTTATTTATTTATTTTGAAGCGGGGGAGAGTCAGAGAGAAAGGGAGAGAGAATCCCAAGCAGGCTCCACATTGTCAGTGCAGAGTCTGGTGTGGGGCTCAAACTCACGAACCATGAGTTCATGATCTGAAATCGAGAGTTGGACGCTCAACCCACTGAGCCACCCAGGCGCTCCTGAAATTGTCAACTTTTGAGACTAATTTTGGTGAGTACATCAAACATTAAAAATAAAGAAAAAAGTGCTTTTGATATTCAGGAGAAAAAAATACAAGTCACTTATAAGGAAAATAAAATCAGTTTTGAATTATACCTCCGGATAGCAATATACAAAATCAGTAATGTTAGGGAAACATTTTTTTTTTTTTTAAACCTCAGGGAAAGAAAGTGTGAACCAAGATTTTACAAATAACTAAGCTGTCTTTCAATATTAATGATATAGAAAAATAATGTTGGGGCGCCTGGGTGGCGCAGTCGGTTAAGCGTCCGACTTCAGCCAGGTCACGATCTCCCGGTCCGTGAGTTCGAGCCCCGCGTCAGGCTCTGGACTGATGGCTCAGAGCCTGGAGCCTGTTTCCGATTCTGTGTCTCCCTCTCTCTCTGCCCCTCCCCCGTTCATGCTCTGTCTCTCTCTGTTCCAAAAATAAATTAACGTTGAGAAAAAAAATTTTTTTTTAAAAAAGAAAAATAATGTTAAACATTACAGACAGAGAATATGTTAGCCACACTCCTTTCCCAAGGAATCTTAGTAGAGAGCAAGTTTTATCCAACCAGAAGATGGCTGGGAAAACTTTGGCAAAAGAACCGATGGTGAGGGATGAATATATTTATTTGTTATCCAAGACTTTAAAAATGTAGAGCAAGGGTAGAAGAATGCCAACCAAATGTTATGTGTTCTGGCAAAATGGGAAGAGTGCAAATAAGAATGAGAAGTGAAGTGAGAAAAAAGAGAAAGTAAAAGTTTATTTCACTGATTATCCTCTAGGTAAGAGGTAGGGACAAAACGATATCATTTAAAGCTGACAGGCAAAATAGTAAAGGCCTAAAGTAAAAAATGGGGAATGAGGGACACCTGGGTGGCTCAGTTGGTTAAGCGTGCAACTCTGGGTTGATCTCAGCTTAGGTCTTGACCTCAGGGTTGTAAGTTCAAACCCTGTGTTGGACTCCATGCTGGGCATGGAGAGTACTTAAAGAGAAAGGGGGAACGAATGTTTATTATAAAAGTTATTAATATAAAGATATCAAGTAGAATAACACAAACCACCCTAATGCTAAAAGAAATACAAAAATAGAGGAAAGAAAATAGAACACACAGAGCAAGTAGTAACTATCATGAGCAAGTCCAACTCTATCATGAAGTAACATGATAGAGTTGGAATAAAATAAATCATAGAATCATTAAATATAAATTAGTCCAACTCATCAAGTAAAAGAAAAGGATTTTCACACTAGCTCAGAATGCAATATCCAACCGTAAAACAAAGTGATTCAGATAGGTTAAAGTAAGGAAATAGAAAAGGTTTATCGCGCATATATGAAGTAGCAGCTGTGTTCCTGATATCAGACCAAGTATATTTAAGGCTAAGATATCATTAGGCAATACAAAGAAAGATACTTTATAATTCTAATGACCTTAATTCATAATAAAGATCTGTTATAAATGTCTATACACCAAATGATGACACAGCAACCCCCTTTATACAGCAGAAACTACAGGAGACACACAAGTAGAAGCAGGTTGATAGTAGAAGGCAATGACACAGCAATTCTCAGCCCAAGAAAAGTCAAGCAGACAACAAATTAGTAAAGCTGTATTAACCTAAACAACATGACTAATAATGTGTACTCTGATAACAGAGAATACACATTCTCAATTACACCTGACACATGCCTAAAAAGTGACCACTTATTACATAATAAAAAACAGTAAGTTCCATAAAGCAGAAGTAATAAACATTTCTTAGAGTACAGCATAAGAAGGCTAGTTATTTATAAGAGACTTCATACTCTTCTACCTGGAAAATTAAAACTCTTTATGGAACAATTCTGGGTACAAAAGAACTAATCAAATGTAGAATTTCAAAAAATGGTACATACTGAAAATACTTCACATTGGAATATATGTAATAAAATAAAAGCAGAAGTCAGAGAAAAAAACTTAATTTCAATAAAACAAAAAATAATACAAGTCCTAAATTTACAAGCTTAGAACAAATGAAGCTAAAATAAAGCTAAAAGAATAAAGATTAGTGAATAAGTAAAAAAATGTACATAACTTAAAAACATAACTAATAAATAAAAATCTGGTTATTTTGTGGTGGTGTCCCCTCCCTAAGGAGAGAAAAAAAAAGAGAGAGAGAGAGAAAAGAAAAACAAAAACAAAAACAAAAAAACTTCAAGGTAACCTGGCTATGCGCCTACGGGACAACATCCCTCATGACCTTGTAAACTGAGACTACTTAATCGGACTACATGTTTGTGTGTGTTACCATATATGGGAGACAAAGAAATAGAAAACGTATATAAAAAAACTATGCCACGGGATGTTCGGATGTTCGAGGCTCAGTTCTCAGGGTATTAACCCAACTGAACAGTGCTGGCAGGAATAAAGTTGCTTCCTGGGAAGAAAAGCCTCGGTGTCATGACTCTGTGCAAGAATCCTGCTACAATTTGATACAATAAATACAGAAGAATAAACTAGCTGAGGTAGGGAAACCAAAGGACTCCATAAAAATCTGCTTTTTACTCCTTTTCTTGCTTCTATTCTTGCTAGGATTTGCACCCTACTTTACACATACAAGTAATGTATGTCCTCCTTGTAAGGGACAAGGAGTTCATGATTTCTTTGACACCTTCCAACACAATAGATAACATCTAAGGAATGACTGTGAGAGAATGACTGGACAAAGCCATCATATGCATATTCCAGGCCACCGGCACCAGACATCAGGATGTCTAGACCCTCTGGTTCCAAGGAATAAGTGACTTATGAAGGATACCTGGACCTTTGTCCTTGTTCTGGTTAGACCTGGTTAGTACCTGTCTGAGAGGACAGATACACGAGACCACTGTCCTCAATAAAAACACCAAACCCCTAGCAAAGATGAGACTCTCTTCCTTTTCCTTTATGAGTCTCCCAGGTGCTCTGTGTCTAACTCTCTCTTTCTTCAGTAAATTCTGCTCTCACTTCCTCCTGGTTCATGCTTGATTTCTATCCTTTGTGTGGCCAAGGATTCTCTTGGCTGGTTCTGTGGGACCTCCCCTTCTGGGTCCTTGGACCCAGCACTGAGGTCCATCTTGGTGCAGACTGTTTTGGTCAGGTCTGTCGCAGTCTTTTGTAGTACAGTCCCTCCTTTCCAGAGCATCCTGCCCCCACATTCCTGCAAGATACGCTACTCAAGGGCATAGTTTTAGCTGTCCTAGAAGATCTATGACATAAAGTTTCAGCTATCCAGGAACACTGGATTTGGCAATTACAGTTGAGGGCACCCAAATACAGTCCCTGCACTATCTCACTCCCAAAACCCACAAAAACCCACTAGGTTCAGATGATTTTATAGGAAACTAACAGGAAGAGAGAGAGAGAGAGGGAGAGAGAGAGGGAGGGAGAGAGAAAGGAAGAGAGAAGGAGGGGGGGAGAGAGAGAGAGAGAGAGAGAGAGAGAGAGAGAGAGAGAGAGAAATTGCAGAGAAAGAACACATTCATATCTTTCCTTACAAGGTAAGTATTGCATTGATGGCTGTACCTGATAAAGATTGTGCAAAAAAGGAAAACTAGAGACTAACTTCCTTGTAAGTACTGATATAAAATTCTAATTAAAATAACAGCAATGCAGAATTCTTCTACCACACCAATTCTTCTGCTTGGTCTTCTTTCTTTTCAGCCTACATATGGCAGCTTTGTAAAATAACTATTTTCATGTAATCTGAGGTATTCTTCCATGCTCTGTAGGCTATGACATTCTGAAAGTGGGAGAACCAAAGATTCTGGAAGCTCTTGCTTCTCCATAGAATACCTTTTCTATGTCATTGTTCTGTTATCTTGGGTCTTTGCCCTGTGGGGAATACTTCTTCTCTCTTGGAACTCCTCTGCCTTGGGGCTGGGTGTGCTGAGCTAAGGCCTCACTACTGGTAAGGATCCACTATTGCCAATGATGCCTCAGTGGGAGCCAGGGTGAACCCCAGGGGAAAGCAGTCCATCTGTCCCCATTGCTGCCTCACCTCATGCTGGGGCTATTTGCATTAGTATCCCTTTTGCCTCCTGCATTTCACTGCCCACTTTCCTTCCTATATTCCACATTGCTGTCTAGGTTTACATTCTGGCCTGTGCTCTGAATTATCCTGTAGGCCACAAGGACCCACAGATTTGAGTTCAAACTTTTAAGTACAGCAGTTTTGGGGACTAATTCTCTTGCAGGCTTGAAGAGTGGACCTTCTAATAGATGCTAAACCCAGTACAGTGGACCTAAACCACCCCGTGTCATCATTAGTAGTGTGCTGGGTCAGGCTGAGGAAGGCATGAAGCACCCCTCCTCCCCTCAAAGGCAATGGAAGGCCTCTCACCATTCATAGCACTGATAACTTGGTCTCTGCTGAGGAACTGGGGAGCTGAGAGCATGCAGTATTGTCTCCTTAGTTTTCATATTCCCATGTATCTTTTGCCATTATAAAAAAGAAATTATAACTTGCGCCTATTGACTTCTCTTTCTTTCTCCTCTTTTTGGCTTCTTTCTTTTTCTTTCTTCTTTCCCATTACTGCCCCATGATGATGCTTAGGAAGAAGTCATGACCTTTAAAACATGGGCCATTCACCCTTCTAGCCCCATTTATTTTCATTCTCTTTCAAGTATCCTGCACTCTATCTTCTCTGGTTTATTCTCTGTTTAGAGAATATTTTGTCGTCTCCTATTTTTGTGCTGAGGTCCATGCCCTTTCTCGCAGTGGGAAAAGTTTATCTTCCTTGGTCTCTTTTACACTCTTTCCTTTCTCTGTTCAAAAAAGACTATAACACAGTGACATGAGATATATTTAACCAGTGAAACCCACCATGAGTCTCCAGGCAGAACTGAGGAACGTGAAGTGGACTTTGAGAGATTAAGTATATTATCAGTGTGAAGAATTCTACAACAAAGTAAAATGAATTATGACTGCTTGAATTTGAATCCTGACTCTCTGGCTTACAAGCTCTGTGAACTTCTAGGCACTTCATCTATACAATGTAGATGTAATAATAGCAGCTGCTTTAGAGGACTGTGAAAATGGAATGGGATCATCTTCATAAAGTTCTTAACAGGGCACTTGGCACAAAGCAGGATTTCACAAATCTAATCTTGGGCTTCTATTTTCTTTTCAGGGTTCACTCTATATTCTCTTAGGTATCTTCAGAGCACTTGAAGAAACAAAGACTCTTTGCACACTAAGCATCTTCCTTCCTTCCTTTCCTAATCTGGAAAGCCCCAGAGGCTAGAACACAGAGAAAAATCAGTCTCTGGAGGAGTTGCAGTGTTTGGCTCTTGGCAGAGGCCAAGGGAAGCTGGGGTGTCCAGGGAAAAAGCAGGATGGTACAATCTTAAGGGGAAAGAGGACTCCAATGGGAGGTCTTTAAAAGTGACACTACTCACCATGACTTTGTTGTTTATCTTTGATTTTGTGTTGTTCTTCCTGCTCCTCCTGAAGAGTACTGAATAAATCCCCCTTATTTGGAGTGAAAGAAATGTGGACACATCAGAGGACATTGAATAGTGAATGCAACAGGAATGTGGGTAATTGACCTGGGGACTGGGTTTTGGGCTAATGGAGTCTTAAGGCCAAGGTCACCCTAGAAAAGAGGAGAGAGGTCCTCCATCACACTATAAAGGGCTGGTCAGGTCTGGTGGGTAGTACTAATATGAAGATCACCTCCTAGAAATGATGAGAGGATGGGGGGAGAAAGAGGGAACAGGGAACACATGGTTACTTTGCTTCACAGCTAAGAAAGGAGTAAGCCCAACTTTGGAATAATGGAGAGACAGTTTTCAGGGTCAAAAGGGAGGTTATGAGAAAAGAAACTGAGCAGTAGGACTGATGGGGAGCATGTTTATTTCATTGTAGAGGGGAAGCATAGGGTTATCATAAACACAAAGGCTCCATTCAAATGAGTTATGCATTACTGCTTTTACTGTTAAGACAACTTTGATCTGGATTGTGTATTTCCCACTCTTTATTTTTTTTATTTTTTTTTTTTATTAATTTTTTTTTTTTTTTCAACGTTTATTTATTTTTGGGACAGAGAGAGACAGAGCATGAACGGGGGAGGGGCAGAGAGAGAGGGAGACACAGAATCGGAAACAGGCTCCAGGCTCTGAGTCATCAGCCCAGAGCCTGACGCGGGGCTCGAACTCACGGACCGCAAGATCGTGACCTGGCTGAAGTCGGACGCTTAACCGACTGCGCCACCCAGGCGCCCCTCCCACTCTTTAAATAGGAATTAAAAATCCTCACATACCCTTTGGTGTAGTTATTGAAGTTGACTTGTCTAAGCTTTTCTGTAGTGATTGGTCCTCCAGATCTTTTTTTTTTTTTTAATTTTGTTTTTTTTTTCAACGTTTATTTATTTTT
Source organism: Prionailurus bengalensis (assembly GCF_016509475.1). Classification (NCBI taxonomy): domain Eukaryota; kingdom Metazoa; phylum Chordata; class Mammalia; order Carnivora; family Felidae; genus Prionailurus; species Prionailurus bengalensis. The sequence goes on from NC_057346.1 coordinate 60,642,135, forward strand.
GGAACAGAGAGAGACAGAGCATGAACGGGGGAGGGGCAGAGAGAGAGGGAGACACAGAATTGGAAACAGGCTCCAGGCTCCGAGCCATCAGCCCAGAGCCCGACGCGGGGCTCGAACTCACGGACCGGGAGATCGTGACCTGGCTGAAGTCGGACGCTTAACCGACTGCGCCACCCAGGAGCCCTGGTCCTCCAGATCTTTATCCAAATGTCTGCAGGACTGAAGGAAGAGGCAGATTCTGTCTGGAAATGTCTTAGCAGAGGTTGACCAGAGCTTTCTGAAGAACAACGCACCTCAACAATTAGGAAGCAATTGTATCTGTATATTGCTCTGGGGAGTGGCTATGTGGGTATGTTCAGATGCTAACTTAAAAAAAAATTATCAAGCTGTACACCTGAATCTGTGCATATTATAGTATGTATGTTATACTTCAATTAAAAAGTTAACAAATATAGGAACAGGCAGTGATATTAAACGTTTTGGATAGGTTAAGTTAAATAAGGAATGAAAAGAAATCACTGGATTTGCTACAAGTCATTGGCTACACATCATTAACATTGACCAGTGTTAATTTTAGCAAGAAAATTTTCAGGTGAAATAAAAAAATGAAAAAAAGATGACCAACTAAACCAAATGTCCTGTTGTTTGTAAAGACTAATAAAACATATAAACCTCCAGGTGTGCTAATTAAGAAGGAAAAGAAAACAAAATCTCATGGATGAAAGGTATGACTAGCTAGAAGTTGCCAGGGCTAGAGAGAGGAGCGATGGGCTGGACACCAGCTGAGATTGCCTTCAGAAGGAAGGTGGATTTATACAGGGCAGTGAGCCAGGAGAGGAGCAAGATCCTGGATCAGAGGTGAGTGGGGTGGTGGGTGGTGGCATTGTTTCCTCAGGCTCTTCTTCAGCTCTTTAAGCAATAATGGTCAACTTTGAATTTGTTTGTTTGTTTGTTTGGTTTTTTTTTGGTTTCTTTTTTCACTTTCTTTTTTTTTTTAAATATGAAATTTATTGTCAAATTGGTTTCCATACAACACCCAGTGCTCCTCCCAACAGGTGCCCTCCTCAGTGCCCATCACCCACTTTCCCCTCCCTTCCATCCCCCATCAACCCTCAGTTTATTCTCAGTCTTTAAGAGTCTCTTATGGTTTGCCTCCCTCCCTCTCTTTTTTTCCCTTCCCCTCCCCCATGGCCTTCTGTTAAGTTTCTCAGGATCCACATAAGAGTGAAAGCTGTCTTTCTCTGCCTGACTTATTTCCCTTAGCATAACACTCTCCAGTTCCATCCACGTTGCTACAAAAGGCCATATTTCATTCTTTCTCATTGCCACGTAGTATTCCATTGTGTATATAAACCACAATTTCTTTATCCATTCATCAGTTGATGGACATTTAGGCTCTTTCCATAATTTGGCTATTGTTGAAAGTGCTGCTATAAACATTGGGGATCTGTAGCATCCAGAAAACACATGACAATCTTAAGGATGTGCTGAATATTTTTCCACCCTTTACAACCATTTTACTTCAAAAAGATTTCCATTGTCTTCTCATTGCTATCACTGAAGATGTCTCACCCACTGGCTATACACAGCAAAGTTATTTTACTCTGACCATGAAACAGAGCTCACTATTTTATTCAATCTGTTCCATTATATATTTTTTTTAACTTGGTCTCTAAGACCCACTTATCCTTTTGACCATGCTATTCTGAGCAATCTAGAAAAGAATAAAACAGGGAAAAGTCTCATTTTTTTTTATTACCAGTGTTTTACTGAGCAACTATGTACCATGAATTGTGCTAAATACTTTTGCACAGCTTCTCATTTAAATCCCAAAAGATCTCTATGAATTAAGTATTATTACCCTCTTTCCTTGGAAATTTTAAATACTTAACCAAGGCAAAACAGCTAGCAGGTGCAAGAGTAGAATTTTCAGTCTAGGTAGTATGTACCTCGTACCAATGCTTTTTAGCCACTTTGCTATCTTGTCTCTTGATGTTGTAGGACCAAAAGCACATTCTGAATGGAGTACAAAGAAGCATGCAGGATTTATATGCTGTATGCTAAGGAAAGAGAAACTAGGGATTCCTTGAAAAAGTTCAACAGGTGTCTCTCAAGACTGAGTGATACCAACAGAGGAATAAGGGACCCTTGTAAGGAGTGTTCTTAAATGGTTGGGGGAATGTACACATGCCCAAACATGAACTGAAATCACGGAAACCATCTATATGAAGGGGAAAGTAACTAAAGGACATCATACAGGAATGGAATGGTGGTTAATGATGGCTCCTTATACTGAGGGTGACTCTCTATACTAAGTTTTACCTAACCAGATTCCTACACATTAATGATATGGTAACACTAGAGTGTGGTAGACTGAGGTTAAATATAACAATAAGCAGAAATAGATAAGCTCATGGATGTGCAAAGTAGTAACTCTGTTTGACAAAAACTGGCTGAGGGAGGTCCCTGATATAACTATAGATAGATATATCATCTATATCTATATCTAATCTATATCTATATCTAATACCATTATATCAAGTATATGTATAATACCTGGCCCCTAATATGACACACACACCTGGGAGTCACAGGTGTTAACAGAAGCTGGAATGACATGGACTTGATTTTCTTTTTATTTATTTATTTATTTATTTATTTATTTATTAAAAAAATTTTTTTTAACGTTTTTATTTATTTTTGAGACAGAGAGAGACAGAGCATGAACGGGGGAGGGTCAGAGAGAGGGAGACACAGAATCTGAAACAGGCTCCAGGCTCTGAGCTGTCAGCACAGAGCCCGACGCGGGGCTTGAACTCACGGACCGCGAGATCAGGACCTGAGCTGAAGTTGGCCGCTTAACCGACTGAGCCACCCAGGTGCCCCTGGACTTGATTTTCAAATTTACCACCTGCTTGCTGTATGATCTTGGACAAAATATTTAATCTCATTTTAACTGTATTAACTGTCTTATATGGAATAGATGTTTTTTTCTATTTTACAAATGGACAAATACACTCAGATTATGAATACTAGATTTTTCAAGTTAGGACTGGTACATAATATGTACATTAGGAAGTGTTTTCCTTTCTAAAGGATAAAGCTTGTTATTTGGAATGTCTTGGTGGTTTAACATGAAGAGGGAGTTATATGAATTGGAGAATTATAAAAACCTATTGGGGGTCATCTATGAAGGAGCCCTTAAGTTTTGTCTGCAGCTACTTAATCTACTAATTGAAACCAGCTCAACAGAAAATGCATGCTGAAAACTAGGGAAGGTAGGGATCACAAATATTTCCAGACAGTTTATCATCTTCTATGGAAAGTGGTAATGTTACTCTCTGATGACCTTCTTTTCCTGAACTCATCAATCTATTTGTTCAACCAGAAGGATGCTTCATTCATCTACTGTCAAAGCACTATACTGAAGATATAAAATATGACATGTTGAATCTTAAGAAGTTCATTGTTTCATTCAATAATTATTAAGTATCATGAACTGAACATACAAAGATAGAAGACAAACTCTTTCCTCCGTTTTCTCCCTCATTCTTTGGAAACTGTTTGCTATGAGTACATGTATCTTTTTTAATATGCTTGTGGCACCATGGCAATGGGCCACACACTTGGTATAAGGCCATCAACAAGACACAGTTGATTGAATACAATGACATCATAGGTAGAGTACTAGAATGGTTTAGATCCCTCAGAGGTCAACATGGGAGATTCCAGGAAAGTTCAGAAAAAGGCACCTAATTTAGCCTCTGTGTGAGATGGAGAAGGGGCCATGGGCTGATATTTGAATAAACAGAAATTAGTAAGGCAAAGAATACTGAGGGAGATGGAAGGTGGAGCAGGATAACCTGGTCAGACGTCAGTTTTCTGATCCTGTAGTCCACGGAGCTGAAAATGCCACTAGTTGCTCCTAGCACTATACAGCTGGGAGCAAGTCTTATAGGATTGCATCCATTTCTTACATCATTTTATGTATTAACAGGAAAGCAGTCTCATCTGTGATGCTGGGGATACCCTATAACCACACAGTGGAAACTCCTGCCACCTTCTTCCTTGTGGGTATCCCGGGTTTGCCATCTTCCCATCTTTGGCTGGCTATTTCACTGGGTGCCATGTATACCATATCCCTGTTAGGAAACACCCTCATCATGACCGTAATCTGGATGGATTTCACCCTACGAGAGCCCATGTATTGCTTCCTGTATGTACTGGCTGCTGTGGATATTGTTATGGCCTCCTCTGTGGTACCAAAGATGGTGAGCATCTTCTCTTCAGGAGATGGCTCCATCAGCTTTAATGCTTGTTTCACTCAGATGTATTTTGTCCATGTAGCCACATCTGTGGAGACAGGGCTATTGCTGGCCATGGCTTTTGACCGCTATATAGCCATCTGTAAGCCCCTGCACTACAAGAGGATTCTCACACCTCAACTGATGCTGGTAATGAGTGTGGCCATCACCATCAGGGCTGTCATATTCATGACTCCACTGAGTTGGATGGTAAGTCATCTGCCTTTCTGTGGCTCCAATGTGGTTCTCCATTCCTACTGTGAGCACATAGCCGTGGCCAAGTTGGCATGTGCTGACCCCATGCCCAGTAGTCTCTACAGTGTGATTGGCTCCTCCATTATTGTGGGCTCTGATGTGGCCTTCATTTCTGCCTCCTATAACCTGATTCTCCAGGCAGTATGTGGTCTCTCTTCAAAGAATGCTCAATTGAAAGCATTAAGCACATGTGGCTCCCACATGGGGGTTATGGCTCTGTACTACCTACCTGGGATGGCATCCATCTATGTGGCCTGGCTAGGGAAGGATACAGTGCCTCTGTACACTCAAGTACTGTTAGCTGATTTGTATTTGATCATCCCACCTACCTTTAACCCCATCATTTATGGCCTGAGGACCAAACAAATGCGGAAGCGAATATGGAGCTTGCTGACACACTGCCTCTTTGACCTCTCCAAACTGGGTTCATAAACACAAATTCCATTCAGATCTTGAGCAATCAAGATGACTCAAGATCAAGCATTCAAGGATACCTTAGAAATTTGTAGAGCTGGTTTGGTTTGTCTAGCACCAGAAAGAGTTCTAAGATGAAGCTGTAAAAGGTATTCTTGCCTAATTTTCCAGTTTCTAGTAAGAATGTGTACGGAGTGATTAATTTTATGACAACGTCTTTAATGGTTTCAACCAACTAGTATTTGTATAAGAGATGAGTCTGGGCAGAGAATACAGATTTGGGGTTTTTCTTTCCTTAGCTTCTGACCCTTATGTTCAACTTAGTATCCTAAAAATCTCCCTGCAGACAGAAACCAACAGTTTAGTCCCCCCATACCTGGCTGATTTTCTCATAATTGTTCATTTCTCATGTGATTATTATGAAAGCAACTGTTAATATATAACCCTGCCTTCTGGCCCATTGATGAATCCGCTCCACTTGGGTCATGTGCTTATAACTCAACCAGAGTAATTCTCTAGTCAAACTGGATCCCAGTTTATCTGAGGAGATAATAAACTTGGGATCACTGATTGTGGTCATTTTCTAACACGTGAACTTGGAAAGAGAAATCTGTACCACAGCAAGATATCAAATTAGCAAGATGGGATGAAGAAACCAAGTCTCTGGTTCTCTGATTCCAATTAATTTTGGACACCCAGGTACATCTGTTACTAAGTTTTGTAAGATACCTCTATATCCTTTTAATTTCTCTCCTATTGTGAAGCTAGTTGGAGTCAGTGTACTAATAACCAGTCTTTTGCTTTTAAACAGCAGAAATTAAGGCAAAATGAGTCTGGTTGTGGGTATCTTCCTCTTTGCTTCCCAGTCCTGTTCTGTTTAACTGAACTGTAAGGCATAAAAGAAAAGGATCAAATGTAACATAGGTCTTTCTTCGTTTGGACACCACCATAGAAGTGTGCTCTGGTATGAGGAGGTTAATAGAAAACAATATCAATAATGATGCTGAAATGTGACTATTCTTTTCCAGGTCACGAGATGTTGATGTTTGGGTTTTGTTTTTATTTTTAACTTTCTGAGAGTCTTAAATTGAATAAGCAGTATATGTTAAAAGAAGGTTTCACATGTAAAAGACACATATATTTGACTCTGGTACATGTGAAAATCTATCTTAATAAAAGATAATTTCCAATAGTGTTACAACAAGTTATTATATCTGAGTCTTAATATTTCCTTGCTACTGATGGAGGATATACAATGCTAATTCATAGAGGGCACTAAAGATTAAAGAAAATAATGAATAGAGAGTGCATAACATAACATCTGATATACAGTCTCTACTTAAAAAACATATGCCCCAAATTTCTAATTCTATAGTTTTAAGGGGTAGGTCTAGGCACCATTGAAACTGTATTCCCATGTAGGTCAGTACTCATGTGATAACTGTTCCAAATAATCTGCTTAACAACTTAGCATCCATACCTTTGGCAAGCACTGAAATTATTTCCCTACCTAGCATGTATTCTATTTCAGAACACCAGTGAAGTAGGAATCAGCTTCTAAAAACCTGATAATGATGCACTGAGTACCCAAAGAGTAGGAAAAAGGAACCACTCTTACAATCCTTAACATAAAAACAAATCAAGATCATGAAATGGTTAAATGCATTTGATAAGATTTCCATTTTAAAATGTCACACTATTCTTTCCTTATAAGCAACCCAAAGAATTGACTATGTTCATCAAATACAAGATTAGATGTATTAAAGAATCTGATGTAAAGTGACAAAGGTATAGTCTAGCCTGCACTCAAAACAGAAATTTCTTCTCAGCATTTCCCACAGAAGTCTGCCCTACTTTATGTTTCATTCACATTGGTATTCCTTGAAACTAGCTGGGACCCACTGTTAGCCCTCAGATATTGAATTACATACTTTCAAATTGGACTAGTTCCTACCATGGTTACCCCAAAACAGAAAATCTTGTGCTTCTCCAGATATATCAGATATAACCTCAGTCCTCTCACACCAAGCAATGTATGCCATTTAACTAGTGCCTGGAACCTACACAGACTCTCAGTGTTTGGTTATGAGATTAAAATCAATCCTGCTTGGGGCACCTGGGTGGCTCAGTCAGTTAAGCGTCCTACTCTTGGTTTTGGCTCAGGTCATGATCTCATGGTTTTGTGAGTTCAAGCTCCACATCAGGCTCTGCAGTGACAGTGTGGGGCCTGCTTGGGATTCTCTCTCTCCCTTGCCCCTCCCCTTCTTTGCCCCTCCCCCACTCACATGATCTCTGTTACTCTCAAAATAAATAAACTTAAAAAAAAAAATCCTATTTGAATAGACCCATAACCAGTAAAAAAATCGAATTACTAATCAAAAATCTCCCAAAAACCAAGAGTACAGGGCCAGATGGCTTTCCAGGGGAATTCTACCAAACAATTAAGAAAGAGTTAACACCTATTCTCTTGAAGCTGTTCTAAAAAATAGAAATGGAAGAAAAACTTCCAAACTCTTTCTATGAAGCCAGTACTACCTTGATTCCAAAACCAGACAAAGAGCCCACTAAAAAGGAGAACTATAGACCAATTTCTCTGATGAACATGGATGCAAAAATCCTCAACAAGATATTAGCCAACCATATCCAACAATACATTAAAAAAATTATTCACCACAACCAAGTGGGATTTATACCTGGGATGCAGGGCTGGTTCAATATCCACAAAACAATCAATGTGATTCATCACATCAATAAAAGAAAGGACAAAAACCACAGGATCCTCTCAATACATGCAGAGAAAGCATATGACAAAATACAGCATCCTTTCTTGATAAAAACCCTCAAGAAAGTAGGAATAGAAGGGTCATACCTCGAGACCATAAAAGCCATATATGAAACATCCAACGCTAATATCATCCTCAATGGGAAAAACTGAGAACTTTCCCCCTAAAGTCAGGAACAAGACAGGGATGTCCACTCTCGGACATATAGTATTGGAAGTCTTAGCCTCAGTGATCATACAACACAAAGAAATAAAAGGCATCCAAATCGGCCAGGAGGAGGCCAAACTTTCACTCTTCACAGATGACATGATACTCTATATGGGAAACCCAAAAGACTCCACCAAAAAACTGCTAGAACTGATCCATGAATTCAGCAAAGTGGCAGGATATAAAATCAATGTACAGAAATTGGTTGCATTCCTATACACCAATCATGAAACCACAGAAAGAGAAATCAAGGAATCGATCGCATTTATAATTGCACCAAAACCCATGAAATACCTAGGAGTAAATCTAATGAAAGAGGTGGAAAATCTAGACACTGAAAACTATAGAAAGCTTATGAAAGAAACTGAAGAAGATACCAAAAAATGGAAAAATATTCCATGCTCCTGGATAGGAAGAACAAATATTGTTAAAATGTCAATACTACCCAAAGCAATCTACATATTCAATACAATACCTATCAAAATAACACCAGCATTCTTCACAGAGCTAGAACAAACAATTCTAAAATTTGTATGGAACCAGAAAAGACCCCAAACAGCCAAAGATATCTTGAGAAAGAAAACCAAAGTGTGGGGGATAAGCTTAGGAATCCCCCGGGCTAACACCAATGGCTTAACAAAGCATAAAGAAATACAAAGTTATAAAATGCTCACACCCAAGTTTGGGTAAATCAGATTGGCACTCCAAGAATAGGGGGGTACAAAGATACCCCAAGAATAGGGAATCACAGAGGTGCCAGGAATAGGGAGATGCAAAGGCACCCCAAAATAGAGAGGGGGTACAGAGCCCCCAAAATAGAGAGGGAAAGACAAAGGCCTGAAATAGAAACAATGCAAAGGTGCCCAATAATAGGAATAACAAGACTAGATATTCAGGGTGAAAGCACCCCAAATTTAGTACTATAGCAGAAAGCTGCTTTCACAGGAGGATAGGGCCAGGTTAGGTCAATTGGTGAACGGGACTATGGACCACTGCGCTGCTGGCAAAGCAGCACAGAGCAGAGATGGTTAACAAAAGAAAAGGTGTCTTGTTAACCCTGAAGTTATTCACCCTATCTGTCTCATCCCCTAGGCTAGCAAAGATAAACAGGCACGGTGCCTCCTGGGCACCTCCTGTCAGCCGTTAACAACCATCTACCAATCTGCTCTGCACCAGGATTTTGTTTTGTGTTGACCCTAACCCCAGACACTGTATATCTTCAAAATCCCCTTTTCCCCCCTCACATCCCCAAGTTAATGTTCACGGTTTCTTTGTCTCTTTGTGCACCCCCCATCATGTTTGTAAGCCTTCTGATCTGAATAAATACGGGGCAAGGACCCTTATGCAGTACTCTTGTCTTTTACCGGACATTAGCCATCTCTCACTTTAATCCTGTATCTGCTCTTTTGCTGGCCAAAAGAGACCTTTAGACTTAGAGTCTATGACACCACAGCAGGAGGCATCACAATCCTCGACTTCAAGTTGTATTACAAAGCTGTAATCATCAAGACAGTATGGTACTGGCACAAAAACAGACACTCAGATCAATGGAACAGAATACAAAATCCAGAAATTGACCCATAAATGTATGCTCAACTAATCTTTGACAAAGCAGGAAAGACTGTCTAATGGAATAAAGACAGTCTCTTCCACAAGTGGTGCTGGGGAAGACTGGACAGTGACATGCAGAAGAATGAACCTGGACCACTTTCTTACACCATACACAAAAATAAACTCAAAATGGATGAAAGACCTAAATGTAAGACAGGAAGCCATCAAAATCCTTGAGGAGAAAGCAGGCAAAAACCTCTTCGACCTTGGCCGCGGTAACTTCTTACTCAACACATCACCAGAGGCAAGGGAAACAAAAACAAAAATGAAATACTGGGACCTCCTCAAAATAAAAAGCTTCTTTCTGCACAGCAAAGGAAACAATCAGCAAAACTAAAAGGCAACTGACGGAATGGGAGAAGATATTTGCAAATGACATATCAGATAAAGGATTAGTATCCAAAATCTATAAAGAACTTATCAAACTCTACACCTGAAAAACAAATAATCCAGTGAAGAAATGGGCAAAAGAAATGAATAGACACTTCTCCAAAGAAGACATCCAGATGGCCAACCGACACATGAAAAAATGCTTAACATCACTCATCATCAGGGAAATACAAATCAAAATCACAATGATATACCACCTCACACCTCTCAGAATGGCTAACAATAACAACTCAGGCAACAACAAATGTTGGCAAGGATGTGGAGAAAGAGGATCTCTTTTGCACTGCTGGTGGGAATGCAAACTGGTGCAGCCACTCTGGAAGACATGATGGAGGTTCCTGAGAAAATTAAAAATAAAACTACCCTATGACCCAGCAATTGCACTACTAGGTATTTATCCAAGGGATACAGTTATGCTGTTTCGAAGGGGCAGGTGCTCCCCAATGTTTATAGCAGCACTATCAACAATAGCCAAAGTATGGAAAGAGCCCAAATATCCATCAATGGATGAGTGAAGATGTGATACACACACACACACACACACACACACACACACACACACACACAGGAGTATTACTCAGCAATCAAAAAGAATGAAACCCTGCAATTTGCAACTACGTGGATGGAACTAGAGGGTATTACTCTAAGCAAAATTACTCAGAGAAAGACAAATATCATATGACTTCACTCATATGAGGACTTTAAGATACAAAACAGATGAACATAAGGAAAGGGAAGCAAAAATAATATAAAAATGGAGTGGGACAAAACATAAGAGACTCTTAAATATGAAGAACAAACAGAGGGTTACTGGAGGGGTTGTGGGAGGGGAGAAGGGCTAAATGGGTAAGGGGCATTAAGAAATCTACTCCTGAAATCATTGTTGCACTATATGCTAACTAACTTGGATGTAAATTAAAAAAAAAAAAAATTCCTGTTTGAAAAACGGGAGACTGAATTTCCTGTAGGGAGTCCAAGGATTTTCCCTGTCTCTATGCAGGACCTACGTATTTTCCCCGTTAATAGCCTTTTGCCTCAAGCCTCAGGCATTGCACTCCTTGGTTTCTCTGCTAGTAAAATAAGGGTGGGCAAAGCTCATCCCTGTCTTGTAGTGAATGATCTCACAAAGCTGGAGGAGAGTGGTACAGGCACTCTACACTCAGTGTGGCCACCTGCTTCTTCCCTCTGGACCCCTTTTGTAACTATTTTTGAATTATTTTTTTTAACAGAATTATAGTTAAGTACCATCTAGTTGTTCATACCCCTATGAAATAAGAAGAGCTTATTTTTATTTTTGTGTTTTGATTCTAGGCATATGAATGAAAGTACCCTCACTTAAGTATTTACACACCCACACACCCACACATGGTGCCAAGACTGGGCTGTAATGGTGAACTAGACAAACAAGGTTCTGGTCTTCACAGGGTTCTTAGAAGGAAGTAAGCAACAGCCCTAGATGAAAGGGTTTCATACACTTAAGAACTTCAATATTCTTGCCTGGTCTTAAAAATCAGACAGTATGAAATAAACAATGTATCTAACCTTGTACTTCTGACGAGCAACCAAAAAAAAAAAAAAAAAAAAAAAAAACCAAAAACAAAAACAAAACCCTACCTAAAACAGTGTGTTACCAATGAAGCCATTCCATTACTTAATTCACTCTAGGTTTGAATGAATTTACCTCCTAATAATCCTTTTTCTAAGAGACTTCCAGGGTTTGTCCTAATAAAACCATAGTAAAAGAACAGCACTGGTTTGGTTCCTATCCTTTTATGCTAAGTATCCATGGATGTTACTGGAAGCACTTTCTAAAAATCTATTTCTCAAGTCTATAAACAATTCCCCAGGGATTCCTCCTATACAAAGACATGGTCTCTTTAACGAGGTCTGCTCAACCCTTTGCCAAGACCAGGTCTGTGACTTACTAGTTCATTCCTCCCCAAGCAGAGAATGGAAACTTCTCCCCTTCTGCTAATGCTTGAGGAGTGACTTGGAAGCATGGTGGGCAGAATATGAGTTTATTTCTCCATTTTAGCCTGTTTTACCTCCTCCACACATGAGCACCCAATAAAATGAAAGTACAAAGACAATTTCTGCTACTCTTTATTACAGGAATTACTTTACTTCTGCCTATACCTGACCTGCTGTCTACTTTGCTGCCCAATCCTGACTCAACAGTCAATTCCTTCAAACTTAAACTATATCAGACATTGACTTCTACAGCATCATGGCAACAACATGTGATGTACACATCATGGTCCCTTGCTATAGGCAGGGTCAATAGTTTCTACTTTGCCTTGCTATAGGCAGGGTCAATAGTTTCTACTTTGCCTTGCAGTTGGTTTCCAGGCACAAGCATTCCCACATCATATTCCTAAGCCCCATAATGAGCTATTTTTGCCACACACATCACGCTAAGGTCAACAGCCCAGACATACAGTTTCAATTCCCGTTCATTATAACTTATGGCTCCAGAGCTGGCTTTTTGTGCCTCATCCTATTTTTTCTCCCACACTTACCTCCTACTTTTCTCCTTCTGTCATAGATTTAGAGAAGAGAAAGGCATAATATTATGTAGTTACCAGAGCCATGAAGATTCCACTGGTGACAGAAAAAGATCCAAACTTTAGCCCAACTAGCTTGTGGCTGAGCCTTCTTTCTAGTGTACATTTTGCATTTTTCTTTTCATTATTTCCATTCTGTACCCTGATGTCACAGTCCCCATTATAATCCAAATACAAACACATAATAGATGCACAACATATTACTGTGGCCCAGAGTCTGGCACTGGCATGGGCACCTTTCTGTCTAACGGGCTGAGATTGTCAGGAGACGCTCTAAGGAACAAACACACTGCTGTAAAGATGCTGGCTGTTAAGAAGGTGAGGCAGGAAGGCTACTACAGGAGGAATCTGTGGCTTGCCTTCCTCTGTCCCTGAGAAAGGAACAAAAGTATAGGATGGATCGGAGATCGTCACAACAATCTTGTGAGGTAGGAGAGTATGCAATTACTATACCCATTTTCCCATTGAGGACACTTACAATCTTTCAGACATGTGGGATGTTTCAGATCCAGATGTAATGAATGATATGCAGGCATGTGACCTCGGAAGTGAGTTTGTCAATCTCGTTTCATTCGAATGTGAGAGATACTTTATAATCTTTACAATCTTCTTTCAACAGTTTTGTGAGAAGTTACTTGCTGCATTAAGGCCATTTCAGTTTCTCCATCCATAAAGTGAAAGTAAAAACAAGACTCACAGGTTTTCTGATCCTGAGAGTCAGAGAAAAGGGCAGGACCAGGACCTACCTCTCCTTAGAGTCTGAGATACAGTGATTTTCCCAGCTTATGCTCAGAGAGGCGTGGCCTGGGCAGTGTCGCAATGCATTTCTCTAGTTAGGAGGTCAGAGAGTTGGGGTCAAATATGGGTTGCTCAGTAGCAGCAAACATCAGGCAAAGCATCCTCTACTGGTATTAGCACAGCAACCAGCTCTGGATATGGCTCTGGATACGGACAATTATCTTTTGGCTTTTTGGTAAACCCCACACAAAAGGTTTCCTGAAGGCTGGATCTACTTCATAACCCTCGCTGACACCAATTATGGCACCAATGAGGACCAGGGAAGAAGAGCATGAGCTACGGACAGGACAAAGTCCTGAATCTTAACACCAACAGGTTATCTCACAACTGCTCTGATCCTCACCCTCAGCCCTGTCATACTTCCCTCACGGGGGTGTCATGCTCATTTGACTGAGCCTCAACTTTTTCAGATGAGTGACTTTGGCCAAGTAGCAAGAGACCACTGAGCCAGGCAAAGGACTCCCTGGATCCTAGGCTCAGCTTAGTTCAAGGGCCTCTGTGTCAGAGGCCAGGTTCACCAAGAGCCCTGTGGGCCAGGCAAAACTCCAAGGCCTCTGGCTAGGATGGTGGTTCAGTTAGTCCTCCTCATCCAGGGAGCAGATGGTCAGAGGAGCCGTGTTGTTAGCTCCAATGCTATAGCAAGGACTAAAGTAGGGCAGGAGACGCCCAGGGAAGGGATAGTGGGGGAAAGTGAAAATGTGGGAGCCATTGTCAGTCACATTATAGAAAGAGATATCATGGGCCTCATAATCCAGGAAGATCCCCACCCGGCGGGGAGGGACCAGCAAGGACAGGAGGGGGTATTCATCAGTGCCTGCTCGGTACTCATTTCCCTTCCGCAGCCTTATCACCCAGAATCCATAGTGGGGGGATAAATAGACCACCTCCTTCCGGTCTACATTTTCCTTGCACACTCCCAGGCCCCATTCTGACCTGTCTCCCACTTCCACCTCCCAGTAGTGCCGGCCTGAGGAGATGCACTGGCTGCCCAGGACGATATTGTAGCGGTAGAATCTCTCAGGATTGTCGGGCAGATTCTGCTTGGTATCTCCATAGTGCACGCATTTTCTGTCCTCAGACACAATGAGACGGGAGTAAGCAGTGTCTGGATCCAGGCGCACATCAGCTGGGGGAAAAAGATCCTGGTTGGTGACACTGACACATGGCACAAGGCACGGGTGTGGTCTCTTTGATGAACACAGCCATGGGTTTCTCAAAGATGGGTGGGACTGAGGCTAGCTGGGGCATCCAGAGGGCACTGAACCATTTTCTTTCTCTAGGAGGGGTCCCTCCCACTGCCCATCATAACCTTTCCTGGTATTCATTACCTGCGTATGTCTTCAAAATCTCTCTTAGCCCCGGCACACGGCAATCTGTCTTTAGCTCGAGGGAGACTGGTTCTGGTCGCTGTAGGCTCCAAGACTTGCTCCTGGCAGAGAAGTGGTGACCCTTGAGGCCAGAAGACCGTTGGGACCATCTGGGCCTTCCTTTACTACAGGAAAGATGGGCTTGGCCAGGGACAGTCAGTGGGGTGCCCCTCCACAGCAACAACAGGCAAAGCAGAGATGTGATGATTATTTGCCTGAGCCTGAATGGATTGTGGTACAGAGAGAACAAACACATTTTGTGCTGGGGGAGGGTCAGATGTGTAATGGGTGCTGGGAGAGGCAGCAGCGTGCCACAAAGGAGGAAGGCCAATACCCAGGCTGGAGCACCAATGGAGACATCTTTTTTCCCTTCTTGGGCAACCTACTTAAGACTACATATTTTATAACTTTACCTGAAATTCTTATTGGAACTACTGGAAATGAATTTGACTGACTACAAAGAAGGAAGAAGGCTGATGAACAAAGCTTCTTTAGCAAATGTAAGAAAAGATGATTATGGACCAGCAGCCACTCTTCTGTAGGTATGGGGTCTACATTTCTTCCCTACTTCTGCCTCTGGTCGGGCCCCACTATTCTTCACAGGGCTGCCCTGGAGCTCCAAGGACGTGAACATACCTGTTTAAGACTTCCTGAATGCCCTAGAAGGAGAAAAAAAATGCAGCACATGAGTATGTGCTATTCCCCCCTTTTTTTTAAATTTTATTTTTTAAAATTTACATCCAAATTAGTTAGCATATAGTAAAACAGTGATTTCAGGAGTCGATTCCCTAGTGCCCCTTACCCATTTAGCCCACCCCCGTCCCACAACCCCTCCAGTAACCCTCAATTTGTTCTCCATATTTATGAGTCTCTTCTGTTTTGTCCCCCTCCATGTTTTTATTTTTATTTCCCTTCCCTTATGTTCATCTGTTTTGTCTCTTCAAGTCCTCATATGAGTGAAGTCATATGATTTTTGTCTTTCTCTGACTAATTTCACTTAGCATAATACCCTCCAGTTCCATTCACGTAGTTGCAAATGGCAAGATCTCATTCTTCTGGACTGCCAAGTAATACTCCACTGTATATATATACCACAACTTCTTTATCCATTCATCCATCAATGGACATTCGGGCTCTTTCCATACTTTGGCTATTGTTGATAGTGCTGCTATAAACATGGGGGTGCATGTGTCCCTTCGAAACAGCCCACCTGTATCCTGGGTGGGATATTGCTGGGTCGTAGGGTAGTTCTATTTTTAATTTTTTTGAGAAACCTCCAGACTGTTTTCCAGAGTGGCTGCACCAGCTTGCATTCCCAGAGTATGTGCTATTCCTTGGAGGGACCAGATAACATCGAGCCCTGGGAGGGGGTTTCTCTAAGGGAAAGGGAGGTGGAGAGCAAGGCTGGACTGGTTGACTTCAGGCTCCACCTTGACTCTCAGGCCAGAGGGGAAGGACTGGTATGAAGCCAGAGCTGCCTGAGCGCTGCCCTACCTGCAATGTGACAAAAGGTCATGCCAGGCATTAGCAGAGGGGAGAAGGTATATGGGATCAATGTCTGACAGACTCTGGTGAAGACTAGCTAATTCTCTCCTGGAGTCCCATGCCACCTTTAGC
This sequence comes from Prionailurus bengalensis, assembly GCF_016509475.1. NCBI lineage: Eukaryota > Metazoa > Chordata > Mammalia > Carnivora > Felidae > Prionailurus > Prionailurus bengalensis. Next base: position 60,658,445 of record NC_057346.1, read on the forward strand.
TCTCATTCAAAGTTCCCAAGAAAACCCACCACTTACCTGCAGCATCCAGCGGACAGGCCTCTGAGACCTCTCTTCCAGCTCTGCAATCATCCCCCACAGCACCCGACTCTGCTGGATGAGCTCATTACGATTCTGCTCCAGTTTTTGCACGGTCTCCCCCTCTTCTTGCTCTAGGCTGGTGAGGGCTGCGGCTGCTTCTACCTCCAGTTGCCGACCTGGTGGCTGTTTTTTCTTTAATAATCGCCGATATTTCTCAAACTCCCACATGATACTCTGCTTTCGGGTTTCTACCTGGATCTATAGAGCCAGGACCAGAAATCAGTACTGCTACTTCTTGTAAGGGCCATCCAGGACTGAGGGAACTGGCACATGCATACACACATACTCTGGCATGTGCTGGTACCAACTGTGTATCAGGCCCTGCAGAAGCCAAGATGAAGGATACTGATTTTCCTACCTCTCCGTTCCCAGAGCAACAGTACATGCTTCTGGGTCCCTATTACTACTCTTCTTGACCCTAGTGGGGCCCAGGATGTTATCTTGGTACTCTATGCTCTAGGCTCTTTTCTATTTTCAGACTAATATATTCTACCTTCAGAATAATGACCAGGAGGATTACTCTTAGGTCTCTAAGGCAGTGTGACTTTACACTGTTAGTGTTGCTCCTTATGGATATTCTATCAATTCAATATGCTCTTTTAGGTTGGTTCAACGTTACCTCCTGTGGATCAAAAGTTCTGACGGTTTGGTAGTTAATGGTTCTCAAACTTATTACAGGGATGAGTATCCAATATTCTAGTAACTTAACTTTTAGTAAATATGCTCTCACTGGGGAAAGTGAAACAGAAACAATGTATTACTAAGCATTATATAAATCTTACCAGTGTGAACTTATGCATACCTGAATTATGTAGTTTTCATTTCTCACATGTGAGGACACAAACCCAGAGGTCATCCCTTTATCGCTATCAAGAAACTGAAATTGAGAGGGTACATAGCCTGCCTGAGGCCACACACTTGGTAGAGAATGCTGGTTGGAGGACCCCAGGGTCTCTGACTTGAATGCTGCATCTGGCCTCATACAGATGAGGAGGCTACCGCAGGCCAGCTCCAGGAAAACACAGGGACCACACAGTCTCCCCTCCCCAGGTGGCAACCTGCCTTCCAGCTGGCAGTTCGCTTCCTCTCACCAACTTCCAGCTTCCAGGCCTCATCTTGCTCTTTTTTCAGATGCTCCAAAGCCTCGTGGAGTTTCCACTGAAAGAAATAAAAACCTCATGAGGACACTTCAGGCAGCCCAGGATGTCAATGAGGCTTCCTAGCACTGGCAGGAAAACAAGTGTCCCTCAGGCAGGCAGAATGAATGCTGGAGGTAAAGGGAGTGCCTGGGGTTGGCGTGGGGGACAGTGATTCCTGCCCAGACGACACTGGAGGCAGGACTCTGACCATTTCAGCTCCCACAGTTTCTAAGTTTCTGTAAAATAGAAGAAAAGGTCCATTTCCAACCTTGGACATTCCTATCCATGCCTATTTTTATCCTTATCTGCCTTGTTATCCTATAGCCTCTTAAAACCTTGTTATTCGGAGTAATGTCCATGTGGGTTAGCAGCATTCACATTACCAGGGAGCTGCTAGAAATGTGGAATCCTGGCCTCACCCCTGACCTACTGAATCAGAACCTGAATTGTTCACATACATATTAAAAGTAAGAAGCTCTATCCTAGAATATTACCACAAGAGATTACTGCTGGAAAGCATAAAGTGTTCTGATCATATTAACCATTTTATTAAAGATTTGCCAGGTGCCACATGTGGCTTCAGCACTAAACCTACATTTAGTGCTCACAACCCTTGAATATTATCCCTATTTTGTAGATAAGAAAACTGAGGCTCAGTGACTGAACTCCCCAAGGTCATTCAGCTAGTAAATAGCTGGGCTGGGATTTAACTCCGCTCTCTAACTGCTATGCCAATATTTCACTGCCTCCCTATTTTAAAACTCAAAATAAAATGAACTAGGAAGTGCTTCTAATTTTTTAGAAATCATTTTTTCATAGAAAAACACCTAATTTGGGAGATTTGTTTTACATTCTTACATTCTAAACTCAACTTCAAGAAAGAGAAGACTAGTACGAGATCAGTGGATCACAGAAACACTAGGATAATGAATCTGATAAAGATATGTCAGCATGGGCATCTGGAAAAAGAGCAAAAAGCTGGAAACTGATGGGGGGAGCTATAGAAAAGGAGCAGCAGGTGTAACAGAGATGACCCCCCCCCCCAAAAAAAATAAAAAGAGTAGGGAACGGAGAAAGAACACTGGATGAAGAGCAAGAAGACCGAAGTCCCAGCCTTTGATCTTCCTTTAACTTATTTAACCTAAAGTCAGACATGTCTTATAATGTAATATTAGATAATCTCACTTAATCCTAAATGACTCAGCCATGGTCCCTTCCAGCTCTAAAATCATTTATCATGATCTCAAATTTCTAAGCCTCAGTTTTGTAGATAAAGGACAGAGTTGAGGTGACTATTGCCAAATGATTATTTGTGGCATTGCTAAGAGAAGTTTGCAGATTTTGCTGGGTGTGGCCTTGACAGCTTCATGCCCAAACTCATTCAAGGCTCTCAGAACCTCAGCCAAACCAAACTGGTCTCCTTCAAATTCTCAGTAAGGAAAGCATGTTTGGGCTAGGCATTAAGCCATGCTAGGCTCGGGGATAGGGTGTGGAAGCAGGAGGAAAGGAAATGCAAGGAGAGGTGTGGCTCACTGTATCTGGTCCCCAGCATCAGTGGGTGTGGGGAGTCAAGGGAATCAGTTAGTCTCTGGGGCTCCTGGTCAAGTCCTTGATCTAGAGACAGCCAAGAGTGGGGCAGGGGAGAGACTGGGGTGGCTGGCCTCCATCTCCCACCTTATACTCCCAGGTGGCATCCTCCATAGGCACAACACTGTGGTCCTCATGCTCAGGGGACTGGCTGCAGGCCTCACACATGATCAGGCCATCCACTTTGCAGAACATCTTTAGCTGTTCCCTGTGAAGCTCACACACATCACCCTTCAGCCCCATTCCTGGATGCAGCCCTAGCAGACGAACTTTTTCTACAACATTGGCCAGCTGCCAATTAGGCCGCAGGTTCCTTGGCTGGACAGGAGCCCGGCAGAGGGGACAGGTGTAACCCCAGTTCTGGGATTCTCCTGGAACCTCCCAGAGTCCAGAGAGACAGCCATGGCAGAAGCTGTGACCACAGTCGATGCTCACAGGCTCCCTCAGAAAGGTCATGCAGATGGGACAGGCCACTTCTTCCACGATGGCTTCCACCAATGCTGCAGGATCCATGGCTCCTTCTCACTCCCTCCTCAGAACGTGAACAAAGCCAGGCAGAGGTAGTCAAGGCTGAGAAGGAAAGAAAAAAAAAAATAACAGGATAAAAATGTTCTTCTGTTGAAGAGCAAAGGGATCAGCAAAAAGGATAGTGATTGAAAAAAGCTAACTTTCACCTTTGGATCCTTTATTGACCCTATTTAATAAGTGTTGGCCTTCCCAACTGAAGTTCTGACTGAGTCATATTATTCATACCATGGTAGAGACAGCTGGGGTGCCTAAGTGAGTGGATATTGGGAGTTTTCTGTTTTCATTCATTTGGTCATCCCTCCTCTGAGTTTGTTCACCAGACCATTCCCATTGTACTTCAATCAAATTCTCCAAACCAGCTTTGTTTCTCTTGAGCTTGGTAAAGGTCCCCCAAAATGTGATGTTTCAGTATCCAAAATAAGGCCAGAAATACCCCTAGGTATATATACTTCAAGGTGCAGAAAAGGTAATAATACTAGATGCCCATTGCCTATATGCTTAGTTTGTTTTCTTGTGTTGTATATTTAAGTGTAAAGTATAAGGGAACCAGCAATATTTTCTCCACACCCTCTAAAGCTCTGCCCATTTCTCCAGCACTAATATTCACTAAGATGACAAAACACTTTCCTCAGCCTTCAGTGATATGTTTAGAAGCAAAGATGAAATAACACCCATTGCAGGATAAAAACACAGGTCATCTGATGACAGTCAAATCCACATTGATGAAGGCACTACCCCAGCAAGAAACCTGAGATTTTTGCCAGGGCCAGATATGAATATGGAACTTGAATGGTCAATGGCAGGTTCTTGGCTCAGTAGGCAATTATTTGTTTGTTCACTTCCCAAGTTTGTGTGTTCCTGGCTAGAATCTGTAAAGGGAAGAGCCATGTTGGTCTTAGTCACAGCTGTATCCTCAGAGCCTAAACAGTGCCTGTCATGCCATTATTGTTGAATAAACATTTGTTGAATGGATAAACCAGGTAAGTACAGGAAATAGCTCCTAGACACAAAATGCTTTTATAATTTGTCAGGTAATTGAGAGCATATCATACAGTAATAAAAACAGCAAACACTCCTTAAGCACTTCCACTATGCTCCAGGCACTTTTCTGAGTACTTTACACAGATTAACTCAGTTTATTTCACAACCCTAAACAGAAACCATTATATTATTGTTCTCCTTTTACAGATGCTTGGCCCTGGGCTCTACCATTCTATCTTGGGCAAATTACTTAACCTCTCTAGCTTCAGGGTAGAATAAAATTTCAAGAGAGAGAAATCACTGTGGTTTAGGGTAGTCCAGTAGGCTTCCTGAAGAAACTGGAGCAGTTAGTAGATTTTGCAGGGCTCTCTGCAGGCCTTCTCATCGACCTCCCTGCCTCCTGATTGTCTACCTCCCCGTATCACTGCCAAACGGTGGGATCCAGTATCCTAAAACCTAGTTTTGTGAAATCACTCACCTACGGAGAGCCTCTCCTGGTTCCCCACCACCAGTCCAATAGGAATCTCTCTCTTCACCCCTGAAACAGCAACTGTGCCCAGTTAAGCAAAGGGAGAAACTTCCACGCTTTCCTGAACCCATGTCTTCAGGGTTATTTCTATTTTTGCAGCTTGAAATGACTTCTCCGTGATCCTACTCTTAACATCATTTGATACACAGATACACATATGTTTATCACCTTACTTCTCACACTAAAAGTTTCATGAGGATAAGGATATTCTCTTATTTTGTTCACTACTATATCCATCAAGAAGAGTTGCTTCAAACATTTTTTCAATATGAAAGAATTAGTGTATATATAGTAGCTTGGAAGTGGAATATCCTCATCTAATACAGAGGGGCACTGAGAGCTACCACCTAAAGTTGGCACAAAAGTAGTTATTATCTATGATTTAAAGCAACAAAGATCAACAGAAGAATGCAAATAGAAATCGAAAACTGAGAACATGGTGGCAGTAGAGAGGTAAGGCAAAGAAATATCCAAATAATAAATCAAGAAAAAACAGCAAAGCATATCTTAAGATTTCAGAGTCATAAAGATCTAAATATGAAAAAGTTGAAAGTGGTGGCCTCTGTAAGAAGGACAGCGGCAGGGAGCTATTGCTCTTCCACATAAGACCTGCTTTATTGGTTTATTTTTTATTATACATAAGTTACTTTCACAAAAGTTGAATTATTAAACGTTTAATTGCTTCGACCTTGCCTTTGCCGGGGTGGGGGTGGGGTGGCAATCTGGGAAAGGCATTTGAGGTAAGAGAGCTGAGCGTGGAAAAACCTCGAGAGGAGGGATCAGAGCTGAGAGAGGGCGAGGGAGGCGGTGACCCCGGGGTTTCGGGAGCAGAGGGGGATGGTAACCTCCTGGCTGCACGACGCGGGGCAGGGCCCGCGGAATGAGGACGGGTGGGGCCAGAAAAAGGTGAGCCTGCAGGACCGCTGACTTCAGAACGGGAAGAGCTGTCACCCACCTCCCTCCTCAGCCGGGACTAGCGCCCCGCGGCAGAAACTGAAAGAGTAGACAGACGCCAGGTTCCCGCGGCTGCTTGCCCCCAGCGACACGAGCCGCTGGTCCAGCCAGCGTAACACTTACCGCCGGCCGGAGATGAAGGCCCCAAAGCTGTTAGCTCCTCTGCCTCTCCAGCACGGCTCCTAGGCTCCGCCCGCAGGACCGGAGCCAATGAGAGGCGGGCAGGGCCCGGGATCGCAGTGGGAGAAACCAATCACAGGCAGGGATCGAGACAATCCTAGCCAATCGGAGGTTGGCTCTCGGAGCGCCAGTGTTTTTTTTTCTGCTACGTGGGTTTTTCTGGCTCCTTCCACTCAGAGTCTCTTAAACTGTGAAGGGGCCCAGGAGTTAGTCCCAGGACAGGTGGAAGGGTTGAGAATCGCGAACGACGACCCCCAGGCCCTGCTGACTCTGGTCCTAAGGAACCTCGCGGTCTCACCCTTCCTCTCCGGCTGACTACAGGCTTTTCACAGCGAGCCTTGTTCCTTTTGGGTAATAGCACCGGATCTAATACTATTCATTTGCCAGTTTTCTGTGTTAAAGTCGGCGGCATATGAGGTCAGTCACGAGTAGTTCTGTGACCCAATTTAGCAGGGCTGGGCACACATATGCAATTTTCTGTACGATGAGCGACCTCTCCTGGGCTCCAGGCTGCAGACACAGGGTTCTCATGAAAAAAACCCCTCCTGAATTTTCCTGGCGAACTCTTATCCTTTAATACGTATGCAGGCGACTTCTCATCACTTATTGCCATAATCCACTTCAAAGTTAGAGGCAGAGATGGAGATTAAAGAGTGCGCTTGTCTTGATGTATGGAAGAATTGAATCATTATGTTGTACCCCGGAAACTAATAATAACAATGTATGTTAACTAACTGGAAGCAAAATAAATACTTCTAAAAAAAGTTAGAAACAGATATTGGGAGCTGGTAGAGTAGAAGTGGAATCTCTGATTACAAATCGTCATTGATTTTTTTTTTTTAATTTTTAAAAGACTGGTACCCCTCTCTCAGCCAAAGACACAGATACCGTCGTGTGCACACACAAACTGCTATTTTAAGGCAGTGTTTTGGGTTTTTCTTCGTACTCACAGCACCTTATCCTTTTCCTGATACTTAGGTGTTTACTGGATAAGCAAGGCATAGCCTGTCCACGTGGAGAGTAACCAGGAAATGCTCCAATTGAAACCCAGTTCCAAATGATTTCATTGCTGGGTCTGTACGCTTTGGATCCTCATGCCAATGTCAGGGTCCAGACCGTGGTTGGAACAATGAAGAGTGAGGACCAGAAAATTCCTGAAATAAATGAGCAAATAAAAGAAAAAAGATGTCACTGATGTCTGAGCTACACCCTCTTCCTCACCTGGATCTAGAGAAATGACTGCTGTAACAGAAGAGTGAATGGGCTAGTGAAACAAGCCACTTTAAACTTTTATTGAGCACCAACTTTTTGCAGCTCTTGTACTGGATGCTGGGATTACAGCTATTGGCCATAAAATGTCTGCTCTTCAGGAGCTCAAGATCAAGTCAGTTGTGCTCTGGAGCTTTGGTGAAATTGAACTAGTTAATGGGGGAGATCCTTTTCATTTGTAACTTGCAACTGTCCATGACCATGACTGACTCTCAAAGGCCCAGACAAAAGGGCACCTTAGGGTTGCTGGGGGAGAGGGCTTGTGTTCACCAAGGGAAGGCTGGATGGAGAGCATTTGAAGACCTATCAGCCTGTCACCTGTGCAGAGAAGGTGTCCTTTCCAGCCTCCCTAAGGGTGCCTTGTTTGCTGTGAAAAGCAGACGTGTGTATGCAGGCGAGGCTCTATTTTGGAGACACTGCAGGGCTATAACTGCAGACTGCAATCCTCTGCCTGAATCCAAGACAGACCAGGACAAGGTGAGTGGCTAGCTGTAAGATCCTGTCTGTGCTGTGGGAGAAGAATGTTACCATAGGAAAAGCAAAGACTGAGAACTGATTGGGAGGCAGGGAAGGAAGTGAGGGCATTGAGGAAGTGGGGCTAAGGAAGGGGTAGGGAAGCTGGTACAGTCCCTGAAGCCTCACTAGGCTTCATTGAAGCTTAGGCTTGAACTTTAGAGGGTAGGAGATAGTTGCTTCTGGTACTGGCATAACAATCAGAAGGAAAAGCTGTGATGGGTGGAGGCTAAGAGAAGTGTCTCTCAGACAATGGATACTTGCCCCACTGTACCTCAGAAGTCTCGTTCTGGACCTTTTATAATAGAGTAAGACCACCTGCTCCTCCAGTGTTTTCAGTTGTCGTCAGTTTCCAGAAAGCAAAGCTGACACTTACCCAGGGTCAAAGTAGGGAAGTTAGGGTTTCCCTCCCCCATCCACTCATCCACTCATCCACTCAGTTAGCCCAAGCTAAGAGGGAAGAAATCCCGGCTCAGAGCAGACCTTTGTTAACACTCTCACTTAGTCTGGGGAGAGAGTCAGGGATGGAGGGGCAAGAGGAGCCTAGAAGCTAACACCTAGAATTCTGTCTAGAGGCGGTGGAGAGCCTTCTTCGAAGTGCTCCTGAGTCACTGGAGGCCAGTGAAAGTGATTAGGAAGTCTCTAAGAGTGTGTATTAGCTATTAGGCATCCCAAGAGACTGAGAACAGGATGTAGAGAAGGGAGCAGCTGTAGAAGCAAAGGAAAGGAGCAATAGTAGGAAGAAGACCTACTTCGGTGTGGCTTCAGCATGAGATGCCATGAATGGAAGTACAGGACATGTATGTGTGTTTGTGTATGCGTGATGTTTTAAAAAGAATACATTTTTATATCATGTTTTATTTATAGTTACCAAGATATATTTATACTGGTGATAGTTGCATATAACAGTCAGGAAGGAGTCTGGATGGTTGACTGCAGAACGAGTCATACAAATACTGTTAATGGTTTTGATCTTAGTGTTATGTTGGATTAAAAAATAATAAGAAATAGCTTTACAGTTCATTGTATTGGTATCTATTTAGATTTCTTTAAATTTTGAATGTTTCAGTAAGTAATTTTCCTCAGTATCAGTGTTTCCATGATTTATGAATGTACAATTATGGAAAGTTGTGATATTGTGATTTATAATAAGAAATATATGTTTGGTCTTTCCTATGTTTGGCTCCTAAAACCTTTGGAATTTCCTCTGTGATGAGAGCCACAAAGGTGTCTATTGTTATGTTAATGAGATGACTTTTGGACCTCACCTAAGGATGGGGGCTGGTTGCCAAGAAAACCTACAGTAGTTAGATGGCTGTAAGTTTCAGTCTTGCCCTCTGGCCTACCTCTGATCACCAGGGGAAGAGAGAAGGGTTAGAGGTTGAATCAATCACTGTCGGCCAAAGATTTATTTAATCAGTCATGCCTCTGTAATGAAGCCTCCATAAAAACCCAAGAGGACAGAGTTGGGAGAGTTTCTGGGTTGGTGAATGTGCGTTGGTACTGGGAGAGTCGCGCCCCTGGAGAGGAAATGGAAACTTTGTGTCCTTTTCTGTAGCTTGCCCTGTGCATCTCTTTCATATGGCTGTTTCTCAGTTATATGCATTAATGATAAATCAGTAATCCAGTTTTGTGAACTGCTCTAGCAAATTAGTTGAACCCAAAGAGGACCTCTGGTTTATAGCCAGTAGGTAGGTGTTGGGGGGCTGTGGGGGGGGGGGGTAGAGGGGGCCGGTCTTGTAGGACTGAACCCTTAACCTGTGGATCTGATGCTAGTTTTGGGGTGGATAGTGTTAGAACTGAGTTGAATTCTCACCCTGTATGTGTTTGAGAATTGCTTGTTCCTGTGGAAAAACCTCTTCTACTCCTTCACAGGTTGAAATTGGGTCCAGCAATCCAAATTAAACGTATTGTCTTAATTTTGAGTTTTCTTCATTTCTAGACTTTTTCTTGATTATGATAGCTAATATTATGCATTTACTACTACTTTTTTTTTGTTGTTGTTCCCTGAGAGACTTACCTTTATTGCCAAAGGTCTAATTTGTCATTTCACTTAAGGAAGCTGTTAATTTATGGTTATTTTAACTTTCTTTTTTCCTGATGTTATTCTTATTATATTACTCTTTATTTTACTTTTGCCCATTTTCTTTTCTTTTTTTTTCACTTTTTGCATCAGTTTTTAGTTTATTTATTGGGCGTATAAAGTTTTCTCTAAATTTATGTCAGGCTATATATCCCATAAATTGTAATGATGCTTTCATTGCCATTAAATAAACTATAACTATAGTTTTGAATGTAATTTTCTCCAGAAATTGTTGAATTAGGTTTTTTTTTTCTTTTTATTAAATTGAAGTCTAGTTGACACACAACATTGCATTAGTTTCAGGTATACAACACAGTGATTCGACAAGTTTGTATGTTATGCTATGATCACCATAAGTGAAGTTTTAAATATATGAGTACAGTTGACCCTTGAACAGCATGAATTTGAATAGTGCAGGTCCACTTATACATGGGTTTTTTACACTATACTACTCTAAGTGTATTATCTTCTCCTTATAATTTACCTAATAACGTTTTCTCTCCTCTAGCTTAGTTTATTGTAAGAATAATACAGTGTATAATACATGTAACATACAAAATATGTGTCAGTTGGCTGTTTATGTTATTGGTAAGGCTTCTGGCTAACAGTAGGGTATTAGTAGTTAAGTTTTGGGGGAGTCAAAAGTTAAATGTGGGTATTTGTGCAGGGTGTATGGGGTGGCTAATGCCCTTAACCCCCACATTGTTCAAGGGTCAACTGTAATTTTTTTAAGGCTTGCTATTATTTTATGACCACAATGCATAAGAATTTATTTTAAAAAGTTTTTTTTTAATGTTTATTTACTTTTGAGAGAGAGACAGAGCACGAGCGGGGGAGGGGCAGAGAGAGAGGGAGACACAGAATCCAAAGCAGGCTCCAGGTTCGGAGCTGTCAGCATAGAGCCCAACGTGGGGCTCGAACCCACAAGCTGTGAGATCATGACCCTGAGCTGAAGTCGGACGCTTAACCGAATGAGTCACCCAGGTGCCCCAAGAATTTATTTTTTAAATGCCATTACAACCTTGCTTTGGGAAAATATTTTGTGGCCAACTATGTAATTGTGGAATTATTCAGCAGGTGATGGAAAAGAAGGCATATTTCTATAGTAGAAAAGATTAAATTGATGTAGTTGCTTTATCAGAGCATAATAGAGTTTAGAGGGATTTGGCCAAACTCATTGCCTTGGACATGGGTAGCAGAAGGTTGAGTTAGGAACCAGCCAGACAAAATGCTGACTAATAGTAAGGGTTGAAAGTATCAGAAACATATTTTAATCAGAGAAAGGACTTACTAAGCAGTATTAGGTAGCTCATTGGTGATGCAGGCAGGAACATCATTAAATTACTCTGTAGAAATGTCACTACTACCTCCATTGAACATAGCCAGCTCATATTTTACTTCCCATATTGGCACTAGAAACTGTCACTAGAATCTCTACCTCTGCTTTCTCTGGAAGGTGGATTCTTCTATTAACAATTTTCACCTGAATGATTCAGTGTGGCATCTGCTTTTCTATGTTCTTAGCTTCTGAATCTACTTCTTGCAGGTTTGCATGATTGACAGCACTTAGATCACATGCTTCCACACACAGTAGTAGATTGGATTATTGTTTCCATCTATTTTCTTGTTAGGGCAGTGTTCAACCCCATCCAAGGTCTTATGACTCACAGTGCCTCCTGAGAGATGGAGAATATTTCTCCAGGCCATTATCAGACTTGGCAATGTGGCTGTCATGGATCATTGGAATGGGAGCTAAGGAAGTGTTTCAGTTTCCTACAGACCATTTATGAGATACGCTCACACTACTTCTTCGTATTATCCCTCTGCCACAGTAAAGACATGTCCCAGAAAGGAACTCCCCCTTCAGTTTGAGTCCTGGATGAGAAGACCTGTGGATCAGAGTCCCAGCAGACTACCTGCAGCCAAGGCCATAACATATGAATACAAAATGTTTGTTGTAAGCTCCTGTGATTTTGGAGTTTTTGTTATGGTAGGAAAACCAATTAATTAGCCATGAAGGTGACTTTATGGTTTTCATCTTGGGGAGATGTAGAATCATAAGGAGGGAAATTCCTCAAACACAGAAAGATCAATCCAATGATGAGTGGCTGCAATGAATGACAAATTTCCACCACAAACAGTAACTCTATATTCATAAAATTTAGAAAACACACATGAATTCTCAGAACAAAATGTAGTCCCCATGTTGTACAATAGCATTTCCCTAGTCAAAAAGAAGTTCAGAGCCACATTGCCATCATAGGTCCTTAAAGAGAAGTATAATCTTATTTATGGAGGAGGCAGAAAGGAAAAAATGAGGGAAAGAACAAAAAGATTGATGGTTTCAAGTTTTCAAAATTGTTCTCTTTGTCAAAATGTGTCTATTGTTTAGTGTCTAGAGCTAGACTCAGGAGTGTCTCTAATTAAGAAGTTGGGAGTGATGCTGATTCCCACAGAATGTGAGGTGAAAAAAAATATTTATATAAACAGTCTTCTTTTTGAGGAGGATGGTATATGAAAAACTTTTGTTTTCTCAATTTAGAAATTTTCAGTGTATCATTCTTCTCCTAATTATCAGTATGTATGTTATAAAACCGCTACATTTTCCTTTCCCTTTCCTTTGTCCCCATACTTTCCAGGCATCCCAGATGTGGCATTGAGAGTATGCCTTATCTAAGGATACACTATCTACTTTCTTTTGAGCAGGATGCATGATATTCAACAAAAACAAATTTCAAGCAAAGGTGAGGGCCCAACATTTCCCACAGTCCTTGTTATCTGCTTTTTTTTTCTTTGTATTTCTCTGTATCTGCTGTGGGATTCCAAAGACTCCAGCTCTCTCCAAAGTGGCTACCACAGCTACTTACTGGCCTGGGATTCCTGTGAGTCTGGCCTTCTTGGGAGGTTTTTCATTATTCTTTACATTCACGAGCTAGACAAATCATGACAGCTAGTTCCTGAACCAGAGCTACTATTTTCTTCCAGAATCTAAGCTTTCCGGGACCCAGAGAGGCCTATTTTGGTCTAGCTATGTCTTCCTATATTCTTGCTTTTTCTCATCGAGCTTTTGTATTTTCCAGAACTTCTATAAATGTTGTCACCTCTGTTCATGGTTAGTAAGCTATGACTCTAACTTCCTTTACTATTGCATTTCCCTCTTTTTTTTTGCTTTCTATCATTTCAAGCAGGTCCAGATTGTTGTTTTTTTTAAACTTCTAACATTAGCAACATATCTTCTCTACCACTTGTATGAGCAACACATTTACTGGATCAAAATGTTCTCCAGTGCTCCCTCATTTGCCTTTTCAACTCAACTCCAAAGGAGGATACTCTCCTCCTTCAATTCCTGACACACCCTTAGTTTGTCTATTACCATTTCTAAAGTTCATAGGTATCCCTCTCTCTCTTCATTAATACACACTGTCACTATTTTACCTGCTAAGATGGATGAGTATACAGCTGCCACTATTGTTTCCAAGCCAATTGGTTACCAAAGCAATAGCATTCTTTTTTAAAAATGTTTATTTATTTATTTTGAGAGTGGGGGGTGGGCAGAGAGAGAGGGAGAGAGAGAATCTCTAGCAGGCTCTATTTTGTCAGTGCAGAGCCCGATGCAAGGCTCTAACTCATGAACTGTGAGGTCATCACCTGAGCCAAAATCAAGAGTCAGATGCCCAATGAACTGAGCCATCCAGGCACCACCCAAAGCAATGACATTCTTGTTATAGATTTCTTTTAATTATTTATTGGCCTGAGGATTTATGATAATTTTATTCACAGCTCTTGCCCCCCTGCAATTCAAAATAAGGTTGCTTCTTTATCTGCTTGCTAATGACATTTATTATTCTTGGAACCACATTCCAGATCTCTGAAATACACAGCTTTGATTAGGGTGTAACTAATAAATGAACCAAGTGTGATTTTTGACGCATAGTCAATGTTCAGAGACAGATTTTGGACAAGATATGCAGTTCCTTAGAAGCTAGTTCTACCTCCATCCTGGATACAACTTAAAGGAGATTACAAAGAAGAAGGAGGAGAAGAAAACCACCAAAATTTGGGGAAACATATATAGTGCTATTTACTGCTTCATTGTAGTAACATCTTAGAGGCCTAAAATAACCTCACTAAATCTCTAGCTACTTTGGGGTTAATTCACCCTTGGTCCACTTAGAATTACTCCACTCTTACCATTTGATGTAATGGAGAGGTTCCCTGCCTTCCAAGGCAAATCCCTGACTCCACAAATCAAGATCTTACGTATGTGGTACCATTTTCAGTTTGAGACCTAAATATGAGGGGCTTTGCTCTGCCTACAAATGGTCTTGCAAAGTGGGATAGTCCTATGCTCCTTCCCCAGTCTGCAGAGATGTGACCTGAAGGACACAGATGATTAATACAGTATAAACAGTAAAAATGGAGTTCTAATTCTGCCTGGAAATAGTCATATGTAGACTCAAAAAGATATTCCTGGTAGAGGGCCCAGCAAATGCAAAGCCACAGAGGTACCATAGAACATGAATAAGAGGAGAGATTCTGGAGAGATCAGCAGGCACCAGATCATGCAGGGCTCATTCTCCTTGCTAAGAAGTTTGAATTTTGACTTTATCTGAAGCCACAGTGAAGTTTTAAGATGGAGACTGACATGTTTAGATATGGAAGTATACCAGGGAACAGGGACTTGGAATTTTCAGTAAATTGTTTAGCCACAAAGTTTATTACCAAATGGTCACTCAAGAGCTTATGTACCCCAGTGTGATTTGAAGAGTTTGAAATCAAGAAAATATTTGTACCTGTTCAGTTATATTTATAATCCCTTTTTTCTTCCATTAACAAAAAATTCCACACTAAGGAATTTCAGTCTTCATTGTGCCCATTGCTCTTTCCAGCAATATAAAAGATTCTTATGGGTATACTGTGATCAGGCACAGTTTCCTTTAAAGTCTTTTAGGGTTTGACCCCCCAACTTTTAAGATCATTTTTATCGGGGCGCCTGGGTGGTTCAGTCGGTTAAGCGTCCGACTTCAGCTCAGGTCACGATCTGAGTGTCCGTGAGTTCGAGGTCCGTGAGTTCAAGCCCCGCGTCGGGCTCTGTGCTGATGGCTCAGAGCCTGGAGCCTGCTTCCGATTCTGTGTCTCCCTCTCTCTCTGACCCTCCCCCGTTCATGCTCTGTCTCTCTCTGTCTCAAAAATAAATAAATTAAAAAAAAAAAAACATTTAAAAAAAAAGATCATTTTTATCAATTGTGAGTATGGATGAGAATAATAGATGATTTAGAGCTTTGAAATACTGCCCTCAGTGATAGTTATTCAGCCAGCACTGTGAAACATGGTCTTAGAAGTTAGAGCTCCGTACCATGCAAGACTGTGCAGTAAAAAGGAAGGCCGTTATGAAATAATGCTAAGGGAAGATCAAGATTCAACATTGCACCCAAGAGGGTTTTGGGAAGATGGCAACATAACTTTGATTTCCACTTTCTAACTTTGTATGTCAAAAAATTCAACTAAGAAAATAAAATTTAACAAGAATATACAATCCTGTCACACAAAAGAAAGGAAAATTCATTCTAAAATTTGGGATTCCTGTGAATCTATTGAGAATATGGTAGAAAGCAGCCTGACCTCCTTTGGGGGAAAGCTCTCATGAAACCATGTTGGGAGGCCCTCACTTCAGAGCCTCCAGTATTTGGCACCTGTGGAAAGAACTCTGCCTCATGTCTCCATGGGTCTTCTGGCCAGCTTACCTGGGCTATTTCTCATAACCTTCCTAAGAAGAGGCCCAACCTACTGTTCATTGAAAAGGCAGAACATTATGAGAACCTGCGTCAGCTAAGACCAGTGATTTGTCAAACCATAATTCATAACCATGAGCAGATAAAAGGAAGCTAGTAATGTGGAAAAATATCAGAGCTTAGAAAAAAGATAACAAATATGAGAAATCAAATGGCCCAGTAAAAAACAGGGAAGAAACGAGAGGACCTTAAAAAAAATGAATGTGCAACATCAGTGAGAGCTGAGAAAATCCTGTCTTAAAATAAAAAGATGGCTATAGAAGAAAAGCAATGTGTAAACAATAGCAACTTGTTAGAAATAATGACAATAAAGCAGAGTGTGCAAATTTTGTAGGGAAAGTTTAGTTGGTTTTGAACCAAGAGGGGGAAGAGATAGGAACATTTTCTTGAATCCCTAAAACTCTGAGGTGTAAATTAAAAGAGAAAAGAAAAGAAAAGAAGAGAAAAGAAAAAAGAAAAAAGAGAAAAAGAAAGAAGAAAGAAAGAAAGAAAGAAAGAAAGAAAGAAAGAAAGAAAAAGAAAAAGAAAGAAAGAAACTGAATAGAGGCAGAATAGCCATTTCTTTTTGCAACAATGTTCTGGGTAGATAGCTCAAGTCTATCATGTATAGTTCTTTGTTTTTCAGCAAATGTATAAACTTGGTCAAGAAAAGACAAGAGACATGGAGGGCAAATATAAGCATTCCAGCAGCACAGAAAGGAGGGGATGGAATAGATGGAATGAACAATAGCCAAGGAAATAACTAGGAAAAAATTTCCATAAGCTAAAGACCCAAGTTTAAAGATGCTTGCTCATTCATTAAATGAAAGATCCATACCTAGATAATTTCAGATGAAATTTCTGAACCCTAAGAAAAATGAAACTATTTGGCATGCATCTAGACAGATATACTTGCAAAGTAATGCTAAATCATAGTGGCTAGCATGTAAGCTCCACAAAAGCATTTACCTGTTCTGTTCACTGATATATTTCCATCAATTACAAGAGTACCTGTCACATATAAGTAAATATTAATGAATGAATTAGCTGGCATTAAGAAATCAATCTTTACCTGAAGTCATGAAAATATTCTTTTATATTACTTTGGAAAATTTAATTGCTTTGCCTTTTATACTTCTGTTTACAAAAAATTGATATTTGTGAGTGGTATGAAATCAGGGTTCAAGTTTAACTTTTTCCATATGGATATTCAGCAGTTCTGGTACCACTTATTAAAAGTAGCCTCCTTTCCTTGGGGTGCCTGGGTGGCTCAGTCGGTTAAGTGTCAGACTCTTGATTTCTGCTCAGGTCATGATCTCATAGTTGGTAGGATCCAGCAGTGCCCCAGCTCCGTGCTGACAGCTCAGAGCCTGCTTGGGATTCTCTGTCTTCCTCTCTGTCTGCCACCCCCACTCTCCCCCCCCCCCACACACACTTGCATGTGGGCACTTTCCTCATTGTCACATAGTGCTACCATTGTCATATAACAACTGGCTGTAAATCAGTAGGTGTGCTTCTGGGCTTTTATTACTAGCATTGGCCCAGTTGTCCATCCTGCACCAGTATCACACTTTCATAATTATTATAGCTTTATAATAAGTCTTGATATTTGATCTATCAAGTTTTCCCATGTTGGCTCTATTTTTTTTAAATGTTTATTTATTTTTGAAAGAGAGACAGAGCACAAGCAGGGGAGGGGAAGAGAGAGAGGGAAACACAGAATCTGAAGCAGGCTTCAGGCTCTGAGCTGTCAGCACAGAGCCTCATGTGGGGCTCGAACCCATGAACCCGTGAGATCATGACCTGAGCCGAGGTTGGGCTCTCAACCGACTGAGCCACCCAGGCACCCTGCATGTTAGTTCTATTCTTTAAGAGTGTTGTGGCTACTTTTAACCATTTATATTTTTCTATAACTTTTTAATTAAACTTATCAAGTTCTGCAAAATGAGCTTTTAGGATATTATTAAGATTACATTGAATCTGTAGAAAAATTGGGGGAGATAATTAAATTCTTCACATTATTGACTTTTCCTATAAAGGAACATAGGATCTCCCTCCCCGCCCCCCCCCCCCCCCCCCCCCCCCCCCCCCCCATTTATTTTAGGTCTTCTTCAGTTTCTCTTAAGGATGCTTTCTGGTTTTCTATGTAGAAGGTCCTCTATATCCTTTGTTAGATTTACTCTTAGACATGTGATTTTTCTATGCCATTGTAAATGATTTTAAAAAATCACGTCTACTTTATAAATAAATACACTGGAATTTTGTCCATTAACCTGTATTCAGCAACATTTATATACTTATTAATTCTAATGATCTAATTGGTAAACTTTATGTAGTTACTTATTAATTCAAATTACTTATGAATGGATTCTTTTGGATTTTTATACATATACCATCACTAATCCACAAATAATGATTAATTTTTTTTCTAAATTTCATATGATATGTTTCTTTTTCTTGCCTTATTACAGGTTGTTAACACAAGAAATCATTTTTATCTTCAGATAAAACCACGCTTTCTTTCAATGTGAGTATTTGTGGCTCTGTATCAACACATCCATCACTATCTTTTAACAAAAAAACAATGGCATTACTCATTTGCAAATGGAATTTGAATACCTTGGAAACAAGAGAACACTTTCTTACTGGAGAGATTTCCTTGTAGATTTTTCTGCATCTCCTTTGCCTTTACTCCAGTTTAAGCCAAGATAATCTCTTGTCTAGGTGATCAGAATAACTTTTTCACTGATCAGCCCCACTTAAGATCTTTCCTACCAATTACTGTCCATGCTGTGGCTAGTATGATCTTTCAAACATGAGTCAGTCTGTAGCATCTTCTCATTGATGTTAGAATGCCAGGATGAAGTTCATACTCCCCAAACCAGCTCATAAAGATTCCATGAGCCACCTTGGTGCACTCTCCATCCCCATCTCCAAACACTCTACCTCCATCTTTTGCCTGCTAAGTCCCAGATGCAGTGAAATTATCTCACCACTTCAATGTGTCATGCTTTCTCTCGCCCATCAGCTTTCATATGTTTTTCTCCATAGTAAGAATACTCATCCCACTCCCTGTTCTGATGAATTTTTAGCTTCAGGTATCTGTTTAAACATCCTTCCTTAGGAAGACCTTTCCTGACCCTAATCTTGGTGGGACTAATTTTCTCTTTTCTTTTTATTTCACTTAGAGCATTTAACATTATGAGATTATTTTGCATACTTATGATGAGATCTTTTGTCCATTTTTACAGGGGGGATGGATACTGATGCACATATTTTAAGAGGAGATTTATGGTCCTCTTTCATTCACTCTTAATACCTGTCCTTTTGTTGATGTTAATTCATAATTCTCAACTCTATTTATTACTTCAATTGAGGCATGTTTAATGAGAAGGTCCCCTTAAATTTTTGGTAGCAACAGCAAGGACCAAGCTGCCACAATTTTTGAATGGAGATTTTTCACAGGAACTTTTCAAACATTTTTTCACTTGTTAGAAGAATAAGAATAGTATCTTCCAGAGTAAGATAGACCATGATATGACTTTAAAAATAATAGCATATCCCTATAGTATTGTTTCAGTAGTTTTCATAAGAAATAAAGAAAATTGAAATTCAATGCAAACGGCGTTAAAGGGTCCACCCAACAATGGAGAGCTCTGGCTGAGGATATACTCAAATTCTTGGCTTAGGAGGCCCTAAATGATCTGAACTCTATGAATATTGAGAACATGGAGCTTCTGCACTAACTCCATCACATGTACTTGTGTTCAATCTCTTGTAGCTCCAAAATACACTTTTAAAAACTCCTTAGAACTATCGATTCTGCATGTATTGCCCATTTCAGTCCTTCTCTTCACATGCAAACCTCTTCAAAGAGTTGTCTACATCCACTTTCTCCCTTTCCTTTCAACCCACTTACTCCTTACTTGCTGCATTCAAGATTCGCTTCCCACAAGCCTTTCTCAAGGTATCAAGTGAATTTTTTTACTTCCAGCCCTACAGTGCTTGATCTCCCAGCAGCCTTCTGTACTGCTTTCCACTCCTTCTTCCCAATGTATTTTCTTCCTCTGACTGTTGTAGCAGTATCTCAGCCAAATTTCCTCATACTTCATTGGCTCTTCCAGTTGTTTTGAGTAATAATAATGAACACGAACATTCAGTGGGAATTGCTAATATCTCATTTTATTTTTCGTCAAACTGAGGTTAAGCCTAGTTGTACCATGAGCAAATAGTTGGACCCCAGTTTGGACACAAATGTTTCCTGACAGAGCCCCACATTTAAAGAACCACCGTACATTGTCCCATTTCTGGGGGGACAAGTGAGCTATGATTAGTGGATCAAAGAAGAAAGGGTTAGTTTGAAAGGAAAGGAGAGCTAAGATGCAATGGAAGGGGTTCAAATTCAAGACCGAGGAGTTAGGTCCTTGGTCCTTGAAGAGTCATCCTCAGAACTACAGCCCATCATCCACGAGGCTGCAGCTTCCCCACCAGACCACGAGGGGGCAGCATCAAGAAGCAAGAGGCTTCACCGTGTGCTTCCCCATCACCCTTGGATAGGGAATTTGGGAACCTGAGCAAGATTATCAGTGGCTGTGCGCTTTCTGGTGCATGCTGTTGCCACCGTTCAGTTGCTCCTTTTTTTCCAGCACAGATCATCCTTTCTCTATCCACCCCATGGCACTTGCCTTCCCTTCAGTCTCCTGAGCCTTAGGATAAATGGTAATAGAGCGAAGCTACTTTGGGTAGGAGTTTAGGGCGCAGTTTTCCTTGGCTGCCTGAGTGGAGTGCGGCTTTTTAGGGAGCTCGGAGGAATTCATCCTTCATCATCCCACACGCTCCCCAGGGCCCCGGAGAAACTATATTTGCGCGATGGCCTTGGGCGGAGGCACTACTGGTGAGTGAGCCAGGCTCAGCCCGGAGCGGGGAGCTAGACCAGGAGATCCAGCCACAATTCATTGCTGGGGGAAGCCGGCCTCTGCTCAGCTTGCTTGGCCGCTTGGAGAGGTCTGTCTGCGCGCGCACTTTCCGGATTACAGCGGCCCGGGCTCCCAGACCTTGTTCAGTGATCTACCCAGAGAGGATTTTCTTCAAACACTGTGAGGCCCATTCCAAACTTTGTCTATCGCTTGAGCCAGGAAGGAATCCCCGGTTCCAGCCTCCTACACTTCACTGAAGAAACAAGGCAAGGGGAATGAATTTATCCAAGGAAATTATGTGTGTGGGACAAATACATGTGTGGTGGTGGTGATTAGTAATGAAAAAGGAAATTGAGAAGCTGCGCTGTAAAGTGAAGTCGGAGCCACCCAGTAAAGGGCCTTGAATGCACCCCAAGTGGTTTCAACTTAGAGGGCTATGGGAGCCACCAGTAACTTGCTAGACAGAGCCTGACATGTCTGGTCTTGCTGTTTAGATGCCAGTGATGCAGAAGGTAGATTGAAATATCTGGGTGTAGAGGCAGGGGGGTGAGTTAGCTCATTTCATAAGAGCAGAGTGGATGATATAATGAGGTTGGGAGGGAAGGCGGGTGTATTAAATAAGAGGAGAGGTCATCATAGAGTAGTTGGAAAAGTAAAATCACGTGTGGAGGTAAAAGAAGAAAAATAAAGATGGGAGTAGCTGCCCTGAACTGGATTTGGAAGAGGTTCTATTTGGGACGAGATGAGCATAGGCCCTAGGCTATCCAAGTAGAACTATGAGGAGGCAGCAGGTTATAGGGTTGGTTCTCAGGACAGAAGCTTAGCACAGGGTTGTATGTGAGAGAAAGGAAGTTGAGCCTGGTGGTTATGTGATCACCAGGGAGAGGAGTGGCAGAAAGGGGGGATGTGCCTGTGGTCACCCCTAGCACCAGCAGCAGCGTGGACTGCTTTTCTTTCCACGTCTCAGCTGCATCTGGTTTCCGTGTCATACCCCACCCAAGCACAATCTGGGACTGACTGTCA
Organism: Prionailurus bengalensis; assembly: GCF_016509475.1. Classification (NCBI taxonomy): domain Eukaryota; kingdom Metazoa; phylum Chordata; class Mammalia; order Carnivora; family Felidae; genus Prionailurus; species Prionailurus bengalensis. The sequence goes on from NC_057346.1 coordinate 60,680,017, forward strand.
TGCAGGTGTCCAGAGATCCTGATGAAAAATTCTCTTCTATTCTTTGTTGGGGGCTGAAAATGATAATCTTTCTTTAGCCCCATCTCCCTACCTCCCAGAACACCAGAACTGCTTTCCACAAATTTCTTTGATTAAAACAAAAATCACCAGGGGAGAAGGGATACTGTCCTTAATCAGATTCCTCGACTTCCTGCCCTGGAAATTCTGATTCTCTGGGCCTGGAGTGAGACGTGGGGGATCGTCTTCTCAATAACTGCTTCAGATGAGTCTATCAGGGAAGTTTGAGAAATGCTTCTCAGGCCTAAACACAAGTCTGTCTCTTGAAGCCAGTACCAGACTGAACCCTTGCTTTCTGCCATAAATCAGACTAGGGTGGGTCTTAAAGGCAACTGCAGGCTAAGCCTCACACTCTGGACCCAAACCAACCATAACCTCAGGTGCACTAGAAGAGCTAGGGTCAGTGTGGAACTTTCTGGGCAGGTCTGCTGTGTTGGAGAAGTAGTTAAGAGCAGTGTCCCAGTCCACAGCTTCGGCTCTGGCAAAGAAGAGCTGTTGCATGTTTTCTGAGTGGGCCGTCACACACTGACACTAATGGGATCTCCAGGGAAGTGAGTATACAGAGAATCAGAGCACAGAGAGGCTGGAGTTCAGAATTGCAAGTATTTAATCTTCTGTTTGCTACCATCATGACTCCAGTGCCCTTCCTTGTAAGTCCTTTCTCTCCTCTGAGTTATGACTTAATGCTGTTTCTTCTTTTCCCTGATGTAGACCCTGGACCTGGCATGCAGAAGCCTCAGCTCTTGGTTCCTGTCATGGCCACTCCAAATGGAACTCTGGTCCATCCAGCATACTTCCTGCTGGTGGGAATCCCTGGCCTGGGGCCTGACATACACTTTTGGCTGGCTTTCCCCCTGTGCTTTATGTATACCATGGCCACCCTGGGAAACCTGGCCATTGTCCTCATCATCCGTGTGGAAAGGCGTCTGCATGAGCCCATGTACCTCTTCCTGGCCATGCTTTCCACTATTGACCTAGTCCTGTCTTCTGTCACCATGCCCAAGATGGCCAGCCTCTTCCTGACAGGCATCCAGGAGATAGGATTCAATGTTTGTCTGGCCCAGATGTTCCTTATCCATGCTCTGTCAGCCATGGAGTCAGCTGTTCTGCTGGCTATGGCTTTTGACCGCTTTGTGGCCATCTGTCATCCACTGCGGCATGCTTCTGTGCTCACAGGGCCTACTGTGGCCAAGATTGGACTAGCCGCCCTGACCAGGGGATTTGTTTTCTTCTTCCCTCTGCCCTTCATCCTGAAGCGATTGTCATACTGCCAAACACATATGGTCACACACTCCTTCTGTCTGCACCAAGATATTATGAAGTTGTCCTGTTCTGACACCAGGGTCAATGTAGTATATGGACTCTTCATTATCCTCTCAGTCATGGGTGTGGACTCCCTCTTCATTGGCTTCTCCTACATTCTTATCCTGAAGACTGTGTTGGAGCTGGCTTCTCAGGGGGCAGCACTCAAGGCTTTCAATACCTGCATCTCCCATCTCTGTGCTGTCCTGGTCTTCTATGTGCCCCTCATTGGGCTCTCAGTGGTGCACAGGCTGGGGGGCCCTACCTCCCTGCTCCATGTGATTATGGCTAATATCTATTTGCTACTACCACCTGTGGTCAACCCTGTTGTCTATGGAGCCAAAACCAAGGAGATCCGTTCACGGGTCCTCCATATGTTCTCACAGGGTGGCAGGTGAGCAGAATAACCTCCTTAGGGCCTTCAATCCGTGCCAAACCTGGGAGGATTAGGATCTTGTTGAATGTCTCCGTGATTGGAGCATCCAACCCATTGGGCTGTCAGCTTCTAAATATTTAACTAGATCTTGGATTCCTGTTTCCAGGAAATGTGTTGATTCAGAAGTGTGGTTCTGAGGAAGTTTTGTTCAGGCTGAAGAAGCATCCCCAAGCAAAGGGTGCTCCTTGGAAGACTCTGACATTGGCAGGAATGAGTCAGTACTAAGTCATCTGCTGGGGGTAGCCTGTACGAGTGTGACCTTTCTGCTGACATGGTGGTAGAGCCAGAGAGGCAGCAGCCGGCACTGTTAATCAGCTGTGCCCCCAGCAGCAGGCTTTTGTGAAGGAGGTTTGAACGTCATACCTCCATGGCTGCCACAGCATCTGACCTTGGACATTTCAACCATGTAAGACCTGTGGTACAGGAACTTAGGTGTTTTCTGCCTCCAGCCCTCAGCTGTATTTAGTTTAATGTTTAATAGTTTAGCGATGTGTAATTGATATACAATAAATGGCACACATTTAAAGTATACAGTTTGAGGGGCATCTGGGCGGCTTAGTTGGTTAAGGTCAGTTAAGTGTCCGACTTTGTTTTGGCTCTTGGTTTCGGCTCAGGTCATGATCTCACAGTTTGTGAGCACAGAGTCTGCTTGGGATTCTCTCTCTCCCCTCTCTCTGCCCTTCCCCTGCTCACTCTCTCTGTCTCTCTCTGTCTCTCTCTCTCTCTCAAAATAAATAAACTTACAAAATTTAAAAAGTGTACAGTTTGATAAGTTTTGACATGTACACACCCATAAAACCACACCACAGTCAAGAGAGTGAACATACTCATCACCCCCAAAAGTTTCCTTATACCCCTTTTAAAATCCTTCATTCCCATCTCTCCTGGTCACTCCCTGCTCCAGTTCCCAGGCAACCACTGAAATGCTTTATGCTACATTAGTTTGCATTTTCTAGAGTTTTATATAAATAGAATCATACAATACGTACTCCTTTTCTTGCCTTGCTTATTTTACTCAGCACAGTTATTTTGAGATTCATCCATGTTGCAGCATGTATAAGTAACTTAATTCTTTTTACTGCTAGGTAACATTCTATTATATAATTATGCCATAGTTTGTTTATCCATTCACCTGTTGTTGGAGATTTAGGATGTTTCCAGAATTGGAAACAAATACAGCTTCTATGAACATATAAGTCTTTGTATGGACATGTGGTTTTTTTTTCCCTCCTGTGTAAATATTTAGGAATGAAATGGCTAGATCATACTGGAGGTATATATTTAACTTTTTAACTGCCAAGCTGTCTTCCAGAATGGTTGTACCATTTTACATTTCCACTAATAGTGTATGGGAGTGATACTTTTTTGGCATCTCAGCCTACATTTGGTGTAGTCTGTATTTTTTATTTTAGCCATTTTAGTAGATTTGTAGTAGTATCTCATTGTGACTCAATTTGTATTACCCTAATAAATAGTGATGTTGGCATCTCTTCATGTGTTTATTTGCCATCTGTAAATCATTGCCACTTTTCCATTGGGTTGTTTGTTTTGTTATTGTTGAGTTTGAATTTTTAAAAATATACATTGCATGTAAGTCCTTTATCAGGTATATACTTTACATTTCCCCCAGTCTGTGACTTGTCTTTTACTTCTCTTAAGCATCTTTATAAAACACCAAACATTCTAACTGGTGAAGTCCAGTTTATCAAGTTGTTGTTTCATAGCACACACTTTTTTAAAAAAAAAGTTTTTAATGCTTATTTATTTTTGGGAGAGAGAGACAGAGAGAGAGAGACAGAGAGAGAGAAACAGAGCATGAATGAGGAAAGGCAGAGAGAGAGAGGGAGACACAGAATCTGAAGCAGGCTCCAGGCTCTGAGCAGTCAGCACAGAGCCTGACGCAGGGCTCCAACCCATGAACTGAGAGATCAGGACCTGAGCCAAAGTTGGATGCTTAACCTACTGAGCCACCCAGGTGCCCCTCATAGCACACACTTTTGATGTCATATCTAAAAACTCATCACCACAGTCACACATACACAAAAAACATTATTCTTTTTCCCCCAGAAGCATTATAGTTTTAGGTTTTACGTTTAGCTCTGTGATCTATTTTGTGTTAGCTTTGGTATGTAGTGTAAGGCATGGATCAAAGTTGATTTATTTCCATATGGACATCTAGTTATTTTAATGCTACTGGACTATCCATGGTCAACTCTGCTTTTGTATCTTTGTAGAAAATCATTTATCTATATATGTGTGGGTTCTAATTCTGGACTCTGATTCATTGGCCTATTTTTCTATTTTTATGTCAATACCACATTGTTTTGACTACTGCAGCTTTATAAGAAATCTTGCAATCAGTATTGTCAATTCCCTTTGTTCCTTATTTTCAAAGGTGGCCTTTCATGGGAATTTTAGCAGCAGTTTAAACATTTATATAAAATAGTCTTTTAGAATTTTGATTTGAATTGTACTGCATTGATATAGGTCAATTTAGAGAGAATTAACATTGTTAATTAGTGTCTTCTAACTCATGAACAAAGTATATATCTTCATTTTTAGGGTCTTTGGTTTCTTTCAGAAATGTTTTGTAGTTTTCGTTGTACAGATTTATCATGTCTTTCACCAAATTTATCTGTATTTTATATTTTGATGCTATTATAAATGGTATTTTTTAGTTAAAATTTATGGTCATCCATTATGTTAGTATAGAGAACTGTAACTGATTTCTTTATATTAACCCTGAATCTTGCACTTTGCTAAACTCAATCATTTCTACAAGGTTTTTTTTTTGTATATTTCATCAGATTTTTCTACATAGATGATCATGTTGTTTGTGAATAAAGACAGTTTTACCTCTTTCATTTCAATTTGCATACATTTAATTAATCTGTTTGTTTGTTATTGTATTGATAAGAAATGACAGGACATTGTGACTACAAGTGATACCTATCCTGTGATCTTGGGGGGGAAATATCTAGTTTTTTACTATTAAGTATGTTCTATCAATTCTTGAGAGAGATATTGAAATATTTAGCTATAATTTTATATTTGTCTGTTCATGTAATTATATCACTTTGCTTCAAATATTTTGAAATTTTCTTAACAGGTACCTAAATATTTAGCATTTTTAAATTTCTTCTTAATGAATTAATCTTTTATCATTATGAAGTGGCCTTCTTTATTTGTGGTAATATACGTTACTCTGAAATGTACATTGTCTGATGTTAATAAAGCCATTTTAGCTTTCTTGTAATTAGTGTAATCATGATATATATTTTTCCCCATTCATTACTTTTCATCTATTTGTGTCCTTTTGTTTGGAGTGCCTTGTCGACGGCATATTGTCAGATCTTACATTTTTATCTGATTTGATGACATCTGTATTTTACTTATGGTATCCCATTTTCTCTTTGTACCATCTGTTTTCCCCCCTTTTGCTTTTCTTTCTTTTTGATTAACTGAATACTTTCAGTGGTTCTGTTTTATCTCCTTTTATTGTTTATTAGCTGTCACTGTTTTGTTATTTTAACGGCTGCTTTAGCATTTATAATATATCTTATCACAGCCTACTTTCATTTAACCATTCAATGTGTAGAAGAATTTTACAATACTGTATTCCCATTCCTCTCCTCCCAAACTTTGTGCTGTTTTTGTACATTTTGCTTTTATTTATTTTATAAATCCAACAGAAAATTATTTATTTTTGTTAACAGTCAATTATCTTCAAAGAGGTTTGAATAGTAAGAAAACAACTTTGTGTATTTACCCATGTTACAATTTTCACCAGTCTGCATTTCTCCCTGTAGATGCCCATTATTTCTATTTGGTATTATTTTTCTCTGCTTGAAGAGTTTCTTTTTCTTTGTTTTTCTTTTTTTAATGTTTATTAATTTTTGAGAGAGAGAGAGAGGCAGAGTGCAAGCAGGGGAGGGGCAGAGAGAGAGGGAGACACAGAATCTGAAGCAGGCTCCAGGCTCTGAGCTGTCAGCACAGAGCCTAATGAGGGGCTCGAACTTCTGAACTGTGAGATTGTGAACTGAGCCAGAGTCGGATCCTTAACTGACTGAGCCACCCAGGCACTCCGAAGAATTTATCATATAACTTGTGATGTGGTCTGCTGATAATAATTATTTCAGCTTTTTTATACTTAAAGCATCTTTATCTTGAGCTTCTTGCATCTGTGAATTTATAGTTGTATCAAATTTGGAAAACTTTTGGCTGCTATTTTTTTGTAATCCCTCCCCCTCCTCATACCAAGGACTCCAATTACATATAATTAGGCCACTTGAAGTTGTCCCACTGCTTGCTGAGTCTGTGTTTGTTTTTTATTTACTTATTTTTAAGTTTTTTTTTTAACATTTATTTATTTTTGAGAAACAGACAAATAGAGCATGAGTGAGGGAGGGGCAGAGAGAGAGGGAGACACACAATCTGAAGTAGGTTCCAGGCTCTGAGCTGTCAGCACAGAGCCCATCGCGGGGCTCAAACCCATGAACAATGAGATCATAATCTTATGACCTGAGCTGAAATCTGATGCTTAACTGACTGAGCCACCCAGGTGCCCCTGTATTTGTTTTTTAAATATTATTTTTTTATCTGTGTTTCATTTTGAATAGTTTCTAATGCTATGTCTTCAAGTTTACTAATCATTTCTTCCACAGTATACCCTCATCCAGTGAGTTTCACATCTCATACATTGCAGTTTTTATCCCTAGAAGTGTGATTTCAATTATAAAAAAATATCTTTCATGTTTCTACTTAAATTTGTAATCCATTTAATGCAGTTCTAATTATCATCTTAATGTCTTCATTGTGTAGTTCTAATATCTGTTTCAGTTCTGGATCAGTTTAATTATTCTCATTTTGGGTCATTTTTCTTCTTTGCACGTCTGGTAATTTGATCACCTGCGAGACATTGCAAATTTTTCTTTGGTGCTACATATTTTTGTAGCCCTGTAGGTATTCTTATGCTTTGTTCAGGCAATCAGTCAAGTTATTTGTACATAGTTTGATCATTTGGGTCTTGCTTTAAAGATTTGTTAGGTGGGACTAGAGCAGTGCTCAGTCTAAGGCTCATTATTCTCCACCACTGAGAAAAGGTCCTTTTGCATTCTGTATGCAGTGCCCTGTGAATCTTGAAGTTTTTCAGTCTGGCTGGTGGAAAGAGTCACTGTCCTTGACTCTGTGTAAGTACTGGATAGTGTTACCTTTAATATTTTCAGGGAGCTCTTTCCCCATCTTTAGGTAGCTTGCTCACCTGCATGTGTTGATCAGTACCTCAGTTGAAGGAAGACCCTCTACATCTCTAGACTTCTCTCTCTGTGTAGCTCTTTCATCTTTGATACTTTCTCTTCCAATCTAGCTGGCTTGATCTTCCAGAACTCTTTGCCTCCATTTCCTTAACTTAGGGTGTCCTCTGGACTCTGCCTAGGTTCTCCTCCCCTGTGCTGCAATGAAGCTTTTTTAGGGCAGTAAGCTGGGGAAACCCCAGGGTTTCACCTTACTTGTTTCCCATGTCTCAGGGCTTACTCTCCTTCATTGCCTGATGCTTACTGTCTTGTAAACCATTGTGTACATATATCGTCCATTTCTTGGTTCCTTCAGGTGGATGTTGCTTCTTGATACTCCATTTTGGCCAGAGTAGGGATGTATATATTTTTTAAGTCTTCACATAGTCAAAGTTTGGGACGTTGAGGAAAACAGCAAAGATAGTTCAAGGGGGATGGCAGTGAGTGTCAGGCTACAGATTCCACAGGGCACCTGGAGCTCTTGTCATCACTAGTTTTGATGTGGTTCAAGATGGGATGGCCTGATTTAACATAGTCTATTTTTGCATAGTTTGAGTTAGCATGCTCTGTGTTGTAAATTTAACACATATTGATGTAAAGCTGATAAGTAGAAAACAAGGAGAAACCAGCTAAAATTCACTTTGCTTTATTTATAGACTTAAAAAAATTTTTTTTTATTTGAGTATAGTTGACACACAATGTTTAATTAGTTTCAGGTATACAACATGGTGATTCAGCATCTCTATGTTGTGCTGTTCTTACCACAAATGTAGCTATCATCTGTCACCATGCACCACTATTACATCATTGGCTATATTCCCTGTGTCATACCTTTTGTTCCCGTGACTTTTAAAAAACTTATTTAAATATTCAAGGTATTTAGTTTCACATTAAAATTGTTCTCTAGTTTTATAAATGTTCTCTCACTATTTTTTGCCCTTAATAGAGAAACAAGATGGCATTGGTATTATATGGCTGGTGTTGGAGATAGGGGAGGTTTAAGGAAATCACATCTTTCTTCCTCAGCCAGAGATTCAGAAACCCAAAGCCAGGGAGTGCAAGATAGTATGGTCCCCAGGGATCCACGTTACGAGTTAGGTAGACACAGGGTGCAGAGCCTGGGAGACAAAGAAAATGTAGCTTTGGGGAAAGGTAGATGGGTCCATTGGGATCCAGACTTAGCAAGGACCCAAGCAGGGGCCACCAATGGGAAGAAGGCATAGTACAGAGAAAGCTTCAGGAAGAAAAGGAGCTCATACTTAATCATGGGACCTCACTGAAAGCTTATTCTGCTTTTCCTCTGGCTGAGTTTGATGAGCCTGGGAAGAAAGAGAAAAACCCCTCACAAAGGTCATGGCCACACAAATGAGTTTCTTCTAGCCTTTCCTTACTCATCCCCCTGTCTAACTTTACACTGGGAACTGGCCAATAGCCCAGCTGGCACAGGGCCCATCTGGGGAGGACTCTAGAGACCCTGTCTACCCACTGCCCCTCCTTCCCCATACCCTGAGGTACACTTTCCCAGGACATGGAAGCCAAGAAGGACACCAGACCTACAGTTGGCTACTGAGAGGTAGCTGCTCAAAGACCCTCTGGGAAGCACTCCCTCCACCAGAAGGGAGAAGCAGAAGGAGGGAGGAGGTAAGACAGAGAATAAATACCCAACCAGGGAGGCCCAAAGGAGGGGGTGGAGACAGAGAGTGGCAGCCTCTTCAGGAAGAGGACTAGAGGAAAAGACACACGTTCCTTCAGTGTGTTGAGGTGAGTGTAGGAGACCAGGGGATATGTGCAGGTGTGTGGGTTTCTTATAGCTGGGGATTTCCCATTAGATTTTCCAAGTGAAGGAGAAACCAGGCTGTGATGAAATGAAGTATGGGGGTGGAGCCAGGAAGAATAAAGGAGGCTCCTGACTCAAAGGACAGTGTTAGTTTCTATGTGAGGTGAAGGGAAGCATGGACAGTGTTAGCTGCTGCCTGTGGGTAATTTTCAGGTACTATAAAAAGTGATCAGTTTACTGGGGTCCCCATTTAGATCCTGGCAGGAGCTGTCCTAAATGAAGGTGAATGAAGAACAGACTGGGTTGGGACTGGGTTAGAGTTCAACTGGGGTCCGTCCATGTATTCACAGGACCAGTCCTAGTTTGTTAGTGTGGTTGAAGTTCAGTTTGTGTTGGGGGTAGGGGCTCATTCTGTACTCTGCATCAGAAGTCAGAGTATGGCTGATACAGAGTGTGGCTGATATTGGGACTTCAAGATCCTCCTAGGGCTCTGGTCTTGACTCTGTGTGTGCCTAGGGGCAGGGTCCAGTCTTTATTCCATTTAAAAAGTGGATTACTGTCTACACTGTGACTTCCCCTGCCTTGCACTCTGTTCCCTGGCCCCACTGAACCACGTGCAGCTTTCCTAACAAGGTATGTACTCCTTCTCTCTGGGTCTTCGAATTTGTCAGTATGCACCTTTAATGACAAATTAGGGCCAATTTGTTGCTTTAGTTCCCCTGGCCCCCTCAATTAAATCAAAGCCCTTTGCCATGTCTTGCAAGCCCCTCCGTGATCTGGCCCCTGCCCTCCTCTCTGACCTCACTTTCCAAAATTCCCCTGAGCTCTCAGTACTCTGGCCATGTTGACTTTCTTTCTGATCTGTGAACCACCAGAATAGAAGACCTTTTCCTTTTGTTGCCTCATCTGCTCTTTCCCTAGATGTCAGAATGTCTGGCATGTTCCTATCATACAGCTCTCAGCTCATACATCATCACCTCAAAGAGGCTGCCAATGACCTGCATCTCAAATATGGGTGCCTCTCCCCTGTCCTTTTCTATCTTATCACTCTATTTTATCTTTAGTGTACTTATCTTTATCTGATATGTTCTTGCTTATTTGTTATTGCCCTCCTAGTGTATGAGCTCGCTGAAAACAGCCATCTTTTCTCTCTTATCTGCTGTTTTATCTCTGAATGCTGCTGTCCCCATATTCCCAACCCTGCCTGGTTAATCATGACTGGCCCCTCAAGTCTTGGCTCACAGGTTACCTCCTCAGGGAAGCTCTCTGAACCTGAAAATTTGGTAAGCTACTGTCTGCTTTGCTCCCAGGCTCTTGTACTTACCCCTATCCTAGCATTTATCACAACTTGTGATAGCTGCATAATTTGTCTCCATTTCTCCCCACCCCTGCATTGTTTACTGTGTGCCTTGTTTACTCTGTGTCTCATTATCTCCAGTGTTTAGTGCAGATTCTGGTACCTGGTAGTCAGTTAGTCAGTCAGTCAGTCAGTCAGTAATTACTGAAAAAACATGCGTGTACCAATCAAAGTCCCAGATCAGGCTTTTTCACTGCACCATGTTTCCCTGTGTGTAGGCAACAAAGTAGTTCTGCTGGGCACTGATTACCAGGTCAAGCTTTGCAGCTCTGTGGGACTTTTAGAGACTCTGATCCTACTTGGGAAGGGGAGGGGCAGGGCCCTGAATCCCTGGAGCTCTGTTTGGGGGTGATTTTGGAGGCCCACGCTGCCTCTAGTGAATAGAACAGAGCTGGGAGCCTCACTCTACTGTTTTTGAATTAGAAAAATGAGAAAGTGCAAAGTCTATTCTCATTTTGACCCTTCTAAAATGAATGTTGGACACTACAAAGGTTCATCTGCTTTATCAAATCCAAAAGAGGTAGGGGGACAGAAGATAAGGATGACCTGAGGTAGAAGTGATTCTGGGGCTACCACACACATGGAGGATTAAGGAAGGAACCCCCCTCCTGAACTGAGTGATGAGCTCCCGCAGTTCTTGCCCACCGCAGCATTGCCCCTGAAGTTTGCCTTTTCTCTCTGGGCCTGAGAGTAGGATCCAGAGGCCCCCAGGTGTTCTGGGCTCCCTCTAAGGACATAATCTTCCAGATGTTCCCGCAGAGGCTGGCAAGGGCACCTGAGGCCCCAACACCGCTGCTCTAAGCACGGAGCATTGTATGTGTTTATCCCCAACAATGGTAATGACCATGAAACCCTTCTCCCATTCCTTGTTTGTTCCCCTTCCCTGCTGCACCTAAGTGGGGAGAGCTGGTCAGGTTTCCTGAGTCCTGGAGAGGGCCTCTAGACTCACGGGTCCTCAAAGTGTGGATTTCTTGGAGATAGCGTTAAAATGGACCTTATGAACCATTGGTCCATTCCTTTTTTTTTCCTAAATATTTATTTTTGAGAGAGGGAGCACGTGAGCACGCACAAGTGGGCGAGGGGCAGAGAGAGAGGGGAACAGGAGATTCAAAGCGGGCTTAATGCTGACAGCAGAGAGCCCGATGTGGGGTTCAAACTCATGAATCACAAGACCATGACCTGAGCTGAAGTCAGACACTTAACCCGTAAGTCTCTAATAAACTCTCAGCATCCTTATCAGTTAAATAGGATTAATAATACAGGTTAATGAGAGGCTCTCATAATATAAGAAGGGTAGAGGATAAAGTTTTTAAATCTCCATTGTGGGTACTGCCCAAAGTCACAGCCAGAGGAGTTGGGGCTAAAAGGAGAATGCCCAAGTCTTAGTCCGGGAGGGTCTTTACTGCCCTTTTAAGTTCCCTTCCAAGAGTCTACCTGGGTAAGGTATCCTACTTACCAAGCCCTTCTATCCTGCCTCTCAGGTAGATTTTATTGCTTTCAGAAGGTGCAACAACAATTAAGGGCAGCCTAGAATAGGGGAAAATGTACAGACCTTGGTATTGGTCCAGCTATTAGTCCAGTTCTGCTTTACCAGTCAGCTATTAAACCCTGGGAGCACTTTTTAATCCTGTGGGACTTCAGTTTTCTCAGATATATATAAAGATACATAGAATTCCTATCATGTAGAATTTTCTTAGGTTAGAGATAATATTGTTACAGAATCCAGCATTTGGTAGGAGCTCAGTGATTTCTATTTTTATCATACAAAGCAATAAAATCAGTTTTGGGAGTAACCTCATTGTTGTTCTCTTGGATCAGAAGAAATAGAGCTCATGGCCCCTGGTCTACCTCCCTGACTGCTTTTCCATGTGTTTCTGAGAAGGAGGATGTTCAGAGAGATCTGGGAAGAGTGTGAGGGTGGGCTGGTCATGGGGGCTGAGCTGGCACTGGGGGACAGAGTCCTGGAGGCCAGGGGGAGGGAATGAGGAGAATTGGAGACTTCAAAGTGTATTTCTCCTCTGTGTAGTTGTGACTTCTGCTCCCTCCATCCTCAAGAAAGGGCCAAGATGTCCTTCACAGTTCTCCAAGGCACGCCTGCGACTTGCTGAGATAGTGTGACTTTTTCTTTTTCAAAGAAAGTCCCAAGCCTATTCCCTGGGGTTAGGGAAAGGAAAGAAAAAATACTTTCTTTGTTTATTTTTTCTTGAATATGTTTTACTTTCAAACTAGAGTGATTTAGTTCCTATTTCCCCCAGAGTTCCAAATGTTCTCTGAGTACATGCAAATGGTTCTAATTACCAACAGCCACTCAGACCAGATGACATCTGTTCCCTCTGCCTGCCTCCTGGCAGGACTGTGGGAGATTGGGATGCTTCAGTGCTTGGGCCTTCTGTCTGGTCTCCCTACCATCCCTTCCTTTTTCTCTTGCTGAAGTTTCTGTGGCCCAGCCTGATATTTTCCCCAGCAGTAGCTGCCCACTTTATACTGCTGAGGCATCTCTCTCCCAGACAGCTGAGTCTTCTCCTTGTCTGATGTCTCCACATCAGTGCTTATCCTTTGCCGTTGAGAGAGATGGGCTGCTAGCTACTGTGTATGTGTGTATGAGTATGTGCCTGAAGTGGAGTGGTGATTTAGGTGACAAATGGGGAAAATGAAAAGTTTTCGGGAACTGTGTGTTTTCAGGAACCTTGTTTCCCACTTTAATGGAAAAAATTTAAAAGTGCTTCACATATTGTGGTATAGGTTTTACAGCACCCTTTGACATGCCTTATCTCATAATTTTGCAGCAGCACTGTAAGGTTGTTACTGTCCTCCGCTTATTTTGAGTTGAGACTTGCATTTCTAGCCCCAGATTTGACCCTTAGAGGTAATAGGTTGGAATATGCCAATCCAATGATTATTTCCTAATGTTTCCTAAGGTGGAACATGGTGATCCTGTTCTACCATGTCTGTTCATGTGAAATTTTTGGATGCTATAGATATCTGGCCTCCTGGAGTAGCAGAGCTTTCTTGCTGATGTCTCCAGAGGGGGCATCCTAGGTCACCCTGTCACTTGGGCATAAACTGTGCTGCATGTCTACTTTGCATTTATGTAGAGCCAAGGCTGCACCTGCTTTGTTCTCCATGTATCCTTTCATGTCCTCTGCTTCCCTGGGTAATAAAGGCCTTTTCTGTTTGACTGTAAAGATTCTTGTTCTAAAATTAGGACTACCCTGCACTGACCTTCCAAATATTCTTTCATTCTTCTCCAAAATCTATAGTTCATACAACGGGCAGTCCTTCCTACCTCCTTGCCTGTGCTATCCTCATTAGATGTCTATTTAGGGATTCTTCTTTTGATAAAACTCACTTTCATTTTCAATAAATGTTAACTGCATACTAATTAATAAATATGGTATGGTCCCTGCCATTCAGGAATCCATAATTCAGGCAAAATAAATATAGAAATAATTATAGTTCAAGACTGTAAATGCATGAAAAGAGACCTAAATAAAGTTCTTTGGGAACACAGGGCAGGAAGCATTTAATTCTACCCAGGGGTAGAAGTTAGCAAACAGCATAGGAGGGAGACAGTAAACCAGGATGTGAAAGATGAATAAGATTTTCTCAGTGGGAAGTCAAGGAAGGGGATCTGGGAAGATCTTGACAAAGGAATGAGAAGTAAACAAGAGAAAAAGACACAGAAGCATGGGAATCAGTGCCACCTTCATGAAACAACATGCATTCTAATGTGGCTGGAGCACAGGGGCCATGGCCAGCAGTGATGAGAGAAAAACCTAGGGCAAATGCTGGAAGATAGACTTTTTGTCACAATCTAACAGTTGAGTCTTTTTTCTAGAATTAATTTGGAACTTTGAGAGGTATTTTTTAAGCAATAGATAGCTGATTTCATTTGGTGGAAAGATTGTTGGGATTGTGCAGATGAAGAAGGTGGCACTGGAGACATGGCAGTCAGAATAGAGCCTCTGAGCTTGTGTGGCTGTTCAGGCCACCCCACAGAAAAGAAGGAAACACTGTAAGAAAACGGTTAACAATGATAGATGTAATTATTTGCACCTTTACTTTGTGTCAGGCATTGTGTTAAACGCTTTATACTCATTGTTTCATTTAATACTCACATTGACCTCTATTAGGCAGTCACTATTATCCTCATTTTAAAGATGGGGAGACTGAGGCTTATAAAGGTTAAATGATTTGCCCAGATGGCATAGCTAATGAAGTTAGCCACCAGGATTTGAATCCAGGACTGAGTTCAAAGCTTTTGATTTTTAGACAGGGAGAGTTGAATATGCCTGAGAGTCAGGTGATTCCTTTCAGTAAGACTTTAGAATTATGAGTCTGGATCACAAAAGACAATTCAAGCTTGCTAAACAGATTTGGGAATCAATAGTTTTACGTGACAAATGGATTTATTGAAGGGGATGGGATGGCCAGGGTAGAGGGTATAGAACAAGAGGGGAACTGAGGATAAAATTCTGAGAGCATTATTATCTAAAAGTATGCATAAGGGTCAAGCAGAGGAGTCTGCAGGTCCAGAAAGGAGACCAAGAACAGATGATCAGAGAAAGATGAGGAGCAGTAGGAGGAGGAGGGAGAGTTTTAAGAAGGAGAGAACTGCTCATAGTGTCATAGGTTACAGAGGTCAGTACAGAGGATTTCAGACACTGATGACTTTGGCTTCTTTGCCTGATTTTCTAGGCTAAATATGGCTCCTTATACCCTTTCCCTCCAGCAGTTGGAATTAAACTTTCAAAAACCCATGCTCTCAGTGTTTTGCTCTCTGTCTGGTGTGAGGGAACCCTTGTGGGATAGCTCAATGGTGAAACAAAGATTATTGACACATTCTGAACCCAGTGAATGATGTAAGTCCTTCCTGATGCTGGCCATGCACTCTTCTTTACAGTCAACTGCTGTCTGGTGACTTGTCTTAGTATTTCACTTCTTTTCAGGACTGATTTTAGAGGTGAGATTAGTGATTAGTCTGGGCTTTGAGTTACAAATGGCTCACACTCACCTGCTCTCTGGTAACGCCCATTCCAGTTTCAAGATCTTAGGAATCTAACCTTTTCTTTTTTCCTCCCAAGATAAAATTATCTTAAATATATCCTAGCAATAAGTGGCACTATTTCCATTATGGGAAGAGGAGATAGCTAGTTTCCAGATTATAGCCAAGCATATTTTCATATATATAACAAGTGTAAATTTATATAATCTAGTTAAGTCATAGAAGCACATGAATATTTGTGGATGGAAAAAAGGAACGGATAAAGGAAGTTAGTTAACTCTCTAATTGTTTTAACAGAGAGATAAGATCTGAGAAAACTCGTCTGACATTTCCCATCTCAACAATCTCTAGTTATAGCCATCACTTTTGTAGCCAAATTTGGGGATAGCAACCCCCTGCTATAGGACTGATTATTTCTGCAGTGCTTCTAATGCCATCATCATCTTTCAGGTTTAGTCTTCTGTGTCAGTCCCTCTCTTTTAAGCTTGGTGGGTCCCCTAGACACAGAGCTTGAGATGGTGATTCTTGTTTAAGTGATGTATTGACAAACTACTGTCCTGAGAAGAGGGGTGAGATGGGCAGGATAGACAAGGGAGAGAAAGCTAAGCAAGGCTGTGGTCTCAGCAAAGTCTGGTTGCTCAGAAAGCTCTGAAGTACTCATTGCATCACAGCTTAGGTCCCACCTGGAGGCAAGGCGACTAGCTCTTTGCACCTTTATGTCAGGCAGTCATTGACCTCTAGATGTGTCCTGGGGTTGAGGTGGGCGGGTATAACATAACTTCTGGGTGAAGTGCCTCTCATTTGATCAAGGATAATTTTCTGGAGAAAGGGAGAACTGTGAGCCTTTAGTACTCCACACCCACTGCAAATATAGGTGCATTGGTTTGGTGGAGGGGATCTGAGTGATATACCAGTGGCACCCACTACAGCTATTGTTCCTTGTACGATACAAACTGGATAGTCTGGACAATGTAAGACTCTGGATGGACATTGGACAGGAGTAAAGTATAGAGTCAGAGTTTAGAATGAAGTTAGTTTGTCAGTTTTTAAAACTGGATTAGGGATTATCATAATAAAATAGGTATTATTAAGTTTTAGATCAAGTTTGAAATAGCTTCCAGAATTAAGCGTTAGATTAATGTTAAAGTCTGAGTAAAGGTTAGAATGAGAGACATCATTAGGATTAATGCTAAGATTAGGTTACCATGTTGATTTGTGCTAGTATTGCTATATTTGGATTAGAATTAGTTTTAAAGATAGCCTAATGATAGAATTACAGTTGGTACTGAACATAGGGGAGCATAAGGGTAGGACAGGGTAGAGGAAATTATGGGACAACATAAAAATATCATCTAAGCCTGTATACTCAGTCAATAGCCTATTTTTTGTGAACTAAATGATGTAAAATATGCTTAGAATTTTTGTTTTAGTATTTTACTTGTTTTCAGGATTGAATATAGAGGTGGGATTAGTAATTAGGACTGGGCCTTGAGTTACAAATGGTGGTTAGATTGAGTTTAGAATAGAATCAGAGTTTGGATAGGCAATGAAATTAGAGTTAGATAAGAGAATAGGACATCAGGGTGGAGGGAAGGAAGCATGGTTTTGGGATCCTGGAGTATCTGACAATGGCTTATTTATGTATTCCAGCCTGTACCTGCTTGGCACTGGTTGAGGCTCCTCTTCTTCATTATGGTGGACACCAATGGCAGTGAATCTAGTACCACATATTTCATTCTAATAGGCCTTCCAGGCTTGGAAAAAGCTCAGTTCTGGTTGGCCTTCCCATTATGCTCCCTCTACCTTATTGCTGTGCTAGGTAACCTGACAGTCATCTGCATTGTGCGGACTGAGCACAGACTACATGAACCCATGTATATTTTTCTTTGCATGCTTTCTGGCCTTGACATACTTATCTCTACTTCATCTATGCCCAGAATGATGGCCATCTTCTGGTTCAATTCCACTACCATCCAGTTTGATGCTTGTCTTCTACAGATGTTTGCCATCCACTCCTTATCTGGCATGGAGTCCACTGTACTGCTGGCCATGGCCTTTGACCGCTATGTGGCCATTTGTCACCCACTACGCCACGCCACTGTGCTAACATTGCCTCGTGTTACCAAGATTGGCGTGGCTGCTGTGGTACGGGGTACTTCACTTATGGCACCCCTGCCTATCTTCATCAAACGGCTGCCTTTCTGCCGCTCCAACATTCTTTCCCATTCCTACTGCCTACATCAAGATGTCATGAAGCTGGCTTGTGCTGACATCCGTGTCAATATCATCTATGGCCTCATTGTCATCATCTCTGCCATTGGCCTGGACTCACTTCTCATCTCCTTGTCATATCTGCTTATCCTCAAGACTGTGTTGGGCTTGACACGTGAAGCCCAGGCAAAGGCATTTGGCACTTGTGTCTCTCATGTGTGTGCTGTTTTCATATTCTATGTACCTTTCATTGGGTTATCTATGGTGCACCGCTTTGGGAAGCGGCATGACTCCCTTCTGCCCATCATTATGGCCAACACCTACTTGCTTGTTCCTCCTGTGCTCA
The DNA here is from genome assembly GCF_016509475.1 of Prionailurus bengalensis. Lineage (NCBI taxonomy): Eukaryota > Metazoa > Chordata > Mammalia > Carnivora > Felidae > Prionailurus > Prionailurus bengalensis. The sequence continues at coordinate 60,697,799 of NC_057346.1, forward strand.
ACCCTATTGTTTATGGAGTGAAGACAAAGGAGATCCGGCAGCGTATCCTTCGTCTTTTCCATGTGACCACCCATACTTCAGATCCCTAGGTGTCAGTGAAAATTTCTTTTCCTCTCAAAGTTTTTCAATTCAGATTTTAATATCAACATTTTGGAAGACATTATTAGGAAAAAAAAAACCTTCCCTAATAGAAACACAACGGATACTTTCAAACAGGAAATTGGTTGGAGAATCTCTGTATGGATAGGGCAGCAGAACCATACACTCCCAATCCCTGTTTTTAAATATTATTTTCACTTTATAATTCTCTTTATATAATTATTAAAACCCTGAGATGGTTGTGGATGGAGAGCTATTTCTTCCCATTTAACCATTTAGTCCAAATCTCTGCTTGCATTGATAGTCCACAGCATTTCTGAGATGAGAGTTGTACATCTAAGGGACATTGATCAAAAGTTAAGCATGGAAAGAGTAAAATAAACACAAAATCACAATATAATCAGGTAATCTTGCTTGAAACTATGATTTTTTCTTCAGAATCCCCAACTGTATTGGATCCCAGGAAAACAGATGTACCGGGATTTCTTTCTTCAAAATGATCTCCACAGAGAATAAATAATTTCTTTTATTCTAGGAACCAGCTCTCAAGAGGAGAATTAGAGTAGAACCTTGAAAATACTACAATTACCTACCTTAATGAAAGATGACACACTTTGTTCTGAGCATTTTTACAGATCATGGATACTTTCCCTTCACTATCTTATCAGTGTTTTTATCTGGGTAGGAATATGATTAGAATCATCATTATACCAATGGGAGAATTGATACTTAATGAGGATCAGTGAATTATATGAAGTCACAAAAATTGTCTTTTGATATCCATATTGTGGGGAGGGACTGTTAGAGAAACCTGTGGGGTAGTGAGTTAGACATTTCAAAAGTCTTGCATTTTTTTTTAGGGGAGGTATTTAATTTCCTTCCTCACTCATTTAGTATTGCATATAGGAATTTCCTGTTAATGTTGCTGATGGCTTTAATTCCAATAGTTCCTGGTCAATTTGCCACCATACCTGGGTAGTAACAGCAGAATGTGTTTGGGACATTCCCAAACAGTGGCTAGTTTGGAAAATAGTATGATTAGCAGTGGAGTCACTCAAAGGATACCTGGAGAGACACTTTTTGGAGAAATGCAGCTGAGAAGACCTAGAAGCTCATGACAGAAATGACAGGTCTCTCACAGACCAGGGGTCTAGAACAGGAAGCATCATGAGGCTGAGCAAGGCCAGTGGCCCATGTGGCTAGCTGGGAAGCAAGGTTAAGGCAAGCATGGCTCCAAAGAAACTAAATAGAGCATATCAGTGGATACGGCCTATCCCCTAGGCTCTGAATGGCCCTGTGGGTGAAGCCCACAACATCAGTGCTTGGAGAACAAGGCTGTAGGAGAGGCCATAAAGACTAGTATTTAGCATGAATATAGTCCTAGAGGTCTACTTAGGCACAACACTTCTAGATGGAAGCAGAATGGGAAGGAGAAGGTGTGGGCGCTACAGGAGTGAAGCAGGAATAGACAGGGAAGAAATGAGACCATTACCCATGGAACGCTTGTTAGACCTAAACAGAAGCAGGTAGTATAGTAGAAAGCTTGGCACAGAACCCGCCAGAATTTTCTGGCTATAGCTAGCAGACTGCTTGTTAGAGAGGGTATAGAGAGAGCACATGTGATTTCTTGGACTGGAATCCAGAAGATGAGAATTGTGAGCAGTATGGAATCTGATATGCTCAGGTGAGTGGTGGCCAGCAGAACTAGGAGCATGAACTAGAGTCAGTGCAGGCTTTGGTCATTTCGGGCAGAGGAGTGGCCCCTTACCCAGTAAAGCCCTGACATTGGGATTGAGAGAAAGAGAATTAGAGAGAAACAGACAGATTTTCTTTCTTATTAGGAAAGCAGTATAATAAACTTTTGACATTCCCCAAATGCAAAAGAAAAGTATAACAAACTCCAATAAAGTTGTCACATTGAAAGACAAACATTGTTAGCATTTTTGTGTTTATTTATCCAGATTTTTAATAGGTGTTTGTATGCATGCTTCTGTATGGACATATGATGAATGTGTGTTACCAGTTTTGTATTTGAAAGCCCGTTAGATACAGGGATAATCAACAGATAAATCGGACACATTTAAATTTTTTTTAATTTAAAGATACAGCCATTATTCTAGATTTTAGAAGGGATTTCAAGTCCGTGATAGTATGCTCATGATAAGTTTCATGGCTTTAATCTTAAGTGACTTAACCATTTTGTGAGTATAAACACACACCACCACCACCACCACCTTCCTTTATCTAATGTTTTAATAAATACTAAATTATTAAATGCCAGATAGAGACAAAGCTATAGCAGGACTCTTTTAACTTCTAGGTCAGATTTCTGGTCATTTATTTAGTGACTACTCACTGGGTCACCTGGAAGGGCCTGGAGTTAAGGACTAGAATGAGAGGGATAGGCTGCCTCTTTCAGGAGATTTGGCTGGAAGTTAGGGTATGTTCTGGCAAAGACCTTCATCATGTGCCTTTCACATAGGTATCCTTTTACCTTCTCCATTTCCTTTGTTTAGGCATTGCTGCCTCTGACCCTACTGCCTCAGCCACTTGGACCTTTGTTCGGTCCTGGAGGAGTCTGAATAATACTAAATCTCAGTCTATGAGTCAGTCATTTTTTTTAGGTTTATTTAGAAATGTTTCATAAATGTGGCTTGTGTTCTCCATTCTGCTTACCAGTGTTCTGGTCCAGATACTTACCTCTTGCTTAGAGGATTGCCATACTTTCACATTTGTCTCCTTGCCTTAAACATCTTGTGCACGAGTCCTAAATCCCATGTAGTTTGCAGGAATTTTTCCAAACACAATTCCGATTATCTTGCTCCCCTACTTAAAATCCATTGAGGATCTTTTATTGCCTCCCATACAGAGTTACTTCTTAGAATGACAGTAGGCCATTCTTTTTTACTTTTATATATGTTCCCATCTTATTTTTTCTGTGTAAAATCTCTAATTTTTCCACGTAGTGTGTTTTTCAGCTACTTTATAATACTTGCTATCTCTCAATGATTTCATGCACTTTTAAATCCTCTATTTCACTCTGTTTCCTTTGAATTGCCTTTTGCCATTTTTTCTTTTTAGCAACACTTGATAAAATGAAACTCTTTTATCATTTGTCAGGCCAAAAGAGGCATTTTCTCTTTAGTGTCCCTAGACCTCTTGGTTCATACTTTAGAACTGGACCATTTACAGTTCAGAAAAGTTTGAGTGAGCTTCTGAGTCATATACGCTCAAGTTAATAAAATATACTATATTATTACTTTAATTAAATTGAAATAAGACTCCTTTGGATGCAATGAGCATACATGTGGAGAGTCTGTCTTTAAGATAGACAGACCTGAATTTGGGAAAGTGCCATATTATACCATTGGTTTAGGATTTCAGAGTTGATGTTTGTTGTTTATCTCTTAAGGTACAGTAGTCCCACTTCCTATGCACAGGAGATACATGCTAGGACCCTCAGTGGATGCCTGAAACTGCAGATGATATATGCTATATGTACTGTACGATGCTTTTTTCTATATATACATACCTATGATATTGTTTGATTTATAAGTTAGGCACAATATGAAATTAACAACATAATTAATAATAAAATAGAACAATTATACTGTAATAAAAGTTATATGAATGTAGTGTCTCTTTTTCAAAATATTTTATTGTACTGTATACTCACCTTTCTTCTTATGATGATGTGAGATGATAAAATGCCTACATGAAGAGATGAAGTGAGGTGACTGATGTAAGCATTGTGATGTAGTGTTAGGCAACTACTGCCTTTCTGATGATATGTTAGAAGGAGATTCATCTGCTTCCAGACTACAGTTGATTGTGGGTAACTGAAACCACGGAAAGTGAAGCCATGGGTAGGGGGGCACTATTGTATTCTCAAAACTTCTGGTTCATTCCCGGACATCTCATAGCTTTCTTTGTGTTAGACTGGATCCAAAGGGAATGAAGATGATGCAGAATCAGATTGTAGTCTGCCTTTTCTACAACTAAGGGAGCCAACAGGATACAGGGCTTTTAATTCTAAGAAAGTTAAAGAACAAGGGGATGGAGAATCAGCTGCTCTTCTTCCACGGTTTCTTCCCAGACATGTCCAGATCCCTGACTTACTTCCAAATCCATTTCCTCCTCCTTCTCCTCTTTTTTTTTTTATTTATTTTTATTTTTTATTTTTTATTTATTTTTTTTTCCTGAAATTTATTGACAAATTGGTTTCCATACAACACCCAGTGCTCATCCCAAAAGGTGCCCTCCTCAATACCCATCACCCACCCTCTCCTCCCTCCCACCCCCCATCAACCCTCAGTTTGTTCTCAGTTTTTAACAGTCTCTTATGCTTTGGCTCTCTCCCATTCTAACCTCTTTTTTTTTTTTTTCCTTCCCCTCCCCCATGGGTTCCTGTTCAGTTTCTCAGGATCCACATAAGAGTGAAACCATATGGTATCTGTCTTTCTCTGTATGGCTTATTTCACTTAGCATCACACTCTCCAGTTCCATCCACGTTGCTACAAAAGGCGATATTTCATTTTTTCTCATTGCCACGTAATATTCCATTGTGTATATAAACCACAATTTCTTTATCCATTCATCAGTTGATGGACATTTAGGCTCTTTCCATAATTTGGCTATTGTTGAGAGTGCTGCTATGAACATTGGGGTACAAGTGGCCCTATGCATCAGTACTCCTGTATCCCTTGGATAAATTCCTAGCAGTGCTATTGCTGGGTCATAGGGTAGGTCTATTTTTAATTTTCTGAGGAACCTCCACACTGCTTTCCAGAGCGGCTGCACCAATTTGCATTCCCACCAACAGTGCAAGAGGGTTCCCGTTTCTCCACATCCTCTCCAGCATCTATAGTCTCCTGATTTGTTCATTTTGGCCACTCTGACTGGAGTGAGGTGATACCTGAGTGTGGTTTTGATTTGTATTTCCCTGATAAGGAGCGACGCTGAACATCTTTTCATGTGCCTGTTGGCCATCCGGATGTCTTCTTTAGAGAAGTGTCTATTCATGTTTTCTGCCCATTTCTTCACTGGGTTATTTGTTTTTTGGGTGTGGAGTTTGGTGAGCTCTTTATAGATTTTGGAGACTAGCCCTTTGTCCGATATGTCATTTGCGAATATCTTTTCCCATTCCATTGGTTGCCTTTTAGTTTTGTTGGTTGTTTCCTTTGCTGTGCAGAAGCTTTTTATCTTCATAAGGTCCCAGTAATTCACTTTTGCTTTTAATTCCCTTGCCTTTGGGGATGTGTCGAGTAAGAGATTGCTACGGCTGAGGTCAGAGAGGTCTTTTCCTGTTTTCTCCTCTAAGGTTTTGATGGTTTCCTGTCTCACATTCAAGTCCTTTATCCATTTTGAGTTTATTTTTGTGAATGGTGTGAGAAAGTGGTCTAGTTTCAACCTTCTGCATGTTGCTGTCCAGTTCTCCCAGCACCATTTGTTAAAGAGGCTGTCTTTTTTCCATTGGATGTTCTTTCCTGCTTTGTCAAAGATGAGTTGGCCATACGTTTGTGGGTCTAGTTCTGGGGTTTCTATTCTATTCCATTGGTCTATGTGTCTGTTTTTGTGCCAATACCATGCTGTCTTGATGATGACAGCTTTGTAGTAGAGGCTAAAGTCTGGGATTGTGATGCCTCCTGCTTTGGTCTTCTTCTTCAAAATTCCTTTGGCTATTCGGGGCCTTTTGTGGTTCCATATGAATTTTAGGATTGCTTGTTCTAGTTTCGAGAAGAATGCTGGTGCAATTTTGATTGGGATTGCATTGAATGTGTAGATAGCTTTGGGTAGTATTGACATTTTGACAATATTTATTTTTCCAATCCATGAGCAGGGAATGTCTTTCCATTTCTTTAAATCTTCTTCAATTTCCTTCATAAGCTTTCTATAGTTTTCAGCATACAGATCCTTTACATCTTTGGTTAGATTTATTCCTAGGTATTTTATGCTTCTTGGTGCAATTGTGAATGGGATCAGTTTCCTTATTTGTCTTTCTGTTGCTTCATTGTTAGTGTATAAGAATGCAACTGATTTCTGTACATTGATTTTGTATCCTGCAACTTTGCTGAATTCCTGTATCAGTTCTAGCAGACTTTTGGTGGAGTCTATCGGATTTTCCATGTATAATATCATGTCATCTGCAAAAAGCGAAAGCTTGACTTCATCTTTGCCAATTTGGATGCCTTTGATTTCCTTTTGTTGTCTGATTGCTGATGCTAGAACTTCCAGCACTATGTTAAACAGCAGCGGTGAGAGTGGGCATCCTTGTCGTGTTCCTGATCTCAGGGAAAAAGCTTTCAGTTTTTCCCCGTTGAGGATGATGTTAGCTGTGGGCTTTTCATAAATGGCTTTTATGATCTTTAAGTATGTTCCTCCTATCCCGACTTTCTCAAGGGTTTTTATTAAGAAAGGGTGCTGGATTTTGTCGAAGGCCTTTTCTGCATCGATTGACAGGATCATATGGTTCTTCTCTCTTTTTTTGTTAATGTGATGTATCACGTTGATTGATTTGCGAATGTTGAACCAGCCCTGCATCCCAGGAATGAATCCCACTTGATCATGGTGAATAATTCTTTTTATATGCCGTTGAATTCGATTTGCTAGTATCTTATTGAGAATTTTTGCATCCATATTCATCAGGGATATTGGCCTGTAGTTCTCTTTTTTTACTGGGTCTCTGTCTGGTTTAGGAATCAAAGTAATACTGGCTTCATAGAATGAGTCTGGAAGTTTTCCTTCTCTTTCTATTTCTTGGAATAGCTTGAGAAGGATAGGTATTATCTCTGCTTTAAACGTCTGGTAGAACTCCCCTGGGAAGCCATCTGGTCCTGGACTCTTATTTGTTGGGAGATTTTTGATAACCGATTCAATTTCTTCGCTGGTTATGGGTCTGTTAAAGCTTTCTATTTCCTCCTGATTGAGTTTTGGAAGAGTGTGTGTGTTCAGGAATTTGTCCATTTCTTCCAGGTTGTCCAATTTGTTGGCATATAATTTTTCATAGTATTCCCTGATAATTGTTTGTATCTCTGAGGGATTGGTTGTAATAATTCCATTTGCATTCATGATTTTATCTATTTGGGTCATCTCCCTTTTCTTTTTGAGAAGCCTGGCTAGAGGTTTGTCAATTTTGTTTATTTTTTCAAAAAACCAACTCTTGGTTTCGTTGATCTGCTCTACAGTTTTTTTAGATTCTATATTGTTTATTTCTGCTCTGATCTTTATTATTTATCTTCTTATGCTGGGTTTAGGCTGCCTTTGCTGTTCTGCTTCTAGTTCCTTTAGGTGTGCTGTTAGATTTTGTATTTGGGATTTTTCTTGTTTCTTCAGATAGGCCTGGATTGCAATGTATTTTCCTCTCAGGACTGCCTTTGCTGCGTCCCAAAGCGTTTGGATTGTTGTATTTTCATTTTCGTTTGTTTCCATATATTTTTTAATTTCTTCTCTAATTGCCTGGTCGACCCATTCATTCCTTAGTAGGGTGTTCTTTAACCTCCATGCTTTTGGAGGTTTTCCAGACTTTTTTCTGTGGTTGATTTCAAGCTTCATAGCATTGTGGTCTGAAAGTAAGCATGGCATAATTTCAATTCTTGTAAACTGATGAAGGGCTGTTTTGTGACCCAGTATATGATCTATCTTGGAGAATGTTCCATGTGCACTCGAGAAGAAAGTATATTCTGTTGCTTTGGGATGCAGACGTCTAAATATATCTGTCAAGTCCATCTGATGCAATGTCTCATTCAGGGCCCTTGTTTCTTTATTGACCATGTGTCTAGATGATCTATCCATTTCTGTAAGTGGAGTGTTAAAGTCCCCTGCAATTACCACATTCTTCTCAATAAGGTTGCTTATGTTTATGAGTAATTGTTTTATATATTTGGGGGCTCCGGTATTCGGTGCATAGACATTTATAATTGTTAGCTCTTCCTGATGGATAGACCCTGTAACTATTATATAATGTCCTTCTTCATCTCTTGTTACAGCCTTTAACTTAAAGTCTAGTTTGTCTGATATAAGTATGGCTACTCCAGCTTTCTTTTGGCTTCCAGTCGCATGATAAATAGTTCTCCATCCCCTCACTCTCAATCTAAAGGTGTCCTCAGGTCTAAAATGAGTCTCTTGTAGACAGCAAATAGATGGGTCTTGTTTTTTTATCCATTCTGATACCCTATGTCTTTTGGTTGGCGCATTTAATCCATTTACATTCAGTGTTTATAGAAAGATACGGGTTTAGAGTCATTGTGATGTCTGTATGTTTTATGCTTCTAGTGATGTCTCTGGGACTTTGTCTCACAGGGTCCCCCTTAGGATCTTGTAGGGCTGGTTTAGTGGTGACAAATTCCTTCAGTTTTTGTTTGTTTGGGAAGACCTTTATCTCTCCTTCTATTCTAAATGACAGACTTGCTGGATAAAGGATTCTTGGCTGCATATTTTTTCTGTCTAGCACTCTGAAAATCTCATGCCAATTCTTTCTGGCCTGCCAAGTTTCAAAAGAGAGATCAGTCACGAGTCTTATAGGTCTCCCTTTATATGTGAGGGCACGTTTACCCCTTGCTGCTTTCAGAATTTTCTCTTTATCCTTGTATTTTGCCAGTTTCACTATGATATGTCGTGCAGAAGATCGATTCCAGTTACGTCTGAAGGGAGTTCTCTGTGCCTCTTGGATTTCAATGCCTTTTTCCTTCCCCAGTTCAGGGAAGTTCTCAGCTATGATTTCTTCAAGTACCCCTTCAGCACCTTTCCCTCTCTCTTCCTCCTCTGGGATACCAATTATGCGTATATTATTTCTTTTTAGTGTATCACTTAATTCTCTAATTTTCCTCTCATACTCCTGGATTTTTTTATCTCTCTTTTTCTCAGCTTCCTCTTTTTCCATAACTTTATCTTCTAGTTCACCTATTCTCTCCTCTGCCTCTTCAAGCCGAGCTGTGGTGGTTTCCATTTTGTTATGCATTTCGTTTAAAGTGTTTTTCAGCTCCTCGTGACTGTTCCTTAGTCCCTTGATCTCTGTAGCAAGAGATTCTCTGCTGTCCTGTATACTGTTTTCAAGCCCAGCGATTAATTTTATGACTATTTTTCTAAATTCACTTTCTGTTATATTATTTAAATCCTTTTTGATCAGCTGTTGTATATTATTTAAATCCATTTGATCAGCTGTTGTTATTTCCTGGAGATTCTTCTGAGGGGAGTTCTTCCGCTTGGTCATTTTGGATAGTCCCTGGCGTGGTGAGGACCTGCAGGGCACTTCCCCTGTGCTGTGGTGTATAACTGGAGTTGGTGGGCGGGGCCGCAGTCAGACCTGATGTCTGCCCCCAGCCCACCGCTGGGGCCACAGTCAGACTGGTGTGTGCCTTCTCTTCCCCTCTCCTAGGGGTGGGATTCACTGTGGGGTGGTGTGGCTCGTCTGGGCTACTTGCACCCTGCCAGGCTTGTGATGCTGGGGATCTGGCGTATTAGCTGGGGTGGGTAGGCAAGGTGCTCGGGGGCAGGAGGGGCAGGCTTAGATCGCTTCTCCCTGGGTGATCCACTTCAGGAGGGGCCCTGTGGCAGCGGGAGGGAGTCAGATCCGCTGCCGGAGGTTTGGCTCCGCCGAAGCGCAGAGTTGGGTGTTTGCGCGGAGCGAGCAAGTTCCCTGGCAGGAACCGGTTCCCTTTGGGATTTCGGCTGGGGGATGGGCGGGGGAAATGGCGCTGGCGAGCGCCTTTGTTCCCCACCAAACTGAGCTCTGTTGTCAGGGGGCTCAGCAGCTCTCCCTCCCTTTGTCCTCCAGCCTTCCCGCTTTCCGAGCAGAGCTGTTAATTTATGACCTCCCAGACGCTAAGTCGCGCTTGCTGTCGGAACACAGTCCGCCCGGCCCCTCCGCTTTTGCAAGCCCGACTCGGGGGCTCTGCTTGGCGGGCGAGCCGCCCCTCCGCCCCGGCTCCCTCCCGCCAGTCCGTGGAGCGCGCACCGCCTCGCCGCCCTTCCTACCCTCTTCCGTGGGCCTCTCGTCTGCGTTTGGCTCCGGCGACTCTGTTCTGCTAATCCTCTGGCGGTTTTCTGGGTTATTTAGGCAGGTGTAGATGGAATCTAAGTGATCAGCAGGACGTGCGGTGAGCCCAGCGTCCTCCTAAGCCGCCATCTTGCCGCAACCTCCCTCCTTCTCCTCTTATTCTTCCCTTTCATCTTTTTCACGACCACGATTGACAGGAAATGTATTCCCTACCTTTGTTTTTAAGCTGTTTTTGTGAGTTATTGTTCCTTATTAAAATATAGATATATCAGTAGAGAGAAGCCACACTTTCAAAGATAGCGAGTGTGACATTTGGAAGGTAAAAATTGCTTCTAGTAAAAATCACCCAGAAAAAGTATCCTTAGAAAAGGTGGCTGATGGGAAGGAGGACTTTAAGAAGGAGTGAAAGATGTATCACCCTTTCTTTATCTAACTTAGAACGTCTTAGGTCTTCCAAGAAGTTTTCCATCTTATCTAAGGTGTGAAATTTATTGGTATATTTTCTTACAATCCTTTTAATATCTGCAGCATCTGTAGTGAGATCAGCACTCTCATTCTTGGTATTGACAGTTTGTGTTTTCTCTCTTTTTTCTTTCCTGTTCAGTTTGGCTAGAGGCTTACCAATCTTAATACTTTTCTCAATGAAATATATTTTGGTTTCATTGATTTTCTTTATTGTTTTCTTTTTTTTCTGTTTTGTTGATTTTCTCTGTTATTTTCTTTCTTATGCATACATTGGATTTAACTTCCTCTTATTTTTCTAGATTCTTAAGGTGGAAGCTGAGGTTACTGGGATCTTCTTTTCTTATACAGGTACTGTAGTGCTATGCATTTCCCTCTAAGTACTGTTTCAGCCTGCATCTCACAAATTCCATATGTTTAATTTTCATTCAGTTGAAAATAACTTGTAATTTTCCTTTTCATTTTTGCTTTGACCTATAGTTATTGTAGATTCTGATTCAGGAAGTCTGGCATAGGGCTCAGCAAGATAGAAATTTAAAAAGGGTCCATAAGTGATTCTGATAGATTGCAAGGTTTGGGAGCCCCTGGCTAAGATGGGAAGTGTGGGACGGCAGACAGAGATAACATTGGCCATTTGAGGGTGACTAGTAGCTGGTGAGGGATCCTTCAGGACTGTACTTTATTTGGGGTATTGTGTGGTATGAAACAAGAAGACAGTTGGGTTGTAGAAGCATAGGAATCAGGCAGTTCTGCTTCTGAGGGGACTATTTCCAAGGGTTAACAGATTTTGTCTTCAGTATGATGTGAAAACAGTCTTAACCAAGAAATTAAAATAAGAACCTCTGAAACATGTGACCTCTGAAACATGTGATTCATTTCCCTTTTGAATCCTTGGGTTCCCTGATAGGTATTCCCACAAGACACTTTCTTCTTCTCTTGTAATACTCATTATGTTTGAGAAATGCTTATTTAATACCTGTATTTGCTGCTGAATTGTATGTAAGTGTATGAGGGCACTGTTTCATTGAACCTCTTCATCATTGCATCTTGGGACATAGTAGATGTGCCTGGGGCATAGTAGATGCTTATGACAGACATTGACTACTATTCACCACACTAATTCATCTGCATCCAGGACACACAGCTAGGCATTTCCCAGCCTCCTGTAAGTTGGGTATGATTAAATTCTAGCCATTACTTTCAATGTGAATGGAAGTGGTGTGTGCAGCTTCCAGACCTGGCTTAAAAACTCTCCTATGTAGTCTTCAATGTTGACACTGCATGTGACTTGGGAATCCACGTGTTGCATATGGTAAACCACCAGCAGCGAGTTCCTAAAAAAAAAACTATGTAGAGCCAAACCCTTTTACCTGCAACCCTCCACCAACGCATATTTGCACCATTTGTATAAAGGAAAACTGACTGTGTCATCACTGAACATATTTTTGTTTTTAAAGTAGTCCAGCCTTGCAAATACAACACTAAATAAATATTGGTTGAGTAAATAGCTTAGAAACTAAAAGAAACAAAACCTGGAAAGTGAGGGGCTCCGATAAGACTGCTGATTATCCTTCCAGAAAAAACATTGGAGGTATGAATTTCTTAAAAGAGGAGGTATTTCCTTACATTAGCATAATTATCACAAAGTCTTTATGAATCAAGATGACACCAAACTGGGTCTTATATAGGCTTTTATTAATTTTCTTTTGGTCAATGTCCTCTCACCTCAGGAAATTTACATTATTGTTCCTTCTCCCTCTTGGATATTCAAACTTATCATCTCAATCATTTCCAGCATTCATTATGTTCAAGTCTCTTCCATATTAAAAACAACAAGTGTCAACCTGCCTAGATCCTATATTCCTCTTTCATCTCTTTCCTTTCTTAGCCAATCTCTTACAGAAGTTATCTATAACTTATCTCCATGTGTGCATCTTTCATCTAACTCTTTCATTACTGCAATATAACTTTGTCTTCCATCAGACTACCAAAGGCATTCACTATCATCATCAAGGAGCTCTGTGTGTCTGAGGTTTTAAGTCCTTACCTTCCTTGACTTCTCAACAACATTCAACACAGTTGACTACTACCTCTTTCTTGATACATTTACTTCCTTTGCCATCCGTGGCATCACACCCGTGGTTTTCCTCTTATCTCTCTCAGTACTTCACAGTTTCCTTTGCCACATACATTCTACTTGGGCTTATGAGAGAACATGGTATATGAGGGCCTGAAATTAGCCCTTTAATTGTTATGCAGTGACACTTGGGTTGATGGCTTTTATTGCCATCTGTATATCATGACTTAAATTTTATCTCTAGTGTAGACCATTTGGCTAGTCGAGAGTTCCTGGGCTATAAGTCTAATGGCCTGTGTATTCTAGTCATTTGGATGCTTTCAGGGGAGTTCAGGCTCAGAGTGTCCATAATTGAACTCATGATATTCTTTGCCCAAATAAGTTTCTTTATTCATGTTTCATATTTCAGTTAATCATGCCACCATTTACCCTGAAGTGTCCCAAACTATCAGTAATCCTTGGCCTTTCCTTTTTCTTCTCTTAGTCTTCATATTTGATCCAAAGTCAAGTTATATAATTTCTACTTATATAATAAGTTTGAACCCATCTCCTTCTCTTTATCTCCACACCCCTAGTCCATTTCCACTAAATTTCATCTTGACTATTTTGCTAGCCTTCTAACTGATAATTTAATATGTTCTCTACAACAAAATATAAAAAAAATGATATTTTTAAAATAAATGTGGTCATGTCAAAATGATCCTCATCCCTGATTAACACACTAATTATTTCCCATATTTCTGATTGGTTCTCATTTATGTTTTTCACATTTATCTTAAGCCATAGGTTCTTTGCTCTTTGACTTCCTGGTAGCACTACTTTTCATTCCATTCCTTTACTGTGCCATGCTTCCCTTTCCACAAGTTCTTTGGAGACAGTGTTTTCTTTGCCTAATATACCTTCCCCAAACAGTCTCCTTTTTCTTAGTTAACTTGTATTCAGAATTTGGACATCATCATAATTATCACTTTTTGAGAAAAGCCATTCCTGATTCTTTGAACAGGTGAAATACGTTTATTGTGTACTTTCATCTATTAATTAATCTATTTATTTAGTCACCATGGTGAGCAGAATTCTAAAACACTACAAAAATATCCTGTTCTAGTTCCCAAAACCTTTGTATATGTGAAATATCAATTCTATGATTATGTTGTTATATGGCACAGCTGACTTTAAGATAGGTGCGCTTGAGCCCACGTGAGCCCTTAGAAGAAGAGACATTTCTGCAGCTAGCTGGTGACAGAAGTTAGAGATATTCAAAGCATGAGAAGAATGTGATGCATTGTTGCTAGTTTGGTGATGAAGAGGGTCATGTGAGAAGGAGTATGGAGCCTTAAGGAACTGAGGAAGACCAATAGACAGCAGTTGCACAACCTTAAGGAACTGGCTTCTGCAAACAGCTCAAATGAACTTGGAAACAGATTCTTCTCCAGGGCTTCCAGGTAAGAACCCAGTTGGCTGACACTTTGATTTTGGCCTTATGAGACCCCCAGTTAGAGAATCTAGCCAAGCCCATCCTCCAGAATGTGAAGTAATAAATGGGGTGTTATTTCAAGATACAAACTTTTTTTGTAATTTTTTAACACAGCAGTGGAAAACTAATATAGTAACTGAATACATTTTTAGTGCTATTAACATTAAGTACTATTAAAATGAGTGCAAACCTTGCATTCAGAATGCAGTGTAGAAAAAAAAGTGTTAGGCTCTTCCTTCATTGAATTTATAGTCTACTGGGGGAAGAAGAGCCTAAATGGATAGCTCTTAATTCATTGTAAATTTACATTTATTTTGGTATATATGTAGTCTAGTCCCGCAAATCTTCAAATGTGGTAAAATACCACTTCTGTGATTGTGTTGTGTTATATGGCACAGTTGACCATAAGACAGGGAGTTTATATTCATATGGGTTGAGATAATTACAAGAGCCTTTAAGAGAAGGGACATTTCTGCAACTGGTGACTGAAGAAGTCAGAGATATTTAATTGATGTGTATTCCTTCCATAAAAAAATCAAGTTTGGTTTTGGTACCTTTATATTATGATCAACTAGCAGAGTGCTTGGCACATAGGGGTCACTAAAGAATAAACAAACTATTTGTTAACACATAAAAGGTAAAATCCTCCCAAGTTAGATAGCTGGTAAGTGTAAGAGACAGGTTTAGAATTTGAATAAGGTTTGTTTCCTGACTCTACAGTTTGTGTTCTTAACCACTATAACCCAGTGCAGACAGTATATACTAAGATATTGTGCTATTGAACCTCATACTTTTGAGAGGATGGGGAGTGGTTAAGAAGAGAGACAGACATCCCCTTTCAGCTTCACTTTGTATGAAGGTATACTCAATTAGAAATATATTAAAAAATCTTAGTATTTTAATTTTTTTCCTACAAAAATTCTTTATGGAGCCAGAGTATTTCACTGATGTGTGAAGGGCATAAAGTCTGGGAAAAGGGCCCAGGAGATCCCATAGAGTGAAAAAGTAGGAAACCTTCACTAGGTGAGGAACCTTAGTTCAATCAGTTAGCTGTTTTGCACCTCTCACATCTCCAGGTCAGCTATCCAAGCTCAACTAGAAGCCTTTTCACAAACTTTTGCAATCATTTATATGTATTCTTTTTCCCCATTCAAATTCATTTATATATTCAAAAGAATCATTAAGCAGCTATTACTCCACAAACACCATTAGAAACTGAGTACATTTTGGCACACTTGGGGTTTACAGTCTAGTTGAGTGATAGACTGTTGCATATTGCATATGTGCATATATTGCATAGGAGACAAACACAGTCCAGTGAATAATGTGGAGAAGAGAATTGGACAGAATTTTCTGAGAAATTATGCTTCTACCTGACTAATAAGAAGCGTAGCTAGAAATGAGATATAGGTAGGTGGGGAGATGAGAACATTGCAGCAAAGTGAATGGTGTCTGGCAAGACCCTGAGACCAGATAAAAGCTTAAGCTGATAGTCTTTTGGCTCTAGTTTACTTGTATGTCAATACACTTTTAATCTGCAATACATACTCCTAACTTATTTTATAGTAAAATTTTTAATAAATGATTTATATATTTTTTGGCAAACCAAACTACCTAGCATAGTATATGCAGTTAGCATATAAGTTATGTTAGTATGTGCAGTTCTGTATAATTCTGTACAAATTGTACAATCTTCTGGCTTCATCCCATACCACTCCCCCTTCAAGCCCTATGCCACAGTCACACCGGTGTAGGTATAACAAGTGGTAGAGACATAAAGAAGTTCAGGCATGCTTAATTTTCCATGAACACATTTACTTCTTCAAAACATGGAGCCTTTTATTTCATATTGCTCTTTTTTCCTGGATTTTTCTCTTTCTTATTGAATTCCTACTTTGCCTAGAGAACCCTACACATTTTTCAAGGTGAAATAAAAAGCATTCCCTCCTTTGTAGAGGTTTTCTGATCTTCCCAGGCAATTTCTGGCCACTACCCATTTGCAGTTCCTCTAGTAACCTCTTGTACAGGACTTTATTATTGTACTTGTATGCTGGTGTGTATTTACTTGCCTTTATCCTCATACAAGAATGTGTTTCTGGAGAGAAAGGATCATGTTTAATATATTTTTCAGTCTTTAATCCTCAGCACTATTTACAGTAAAAAGTAAATCATGAATGTAAATTTGAAACATAAATAATCCTGATGGTCTTCCCACTTCCTGAGTAGGAATTTTCAATGCTTTATGAGGGTAGCAGGTTCCTGCAAAGTACAGCAACACGTTTCCTTTATGGTACCCGGACCCAATTATATTTCATAGTTTGATCAGTCTTGGCCTTTTCTCTTTAGAATCCTAAGCATGGCTTCCCTGATGGGCTTGGATTTCACACTGTAGATGATGGGGTTGAGCACAGGGGGTACCACCAGGTATACATAGGCAACCAGGGCATGTGCAATGGGGGACAAGTGCCTCCCAAAACGGTGGATCATGGACATGGTAATGCCTGGAATGAAAAAGACAAAGACAGCCAGGATATGGGAAACACAGGTGTTGAAGGCTCGGATGCGCTCCCTGGGAGATGCCAGTCCCAGGATTGTGTGTAGGATGAGAATATAGGATAGGATGATGAGCAGAGAGTCTATGCCTCCAGTGGACAATACCACATAGAGCCCATAGAAGATGTTTATGGTGATGTCAGCACAGGCTCTTGTCATCACATCAGGATGAAAACAGAATGAGTGGGACAAAAGGATTTTGTTAGGGCAGAAGTTCAAGCGTTTAAGCAGGAAAGGCACTGGGAAGAGAGACAGGGCAGCACGGGCCACAATGGCCATCCCAATCCTGATGATGACATTATTGGTGAGGACAGTTGCATAGCGAAGAGGGTTCAAGATGGCCACAAAGCGGTCAAATGACATGGCCAGGAGCACCGACGACTCCACCACAGAGAAGGAATGGAGGAAGAACATCTGGACCAGGCAGGCATTGAAGCCTATGAGCCTGTGGCCAAACCAGAGCACACCCAAGGTGGTGGGCAGTGTGGACAGGGTGAGGCCCACGTCGGTGAGGGCCAGCATGGACAAGAAGTAGTACATGGGCTGGTGCAGGCTGGGAGTCTTCCTCACAGCCAAGAGGATCAGGAAGTTTCCAGTGAGGGCCATAGTGTACATGGAGGAGAAGGGGATAGAGATCCATCCATGAACAGCCTCATGCCCTGGGATGCCAATCATCAGGAAGGCATGTGGCTGGAAGAAGGAGATGTTGACATAGGTCTGGGAAGGGAGCATCTTTGGGAAGCAGTTGAAGTCTCCAGAAAGATGTGACCTCTTCAGTCTGGGCAGACAGAAAGATGGTGACAGGACACTTGTTATTAGGAAGATATTTGTTTATGTTGTATATAATTTTTCATTAATTATTTCTCATCTTCTCAGCTCTTTGTATTATTAACCATTCCAGGAATGTACATACATTAGCTAATATGTCCCCCAAACAAATGCAGAATGTAGGGGATAGTTTCACTTCCTCATAATCACTGGAAAATAAATGACTGAAATGGATTTACATTTCATGTGTACTGTTGCCCTACTTAGAGAAACAAAGGGGTACTAATTTTCTTGGACACAGAGCTGGGTTTCTGAATAATTCTCTGAATCAGTAAATTTCTGTGCTTTAGGAAAGTAGACTCCTTCATTTCCTCTGCTTCATCTAGGGGCATAGATCTGCTGTCTCTGGAAGTCCAGGCCTCCTTACTTTTCTTCCTGCTTCTGACATATGCTCATCTCCTTACCATTGGCTCCTCCTCCTGGCAGCAGCTGAAGAGAGGGGAATCTCAGACTCACTAGCCAGACCTCCATCCTTCTAAGTAGTATAGAAGGGATTGTATTTTGGCCCCAAGGTACTTACCTTGCTTGTCATAGCCTTCTCTACCTCTTCACATCCTGAAGGAGCCCAGAAAAACTGCAACTAAGATACTTACCTTTATACCACTGGCTGGATACCTTAGCGAGTTGCTATTCCCCAGGGATGTCCAAGCCACAGCCCAGAGGATAGTCTATACTTGTTTTTTCTTGGGCAATGGAAAATGTGTGGGATATGTGTGTTGGCATAGAGGGTTATAGGGAAAATGAGATATTTAAGCAACTGAGATGTGGAGGAGAGGTGTAGAATCCTTATCATCTGTAGGTTCATCCATTCTACCACATCTGCAGGAAATTTTTCTGGGCATTTCAGTTTTTTCCTTTACTTTTCTCTTTAGTGATATCAGATCAGACATCTGGAGTCACACAGAACAATTTCTGGCCCTGCTAAATGGTACCTTTCAGAAACACAGGGTTCATTGTGTCTCTTTCCCTCCACTCTCTCCTTGGCCCTTAGGATTGTTCATGCAGGTTAAGAACTGCCACTTTCTGTGTCTGTTCTTCATGTGACATTGTGAAAGCCCCATTCTGTTGCACAGCAATTATGTATCAAGCAACCTGAGAAGATAGATGGGTAATAAAGGGTCTCAAGGTAGAGAGAGATGAATGGGGGTACACATGTTTACTGGGAGCTTCCATATCTCTATTTTTATGTTTTTAGAGATACAGAGTGTCTTCCAACCTAGGAAATTTTCCTTGCTATCTTGTTCCATCCCCAGGAGTTTCCTTTTTTTTTTCTAATAGAGTGAAATAAATTGCAAATATGAAGAAGCCACAGGACTGAAATGCAATAGTATCTCTGTGTGTGTACATGTGTGTGCATGGCAGCTTTATTAAAGTATAATTGATGTGTAAAAATTATTAATGTATTCATTTAATAAAATTTGACATATGCATACATTCATGAATTTATCATCATAGTCGAGGTAATAGACATATCAATGAATTCCAAAAGTTTCCTTGTTGCAAATTGCAGGATTTCCTTTTTTTTTTTTTAAGGCTGAATAATATTCTACAGTATGTATATACCACATTTTCTTTATTCACCTTTTGATGGACATTTGGATTGTTGGATCTTGGCTATTGTGAATAATGCTGCAATGATAATGGAAATCTAGATATGTAAGTAATGTACCTCAACATACTAAAATACTCAACAGTGAAAAACTAAAATATTTTCCTTCCTTTCCTTCCAAGGATGCCCATTCTTTCCGCTTCTGTTCAACATAGAACTGAAAGTCCTAACCAGAGCAATTAGACAAGAAAAAGAAATAAAACCATCCAAATTGAAACATAAGAAGTAAAATTATCTTTCTTTGCAGACAACATGATCTTATGTGTAGAAAACTCCCAAAATACCATTAAAAAACTTTTAGAACTAATAAACATAGTAAAGTTGAAGGAAACAAAATCAATATACAAAAATCAGTTGTGTTTCTATATGCTAACAGTGAACTATCCAAAAAGAAAATTACTAAAACAATCCCACTAACAATAGCATGAAAAAGAATAAAATATTTAGGAATAGACTTAACCAAGGAGATGACTTATACACAGAAAACTATAAATCATTGATAAAAGAAATTAAGACACAAATAAATGGAAAGGCATTGTGTGTTCATGGATTAAAAGATTTAATATTGTCCAAATATTCATATTTTGGATAATATTCATATTACCCAAAGTGATCTATGAGTGCAGTACAATTCCTATCAAAATCTCAATGACATTTTTTACAGAAATAGGAAAAAACAATCCTAAAATTCATATGGAGCCACAAGAGAACCAAAATAGTCAAATCAGTTTTGAGATAGAAGGAAAAAGCTGGAGGCATTACACTTCCTGATTTCACAGTACATTAAAAATCTGTACTAATTTAAAACAGTATGGTACTGGGGCACCTGGCTGTCTCAGTTGGAAGAGCACGCGACTCTTGATCTCAGGAATGTGAGTTCAAGACTCACACTGGGTGCAGAGATTATTTTAAAAATTAAAAAAAAAAGACAGTTCTCATATAAAAACTGACATTTGGGATAGGAGCCCAGAAATGAATGACACATGCAGTCAACTGGTTTTTTACAAGGGTCCCAAGAATATGCAATGGGGAAAAGACAGTCTCTTAAACAAATGGTGTTGGTAAAACCGGGTATCTCCATGCAAATGAATGACATTGGACGCTTATATTACACAATATACAGAAAAGTGGACCTGGGATTGTAAAACACGTAGAAGAAAACATAGAGAAGAATCTTCGTGACATTAGACTTAGCAATAATTTATTGGATATGACACCAAAAGCAAAATCAATAAAAGCAAAATTAGACAATTGGAGCTACATCAGACTAAAAATGTAATGCCCATGGGACACCTGGGTGGCTCAGTTGGTTAAGTGTCAGACTTAGGCTCAGGTCACCATCTCACAGTTTGTGAGTTTGAGCCCTGCATTTGTCTCTCTGCTGTAAGCACAGAACCGGCTTCAGATCCTCTGTTCCCTTCTCTCTCTGCCTCTCCCCTGCTGGTTCTCTCTCTCTCTCTCTCTCTCTCTCTCTCTCTCTCTCTCTCTGTGTGTGTGTCTCTCTCTCTCTCTCGATAAATAAGTAAACTTAAAAAAATTAATGCACAGAAAATAGAACAACAAAGTAAAAAGGCAACCCATGGAACAGGAGAAAATATTTGCAAACCACATACCTGATAAAGGATGAATATAAAAATATATATATGAGGAACTCTTACAACTTAACAGCAAAAAAACTAAATAACCTGATTAAAAAGTTGGCAAAGGAATTGAACATACATTTCTTCAAAAATATACAAATGGGCAATAGGTATATGTAAGGGTGTTCAACACATCGCTAATTATTAGGGAAAAGCAAATCAAAACCACAATGAGATATCATCCCACAACTGTTAGTATTGCTATCATCAAAAGAAGAAAAGAAAGGAAAATCCAAATGATAACAAGTATTGGTGAGGATGGGAGTAAGTTGGAACCCTTGTGCACTGTTGGCAGTAATGTAAACTGGTGTAGCCACCATGGAAAACAATATGCAGGTACTCAAAAAATTAAAAGTGGAAATACCATATCATCTAGCAATTCTACTTCTAGATGTATACCAAAAGAATTGATATCAGGATTCAAAGAAATATTTGCAGAAGAATCTTAAGAGAACATTTGTATTTCCTAACATTGGCCTATAAATTCTACTTCAACTTGCCAACTCCCCAGTTTTCTGCCAATGCACCTGTCAGTGAAGAAAGTGCCTGCCCCGGTGGTCTTTTGGGGATAATTTTGGAATGAAGGTGTCCCTATCCAGGGACAATGAATTTTAAGAGCTAAAGCAAAATAGAGTGATGTGTAACCAAAGTCTAGAGTCTCTAATATTATAATCTCAGGCAATCATGGAAGGCCAGAGGAAAACTGTACTTGATCAAGAAGATGCCCTTTTAGAACAAAGGATGCCCATTTGCTCCACAGCTGTGAAGAGCTTTATCTATAGCTTTCATTGCTTTGAGTGTGGTGTGAACTTAGAAACTAGTTGTTAAATAGACATGAGGATATTTGTTCAGGAATTATGATTTATAAATATATTTATTCAAATAATATTCCTGAAGCCATGTCTGGGCCAATCCCTTTTATGGATAATGAAGGCATTCAATGTAATCAGTATTGCCTTCCAGGAACTAGAATATATCAGTGCAATAGATGATTTCAGTAGCAGATGATAAGTTCTCTGAGAGACGTGTGTACAAGCTGCAAAGAGAGTAGAAGAGGGAAGATCAAGAAACAAGACACAGAAGACAGAACCTTTAATCTCTTCCTGGAAGGATAAGAGTCTTCCACTTAGGGTGGAGAAAGTAGTAGGTGACTATTACAGCAGTAAAAAAAAGCTGGGAGATCCACTCACCAGGGCTGTGCAGTTATAGGTTCATCCTCTACTGCCTACATTTGGAGGTAAACTGAGGAGTGCTAGACCCTACACCCAGAGATCTTTATTTCTGACCAGACCCATAGGCTTTATGCTACGTCCTTTCACTGTCTTCATTTGTGCATTCGCTGAAACATCATTTGTTGAGCAATGTGTTTTTGTGTGCCAGGCCCAAGTTAAGCACTGAGAACACAGAAATAACTAGAACATCAGCACTGACCCCTAGCTTTAAGGATTTCAAAGTCTCAAATGTAATGTAACTATTTATAAAGTTACAGTATAATGTATTAAGTATTACAATTGGAGGAAGCACAAGTGCTTGGGGATCACTATTGAAACCCCTTACTTGGCTTAGGATGGGAGTGGGCAAAATCCCAAGTCAAGTCTTAATAAAAAGCATATTCTAGTCAAGAGGAAATATAATTTTTTTTGCTTCCTTTGCATTTGAATTCTGTATTCTGAACACCAGTGGATTACCTTACCCAGGCTCAGTCTTAGGATCACTCTCAGCATTCATTCAATAATTACCTGAGACACTGTACTGTCTCTCTTGAGATACTAGGATCATGGGCATGTAGCTTGCTTGGTGTCTCCCTCCTGGCCATCCCACACATGTGTGCATACACACACAAACACACACACCACACACATACACACTTTTTCTGCAGACTCATTTAAAACAATTTTTTAAACGTTTATTTCTTTTTGAGAGAGAGAGAGACAGAGCCTGAGCAGGGGAGGGGCAGAGAGAGAGGGAGACACAGAATCCCAAGCAGGCCTCAGACTCTGAACTGTTAGCACAGAGCCTGATGCAGGGCTCGATCTCATGAACGATGAGATCATGGCCTGAGCTGAAGTTGGATGCTTAACCAACTGAATCACCCAGGCGCTCCTCTGCAGACTCATTTAAAAAAAATATATTTTATTTTTATTTGAAAGAGAGAGAGAGACCAAATGAGGGAGAGGGACAGAGGGAGAGAGAGAGAGAGAGAGAGAGAGAGAGAGAGAGAGAGAATTTTAAGCAGGTTCCACACTTGGCATGAGCCTGATGCAGAGCTCAGTCCTATGACCCCGGGATCATTACCTGAACTGAAATCAAGAGAATCAAGAATTGGACCCTCAACCGACTGAGCCACCCAGACTCCCCTCAGCAGACTCATTTGAAAGTAAATTGTAGACATTACAATCCTTCTCAATAAATATTGACTATGGACCTCCTAAAAATAGATTCTCCTACATGATGAGAAAACTGTTTTCAAATCTAAGCAAATTATACTAACCTAATAATATTGCCAATATACAGTACATATTCAGATTTCACAATTGTCCGAATAATTACTGGTTAATGATAGTATTTGGTTGTTATATCCCTTTAATCTCTTTTAATTTAGATTAATTCTCCAACATAGTTTTTACAAAACTGCTTAAAAAAATTTTTTTTAGTGTTTATTTATTTTTGAGAGAGAGACTGAGTGTGAGTCGGGGAGGGGCAGAGAGAGAGGGAGATAACAGAATCCAAAGCAGGCTCCAGGCTCTGAGCTGTCAGCACACAGCCTGACACAAGGCTCCAAATCACTAACTGTGACATCATGACCTGAGCCAAAGTCTGGCATTCAACCGACTGAGCCACCAAGTCGCCCCCAAAATTGCCTTTCTTAAGATTCCAGGCTGGGGTGTGTGTGTATGTGTGTATGTGTGTTTGTGTGTGTGTGTGTTTGTGTGCGTGGCGCTTCTTATATACATGATTTTTCTGATTACTTTCTCATGGTTAGATTCAGGTTGGACATTTTTGGTAGGAATTTTACATATATGATTTTGTGTTCTTATTGTTCAGATCTATATCTATCAGTACTTTCTTTTTTTTAAATTTTTTTTTTCAACGTTTTTATTTATTTTTGGGACAGAGAGAGACAGAGCATGAACGGGGGAGGGGCAGAGAGAGAGGGAGACACAGAATCGGAAACAGGCTCCAGGCTCTGAGCCATCAGCCCAGAGCCCGACGCGGGGCTCGAACTCACGGACCGCGAGATCGTGACCTGGCTGAAGTCGGAGGCTTAACCGACTGCGCCACCCAGGCGCCCCAAACATTAAAAATAATTTTGACAGCAGATGGTTATAGCAAATTGAATTTTTAAAGAAAGTGTGAGTCCATAGTAATATTCAGAACAAAGAGGGAGAAGAGAAGAAGGAAAAAATAACTCTTCTTTAGAAAGTACTGATAGTTGGGGCGCCTGGGTGGCGCAGTCGGTTAAGCGTCCGACTTCAGCCAGGTCACGATCTCGCAGTCCGGGAGTTCGAGCCCTGTGTCAGGCTCTGGGCTGATGGCTCAGAGCCTGGAGCCTGTTTCCGATTCTGTGTCTCCCTCTCTCTCTGCCCCTCCTCCGTTCATGCTCTGTCTCTCTCTGTCCCAAAAATAAATAAACGTTAAAAAAAATTATTTTTAATGTTCTAATTGACCCACCTATATCCACTGGTAGCCTCTTCAAATGAGTTTGTGTATTTTTTTTTTTCCACAGGACTCTGCTGTCTTAGTGTTCTTTACTGCTTTAGGGTGCATAAGCTATTCCAGTATCACCTTATGTTTTTTCTGCTTCATACCTGGAATTAGCCATTGCTCCAAATATCCCAGGGAATTATAGTGGGAATGGTTTTTAAAAAAATTTTTTTAAGGTTTTATTTATTTTTGAGACAGAGAGAGACAGAGCATGAACGGGGGAGGGGCAGAGAGAGAGGGAGACACAGAATCGGAAGCAGGCTCCAGGCTCTGAGCCATCAGCCCAGAGCCCGACGCGGGGCTCGAACTCACGGATCACAAGATCGTGACCTGAGCTGAAGTCGGTTGCTTAACCGACTGAGCCACCCAGGTGCCCCAGGGAATGGTTTTTAAAAACCAATATGTGGGCCCTAGCTTTGCTCATTGCTTCTGACACTTTCAGAAGACAAAGAAGAGAAATGTAGAGATAAAATTTTAAAAAAATATATCTATTTTTTCAATTATTGATTTAATTTTAGCTTCCATTCTCTTTTCCCAGTACTGTTACATCAACCTTCTAAATGCTTTCCTTGTGCTCTTTTTCTCCCCTTTCACCTTTCTAACTTATAGCACACAGTTAAGTCTGTGCAAACTTTACAATGCAATAGCCTTTCCATGGCTGACTCTTAAACAAGGAATGAGGGCAGATGTTTCCATGAGGTCTGAAGGTCCCCAAGGAGTCTCACCACTCCTCATCATTTCTAATTCATCTCCTGCCATTCTCCAACACACACACACACACACACACACACACACACACACACACACAGATTATGCTGAGCCACATATGGCTACTCACCTTTCTGCAAACACACCAGATAATTCAACACCTCAGTGTTTTTATTTTTTCCATTCTTTTCCCTTCATAGGTATGCCTTCCCCTTGCCCACCTTTTCTGCCTGACAAACTCCTTCTCACCTTTCAGCCTCCTTCTTCCCTGACTTGCTTCTCATTTCCTCTAGGAAGGCAGGAAACTCTCTTCTGTATTCCCATAGCATTTTGTGTGTATCTATCATAGCCTGATTACATTTCATTATCATTGTATATTTAGAATCTTTTTTCTTACAATGGAGAGACAAGACCATGTTTCCTATAGCCTTTTGTGTGTACAATACATTTAGGTATTATTGTATATTTAGAATCTTCTGTCTTACAATGGAGAGACAAGACCATGTATGGTTCATTTTACTGTCTCTAGTAATGGCAGAGATTTTCACACAAGTAAATATTGAATTAAAAAGCTGAAGTCAATGAGTGCAGGAAAGAATGAAGACTGTTTTGTCACCCATAAGTCTGAGAGTATCCATTTGCTTGTCATACTCTTGGTAATGTGTCTGGGTCAAGGATCTGAGTAAGGACTTTCTGGACATAAGACTGGTCATGTTTTTCTTCAGATTCTGTGGTTGTTTCTTGGTTTCATCAGCCTTGCCTCTTCTCTCTCAGTAATCTGAGCATGGCCTCCCTGATGGGCTTGGATTTCACACTGTAAATAATGGGGTTGAGCACAGGGGGCACCACCAGGTACACATAGGCAATAAGAGCATGTACAATGTGAGGCAGGTGCCTGCCAAAACGGTGAATCATTGACACTCCTATGACTGGGATGTAGAAAATCAGAACAGCTAATATATGAGAAACGCATGTGTTGAGGGCCCGGACACGCTCCCTGGGAGAGGCCAGACCCATCACTGTACGAAGAATAAGGGTATAGGACAGGAAAATAAGCAAAGAATCTACACCCACTGTGGATAAAACTACATAGAGCCCATAGAGGATGTTGACAGTAATGTCAGCACAGGCCCGTTTCATGACATCTGCATGGAAACAGAAGGAGTGGGACAGGAGAATCTTGCCAGGACAAAAGTTCAGTCGCTTCAGTAAGAAGGGCCCTGGAAAGAGGGATACAGTGGCCCGAGCAACAATGGCGATCCCAATCCTGATGATGACATTATTGGTGAGGACAGTTGCATAGCGAAGAGGGTTCGAGATGGCCACAAAGCGGTCAAATGACATGGCCAGGAGCACCGACGACTCCACCACAGAGAAGGAATGGAGGAAGAACATCTGGACCAGGCAGGCATTGAAGCCTATGAGCCTGTGGTCAAACCAGAGCACACCCAAGGTGGTGGGCAGTGTGGACAGGGTGAGGCCCACGTCGGTGAGGGCCAGCATGGACAAGAAGTAGTACATGGGCTGGTGCAGGCTGGGAGTCTTCCTCACAGCCAAGAGGATCAGGAAGTTTCCAGTGAGGGCCATAGTGTACATGGAGGAGAAGGGGATAGAGATCCATCCATGAACAGCCTCATGCCCTGGGATGCCAATCATCAGGAAGGCATGTGGCTGGAAGAAGGAGATGTTGACATAGGTCTGGGAAGGGAGCATCTTTGGGAAGCAGTTGAAGTCTCCAGAAGATGTGACCTCTTCAGTCTGGGCAGAAAAATAAGACAAGACAAAATGATTGGAAAATATACCAGCTCTGATATTAGGTGACATGGTTCCCACACATTACTGAATATGAAACACAAAGGCGATTTAAAAATGGACTCCATATAGAAACCAACTAGAGAATAACTACAATTTAAATTTATTGAGTATAATAGTATCATTTTGTAATGTGAAATACTGATTTCTTCATATATTGAAGAAAGCAGGGCTTTCTTTAAAAATGTGAGATGAGCCTAAAGGGCCTAATCAAAAATGCTTTGTTTTAAATAAGAAATAGTGGCCTCATGAAATAAATTGCAAGCATATGGTGGAAGCCTGAAGGGTTGATAGCATGGGCTTGTTATCTTTCCTTTCTTGGATTTACCTTTAAAATGTCAAATGGACAGATAAGTAAATAAGCAAAGAAAAAACACTCTATAAAGTTAAGTCAATAAAAACAAGAATAAGGAAACAGCCCCTGAAATATCTTTTAACAGAGATTTAAAAACCCACCCCAAATAAATCTGTGAGCCAAAGGGATTTTACTATGAACGCTGGGGTGCAGTTATGCCATATCTAGACAATGTAATCACCTCACTCTGAAGGTAGGAAGTCAACTCAGAAAGCCCACTTGTCAAATATGGGCCCACCAAACATCAGTGAGAATAAAATAACTGCTAGAGATTGAAACACACTGAGGGGCTGGGGGAGAGAGAGAAAGAATGAGGACAGCAAGGCTAGGCACTCAGTATTCTGAAAACTGGCAAATAACCTGCTTTTCTTCTACAAATTATGACATGGTATAAAGAAAATAACTGAAGAAGGAAAGTTTCTACAGAAGCATTCTAGCTAATAAGAAAGTACAACTGAAGTATTACTTTTCTTTTTTTAATGTTTATTTATTTTTGAGAGAGACACAGAGCGTGAGTGGGGGAGGGGCAGAGAGAACCAGAGACACAGAATCTGAAGCAGGCTCCAGGCTCTCAGCTGTCAGTACAGAGCAGGACCAGGGCACAAACTCAGAGGTCATGAGATCATGACCTGAGCCAAAGTCGAAGTCAGACGCTTAACCTACTGAGCCACTTAGGCACCCCTGAATTATTACTTTTGAACAAACCCAATGAAATAATGGCAAAAAATCATCAGAGGCTGATATCATCACAAATGAGAGAAAACTACATTTTGTATTTTACCAAAATAAGCCTGAATCATATCTGACTACCAATTTATAGAGAATATAAGAGACATCAGGCAAGCAGATACGTTAAAAGACACCAAGAGATGGAATAAGAAAAATCCAAACTACAACAAAAACAAAAGCTTCTAGGACAAAATTCCAGTTTCTTCCACCAATAAATATAAGAAAATAAAAAAAGGAAGAGTGAAAACCTATAGATTAAGAAAGACTTGACTCATATCAACCAAATCCAATGGACAAAACTTGTTAGGATCTTGTTTTCAGCAAATCAAATAAAAAAGGTGAGCAAACTAGCACTAAAAAATACTTTTATGTGGTAATTGGGGAAATATAAATACTGGTTGAATTCTTGATGATCTTTTATTTTGGTGTAATTATAATACTATGCCTGTGTTTTAAGATTTGAAAAATTTGTAAGATGAAGAAGGACACAATGACTTATATTGACTTCAAAATAATTGGGGGCATGGGGGTCACTTGTGGTGGGAATTGTGTGGAGCCAGGCTGCAAAGAGTGGCTATGAGCTGATGATTATGGTAGCTGGATATGGATATATGGAGATCAAGTTTATCCACACTCTAATTTTGAGAGAGGATTTTATTATTTTTCATAATAAAATATTAACAAATCAAAAGTTTTTTTCTATAATGAGTAACATTTGATGGCAAGAGGTGTTTAGTTAAACATGGTGAAATGCACACAAACTTTTATCTCTACTCTTTCCAAACTCTCATTTAAATGATAGTAATGAATTAAAAAATATATATTATCTGAAAGTGACAGAAGAACAAGATGGGATATAAGGTATATCAACAATAATATAGTTAATAGATAACCATAGGAAGAGTGGAAAGAAACTGGCAGAAATAGAAGATTAAGTTCATAGAGAGGAGGTTATGCCTCACATGCACTTCAAAAGGACTAAGGTAAGAGTGAGGAATGGAATTGAAAACAGGATGATTTTATTTTTTATTAAAAAAAGATTTTTTTTAACGCTTATTTATTTTTGAGACAGAGAGAGACAGAGCATGAACTGGGGAGGGTCAGAGAGAGGGAGACACAGAATCTGAAGCAGGCTCCAGGCTCTGAGCTGTCAGCACAGAGCCTGACGTGGGGCTCGAACTCACGGACCATGAGATCATGACCCGAGCCAAAGTCAGCCGCTTAACCGACTGAGCCACCCAGGCGCCCAAAAACAGGATGATTTTATAGGGAACAGCTATATGATTCCTTCTCCTATCCTTTCCTTTCCTCCTATTCCTTCTCCTATTCTTGCAGAAGACAGCTTCCTTTCTGGAAAAATTCTCCCAGCAAGATTCTGGACTCAGAGATACCAGACAGAAATGAAAGATGGACAGTGTTGAAAACAAAGGAATTGAGGGAAGATGAGGCTCCCCAGCTCTCTTTCCCCACTTGGTTCATAGAGTCCTAGTAAGTAGGTTTACTCTGTACCACCAGATGGCCACCATGGACCCCTCCCAACCAGACCAGTGTGACAAGGAATGCCTGTGGAGAAATGCTGGTCCCCACAAGGACAAGCATAGCTGAGATGCTGAACCAGAGCTCAGATGACCTCAGAATGCCAGATGGGAAGACAACTTGGCACATTTTATCATCCACTCCCTCTCTGGAGAGATTATTGAGGGAAATCTCTCCCTGGAATGTGATCTGGGATTGGAATTTATCTCTGAGCTATAAACTCCCGGAATCTCAGGCAGGCAGCCTCCTTCAGGCCCTCTTCTCCAAGCAAGAGATGGGGCTAATATCTCTCCTGGTTCAAGACCGATTACTTCTTTTTCTTCTTCTTTTTCTTCCAGGCCCTCCACACTGATATATGCATCTGAGGCTGAGGTACTGGTAGTCATCCATCTGGGAAGTAGGGAAAGGGATGTGCTGGGGCCCAGGTTACTCACCGTGGTGGTTTTCTGGGCTGCTCCACCGGTCCACATCCCACAAGAGCCCAGGATGTCTTTGTGGCAGAGGTATCGAGTTTTATCCCACTGCACAGGGATACCTTGGCAGCAGTACCTATCTCCAGGGAAGACTAGGCTGGGGCCACAGAGGAGTCAGTCAGTCTATTCAGGTCTCTGTGGAATGGAAAAGTTGGAGCTAGCTTCAGGATCAGGGGAAACTTTTGGAGGAACAAAACAATAATGGGGCAAGGGAGACAGAATCATGGATTCTACAATATCTCACCAAGTTTAAATGGTCCTATTCAGAGACTATCAGCTTCAATAGCCCATCTGTATTTGAGATCCTTCCAAGAAAATATTCCTAAAGACTCCTCTTGGCCAGGCCCCAGGATTAGTTCTGCAGAAGCTCTTAGTCTTTGCAGAGGGTAGAGATATGGAGCCTAAAGGTGGTGGCCTAACCCAGCCTGAGGGAGTCAGAAGAGGCTTCCTAGAGGAGATTGAGAGGGAGTGAACTTCTGGGAGGCCCACAGACTCTGCTCCAAACTCTCAGCACTCATCCTGGGACAGACACCAGTACTCTGGGCTTGCATCTCCAGCCTGTAGCTGGCACAGATTCCCACACTCAGCCTGGGTCTGACCTGCTGAATCAAACATTTCAAAAAGGAGGAAACTTGGACAGTGGAAAGAACATGAACTATGGATCCAGGCAGACCTGAGTGCAAATTCTTGCTCTATTTTCCTCACCACATACAAGCTCCATCTTCATTCTTTCTTACTTCCTGGAGAGTTCCTCCACCAGATTGCCTTCTTTCCTTCCTAAATCAGTTTGCTCTGAGGTCATTCACCTGGAGCTTCTTTCTAGCAACACACTGACTTTTCTTCTCTTTGATTTTGGCTGCACTCTCCCAGCTGAACTGGGCCCAGCCTGTATACCTTTCTCCCCCCCCCCCCCCGAGGTGATATATAGACTTTGGGAAAAATCACACACCTTTGAAATCTTATGTCAAAACAAATTGGTGCCCTTTAACCTGAGCTGAGACTTCTACATCACTCCATAATTCCTTTCAGTTTTTAAATTGTCACCATTCCAGTTTTTTTTTGCTCACTTTTTTTTAAAATATGAAATTTATTGTCAAATTGGTTTCCATACAACACCCAGTGCTCATCCCAACAGGTACCCTCAATACCCATCTCCCACCCCCCACCAACCCTCAGTTTGTTCTCAGTTTTTAAGAGTCTTTTATGTTTTGGCTTCCTCCCTCTATAACCTTTTTTTTTTCTTCCCCTCCCCCATGGTCTTCTGTGAAGTTTCTCAGGATCCACATAAGAGTGAAAACATAGGGTATCTGTCTTTCTCTGTATGACTTATTTCACTTAGCATAACACTCTCCAGTTCCACCCACATTGCTACCAAAAGCCATATTTCATTCTTTCTCATTGCCAAGTAGTATTCCATTGTGTATATAAACCACAGTTTCTTTTTTTTCTTTTTTTTTTTTAATTTTTTTCAACGTTTTTTATTTATTTTTGGGACAGAGAGAGACAGAGCATGAATGGGGGAGGGGCAGAGAGAGAGGGAGACACAGAATCGGAAACAGGCTCCAGGCTCGGAGCCATCAGCCCAGAGCCTGACGCGGGGCTCGAACTCACGGGCCGCGAGATCGTGACCTGGCTGAAGTCGGACGCTTAACCGACTGCGCCACCCAGGCGCCCCCACAGTTTCTTTATTCATTCATCAGTTGATGGACATTTAGGGTCTTGCCATAATTTGACTATTGTTGAAAGTGCTGCTATAAACATTGGGGTACAGGTGCCCCTATGCATCAGCACTCCTGTATCCATTGGGTAAATTCCTAGCAGTGCTACTGCTGGGTCATAGGGTAGATCTATTTTTAATTTTTTTTTAAAAAAAATTTTTTTTTCAACGTTTATTTATTTTTTTTGGGACAGAGAGAGACAGAGCATGAACGGGGGAGGGGCAGAGAGAGAGGGAGACACAGAATCGGAAACAGGCTCCAGGCTCTGAGCCATCAGCCCAGAGCCTGACGCGGGGCTCGAACTCCCGGACCGCGAGATCGTGACCTGGCTGAAGTCGGACGCTCAACCGACTGCGCCACCCAGGCGCCCCTATTTTTAATTTTTTGAGGAACCTCCACACTGTTTTCCAGAGCGGCTGCACCAGTTTGCATTCCCACCAACAGTGCAAGAGGGTTCCCGTTTCTCTACTTCCTTGCCAGCATCTATAGTCTCCTGATTTGTTCATTTTAGCCACTCTGACTGGTGTGAGGTGGTATCTGAGTGTGGTTTTGATTTGTTTCCCTGATGAGGAGCGACATTGAGCGTCTTTTCATGTGCCTGTTGGCCATCTGGATGTCTTCTTTAGAGAAGTGTCTATTCATGTTTTCAGCCCATTTCTTCACTGGGTTATTTGTTTTTCGGGTGTGGAGATTGGTGAGCTCTTTATAGATTTTGGATACTACACCTTTGTCCAATATGTCATTTGCAAATATCTTTTCCCATTCTGTTGGTTGCCTTTTAGTTTTGTTGGTTGTTTCCTTTGCTGTGCAGAAGCTTTTTATCTTCATTAGGTCCCAGTAGTTCATTTTTGCTTTTAATTCCCTTGCATTTGGGATGTGTCAAGTAAGAAATTGCTGCGGCTGAGGTCAGAGAGGTCTTTTCCTGCTTTCTCCTCTAGGGTTTTGATGGTTTCCTATCTCACATTCAGGTCCTTTGTCCATTTTGAGTTTATTTTTGTGAATGGTGTGAGAAAGTGGTCTAGTTTTATTCTTCTGCATGTTGCTGTCCAGTTCTCCCAGCACCATTTGTTAAAGAGACTGTGTTTTTTCCATTGGATGTTCTTTCCTGCTTTGTCAAAGATGAGTTGGCCATACGTTTGTGGGTCTAGTTCTGGGGTTTCTATTCTACTCCATTGGTCTATGTGTCTGTTTTTGTGCCAATACCATGCTGTCTTGATGATGACAGCTTTGTAGTAGAGGCTAAAGTCTGGGATTGTGATGCCTCCTGCTTTGGTCTTCTTCAAAATTACTTTGGCTATTTGGGGCCTTTTGTGGTTCCATACGAATTTTAGGATTGTTCTAGCTTTGAGAGGAATGCTGATGCAATTTTGATTGGGATTGTATTGAATGTGTAGATAGCTTTGGGTAGTATTGACATTTTGACAATATTTATTCTTCCAATCCATGAGCATGGAATTTTTTTCCATTTCTTTAAATCTTCTTCAATTTCCTTCATAAGCTTTCTATAGTTTTCAGCATACAGATCTTTTATCTCTTTGGTTAGGTTTATTCCTAGGTATGTTATGCTTCTTGGTGCAGTTGTGAATGGGATCAGTTTCTTTCTTTGTCTTTCTGTTGCTTCATTGTTAGTGTATAAGAATGCAACTGATTTCTGTACATTGATTTTGTCTCCTGTGACTTTGCTGAATTCATGTATCAGTTCTAGGAGACTTTTGGTGGAGTCTATCGGATTTTCCATGTATAATATGTCATCTGCAAAAAGTGAAAGCTTGACTTCATCTTTGCCAATTTTGATGCCTTTGATTTCCTTTTGTTGTCTGATTGCTGATGCTAGCACTTCCAACACTGTGTTAAACAACAGTGGTGAGAGTGGACATCCCTGTAGTGTTCCTCATTTAGGGGGAAAGCTCTCAGTTTTTCCCCATTGAGGATGATATTAGCTGTGGGCTTTTCATAAGTGGCTTTTATGGTGTTTAAGTATATTCCTTCTATCCCGACTTTCTTGAGGGTTTTTATTAAGAAAGAATGCTGAATTTTGTCAAATGCTTTTTCTACATTGATTGACAGGATCATATGGTTATTTTCTTTTCTTTTATTAATGTGATGTATCACATTGATTGATTTGCAAATGTTGAACGAGCCCTGCATCCCAGGAATGAATACCACTTGATCATGTTGAATAATTCTTTTTACATGCTGTTGAAGTCGATTTGCTAGTATCTTGTTGAGAATTTTTGCATCCATATTCATCAGGGATATTGGCCTGTAGTTCTCTTTTTTTGCTGGGTCTCTGTCTGGTTTAGGAATCAAAGTAATACTGGCTTCATAGAATGAGTCTGGAAGTTTTCCTTCCCTTTCTATTTTTTGGAACAGTTTGGGAAGGATAGGTATTATCTCTACTTTAAATGTGTGGTAGAATTCCCCAGGGAAGCCATCTGGTCCTGGACTCTTATATGTTGGGAGATTTTTGGTAACTGATTCAATTTCTTTGCTGGTTATGGGTCTGTTCAAGTTTTCTATTTCTTCCTGTTTGAGTTTTGGAGGTGTGTGGGTGTTTAGGAATTTGTCCATTTCTTCCAGGTTGTCCAATTTGTTGGCATATACTTTTCATAGTATTCCCTGATAATTGCTTGTATTTCTGAGGGATTGGTTGTAATAATTCCATTTTCATTCATGATTTTATCTATTTGGGTCATCTCCGTTTTCTTTTTGAGAAGCTTGGCTAGAAGTTCATCAATTTTGTTTATTTTTTCAAAAAACCAAGTCTTGGTTTCATTGATCTGCTCTACAGTTTTTTTTTTAGATTCTCTATTGTTTATTTATGCTCTGATCTTTATTATTTCTCTTCTTCTGCTGGGTTTGGGGTGTCTTTGCTATTCTGCTTCTATTTCCTTTAGGTGTTTTGTTAGATTTTGTATTTGGGATTTTTCTTCTTTCTTGAGATAGGCCTGGATTGCAATGTGTTTTCCTCTCAGGACTGCCTTCGCTGCATCCCAAAGCATTTGGATTGTTGTATTTTCATTTTCATTTGTTTCCATATTTTTTTTAACTTCTTCTCTAATTGCCTGGTTGACCCATTCATTCTTTAGTAGGGTGTTCTTTAGCCTTCATGCTTTTGGAGGTTTTCCAGACTTTTTCCTCTGGTTCATTTCAATTTTCATAGCATTGTGGTCTGAAAATGTGCATGGTATGATCTCAATTCTTGTATACTTATGAAGGGCTGTTTTGTGACCCAGTATGTGACCTATGCTGGAGAATGTTCTGTGCGTACTGGAGAAGAAAGTATATTCTGTTGCTTTG
Organism: Prionailurus bengalensis; assembly: GCF_016509475.1. Lineage (NCBI taxonomy): Eukaryota > Metazoa > Chordata > Mammalia > Carnivora > Felidae > Prionailurus > Prionailurus bengalensis. The sequence goes on from NC_057346.1 coordinate 60,732,871, forward strand.
GGATGCAGAGTTCTAAATATATCTGTCAAGTCCATCTGATCCAATGTCTCATTCAGGGCCCTTGTTTCTTTATTGATCCTGTGTCTAGATGATCTATCCATTGTTGTAAGGGTGGTATTAAAGTCCCCTGCAATTACCACATTCTTATCAATAAGGTTGCTTATGTTTGTGAGTAATTGTTTTATATATTTGGGGGCTGCCGTATTTGGTGCATAGACATTTATAATTGTTAGCTCTTCCTGATGGATAGACCCTGTAATTATTATATAATTCCCTTCTTCATCTGTTGTTACAGCCTTTAATTTAAAGTGTAGTTTGTCTGATATAAGTATGGCTACTCCAGCTTTCTTTGGACTTCCAGTAGCATGATAGATAGTTCTCCATCCCCTCACTTGCAATCTGAAGGTGTCCTCAGATCTAAAATGAGTCTCCTGTAGAAAACAAATAGATGGGTCTTGTTTTTTTATCCATTCTGATACCCTATGTCTTTTGGTTGGAGCATTTAGTCCATTTACATTCAGTGTTATTATAGAAAGATATGGGTTTAGAGTCATTGTGATATCTGTAGGTTTCATGCTTGTAGTGATGTCTCTGGTACTTTGTGGTCCTTGCAACATTTCATTCGCAGAATTGCCCTTAGGATCTCTTTTAGGGCTGGTTTAGTGGTGATGAATTCCTTCAGTTTTTGTTTGGGAACACCTTTATCTCTCCTTCTATTCTAAATGACAGACTTGCTGGATAACGGATTCTCGACTGCATATTTTTTCTGTTTATCACATTGAAGATTTCCTGGCATTCCTTTCTCGCCTGCCAAGTTTCAGTAGAGAGATCCGTCTCTAGTGTTATCGGTCTCCCTTTATATGTTAGAGCGTGTTTATCCCTAGCTGTTTTCAGAATTTTCTCTTTATCCTTGTATTTTGCCAGTTTCACTATGATATGTCATGCAGGAGATCGATTCAAGTTACGTCTAAAGGGAGTTCTCTGTGCCTCTTGGATTTCAATGTCTTTTTCCTTCCCCAGATCAGGGAAGTTCTCAGCTATCATTTGTTGAAGTACACCTTCAGTCCCTTTCTCTCTCTCTTTCTCCTCTGGAATCCCTACTATACGGATATTGTTGTGTGTCATTGCATCACTTAGTTCTCTAATTTTCCTCTCACACTCCTGGATTTTTTATCTCTCTTTTTGTCAGCTTCCTCTTTTGCCATAATTTTATCTTCTAATTCACCCATTCTCTCCTCTGCCTCTTCAATCCAAGCTGTGGTCGCCTCTATTTTATTTTGCACCTCATTTATAGCATTTTTTAGCTCCTCCTGTTTCTTAGTCCCTTGATCTCTGTAGCAATAGATACTCTGCTGTCCTCTATACTTTTTTCAAGCCCAGCGATTAATTTCATGACTATTATTTTAAATTCATGTTCTGTTATATTGCTTAAATCGTTTTTGATCAATTCATTAGCTGTTGCTACTTCCTGGAGTTTCTTTTGAGGAGAATTCTTCTGTTTCGTCATTTTGGATAGTCCCCGGAGTTGCGCGGAACTGCATGGCTCTTCCTCTGTGCTGTCTGGAGTAACTTGTGTTGGTGGGCGGGGCCACAGTCAGGCCTGATGTCTGCTCCCAGCCCACTGCTGGGGCCACAGTCAGACTGGTATGTACCTTATCTTCCCCTCTCCCAGGGGCAGGACTCACTGTGGAATGGTGTGGCCTCTGTCTGGGCTACTTGCACACTGCCAGACTTGTGGTGCTGCTTTGATGGGATCTGGTGTATTAGCTGGGGTGGATCTACAAGGTGCACAGGGGTGGGAGGGGTAGGCTTAGCTTGCTTTGCTGTGGGTGGTCCCCCGCAGGAGGGGCCCTGCAGCACCAGGAGGGAGAGGTAGACCTGTTGGAGGAATGGATCCACAGAAGCACAGCGTTGGGTGTTTGTGCGGTGCAAGCAAGTTCGGTGACGAGAATTGATTCCCTTTGGGATTTCAGCTGGGGGATGGGAGAGGGAGATGGTTCTGGCCAGCACCTTTTTTCCCCCTGCTGTGCTGAGCTCTGTCTTCTGGGGCTCAACACCTCTCTCTCTTGGTGTACTCTTGCTCTCCTGCTCTCTGAGCAGAGGTGTTGGCTCTTAACACTCCAGATGTTAAGTCCTGCCGGGTGTCAGAACTCACAGAGTCCAGCCCCTCTGCTTTTGCAAGCCAGACTCGGGGGTTCTGCCTTGCTGGGCAGGCTGCCCCTTAACCGCCCGGGCTCCCTCCCGCTAGTCCATGTAGTGCGCACCGCCTCTCTGCCCTTCCTACTCTCTTCTGTGGGCCTCTTGTCTACACTTGGCTCCAGAGAGCCTGTTCCACTAGTCTTCTGGTGGTTTTCTGGGTTATTTAGGCAGATGTGGATGGAATCTAAGTGATCAGCAGGACGAGGTGAGCCCAGTGTCCTCCTACGCCACCATCTTCCTCCCATCCCCATCACCATTCCAGTTTTATTGCTAAGCAAAATAAGTCAGAGAAAGACAAACATATATATGATTTCACTCATATGTGGAATTTAAGAAATAAAACAGATGGACATGGGGAAGGGAAGGCAAAATCAAGTAAAAACAGAGAGGAAAGCACACCATAAGAGACTCTTTTAAAAATTTTTAAAAAATGTTTTAAATTTATTTTTGAAGGAGAGAGAGAGACAGAGAATGAGTTGGGGAGGAACAGAGAGAGAGGGAGACACAGAATTCGAGGCAGGCTCCAGGCTTTGTTCTGTCAGCACAGAGCCTTACGTGGGACTCGAACTCACGAACTGTGAGATCATGACCTGAGCTGAAGTCAGATGCTCAACTGAGTGAGCCATCCCGGCACCCCTTTTAAAAAAAATTTTTTTTTAATGTTTTTAAATTTATTTTTGAAGGAGAGAGAGCACACCATAAGAGATTCTGAAATACAGAGAACAAACTGAGGATTGCTGGAGGGAAGTGGGGTGGAGGGATGGACTAAATGGGTGACGGGTATTAAGGAGTGCACTTCTTGGGCTGAGGACTGGGTGTTATATGTAGGTGACAAATCACTGGGTTCTACTCCTAAAGTCAATATGTCACTTTTGTTAAGTAACTTGAATTTAATTTAATAAATATTAAAAAATTATATGGGGGAAGAAATGAAAAAAAAATAGTCACCATTCTTCTCAAGCTCTTCACCCAGACTGCCATCTCTGCTGCTGGCAGCTAATTTGACATTGCTCCTTTCACACAGGAAATGGAGACTCTCAGGTGTGCCTTCTCTAAGGTTCTTGCCCAACCCATCTGCTCTCTTACCCATTTCCACTCCAACATCCACATCATGCCAGGGAGACCATTAATGGCACTTAGCGCTTCATGTCAGCCCCCTCTCCATCCTTTAACCACTTCCTTGTTGGCTGCCCATCACTTATGGAAAAAAAGTCTCAATGGCATAGCATGGAACCCAAGATTCTTTAAGATGTTTTTCATTATTTATTTAGTTTTTTTTTAAAATTTATTATTTGAATTCCAGTTAACATAGTGTCGTATTAGTTTCAGGTGTATAATATAGTGATTCAACTACTCCATACATTACCCTGTGCTCATCATGACAAGTGCTCTCCTTAATCCCCATCACTTATTTAACCCATTCCCTCACCCACTGTTGCCTCTGGTAACCATCAGTTTGTTCTCTATAGTTAAGAGTCTGTTTCTTGATTTGTCCCTCCCTCCCTCTCTCTCTTTTTGTGCCTTGCTTGTATGTTTTACTTATAAAAAGCAAATATAAAATTCCACACATGAGTGAAATTGTATGGTATTTATCTTTCTCTGACTGACTTTTCTTAGCATTATAGTCTCTAGTTCCTTCTTTGTTGTTACAAACAGCAAGATTGAATTCTTTTTATGGCTGAGTAATATTCCATTATATATATATATATATATATATATATATATATATTATATATACACACACACACATATATATGGTGTATGTATCTCACATCCATATATATTCCATTATATATATATATATTATATATACACACATACACACATATATATATATATATATATATATATGTATGTATCTCACATCTTTATCCCCTCATCAATCAGTGAACAGTTGGCCTGCTTCCATATCTTGGCTATTGTAAATAATGCTGCTATAAATAAGGGTGCATGTATCCCTTTGAATTAGTGTTTTATTTTCTTTGGCTAGATACCCAGTAATATGACTGCTGGATCATAGGGTAGTTCTATTTTTAACTTTTTGAAGAATCTCCATACTGTTTTCCATACTGGCTGCACCAGTTTGCATTCCCACCAACAGTGCAAGAGGGTTCTTTCTCTACACATCCTTGCCAAAACTTGTTGTTTTTTGTGTTGTTGATTTTAGCCATTATGACAGGTGTGAGGTAATATCTCATTATGGTTTTGATTTGTATTTCCCTGATGATAAGTGATGATAAACATTTTTTCATGTGTCTGTTGGAGAAATGTCTTCTTTGTAGAAATGTCTATTTATATTTTCTGTCCATTTTTTTAATTGTTTTTTTTTGACTATTGAGATTTATAAATTCTTTATATATTTTGGATACTAGCCCTTTATCTGATATGTCATTTGCAAATATCTTCTCCCATTCTGTAGGCTGCCTTTTAGTTTTGTTGATTGTTTCCTTTGCTGTGCAGAAGTTTTTATTTTGATGAAGTCCCAAGAGTTTATTTTTACTTTTGTTTCCCTTGCCTCAGGAGACATATTTGGATAAAATTACTATGGCGGATGTCAGAGAAATTACTGCCTGTGCTCTCGTCTAAGATTTTTATGGCTTCAGGTCTCACATTTAGGTCTTTAATCCATTTTTAACTTATTTTTGTGTATAGTATAAGAAAGTGGTCCAGTTTCATTCTCTTGCATGTAGCTGACCAGTTTTCCCAACACTATTTGTTGAAGACTGTCTTATTCCCATTGGATACCCTTTCCTGCTTTCTCAAAGATTAATTGGCTATATAGTTGTGGGTTCTGGGTTTTCTATTCTATTCCATTGATCTGTGTGTCTATTTTTGTGCCAGTACCATACTGCTTTGATTACTAGAGCTTTGTAATGTAACTTGAAGCCTGGAATTGTGATGCCTCTAGCTTTTCTTTTCTTTTTTAAGATTACCTTGGCTATTCAGGGTCTTCTGTGGTTCCATACAAATTTCAGAATTGTCCTATATCTGTGAAAAATGCTATTGGTATTTTAATAGGGATTTCATTAAATATGTAGATTGCTTTGGGCAGTATAGACATTAAAATTTTTTTTTAATGTTTATTTTTGAGAGAGAGAGAGTGTGTGTGAGCAGGGGAGGGGTAGAGAGAGAGGGAGACGGAATCCAAGGCAGGCTCCAGGCTCCAAGCTGTCAGCATGATGTAGGACTCAAATCCATGCATGGTGAGATCATGACCTGAGCTGAAGTTTGATGCTTAACTGACTGAGCCATCCAGGTGCCCTGGGCAATATAGACATTTTAACAATATTTGTTCTTCTAATCCATGAGCATGGGATGTCTTTCCATTTCTTTGTGTCATCTTCAGTTTCTTTGGTGAATGTTTTATAGTTTTCAGAGTGTAGATCATTCACTCTTTAATTAGGTTTATTCCTAGGTATCTCATTATTTTGGGTATAATTATAAATGGGATTCTTTTTTTAAAATATCTCTTTCTGCCACTTTATTATTGGTGTATAGAAATGCAACATATTTCTGTGATTGATTTTGTATTTTGCAACCTTACCCAATTTGTTTTTCAGTTCTTGCAGTTTTCTTTTTGGTGGAGTCTTTCAGGTGTTCTGTATAGAGTATCATCTCTTGTAGAACTACTTGTAGTGTCATCTACAAGTAGTGAACGTTTTACTTCTTTATTGATTTGTACGCCTTTTATTTCTTTTTGCTTTCTGATTGCTGTGGCTAGGACTTCTAGTACTATGTTTAATAGATTGGACATTCTTGCCTTGTTCCCGACAGGGGAAAAGTTCTCAGTTTTTCCCTATTGAGGATGATGTTAGCCGTGGGATTTTCATATATGGCCTTTATTATGTTGACTTGTGTCCTCTCTAAGCCTACTTTGTTGAGAATTTTTATCATGAATGGATATTGCACTTTGTCAGATGCTTCCTCCGTATCTGTTGAAATGATCGTATGGTTCTTATCCTTTCTCTTATTGATATACTGTATCACATTGATTTGTGAATATTGAACCACTCTTGCAACACAGGAATAAATACCACTTGATCATGGTGAATGATGTTTTAAATGTATTGTTGAATTAGGTTTGCCCAGTATTTAAATTTTTTTTAATGTTTACTTATTTTTGAGAGAAAGAGAGACAGAGCACAAGTTGGGGAGAAGCAGAGAGGGAGAGGGAGACAGAATCTGAAGCAGGCTTCAGGCTCTGAACTGTCAGCACAGAGCCCAATGTGGGGCTTGAACGCACTCACTGCGAGATCATGACCTGAACCAAAGTCAGACGCTTAACTGACTGAGCCATGTAAGCGCCTCAGTTTGCCAGTATTTTGTTGAAGATTTTTGCATCTATGTTTATCAGAGATGTTGGCCTGTAGTTCTCTTTTTCAGTGGAGTCTTTGGTATCAGGGTAATGCTGGCCTCATAGATTAAATTTGGAAGTGTTCCTTCCTCTTCTATTTTTTGGAAAATTTTGAGAAGAATAGCATTAACTCTTTACGTGTTTGGTAGAATTCACCTGTGAAGCCATCTGGTCCTGGACTTTTGTTTGTTGGGAGGTTTTTGATTACTGATTCAAGTTTTTTACTGGTTATTGGCCTGTTCTGATTTTCTATTTCTTCCTGTTTCCATTTATTCATTGTTTTTCTAGGTTGTGCAATTTGTTGGCATACAGTTTTTCATAATATTCTCATAATTGTATTTCTGTGATGTTGGTTGTTATTTCTCCTCTCTCACTTGTGATTTTATTTATTTTAGTCTTTTCTCTTTTTTTTTCTTGATAAGTTTGGCCAGAGGTTTATCAAATCTATTGATTTTTTTTTCCAAAGAACCAGCTTCTGGTTTCATTGATCTGTTCTATTTTTTTTTTTTTTTTTAGTTTGTATATCATTTATTTTCACTTTACCCTTATTATTTTCTTACTTCTACTGGGTTTAGGTTTTGTTTTTATTTTTCTAGCTCCTTTAGGTGTAAGGTTAGGTTGTTTATTTGAGATTTTTTTTGCTTCTTGAAGTGGACCTATATTGCTATAAACTTCTGTATTAGAACCACTTTTGCTACATCCTAAAGGTTTTGGACCATTATGTTTTCATTTTCACTTCTTTCCATGTACTTTTGAACTTTTTTATTTCCTGGTTGACCCATTCATTGTTTAGTAGCATGTTATTTAACCTGTATATATTTGTGCTCTTTCCAGAATTTTTCTTGTGGTTGACTTCTAGTTTCATAGTACTGTGGTCAAAAAATATGCATGGTATGACTTTGATCTTAAATTTATTGAAGCTTGTTTTTTGGGCTAATACGTGATCTCTTCTTGGGAATGTTCTGTGTTCACTTAAAAAAATGTGTACCCTTCTGTTTTAGGATGGACTGTTCTGAATATATATGTTTCATCCATCTGTTCCCGTGTGTCAATTAAAGCCATTTTTTCCTTGTTGATGTTCTGTTTACATGATCTGTCCATTGATGTTTGGGGTATTAAAGTCCCCTACTATTACTGTAATATTATCAATTAGTTACTTTGTTTTTTGTTATTAACTGGTTTATGTATTTGAATGTTCCCATTCTGGGTGCATAAATATTTACAATTGTTCTATCTTCTTGTAGGATTGTCCCTTTATTATCATATAGCATCATCCTTTGTCTCTTATTATAGTCTTTGTTTTAAAGTCCATTTTGTCCAATATAAGTATTGCTACTCTGTTTTTCTTTGTCATCCATTTGAATGAAAGATATTTCTTCATCCCCTCACTGTCAATCTGGACATGTCTTTAGGTCTAAAATGAGTCTCTTATAGGCAGCATATAGATGGGCCTTGTTTTTTTAATCCATTCTGTCACCCTATGTCTTTTTATTAGAGCATTTAGTCCATTTATATTCAAAGTAATTATTGATATATATGTATTTATTGTCATTTTATTAGTTGTTTTATGGTTGTTTCTGAAGATCTTCTCTGATCCTTGTCTTTCTCTCTTCATGGTTTGCTGATTTTCTTTACTGATATATTCTTTCGCTTTCTTTATTCTTTCTCTTTATTCTTTGCGTATTTATTAGTGGTTTTTGATTTGTGATTACCATTAGGTTTGTATATAATGTCTTCTGCATATAGAGTTTATGTTAAGTTAATGGTCATTTAAGTTTGAACTCACTCTTTTTTTCTGGAAAAGGATATTTTTAAATTCATATAACTGCAGGTAGGGAAACCAGATTAGAGAGGAGGGTCCAGACTGGGACAAATAATGACTACCCCTCCCCCCCCCACCCCAGCAGAACCAGGGAGGAGGTGTCCCCTATACCTCAACAGTCAATACAGGCCCCCTCTCACTCTGCTGCAGCATCCTAGGGGCAGGGTGCCACCCTCCCTGGGCCTGGGGTGGTTGGTAACACAGTCTGCTTTGCCCCAGGCCCCTTCTCCTAAGAGCATCTTGGAGAAGGGGAATGTGGGCAGAATGGGAGAAGGCAATGAGGAGGAACATTTGATGCTGGTCATAGCAACAATGACTGACGTCCAAAAATGGAAACATTGAACAAAAACAGTGCAACATTCCAAAGGTAGTTTGTGAACAGAGGAAAAATGGAAGCAGAACCATCAGGGGTAGGGAGGAGCAGAAGGGGGGGGGGGTGGGCAAGGCTAGTTCTTTGTTATTAGTGTTCCATGTGAGGAAATAGGAAACTGAGGCCTGGGGTGGAAACGGATGGGTTTGAACAGTGGCTTAACCCCACTGTAGGTGGCTGCCACAAGGAACATGGGTCTCCTGGACTTCACCTGGAGAAAGGATGACTGCATTTCATCACTGCAGTAGATTTCAGGGTGGGAGTGAGGTGCACTGGATCTCATTTAGAGAGGGTAGAAGGCTCAATCCCTTCCTGCCTTTTCTTCCTGTGCCCCAAAGGGGGCTGTCCAACCTAGAGGAAGGACTAGGCAAGGTGGGGAGAAAAGTGGATGTGAGCTGCACCTCGTGAAGTAAAGGCTGGTTGGGGGCATCTTGGCACTGAGCACCCCTCTACATTGGCCATACCAGCTTCTGCCAGTGCTGTGGAATGGGGCATATTACAATGAGATGGGGCTGGGCCCCTTTTAAGGCCAGGGGAGCCGTCCCAGGCTCCTTAGTGGGAAGCTAGAGGGAAGAATGGGGAAGCAGAAGGGACACCCCCCCCCCCAAGCCAAGAGCCCAGTCAGCAATGTCTGTATCACTGAGCATGGGGACACAGCAGAGGCAGGGTGAGGCAAGGTGCAAAGTCAGCTTCGTCTGGCAGGGCAAATGTGTGCATGGGTGAGAGGGGTTGCTAGAAACCGAGACCAAAAGAAACGGCCCCTCACTCAGCTCTGGGGCCCTGCAACAGCTAATGTGCTGTGTAGTATGGTGGTGAAAACACAGGAGGGTGGCAGTGATGGGTAGGTTTGGGAGAGGGGTGGGGGCAATGGAAGTGGAGTGGAGCTGTCCAGTCCCAGAAGGAAACTGCTTCTTGGTGATGGAGTAGGTGGTATGGTGTAGTTACTGCTTTTCCTATGAGGACTCCCAGGAAATGCCCTCTTCTTCCACCTTCTCCAGTTTCTTTGGCTCTGCCCCTTGATTTCCTCCTGGCAGTTGTAGTTTTCTGCATCTTGACGGCACCCTTGTTGTTTTTCCCCTTTGGTTGTCCCTGAGGTTGCTTAGGTGCTGGCACCTCACTGGGTTCCTTCTGACTAGCTACCAGCACCGACCCAGGACTCATTGGAGGCTGCTTGCCCAGTCTGCCCCACCCCTGCTTCTCAGTACCATTCTTCTCGTGCTTGAAGGCCAAGGGCTGGCTGGACTTTGAGTTCAACTCCCTCATCTTCCCTTCTCTCCAGAACAGGTAAGGGAGCAGTGACTGGGATGCATGAGCTTCACTGCCAGCCTATGTACATTCTCCGGACTGCTAGGAGTGATGGTGCTGGGCACTGAGGAACTGGCCTGGCCCACTGTGGCTGCCACCAGTAGCAAATGCAGATGCCTTCTGGGGGCTGTGCCAGCACCAGATACAGCTCAGGCTTGGAGTCCCAATTGGAGGCAGTTAGAACCCATTCTTTACTCCTCTCCTCCCCATGTTTTAGGTATATGTTGTCATATTTTATATCCTTTTATTTTGTGAGTTCTTGACTGATTTTTTTAAATAGGTCTCTTCTTTCCTCCCCAAAAGTGGTCTTTTTAATGGTCTCTCCTTTCCACTCAAAGAGTCCCCTTTAATATTTCTTGCAGTGCTGGTTTAGTACTAGGTCACAAACTCCTTTAGTTTTTGTTCATCTGGGAAACTCTTTATCTCTCCATTATGAGTGATAGCTTTGCTGGATAGAGTATTCTTGGCTGCAGATTTTTCCTATTCAGCACTTAGAATATATCATGCAACTCTATTCTGGTTTGCCAAATTTCTGCTGAAAAATCCCTGCTAGCTTTATGGGTTTTTGCTTGTAAGCTACTGTTTTCTTTTGTCTTACTGCTTTTAAGATTTTTCTGTATCACTATATTTTGCCAGTTTAATTAAAATATGTCTTGGTGTGGATCTGCTTTTGTTGACTTTGATGGGAGCTCACTGGCCTCTGGGATCTGGATATCTATTTCCTTCCCCAGGTTAGGGAAGTTCAGCTAATAAATTTTCTTCCCCCCCCCCTTTCTCTCTCTTCTTCTAGGACTCCTATAATTGGAATGTTATTATATTTGATGGAGTCACTGAGTTCCCTAAGTCTGTTCTCATTTTGCATAATTATTTTTCCTCTATTTTATTCATCTTGATTACTTTCCATTACTCTGACTTCTTGGTCACTAATTCATTCCTATGCTTCTTCCATCTTGCTGTTCATTCCATCAAGCATGTTTCTGATCTAGTTTATTGTGTCCTTTATCTCTGCTATTCCTTATCTCTGTGTTAATGGTCTCACTCATGTCTTCTACTCTTTTCTCAAGTAAAGTGAATATTCTTAAGATCAGCACTTTAAGTTCTCTGTGAGGCATGCTATCTATTCCACTTAGAACTCTGGCTGAGGACTTATCCTGTTCTTTCATCTGGGATAAAATTTATAATTTTCTGTCTTCTCATTTTGTATAAGTCTCTGTACCTGTTTCTCTGTGTTAGGAAAGTCAGCTATGTACTTTGTTCTTGAGTGTAATGGTCTTATGAAGAAGAGGTCCTGTAGTGCCTTACAGTATAGTGTCCCTGATTCCCTAGAGTCTGGCACTTCTGGAGTGTGCTCTCTTGTCTGGCTGCTTTATCCTTTAGGCCAGTCATCTGCAGAGGCTCTCTTTGCCTATTGTGGGGAGTATTTGGGCCCTGGCCTAAATGTGGTGCATTAACTAGGTGTGTTCTTATCTGTTTCTGAAATGAGTCCTGTTGCCACTGCCACAGGAACCAAGGCTCTGCAAAACTCCCTTGTTGGGAGACATGGTGTGAGCAGAGGCTTGTGCAGGACTTCTGGGGGAGGTAGTCCACCATGCTGAGACTGAGGCTAGTGTAATTGGGAGGGATATTTCTGCTGGAATGGTGGGGCTTGGTGTAAGAAAGTTAGGTAGCAAGTGGCCCTGTGCTTATGCTGAAGGGCAGGGGAGGGAAATGGCACTGGCTAGTTCCTTTGTTCCTGGAGGAGTCTACCTGGGATTGCTGTCTCTCTGGGAAGTGCTCCAAGGTGAGCAAATAACCTCCCCACTGTGTGCCCCCAAGTACTCTTCATATCTCTGTTTCCATGCTGTATGTCTGCAAGATGTTTGCCTGCCTCCTCTCCAAGAGCAGCCCCAATGCCCTCCAAGCTCTCCCCGAGCCAAACATAGTGACCTTTAAAACTCCAGGCTTTAAGCCCCACTGGTTGCGGGAATTCATAAAATTTGTTGCCTCTTGCTTTCCAAGCCAATTGCTATGGGGATTTATTTTCCCTGTGCACTCCCCTCAGTGCTAGTCTGTCTCTTGCCTTTTCTCTGTGACTGCAGCTCCATTCCTGCTGCAATGGCCACAATCTATTTCTCTCCCAAACCATGCTCTGCACTTCCTACCTTTCTTCAGTGTCGCCTCTTCTACACCTTTAGTTGTAGAGTTTGTTCTGCCAATCTTCAGGTTGATTTCTGTGGTATTTAGGATGATTTGTTAGTTATCTAGTTGTGTTCATGGGAAGAGGTATGTCTAGGGTCCTCCTACTCCACCACCATATTCCAAACTTACTGACTCCTTAAGATTTTTTTTTAAAGCTTTTTATTTTGAGATGTTTGTAGATGCACATGCAGTATTAAGATTTAATATAGAGATCCCATATACTCTTCAACCATTTCCTCAAATGGTAATATCTGGCAAAATAATAGTACAGTATCAAAATAAAGATATCGGCATTGCTACAGTGAAGATACAGAACACTTCCAGAGACACAAGGATCCCTCATGTTGTCCTTTTATATCCCCATCCACTTTTTTTCCTCCCATCTCCCTTTTAATCGCTGGAAATTACTAATGTGTTCTTTATCTCCATAATTTTGTGAATTCAAGAATATTATATAATTGAAATCATACAGTATGTAATCTTTTGGGATTTTTTTTCCCACTGCATCATTCTCTGGAGATTTATCCAGATAATTTAATGCATTAAGAGTTCATTCCTTTTAAATGCTGAGTAGTATTACAGAGCAGGGCTGTACCACAGTTTGTTTAATCATTCTTCTATTGAAGAACATCTGTGTTTCCAGTTTTTGGCCATTATGAATAAAGTTGCTATAAACATTTATGTGCAAGCTTTTGGTGAACATAACTCTTCATTTCTTTGGGATAAATGCCCAGGAATACAAACGTTCAGGCATATGTTACTTGCATGTTTACTATTTTTAGAGATTGCCCAATTGTTTTCCAGAGTGGCTGGCTATACCCTTTTACATTTCAACCAGCAATCCAGTTTCCCCGCATCCTTGCCAGTATTTGATATTTTCACCTCTTTTTAAAGAAACTAGCCATTCTGCTAGATATATAGTGATATTTCACTGGGTTTTAATATTTATTTTCTACTGGCAAATAACTGAGCTTTTCATGTGTTTTTTTTGCATCTGGTTCTTTTTCCATGAAATGTCTTTTCATGTCTTTTGCTTATTTCTACTTAGATATTTTTCTAGTTAAATTTTCAGAGTTCTTTATATATTCTAGATTCTAGGGCTTTGTTAGATATATCATTTGCAAATATATTCTCTCACTCTGGAGGTTTTTTTTTTTTCATGCTCTTAACTGAGTCCTTGACACAGAAGCAGTTTTTAATTTTAATGAGTCCTAATTTATCAATTTTTCCTTTAAGGACTCATGTTTTTGGTGACAAGACTAAGAACACTGTGCCCTAAATCCTGAAGATTTACTCCTAAGTTTTTCTAAAAGTTTTAGATTTATGCTTACATTATTATTATTATTATTATTATTATTATCATTATTATTATTATTATTTTACATTTAAGTCAGTGGTCATTTTTGAGTGAAAGTATGTATTGAGGTACAATTAACAAATAAAATTATAATATATTTAAATAAATTAAAATAAATAAATATAAATTTATAAATATATTTGTATTTATATGATGATTTGGTATCTGTATACACTGTGAAAGGATTCCCACCACTGAATTAATCAACACATCTGTTATCTTACATGGTTTCTTTTCTCTTTCTTTCTTTCTTTCTTTCTTCTTGCTGAGCACATTTAAGTTCTACTCTCTTAGCAAATTTTAATTATCCAAAATAGTATTACCAACTTTAGTCACCATGTTATACTTAGATCCTCAAAATTTATTCTTGTAACTGAAAATTTATACTCTTTTACCAACTTTCTCTGTTTCCCCATCCACAGCCTCTGGCAATAACCATTCTACTCTCTATGAGTTTGACTTTTTTTTCTTCATTACACATATAAGTGATATAAGTGGTACTATACGGTATTTGTCTTTGCCTGGCATGTTTTGTGTAGCATAATGCCTTTTAGTTTCCTCCATCTTGTTGCAAATGGCAAGATTTGCTTCTTTTTTAAGGCTGAATAATGTTCCATACCTTTTCTTGTTTCCATATCTTGGCTATAGTGAATAATACTGCAATGAATATGAGAGTTCACATATGTTCTTGAGATAATGATTTCATTTCCTTTGCATGTATATCCAGACAGACATGGGATTGCTGCATCACATATGGTAGTTCTATTTTTGTAATGCCCCCAATTTTGAATCCAAGAGACCACCAAGGAGCCAATACCAGTGCAAATGCATGAGGGTTTATTTGCAAGCTCGAGCTTGGGCCCAAGTATACCCGACACAGCGGAGCAGGGACTTGGACCCTAGGTTAAGAGGCGTAGCAGTTTTATAGGGGCCAGTGGCCAATGAGATTGTAACACACACAGAAAGTCGCATAGTCATGTCAGTCCACACGCAGGTGGCCAATTGAATTACAATTTACCCTATAGTAACTGAACTAGCCTATCACTCTGGTCAGAATTGGCGCGCAAGTTTGGCGGGCAAAAGGTGGGGTTTAAGAATTGGCATGCAGGTTTGGCGGGCAAAAGGCAGGGTTTACATTCTTTGGCGGTTAGGGGTTCTGCATTCCTATATGAGCCGGTTTCCAGTAAGGGTGGGCTCAGCGGCTTGACTAGGGTGGGGGAGTGTCTTAAGCAATAAGTAGGTCATGTGGGGGTTATACATGAGATGATGGGTATAGCACAAAATGGAGTTAGTCTTGCTCTGCTTGTCCAGGGGTAGGGGATTTTTGTTAACTTCCTTGGGTCCCACATTTTTAATTTATTGAGTAACCTCCATGCTGTTTTTCATAGTGACTGTACCAATTTATATTCCCACCAAAAATGCACAAGTTTTACTTTTTCTCCACATTCTTGTCAACACTTGTTATCTCTTGTCTTTGGATAACATATGACAACCCCTATAATATCCACTATTGTTTTTTTTGTTTTTGTTTTTGTTTTTGTATTCCTTTAATCTTTTATAGGTCCTGGAACATTGTAACTGATTCTTGAATGCTTAACATTGAATGATATTAAAAAATGGACTTTAGGCATGAATTTTGGCATGGCCTGGGAGAATTGGTGATGATAATCATTGGAAAGAATCTTAGATATGTGATGCTGCTAATCTCTGGTCATAAATGTGGATTGAGAGTAAATCTTTTTTTCTAATAAAAGAAAAGTTTGGGGAAATCTCTGTCCCCAGAAACAAGTTTTTGTTCAGTCGTCATTTCTTGTCAATCTAGTTTGGAGCAAATGATTTGCTGCTCAGAGATGGGGACTAAATGAAATTACTGGGGGATGGAAACTATCCTACTTACAGACAACCTCAGACTCTGACTCTCAAGGGCAATTGGCTACCTAAACAAGTGCCCTCCACTGACCAGGCCAACATAAACATGACTGGGAACAGGGCAGTGTTTTTATGATCCTTGGTCCCTGGAGACCCCTTTTCACTGGGAAAGATACTCTCATTTCAGTGAGCACTTGCCTGAAACCCAGAGGCCTCTCACGGCAGGGGCTGCCTACGATCACCTCTCTAAGTTGACTAAGCTCTGCAAGCACCCAGAGGGCCTCCTCCTGGAAGCCCTTCCAGATCAATGGGAACCAGAAGTCAAACACTCTCCCAGGACTGTGGCCCATGTGAACAAGGAATAAGCAATGGCCATAACTATCCCTTTAGTTTGCCACATTCTAGAATGCAATCACATTTTCCTGGGACAGCTTTGAACAATATGACCTTCTGTTGGTTTTCTTCCTTTTGTACATAAGATTAGTCATATGAATCCTATTTGAATCCCAGTTGAATCTTACTTCTCTCTTCTACCACATTTAGTCCTGGTGAGAGAGAGAGAGAGAGAGAGAGAGAGAGAGAGAGAGAGAGAGAGAGAAGCGCATTTCTTAAACTCCAAGCTTCCAGGCTAATGTAGCTAGATGACTGTTTACAAAAAATCTGTGGCTTGCTTGCCACAGACAGAAACCACATTTCTATCCCTTCAATATCCCTGTGAGTCAGGGATTATCACCCACTGCCCTCTCCATGGTAATGATAATAATGAGTATTTATTGAGTTCAAACTATGTACTAAATACTGTGCTAAGCATTATATGTGGATTATTGCACATAATTCTCACTAAAACCCTGAGGGGTAGATAGTGTTATTATCCCTAAGAACAGATGAGGCAAACAAGGCTCACAGAGGGTGAATTGACTTGATGAGCCACAAAACTGTTTGCTCTTTCTATTGGATTGAGCTTCCTTTTAGGGAACTTGTGAATATTTTCTAGGGTGGAAAATCCCTGCCATTGAGAGCAGTTTTGAGTTTTGAAAGAGTCTTAATTGGTAGAATTAGGGGTTGGTGATAGAATTGATAAATACTACCTTTGGGCAAATAGCAGGTGTGGACTCAGGGAAGGGGCTTGGCTGTCTTATGTGAATCAGAAGGCAGTTTCCAGGAGTCCCTGCAGGGTTTCAGTCTTACAGGCCCTTTGGAATTGTTTAAGACTTCTCAATGTTCAGAGCACATTATATTTAGAATGGGATGGGATTCAGAGATTATCTAATTTAATCACCTTGTTTTATAGAGTTAATTCAGAGAGATTATGTGAATTAGACAAGGTCACCCACCTAGAGGCAGAATAGGAACTATACCTCTGAGCTCATAAATCCCATCCTAGAGCTCTTTCCTTCCCTTAATACAAGAGATTAAATATCATCCTTATTGGTTACTTTTATAAAAGGGTATTTTCTTTAACCCAGTATATCCATAATACAATCATTTCAACATGTTCTTGATAAAAAATTGATAATGCTAATGAAAAATTTGCCTTTTTTCTTTGGTGACCATTTATTGTGGTGAAAGAAACATAACACAAAATGTACCACTTTAGCAGTTTTTTAAGTGTGCAATTTAGTGGCATTAAATTAGTTGCACATTGTTGTGCAACTATCACCACTATCTACTTCTAGAACTTTCTCATCAGTACAAATTGAAACTCTGTTCTCATTAAATAACACCTCATCATCCGTTCCCCCAGCCCCTGGTAACCTCTATTCTACTTTCTGTGTCTATAAATTTGTCTATTCTACATATTCATGTAAGTGGAATCAAACAGTATTTGTCCTCTTGAGTGTAGCTTGTTTTACTTAGCATAATGCTCTCAGGGTTTATCTATATTGTCATATGTATCTAAATTTTATTCCTTTTTATGGCTGAATAATATTCTATTGTGTGTATATACCACCTTTTGTTTATTCATCTGTTAATGAACACTTAGGTTGTTTCCACTTTTTTGGCTACTGTGAATATAGTGTTGCTATGAATATTGGCAAACAAGTCTCTGGACTACTTTTGTTTGTTTTTTATTTATTTAAACAATTCTTTTAACATTTATTTATTTTGAGAGAGAGAGAGCAAGCGTGAGTGGGGGAGGGTCAGAGAGAGAGAGAGAGAGAGACAGAGACAGAGACAGAGAATATGAAGTAGGCTCTGCACTGTGAGCACTGAGCCTGATATGGGGCTCAAACTCACAATCTTGAGACTGTGACCTGAGCCAAAATCAGGAGTTGGCTGCTTAACGGAATGAGCCATCCAGGTGCCCCAGTCTTTGGACTATTTTTAAAAAATGAAAATGTTATTTCACTTAGCATAAGTTAGTAAAAGAAAGACAAATACCATATGACTTCACTCATACATAGAATTTAAGAAAATAAATGAGCAAAGATAAAGAGAGAGAGAGAGTGAGAGAGGCAAACCAAGAAACAGACTCTTAACTATAGAGAACAAACTGATGGTTACCAGAATTGAGGTGGGTGGGGGGATGGGTGAAATAGGTGATGGGGATTAAGGAGTGTACTTGTTGCGATAAGCACTGGGTGTTGTATGAAAATGTTAAATCACTATATTGTACACCTGAAACCAATATTACACTGTATTTTAACTAACTGGAATTTAAATTAAAACTTACAAAAAATAAAAGCAATGTTTAAAAGAAAGAAATGAAAATCTTAGGGCAAAGGGAAGGGTCGGGGAGATGGCAATAGAATATGAGTAAGTTGGGCTGCAGTGGAATACCATGAGAGATTTAAAAGCAAAAGATACATACTTTATTAAATTGTCAATATGGCCATGCTCTTAGGCATATGGAACTAGGTGGGAGGGTATGATTTGAGGTTGAGTAATACATAGGAAGATAGAAGAGGATGGAGGTTGTGGGGAGAGACATAATGAGGTTCAATCTCATTAAATGAGTCTCCTGTCCTCATTATTTAGGGTGGGTCCCGATACCTGAATCTCTACTTTTACAGAGAATGGGCATCTCTTTGTTTCTTTAGGGAAGTCACTCATTTCTTCCATTCTAGTTCTTTCTCTCAGTCCTAGTCTATCTGTGTTGATTAGCTGTGTGACTTTGGAGGCCACTTGACTGCCTCTGAGCAGGGAATCACAATTGGATGATCACAGATACATATACTAGGAGGACCCTTTCTCCAGAGGAGAGGTTAAGTGTCTGATGTTTCCTTCTCCTAAGGAAGCTCTAAGGAGATTGGAGTCTCCCCCTTGGTTTATCCACCCAAATCTCCCACCCAACATTTATTCAGTGAAGCTACTAAGAGACCCAATGATTGTAGTCATGTTTCAGCTTCTCATCAGATCTGATTTCAACCATAAAATGGAAATATCCCACCTTGAGAAAAGATGCATTCAGCATCTTCACAGTTGTACAAACAATACCTGTGGTAGACTAGGAAAGTAGACTAGAGAATCTCCTGCATCTTCAAATCTGAGTTTATAGGATTCTATAAATATAAAAAACAGTAGGCATAACACTTAGCAAAATTTAAAATAAAATTTTATTGTCTTATACTTAAGTTAAAACCCACACATATGAAATGTTTAAAAGATACAGGATATACTGACAAAAGGGAGATATGGGTGAGAAGATGTAATCTATAAGTAGACAAAAATACTCTCCCTTAATCTGGAAAGAAACAGGCTGTAGAATATGAAAGGTGACTATAAATCACGAAGAGCAATCTGGATTTGTTGCTCATGAGGGCAGGGTTATCTCTCAACACAAAGTCACTCATCTTAGAAGACACACAGCAGAGAGAAAACAGGATTTGCACAGGCTGAAGAAATAAATGGAATATATTAAACAGGAAGCAATATAATGTGGAAATTAAGTAACTATATTTGGTTATCAAACTCAATTTCAAATCTTGGCACAGCACCCACAAACTATGACTTAGTTATCTTGTTAATGAAAGGCTCATTTCTCTCACTTGTAATGGGGGACAAAAATGGTACCTACCCCCCAAAATTGTTGTGAAGATCAGATAAAATCTCTAAAGCAGTTAGTATAGTGCCTAGAACATGGTAAGCACTTAAGACATGTTCATTAGCATTATTGTGTAGGGCTTAGATAAATTTTCAGATATTGCATAGTAAACCAACAATGAGGTCTTTGACAAGCTTAGGTTTGTGTAAATTATCAGTTTCATTTTCTTCATTTTGAAAGTTATACATGTCATTTAAACAAGACATCCATAATAAATAAATTTAGAAAGTCAAAACTAAAATGAGTCACTAATTTGAGCACATTTCCTTGAAGGCATAGATTGCTTTTCAAGTTAATTTCAATCATGTGTCCTTTTTATTTTATTTTTAACATTATATGCATATTTCATTTTATAGCAGAGTCTTTAAAGGTCACATAATATTCTTTTAATATGGATTGTTCCACATATATTTCATTAAATAAATGGACCATACTCAAATTTACTATTCCTTACTTTTATATATTATATCCTGTGATCTTTAGTATATGATTAATAGTGGTGTAGCCAATGTATTTTATGAAAAACTGCTTTCAGCATTTAGGGATATTTTGTTAGGATAAATTTCCAAAAGTGAGAAAGCATTAAAGCATGTAAGTTTTAAAAATTTCTTGCTACATATTGCCAATTATACCATCAGCTGTGATGCTCAAGAATTTATATTCCAAAATTGTGAATTTTCATTAATAAAAACTAATTTCCTATGAAAGGAAATCATGGTAGCCTCCAAACTTTCATCCCAAGCAGAGGTAGCATTTGGAGGCCACAGCAGGAAAAATCATTAAATAGGCAACTAGAAATAAGCTAGTATTAGGAAATCATTATGTCAAGCCACTAAGGATAAGGGAAAGTGGTAAAGATCACCTGCTTCCCACAGCCTGAGGGTCCTTGTCACAGCTGATCTTGAACATAGCTAGCATCCGAGTTCTGATCTTTTTGGTCTTGGCACCATAGATGATGGGATTGATCACAGGAGGCAGAAGTAGATAGACATCACCCATAAGAACATGCACGATGGGGTCAAGGCCTTTTCCAAAACGGTGAACCACTGAGAGTCCAATGAGAGGAACATAGAAGGCTAAAACCACACCGATGTGTGACACACAGGTTCCAAAAGCCTTGGCCCGCTCTGACTTGGAAGGCAGTTGTAGAACTGTTCGTATAATCAGAAAATAGGACAAGGAGATGAAGAGGACATCCACGCCCATAACCAGCAGAATGGCAGTAAGACCATAGACCTCATTGGGCAATGTGTCTGCATAGGCCAACTTCATCATATCCTGGTGCACGCAATAGGAGTGTGAGAGCACATTGGAGTGGCAGAAGGCCAGCCGCTTGATGAGCAGAGGCAGTGGGATAAAGAAGAGGGATCCACGGACCACGGCCACCATGCCAATCTGGGCTGTTACTGTATTGTTGAGCACTGCTGCGTGGCGTAGTGGGTGACAGATGGCTATATAACGGTCAAAGGCCATGGCCAGCAGGATGGTGGATTCAATAGCTGAGAGGGCATGAATAAAAAACATCTGGGCAATGCAGGCATCATAGGTAATCTCCCGGGAATCAAACCAGAAGAGGGCGAGGATCTTGGGCATGGTGGATGTGGACAATGCCAGGTCAATGGCTGCCAACATGCAGAGAAAGAGGTACATGGGAGCATGCAGGCTGCGCTCCGTCCTTACGATGAACACCACGATGCAGTTTCCAAACACTGCTACAGCATACATTGAAAGCAGGGGGAAGCCGATCCAGAAATGGGCTTCTTCTAATCCGGGGATACCAATGAGTACAAAGGTGGCATGTGTGAAATTGCAGGAACTCATAGCTGGCACCGAGTAGGGGGCACTGGAGAGGGTGAGGTCACACTGGCAGCCAGCTAGCCTGCTAGGACATGGAGCACAATCAGAGAGGCCAGCCCTGGAATCCTGGAAACTGAATGTTTCTCAGCTCTCCCTCTCCTACTGTCTCCTCCCACTCTTCCAAGCCATTTACACTCTTTCATAAGCTCTAAAGTCCTCTTCCAAAGGGAAAATGGTAGTTAAAATTCATTTATCAGGGAGCCTGGGTGGCTCAGTTGGTTGAGTGTTTGACTTTGGCTCAGGTCATGATCTCACAGTTGGTGATTTCGAATCCCACATCAGGCTCACTGTTGTCAGTGGAGAGTCTGCTTTTGATCCTCTGTTTCTCTTTCTCTCTGTCCCTGTCCTATTCGTGCTTTCTCTCTCAAAAATAAATAAACATAAAAATTCATTTATCAGTTACTATTCCCAAGGTCCGTTTTTTTTTTTCAACGTTTATTTATTTTTGGAACAGAGAGAGACAGAGCATGAACGGGGGAGGGGCAGAGAGAGAGGGAGACACAGAATCGGAAACAGGTTCCAGGCTCTGAGCCATCAGCCCAGAGCCTGACGCGGGGCTCCAACTCACAGACCGCGAGATCGTGACCTGGCTGAAGTCGGACGCTTAACCGACTGCACCACCCAGGCGCCCCCGTTTACATTTTTTAAAGGGAACCTGGGGAGAACAATGCTTATCCCAAAATGTATCCTTTCCAAATTCCTTCAGACTCCTGGCCCACACCTTCACTGTCTGGATACTGGGTGGTCCTTTTCTCAGATAAGTGTTAACAGATACCCTATTGGGAACCCCTTTACAGGTGTGTTCTCCTTCCCTTCCTTTCCTTCAATTGTTCATTCATTTTATAAGCATCTACTTATATGATCTACTATGTACAAGGCAATTTTCTAGATGCTCATGACACAGAGATAAAAGACACATCTTTTGCCCTTCAGATGCCTTGTCTATGGTGGAAGATAGACAAGTAACAAAATTATTAGAATTTTGGGATAAGTGTTAGCATAAAGTGTGCATTTAATGCATGGGAGGGGAAGAGAAATGATCCTTTTGTTTTTAAACATTAAGTAGGAATTAGAGAAGGGATTAATGGGTATACCAAGACAATGGGGATAGGTTTTGGGTTTTTTTTTTTTTTTTTCCTTCAGATTTCCAGGATTTTAGGTCCCCAGGTCTAAGGCCAGCAAGGGAAGAAAGAAACACAAAAACAGGAATTTTCTAAAAATGAAAAAAAAAAAAACACTAAGGAAAAGAGGCCCACAAGTCAATCTATTGAGGAAAATAAGGAAACTCCTTTGGGAGTAGTTCCCTCCACTGACTTATCTGGGGATGAAGGTCCTGGCTTCCAGCAGATGAGGGTATGTGGCCTCCAACAGATCCTCGCTGCCTGGCGTTGTCCCTTGTGAAAGCTCTTCTCTCTATTCCTGGCTGATGTGTTTCTCCACATAAGACAGCTGCCTCCAAGGCCATATTCCTTACCCCAAGGAGATCTTAGGTTGAGTCCTAACACTCCTAGAGCTTTGTCTTTTTTGGAACCTCTGCCAACAAGTCATTCATATTAAGGGAAGCTTTTTGCTTTTGGAAGCCCTGTCCTGCCCCCCCACTGGCTCTGCCCCTGCCCTCCCACCCACACACCTGGGCTTTGACCTTATCAAACACTTTCCCCTGCTAGGCTCCCTAGGTGCCCTGGTTTTTAGAGCTAATTGTTTCTAAAAAGCCAAAGGCTTGGCTTCAAGAGGTAGGGCCTCTGAATCTTGGGAAACTCTGCAGGTGTCTTCATCAGTGATAGTTAGGTAAACCTGTTCATTTTCTCAGGATTCTTCTTCACTCCTAATCTGAGTCCTTACTGCAACTGGGAGTCTCTCTTTTATTTGGCTTTAAGGGGGAGGGTTTGGAGACCAGCAGTCTTAAAATATCGTGTGATAAAATGGGAACTAAAAGATGTGACTTGGATTATCCTCATTGTGGATAAGCAAGGGAGAACAAATTCAAGTCAAAGGTCACAAAATTCTCAAGTCAAAGATCACAAATTCATACCTCTGACCACTATTTTCTCTTCTCCCTATCCTCAGATCTTATGCAAAGACATAATAGCTACTCTCCTTGGCAAATATGAAATCCTAAACTTAGCCCCAGGCTTCTGTCAGAGAATGAAAAGACCTTTTCATAGACAGATAATTGCATTCTTCAATGAGATGAAAGATAGCTTATGTCTTGTATCCATCCAGTCATCTATGTATCTATCATAGGTAGCTTGGGGTGGGAGATTCAGAAATCGAAACAAGTCAGGCTGAAAAGTATGGGTAATGCTAAGGAAACTTCCCTGGAGGGAGGCCAGCTCATTGGACCTTGGTTTCCAAGAGAAATGGGGCCCCAAATGAAGGAAAAGTCATGGAGGGTGAGTAGGGGGAACACAGTAATTTATTTTCCCTTTCCCAAAGCCTCTTGCACATGTTACTATGTGAGTACCCACAGATATAAGGGTCTCTGTTGGCCACAGAGTTGGATCCTTTCCTGACTCCTCTTTCTGCAGGGCATCTTTTCTGCTTTGCTGGCAACAGTCTAAGACTTTGAACCATTATCTTGTCTCCCCAGTTACCTATCCCAGAAGACCTCATGTCTCTGCCATGTTGTCTGGCCTTCTGCCTAAAGTGACCTCTGTCTAGGACCAATTTCAGCTTCTCTTTGGGTCTGAATGTGGCTGTTGCATTCACTCTTACTTGCCTTTCTGGACTGTCAGCCAATGCTCTGGGACATTTCTTCTCGGCCCATGAAGATGTGGGTTGGACAAAGGGGCTTTCCCCTCCTTCCATGAGACAGTTATGGTGTCCTCAAGGTCTCTTAGGATGGCAGGAATTTTGGCTTCCTGACCCCAGGCGAGAGTGCACTCGCTTGAAAACCATGCAGTCCTACTGAGAGAGAGCGCAGCTGGAGCTGGCTCTCCCTTTCACAGGCCTATTTATAGCACTGCCTAGGAGGCCCATGGGGACAGACTGTGGGAGTATGAACTGAGGCCCCTGGGGCTTGGCAGGCAGGGGACAGTATCTCCATGTCCATGTGGGTGTCACAGGATCTCAGGATCCACATAAGAGTGAAAACATATGGTACCTGTCTTTCTCTGTATGACTTATTTCACTTAGCATAACACTCTCCAGTTCCATCCCACTGTTTTAGGTGTGTGTATGAGGGGAGGTGATCACAAGAGGGCACTGACTCTTCCGTCACTCCCACACTTACACATACAGGGCTTTAGACAATCTATCCGCACTCTTCCAAATAACTCAAATTTCCCCAGTTAGCAACAGAGGTTAGAGCGTTTCCTCATTAGCCACTTTGCTAGACGTGACAGGCAATATGGATCTATAGTTATGTCCTTGGGCTCTAGGAGTTCACATCCTGTTTAAAAGCCAAGATGGGTACACAAAACCAGTAATTTCCATAAGTCAAAATAAGGGCGTGTACTTCTTCAGATTTTCATTCCCAGCTTTTCTTTCAGTTGATGAAATAGACCTTGAAGTAGGGAAGCCACTCTATTGCACCTGTGTTAGGTGCACACATAAGGCATGGATGAGATAAAGGCTCTTTGCCTTGGTTGCAGAGTTATTCGTGATAATACTGGTTGGAGAACTAGGTGTGCTGATTCTTTATTCATTCACATTTAATGAATATTTATCAGGGGTCTACAATGTAAAAAGAAATACAAAATTCTTTTTTAAAAGACCACCCTCATGAATTATACATCCTGGTAAGAGGGACACATGGTACATGGTTATTATGTGAAACTAAATAGTTTCTTCTTATGACTACCTAAAGAGAAAAAAAAAGTGAATAAGAGAATAGGTAAATATTAGGGTGGAAAGTTGAAATTTTAAAAAAATTTAACATTTATTTATTTTTGAGGGACAAAGAGAGACAGAGCATGAACACGGGAGGGGCAGAGAGAGAGAGGGAGACACAGATCTGAAGCAGGCTTCAGACTCTGAGCTGTCAGCCCAGAGCTCGATATGGGGCTCGAACTCATGGACCACAAGATCATGACCTGAGCAAAAGTCCGATGCTTAACCGACTGAGCCACCCAGGTGCCCCTGAAGGTTGAAAAAACTGTTTGAGAACAGTTTCTTCATAAAGAGGGTGAAGGGATGCACAAAAAGGCACTGAGCTCCTGGACCACTAGACCACCAGGAATGAAAGTTGAAATTTTAAATGAAGTTGTTGGGGGAATATCTCACAAAATGGAGACATTTGAGGAGAAGCCTGGAGACAGTGAGAAATATATCCATGGAGATCTCTGAGGAAGGCTATCTGAGGAAGAAGAACAGAAGCTACAAAGCTGAGAGGGGAGTGTATCTGGGAGTTTAGAATAACAAGGAGGCCAGTGTGTCTGAGCAGAGAGAACAAAGAGGAGAGCAATAGGGAGATAGGATCAGATAATAGGGAATTGGATCATATAGGACTTTATAGGACTTTTAACAGGACAGTTAAGGATTTTTACTTATATTATGAATTCAGGTAGCTACAATAACAGCTATGTGTATACTACTCACCTCAGCTTTCAGGAACTTTTCTAATTCATTATGAGCTTGTCTACCTTGGTCAGAGGTGACATTTGCTCTTCAAACCACCTATTCCCAAATTGTCCAAATTACCCACTTCCTAGTGATAAAAGCTTCCAAGTTTCCAGGATTGTTGGATAGTGGGACTGTCCATAGGTTAGTGTGTATGTAGGGGGTGATGAGGTAGGGGAGAAATATCTGTAGAAGTACTATGATCATCTTGGCTATCTGGTTTTTTAGACTGACGTTCCTTCTTATTCTGATTTTTAGGACTCTGTGTACCTCATCATTCTTCTCTAAGTTTCCCTTCCTCTTCCCCCACAAACAAATAAATATCAAGTCTGTAAATGTACATCATCTGAACTTTTTCACTTCTTTCCAACAGTGAATGAATGAGTCATAGTCCCTGGTCATAGGAAGTGGGCACAGAATCTGTGGTGAGGAAGTAGTTACAGTAGGGTCTGAAAAGGGATGTCCTGAGAAAGAGGCAGAAAGTTCTGCAGAAGTACCTGGAAAGGACACCAGATGGACTTGAGAAGTCAGGAAATGCCTTTGAGATAAGTCACTTCTATTCTAAGTCAGGAGAAGGGAGATAGTGAGGGTGCTACAGAGGGAGGTAACAGCTTGTGCAAAGGGTTGTAAGTGACCCAGAGCAATCACGGGTAAGAAATGCAAGTTGTTTGTTGTGCCTGCAGCCCTGAACAGAGGGCAGGTGATGAGGCTTGAGACCTAAATAGAGCCAGGTCATCCAGGGTTGTTATTATTTTATTATGTGGCAGACCCTAGTTTGGGGTCTGGAAGACAGCCTGAATGAAACAAAGTTCTTATTCTCAAAGACCTTACCTTGTAATGGGGAAACTAGAGAATAAATAACTATTTTGGTGGGGGAGAGGAATACCAGGGATTAAAAACAAAATAGGTAATGAAGAGAGTGAATGCAGACAGAAATTGCGTGAGTGTTGTTGTTGTTGTTATTTTTAATGTCAAGGGCCCTGTAGTAAGGTAACACGTAGGCAGAGACCTGCATGAATTGAGGCAGTAAGCCATGAGGGTGTTTGGGGAAGAACATTCCAAGTAGGGAGGACAGAAAGTGAGAAGTTCGATGTTGAAGTATGGTTGGTGGGTTTAAGGAAATATTTGGAGGCTAGTGCAGGTATAGTAGAATGAATAAAGGGGAGAGTAGTAGGAGATGAAATTGGGATGGTACAGGGGAGTTAAATCATATAGATCCTCATGAGATATTATAATGACTGTGAATTTTCCTTGGATAAGACACTGGGATATGTTGAACAGAGGAAGTGGTATGATCTTTTTTATGTATTAAAATAATCACTCTAGGGGTGCCTGGGTAGCTCAGTCAGTTGAGTGCCTGACTCTTGATTTTGGCTCAGGTCATGATCCCAGGGTTGTGAGATTGAGCCCTGTGCTGGGCCCCACACTGAGTGTGGAGCTTGCTTGGGGTTCTCTCTCTCTCTCTCTCTCTCTCTCTCTCTCTCTGTCCCCCTCCCCTGCTTATGCATTCTCTCTCTCTAAAATTTAAAAAAAAATCACTCTAGGGGCACCTGGGTGGCTCAGTCGGTTGGGCGTCCGACTTCAGCTCAGGTCATGATCTCACAGTCTGTGAGTTCGAGCCGTGCGTTGGGCTCTGTGCTGATAGCTCAGAGCCTGGAGCCTGCTTCAGATTCTGTGTCTCCTTCTCTCTGCTCCTCCCTTGCTCATGCTCTGTCTCTTTCTGTCTCAAAAATAAATAAAAACATTTAAAAAAAATGGAAAAATCGCTCTAACTACCATGGGGAAAATAGATAGTAAACCAAAAGTGGTGGGGTGCCTGGGTGGCACAGTTGGTTAGGCATCTGACTCTTGATTTTGGCTCAGGTCATGATCTCACTGTAAATTCAAACCCTAAGTCAGGCTCTGTGCTGACAGTGTGGAGCCTGCTTGGGATTCTTTGTCTCCCTCTCTCTCTGCCCCTCCTCTGCTGTCTCTCTCAAAAGTAAATAAATAAACATTTTTTCAAAAAAGCAAAAGTGCTGAAGAAAGATCTACCAGGAGACTATTATATTTCAGGTCCAGGATAATGTTGGCTTGGAACATGGTGGTAGCATCAGAGGTGGTTTAAAGAAGCTAGATTCCAGGTATCCATATGTGGAATATCTGAAAGAAAGAGTCATCAGCATTTGCTGATAGTTTGGATGTGGAGTGGGAAAGACAGACAGGTGTCAGAAATAGCTCCAAGAGTTCTATGTCAGCAACATGAAAAATAGAATTTCTCAGTTAGGGAAGATGTGGTTATGTGAATATTAGGATATGGTTTGGGGCATGATAATCTGAGATTACTGTTAAACATTTTAGTAGGAGTACTGATATATAGCATATGAGTCTGGACTATAAATATTAGTTTGGGATTTGCCAGCATGTTGATGGTATTTAAGGCCATGATGCTAGATGAGATAACCAAAAATGGGAATATAACAGAGAAAATCAGGTCTGAGAACAAAATCCTGGAACTTTCCAGCATACAAAGATCAGGGAAGCGAAGACCAACAATAATTGAGACTGAAAATGTTATTGTCAAACATACTGAGAATTTTCACACCATCCTTTTTATTATAGTACTGTTGTCACCTAATAAACTTCCTGTAGATATGATGGACTACTCCTTCCTTGCTGGAACTGATACCACCTTAAGGGGCCAACTTTACCAAGTGATATCAATGTGTCATTGAAACATGGGCTGTAAATATTTGAGAATTAATGGACATACCCAGGTTGGAAAAAATAATTAACTTGTTGGATTAAGCCTTTATATTAAGCATATGGCCACAAATTGAACATTTCCAAGTAAATGATACAAAGTGAAATTCATTTGCAGTTCTTAGTCATTTTTCAGTTTCTGCTGGGGCAGAAAGTTGGTGGAAAGCAAAGAGAAATTCTGGAATATGTTTAGTTGGGAAAGAACAATCGGGTAGAAATACATTTGTACTTTTCAGGTTAGAAAATTCTATTTTGGGGTTTTTCTCCATAATGTGGTTGAAAATTTCTAGAGGATAGAGTTGTGGGGTTTTTTGTTTGTTATTTGTCTGTTTGTTTGTTTTGCTTCTTTTTTCAAAAAAATTTTTTTTTCAACGTTTATTTATTTTTGGGACAGAGAGAGACAGAGCATGAACGGGGAAGGGGCAGAGAGAGAGAGGGAGACACAGAATCAGAAACAGGCTCCAGGCTCTGAGCCATCAGCCCAGAGCCCGACGCGGGGCTTGAACTCCCGGACTGCGAGATCGTGACCTGGCTGAAGTCGGACGCTTAACTGACTGAGCCACCCAGGCGCCCCTGTTTTGCTTCTTTATGTCGCCCAAATACAAATTACATGGATATATATATATATATATATATATATATATATATATGTATAAAATATATATAATATAATCATATGTATGTGTATATATAATTATATATGTATTATATTATTATAGGTAAAAATATAGTTGAAGTTAGGAGTGTTGGGGATCCTGGAGTCAGTTTGCATGCATGTGAAGTATGCTGTGTTGTTTATGAGATGTTTAAGCAAGTAACTTAACATTTTTGTGCCTCAGTTTTTTCATTGATCAAAGAAATAACTACCTTATAATGTTGTTTTAGATGTGTTAATAAATGTAAAAAAACACTAAGAACCATGACTAGTCAAAAGAAATAATGTTAGTAAAAATTATTTTTTTTAAGTTTATTAGAGAGAGAGAGAGAGTGGGGGGGGGAGAGAGAGAGAGGAGAGAGAGAGAGAGAGAGAGAGAGAGAGAGAGAAAGAGTCACAAGCAGGCTGTGCACTGTCAGTACAGAGCCTGATGTGGGGCTTGAACTCAGTAATTGCAAGATCATGACCTGAGCTGAAAGCAAGAGTCAATTGCTTAACTGACTGAGCCACCCAGGCGCCCCTGTTAGTAAAAATTATTATTACAGTTAAGAAAATACTACCTATTTCTGATAAAGGAGTGGCTTTCTCATAATGTGTCATTCTAACTGCTATAAAGAGGACCAAGTAAGAAGATATAGTCTGTTGGCAGGATAAACAGTTTAGAACAAACAGTGGTGGGTGGGAGAAATTCTAGACTTAGGACTTTATACCATTCATCCCTTCTATCTTCAAGTCTCTGTCTCCTCATATGTAAAATAAAGGGTCAAGGTAGCTGATGTTTTACATATATTCCAGATTTAATTTTAAATTTTTGTTTCATGATCACAAGTTTTGTTTTTAAATTCATAACGTAGACCACTAGAATTCTATGATTCTATGTATCTTTGGAATGGAGAATTTTTATCATAGCTCTGTGTATCTGTTTGGTCTTCACACTATAGATGAAGGAGTTCATTACAGGAGGGATCAGGAGGTAGGTGTTAGCAATCATTGTATGAACATAGGCTGGGGCTTATTTCCCAAATCTGTGAACAAAGGACAGACTGATCAATGGAAAATAGAAAATAGCAACAGTCCCAATATGGGAAATACATGTGCTGAAGGCTTTCTTCCTCTCTTCTGGGGATGCAATGCTGAGGACAGTCTTAATAATCAAAATGTAAGAAAGGAGGATGAGGATTGAGTCAACATCAACAGTAGAGATCATGGTAGTCAACCCAACTGCATTGTTGATCCTAGTGTCTGTGCACGAGAGCTTCATTACATCAGGGTGGAAGCAGTAGGAGTGGTGGAGCACATGGCTGTGGCAGAAGGACAGTCTTTTAAGAAGTGCTACCATTGGTGTTAGCATTAGTGTCCCCCTGATGACAGTTGCCACTCCACTTTGAGCTATTCTGGAATCAGTTAAAATGGTGGCATACCTGAGTGGGTTAGAGATGGCCACAAAACGACCAAAGGTCATGGCCAACAACACTGAAGATTCCATGACAGTGAAGAGTTTAATATAGAACATCTGTGACAAGAAGGCATTAAAGCTGATCTCCCTGGCATCAAACCAGAATATACCCAACATGGTGACCAGGGTAGATATGGACAGGCCGAGGTCAGTGGTGGACAGCATGGAGAGGAAATAATACATGGGTTCGTGGAGGCTGGGCTGAGTGACAATGGCAAAGAGAATCAGGCTATTTCCTGAGAGGGCGGTTATGTAGAGAAAGCAGAAAGGAATGGAGATCCAGGTGTGGAAGACTTCCAGCCCAGGAACACCAGTTAGCAGGAATGTGATGGACGTAGATGTGATATTCTGGAAGTTTGACATGCTGGATTAAAAATACAGAGTTCCAAGATGAAACTCTGAAACAACAACTATATTTTTTATATTAATCTAATTATAAATAATGTTATCAATCAAAAACAAACCAAAGATGAATATTTATATACTATGTAAAAGTGAATTACTCACTTAAATTGATAAAGGAATTGTAAGATTTCAACTTCTGTAGTAGGTATCATTCTTGTATGTGTCCCAGACCATCATTTTTCTGTCCTGGGACCCTTTGTTGGTGGTTATGTTTATACTATGTGACCTTTTCCTTCACTTGTCTAGCCAGAGATGACTAGACTAAGTGAAGACACCCTACTAAACATAGGTCAATAATATTTCATCCTTTCTGGACTTCCAAATGTGATAAAGAGGTAGCAGTTTAGTTTTTCTGTGTAGTTGACATCAGAGACAAATAGACTGGGACTGTTGGAACAACGATAGTACATCAGGCTTAAGTATAGGAGACAGATAAGCTTACAATTTGGGAAGCCGGAAAATATTGAGAAAGAGATGGTTATGATACAAAGCAACACATATGAAATAATAATAAATGGCTTAGGCACTGGGTGCAGTCATGTGCAGATATCTATGGTATCTAATCTTTAAATTGACACTTGCAGTATAACATCTGGTGTTTCATTTGGGTAATGGAGTTAGAACACAGATCTACCACCATAGAGCCAGAGGCCTCTGCCCCCCATATGGTATAGCATGCTGTCTTATTCAAATATATTCCTCTCTTCAATCTGCCTGAAGACTAGCTGTTTTACATTCTGTTAAGACATACTTCTCAGGAGATATTTAATAGAATTTTACTATTTTGCTTTGGAAGAAAAGATATTAACTTTACTGTGAACATTGCATTTCTTTTTTCATTGAGTACAGAATTGCAGGCTAGTCAGATGGGCATGTATGAGTTGGAAGAGGGGGTCTTGGGAAAACAGACATTAGGGCTATGACTGGAGAGGGTTCAGTCAGTAAGGTAACTGGTTGTCAGGGGAACCTAAGTGTTTCCCAACCACTCAAGTTCACCCAGATAAAGTGCCTCAAGGATTCCCTAAAGAAATCTTAGTTTTAAAAATTGGGAACTTTTTAAAATTGAGATCAACGAAAAATTAGAGGAAAAAGAAATGCTAAGTTACATGAATTGACCCAAAGAGTGAACTATAACTTTAGACTACAGTTTAGAGTATGAGAATATCCTCAGGGAACCAATGAAATCACTGTCAGAAATGTATTATACAACCTCTTAATAGAAATAAAAGTTGACAGAAAGGGAATATTCATTAAGAAAGGGAGCATTTTCTTTTTGACACTGCTTCTAATGACTGTTTATTGAGTGTCATGATACAACCAACATTACACAGAAATGAATTGGATACAGATTTGTTCAACTGGCATGCATTTCAGTTAATTGTGAAATTTTGAAAGTTAACAAGTTTACCAAATTTGTGGTTTAACAAATTCTATTAGCACTTTTTGTAAATACATTGATTTCTGAAAAACATTCTTAGTAACTCTATTTAGCTTTTAAAAAATATATATTGATCAGAATGGCAATCTAAAAATCTACTTGTTAAATTAATAGTACTTGTGATAATTTTATTTTAAATTATTATTATTATTATTATTATTATTATTATTATTATCTCATTTTCCACAAGTCCTTGACCTGTGTATTTACTATTAATTTCCAGACGGAGGTCTCAGTTTTTGACATTAGCAACTTCCTGGGGTCCATGGGAGCTAAAGTAATTATGAAAAAGGGAACAGTTCAATTGTGTATAAAAGGTTTGGGGTATCTTGAGAAGGCTTCTCAGGAAAATAAGTGATTGAAAGATTGCTATGCTTTCTGTAAGTAGAAAGGAAGTGTTCAATCAAAGCTTTTAGAATGGTATATGTGGAAGTGTTGAGCCAGAATGAATCTGTAATATCTCTTCCTTTGCTCATGACTTATACTGTCAGGGACATTAACTGAGCACCTACTTTATGCATAGTGTGGTGTTAGAAACCAACAAAATCTCTCTTAAAGAATTTAAAATCAAGTGAGGGAGAAATAATAGCACTGTTGATAAATAACCATCTAGTGTATAGTGGTGAATAACAAAGAGGGTTATGGAGGTGCAGAACACCTCCATATGTGTCACTCAAGTCTGGCTATTATGAAGACTTTTACGATGATTATTACTATGACATGCAATGTTTGAGTTGTAACTTTTGTTATTGAGTTCCAGGAAATTTTATAAGAGATCTTTTTTTTTAAATTTTAAAATGTTTGTTTATTTTTGAGAGAGGGAGAAAGACAGAGTGTGAGTGGGAGAGGGGCAGAGAAAGAGGGAGACACAGAATCCAAAGCAGGCTCCAGGCTCTGAGCTGTCAGCACAGAGCCCAGTGTGGGGCTCAAACTAACTGTGAGATCATGACCTGAGCTGAAGTCAGACACTCAACTGACTGAGCCACCCAGGCACTCCAAGAGTTCATTTTTAAAAATTGCTATCTGAATAATTTCTCTTTCTTCATTATTTCTCCATGGCTCACTTTACATTATTTTATTAATTCAAACAATTTTTTCATTGAACATTTTTGTTCTTCTTGTCAGTTTTTCCCCTTCCCTTTCTTGTTGAGAGATCAGAATAAGAACATAAAGTATAGGCTGAACTAATCTGAGCTGAGTCTGGCAGAGGGAAGAGAACTCCCTCAAATTCCTTCCTTTCCATTGCTCTACAACTGGTCTTCCTGTACCCTCTCCTCATCCATGCTGGGTGTAGACACAGAAGATTCCTTATTCCTTTTCATAGCCAACAACTCCATTTAAGCTCTTGATCAACCATCATCAACACTTAGTTCATTATAGTATCAAACTGGGAGTTCACTGGGTATTGTTTTAGCACTAAGGATATGAAGCAAGAAAAATAACAGTGGTTTAGTGCCTGAGAAAACCAGAGAGGTTGTCAACACCTCATCTTCTTAAGGCTGAAAACCTTATCTTTAATAAGAGCCCAGTGACTCCTGTGAAAATGAAAACTTACCAGTTTTGAACACGTACGACATGCGAGGCACCGTAGTAGGCACACTGCATAATAGGAGTCAAAGAAATACCACTAGCTGTAGAGTACACAGGATAAGGTATTTCTAAGTGATAAGACAGAATAGTGTGGAGTGACAGATTCTGAGTGTGTGTATACATGAATGTGTCTGTGTGTGTCAAGAGGAATTTATTCCAAGAACTCTTAACCAAGAAGATGAATTGTAATTGTGTGAAGTTTTGATGGATGAATGTAAGTTTATAAGGATGAAGATGAGGAAAAGGGTGTTCTTGACATAGATAACAACATGAATAGAAACTGAATGAAATAATAGCACAGAAAGTTTGTTGGACAACTACAAGAAAATTAAAATTCTGGAGACTTAAAAATGATCTGGGTGACATGGGAGACAAGCTAGAGAAATTCACAGGGCCAGGACATGAATATCTTGCACTCCACAGAAAGGAGATGGAACTTCGGTTTTAGTTGCAGAGCATCAAGAGCTAGGCATTTCCAAATATTTTATGAATAAGTAAATCATTCTTCATTTCTTCTCCCTTAACTCCAAGAAAATTCCTTTCCTTCTTTAGTATCTTCAATAGTACCAGTGGCTCCTTTTATGCAGCTTCACTTCAATACCCCAAACCATTAATGAAAACTTCCCACACATTTATATAGATATTTTCAACACATTCAATTCAATAAGATATATTGACCATCTTTCACAGTTGGCCACTGTGCTTTGCTAGTAAGTGAAATAAAACACAAACCTTGTTTCTCCCTCAAGTTACTGCCTTACCTTTTGCAATGACAAAAATGTTCTTTGAAGGACCATCTGCCTGGCTTTATTTTTCCTTCACCTTCAGTGACAATCTGGGTTCTTTCTCCAGTGACTCAGGAAATTCTCCAACTTATGTCACCAATGACTTTCTAAATACAGGTCCAAATGTTTATTTTCAGATTTGTTTTCCTCTCCCTCATCTCAAATTTTCACAGTTTTTGACAACTTTTCTTTGAAATCCTCCTTCATTAGCTTCAATGATAGTAATTCTGTAGGTTTTTAAAAAATCTGTTTAACAAACAGTGGTTTTGTTCTTTGTCTTTTCAGTTGTTCTTTAGGAGTCTTTTTCTTTCAAGAAATCCCTGTTCTTTTCTTGCTGTCCAGTATTCTCTCTTTGGAATATCTTAGTTTTTCCCAAGGCTATAAATAGCACTTATATCCAGATGATGCGTAAATCTGAAATCTAATTATAGCTTTTCCTGAGTTCTACAGTTCAAAAGTTAACAGGATCTTTGAAGCCATGGTAAAATGTCTGGGCTGAAATTCGAAGGCAGTAATGAATCATGGAACTAGAGTGAGATGATCAAATAGGCGTTTTGGGAAAACTAACAGGCAGCAGTTTGGAGAACAAGTCAAAGCTCTCTGCTAAGTGCCAGTGAATAAAAGGTGAATAAACTACTTTATCTACCCTTGAGGCATACCCCACCCATTATCTCTCAGACACTTCCACCTCAATATGAGCCAAACAGAACTCATTCCTTTCCCCATTCCAAATCTGGTGCTCTCTCTTCTGCCTCATTTATCAGTAAATGACATCAAACTCGAACAAATAATCTAATCAGAGTTACTGCCTTCATACACACACACACAATCTTCTCCCTCTCATCCCCTATGTGCAAATGTTTTTAAAATATTTATTTATTTTACTTCTAAAATGTCAAAAACTGGAGAATGAGGAGGTTTATGTTTGAAGGCTAAGTAATAGCAATGTGGTTTGTAGTGGGTACTTGAAGTTGCATTTCATTGTGCTTCTCTTAACTGGAAAACTTATCTGTTCATATCAAAGAATAAAGGGGGACTAATAGATATTATTAGGGAGAGGTACCAAAATTCCCCCAAACAACTCTTCATGCTGCCATCACCCTGGAATCTGTTTAATCCATCCTCTCCAATCCATGTACAACCTTCCTTTTCACATGTGAGATATAAGCTATAGTCTCTTAATTTTCCTGCCCTCTCAGATCACAGTGATGCTTTTCTTTCATTGTACTGTTGTGAGCTATAGCTTGTGGCTATGTCTTTAGCTGCTGAAACAGACCATATGGCATTATCAGTATTGTCCAAGCCATTGCTCATGGCATCACTGTAGCATGTGACTGATCTGGGTTCAGATCCTTGCTTAAACATAACTACTTTTAAGACTCTTTATAGCAATAATAATAAAAAAAATTACTCATAACAGCAGCTACCATTTCTTAGAACTTATTTTGTGAATGTTGCAGAGCTAAGCACTTGAGAAACATTCTTTCAATTCTTACTACAACATCATTTGGCAAGTATTATTAAATTCACTTTGATTCCCTTTTCCTGATAACTGAGTATCAGAGGGGTTATGAAACATATTCAGAATCACACACAGCTAATGAATGTCAGACTTGGGGTTTTAAACCCAATTAAAAAAAAAAAACTTCAACACTCCTGCTCCCGAAAACTATTGTTTTGTGTACAAGTAGTATAAACTTTCTTTGATCCAGTTTCTCCATCTAGAAGGTAGACTGTATACAGTGCCTAATACTGTGCTTGGCATGCAGTAGGTGTTCAAAATTGGTATTTTTAAAAAATTTTTAGTAGGAATAATTGGGCTTAGAAATGACTTTTCAACTCCTGACAACCTCTTTGGTTTTCTCAAGCACCAAACCACTAACATAAACATATAAGCACTCTTATGATAAACATATAAGCACTCTAATAGAGCCATTTGCTTAACAAACCACAGGCTGTCCAACGTACGCTGGGCAGAACAAAATGCCCCTTCTTTGCAGGTTTCCTGAGAGTAAATAATTCTATAAATTCTACTGTCCATATCAGCCCACCATCTCACTATCTAATCTAATTCTGCACATTGTGAGGAAATTCTTCCTGTGGATAAGAAAGTTCAGCTTGCCTACAGTCAAACGTTTTCATCGAACAAAATGGTTTTACTTACAGAGTTTCTACAGCAGTTTTGCTGGTCTCTTTTAGGCTCAGAAAGCTGAGGAGGCTTTAGATTCCGGGGGAGGACCAAGTTTATGAGAAGACTTGTTCCAGCCTGGATAGAGACAGGCCCAGAGCTGAAAGGTCTCTTCCTGGCAGTGGTGTCACTCACTGTGTCTCCAGGGTATGGTGGTTCCCAGAAGACTTCTTTTGCCTTATACAGTCTTTGTCTGTTCCATTATGCAATTACTTATTGTGACTATGTGCTTTTTAGGCTGATGTAATTTTTTTCCTTGTGCCCTTTTATTGAAGTGTTTTTTGTAGAAACAATTTTGAGATATAAGTCACAGATCATAAAATTCGCCCATTTAAAACATACAAATTCAATAGTTCACAGTAAATTCACAGAGTTGTACCATAAGCATCATCATGGTCTAATTTTAGAAAATTATCATCACTGTAAGAAGAAATCCATGCCCATGGGCAGTCACTCTGAAGAGGATTCTAAAAAGTATACTAATTCACTAAAAGTCATCTCCTCTGGTGAGTGTAAATCACACTCCTCTCCATAACTTCTTAGCATCTATTGCTATTCGTGGCAGTTCTGTTTCATAAGCCTACCTGTGCTTCTTAGCAGACTCTCTCTTACAAGTAGGAGAAAACATAATTTACTCATGTATACATACATGCCAGATAATATTGCATAAGAGTGTCCTATATTCCAAACATCATGCTAAGTGCCAGAGATTTAAAAAAGGGGGGAATACAACATAGTTATTAGTGTCCAGGGTCTCTTAGTTTAGTTTAGAAATACACAGTTAACTGATAATTACCAATACTGATAATCAATGATAATGTTATCGTAGAGGCATGAACCAAGTTCTTGGAGAATATCATAGGTAGAAATCTCAGTCTACAATTGTGTGTGCAGAAAATAAATAATTTTCTTTTTCATAATTCAATATATTTTCTGTTTAGAGTCCCAGCCTACTAGCTGGAAGGAAACTAACAACAGTAATTTAGGTTTCTTCCCACTTGTGCTTAAATTTTGTGGATCTTAGATTGTACCAAGGAATTTGAGTATGTGGGTGATGGATCTGGCCAGTGATGCAATCTGATATGAGGTGACATTTGCCCTCTTTAGTCTTGAATAAATAGAGTACCTGCAGTTTGCTATAGGCTGTCTGTCTTCTCTACTTATGGCCCCTTTAGATTCTCAGATGTTCCCACCATTTCTGGACCACTCTAGAGCATATGGGTCTTAGACTCCATCCTTGATTTCTGTCTCTTACACTCTGCATATAAACCTGCAAATCCTAATACATTTGAAACTATAACTGGAATGTAATCACTCTTCATCACCTCCAAAATTTCCTCCCCCTTCTGAGGCACCAGATAATTGGATATCTCTCACTTGGATAATTTCAGTAGTTTCCTAACCATTCTCTCTGCTTCTATCCTTAACTTTCCCTACTACCAAGTCTGTTTCACCAAGACAATATCTTGGCCTGAAATATTTCATTCTTTATAATATAACAACAACATTTTACTATGCATTCTCTGCCTAAGGTATTATGAAATGTTTGTGGTAGAAAAAATAATGGCCCCCAAAGATATCCATCTCCTAATGCCTGGAACCTGTGAATACATTACCTTTACATGGCAGAAGGGATTTTGCAGATGTGATTAAAGTTGAAGAGATGAGATGAGGACATTATCCTAGATTATCTTGGTGGGTTCATTCTAATCACAAGATTCCTTAAAAGTGGAGAACCAGAGAGGTGGCAGCATTAGAAGGACTTGATCCACTATTGCTGGCGTTGAAGATGGCAGAGGGAGGGAGACCATGAGCCAAGGAATGTGGTCAGTCTCTAGAAGGAGAAAAGGCAAGGGTATTGATTCTCCCATATGCACTCTAGAATGTAGTCCTGCTGATGCCTTGATTTTAGCTCCGTGAGACTCATGTCAGTCTTCCAGTCTGCACAACTGTAAGATAATAAATTTGATGGAAGAATCCATTATTACTTTGATTTATACAGTTACCGAAGATCAGAGAATTTAAGTAACTTACTTAGGTCTCTCAGTTAATAAGTGTCACAACCACTATTAAAAGCTTGGGCTACTGGAGACCCTTTCAGGTTTTAAAACTCATTCCCTAGAGAATCTTTACATGACCATTCATCGACTACTAATTCCAATTCAGATTGCTCTAAACCTAACAGCATGTGTGCATGTGTATGTGCCAGACTGGATTTTAACATGTTGTCACCTGTGTGTGCTTATATTTTGTGTATGAAGGTTAGTCTTTTATATCTCCTCACATTGAACTTCTTGAGATCATTGGAAACATTTTCTCTACCAGGCTGGGCAAATTCTAGGGCATTGACTGCTTTCTGATCAGTCTCAGAAACTACTTGGGAATGTTTATGTTTATGTATCCCCTGGCCAAAAGAATGTTATTTTTTCTTATAGCAATAGTGTTATGATAACATTATAGTATATTCTGAGCCAGAGCTTGGTGCATGCACATGGAACTGTTGTGCCTGCTGTTAGAGCACTGGCACACATTGTACACCTATTTTCAAAGTATGGTCCATCTCACTGTCCTACACTTACACCAGTCCAGCAGAACAGTAGCTGGTAATTCAGTTCAGCCTTCCAAAAGTCTGAGCAGAATGCCTCTCAATGAAGTCACATAGTCCCAGGAGTATGTAGTTATCAATATATCAATATCAATACCATGGAACCTGGGAAATACCACAGTCTGTGACAT
Source organism: Prionailurus bengalensis (assembly GCF_016509475.1). Classification (NCBI taxonomy): domain Eukaryota; kingdom Metazoa; phylum Chordata; class Mammalia; order Carnivora; family Felidae; genus Prionailurus; species Prionailurus bengalensis. Next base: position 60,772,782 of record NC_057346.1, read on the forward strand.
CATTACTGCATATAAATGTTTTCCCAACTTGTTAATCCAAATAGGAAGAGCAGAATTAGAAACAAAAAAAAAATGCCATAAGGACTTGCAATAAATACTACTCATTGAGTGCCAATGTATTTACTACAGTAAGCAGTAAAATATTCTTGCCTGTCAAATTAGCAAATTTTTATTTGCAAAGTTTTATAAAAAAACTTATAATGCACAGTGTTATATTGTTGTGTTATCATGGACTAAATACTGTTTTACAGTAGAACTTTGTGAAAGTGTATTTTCCAGTATATTGTTGGCTTACAATGTCCATAAGATTCTCTTCCTAGAAATTTATCCAAAGAAAAATAGAGATATGGACAATGCTTTATAGAGAGGAACATTTATTGTGATATTATTCATAGTAGTAAAAATGTAGGTAACAAAAATTCTCAATGACATAGAAATAAGTAAAGCATTTTTTCCAGTCATAGGATACAAGCTTCAAAATTCACACACGAAGTAGCTGATATGGATGGTCATCCTAAATCAGGAAGTGGGAAAGCAGAATTCAGGGCTGGAAGTTTCCTGAAGCAGTAAGCAGTGTAGGTTCTGAAAGAAACAGTCCGAGACAGGAGCAAAAGGCCAGAGACAAATCAGGTAATCTAGGGTTAATGTATCCAAATTATAGAAACAAATTTAAAAAGCAAGGAAAGAATAACAATAATAACAAACACTGGTTGCTGCATCAGTAATTGTGTTTAGAAATGATCTGTTTGCTACTTACCAAAAATATGAAGCTCCTACAACTCCTACTGGCCCTCCATGGTCTGGTGAAAGTCTCATTCTCTTCTCCTGGATTCAGCCATGTTGAATTATTAGTAGTTCTACCCTGTGGATATGGCCAACATTAATGATTCAATTTTAGTCAATAAATAAATGTACCTCTTTCTTTCCTCTATCACCTTCTTCTGGCTATTTCTATTATTCCTATTTATCCCACTCTTCTCTGCTCCCACCATGTTTTATACACACTTCCATCAACATTCTTCATGCATTCATTTATCATTACGAAAATAGTGTATGCATACTATGTGTCTGTTATTGAGCAAGATTTGAGGTTATAACAGTGAACACAATGGATATTGCTCCAGATGTTAAAGAATTTAGTGGAGGATAAAATTAAGTATGTGGGGAGTTACAATACTGTGTTATAGTTACTCTAAAGAAGGAAGATTAATAGAGATTTCTGCTACTAAAGAACCAATAGCATCAGCATCACCTGAAAGCTTGTGAGAAATGCAGGATATCAGATGTACTGAATCATAATATGTATTTTTTTCAAGATACATAAGGGACTCATGTATCTCATTCAAGTTTGAGAAGCACTGATGTAGATCACATGGATGTTGAGACCTAGCCCTATAGTCAAGGGAGGCTAATCAAATATAATAGCTAAAATGAGATCTGAGGAAATAAGGATTTCCTGAAAGAAGCTAGGGCTGAGGATAGTAGCATAGAGGGTAGGGAGAGGCAATAATAGCAAATTAGGGAAATGTTGCAGGAATGGTCAACAACATGGTCAATAAAACAGGTGTTTTATTCTAGAGGCAGACTGAACATAATATTGGAGAACTGTAATTCAGGGAAGTTAAAAAATAAACACAAATATAAAACAAAAACAAAGGAAAATAAAACAGTCCACAATATTCGGCTTCCGTTAATTTATCTTAAATTTTTTTTTAATGTTTTATGTTTTAAATGTTTTTTAAATGTTTAGTTTTGAGAGACAGAGTACAAAGGGGGGAGGGGCAGAGAGAGAGGGAGACAAAATCTGAAGCAGGGTCCATGCTCTGAGCTGTCAGTACAGAGCCCAATGCAGGGATCGAACCCCAAAACTATGAAATCATGACCTGAGCTGAAGTCAGATGCTCAACCAACTGAGCCACCATTAATTTATCTTTAATTTTGAAATAATAAAATCTTAGAAATAGCTATTTTAAGTTTAATGTAAATGTAAATTTTATGTCAATAAAAAATAAAATCTTTTTTGAATTACATTTGAGGCAGAACTTAGGAATCAGTAAACAGCTTACTACTGCCTTAGAGAACAAGGCTCAGAGGTGAGCAAAAGTGGCCCATTGTTAGGGAGTTGGAGATGAATTCAGTAGGGTTGAAGCAGAGAGGGTGGAAAGACAGTGCTTTTAGGATAGAGCCAAAAGGCCTACAAAGCCAGATTCCTCAGGGATCTGTGAAGCCAGAGGATTGGAAGCAGGGTGACATCCTTATCAGATTTCTTTTACTACAGTGACTGTCTTACCTGTCAGAAATGTGAACTTCTTGAGGGTAGAGACTACACCTTTTAATTCTTGATATCTGGAGCATAGTATCTGACACAAACCAGTCACTAAATAATAATTTATTAAAATTGCTATATTAATGAAAAAAATAATTGTAATGACAATCAATAATCATAAATATTGACAATTGTTAATAACCTATTATGAGTGAGTACAAAGTGTTCTATGCTGACTTTTCTATAGATTAATATTGGGTCACTTTATTTATTACATGAACTAAATCTATGGAGCGGATACAATTATTATCCCCATGTAAAATTGAAGAAATTGAGTGGAGGTGGTTGCATAATTATCCCATGGTCACACTTTTGATGACAGAGCTAAGTTTTGGATTCTGGCTATCTGGTCCTAAATACTTTGATTTTAACCAGTGCTTGTCAACTCTAAAGGAATAGGTGAATGCAGAGAAGGTATTCAAAATATTCAAGCCTTGGGACACGCCAATTAGAAGAGACACTCTATCAACAGAATGAAGGAGGGTCATTATGCCCTCTGTGTATCCACTAACCATTAAACTTGGGCTGTTGAATGGTTTAAATCCCTCAGTTTGCACTAGAAAACAACCTGAAGTTCTCCTAACAGAATACTAGCTCCTGTAGCCCTGTTCATGGACCAAGGCTCTTAAGATTGGAATCCTTAGCATGACCAGCAAGATTTTCACATATATGTCCCTGTAATAGCCTGGGTATCCCCCTTTTGCTTCTGTATCTTGGAAACAACTGTTTGAATTATGCATTTTTCCCATGGAGTCTCAGTCATTTCATGACAAATTTATTCAGGGCTGTGAGGATGTCTGCCCCATCTGTTAAAGTGCTTTCTGCAGGAAGACTAAGTTTCTATATTAGTCCTGAAGATACCTCAAATGGGTAGCTTATTTTCAGATTTTTGATGAACTCCTGGAAAAAACTATGTCTTTCCAGACTTTCCTAGGAATCTAGAATCTTGTGACAGAAGGAAAAAAAAAACTACACAGAACAAGTAAGCAATGCTAATGATAGTGAATACCTCATTCGTTTTTTCCATATAGCAGAACTTTGCAAGGCAGTGCCCTCTTGGCATAGCTTTTTATGCCAAGAAGTATGTTTAATTAGTTACTGTTCTTGAAACTACCAATGCTCTCAGTCCCCACAATTGTCAAAAGGCTGTATTAATGACCAAAGTCTGAGGGCCATTAATGAGTATCCATATCCACAGTTTTTTTTTTAATTTTTTTTCAACGTTTATTTATTTTTGGGACAGAGAGAGACAGAGCATGAACGGGGGAGGGGCAGAGAGAGAGGGAGACACAGAATCGGAAACAGGCTCCAGGCTCTGAGCCATCAGCCCAGAGCCTGACGCGGGGCTCGAACTCACGGACCGCGAGATCGTGACCTGGCTGAAGTCGGACGCTTAACCGACTGCGCCACCCAGGCGCCCCATCCACAGTTTTAACAGAAGCTGTCTGTCAAACATAGTTAATGTCTCTACCATAGGGATAAATGTATTAGTGTCAGTTTTAGACCAGTTATCAGAGTAGTATAGTGCCTTTGTAAGCTTGCAAGGCACATCTTGATTGCTCCCAATTTCTGGCGATGATGAATAAAAAATAAACATTCATATGCAATTTTTGTGTAGATATAAGTTTTCAACTCCTTTGGGTATATAAGGAGTGAAATTTCTGGATTGTATAGTAAGAATATGTTCAGTTTTGTAAGAAACTGCCAAACTGTCTTCTAAAGTGGCTGGACCATTTTACATTTTTCTGGACCATTCCTTCAGCCATGAATGGGAGTTCTTGTTGCTCCACTTCCTTCCAGGATTTGGTGTTGTCAGTGTTCTGGATTTTGGCAATTCTAGAATCATTATTATTTTAGTTTGCATTACCCCGATGACATATGATATGGAGCATCTTTTCATATGCTTCTTTGCTGAATCACTTTCTTTTAAGTTATCATTTTGTATGCCTGTGTACAAGTTAGGAACAACTCTCCAGATATTCAGAATGCTCAGGAACAGTCATGGGCTCTGAACCAGATAACACTGCAGTGGCCTCAGTGAATACAGTTATTCACCCCTCCTCTCCTACCTGTGTTATCTATGTGTTATGATTGCTGCAATACTGGCAAATGACTGGTAAGCAAACTCACAGGTGATCCATTAACACCCCTTCTCCCTTACTTTTACTCTATGAAAGGTTTTGACTTAACAGCTGTCTGGGGGTCAAAAAGCTCTTGAATGAACTGGAATCCTGGAATCTCCAAGATATTTCTTTGGCGAATTAAGAATGAAGCTGCATGCAAAGAAATTGCTCTTTGTGGTCTTTCAGGGCACAAAGGGTTAGCAGGACACAGGTGTATAGTTCTCTCCTAGGGATTTGATTTTCTGTTGGGAAAATAACTCTCACCAGGCAGCTTCTGAGCCCTTTGTAAAGCCTGCTTTTCTGAGGTCTGATACCTGAGTATTCTGTTTGAGTTCTCTTGGCAAAAGAGAACCTCTTTGGAGATGGCTTAATGGGGCAGGACTAGTCAGGGAGTGTTTTCCTAGCCTTGGGACAGAAGAATCTTTCTGCCCATAAGGTTTTGAGGTTGAGATAATCTCTCTCTCTCTCTCTCTCTCTCTCTCTCTCTCTCTCTGGCTTTAAAAGACTCTCTGCTGCTGTGTGGGATGACTCTTCAAAGAGCAGAGGATAAGAGCAAATGACCTCCCTTTCCAGACTCAAGATTTCTCCTTTGCATAAGGTCAGTGTTTTAGTGCATTGAAATCTTTTCTGAATACATCAAGGACTCTACAATCTTAAGATAGTTTATAAAACCAACAGTTCAGAGAAAATTGGTGAACTTAGTAGTATATATTTGACAGATTCATATACTATATATATTCATATATCAATTTAAAAACAATTTATATAATAAAATATACATTAAAGTCATGAAGCTATGAGCATGTGTTCATCATTGAACATATTTTAAAAATTAAATTCCTTTTAAATAAGTAATGGCAAAGCATGGCATTTGAAGTCAGAGAGAATAGAGTTTAATTTTTAGATCTGCCATTGTCCTGTTGTATAAATGTGAGAAAGTAACATGATTCCTTCGAGCCTTGGTTTTCTAATTTTAGCTTCAGTTTTCTCATCTATAAAAGGAGCTCATAAGACCCAGGGCATGTTGTGATAGTGATGAATGCAAAGCTTTATAGTGGGGGCAGTCTATTTATATGTTCTTGGTAGTCTGGTTACAAGGATTTGTAAGTCATGGCCCTTGTCTTGGAAGAATTCTCCACTGGGGAGAAAGAGACATTTAAGTATACCTTCCCACGAATAGTTATTTAATATTTGCTCATTAGTTTTAGTGCCAGAGGACCAAAGGAGGGTTAAGAATCATAGAATTAAAAGCTATTATTTTCCCACAAGCTTCACTAATGGAGTTCCCTCCATTGGAATAGTCCCACTCTGTTTTCCTTTGATTCAAAAAGGAGACCAGAGGAAGCATGCAAAGCAGTGGAAAGAGGACTCAGAGAAAGAGATATAATGAAGTAAATTGTTACATAGTAGGCATTTAATACATTATCAGTGTTGTTACTAAAGAGAAGGCTAGTTTGGATACTTAGATAATCCTTTGGGGTCTCTTAATTTATTTAACTCTAATACAAAGAGCATTAACGTGAGAGCCTGTTTCCTCATCTTTAAAATAAAGAGGTTATTATTTAAAGGTCCTTACAACTTCACACAGAAAAATTTATTTCTATCACCAGGTCTATCTTTGTATAGAAATATATCTGGTAGGATGAATACTAGATTAATCAGAAAAAGTGTTGATCTCCCATTTTAATATATGCCAATATGGTTACATGAACTTTATTACTAATTTGAAGGGGTATCTATCAGGAATCACAATATATGCCTGATATTAAGGGTCTAGGGTTTATTACTATTACCAGATATAATGAATTCATTCATTGAACAGATGCTCTTAGAAACTGTTGTGCCAGGCATTTTTCCTGGCTCTGAGATCAGAGGTCTGAGAAAAACTGATGAGGGCCTTGTGTTTTCCTGGGGGTTTATTTTCAGCTGAGTGGCACACCTCTCCAGTCTCATCAGTAGACTTCTTCCTTTTTGAAAATACTGCTATTCCCCAGGGCTCTTTCCTCTGACCTCCTTCACTGTTCCTATGACTTTAAACCAGCCATCAGTTAGACAACGCAGGAGTCACTTTTTTGGCAAAGCAAGTTAAGTACATATTCTAATTCTTGCATGTAAGTCACAGGTGAAAAAGTGAGATTTGTCTTCCAACTGATGTACAAGCATTGAAACCAACCAATGGATTTTATTTTGTTATACATTGCCCCTCAATTCAGATTTTCTAGACATTATTTTTTTGTGTTTGAGTTCTTAAGAGCCTTCCTATATTGAACATTTTTCTCTTTTCTTCTCTTCAAATGCCCTCTTCATCACACTTCATGTAATGAATTATCCCCACTCTAGTCAAAGCCACTGCCTGTTAATAGAGTTGGAATGAAACTTACCAAGTTGACTTATATACACTTCGATATTTTCTTTCCCAGAGTCATGGACAGGCCTTCTTGTGGTACCAGATGTAATTCTAATTGCACACGCTGGAATTTTGTAGATATTTAAATATTTGTTGAGTGAATACACACGTGAATGAGTAAAACCTTAAATACCTTAAAAACCAAGTATTATTTCTGTAGATAAAATAGGGTGTAAGAACACTTAGGACAAGAATCACTATAGAGGAACTTCTTTAATCCTACAGATTTCTTGATGTGGGTGAACATGTCATCATCTTTCACCTGAATGGAGATTAACCCAGATTCATGACAGTTACTAAGGGACCACACCCACCAAAATCTCCATTCATTTTCTTATCCTTTCACAATAATGGAATATTAAGAATCATAATCAGGTAATTCCACTCTAATTGTTATGTCTTAGCTTGAAATTAGTTCCTTTGTTCTTGTAAGGTTAACTTTGGGCCATATTTCTTCAGGGAGAATTTCCCTTAAACAATATCCGATTCAAGGCTACTACCTATACAATGAAACGCTTTATCAGTTATCACCCATTGCAGTCTATTTGCCAGATTGAATTTGCTCTTCAATAATATTTAGTTTTTATCAATAGCCATTGTGCTATTTAATCAGTGGTATTAGAAAATATTTAATATTGTCTTTATGATCCTCTTTTATTTGGATGCATAAGGACTTATCTTTTTTATTTAATGTTTATTTATTTTTGAGAGAGAGAGAGAGAGAGAGCACGCAAGTGGGAGAGGGACATAGAGAGATGGGCAGAGGATCCAAAGTGGGTTCTGTGCTGACAGCAGTGAGCTCAATGTGGGCTCGAACCCGTAAACTGCAAGACATAAGCTGAAGTCAGGAGCTCAACCGACTGAGCCAACCAGGTGCCGTAGGACTTTTAAGTCTTAATGGACCTCTTAAGGGGAAAAGAGAAGTGAAGAAAAGCAGGATGAATTGGCTTTTGTATTGTCCCAGAGTTGCACAGAAATATCCTATCTGTCCATGTACATGGAATCATAAAACTGGAAAATATGTTACTGTTATCTACTCTAACCTCCTTTTTTACACATGTATGTGAAAATGTACTGAAGCCTAGATATAACATGTTACTCTTGCTAAAACCCAGGTGTCCTTGTATATGATTTAGTGTTCTGTCTCTTTCCTTAGTTCACCCAAGATGGACTCCAAATCTAAGAAAAGGATAACTGGGTTTGCACTTCCATTGAAGAACAAGACAAGGCTCACTAGTGATCCTGGATTGTATGATGTGTAGAAGAGAGTGAAAACATTTTCCTTGCCTACTTGTATGGTCCTTTCCTTCAGGGAAATCTGCTTCCTTCACTCATCATGCCATCCTTCAATCAGAGCATTTTCCACCCTGCAGTCTTCTTTCTTACTGGTATCCCTGGCTTTGAAACTTACCATGCCTGGCTCTCCATCCCTTTTTGTTGTCTCTATGCCATTGCCATCTCTGGGAATGGCATGATCCTGTTTGTGATCTTCACTGAGTCGAGCCTCCATGAACCCATGTACTATTTCCTCTCCATGCTATCTTTCACGGACCTAGGACTATGCCTTTCCACATTGGTCACCATGCTGGGTATTTTTTGGTTCAATGCTCGAGAAATTAGTTTTGATGCCTGCATTGGTCAAATGTTCTTTATCCATGGTTTCACATTCATGGAGTCCTCAGTACTCCTGGCGATGGCCTTTGATCGCTTCACTGCCATCTGTAACCCACTGAGATATGCTACAATCTTAACTAATTCAAGGATCATCAAAGTGGGCTTTGCCATTGTTATTAGGGGGACAACGGCTCTAGTGCCTTTACTCCTGCTCCTAAAGCGTCTGTCTTTCTGCCATGGCCATGTTCTGCACCATTCATATTGTTTCCACCCTGATGTGATGACGCTTTCATGCACAGACACCAAAATCAACAGTGCATTTGGTTTGGCCATTGTCATATCAACTGCTGGCCTAGACTCTGTGTTTATCCTCCTTTCCTATGTTCTGATCATCCACTCTGTGCTCAACATGGCCTCCCCAGAGGAGCGGAAAAAGGTCTTTGGTACCTGTGTCTCACACATAAGTGCTGTTGCCATCTTCTACATTCCCATGATCAGCTTGTCACTGGTGCATAGATTTGGGAAGCAAGCCCCTCCCCTTGTGCACACTCTCATTGCCAATGTTTATCTGCTCATCCCTCCTGTGATGAATCCCATAATCTACAGTGTGAAAACCAAGCAAATTCGTAAGGCAGTGCTCAAAATATTCCTTTCTAAGATGATTTAGGAATTTTTTATTTTATCTTTTCTTCCCATAGTCTCTCTAACTCATATTTGATTATTATATTATTTATTTATTTAAATTAGAGTTAGGTAACCTACAGTGTAGTATTAGTGTTAGGAGTAGAGCCCAGTGATTTATCACTTATATATAACACCTAGTGCTCATACCAACAAGTGCCCTCCTAATACCCATCACCCATTTAGCTCATCTCCCACCCAACTCCCCTCTAGCAACTCTTGGTTTGTTCTCTGTATTTAAGACTCTCTTATTGTTATTTCTCCTTCCCTTCCCCTATGTTTATCTATTTTGTTTCTTAAATTCCACATATGAGTGAAATCATATGATATTTGTCTTTCTCTGACTTATTTAGCTTAGCGTAATACACTCCAGTTCCATCCACGTTGTTGTAATGGCAAGATTTCATTCTTTTTGACTGCTGAGTAATACTTCACTGTGTGTGTGTGTGTGTGTGTGTGTGTATGTGTGTGTGTATATATATATATATATATATATATATATATATATATATATATATAAAACACCTCTTCTTTATCCATTCATCAGTTGATGGACACTTGGGCTCTTTCCATACTTTGGTTATTATTGATAGTGCTGCTATAAACATGAGGGTGCATGTGTCCCTTCGAAACAGCACACCTGTATCCCTTGGATAAATACCTAGCAGTGCAATTGCTGGGTTGTAGGGTAGTTCTATTTTTTGTTTTTTGAGGAACCTCCATACTGTTTTCCAGAGTGGCTGCACCAGCTTGCATTCCCACCAACAATGCAAAAGAGATCCTTATTCTCTGCATCCTCACCAACATCTGTTGTTGCCTGAGTTGTTAATATTAGCCATTCTGACAGGTGTAAGGTGGCATCTCATTGTGGTCTTGATTTGTATTTCCCTGATGATGAGTGATGTTGAGCATCTTTTCATGTGTCGGTTAGCTGTCCGGATGTCTTCTTTGGAGAAGTGTCTATTCATGTCTTCTGCCCATTTCTTCACTGGATTATATGTTTAACAAATTTTTTTTTAACATTTATTCATTTTTGAGAGACAGAGTGTGAATGGGGGAGGGGCAGAGAGAGAGGGAGACACAGAATCTGAAGCAGCTCCAGGCTCTGAGCTGTCAGCACAGAGCCCGATGCGAGGGTTGAACTCATGGACCGTGAGACCATGACCTGAGCTGAAGTCAGATGCTTAACTGACTGAGCCACCCAGTCACCCTTGGATTATTTGTTTTAAAAGCTTGATATGTTTCTCGTACCAGAGAGTACTGCTGTATTAAAAAGGGGTCATACACTGTCCAGTGCTTGGCACTTCAGGAAGTGTTTCTGGTACATGCTGTGTGCACTCGCTGTTGTGTTGTGGCTGCTCTTTCCCCCCTGGTCAGGCCTCTGCAGAGCTCCTTGTTGCTTGCAGTGGTGGAGTGTTTGGACCTTTAACTAGGTGTGCTTTGATTTGCTTTCTGAAGTAACTCTGGAAAAAAGAGGAAGGAGTAAAGCCTGATCCCATAAAAAGAGAAAAGGAAAGAGAACAATACAACAAAAAAACAAACAGAGAATCAAAAAACTATTATAAGGCTGATTCCAAAGAAAATGAAAGGAAAAAATAGAAGAAAAGAAAAAAGAATAAAAAGAAAACAATAAAAATGATTTAAAAAAAAGGAAATGAAAAAAACAAACAAGAAACTATGAGCCTGATTCCAAAAAAAAAAAAAAAAAAAAAAGAAGGAAGACAAAAGGAGAAAAGAGCTCTCAGTGTAGTGATGAGGCGTGATTTTCAGTGCACTTGGTGCATGAGGGGTGCTGGCTATGCTGGCTCTGGAGGAGAGGCCTACCCGGTTGGCTCAGAGTCAGGCTTGCCCCAGTAATTAAGTAGTTGCCAGGCAAGAGGGGCAGGGTTTGGTGTAAGGCGGTCCACTTCACTGGGGGCTGCTGTGTTTTTCTGAAGTCGCACCTCTTTGATGTTGGGGATAAATGGCACCACCCCAGTCTCTCTTGCTCAGATCAGGGATCTTACAACCCCTGCTGTTCAGGCAGCCCTCAGGGAATAGTGAGGGCAGTCAGCTGGCCCTGGGTCACAACTCCCCTGCATTTTTTCTTTGGCACATGGCCGGGATTCAAAACCTAGAGTCTTAAAGGACTGGCACTGTGCAGAATTGAAAAAGCCTATTTATAAATGCTTTCATTCTGTTCTGATGATGCAATAGCTTCGTATTTAGTGAGTTCAAGAATGTAGATTCTTGGGGATAGGGACTGTGTCTCGTGTACCTTTGGCCTTGTCACAAATGCTTCCATTGGCACAGAATAGGACCACAGGTAAAATATTTCTACAAAGTGGACAAATGAAGTCATGAATTGGGGTTTAAACAGCCTTATAACCTCTGAGGTACAGCATGATTCAAGGGATATTTGATATAATTTCCCTCAGTAGGAAAGTCTAAGTTACAGTAATTCTAACCATTTATTGGTAATGCTTATTATTTCCCCAGATAGACTACTCATGGCCACAGAACATGAATAAGCCTAGAAAACATGAAGTCAAATAAAAATCAAACTTACTTAATTCTTAAAAGGGTTATTCAGGTCCCTTTGGTAAATGTATTAAAATTTTAACTATGTAATATCCAGTGATTTATTCTTCAAAATACGTGTCTAATGGGGGAAAGTGGGCCAAGACGTGTTGTGATGTTCAACATATCATTATTCGTTGCAATGCAACTCTGGAAACTGCTTAAACAATTATTTTAGGTTATTGGTTAAATAAAATATAAACTCTCATGCAACCAGCTAAATACTGACATAGGTATAAATTTATATATTATTAAGGGAAAAGATAGATTAGTTTACAGGGTATGTATCACTGTTTCTGTATATATTTCATGGGAACACACACACACATACACTTGCATATCCACTCACACATATACATTGTAAAAGTGTGGATAGATATGTTCCAAATGTCAAAGTACTTGTCTTCCGATAATTAGAGATTGGCTTGTTTATATTTTCTGTGTACTTTCCTGCAGTTTAAAAATGCTCAATAATGAGTGTTTAAAATTTTGCAGGTAGTGAAATAATTGATTTCCATTTAACACCCACTTGAGAACACAGTAACTTTTTTGTTCTTCGTCTTCCCTTGTAACTGCTTCCCCATGGGTCTTCACAATCTGTCTTCATACCACCAATTTATAATATGACATTCACTTCCTGCTTTTGTCCATTGCTGTACTAACTGTGGTTCAAAACCAGGGCATCAGAACAACTTAATATCTTCAACCCCAACCTGGAACTACTTAATCAGAAATTCTTTAGATGGAGCCTGGGGATTTATATTTTAACAAGCTACCTCCAGGTTAGCAGGCATGTTAGATAACACTCTTCTGGGATGTTTTCACTTCTGAAAAAAATACCATAAATATCTTGCTTTTTGTCTTTGATTGTTTTGTGCTCTATAACTGAAATATTCACCTGCTCTCCACCCGCCCCTAGTAGTTGCCTTTTCCTTCTTCTAGGTGCCATTAATAAATCTTTGTCTTATAGGCAATTAGGGCCATCTTCCCTGACTGACTTAAAAATTTTTGAAAACAGCCATTGAACTTTCAAATTAATCTATCATGCACAGATATAAGCATAGTACTTTATTAATAATAGCTAATTTAATACATGCTTACTGAATTAACAACTTTTACATAACTTTGCAAGTATTTTTCTTACATATTTTGGCCATTTTCATTTTGGCAAGTGCTATGGAATGTACTGGTGTTGAAACAGTGAAAAATGAAGACATAATTTCTATTTTTAAGGAGTAATAATCTGACTAAACATATATAAATTCAAGTAATGTTTAAAACAGTTGTTTCTTTTGAATGAGACTGGATAAAACATTGAAGCAGATACTAAGAGGAATCATTGATGGTGATCTCTGTGTTTGCCAGGAAGAACCTGAACTAAAGGGGATATCAACAACTCAGGAAACTCTTAGTCTGAAGAGGAAAATATAGCTCCTAGAAATTTACTGTTTAACAGAGGAGATATAATACACATTCAATTACTTCTAAAGAGTATACTTAAGGAGTATACTTCTAAGTATAAACATAACAGATTCAAATTGCATGGATTCTCAGGAAAAGTTTTAAAAATGGAGAACTTTGAAGGTAGAGAACCATATATATTTTTTCTTTGAGTATAGTTGACACACAATGTTACATTAGTTTCAGATGTACAATTTAGTGATTTCGCAAGTTTATATACACTGTGCTATGTTCACCATAAGTATAGCTATTTGTCCCCTTACATTGCTATTACAATATCGCTGACTGTATTCTGTATGCTGTGCCTTTTATTCCCGTGACTTACTCATTCCACAACTAGAGTCCTGTGTCTCCCACTCCCCTTCACCCACCTTAAAAGTGTACCAAATTTACCCAATTTATGTTGTAGGAAGATACATTTATCTGCTGTGTGTGGGGGGTAGAGGTAGAGACAGGAGTGAGCTGGTGCATATATGGCAGGTGTTTTGTTTGGGAATTTTTACTCACAGACTCACATTTAGCAAGGTCAAGGCACTATAATACCAGCCCATGCATGGAAATGACAAAACTAAATGTAGTGAGATAGAAAGGGAAGAGAGTCGTGAGGTGGAATGAACCCTTGGGAAACTTGGTACTCGGGGGCCGCAGAAAAGTCCACCAGGGTTTTCTGATTAGGAGATTTCATGAAGCCTGAGTCATGGCTCCTTATATGTGCTACCTGTACCTGAGGAGAAAACCTCCACTGCTCCTCAAATCCCTTTCTGGCAAAGAGGACAGGAAAGAAGACAGCTCCATACTTTGTAAGTAACACTGTGCGCTTAGGGAAAACATCAAGCTTCACACCCACCGGTTTCCTTTAGAATGAGGAAGAGTTAATTAACTGCAAAAAGCCCTCATGAGTGTCTCAGGAAAACTGTGGAAGGGTTTTTCCTGAAATCAGTATTTGGGTACATCATGTTCTGGCCAATGGGGTTCAGTTGATCTGTGGCCCATATGTCTTGACTCTTGGAGCAAGTTGTTAGCAGGTCCTTGAATTGTGAGTTTTTTGGTTAGTTGAGTACATTTCAAAATCATTGCCTAAGGGCAGCGGGCAGTGCTGGAACCACCTACCACCAGCATCAACCTCATCCTCATTTACCATTGTTAAGTGCTTCCCCAGTACTCATTAGCGGATTAAATGCTTCACAAATGCTATCTCAGTGATCCTTACAATGAATGCTATTGGTAAACTTAATTTTACAGAAGTAAAACCTAATATAAAGTGCTTATTTGGAGAACCTCAGCTAGTTGGTGGCAGAGCCAACACTTGAAACTAGGTTTGCCTGACCGTACAACCATGTTAGTGACTCTCTGGCATCAGAGGAGAGAGCTAACTCAAGGTAGTCCTGCATGGGAGCTGTTGCATGTTCTTACTATGGGCCTGGAATATTGTTTTCACAGAAGAGAGAATCACTATTGAGAAGTGGAGGGGGGCACATAAAAGTTTACCTTAAAATGCCAGCACAAACCTTTCATTAAAAAAAGCCTCAACACGTGCACGCACACACACACACACACACACACACGCTTCCTTTTGTGGGAATGAAAGAGTTCACAGAGATGCTTCCAGTAGTCACATCTGTAATTTGAAGCCAAATAGCATAAATTAAATACCACAAGGCTGTAATGTGTTAAGATCCTGATATATTTCCAGAATTCCTTGTCAGTATACAACCCTTGGATTTAATTTTTATCAAAAAATATCTATTGACTTCCCACACTGCACAGTACAGTTCATGGTACAGGGAATATAATGGTCTACCTGCCCATAGCTGATTTCAGTTAGAGAGGCATATTTTCAAGTAATTTATGATCATGCAATGGAATTAACACTATTCTAGATGAATAAATAAATAAAAATATGACTCCAGAGGAAGAAGTAATTCCTTGTAACTTGACATGGAGAAGGTGATTCCATAAAATGCTTCCTAAAGAAAATAATGAATCTAATGAATCAAAGAATTTAGGCTTATTCAAAGAAGAATGGGAAGTACATGACTTAAGCAAAGCACAGCACTGTGAGAGAACTTACTATATTTGGTAATTTGGTGAGGTAGGAAAGGCCCAGGTTGATCATATCAAAAGGTTCCTGGGGGGAGGGAAGAGGTTGGGTATCAGGAAAAGTAGATTTTTGTTAGATTGGGAAGATCCTTGACGGCTATAATAAGATAGGAAAGAGTTTCAACCTCGTGCTGAAGACAAGGAAGAGTTCTGTATGAGGAGTGACAAGAAGCTGTATTTTTGAGAGATCATGCTGGCATCAATATGGAAAAAGTTTGTAAACACTTGAAACTCAAGGAAGGGAAATTACTTATGAGAATATAGCTGTAGTTCCTGCAAAAACTAATGAGACTACTATGTAAAATAGAGATGATAGAAGTGGAGGATAAGGATGGTCAATCAAAGGACATTTTAGAAGCCAAACCTATAAAAGTTTATAGATTGGTTGGCCTGGACACTTTTGGAAGGCAGCATTCTAAAAAGGTGCTCACGATTCCTGTCCCCTATGAGTATAGTCCAGTATGAAACCCACCCCCTGAGTGTGCGCCGCTCTATGGATGTGATGGAATATGTCATGTTGTACGTATGGCAAAGAGAGTTTGCAGATGTCAGCGAGGTTGGTGATGGCTTGACTTTGAGTTTTCCAAAAGGGAGATTATGCTGGGTGGGCCTGCCCTAATCATGTGAGCCTTTAAAAGAGACAGGAGCCAGCAGAGAGACTCCTCTACTGGGTTGGAAGATGCAGCCTGTTGGGAGAGGTCCAGATGACTGGGCAGAGAGTAGAGGGTAGTCTCTAGGAGCTGGGAGCAACCTCCAGTCAATGGACAGTCAGAAAATGGAGACATCAATTCCATATCACAAAGAACGCCAACAACCTGGATCCGTCTGGACGGGACCCTGACCTCAAGATGAGGACACAGTCCTGGCTGAAAACCTGATTTTATCCTTGTAAGATCCTGAGCAGAGATCCTGATGCTTCTGCTTCTGCTTAGGACTTGCTGAAATGTGAGTCAATGAATTTCTTGTTTTGAACCATGAATTTGTGCTAGTTTTTCATGCAGCAATAGACAACTAATCCAACAGAGTATGCTTCAGTACAAAAAGAAGCAAATTTCAAGAATAGGTGTGAAATATTTAAGAGGGAGATGAGGAAAGACAAATATTCAGTAAGTTGTTAGTGAAGGGAAGGACATACATGCAACAGGAAGGAGGCAGAGTTATGTTTAGGTTGGGAAAGAAGTTGAAATATTTATAGACGGTGGTAATGGTACAAATGAAAGTGTCCAAATTTTAATAAAAATAAAGAAGGAAAATTGGTGGGGCTATTTCACAGTGCAGAAAGACATCTATGTATTCTTTATGTTTTCAGTGTTTAGAAAACATCCAAATTCCTTACCCTTTGACGGTGATAAAATAATTCCATACTGGACTCCTGCTACCTTTAAACACTTTTAGCACCTTATATCTCATGTCTTAGTGACATTTGTAAATTATATAATACAACATACCTTGGACATGCTTAGAGTATCTTCATGGTGATTTTTACCTAGCATCCCCTGCACAAGTGTTCTTTATATTCTCAAAGTAGCCTCTCTTGATCCTTCCCCCATAAGACTTTCTAATACATTCAACCAGTGTGTTTTAAACACAAACCCATTATTTTATATATCACACTGCATTTTATTTGTCCGTTTACATGTTTGTTTTCATGAGTATCTTATCCTTTCCTAAATATCCTTGAGGGCTGGTACCATGTTTAATTTGGTTCTGTATCCATCTAGTGGATTACAGCCTGCACTCAGTTCATTCTTTCTTTCTCTCTTTCTTTCTTTCTTTCTTTCTTTCTTTCTTTCTTTCTTTCTTTCGAGAGAGTGAGCACAGGAGCAATAGAAGGAGAGAGAGAAAATCTTACACAGGCTCCATGCTGGGCTCATGACCCTGAGATCATGACCTGAACCAAAATCAAGAGTCGGTCACTTAACACACTGAGCCACCCAGGGACCCCACATGCACTCAGTAATTTAATGTTAAACTATACTAATATCCAGAATTCATTTAGGGGCTTACATGGTAGGGTTGTCTTTGGAAGTGAGCAATAGTTTTTCTTCTGAATCAGGAAAGAATGTAGAAGAAAAATCATAGCTGTGGAGGAAGAAGGGACCACATAAAGAAGATATTAAGCAGTAGGCATTGCCCAAGTCAGACAGATAATATTTTCACCTTTTGTCTCAGCTCAGAAAACAAGACCTGTGAATAAGTGGGAGGGGTATGCAAATAGATGTGGGAAAGGAAGGAAAAGAAATGATTATATAATATTTTAAATTTAATTAAAAAAATATAACAGCTAATATTTGTTGAACTTTTACATCACAGTGAAGTACCCTCCTTAGTTTTTCATATATATTAACTAATTTAATCCTGTAATAATTCTATGGAGTATGCATATCATTATTAGTTTAGGGATGGAAAGTTCAGGCACACATATTTAATATCTTATCGTGTGGGTATCTTAGCCAATAAATATATCAGTCAATGCTTGAATGCATCAAAAAATAGAATATGCAGCCCAAAAAATTGATTTGGGATGCCAAATAAAAATTTGTAACATCAAAATGTCCACAGTACTTACTTTGAGACCCTCTATATTCAAACAGTTCTGTTTGTAATTGTCTTGATGGCTTACACTAGGTATGTAGTACAAAAGTTAATTAGGTACAGTTCAAGTTATGGTATTGCAAAGAAACTGTAGGTTCATACAGAATATTTTCACAATTACTAACAGATAGTAGGGGCTCAAAAAATGTAGGCTATTTTTTTTAAGTTTTTTTTAGGGTTTATTTATTTTTGAGACAAAGACAGAACATGAATGGGGGAGGGTCAGAGAGAGGGAGACACAGAATCCGAAGCAGGCTCTAGGCTCTGAACTGTCAGCACAGAGCCCGACACAGGGCTTGAATTCATGGACCATGAGATCATGACCTGAGCCAAAGTCGGCCGCTTAACTGACAGAGCCACCCAGGCACCCCCAAAAAATGTTGGCTATTTTTATGTTTGGAGATATTCAACTTGATTGAAAGAAAGTATCCAGGAGATGAGAGCATTCCTTTTTTTGGTCCCCAGAAGCCAACTTACTTTATTTATTATATCAGAATCCCTGTATATACTGTTTGTTGTTTATCTAAGATTTCATACAACACAACATATACATTTCAAAAAATATTTCTTTTTTTAAAAACTTTTTTTAATGTATATTTTTGAGAGAGATTGAGTGTGAGTGGGGGAGGGGCAGAGAGAGGGAGACACAATCTGAAGCAGGCTCTAGGCTCTGAGCTGTCAGCACAGAGCCTGACATGTGATTGAACTCACGGACCGTGAGATCATGACCTGAGCTGAAGTCGGCCACTTAACCAAATGACCCACCCAGGCGCCTCTCAAAAAATATTTCTTGACTGCCTACCACATAAAGTAAGTGATGGGTGCAATCCACTTAAAAGGCACTGAATTTAAATAAGATGGATCATTGCTAGATTTGTTTATATACAAATTCTATATCCTCACATAATTGTTCATTTCCTGTTTTCTGCTTCTCTATTAGATGTGGCCTTCGTTTTCTTTATTTTTTAACCAATCTTCATAAGCTCTTTCTATAATATAGATACTATCTCTTATAAATGTTTACCTGGTGAAATAATTAATTTCAGGTTGAATTCATTATAAAGAAATGCAATTGATCATTGCAGGCTATTCATGATAAGATTCGAGTTCAACATGTCAACATGTCAATTTGAGTTCAACATGTCAACTTTCCAGAATACCACAGCTATGTCCATCATTTTCCTACTAACTGATGTTTCTGGGCTGGAAGTCTTCCACACCTGGATCTCCATTCCCTTCTGCTTTCTCTACATAACCACCCTCTCTGGAAACAGCCTGATTCTCTTTGCCATTGTCACTCAGCCCAGCCTCCACGAACCCATGTATTATTTCCTCTCCATGCTGCCCACCACTGACCTCGGCCTGTCCATATCTACCCTGGTCACCATGTTGGGTATATTCTGGTTGATGCCAGGGAGATCAGCTTTAATGCCTGCCTGTCACAGATGTTTTTCATTCAACTTTACATTGTCATGGAGTCCTCAGTGCTGTTGGCCATGGCCTTTGATCGTTTTGTGGCCATCTCTAATCCTCTTAGATATGCTTCTATCTTAACTGAGCTTAAAATAGCACAGATTGGAATAGCAATCATCACCAGGGGGCACTAATCCAGACTCCTATGGTGTTGCTTCTTAAACGATTGCCCTTTTGCCACAGCCATGTGCTCCACCACTCATACTGCTTCTGCCCTGACGTGATGAAGCTCTCGTGCACAGACACCAGGATCAATAGCGCAGTGGGGTTCACAGCCCTGATCACCACTGCTGGGGTAGACTCGGTCTTCATTATTTTTTCTAACTTGTTAATCGTTAAGACTGTCTTCAGCATTGCATCTTTGAAAGAGAGGAAGAAAGCCTTCAGCACATGTATCTCCCATATTGGGGCTGTTGCTGTATTCTACATTCCATTGATTAGTCTGTCCTTTGTTCACAGATTTGGAAATGGGCCCCACCTTATGTACATATCCTGGTTGCCAATACCTACCTGTTAATCCCCCTGTGCTGAACCCCATCATCTACAGTGTGAAGACCAAACAGATACGCAGAGCTGTGCTGAAAGTTCTCCATCCCAGTGCAACAAAAGAATAGATGGGTTTTTCAATGTTTTCTATTCTTTGTTATTGTATAGATGAGTAAAATGCCACTGATAGAAGTTAAAATGCTGAGACTCATGCTTGGGATAACAACATCCCAAAAGATCACTTTAGTTTTAAATAAGAAGACCATGGGCTAAGAGAGAAATTTAGGCTAAAATTATCTACCTATTATTTCCTCAGCCACAATGATATTAAAATTTGTTCATTTAAGATGAAAGATGTTCAATTACTGAGATAATCAGAATGACCCAGTTTGGATTTCAAATGTGGAGTTGTTTTTTTTGTTTGCTTTAAAGAAGAAGGTGGGAGGGGCACCTGGGTGGTTCAGTCGGTTAAGTGTCTGACTTCAGCTCAGGTCGTGATCTTGCGGTCGGTGAGTTCGAGCCCCACGTCGGGCTCTGTGCTGACAGCTCAGAGCCTGGAGCCTATTTCAGATTCTGTGTCTCCATCTCTGTGACCTTCCCCCGCTCATGCTCTGTCTCTCTCTGTCTCAAAAATAAATAAACATTAAAAAAAAAATAAGAAGGTGGGAATAAAAAGTGTGTTAACAATAGCTTGTTACTGAATTTTATCTAAATCTGGCGCATAAAATTGGCATTGCCCATGGTTATGGAATCATTCCAAATATTTTACTTTTTCTCTGCCTCTGACTTCCATAACCTTTAATATAATAGCTAGTATTATCATCAATACATGTTTTATTGCTTTGTCAGTAACCTGAACTTTTTGGTCAGATATTCTTACTTTCTCCTAGATCTTCAGGAAATATTTATAGCACAAACATCCTATGAAAAATAACTCTTCTTACTTCAACTTCAGTCTGTATGGTTTTTTCAGAAGTACTAATGTCATGCTTAATGCTTAATAAATCTGTTTTTGTTTTTGGCAAATATAATCTCAAGAGTACCAGGAACCAGATGCAGAGATATTTTAATCTGTTTGGATTTGTGATGCTGTGTTTGGGCTTTCTCTTCAGGGAAGATTAAAGTGGGTATGATAATCATGTTCTGGATAGGAAGACAGAAGTTATACCAGTGGTTAACACTGGGAGTATTTAATCCAAGATAAACAAGTATAGGTGGACTGAAGGCACAAAGGGAATACAAAAATAATAGAGATACTAACTGCAGGGTATCACTTCCACCTTTATGTCTGTGAGAACAAAGATAGGAGTTTGAAGTATTGAAAACTTAGAAGCATGGTGAAGGTCTTCCCCGAACTGACACTCAGACCCCTTATGAAAAGGCGCTGTCCTGTTGATTGTAGTACATCAGGAGCCAAGAGAACAGACCACATAGATCCAAGACTCACACCCCTGTGAAGAGGCACTTCATAGCTGTAGCTCATGCTTCAGGAGCACAGAGGAGGACCCCTCATGGACCTGAGACTCAGACCCCTGAGACGCACCCCACTGATGTCTGGTTCTGTTTCTTCTGAGGAAGCGTGATGAGATATTGCTGGAGTATTGGGAAGAAATAAAACTAGAAGGAAGAACCAGTGATATCGGCGTTGTTGTGTGGCATTGACAGGAATCACAAGCAAACATTCCGGGGTACTCATCCTTTTAAGCTTCCAGTTTCCTTCTATCATATTCCAATTAACAGAACATAGCAGGGAACCAGCTGGCAAATGATAATTGTGTTTCATGATTCCCACCCTTATTATCAAAGCAGAGTATAAAGAATTGTAGTTATATTTATTTTTTAAATTTCTATTTATTTATTTAATTTTTATTTTTTTCAATATATAAAGCATATTGTCAAATTGGTTTCCATACAACACCCAGTGCTCATCCCAAAAGGTGCCCTCCTCAATACCCATCACCCACCCTTCCCTCCCTCCCATCCCCCATCAACCCTCAGTTTGTTTTCAGTTTTTAAGAGTCTCTCATGCTTTGGATCTCTCCCACTCTAACCTCTTTTTTTTTCTTCCCCTCCCCCATGGGTTTCTGTTAAGTTTCTCAAGATCCACATAAGAGTGAAAACATAGGGTATCTGTCTTTCTCTGTGTGGCTTATTTCACTTAGCATAACACTCTCCAGTTCCATCCATGTTGCTACAAAAGGCCATATTTCATTCTTTCTCATTGCCATGTAGTACTCCATTGTGTATATAAACCACAATTTCTTTATCCATTCATCAGTTGATGGACATTTAGGCTCTTTCCACAAATTGGCTATTGTTGAGAGTGCTGCTATAAACATTGGGGTACAAGTGCCCCTATGCATCAGTACTCCTGTATCCCTTGGGTAAATTCCTAGCAGTGCTATTGCTGTGTCATAGGGTAGGTCTATTTTTAATTTTCTGAGGAACCTCCACACTATTTTCCAGAGTGGCTGTACCAATTTCCATTCCCACCACAGTGCAAGAGGGTTCCCATTTCTCCACATCCTCGCCAGCATCTATAGTCTCCTGATTTGTTCATTTTGGCCTCTCTGACTGGTGTAAGGTGGTGTCTGAGTTGGTTTTGATTTGTTTTCTCCTGATGAGGAGTGACGTTGAGCATCTTTTCATGTGCCTGTTGGCCATCCAGATGTCTTCTTCAGAGAAGTGTCTATTCATGTCTTCTGCCCATTTCTTCACTGGGTTATTTGTTTTTCGGGTGTGGAGTTTGGTGAGCTCTTTATAGATTTTGGACACTAGCCCTTTGTCTGATATGTCATTTGCAAATATCTTTTCCCATTCTGTTGGTTGCCTTTTAGTTTTGTTGGTTGTTTCCTTTGCTGTGCAGAAGCTTTTTATCTTCATTAGGTCCCAGTAGTTCATTTTTGCTTTTAATTCCCTTGCATTTGGGATGTGTCAAGTAAGAAATTGCTGTGGCTGAGGTCAGAGAGGTCTTTTCCTGCTTTCTCCTCTAGGGTTTTGATGGTTTCCTGTCTCACATTCAGGTCCTTTGTCCATTTTGAGTTTATTTTTGTGAATGGTGTGACAAAGTGGTCTAGTTTCAACCTTCTGCATGTTGCTGTCCAGTTCTCCCAGCACCATTTGTTAAAGAGACTGTGTTTTTTCCATTGGATGTTCTTTCCTGCTTTGTCAAAGATTAGTTGGCCATACGTTTGTGGGTCTAATTCTGGGGTTTCTATTCTATCCCATTGGTCTATGTGTCTGTTTTTGTGCCAATACCATGCTGTCTTGATGATGACAGCTTTGTAGTAGAGGCTAAAGTCTGGGATTGTGATGCCTCCTGCTTTGGTCTTCTTCTTCAAAATTACTTTGGCTATTCAGGGCCTTTTGTGGTTCCATACGAATTTTAGGATTGCTTGTTCTAGTTTCGAGAAGAATGCTGGTACAATTTTGATTGGGATTGCGTTGAATGTGTAGATAGCTTTGGGTAGTATTGACATTTTGACAATATTTATTCTTCCAACCCATGAGCACGGAATGTTTTTCCATTCCTTTATACCTTCTTCAATTTCCTTCATAAACTTTCTATAGTTTTCAGCATACAGATCCTTTACATCTTTGGTTAGATTTATTCCTAGGTATTTTATGCTTCTTGATGCAATTGTGAATGGATCAGTTTATTTATTTGTCTTTCTGTTGCTTGATTATTAGTGTATAAGAATGCAACTGATTTCTGTACATTGATTTTGTATCCTGAAACTTTGCTGAATTCATGTATCAGTTCTAGCAGACTTTTGGTGGAGTCTATCGGATTTTCCATGTATAATATCATGTCTTCTGCAAAAAGTGAAGCTTAACTTCATCTTTGCCAATTTTGATGCCTTTGATTTCCTTTTGTTGTCTGATTGCTGATGCTAGAACTTCCAACACTATGTTAAACAACAGCAGTGAGAGTGGACATCCCTGTCGTGTTCCTGATCTCAGGGAAAAAGCTCTCACTTTTTCCCCATTGAGGATGATGTTAGCTGTGGGCTTTTCCTAAATGGCTTTTATGGTGTTTAAGTATGTTCCTTCTATCCCGACTTTCTCAAGGGTTTTTATTAAGAAAGGGTGCTGAATTTTGTCAAAGGCCTTTTCTGCATCGATTGACAGGATCATATGGTTCTTATCTTTTCTTTTATTAATGTGATGTATCACGCTGATTGATTTGTGAATGTTGAACCAGCCCTGCATCCCAGGAATGAATCCCACTTGATCATGGTGAATAATTCTTTTTATATGCCGTTGAATTCGATTTGCTAGTATCTTATTGAGAACTTTTGCATCCATATTCATCAGGGATATTGGCCTGTAGTTCTCTTTTTTTACTGGGTCTCTGTCTGGTTTAGGAATCAAAGTAATACTGGCTTCATAGAATGAGTCTAGAAGTTTTCCTTCCCTTTCTATTTCTTGGAATAGCTTGAGAAGGATAGGTATTATCTCTGCTTTAAACATCTGGTAGAACTCCCCTGGGAAGCCATCTGGTCCTGGACTCTTATTTGTTGGGAGATTTTTGATGACTGATTCAATTTCTTTGCTGGTTATGGGTCTGTTCAAGCTTTCTATTTCCTCCTGATTGAGTTTTGGAAGAGTGTGGGTGTTTAGGAGTTTGTCCATTTTTTCCAGGTTGTCCAGTTTGTTGGCATATAATTTTTCATAGTATTCCCTGATAGTTGTTTGTATCTCTGAGGGATTGGTTGTAATAATTCCATTTTAATTCATGATTTTATCTATTTGGGTCATCTCCCTTTTCTTTTTGAGAAGCCTGGCTAGAGGTTTATCAATTTTGTTTATTTTTTCAAAAAACCAAGTCTTGGTTTTGTTGATTGGCTCTACAGTTTTTTTTTAGAATCTATATTGTCTATTTCTGCTCTAATCTTTATTATTTCTCTTCTTCTTCTGGGTTTGGGGTGTCTTTGTTTTTCTGATTCTATTTCCTTTAGGTGTTTTGTTAGATTTTGTATTTAGGATTTTTCTTGTTTCTTGAGATAGGCCTGGATTGCAATGTATTTTCCTCTCAGGACTGCCTTCACTGCATCCCAAAGCGTTTGGATTGTTGTATTTTCATTTTCATTTGTTTCCATATTTTTTTAAATTTCTTCTCTAATTGCCTGGTTGACCAATTCATTCTTTAATAGGGTGTTCTTAAACCTCCATGCTTTTGCAGGTTTTCCAGACTTTTTCCTGTGGTTGATTTCAAGCTTCATAGCATTGTGGTCTGAAAGTGTGCATGGTATGATCTCAATTCTTGTATACTTATAAAGGGCTGTTTTGTGACCCAGTATGTGACCTATGCTGGAGAATGTTCTGTGCGTACTGGAGAAGAAAGTATATTCTGTTGCTTTGGGATGCAGAGTTCTAAATATATCTGTCAAGTCCATCTGATCCAATGTCTCATTCAGGGCCCTTGTTTCTTTATTGATCCTGTGTCTAGATGATCTATCCATTGTTGTAAGGGTGGTATTAAAGTCCCCTGCAATTACCACATTCTTATCAATAAGGTTGCTTGTGTTTGTGAGTAATTGTTTTATATATTTGGGGGCTCCTGTATTCGGCACATAGAAATTTATAATTGTTAGCTCTTCCTGATGGATAGACCCTGTAATTATTATATAATGCCCTTCTTCATCTCTTTTTACAGCCTTTAATATAAAGTCTAGTTGATCTAAGTATGACTACTCCAGCTTTCTTTTGACTTCCAGTGGCATGATAAATAGTTCTCCATCCCCTCACTTTCAATCTGAAGGTGTCCTCAGGTCTAAAATGAGTCTCTTGTAGACAGCAAATAGATGGGTCTTGTTTTTTTATCCATTCTGATACCCTATGTCTTTTGGTTGGTGCATTTAGTCCATTTACATTCAGTATTATTATAGAAAGATATGAGTTTAGAGTCATTGTGATGTCTGTAGGTTTTATTCTCGTAGCGATGTCTCTGGTACTCTGTCTCACAGGGTCCCCCTTAGGATCTCTTGTAGGGCTGGCTTAGTGGTGACAAATTCCTTCAGTTTTTGTTTGTTTGGGAAGACCTTTATCTCTCCCTCTCTTCTCAATGACAGACTTGCTGGATAAAGGATTCTGGCTGCATATTTTTCTGTTCATCACATTGAAGATCTCCTGCCATTCCTCTCTGGCCTGCCTAGTTTCAGTAGAAAGATCAGTCATGAGTCTTATAGGTCTCCCTTTATATATTAGAGCGTGTTTATCCCTAGCTGCTTTCAGAATTTTCTCTTTATCCTTGTATATTGCCAGTTTCACTATGATATGTCGTGCAGAAGGTCGATTCAAGTTACATCTGAAGGGAGTTCTCTGTGCCTCAGGGATTTCAATGCCTTTTTCCTTCCCCAGGTCTGGGAAGTTCTCAGCTATGATTTCGTCAAGTATATCTTTAGCACCTTTCCCTCTCTCTTCCTCCTCTGGAATACCAATTATGCATAGATTATTTCTCTTGAGTGCATCACTTAGTTCTCTAATTTTCCCCTCATACTCCTGCATTTTTTTATCTCTTTTTTTCTCAGCTTCCTCTTTTTCCATAATTTTATCTTCTAGTTCACCTATTCTCTCCTCTGCCTCTTCAGTCCAAGCCATGGTTGTTTCCATTTTATTTTGCAGCTCGTTTATAGCATTTTTAAATCTCCTCCTGACTGTTCCTTAGTCTCTTGATCTCTGTAGCAATAGATTCTCTGCTGTCCTGTATACTGTTTTCAAGCCCAGCGATTAATTTCATGACTATTATTCTAAATTCACTTTCTGTTATATTGTTTAAATCCTTTTTAATCAGTTCTTTAGCTGTTATTTCCTGGAGATTCTTTTGAGGGGAATTCTTCCATTTCGTCATTTTGGATAGTCCCTGGAGTGGTGCAGGACTCGGGGCACTTTCCCTGTGCTGTCTTGAATACCTTGGGTGGGGCCGCAGTCAGACCTGATGTCTGCCCCAAGCCCACCACTGGGGCCACAGTCAGACCCGTGTGTGTCTTCTCTTCTCCTCTCCTAAGTCCTGGATTCACTGTGGGGTGGCGTGGGGCATCTGGGCTACTTGCACACTGCCAGGCTTGTGGTGCTGGGGATCTGGCGTATTAGCTGGTGTGGATCGGCAAGGTGCGGAGGGGGGCGGGGAGGAGGGGCAGGCTCAGCTCGCTTTTCCTTCGGAGATCCGCTTCCGGAGGGGCCCTGTGGCACCAGGAGGGAGTCAGACCCACTGCGAGAGGGATGGATCCGCAGAAGCACAGCCTTGGGTGTTTGGCAGTGCAAGCAAATTCCCTGGCAGGACATGGTTCCCTTTGGGATTTTGGCTGGGGGATGGGCGAGGGAGATGGCGCTGGCGAGCACCTTTGTTCCCCACCAAGCTGAGCTCTGTTGTCCAGGGCTCAACAATTCTCCCTCCCGTTGTCCTCCAGCCCTCCTGTTTTCTGAGCAGAGCTGTTAGCTTATAACCTTCCAGATGTCAAGTTCCGCTTGCTGTCGGAACACACTCCATCTGGCCGGCTCCGCTTTTGTAAGCGAGACTCGGAGGCTATGCTTGGCCGGCAGGCCGCCCCTCCACCCCGGCTCCCTCCTGCCAGTTCGTGTAGCATGCACTGCCTCGCCGCCCTTCCTACCCTCTTCTGTGGGCCTCTCATCTGCGCTTGGCTCCGGAGACTCTGTTCTGCTAGTCTTCTGGCGGTTTTCTGGGTTATTTAGGCAGGTGTAGGTGGAATCTTAGCGATCAGCAGGGCGCATGGTGAGCCCAGTGTCCTCCTACACCGCCATCTTCCCAGGATCTCCTCAAGAATTGTGGTTTTAGAGCTAAGATACAGTATTATTCATAGCCAGCACAGTGAGGTAATATGCATATAATTATATTAATTGTATATATTATATATTAATTAAATATATAATTATATCAATATGCATATAATTAATTAATACGCATATAATTAATACGCATATAATTAATACGCATATAGTTAGGTTTGATATAGCCATTACAGGGGTTTTCTTAGTTGCTGTAATCTGGACTGTTGGTCATGACAACAGTATCTAGTAACTATAGTAAGTGCTTCCATGGTTCACCACATACTTTTGCATATAATCTGAAATGTAGCTAGCTGGCATACAGGAAACATTGGACTTGAACTATTTATTAGACCAAATGGACCTATCTGACGTATAAAGAATTTTTTTTTTCCAACAGCATCAAAATACATTTTCTTCTGAAAGACAGGGAACATTTTCTGAGATCAATCATATGTTAGGTCACAAAACAAATCTTAACACAAT
The DNA here is from genome assembly GCF_016509475.1 of Prionailurus bengalensis. Taxonomy (NCBI): domain Eukaryota; kingdom Metazoa; phylum Chordata; class Mammalia; order Carnivora; family Felidae; genus Prionailurus; species Prionailurus bengalensis. The sequence continues at coordinate 60,800,881 of NC_057346.1, forward strand.
TACCTGTCAGCCTTGTTAGGGATTCTGAGGCAACTCAGATCTTTTGCATGGATGCTTCTGCTCAAATATTTTGTTTCCTTTGGGAGGGAAGTGATTCTTAAGATTGTATGCTTTCTTGGGGTGCCTGGGTGGCTTAGTTGGTTAAGCCTCTGACTAGTGATTTTGGCTCAGATCATGATCTCACCATTCCTGAGGTCAAACCTCATGTCTTTCTGAGTCTGGCAACTCAGAGCCTGCTTGGGATTTGCTTTCTCCCTCCCTTTCTGCCCTCCCTCACTTGCATGTGCTCTCTCCCTCTCTCTCTCAAAAAACAAATAAATAAACATAAAAAAAGATTGTATGCCTTCTCTATTTTCTCAACATTTGTCTTTTTGCCTTCTTTAATTTTTAAGTAGACTCCTTGTTCAACATGGGGCTAGACCTTACAACCCTGAGACCAACTGTTTCATGTTCCACCAAATGAAACATCCAAGAGCCCCAAGATTGTATGACTTCTCTTGATCCTGCAGAGGTAGGCTGGGTACTGCAAGCCTCTCATTTGCTTTCTCTAGGATGGTGCTCCTAGTTCAATTTTTTGTGCTTTCTCCCAATCCCACAGAGATCATCCAGCTTTCTGCATGTGCTTACTGGCCATCTGCAAAAACTCATACTCTCTACCCATGGGGATGCATACAGGGAGCTAGTCACATAGGGTGTTTGGTGAGGTGTGTGAAGTATTGAGAGTGCCCATAGGTCAGTAAGGGGTCTGAGGTGAGACATCCCCACTGATTTGTGGGAAGGTCTCATGATGGAGTCCACAAAGTGGTTAATAGGATCTGTATCCCTTCTAGGAGTTCCAAACCTTGGCTGCAGTGCTCCCAGCCTCTCCCTGTCCCTAAGTCATGCAGATCACATCACTGTTCTGTGTGGGTTGAGAAATACATGGGCCTCTTTGGCAGTATCCTACAAAGATGGAGAAGCTGGGTGCTCCCTCACTATCCTTTTACTTTCCCCTGTGGAAGATGGCATCTCTCTTGGCACTGAGTTGTGCCATCATGGGGTAGTGTGATGCAGGTAAGATGAAATTGTTTCTATCTTCTCCAATGAATCTGTTTCCAGATTTTTGGCTCCAATGATGTGCAGGAACTTCTCCACTGGACTCCTGGACTCCTACAAAGTTACTCATGTCTGTGGATGATTATCAATATCTATGTTCTTTGGAGAGAAGGTGGTAGAATCCACTATTGTGCTCACATTCATTGTCTTAATCCAGGGATATGATGTCTCTCCAGACCACTCTCATAATAGTCTGAAGAGACCTGGAGCAGTAGGATATCCCATAGAGCATCACATTGTCCATTATAGCGATGAAATGATGAAACTGTGCTAGTCATGTGGGATGGACAAGACGTACATTCCAGAGGGTGGCCGGCAAGCCTACAAAGATGCAGAGGCCCACCACATCAGTACAACTTTAGTGGTCCAGTGTTCTGGGATATGCTATGATGTTTCCTTCACCACAAAGGAGAGCATTGTGTCTTGCTCCCCAAGCATAAGAAGAATACACAATGTCCACTTTGGGTTCTAGAGGCATGCACCCTGACTCTGCTTCTCTCTCCATCTCTTTCCACATATAATTAGGTGCAGCCTAGCTGACACTGAACTTTTCTTGACCATCAAGAAGATCCTCAGACATTTCTATGTATTTTCTATTAGAGCGTTAGCTTATTTGTGTATATTCCTTCTGAATGGAGATGAAATATGTAAGTATTCATGGGCCTAAGGACTATGGCTGGTTAAGAAATGAGGCTGTGGTCCGGCCTTACCCTAACATATGCAGACAGATGTCAGTAGCTTTGCTCTCTCTTCCCCACCCCACACATTTATGTGTCTAGGGCATAAGAGAAGATATGTTATGTGTATAACTCTAATGTGAGGACATTTGTGTTTTTTTTAAATGTTTATTCATTTTTGAGAGACAGAGAGAGACAGAGCATGAATGGGGAAAGGGCAGAGAGAGAGGGAGACACAGAATCTGAAGCAGGCTCCAGGCTCTGAGCTGTCAGCACAGATCCCGATGTGGGGCTTGAACGCAAGAACTGCGAGATCATGACCTGAGCCGGAGTCAGGCGCTCAACCAACTGAGCCACCCAGGCACCCCTTATGTGAGGACATTTCAAAAAAATATTCTGGATTTAATATTCTATTACTAAATCTAATGTGTGTGTGTGTGTGCGTGTGTGTGTAGTGTAGTTTGTGTATACATGTGACTATTTTCTGTCAACTCATAGCCATCTGAAATAATGCCTTTAAGGATTCTTCACTGTGTAGTCTTCTATGAATTGAATATTTTCTGTTCGTATTTTCATGGGTATAGTTTATCTACTATAGGCTGATCGCCTCCAGTATTAAGAGGAAGGGATGATATATCCTGTCATGGGCAGGGAGGGATAATACATGACTACCTCTTCATCTGAACATATGGATTCTCTGTTTCTCCTGGACGTTGCCTCAGAGTTAAAAAGTACAGACCTGCCTCAGTGGCAGAACTAATCATATTTATTTTTTCTACCCTTAGGCAAATTAGTCTGTCTCCTAAAATATGGCACAATGAGGGCCAGATTGGGGCTAGTGGGACAGTAGTAAAATGACTGAATATTTCAATGTAATTCTTCAATCAAACACCCCAGAGATTGGGGCATTCTTTAGTATAGACTTCCTGTATTCTCTTACACATATTTTGAGCTGTGGTTTCATCTTTCAGTGTCATTTTATCTTTGTTCTATCTTTCATGGATTCCTGAAATTTACAGATCACTTAGATCACTGATTATACTTCTATTTATATACCAGTGTTTCTATTAATTTCATCTTTATTCAAACATATTTTCTCCTTTTTCTAGGTGAGAGTAGTTTGGACACGTGTGCTCTCTCCAGCTTCCTTATGCAATCTCCAATCTTCTTCCTTTCTTTCTTTTTTTTAAATTTTTTTTAACGTTTATTTATTTTTGAGACAGAGAGAGGGACAGAGCATGAACGGGGGAGAGGCAGAGAGAGAGGGACACAGAATAGGAATCAGGCTCCAGGCTCTGAGCCATCAGCCCAGAGCCCAACGTGGGGCTTGAACTCACGGACCGCGAGATCGTGACCTGAGCTGAAGTCGGACACTTAACTGACTGAGTCACCCAGGCACCCCATTTTCTTTCTTTTTTTTTAAACATAACAGTTTTACTGATAAAAATTCACATACAGTACAACCTATTCATTTAATATGTAAAGGTTTAATGATTTTTAGTGCATTCTCAGAGTTTTGCCATTATCATCACAGTAAATTTTAGATCATTTTTATAATTCACAAATGGAACACCCTACCTACAGTCTTATCTCAGTACCTTCCATCCCACCCAGCCTAATGCAACCACTAATCTACTTCTGTCTCTGTAAATTTGCCTGTTTGAGACCTTTCATATATACTGAATCATATGATGTGTAGCCTTTGTTACTGACTCTTTTCAATTAGCATAATATTTTTTTATTTCAAGTTTTTATTTAAACTCTAGTTAGTTCACACTATATAGACTGTATGTTAGCTAAGCTAACTTGACAAAAAAATATATTTAAAAAAAAAAGCAATAGCCAAATTATGGAAAGAGCCCAAATGTCCATAGACTGATGAATGGATAAAGAAGAGGTGATATATATACAATGGAATATTACTCAGCCATCAAAAAGAATGAAATCTTACCATTTGCAACAATGTGGATGGACCTAAGGTGTACTATGTTAAGCAAAATAAGTCACTCAGAGAAAGACAAATATATGATTTCATTCACGTGGAATTTAAGAAACAAAGTGGATCATAGGGGAAGGGAAGGGAAAATAAAATAAAAAGAGAGAGAGAGGCAAACCATAAGAGACTCTTAAATAAAGAAAACAAACAGGGTTGCTGGAGGGGTGTTGGGTGGGAGGATGGGCTAAATGGGTGATGGGCATTAAGGAGGCCACTTGTTGTGATGAGCACTCTATGTTATATGTAAGTGATGAATCACTAAATTTTCCTGAAATCATTATTACAATATATGTTAATTAACTTGTATTTAAATAAAATTAAAAAATTAAAAAAAAAAACAATGGTCAAGAAATGTGAGGATTTATTTTTGTATCCTCAATTCTATTCCGTGGATCTATATGTCTATCCTATGTCAGTACTACATTGTGTATATTATTATAGTCATGTAGTGAAATTAGAAATTGTTAAGTGTAAATCCCACAATTTTGTTCTTTTTCGAGATGGTTTTGGCTATTTGGTGCTTCAAATTTCCATATGTATTTTGGGACTAGCTTGTCAGTTTAAGCAAAGAAATTTGAATTTTGATAGGGATTATATTACATTATATATTAATTTGAGAGTATAGCCTTAGTAACCATATTAAGTAGTCAATCCATAAACATAGCATATCTTTCCATTTATTTAGGACTTCTTTTACTTCTTTGAGCAGTGTTTCTGTGTACAATGTTCTCAGTGTGCAAGTCTTACCCCTCCTTGAGTAAATTTATTTCCATGTATATTTATTGTTTTTGATGATATTGTAAATGGAACTTTTTCTTAATTTCAGTTTTGGATTTGTTCATTGCTAGTGTATAAAAATACAATTAATTTTTTATATTTTGATCTTGTATTCTGTAACTTTGCGTAAGTCATTTATTATTAGTTTTAATAGTTTTTAATAGGTTTCTTAGGATCTTCTATACAAAAAAATCAGATCATCTACAAATAGAAATAGTTTTAATTCCTCCTTTATAATCCAGATAGCTTTTATTTTATTGCCTTTTCAAACTGACCTGGCTAGAATTTCCAATAGAATGTTGAATAAATTGGTAAGAATGGACATCCTTGTTTTGTTCATCATTTTAGGGTAAAGCATTCAGTCTGTCACCATTAAGTATAATGTTACTTGAACTTTTCACAGATATCTGTTTATCAAATGAGAAAGTAACTTTTCTTCCTAATTTTTGAGTTCTTTTACCATAAATGATGTTCAATTTTGTCAAAAGTTTTTCCTGCATCTATTCATATATTGAGATGATCATTTTGTTTTTGTCTGTTATTCTATTGTTTTAGTGTAAGTATATGTATATTTTTTTCTTTTTTTCCCCCCAACTTTAAATAAACCTTGCATTTCTGGGATGAATCCCCCTTGGTTATAGTATATAATCTTTTCTATATGTTGCTGAATTTGGTTTGATAATATTTTATTGAGGATATTTGCATCTCTATTCACAAGATATGTTGGTTTTTAATATTCTTTCCTGTGATGTCTTTGATTTTGACATCAGGGTAAAATGGCACCAATAGAATGAGTTGGATGTGTTCTCTCCTCTTCCATTTTCTGAAAGAATTTTTGAAAAATTAACATTAATTTTTCTTTAGGTGTTTGGTTAATTAACCGGTGAATTCATCTAGATCTGGGTTTTTCTTCTTTGGAAATTTAAAAATTACTGACTCATGATTATCAAAGAACCAACTTTTGGTTTTGTTGATTTTATATATTGTTTTTTAATTCTCTATTTAATTAATTTCCACTAGCTTAATCATTATTATTTTCTTCTTTTTGCTTTTAATTTTTTAACGTTTATTTATTTTTTAGAGAGATAGACAAAGTGCAAGCAGGGAGGGGCAGAGAGTGAGGTAGACACAGAATCTGAAGCAGGCTCCAGGCTCTGAGCTGTCAGAACAGAGCCAGATGCAGGGTTTGAGCTTACAAACCACGAGATCATTGCCTGAGCCAAAGTCAGACGCTTAACTGACCGGGCCACCCAGGCACCCATCTTCTTTTTGCTTGATTTAAAGTCAGTTTGCTCTTTTCCCCCAGCATTTTAAAGTGTATGGCTAGGTAATTGATTTGAGATACTTTCTTTTTCAATGTAGGCATTATGGCTATAAATTTTCCTCTAAGCAATCTTTAGCTTCACCTCACAATTTTGGTATGTCATGTCTTTATTTTCATTCATCTCAAAGTACTTTCTAAATCCTTTCGTGATTTCTTTTTTGGCCCATTATTTTTAGGAGTATATTGTTTAATTTTCTAGTATTTGTGAATTTACAAATTTTTGTTACTCATTTATAATTTAATTCCATTGTGGCCCATTTCTCTTGGAGTTAATCCCCTGATTTACATGCATAGATAGGCAGGATAGAATATGGCCTATTCAGTTTGCCTCTCTTGTCGTGAATCCTGTTCCTTATAATAGAGCTAGGGAAAGAGTGATTGAGGCCCCAGTATTCTCTGGCTGCCATGCCTGGGATAGAGCTTCTGCAGTATGACTATGGCTGAGTGCATGAAGACAGCCACTGACCTCTTGACTGCATTCACCTGGAATTTAGCTTCCACAGTTGGAGCTGAGGTGAAAAGAATGAGGAATATGGTGGTCTGCCCTTTCCAGGAGATATCGTAGCCTTAGACTGACAACTGGTGAAGATGGGGGTGGGGCTGGGGCTGGGGAAGGAAGCCCTATGTCCTTAGCTACACGGAGTGGAGCTATCAATATGCTGTACTGTGGGGGAAGGGAGGGGCAAATGCTGGCTCCTATTCAAGGGCCACAGACTCCCACTGTTCTTACAGTAATTTAATAGATTTTCTTGAACAGTTCTTCAGCTGTATGCACTTAGGGCAATTTTCAGAGAATTTAAATGTTTATACCCATGTCTATATATAATTTTCATGATTTATGATTGTTTCCCTGGGGAAACTATCCACAGATTTCCTCATGTTACCATTCTTTCCTTTTTTTTTTTTTTTTTTTGTAATAGGCTTCCTGCCCAGTGTGCAGCCCAGTGCTGGGCTTGGATCTTTCCAGTTCTTTAGTTTATAGTTTTTTTAAAAAATGTTTGTTTGGGGGCGCCTGGGTGGCGCAGTCGGTTAAGCGTCCGACTTCAGCCAGGTCAGGATCTCGCAGTCCGGGAGTTCGAGCCCCGCGTTGGGCTCTGGGCTGATGGCTCAGAGCCTGGAGCCTGTTTCCGATTCTGTGTCTCCCTCTCTCTCTGCCCCTCCCCCGTTCATGCTCTGTCTCTCTCTGTCCCAAAAATAAATAAACGTTGAAAAAAAAAATTAAAAAAAAAATGTTTGTTTGTTTGTTTATGTATTTATTTATTGAGAGGAAACATGAGTTGGGGGGGGGCAGAGAGAAAGGGAGAGAGAGAGAGACCCAAGCAGGCTCCAAGCTCTGTGTGGAACCCCACAGGGGGCTTGATCCCACCACTGTGAGATCATGACTTGAGCCAAAGTCAAGAGTCAGAGGCTTAACTGACTGAGCTACCCAGGTACCCCTTGACTTTACAGTTTGAAGAGCACATTTTGATGGTATCTTGATCTTCCCCGCTTGGAAAATAGCAACAACATTGCTAAGAATATATTATTCTTACACATTCTATTAATCATTTTGCTTACATATTGTCACATATCACATAGTACATCAGATTTTGATTGGTTGCTTTATATCTACATATTTCACTAATTATGATAATATCTTGTTGTTTGTCTCTGCCACCCTATCATATTGTGCAGTGTCTGGCAATAGGAGACACCAGTAAATGAAAGAATGAATCAATGGTGGTTAAATTATATATAAGAATAATAGATAGGGGTGCATGGTGGCTCAGTCAGTTAAGCGTTGGACTCTTGATTTCAGCTGAGGTCATGATCTCATGGTTTGTGAGATCAAGCCCCGTGTTGGGCTCTGTGCTGATGGTGTGGAGCCTGCTTGAAATTCTCTCTCTCTCTCTCTCTCTCTCTGCCCCTCCCCTGCTCGTTCTCTTTCTCTCTCTCTCTCTCTCTCTCTCACAAAATAAATAGATAAACATTTTTTAAAAATATAAAAAAAGGATAATAGCAGGGTTTAATTGAAGATTAAGCAAAACTTAATAACTTTTTATTATGTATACTTTAAAAAAACAAAATGAGACAGAAAGATATGTTACAGTTTTAAGTATAATTTTGGAGGCAAATAATGGGCAAAGCATTCATGTTACCTATTTTCATTCATGCTTTCAGAAATTTATATTAATATATATAATACCCAGGTGCACCTGGATGGCTCAGTCGGTTGAGCATCTGACTCTTCATTTTGGCTCAGGTCATGATCTCATGGTTCATGAGTTTGAGCCCCATATCAGGCTCGGTGCTGACAGTGTGGAGCGTGCTTGGGATTCTCTCTCTCTCTCTCTCTCTCTCTCTCTCTCTCTCTGTCTCTCTCTCCCTCTCCCTCCCCCCCCAGAATAAATAAATAAACATATACATATATATATATATCCCATAATATTAGGATATTATTGGGATATTATATTGTACCCATAATATTAAGACATTTTATTGCTTATTTTTAAAGAGTAGATTAGTAATAGTTCTATTGAAGATAAAAAATAAATTTCTTTCAAATTGCATCTCCTACCCATCCTACCCAACTTTCTAGTTTTTTTGGTTTCAGGTCACTAATGAAAGCATACTGATTAAACACTAGGTCTTGGAAATGATAGCTAAGGAGTAGATTTTATTAAAAAGGTATTAGAGTCAAACCTCAAATCACTTGGGAAAGAGGACTTTTTTAATGGCCCTACGGATCTGCTTGTTTTTTACACTGTAAATAATAGGATTCATCACTGGTGGAAGAAGCAAACACACATTAACCATAAGAATGTGTAACATAAGGAGGCGCCTTTTTCCCAAACCTATGGACAAAACACAAGCTAATGAGAGGAATGTAGAAGATGGCCACAGCACCTATGTGGGAAATACAAGTGCTAAAGGCTTTATGCCAGTCCTCTAGGGAAGCAATGTTTAGGATAGTCTTAATAATCAGAATATAGGAGAGAAAAATAAAGGTGGAGTCCACTCCCACAGTAACTACAAGGGGGGTAAGTCCTAAAACACTGTTGATCTTATTGTCAGAACATGAAGCCAGATTATTTCAGGATGGAAACAATAAGAATGAGGAAGCACATGGCTTTGGCAGAAGGATAAACGTTTAAGAAGTAGGACCAGAGGCACTAGGATCACTGTTACCCTGACAAGGATGGCAAACCATACTTTGACAATTCTGGAATCAGTTAAGATGGCAGCATAGCTCAGTGGGTTACAAATGGCAACGAAGTGGTCAAAGGCCATTGCCAGGAGCACTGAGGACTCCATGACGGTAAAGAGTTGAATGAAGAATGTCTGGGCAACACAGGCATGGAAACTGATTTGTCTTGCACTGAACCAGAATATACCCAACATAGTGACCAGCGTTGAAATATACAAGCCCAAGTCAGTGGTTGAGAGCATAGAGAGGAAATGGTACATAGGTGCATGGAGACTTGACTTGGTGATGGTGAAAAACAGGATTAAAGCATTCCCAGAGAGGGAAGTCATGTACAGATAGCAGAAGAGGATGAAGGTCCAGGTGTGGGTAGCTTCAAGACCTGGAGATGTTTTCCCGTCAGGAAAAAGAATAGAGAAGTTGAAGTGATGTTAGGAAAGGATGACATCATTACTATGGAAGAATAATTCTTTTGAAATAAAATACCCTAGAAGGAGAAATGAAAACACCATTCAGCAATTTAATTGTGATTTCTATTAACTGTAGTTGAGAAATCAAATTGCAGATTACTCCTAGGACTTCATCCCCTCCTTTTTGCTTCTCAGTTATTTCTTTTCTTTTTGCTTTATTGAGCTTCCCCTCCATGATTCATATTTCCTAATTCACAAAAGAGAATAGGAATTTTTTTTTAATCTCAGAAGTACTTTTTCTTGTCTTCTTCTTTAACTCTAAGCATTTTCTTTCCCCCTTCTCTGTACTTCCTGCATAGAGAATTGTAGCAAGATAATCTGAAAATGTCAAGGATTTAATGGATTTCTCAAAGTAATATTAGTTTTTAAAAGTAAGATTTATTACTTAATAAAATATACATATCTTTGAGTGTTTTTATTTTAGTGCATTATCATGGAATTTGTCATACAGTTTAAAGACATATAGTCTTTTCAGGAAATAATTTTATACGTCAAAATAACCTATTCATTATTTCTTCATCAATGGATCTTATCCCTGGCTTGTTAAGGTTGCTTCTAATCTGAGGTTAGATTTCTAATATTGATTTTTTATTTTCTTATCTGTTATTACTGTAGTGTTGACACATAATTGTTAAAGAAAATTTTCTGTAGCATCATTGTCAGCAGTTAGTCTCTTTCAAAGACAACTGTATTCAATTTCAAAGCTAAGATTGAACTGCATGTACAGAGGCCAGCTTAGTGTTGTTGCGATCATTGCCATCTGTTACTTACATATAGCCTCAGAAGAGTATATTTACAGAGGGTGTCTTCATGAAAGCAAACACACATTTGAGCTTTCAGCTCCACCAATAGGTAGCATCTGAAATGAAACTTACTATTTTGTAGATGAGGTCCTGGGTAAGTTTTCTTCTCCTTCCTTTCTTCTTTCCTGTATTGACTTAACTCTTGTGATCTAGTCCCCTTAATGTACTGGAAAGTCTTGCTAAGAGCTTCACTAAGCCAGTATGGTGGTGCTCTGAATACCCTAAATTTTCTTCTCTTTGGCTTCTCAGAAACTGGTGACTTTCCTCTTAGTCCTAGTCGTTGGCTGGAATCCTGTTGGTCCTTCATGAACATTTGGAACCATGAAGTCTCCAACTACCTGATTTGGAGAATATACTCCTACAGCTGTGTTATACCTACACAATTTTACCTCCTTAGTTATTGAAACATTCTGGCTCCAAATCTTAGTTTGTGACACCTCTTGTTAATACCTGTTGTATTTCTTGGTCAGTGGATCTTATCCGTGGCTATTTATTTTTAAATAAATAAATTTTAAATAAATAAATCTCTGGCTACTCATTTTTAAATCTCTAGCTACTATTACTATCTAGTCTCAACTTTTATTCCTGCTCTCACAAGTTACTGAGATTCCAACACATATTACATCTGAGGCTGCTCAGTTTGGGTTAATTCACAAAATAGGCACATGTCTTTGGTCTTGTCATTTAATGTTAATATTAAGGTTAATGGAATTAGATAATTTCCATTATTGTTTTTTTTAAATTTTTTTAATGTTTATTTTTGAGAGAGAGAGAGAGAGAGAGAGCGAGCATGAGCGGGGGAGGGGCAGAGAGAGAGGGAGACACAGAATCCAAAGCAGGCTCCAGGCTCTGAGCTGTCAGCACAGAGCCTGACGCAGGGCTCGAACTCACGAACTGTGAGATCATGACCTGAGCCGAATTCGGATGCCCAACCGACTAAGCGACCCAGGCGCCCCTATTGTTTTCTTATTCCACGCAATTGCAGCTTTAAAAAAAATCACAGAAATAAGCTTGTGGGCATTACTTAATATCCTAAATATTTGAGATATTATGGAAAGGGCCCTATGCAGAAATTTTAAGTATGTAATATAGGCATTATGGAATAGTTACTATCCTGATTATAAGATGATTCATGTTTCATAATAATTTGACCCAAAAGTGTATTAAGCGAAATGAAATAAATTTCTCAGTTCTCTGGCATCATTCAAAAAAAAATCCTTTTATCAGATAATTTATGACAAACATTTTAAAGGTCTATATAGAAGATAGAGAAATTACTAGAAAAACAATCTCCTGGAGCGCCTGGGTGGCTCAATTGGTTAAGCGTCCGACTCTTGCTCACTGCTCAGGTCATGATCTCATGGTTCATGGGTTCAAGGCCCCTGTCGGGCTCCACACTGACAATAGAGCTTGCTTGGAATTCTCTCTCTCTCTCTCTCTCTCTCTCTCTCTCTCTCTCTCTCTCAAAATAAATAAATAAGCCTAAAAAGAGAAAAATAAAAAAGATTCCCTGATGGCTGGAATCATCAATACAAATTTTAGCAGATTTAATTTAAATAAAATAAATACTCAAGAAGGTTAATATTTCCATTGTCAGGAAAGTAGCAGCAGTAGGGTTCAAGAAGACATATTATTTTTATTTTCAAAGTCTCTTCTAAGAAGAGACTTATAAATGAAATGCCTTCATTTATAACATTTTAGAGTAATGTAGAATCCTAGAATTATTGAATTGGAATGTACCTTAGAGATATTTTAATTTCTGTTCTTCTACTTGCCTAAAAGCAACTGCTTAATTTTATTAGTCTTATTCCTGTTAAGATGAATTGAAGAGATGGCTGTTTAAAAAAAAAAAGAATAGTCAGAAATTATAAAGTTTAGAATCAGCCAGGAGAAGAGAAAACTAAGAGCAAACACATGGTTGTGTTCAAATGGTTGAAATGTTATTATATTTGAGAACTACATTTGATCTGTGTGCCATACATAAGATACACTTATATCTTCTGAAAACTAGAGGGAATTTATAAGATGCTCCTTTAAGAAGCATGGAATGATCCAGAAACAGTGCAGGAATGAGCTTCCAGTACTACTTGTCAAAACAGTAACTTTACTAAGCAAAAATACTGAAGATTCAGTCATTCAGAAAAAAATATATTTCCCATGTACCTTGGATGAGAAACAGGAAATTAAATGCTAAGTGTAATGATGTCTCTGATCATGAAAACACTTAGTTGACAAGGGAACACAGACAAGTAACATGGAATTAGAGTATAAAGAGTAAATCTAGAATGCTATGAGAGCACATAAAGACAACAAACTCATTGTGAGGAATAAGGAATTGTTTCCAGTAAATAATGATGTCTAGATCGAGATCTGAATTCTAAGTAGAGGTATCAAGAAATGGATTCAGGTGTGTGTGTGGTGTGTGATGGTTGATTTTATGTGTCAACTTGACTGGGCCACCCCATATATCTGATTAAACGTTATTTCTGGGTATGTCTGTGAAGGGATAATGTTTGAGTCAGTCAGTAGATTGAGTATAGCAGATTACCCTTCCCACTGTGGGTGGGCCTCATTCAGTTAGTTGAAGGCCTGAATAGAATGAAAAAGCAGAGGAAGGAGGAGTTCTTTCTCTCTGCCTGACTGCCGAGCTGGGACATGGGTCTTCTGCCCTTGGGCTGGGATTTACACCATCGGTGCTTCTAGTTTTCAGGAGCCTTCAGACTTGGATTGGTACTACACCATTGGCTTTCCAGGATCTCCATCTTACAAATGGCAGACTGTGGGATTTCTTAGCCTCCATAATTGTGTGAACCAATTCTTCATAATAAATCCCTACCTACCTACCTACCATCTCCTATTTGTTCTGTTTCTCTAGAGTATGAAAGAGGAGGGAAATGATAATGGAAGAAAAATTCTGGAATCATAGGACTTAGAATGTTTTTTTCAAGTTTTCATTAAAATTTTTTTAATGTTTATTTATTTTTGAGAGAGAGTGCAAGAGAGCAAGCACGAGCAAGGCAGAGCATGAGAGAGGCAGAGCATGAGACAGAGACAGAATCTGAAGAAGGCTCCAGTCTCTGAGCTGTCAGCACAGAGCCCGATGTGAGGCTTGAACTCACAGACTGCGAGATCATGAACCTGAGCCTAATGGGATGCTTAACTGACTGAGCCACTCAGGCACCCCTCAAGTTTTTGTTTAAATTACAGTTAGTAAACATACAGTGTACTATTAGTTTCAGGTGTATAGTGATTCAACACTTCCACACATCACACAGTGCTTCTCACAACAAAGGCACTCCTTAATCCCCATCACCTATTTAACTCATCCCCCGAGCCTCTACCCCTCTGGTAATCATTATTTTGTTATCTACAGTTAAGAGTCTGTTTCTTGGTTTTCCTTTATTTTGTTCCCTATGTCTGTTTGTTTTGTTTTTTAAATTCCACATATGAGTGAAATCATATGGTATTTGTCTTTCTCTGACTGACTTATTTCACTTAGCATAATACCTTCTAGCTCCATTCATTTTATTGCAAATGTCAAGATTTCATTCTTTTTTATGGCTGTGTAATATTCCATTGTATATACATTCCACATCTTTAGCCATTCATCAGTTGATGGACCTTTGGACTCTTTCCATAATTTGGCTTTTGTTGATAATGTGCTATAAACATCAGGGTGCATATATCCCTTCGAATCAGTATTTTTGTATCCCTTGGGTAAATATCTAGTAGTGCAATTGCTGGATTGTTGGTAGTTCTATTTTTAACTTTTTGAGGCACCTCCATACTGTTTTCCAGAGTGGCTGCACCAGTTTGCATCCCCACCAACCTTTTAAGAGGGTTCCCCTTTATCTGAATCCTTAATTTAGAATGTTTGATGCTATTTTCTCATTGGTAAATTGGAGGTAACATAGTTACTTTGAAAGTAGTTAAGATCTATCATTTATAAAATCCCAAAATGTGTCAGGCTTTGCATGAATTTTGTGCTTTATGTAGATTATCTTAATTAATTTAAAAATCAATTTGCTTATAATATCCTAATTTTTCATCCCAGGAATGTAAAAATTAGAGAGATAAACAAATTATAATATTTCACACAGTGGAAAAGCTAGGATTTGAATTCCATGTATGTAAATTTAAAATTGGTTACAATTCTACTATGCTACATATCAATTCTTCTTGATGTGGTGAAATTTATAGAATAACATTAAAAAATAAACTTTTGTTACATATGCATGTAAATTACTAAAATTTCAAATATTCATGGGTTTTTTCCTCTTTCCATAGACGTGCACTGTCATTGTTCCTTGGTTCTAAACACTACTATAAATGCATATGTATTAGGGCATCAAACACTTGATATTTGATAAATTTGTTTTTTCACTTCCTGATTTTTGTTGCTTTATTTAAAACTTATTTCCTTATCAACAGCGAGGGGAAATGGAAAGCTATTATTTTCTTACATGCTAAATTATTAAGACCACTGGTAAAATGAATCATGCATGTTGGATAATGATGCCTCCTGGAATCATGGATTTGAGCTATGGATACTTCTATTAGTGCTGCTCATTTTCATAGCCACTGCTGACCTATTTAACCTAAGTTAATTGACTTCAAATGCATCTCTTCATTTTCAATCTGGCTTGAATGTCTTAATCTCTTTAAGAATATTACAGTATGTTATTCTGAATGGACCAGCATCATCCCTACTGTAGGAAAAAGAACTAAAATTTCAAGCCTTACTAATAACGAATCTGTATTATTTTTGGACAAAGTATTTACTTCTTTGAAATTCAACATTGGATTTGGGCATATGACTCTAGATATGCCATATTCTGTGTTTTTGCTTAAAGAAATTATACTGTACTTACTTTTTATGGCAGAATTCTACATTGATGACTCATTCAGTTTGGGGGCTATTCAGACTCCCTATGTCTAGCACTATGAACAATACATTTTAGATATTTTATCTTATCTAAGGAATCCCAGCCAGATTTTAAACTGACACATGCTCTGGATTTTTGTATTTTCAAAATTTTGCTGTTTATGAATTTTTTCAGAATTGAGTTTCAAGGGGTACCTGGGTGGCTCAGTCAGTTCAGCATCCAACTCTTGGTTTTGGCTCAGGTTGGTTTTGGTGCTTACAGCGCAGAGTCTGCTTGAAACTTTCTCTCTCTCAAAATAAATAAATAAACTTGAAAAAAAAAAGAATTGAGATTCAGTAAATTGTGAAGAATTTCTAATTTTTATTTCTAACCTTTGCTGAAAACTCTATGAGAATAGGACCTTTCCAGTAGTAGATTCTTAAATCAAAAGCAATTCCCAGCATCTTATGTTTACATGGTTGTTCTTATAATTTCATTTTAGGAATACTTCCTTTAATGAAGCCAAATTTCTTATTGCAGAATGAGCCCACATAAATCATCTAACATTAATACATATCCACAGTCTCTCTGATGCATCTGTACTTACATCAAGTGAAGGCAATGAGGAAGAGACAAGGCTCTGAGGTCTCATTCACCTCTGAAGGAAGGGTATCTGTGAGAAACCCATTCTCAGGAGAGTTGTTTACCCCTCAGAAAAATCTATTTATTCCTAAGGGATCTTTCTGGCTAATTGTTTTTGCTTCAGAGACACTCTGCATGCCTAAATCTACTTGCTCTCCCTTGTGGTTTAATGTACTGCAATTGCTGAGGTTGTTTTCTTTTTTGACTTGCTATGATTAATATTGAAATATATGCCAAGAAAATATAAATATCGAAGAAACATGGAAAGTGTATGAACATAGTTTTCACACCTGCTTTAGGAAGGAGACCACTGAAATCATTTGATATACTCTGGTATTGTAGACCCAGTTATTCCACATTGAGAAGATTTAAAGATTATTTTCTCCCCCCACCACCTCCTACAGGGATCAAAACAAATGAATGTTATATTGAAGATAATAAACAACAGAGAGATATATAGTTGTACCTTGTGGTCGGTTAAACATCAGACTTAGGCTTAGGTCATGATCTCATGGTTCATGAGTTTAAGCCCTGCATGGGGCTCTGTGCTGATAGCACAGAGCCTGGAGCCTGCTTCGGATTCTGTGTCTCCCTCTCTTTCTGCCCTTCCTCTTCTAGCTCTCTGTTTCTCTCAAAAATAAATTAAAAAACATAAAAAAAATTGAAAATTTTATTTTCTCCATATCTGTGGACATTAATGCATAGAAAAAGGAAGGAAAAAAAATCAAATTTATACAGTGGTTTCCTATAGAGAAGACAGAAAGACTGAACTTGAGGAAACATATCAAGGAGGACTTTCACCTTTTCTGTAAAATCTTTTATTAATAAGAGCATATTTATTATTTCTTGTATAACTATATAATTTAAAAGGCTTTTAAAAAGTTTTTTTCTTCTTCTGATTTTCTTATGGAAAACAGAGGGAGGAGAAAGGGATAAGATTGGACACCTGAAACCTAAAAGGAAAATGTGGTTTAATTTAAGAATTTTAGTGTCCTATGGGTGCCTGGGTGGCTCAGTCAGTTAAATGTCTGACTCTCGATTTCAGTTCAGGTCATGATCTCATGGTTTGTGGGATTGAGCCCTGCGTTGGGCTGTGTGCTGACAGCATGGAGTCTACTTGGGATGCTTTTTCTCCCTCTCTCTCTCTGACCCTCTCCGGTACTCTCTCTCTCAAAAATAAATACATATTTTTTAAAAAGAACTTTAGTGTCCTGAACAAAGTCTAAAAGTGGAGATGAAGAGATGTTTTCATGTTAGAATAGAAGAAATACAGATTCATTGGATGCAAGAGCAAATGGTAAGTGAGGAATTAAGGACGGTTTACTAGTTTTTGTCTTTGGCACCTGGGAAAATTTTTTTTAGTTATATATAGTAGTTGGTTCTGGGAAGCCATTCATGGAGAAAAAAAGTGGCTAAAATTATTCTTAGTCAAGTTGGGCCTTATGCAAACTGGGATAAATTCCAGAGACTGTGATCTCAGGTTCCAAAATAGCCCTTTGCCTATGCAATTTGAATTGTTCAGATGGACTATTTGATAGTCCAATATGTTCAGTTCAATTCAACAACTATCACTGAGTATCTGCTATGTGAAAGGTATTCTGCTAGGTATTATAGAAGCTTCAAGGCTTTTTTTATTTAGGGAATTTATAGACTTGTGGCAGCCATTTTATATTAATATTAATATATATTTATATTTCTATTATTTCCATTTCTATGCCAAAAGTACATAAAGGCAAAAAAGATACTGGCAAAGTACTATAAAAGGTGAAATATAGGAAGGTAAGATCAAGTACCATTGGGCAATCATGAAAAATTTAATGACGAAGCTATTTAAAGATGAGCCTTGACATACAAGTAGAATTTCAAAGTGGAGGGTGGGTGTCAAGATTGAAGTAGAGTCAACAGTGAAGCTCAAGTCAACAGTAAACAGCTTTAGGAAAGTTGCATGTACATGAAGAAACAGTTAGCTGACTGCTTTTCTTAGACTGTGAGTATGTGAAAAGAGAGAGAGATAGATTAAATTTTAAAGGAAAGTTGAATCCAAATTTTGGAGGACTATATTAGAGATAGGAGCAGTTGCTTCATTTAGTTGGTGTATGAGAAGTGAACATGAAAGAGATACTTATTGTTTTGTTATTAAATTTTACTTGTGCTGTATATTTAGAATATTAATTCAAAGTGAATGATGTGTGGTTTTAGGTGGAAACATCAGAGATATGGAAGTCAGTTAGTTATCTATAGGAATAGGGTAACTGAGAGGTAGTGAGAATCTGAATCAGTATTTTGGTGGTAGAAAAGATAAGATTGCCTTAGGTAGAACTAACAGCATTGTGGAGATATTTGAATTGGATGGCATCTAGTTCCACCCATCTCTAAAATTTCATGAGTTATAACTCCAATTTATGATCAATTTTCACTGACTTTGAAATGGGTCTTTATGGGCCAGTAATTGTTAAATATGAGTTCCCTTGGAACATACCAGTTTGAGCACAGATTTTTGTATCTGCTTTGTTTTCACACTATAAATGATGGGATTCATTACAGGGGGAATGAGCAAGTAAATATTAGCAATCAGTGTGGGCACATATGGTGGAGAATGTTTTCCAAATCTGTGAACAAAAGACAGGCTGATTAAAGGGATGTAGAATATGACCACAGCCGTGATATGAGAAATGCAGGTGCTGAAGGCCTTTTTCCTCTCCTCTGGGGATGCAATGTTGAGAACTGAGCGAATTATCAGGGCATAGGAAATCAGGATAAAAATAGAGTCCACTCCAGCAGTAGAGATAATTGCAGTGAGTCCAAATGCACTGTTGATATTTGTGTCTGAACATGAGAGCTTCATTACATCAGGGTGGAAACAGTAGGAATGATGGAGCACATGACTGTGGCAGAATGATAGACGCTTGAGAAGAAGGACTAGTGGTATCAGAATGACAGTTCCCCTGGTAACGACTGCCAAACCAATCTGTGCAATCCTTTCATGAGTTAGAATGGTAGCGTATCTCAAGGGGTTGGAAATGGCCACAAAACGATCAAAAGCCATAGCCAGGAGCACTGAAGATTCCATGAAAGTGAAGAGGTGAATGAAGAACATCTGTGATAAGCAGGCATTAAAGCTGATCTCCCTGGCATTGAGCCAGAATATTCCTAGTACTGTCACCAGTGTAGAGATGCATAAGCCAATGTCAGTGGTGGACAACATGGAGAGGAAATAGTACATGGGCTCATGGAGGCTTGGCTCAGTGAGGACTACAAACAGGATCAGGGTATTCCCAGAAAGAGCAGTTAAATAGAGGCAGCAGAAGGGGATGGAAATCCAGGCATGGGCCCATTCAAGTCCAGGCACCCCAGTCAAGAGGAAAGTAGGGAAAGTAGAATTACGGAAAATTGGCATTATGGTCTGCAGGAGCTGAATTATCTTGTAATATCTTGATTTTCTAAATTTAGAATTTAAAAATTACTTTTTGTTAAAGTTTAATACACAAAAACTTAGTAAAGTGCACAAAACTTTAGAGTACAGCTCAATAAAGTTTGGCATCTATATGGACTCATATAAATCCTTTCAAGATCAACTGATAGACTATTACCAGCAACCCAGAAGTCTTCCTAATGCCTCATCCTAATCAATCTCTTCTCCTATTGTAACCATTATTCTGACTTCTCTTACCATAATTAATTTTCCCTCTTCTTGATCTTTATATAAATAGAATCATACAGTATATACTACTTGCCTCTGGCTTCTTTCACTCAATATTATATCTGTGAGATTTGTCAGTGGAATGAGATTGTTAATTAAGTTCAATTTAATTTCATACCTAGCTATGAAATTGGTGTTTGGTGTGTATCACTTACTACCCTGGACTCTGATCAATATTTTTTTTGTTACATTTTTTATCCTTCAACTGGATTATAAGCTTATACTTATTAATATGGTCTCATGAAAATAAGAGGTTATTTTTAGCTAATCTTTGCTTAGTAGAATTCTTTGCTCATAGGAGATATTCAATATGTTTTTTGCTAATTTCTGTTTTATTTGCCCTTTCTGAAATATGCTAACCATGAGTAGATCCTGGCCTAAGAAAATAATTGGTTCCTTTTTGCCTTGGAATTTTAGAATTATTAAATTCAGATTCCAAGTGAAAATTTATTTTGACTTAGCAGAGAACATCAGGGACAACCCAGGAATCTACTTTAGATAAGGCCAGTTCATCCTATCTCATGACGTATGTTTATCAGAGGGAACTAGAGGGAAGATGCTTCAGGTCCCGTGGATCTGAAGTGTGATACTCTTTTTACTTTGTAAACTAAAATACTGCCTTGTTTACCATTATGGAACCTGCCTCTATTGTGGTAAAAATCAAGAAGGAAATTGATAATCTTCTTTTGTAGCATTTATACCCTGCTGTTTCACCTGGCCTTTGATTTCTTATAGGGTTATTTGGATATAGATTATATGACTGATAAGACCATATTCCAGATGATGTTCTAAGTATTTTACATAGATTACTTCATTTGAGCCTTTGAAAAGCCTAAGAGAGAAGTATTTTTTATTTATTACAGATGCATAAAGTGAAATTTAGAAGTTTGGACAAATAGCTGAAGGTCACAAAATCTGAAAGAATAAATGTTGGGAATCATAGAAAATAAGATTTTAGAAATTGTGCTATTAACAACTGCACTACATTTTCCAACGATAATAATAATGGTACCAATAATAATGGTATAAGGCAAATGTGTTAGAGATATCTATGTCTGCAAATCTCCTAATTATTTATCATCTTTATGGTTCAGAGTTGAAACAATTATTTCAGGATTGCTTAAGTATTATATGATTGTAAATAAACTAATGAGACTTGATTTTAGCAGATTGTAATTTCTTAAGCATATTGTTGGATGCTATAATTTAAATTAATCCACTGGATACTATAAGTTAAATTAACCCATGGTGTATATATTATAAAAATGAATTTATTGCTCAAAATATATTTTAAATCTCTTTAGGGTATCTATTATTCCTTTAGAATCCATCCATGATAATTTCCGTTAAGAATGCCCATTTTTATACAATTTTATCATTAACATTTTTTTAATGTTTATTTATTTTTGAGAGAGAGAGAAAGAGAGAGAGAGAGAGGGAGAGAGAGAGAGGGACTGAGCGTGAGTCGGGGAGGGGCAGAGAGAGAGAGACACAGAATCTGAAGCAGGCTCCAGGCTTGGAGCTGTCAGCACAAAACCCATATACCATGAGATCCTGACCTGAGCCAAAGTCAGATGTTTAATCAACTGAGCCACCCAGGCGCCCCAATGCAATTTTATCATTTAAGTGACTATATAATTTACTTATGGATATAGATAAAAATTAGTTTGACTCTTTTAATAAACATGTTACCTACTTCTACATACTTTGAATTCCATAGGCAATCTATGAACAATGTTTTTATTCATTTATTTTCCTAATTGCATACTTATCTTTATCCTAGGCTAATTTCCTAAATATTAGATCCATGTATCTTACTCTGTAATTTTTCTGCTTCAGTATCTCAAAGTCCACTTGAGCACAAGATGACTGCATCTGAATTAGTCCCCAGAACCCCTACAACTTGTATGTTCTATTTTCCTCAGTTTGATAATAGCTCGTGGTAGCTTGATGTGCCAGGCTGCCTGATCCAGAAATCTGAATGTATTTCCACCTCCCATCTGTTGATCATCAATTTCTGTCGGTACTGCAACTGTTTGTAATTCATACAGCATATTGCTCTCACAATTTTGTTCCTAAGAATTACAATAGACTTTAATTATAAAATAATTTTAGCTAGTACTGTCTGAAACAGTCTCTCCCAGTTTTCTATTACATTTTCAAGGAAGATAAAGGATGAAAGGAACAGACCAAAGAAGTACTAATGCTAAAACTGATATCCTACATCTGAGATATTTTGAGGGTGATTAACTCCTAACTAAGGAATATGAGATCAGTTAAGTCAAAATATAGGATAGCACTTGAGTAATCAAAGAAAGGGCAAAATTCCTCTGTTCTTTTAGGAAGAAGAATTGAAGTCTGATCTTCTAGATTAGTAGTCATTGCATATAAAGAAAGGTCTGGAGTTATATCCTGCTGCAGAGGAAAATCAGTTACCATCACACGATGGTCTGCCAAAACAATGAATAGCAACATAATCTCCCTGGAAAGACAAAATGCTGTTCCTATGATTGAAAATGTTGTAGATTCAATTAATTAAATTAATTTATGTATTCATTCACAGAAAACTATTTAAAAGAGTCCTTCATTGTATCTTACTGAATTTAGAAGCAGTGTCTGTGGAATGTTACAAAGTTAACCACCTACATGGAGAGGAAGAAGTGCCTGCATGCTATGAACATGCTGACCTGAGAGGCACGCTGGTCTTCATGTCCGGGGCCTGGGCTGAAACATGTACTAGGTGAAAGGTTGGAAGATTAATGAGAGAATAGTCCTAATATTCTTAGTGAGAAGAGAAATTAATATTGAGCCAGATTCTTTGCCCCACATAGCTCTACGTGTCATTGCTTTAATTGAATAGCACCATGAATAGGCTGTGACTAACATTCCTAGATTTTTTGTGAGAAGATTTTGGTTTTGGAGTGAAGGTTCCCCTAGACAGACATAACAGGACCAGTGTGTGAATCCAGGTCTGTCTGGCTCTCTAGATATGCTCATTTCACTGTGCCATACTGCTTCTGGTGTTCAGACAAAATGAAAAAGAAACAAATCAGATTGCTGAAGACTGAATGGAATAAATGTGCTATAGTAGGCATAAACCAATTAGAAACAGAAGTAAAACAATGGTAAGGATGTGCCAGTGATTTTGGTTATTATATGTGTCAGGAAATATATACATAGAAGAAGCACAGCTTTGCTATGATTAGCTAAATAGTTGAAAACAAAATGTCTTTATGGAATTTGGAATTTCTGAATAGGTATCAGGTTCATGGAAGTGAACTAAAGAATGGAGAGCAAGTATAATCGGTGGCTCCAAGGGTTTGGAGACCAGAGACCTCTGGGAGGTGGAGAGAGTCTTACCTTTCAAGATGTGGAGAATTACAGAGGATACAATACCAGAGACTAAATGAATTGTTGTCTTTAACTTCCCTTCCAAGAAACTCTTCCTTGGGTTTAAGCTAAATTACTCATGATGGAGCTTAAAGTCATCAGATACATTTTATTATAGAGACAACTAAGTAGTGGTGCTGATCTGAGACCAGCTGCTTGACTTGGCCTTTAGATAGGGAGGAGAGCTTCTTTTATCCTTACTTAGAGTGGGGTATATGAAGGTCACCTATTTACCTCTCCGTATGGAAAATTTTTACAAAGGACTTTGATGGTGTAGCCATTTACCCAACTGGGATAAATACACCCTTGGGGGATTTCTGTGCTAGTTTACTGTGCTTCACCTCTCTGCCCCAAGTTATTTAGCTAGCACCAGGAAATACTGATGCTCTGACAAGAGAAAAAGGACCAAAAAAAAAAAAAATAAAACATATTGACACAATAACTCTGTGTTTATGTGTTTTAATTAAAAATGATATTGAACATGAATACAGCATTTAAGATGAGGATCCAAT
The DNA here is from genome assembly GCF_016509475.1 of Prionailurus bengalensis. Lineage (NCBI taxonomy): Eukaryota > Metazoa > Chordata > Mammalia > Carnivora > Felidae > Prionailurus > Prionailurus bengalensis. The sequence continues at coordinate 60,824,316 of NC_057346.1, forward strand.
ATTTCTTCTTGATTTTTATTCTATTTTTTTCTTGTAAATAATGAATTACACAGATTTTTTTGTACAACTAAGTGGAATAACAAATATTTTGAAAGTATTTCCAGGTAATAGCATAGTGCCAAGTACATAGTACATATAAATGAAATATTTGTCGAAATGAGAAAATGGATTCCTACAATTCAGAAGCAAACAGTAAAATAGAATTACAATGTTAAGGGATTCCATGCAGGTTACACTTTCAATAGAAGAAGAAAGATTTGTCAGCATAGCCATTCAAATGGAAGCAACTCCTAGAAAAAAATAGATTGGTTCTTCTTCAGGGATTATGTTAGTTAACATTCGTATAGTGATTAATTTTTCCAAGTAATTTTAGGTAAGTTATCTTATTTTGTATTAGTCACCCAGGCTAAAACAAACATTTTTAATTTACCTAACATATACTGATAAACAGTACTTAACACAAAATCAGTAGTCAGTAATGTTTGTCAAATTAATTTATCGCTCACTCTTGCAGATCTATTTCAAGTCTAGAAAAGAGAACCATATAAATAAGCAAAATAGAAGCCATTTTATTAAAGTCTATTTGGTTGATGATTAGGCTAATTAGCTAATAAAGTTGGTTAAATGTAGGAGTCATAAAAGTAATTTTAACCTACACTGATCATTTTATTTTAACTTGAGACATATATGTAATTTATTCATCATTGTTTGATATAGAGTTAGGGTCTTTCAATGTAGTTCTGCAAATTGCAATTTTATATTATCTTCCTTTGTAAACCATATTTTTAATAAGCTGTATACAATTTCCATTATAATAATTATGATGACTGAAGGAAAAGCAAGTAGCCTACAGTGTACTTACTGGGGGCAATTAGGATTTGCTAACTAGAGAGTGATCTATGAGTGTTCAATTGACTGCTAGCATTAGTCAGTATGTTTTACAGAGGGAATACATATGGCAAGTTTATTCAGTAGAACTTGCATGGGAATCTTTTTTAAATTAAGTTTTATGGGTATATAAAGAGCTGTATATATTTACTGTATACAATTTGATGAATTTGGGAATACATATACAACTGTGAAAGGCCATAAATGTATTCCTCCCACCCCCTTTCATATTATTTTATGTGTGTGTGTGGTAAAACACTTATCATAATACCTATCCTCTTAGCAAGTTTTCAGTATACAATACAATATTATGATATACAGACCAACAGGTATGTGAAAAGATGCTCAACATTAATAATCATCACGGAAATGGAAATCAAAACCACAATGAGATATCACCTCACATTTCTCAGGATGCCTATCATTGAAAAAAAAAGAACAGCAACAAAAAACAAATACTGGTGAATATATGGAGAGAAGGGAACACAGCATTGATGGGAATTTAAATTGGTACAGTCTTATAGAAAACAGTATGGAGGTTTCTTGGGGTGCCTGGATAGCTCAGTAGGTTGAGTGTCCGACTCTTGATTTCAGTTCAGGTCATGATCCCAGGGTCATGGGATCAAGCCCCTTGTTGGGTCTGTGAGGACAGCATGGAGCCTGCTTGGGATTCTCTCTCTCTCTCTCTCTCTCTGCTTCTCCTCTGCTCACACTCTTGCTCTCTTTCTCTCTCTCAAATAAATAAACATTATATATATATATATATATATATATATATATATATATATATATATGAAAAAGGAAACAGTATGAAGGTTTCTCAAAAAATTTAAAGGAAGCATTAGATGCCCCTGGAGAAGAGCTTGGTCAAGTATTTTCAAAGTAAAACTTTTAATCATAAAACATACAGTTAATGGGGCACCTAGGTGGCTCAGTTGATTAAGCATCTGACTTGATTTTGGCTCAGGTCATAATCTCACAGTTCCTGGGATCCAGCCCCATGTTGGTCTCTGTGCTGAGCCTGCTTGGGATTCTCTCCCTTTGCTCCCCCATTTGCACATGCTTGCACAGGAGCACACATTCTCATGCTCAAAATAAATAAATAAACATTAAAAAAAAAAGAGCACTGGGTGTTATATGTAAGGGATGAATCACTAAATTCTATTCCTGAAATCATTATTACACTATATGTTAACTAACTTGGATGTAATTTAAAAAATGATAATGAATTAAAAATAAATAAAACAATAAAACAAAAAAACAAAAACAACAACAAAAAAGAAACATAGAGTTAAGTTGCTACAGACATTTTGTGGTTGTTTTGCATATTTTCTTCAATTCTTATAAATTGTCCCAGGCTAGAAATTACGTTTTTTTAAGGTTTAATGGTATATAGCATTATTTGTTATTAGTAACAAAGCATCTAGTATTATATTGAATTCATAAAACAGTAATTGTCAGAATAAGTAATTCTTTAATATAATAAATATGAAAATTTTATAGAGAATCTAAATGTAGACATGAGAGACATTTTATTGTTTCTATGTCTAACACAGATTTTTAATCTTGATTATTTTTTAATCATTGCTTCAGAATATCTGAATCTGTCTCTGCTGGCCTGCAGGAAAGATATGACATGCTAATAATATATGTGTTTATACTTTATAAATTTACGTAACTCTCTTGCTATTCATCTAATCAGTGATTTTGTAATCCCTGGTACTTTTGCCTTGAGGAGTTTTGCTAATGGGAAATTTTCAAATTGAAGTTTTCTTCTGTTTAATCAATCATTTAATTCTTAGGATTCTGACCACTGCCTTAAAGACACTTGTCTTTAATCAAATGTTCTTAATGTAATCTATTGGATAAAAAACAGGTATATGAGTGGTGTTGAGCAATTTTTTGGTGAAATATTTCCCCTTTTCTGATAGACCCAAACATAGAAGTGGGCCCAATCTGCTGGTCCTGTAGATGTGAACCTGATTGATCACTACTAGAGACTTAGATACCTGACCTAAGAAGGGTCAATCAGATGTTTTTCTCATAAGCATTTTTAACATTGTATTTCAGAATAATTTCTGTGTTATAGAAAAGCTGCAAAAACAATAGTAAAATTTTCATATGTCCTTCACCCTGATACTTCATTTCCTGAGTATTTGTAACTTCAAGGGAAGCCTGTGAAGACTGAGAAATGGCAGGCTTTTAAACTTCTGAGCAGCCCATAGCTTCTCTGGCTTCTTTGTCTTGGGTTTGGTTGTTTGGCTCCTCCTTGTATTGCCCTACATACTTTCTTAATTTGATAGATGTGCTTATTATTAAGTGTGCCCTTCACGTCTCTGATTATCTCAGTAGTCCTAGTTCTGAGCTTTTAATCCATCTTCACATTCTATGGAGGTTGTATTTCCATGAGCTGTTTTCAGCTGATGATTGAATATGGCAGGGAAACTAAGACAGGCCCATTCCTAGAAGGCACAGGGTTCCTCTGACAGATGACTTTGACTTGAGGATACCTAATGGCCTTGACTAACTCTGTTTAGAACTGCATGGCAGTCTGGGATGATTCTTTCCACCAAAACTTTTTTTCCTTATTTTTCTGTTTAACTCAAGGTGAAGCTTACATTAAAGTATGACAGTTCTTCCAGCTTCCTTCTTGTCCATTCTTGACTTCTTCTTGAAATGTTCCCTAGCCCCTTGTTGGCTGTTTGTCTATTTTGCTCCAGGGATGTCATGCTCTATTAACCATCTCCACAACTGCTTTCACTTTGAACTCTATTGCGTGTTCTTTGGATCTTGTTGGTTTTTATGATAATTGCAGCCCTCTGGTTTTTGGTGATTATCTGGCCTCTGTTATGTCCAGACCTCATCATATACATGGATATTAATGAGCCTGTCTCAGTGACCTTATCTCCTGTTGTTCCTGGTCAGCAGAAAAGAGCTACTTCTCAACTTCTTAGTGATGCTGGTTTAATTTTCACAGCTCATTCCTAATGAACTTAGTGAATGGTGTGTCCTCTAGGCCTCTCATGGAACACACCCTAGGGCAGATCTTCTGACCTTATATAATCTATCCATCCTGGTGTGCTCACTTTTCTCAGCCACTATTCTATTGCTTAAAGAATTGTTCATAAAAGAAGTAGAATCAGGAAATCAACATAGATTAAAAGAAAAAGAGGAAGGAATATGGTATTTTGGGGTGGGAAGTAGCAGAATTCAACTTGAAGTTAACCTGTTGCATTTGAGGAATGGTAAGAATACAAGTCTAGTTAGAAAACCTGGCTAATTGGGGTGTCTGGGTGGCTCAGTCAGTTAAGCGTCCAACTCTTGGTTTCAGCTCAGGTCATGATCTTGTGGGCCATGAGATTGAGCCCCACATCAGGCTCCACACTGACAGCATGGATTCTGCTTGGGATTCTCTCTCTCCCTCTCTCTCTGCACCTCCCCCACTCATTCTCTCTCTCTCTCTCTCTCTCTCTCTCTCTCTCTCCCTCAAAATAAATAAATAAACTTTAAAAAAAAAAGGAAAACCTGGCTAATGAAGTAGATAAGCAAGCATGTTTTACCACAAGTCTAAGAGACTTTATCCATCCTTCTGAAGGAAACATTTTGATTCCATTTTTTCCATGATTGATCAGATGACAGTTTCCTGGATGGATAAATTAAAGAGAGAAAAAAAGGCAAGGGACACGACAGATGTGCATGAATGAAAGAATCAGGACATATACAGTGTATGGAAAACATAATGAAAAAAATCATGCCTTCACACACACAGAGCTTTTTTTTTTCTTGCCATCCTCTTGTATTTTCTCTTGTGACCTATAGGATGAACTATTCAGATCCTTAAGACTCCCCATGATAATCTTTTTTCAGTGGTTTCCCCTTGAGCTACAAACTATTAGAATGTTAATTTAGTGAATTTACCTCAATCCCACTCAATATACTAAGCCAAGTACTAGTTTATTCCCTTTAATGAATTATACTAAGTAACATGCATATGTAGTATGCCAGACATTTTGTAGATCAACAATATAACTCAACCTAAATTAAATTATGCAAATATTTTCTTGCACCTTATAAAGTTCCCTAAATATATCAAAAGCATTTCCCTCTTCCATTATCTTGTTCACTTTCTTAACTCTAGATAGCCTCCAGAGATAGGCTCAATCACAGCAAACTTGGCAATACTGTGGCCCTTTGAGCATCTCACATATAAGTCCCTCAACTCTAATATTCCCAGGTGTTCTATCTTTCTGAAGCTCCAGTCAGCTAACAGACATATAGAATTACCAGAGCAAAAGTCCCCCATACATTCAGGAAGCACACCCAAATTTCTAAACTAAACCTACAAATCAATTCCTTTATAGAATAGTATTGTTCAAGCAAAAGATGTTCTTTAAGCAACTAATACAAATCCTACAATCTAAAGTCACTTAATAGAATCCAATGGGTAGAGAAAACAGAACAAAAAAAGAGGTAAAGTTTTGTATATTCTTCAATGCTGTGTCCAGATAGGACCTATGAATTTAAAACTCAGAAGAGTATTCTTCCATGAGGAGTAAAATGGTGATGCAGTACTTCTCACATTCTTCTAGTTTCTTCCAAAATATACGTCTCCTCTATTTACCTTTAGAAACGTTTTCAACTTAGATGGCAACACAAACAAGAGGTATAATTTTGCCTTATCAAGTTAGTACATTACTTTATATTTGTTTATGTCACTGCTTCACACACTAGACTTTAAGCTTCTTGAGTGCAGAGAATATGTTCTTTTGAATTTTTGATTTCTATTGCTTCTCACAAAGCCAAACATAAAGTAGGATCCCAGTTGCTTGTGTGCTGGCAAATTGAATCTCTGAAAACTAAGAAGTCCTCATTTGTAGTGTTTTTCAGTTCCCAGGTATAAATGGTTTTTTCAAGCTGCCAGGACATGGTGGAACACAGAGTTGAGATGAGATGCACAGCATGGCTGCCTGTAAGCTGATGTGCGCTGGCTCCACGTGTGCTGGCCTTTTTTTTTTCTTTTTTTTTTTTTTCAGGCTTGTATTCTCCAGAGGAAAAGTTATCTGATGTTGTCCGTGACTCCATACAGGCCGTAACAGTTCAGAGAAAGTGACAAGTTCTAAATACAAGTCTAAATAATACAGCTTAACAATACAGCTGTATCCAAGTGTTTGTGGGCGACATGAAACATCCCTCCTATTGATTACTTTTACAACTGCAATAAAATTGATGTGACTCCACTTTCCTCTTCATTTTTGTACCATTTTATACAACTGACTTTTAAGCTTCTGCCTGTCTCTTAAATTGATATGGTTACCATAAGTTCTTTTTTAGGAACAAAATATTTTAGGTACGGCCATGTATAGCTGTTTATAGGCTGAACATCATAAATTATTTATCTCGATTCTTTGGTTGGTTAAGATAGCCATAGTAGGTCCTTTGTGGCATTTGTGAAGCCTCTGAAATTTTATGGAAAATCTGAATGTGTTTATATGTGATTTTTCTGTGGAGAAGTCTTCATCCATTTCATTAGACTCCAAAGGGACTGTTATGTTTTAAAAGGTTAAGAAGTTCTGCCTCAAACTATTTCTAGTTCTCCAAAGTTCCCATTCCTGTAATGAATTAGCAAATGCCCCTAATCCTTGAAGCTGTGCTATTGGCTGTCCAATACTGAATATTGATCTCTGGCTTACATGGCATGACATATCTATTCTAATCTTTTGAACTATTAACTATGAATGAAGAAAACAAACTATAGTCTAAGAAAGACAACACAACTTTCTTTTAAGGGATGATATATAAACATGAAGATTCTTACTTTTTCAGTTCTTACTTTTGATCTTATAATATTTTTCCTAGATGCTTTTGGCAGAGTGTTAATACACTAGTGAAGAGCATGGCATCTAAGACACAGAAAGCCTGGATTCAAATCTCAACCCTCAGCCATGTCAGATGTCTGGCCTTTGATGGCCTAAATGTCTTTAGGCCTCACTTTCTTCATCTCTAAAATGTAATTAATATTGTATAGTTCACTGAGCTCTTTGAAGAGTAAATGGAATATGTCTTAAAAGCTGTTAGTAGAACACATAGTATAAAGTAGTCACTAAATGTTAATTACTCTGAGTATTTTCTTATTTCATTATCAATGATTTTCATGTTTCCCTTTTGGACTATAAAATTCTTGGGATGTGACATATTTATGACTGAAAACACAAAGCCACTCTCTAAATATTTGTTGATTAAGGAATAAAATGACAAAAAAAATCTGATAGACAGTAACTTACCAGGACTACTTTTCTACAGTGAAAGTCACTTTTTTCAGGTTTTTCTCAAACAAACAGCTCTGTTTGTTTTGCAAGGAGAAGACTGAGTACAGCTTTGCGAATCTGTTTTGTTTTTACACTATAGATGATGGGGTTGAGCACTGGAGGAAAAAGCAGGTATATATTAGCCATCATCGAATGGACCACTTTGGGGGCTGATGGACCATAGCGATGCACCAAGGATAGGCTCATCATGGGGATGTAGAAAATAGCGACTGCTCCAATGTGGGACACACAAGTGCTGAAGACCTTATGGCGTTCTTCAGGGGAGGCAATACTGAGCACACAGCGAATGATCAAGATATATGACAGGATAATGCATGGTGTATCTACTCCTGTGGTCAGGATGAGATCAATTAATCCACAGATGCTGTTGGCCTGAGTATCTGAACATGCTAATTTAATCACATCTGGGTGGTAGCAGTAGGAGTGGGAAAGGACATTTTCTCTACAGAAATAGAGAGGCTTAAGGAGCAAAAGTAGTGGTACTATTAACACTACACTACGTATAATCATTAACAAGCTCATCTGAATTATTCTGGAATTAGTGAGAATAGTAGTATACCTCAGAGGATCACAGATGGCCACATAGCGGTCAAAAGCCATAGCCACCAGTACCCCAGATTCTATGAATGTAAATCCATGAAGAAAAAACATCTGGATAATGCAGGTATCTAGATTGACTTCTGTTGCATCAAACCAGAGGATACCTAATGTTGTTGACATTGTAGAAATGGCCAACCCCAAGTCAGCAGCTGAAAGCATAGAGAGGAAATAGTACATGGGTTCATGGAGACTCTGCTGGGTAATGATGACAAACAGGATCATGCTGTTCCCAGAGAGGGCAATGGCATAGAGACAGCAGAAGGGGATAGAAATCCACGCATGGACAGACTCTAGGCCAGGAATTCCAGTCAATAAGAAGGTTGGAAATTTAGATGTCAAGTTACTTAAGATCTGCATGTTTTCCTGGATTAGTAGCATGCTGTCCTCACAATGCTCACATCCTATAGGAATAATAAATTACATTGTCACACAAAAATTTCTAGATAAATTTTCTTCTGCTTAAGGAGAGCTATATATAGGTCATAGATAAATACTCTATCATTGAGAAAACTCTAAATCAAACTCTATTTTAAGTATATATACTCTTAAATTCAAAGAAAATATGTCTAATTTATGATGATAATTATTTGCTATCCTGACAGAATTTTAGTTCATAAGATTCTATGGATGGATAATTACTATATAATAGATAATATAATTCAATGCATTCCATTTTGAATAGGTTGTATATTAAATGACTAAGAGAAGCCCACCTAAAGATATCCGTGGCTCTCCAGTACCCACATGGGTATCAATTTCCAGGCAAAAGTCTCCAGATTTTTGCTGATAATATCCAGTTGGAAGTTATCATTATATAAGTGCCATTTCAATCCAACAGTGTGGGTGAACAACCTCAGAGGGTAGATTTACAAAAGAAAACCAATGAAGACCAACTCCATAGAAGTTACTGGAAAGGACTATATATACTAAAGCAAGGCTAGACGCTTTACAGGAACCATTCAAACCAAGAGAGATGATGATATGACTGGGTGTTACATGAACAACAATGTCAAAGTGCTTAAGTGGTCAAATCTTCTAAGGATTAAAAATTTCAAATGCACCCAAGGAGCATAGTGACCCTAGAAAAAACAGTTGAGTCTAGGGATGACAGCTGAGAAGCTGCTACAGTGTCTTGAATGAATGGAAAAATGAGTAGTAGAGGCACAGGTAAATTATTTCGGGAAGTCATCAGTGAAGGCAAGTGGAGAAATAGGCCATCACTAAAGAAGACCAGAGGTGGATGGAAGATTTCTACAAGATTAGACAAACTTAGAGAAATATATATATTTATAAACTGAGGCTACAGATATAGAAGATAGTGAGAGATTGAAAACATAGAACAATAGGGATTAATTGGTATAGAAAACTCAGTAAGAAAGTAGTAGGTGATTGAATACAGAGCATAACAGTAATTAACCCTCAGAAAGATAAGGATCACCATTTCCATTGACCCTCTAGAATAAGTGGCAAAAGAGTAGATTGATGGAGGGTCATGTGAGGGAATTTTGAGGCAGTGCCTGTTTGGGATTTTTTTTTTCCTTTTTTTAAAATTGTGGTCAAATAAATCTAATATAAAATTTACCATTGTTAGCATTTTTAAGTGTACATTTCAGTGGTATTAAATACATTCATAATATTGTACAAGCATTATCACCATCCATCTCCATAACTCTTTTCTTCTTGTAAAACTGAACTGTATACCCATTAAACACACAGTCCTCTTTCCCCAATTATCTATGTAGAGTTCTCACTACTCTTAACATCTCATATAAGTGGAATCACACAGTATTTGTCCTTCAGTGACTGGTTTATTTCACTTAGTGTAATAACCTGAAGAGTCATCTGTGTTATAAAGTATGTCAGAATTTCCTTTTGTTTCTAACCAGTGCCTACTTTTTTTCCTAATGAATTATTAGGGGGAAATTTGCTGCTGTTCAAAGCGTGTGGAGTGATCGAGGCTAGTTTGAGGACATGATAGAGGATTTAAATAGATGTTACAGGGAATAGAGGAGACAGTTGAATCAATACACACAGAAATGTTATAAATATTATAAAATCTTGTTCAATTAAAATGTTTAACATAATTTTGAAAGCAATACATTTAATTGTTGAATTGTTAAAATCAATTCTAGGAAGACTTAAATCAAATAATACCAATGGTAGTTGTTGTAATGTTAATACTTTTCAACCAAGCTTTTAACAATACTAGGTAAAGTTTATTATCTGAGAGTAAATACCCCATAATAAGCATATATGTTACAATTCCTTTTAGGTACTTTCTGTGGTTCCTTTTTAAACTCAAGGTTAGTTAAACCTTAGTTCTCAAGGTTTCCATTCAGTCTGTGAAAAATTGTAATTTTTATCTATCAGCAAGTAGGAATCAGATATCTGTGTGGTATGTGGATCCCTTAAGACAAGATGAATCCTAGTGTTACCTGACTTTTCTGAAAGTTCATATGAATATTTGTGAATAGGCAACAAAGTGTAAATTCAACACAATGGACACCTTTTTCTACCTTCTTACCAGCTCAACGTGGAAAGAGGAGCCTTCTTTGTCTTCACTCTCAGAGAGAGAACGAGATACAGTTCTGGAGCCATGGACTTTATACCAAAGTGGGTTTGATCTGTGGGGCCATTGGTGAAATGTGCATCTCCCTGAGGCCATATTCAGAGGAAAACTGAAATCTTCTGTCTCCATCTGTAAATACAGGACAATGCTGTATAATCTCAGAAGGATTTTAGCCACTAACTCAAGTGACTAGTAATCCACAGGGATTAAATGCAAAACATGTAATTATCCATATAAATGGAGAGTTTAGACAGTGTTCTAGGCCCTGTGGAATAGAGGGATGCATGTTATGGATTAAGGATTATCAGTATGCTGGGAAGACAGTACAGCAAACCAGTGTTCATTGGAATAACAATTATAGTGACAATTAGGAGAGAACATATCCCCCCAGTTTCCAGGCCCCTATCCTTACATTTTTGCATTGACACATCGGGAGGATGATATATCCACTCCCAAACCTTCTCTGCCCAGACACTCACTAGCTTTTCCCCAAGAAATGGGTCAGCTCTTCACATATAGATTGGGACTTCTTTAAGCTAGTAGTTGAGTCACTGTGGGTGAATGAGTTCTCATGTGCATGTGTTCTTGCTCTCATACTTGCTGTTTTCCTGTGGTATTAAGTTCAGGGGCCTAAGACTCCTCGGGGAGTGTGACCATTGTTGTCAATGTGGACAGTTGCATTATGGAAGCAGGTTACTTTTTTTTTTTTTTTTTCTGAAATTTATTGACAAATTGGTTTCCATACAACACCCAGTGCTCATCCCAAAAGGTGCCCTCCTCAATACCCATCACCCACCCTCTCCTCCCTCCCACCCCCCATCAACCCTCAGTTTGTTCTCAGTTTTTAACAGTCTCTTATGCTTTGGCTCTCTCCCATTCTAACCTCTTTTTTTTTTTTTTTCCTTCCCCTCCCCCATGGGTTCCTGTTAAGTTTCTCAGGATCCACATAAGAGTGAAACCATATGGTATCTGTCTTTCTCTGTATGGCTTATTTCACTTAGCATCACACTCTCCAGTTCCATCCACGTTGCTACAAAAGGCCATATTTCATTTTTTCTCATTGCCACGTAATATTCCATTGTGTATATAAACCACAATTTCTTTATCCATTCATCAGTTGATGGACATTTAGGCTCTTTCCATAATTTGGCTATTGTTGAGAGTGCTGCTATGAACATTGGGGTACAAGTGGCCCTATGCATCAGTGCTCCTGTATCCCTTGGATAAATTCCTAGCAGTGCTATTGCTGGGTCATAGGGTAGGTCTATTTTTAATTTTCTGAGGAACCTCCACACTGCTTTCCAGAGCGGCTGCACCAATTTGCATTCCCACCAACAGTGCAAGAGGGTTCCCGTTTCTCCACATCCTCTCCAGCATCTATAGTCTCCTGATTTGTTCATTTTGGCCACTCTGACTGGCGTGAGGTGATACCTGAGTGTGGTTTTGATTTGTATTTCCCTGATAAGGAGCGACGCTGAACATCTTTTCATGTGCCTGTTGGCCATCCGGATGTCTTCTTTAGAGAAGTGTCTATTCATGTTTTCTGCCCATTTCTTCACTGGGTTATTTGTTTTTTGGGTGTGGAGTTTGGTGAGCTCTTTATAGATTTTGGATACTAGCCCTTTGTCCGATATGTCATTTGCGAATATCTTTTCCCATTCCGTTGGTTGCCTTTTAGTTTTGTTGGTTGTTTCCTTTGCTGTGCAGAAGCTTTTTATCTTCATAAGGTCCCAGTAATTCACTTTTGCTTTTAATTCCCTTGCCTTTGGGGATGTGTCGAGTAAGAGATTGCTACGGCTGAGGTCAGAGAGGTCTTTTCCTGCTTTCTCCTCTAAGGTTTTGATGGTTTCCTGTCTCACATTTAGGTCCTTTATCCATTTTGAGTTTATTTTTGTGAATGGTGTGAGAAAGTGGTCTAGTTTCAACCTTCTGCATGTTGCTGTCCAGTTCTCCCAGCACCATTTGTTAAAGAGGCTGTCTTTTTTCCATTGGATGTTCTTTCCTGCTTTGTCAAAGATGAGTTGGCCATACGTTTGTGGGTCTAGTTCTGGGGTTTCTATTCTATTCCATTGGTCTATGTGTCTGTTTTGGTGCCAATACCATGCTGTCTTGATGATGACAGCTTTGTAGTAGAGGCTAAAGTCTGGGATTGTGATGCCTCCTGCTTTGGTCTTCTTCTTCAAAATTCCTTTGGCTATTCGGGGCCTTTTGTGGTTCCATATGAATTTTAGGATTGCTTGTTCTAGTTTCGAGAAGAATGCTGGTGCAATTTTGATTGGGATTGCATTGAATGTGTAGATAGCTTTGGGTAGTATTGACATTTTGACAATATTTATTTTTCCAATCCATGAGCAGGGAATGTCTTTCCATTTCTTTAAATCTTCTTCAATTTCCTTCATAAGCTTTCTATAGTTTTCAGCATACAGATCCTTTACATCTTTGGTTAGATTTATTCCTAGGTATTTTATGCTTCTTGGTGCAATTGTGAATGGGATCAGTTTCTTTATTTGTCTTTCTGTTGCTTCATTGTTAGTGTATAAGAATGCAACTGATTTCTGTACATTGATTTTGTATCCTGCAACTTTGCTGAATTCCTGTATCAGTTCTAGCAGACTTTTGGTGGAGTCTATCGGATTTTCCATGTATAATATCATGTCATCTGCAAAAAGCGAAAGCTTGACTTCATCTTTGCCAATTTTGGATGCCTTTGATTTCCTTTTGTTGTCTGATTGCTGATGCTAGAACTTCCAGCACTATGTTAAACAGCAGCGGTGAGAGTGGGCATCCTTGTCGTGTTCCTGATCTCAGGGAAAAAGCTTTCAGTTTTTCCCCGTTGAGGATGATGTTAGCTGTGGGCTTTTCATAAATGGCTTTTATGATCTTTAAGTATGTTCCTTCTATCCCGACTTTCTCAAGGGTTTTTATTAAGAAAGGGTGCTGGATTTTGTCGAAGGCCTTTTCTGCATCGATTGACAGGATCATATGGTTCTTCTCTCTTTTTTTGTTAATGTGATGTATCACGTTGATTGATTTGCGAATGTTGAACCAGCCCTGCATCCCAGGAATGAATCCCACTTGATCATGGTGAATAATTCTTTTTATATGCCGTTGAATTCGATTTGCTAGTATCTTATTGAGAATTTTTGCATCCATATTCATCAGGGATATTGGCCTGTAGTTCTCTTTTTTTACTGGGTCTCTGTCTGGTTTAGGAATCAAAGTAATACTGGCTTCATAGAATGAGTCTGGAAGTTTTCCTTCCCTTTCTATTTCTTGGAATAGCTTGAGAAGGATAGGTATTATCTCTGCTTTAAACGTCTGGTAGAACTCCCCTGGGAAGCCATCTGGTCCTGGACTCTTATTTGTTGGGAGATTTTTGATAACCGATTCAATTTCTTCGCTGGTTATGGGTCTGTTCAAGCTTTCTATTTCCTCCTGATTGAGTTTTGGAAGAGTGTGGGTGTTCAGGAATTTGTCCATTTCTTCCAGGTTGTCCAATTTGTTGGCATATAAGTTTTCATAGTATTCCCTGATAATTGTTTGTATCTCTGAGGGATTGGTTGTAATAATTCCATTTTCATTCATGATTTTATCTATTTGGGTCATCTCCCTTTTCTTTTTGAGAAGCCTGGCTAGAGGTTTGTCAATTTTGTTTATTTTTTCAAAAAACCAACTCTTGGTTTCGTTGATCTGCTCTACAGTTTTTTTAGTTTCTATATTGTTTATTTCTGCTCTGATCTTTATTATTTCTCTTCTTCTGCTGGGCTTAGGCTGCCTTTGCTGTTCTGCTTCTAGTTCCTTTAGGTGTGCTGTTAGATTTTGTATTTGGGATTTTTCTTGTTTCTTGAGATAGGCCTGGATTGCAATGTATTTTCCTCTCAGGACTGCCTTTGCTGCGTCCCAAAGCGTTTGGATTGTTGTATTTTCATTTTCGTTTGTTTCCATATATTTTTTAATTTCTTCTCTAATTGCCTGGTTGACCCACTCATTCGTTAGTAGGGTGTTCTTTAACCTCCATGCTTTTGGAGGTTTTCCAGACTTTTTTCTGTGGTTGATTTCAAGCTTCATAGCATTGTGGTCTGAAAGTAAGCATGGTATAATTTCAATTCTTGTAAACTTATGAAGGGCTGTTTTGTGACCCAGTATATGATCTATCTTGGAGAATGTTCCATGTGCACTCGAGAAGAAAGTATATTCTGTTGCTTTGGGATGCAGAGTTCTAAATATATCTGTCAAGTCCATCTGATCCAATGTCTCATTCAGGGCCCTTGTTTCTTTATTGACCGTGTGTCTAGATGATCTATCCATTTCTGTAAGTGGTGTATTAAAGTCCCCTGCAATTACCACATTCTTATCAATAAGGTTGCTTATGTTTATGAGTAATTGTTTTATATATTTGGGGGCTCCGGTATTCGGTGCATAGACATTTATAATTGTTAGCTCTTCCTGATGGATAGACCCTGTAACTATTATATAATGTCCTTCTTCATCTCTTGTTACAGCCTTTAATTTAAAGTCTAGTTTGTCTGATATAAGTATGGCTACTCCAGCTTTCTTTTGGCTTCCAGTCGCATGATAAATAGTTCTCCATCCCCTCACTCTCAATCTAAAGGTGTCCTCAGGTCTAAAATGAGTCTCTTGTAGACAGCAAATAGATGGGTCTTGTTTTTTTGTCCATTCTGATACCCTATGTCTTTTGGTTGGCGCATTTAATCCATTTACATTCAGTGTTATTATAGAAAGATACGGGTTTAGAGTCATTGTGATGTCTGTATGTTTTATGCTTATAGTGATGTCTCTGGGACTTTGTCTCACAGGGTCCCCCTTAGGATCTCTTGGAGATCCATTCTGATACCCTATGTCTTTTGGTTGGAGCATTTAATCCATTTACATTCAGTGTTATTATAGAAAGATACGGGTTTAGAGTCATTGTGATGTCTGTATGTTTTATGCTTGTAGTGATGTCTCTGGGACTTTGTCTCACAGGGTCCCCCTTAGGATCTCTTGTAGGGCTGGTTTAGTGGTGACAAATTCCTTCAGTTTTTGTTTGTTTGGGAAGACCTTTATCTCTCCTTCTATTCTAAATGACAGACTTGCTGGATAAAGGATTCTTGGCTGCATATTTTTTCTGTCTAGCACCCTGAAAATCTCGTGCCAATTCTTTCTGGCCTGCCAAGTTTCAAAAGAGAGATCAGTCACGAGTCTTATAGGTCTCCCTTTATATGTGAGGGCACGTTTACCCCTTGCTGCTTTCAGAATTTTCTCTTTATCCTTGTATTTTGCCAGTTTCACTATGATATGTCGTGCAGAAGATCGATTCAAGTTACGTCTGAAGGGAGTTCTCTGTGCCTCTTGGATTTCAATGCCTTTTTCCTTCCCCAGTTCAGGGAAGTTCTCAGCTATGATTTCTTCAAGTACCCCTTCAGCACCTTTCCCTCTCTCTTCCTCCTCTGGGATACCAATTATGCGTATATTATTTCTTTTTAGTGTATCACTTAATTCTCTAATTTTCCCCTCATACTCCTGGATTTTTTTATCTCTCTTTTTCTCAGCTTCCTCTTTTTCCATAACTTTATCTTCTAGTTCACCTATTCTCTCCTCTGCCTCTTCAAGCCGAGCTGTGGTGGTTTCCATTTTGTTATGCATTTCGTTTAAAGCGTTTTTCAGCTCCTCGTGACTGTTCCTTAGTCCCTTGATCTCTGTAGCAAGAGATTCTCTGCTGTCCTGTATACTGTTTTCAAGCCCAGCGATTAATTTTATGACTATTATTCTAAATTCACTTTCTGTTATATTATTTAAATCCTTTTTGATCAGCTCATTAGCTGTTGTTATTTCCTGGAGATTCTTCTGAGGGGAGTTCTTCCGCTTGGTCATTTTGGATAGTCCCTGGCGTGGTGAGGACCTGCAGGGCACTTCCCCTGTGCTGTGGTGTATAACTGGAGTTGGTGGGTGGGGCCGCAGTCAGACCTGATGTCTGCCCCCAGCCCACCGCTGGGGCCACAGTCAGACTGGTGTGTGCCTTCTCTTCCCCTCTCCTAGGGGTGGGATTCACTGTGGGGTGGTGTGGCTCGTCTGGGCTACTTGCACCCTGCCAGGCTTGTGATGCTGGGGATCTGGCGTATTAGCTGGGGTGGGTAGGCAAGGTGCTCGGGGGCAGGAGGGGCAGGCTTAGATCGCTTCTCCTTAGGTGATCCACTTCAGGAGGGGCCCTGTGGCAGCGGGAGGGAGTCAGATCCGCTGCCGGAGGTTTGGCTCCGCAGAAGCGCAGAGTTGGGTGTTTGTGCAGAGCGAGCAAGTTCCCTGGCAGGAACCGGTTCCCTTTGGGATTTCGGCTGGGGGATGGGCGGGGGGATGGCGCTGGCGAGCGCCTTTGTTCCCCACCAAACTGAGCTCTGTTGTCAGGGGGCTCAGCAGCTCTCCCTCCCTTTGTCCTCCAGCCTTCCCGCTTTCCGAGCAGAGCTGTTAACTTATGACCTCCCAGACGCTAAGTAGCGCTTGCTGTCGGAACACAGTCCGCCCGGCCCCTCCGCTTTTGCAAGCCAGACTCGGGGACTCTGCTTGGCCGGCGAGCCGCCCCTCCGCCCCGGCTCCCTCCCACCAGTCCGTGGAGCGCGCGCCGCCTCGCCGCCCTTCCTACCCTCTTCCGTGGGCCTCTCGTCTCAGTTTGGCTCTGGCGACTCTGTTCTGCTAATCCTCTGGTGTTTTTCTGGGTTATTTAGGCAGGTGTAGATGGAATCTAAGTGATCAGCAGGACGTGCGGTGAGCCCAGCGTCCTCCTAAGCCGCCATCTTAATCTCACAACCGGAAGCAGGTTACTTTTTAGTCCTATCAATTCTAATTCATTAAATTTTTTTTTCATGTTTATTTATTTTTGAGAGAGAGAGAGAGCAGGGAGGGGCAGAGAAAGGAGACACAGAATCTGAAGCAGGCTCCAGGCTCTGAGCTGTCAATACAGAGCCTGATGCGAGGCTTGAACTCACGAACTGTGAGATCATGAACTGAGCCAAAGTCAGATGCTTAACCCGTGAGCCATCCAGGTACCTGTAGGCCCAGCAATTCTAGATTCCTGGGAAAAAAGAAGACCCAGATATGAACAGTATGTTTCTCCTTTATAGAGAAGTCCCACACAGGCAAGAACAGTCTTACGTTTACCTAGACATCAATAAAATCAGTAATCTCTTCTATATTTAGCTATTTTTCTTTAAATTCCATTTGGCTATTATTTCTATGCTTCCTTGTTTAAGAACTCTTAATGCCAGGAAGTCTGAGGGGTTCAATTCAAGTGCTATAACTCTGTGTGGAACCCCTCAAGTGTCTGGACTGATACTTCAAACACAAAAAATGAAATATGAGCAAATCATAGCACAAAATTTTATGAGTCAGTGAGAAAAAATTCAAAGTTTTACCATTGTTGCCTTCATAGAGGTTACAATATAACTACAGTTTCCATCCAAATCTTTCTGTGGTGGCCAGACTATAAAATAATAAAATCAACCCTGATTATCCCTGCCTCCTTGAACTCTAGTGTAATCCTTTGCCCTTGAATATGGGTAGGATCTGTGACTTGCTTCTAACCAATGGAGTAATAGCAGAGGTGATAGGATATTACTTTCATGGTTATGTTACCTAAAATGTGGCTCTGATGAAATGACAGCATGGTGCTTTGGCACATGGCAAAGAACTGAGGACCATCTGTAGCCACCAACCAGCTAGGAACCAAATGTGGCTTCCTTTAGCAACAGCCAGCAAGAAACTGAATCCCTCAATCTAATAGGCCACAGGGAACTAATGGAATCCTGCCAACACCCATGTGATCTTGAATGCATATCCTTCCCCATTTGAGCATCAAGTGAGATCATGGCTCTGATTATACCTTGATTACAGTCTTGCAGACTCAGCTAAGCTGTACCCAGACTCCTGATTTACTGAAGTTGTGAGATAAATGTTTTGAGCTTTTTGAAGACACAACATTTGTGGTAATTGTTATGTGGCAATAGGTAATTTCTATTGAAGGTCTAAAGCAATCTGTTTCAGTTTTTCCACTGCTCTACTATCTTGGGGTTGCTAATGAGCATGAAAACACTAACATACCAAGTGACATTTACTTATTCCCTGAGTGATATGTCATGACTATGGAAGTTTTGAGGTTATTGAGGAAAATGATTGTGCTTTTTATGATTTATGCATTACACAAAACACCCAGAACACATCTGGATACATCATAGGAAGCAAATAATGGCTTTCTGAGTTGTAAATAAACTTGTTATAAAGACAGTAACATGCATTCAGCAAGGTATGCATGTGAGTGTACTGCTCACTGATTCATCACATGTAATTGCAGGCCAGGTAATGGTATAGAATAGAGGCCAGCAGGTTTTTTTCTTTTCTATAAGGAATGGATAGTAAATATTTTAGGCTTTTTCAGGCCATATAGTATTCTGTCTCAACTATGCAATTTTGATGCTGTAGCATGGAAATATCTATAGTCCATTCTTATTTGGTGTAACTCTCTTCAAATTGAACTTCATTTATAAAAACAGGTGGTAGGCCAGATTTGGCTTTTAGGCTGTAGTTTGTTAATTCTGATTCTTACTACATATTCTCTTCTAGCCCATCCTGATAACTGTCCTCTCCTCTTACAACCAAAGTAACTACCATCCTGACCTTCAACATCCTAAATTGGTTTTCCCTATAATTTGCATTTATAATATAATAAAATATATAAATTGAATAATACAGTATGTATACTTCTGTTTTTGGCTCCTTTGACATTATCATATGAGATTTTTTCACATTGTGTATGACAGTTGTTAATTGTTTTTAATTCTTTTAATTATATGAACATAGCAAAAGTTAATCAATTTTTCCTTTCTTAGATACTTTCTTTGTTTTCTTTCCTTTCTTAGATACTTTCTTTGTTTTCTTTGTTATTTCGTTATAAATAATTTATTTATTTATAAATAAATAAATAAAATAAATAAATAAATAAATAAATTATTTATTTCGCTATAAATAATTATGCTTCTATAAACATTATTATGCCTTTCAGAGCACACATGTATACATATCTGCTGGTTAATATTCTAGGAACTAAATTGCTGGGTCAACTTTGAGATACTCTCCAATGTTTTTTGCTTTTTTGTATTTTTTTCTAATTTCTTTAAAAAAATTTTTTTAACGTTTATTTATTTTTGAGACAGAGAGAGACAGAGCATGAATGAGGGAGGGGCAGAGAGAGAGGGAGACACAGAATCGGAAGCAGGCTCCAGGCTCTGAGCCATCAGCCCAGAACCTGACGCGGGGCTCGAACTCACGGACCACGAGATCGTGACCTGGCTGAAGTCGGATGCTTAACCGACTGCGCCACCCAGGCGCCCCTAATGGCACTTTGAATATAGTTTCTTATAAGACTGTTCCAGACTTTTCCCCATTTTTCATTGGCTTGTTTGATTTTTCTTTTGAATGTTATAGAATTCCATGTATATACAGGACAGGAATTCTCTTTTTAATATTCACTTTCTGGAAAATGTCTGTGATGAATAGATTTCCAGTTTTTTTTTTAATATGAAATTTATTGTCAAATTGGTTCCAACGTTTATTTATTTTTGGGACAGAGAGAGAGCATGAACGGGGGAGGGGCAGAGAGAAAGAGGGAGACACAGAATTGGAAACAGGCTCCAGGCTCTGAGCCATCAGCCCAGAGCCCGATGCGGGGCTCGAACTCACGGACTGCGAGATCGTGACCTGGCTGAAGTCGGACGCCCAACCGACTGCGCCACCCAGGCGCCCCATCAAATTGGTTCCATACAACACCCAGTGCTCATCCCAACAGGTGCTCTCCTCAATACCCAGTACACACCCTCTCCTCCCTCCCATCCCCCATCAACCCTCAGTTTGTTCTCAGTTTTTAAGAGTCTCTTATGTTTTGGCTCCCTCCCTCTCTAACCTCTTTTCTTTTTTCTTCCTCTCCCCCATGGTCTTCTGATAAGTTTCTCAGGATCCACATAAGTGTGAAAACATATGGTATCTGTGTTTCTCTGTATGACTTATTTCCATGTTGCTTATATCCATGTTGCTACAAAAGGCCATATTTCATTCTTTCTCATTGCCATGCAGTATTCCATTGTGTATATAAACCACAATTTCTTTATCCATTCATCAGTTGATGGACATTTAGGCTCTTTCCATAATTTGGCTATTGTTGAAAGTGCTGCTATAAACATTAGGGTACAAGTGCCCCTATGCATCAACACTCCTGTATCCCGTAGGTAAATTCCTAGCAGTGCTATTGCTGGGTCATAGACTTTATCCTCTACTACAAAACTGTAATCATCATGATATTGGCACAAAAACAGACGCATAGACCAATGGAAAAGAATAGAGACTCCAGAATTGGACCCACAAAAGTATGGCCAACTAATCTTTGACAAAGCAGGAAAGAGTATCCAATGGAAAAGACAGTCTCTTTAACAAATGGTGCTGGGAGAACTGGATGGCAACATGCAGAAGAATGAAACTAGACCACTTTCTTACACCATTCACAAAAATAAACTCAAAATGGATGAAGGACCTGCATGTGAGACAGGACACCATGAAAACCCTAGAGAAGAAAGCAGCAAAAACCTCTCCGACCCAGCCACGGCAATTTGTTACTTGACACATCTCCAAAGGCAAGGGAATTAAAAGTAAAAATAAACTATTGGGACCTCATGAAGGTAAAAATCTTCTTCACTGCAAAGGAAACAATCAACAAAACGAAAAGGCAACTGACAGAATGGGAAAAGATATTTGCGAATGACATATCGGACGAAGGGCTAGTATATAAACTCTATAAAGAACTCACCAAACTCCACATCTGAAAAACAAATAATCCAGTGAAGAAATGGGCAGAAGATATGAATAGACACTTCTCTAAAGAAGACATCCAGATGGCCAACAGGCACATGAAAAGACTGACTCTTGATTTCAGCTCAGGTCAATATCTAGTCCCACATGGAGCTCTGTACTGGCAGCATAGAACCTGCTTGGGATTATTTCTCTTCCTCTCTTTCTTCCCCTCTCAAGTTCTCTCTCTCTCTCTCTCTCAAAATAAATAAATAAACTTAAAAAAAAAAACCAAAAGAAATAACATGGCTGGTAACTAGGGCTTCTAGAGATTAGTGAATCCCAAAACTCTTCCATGATGGTCCATATCTAAGATACACACATTGAGAACTGGAAATCAAAGACTGAGTGAGACTCCAGGTTTACCTGGGATTGGGGATAAGGACAAGGCTCTGCTAAGTGAGGCATCGTACCTCCTTGGGCCTTTCTTCTTCTGCTTTCTGAGCTCTAGCCTCAAAGATAGAGTAAGATTAGTTAGTGACCTCAGGCATAACAGATGTAGCAGAGAATCAATAATAAATACATAGTCAGGTCATCAGGGTATAAGTGAGTGAGGGTGATGACTGTAGATTGTAGCAGGTGCTGGAAGAGGTTGGAGGAGGGGATTTTAGGATGAACTATGAACTTGTTATGTTCATAACCCCAGCACTAAACACAGTACTGGCACATAGTAAGTGGTGAAGAAATGCTTGTTGACTTTGAGCATTAAATACATCATACTAATAACACTGTGTTTGGCTCCGTGCAGAGTAGACAATACTGATGATGCATTATTCTCCTCTTGAAGTTACTGTAGAACTGAGCTCAGACAGCAGATCTCAGCCCTGAATAATGTTTAAAAACCAGGAGAAGCTGACCTGCTTTTATTAAGTTCTGACTGGCTTCTCTTAGCCATTAGGTCACCTTAGAGGTGTATGCTGAAAGAAGAAAGGCACTGGGATGACTCTGCCCATGTACAAATGGGAAATCAAGTCTCTTGCTCAAAGTACTCACTTGATAGTTTTTGGAAATGAGTAAACGTGCCTGGAGTTAGTTACAGATTTGATATCCTGGACCCACTAGTTCTTCAGGTTGTAATGAAGGCAATCTTCTATTTTCACTGATTCATGATACTTAAGGGTACTTCTAGTCATGATAGAGCTGCACAGTTTAAGTAAGTAGGTTCTCTACTGGAGCTGGAATTCAGTGTGCTTCATTTGATCGTTTCATACTAACTAGGTTCTCTGATTGCCATTTTCTCCTGTCTCTATGGTAGTCCCATCCTCTTATAGAATAATATTTGGTGTAACATAATCACTTCATAGGTATTTCTTGAAGAGAAATGTAAAATGTTCCACATATTTTATATTTGTAAATAAAAAGAAGTGAGTGAGGGACAAATTGTTATTTATCTGTCAAAGGATCTTATCAGACAGATAACAACCTTCAAAGTTTCCATGGGAATAATGAAAGGAGGCCTTAGGACTGAAATGTCTTGTATCCCATTTTGGAGGAAGGAGGCAAAAATGGACCTGCCAATGCCATCTTTTGGCCAGGAGTGGAATTGTTGTGACGAGGGTAGCAGGCACATGTAAAAATTTAATCATTCATTCATGCAAGTAGGTTGGTTGTTGTTGTTGTTGTTGTTTTTTTTTTTTATAGTCAGCTAAGTTTGGGAAAGAATAGTGAATAATTATGTATAATTTTATATTCAAGTAAGAGGAACAGATGGTGAATAAGTTGGAAATAACATATTTGTGTTGAAAGAAAATTGATGATATGTAAGTTGATACGTAAGATATGTTGAAGTATGTGAGTTAAGAAATACCTCACTGAGAAAGTGGTATTAGTTGAGATCTAAACGGTGTTGAGAGGAAGATAGAATATTCTAGAAAATGACAGCTGGAGGAAGTGGGAAGATTTAGGTCAAAGCACTAAAACAGATAAGAAGTGAATATATTTGAGGAGTGCCTGAGTAGCTCAGGAGGTTCAGTATCCGACTTTGGGTCAGGTCATGATCTCACGGTTAGTGAGTTCGAGTCTTGCATCAGTCTCTGCTGTCTGCACAGAGCCTGCTTTGGATCCTCTCTCAAAACGAGATATTTTTGTATAAAAAATAAATTTAAAAATATTAAAAAAAAGAAGTGAGGGGTACCTGGGTGGCTCAGTCAGTTAAGCGTCCGACTTCAACTCAGGTTATCATCTCACGATTCATGAGTTCAAGCCCCACATCAGGCTCTGTGCTGATAGCTCAGAGCCTGGAGCCTGCTTCCGATTCTGTGTCTCCCTCTCTCTCTGCCCTTCCCCCATTCACGCGCTCTTTCTGTCTCTGAAAACTTAATACAAGTAAAAAAAAAAGTTAAAAAAAAAGAAGTGAATGTATTTCGAGGAAGAATAGAAAGGACAGAAGCATTGGAAAAAGGTAAAAACTGGTATGTTGAAAAAACAGAATATACTACTTAACAATAATAGGAAATGGATTACTTATAAAAAATGCAACAGTATGACTGAATCTGAAAATATTTATACTGAATGAAAGATACCAGACTCGAAAGAATGTATTATTTATTATTTCATTTATGAAAGTTTTAGTGAGAGAGAAATTAATCTATAGTGAATGAAATCAGATCAGGGTTTTCCTGGTTTGGGTACAGAGGTGGTGATTGACTCCAGAGAGGCAAGAGAAACTTTTCTGAAGTGATGGAAATGTTCTATGTGTTAATTGGGCTGGTAGCTACAGAGGCATTTATATGTGTCAGTACTCTTCAAACTGTGTGTTAAAATACTTACATTTTATTGTCACAAGTTATACAACAACAAAGCTGATTTTAAAAAGAGGAAGAGGCACTCACAATCACTAACTGATTTGCTGATAACAGTATCACAATCCCTTGACAACCCTAAAATTTGGGAATCATGAAAATGCTCCTTCAGAATACCTATTCATTTCTGGGGACACTTTTAGTCTCTAATAGTGTTTCTTCTGGGGGAAGCAAACATGTTTCTGATTCTTCTTAAAGTACTTTCAACTGATGTTGGTTTTCGTATCATAAAAGCCTGAGTTCCTAGACCCTCTTCACTGTTGGCTTTGATGGGAGAGTGTGCAGGATGATAAAAAGACCAATGCGACAATTGTATTGGATGTTTTTTACCTTGTTTGTGTGATGGTATTATGTATGCATGCATATATCCAAACTCATATAAATGTATATATTGATGTATAAATAAATATGTATACCTATTTTATAAGTATACTCTATAAAGCTGAAAGACTAAGAAAAAGTAAGCAAAATACATTTTTCTAAAATAACTTGAAATTTCAGTTTAAAAGGAGATTAAATATTTACAATTACTAAAACTCTTTGTGACTTTCTCATTCCCATAAATATAGTTATCCTCAGAAGAAAATCTTTTTCATTCTTTTCCACAACTTCTTCATTCTGAAAATCCATTGTCATCTGGGAATAGGAAATTTTTGTAAGGAAAGACCAACACTCAGCATACCTAATACTCATGGTTACTGGTCTCTGAAAGTTGTGGTTCTGGCACCAATTTCATATCTGGATTTTCAAGCTTTTCGGGAAGTTATCCTATTCAGGAGTCCTTCATCTTTTTAGATTGTCCCCTCCATTCCCCTAGGGTTTGGCACTGAATTAACCTTTTCTGTACACTTTTGTTGTTGTTTCAATTACCTTTTTCTCATACTAAATTAAATCTCATCAACCAAGGATAATTTTAAAAAATAATTTGGGGCACTTAGGTGGTTCAGTTGGTTAAGCCTCTGACTTTGGCTCAGGTCATGATCTCGCAGTTGGTGAATTCGAGCCCCACGTAGGGCTCTGTGCTGACAGCTCAGAACCTGGAGCCTGCTTCAGATTCTGTGTCTCCCTTTCTGTCTGCCCCTTCCCTGCTCACACTCTGTCTCTCTGTCTCTGTGTCTCTCAAAAATAAATAAACATTAAAAAATTTTTTAAATACATTAAAATGCAGAAAGAAAATTAGAATGTCATAAATCTCTCACTCCTCTGAGTTGCTATTATTAGTATTTGGATTAATTTCCAGAGTATTTTTCTATGCTTATGTATTTCTTTTCAGAACTGGTATCACCCCTATGGGCAAATGTTATTTTTATTTTTTCTTTAATATTCTATCTTGTCCATTTTTTTTTACATCTTTACATACTCTTTGCAAATACATTAGTTAAATGATATATGATATTCAATTGCTCTGTCTTCGTCTGGGTCTTATAGATCAATATATGAATGTTTTCCTCTTTTTTTTGTTTTATAAATAATGAATCTATACATTTTTTTTACTTATAAAATAAAATCCTATTTTTAAAAAAAATGTTTATTCATTTATTCTGACAAGGAGAGAGAGAGAGCAGGGAGGGACAGAGAAAGAGCAGGGAGAGAGAGAATCCCAAGCAGGCTCTGTGCTGTCAGTGCAGAGCCTGATGTGGGCTCTATCTCATGAACTGTGAGATCATGACCTGAGCTGAAATCAAAAGCTGGAGGCTTAACCAGCTGAGCCACCCAGGTGATCCTCAAATTCTATTTTTATAAAAGAGAATCCATGTGAGGAAAAATATGTACTTTTTAACTGTTTTGGTGGGAAAACAATTTTTAAGTTTGTTTGTTTATTTATTTATTTATTTATTTATTTATTTATTTATTTATTTATTTTTGAGAGAGAGAGAAAGAGAGAGAGAGCACATGTGTGAGGGGGGTAAGGGCACAGAGAGGGAGAGAGAGAATTCCAAACAGGCTCTGCACTGTCAGCATGGAGCCGTACGTGGGACTGGATCCTAGGAATCATGAAATTATGACCTGAGCCAAATTCAAGAGGTGAATGCTCAACTGACTGAACCTGCATGTGCCCCTGTTTTGGTGGAAGTTTGTAATCACCTTTTAAACAAGGTATACCAACTTATACTTCTACTGACAGTTTAAAAGTATTTTCAACTTTGTGATCTGTGGAAGATGGCATTCTTTTTAAATCTTCACTAATTTGATAGGTGGACATATTTTTTATTATTTTAATATTTTATTGTGTTGATGGGCATTGGTCAACTCAGGATTAATGATCAATCACATTTCCCAGAGAGCTTTTATGGGCATTCTAAAAAATGGTCCTTTTCCTCTAGAAGGTTGCTAACCTCTGGACCTTTTGTTCACAGAAAAGACTTTGTGCTGGCCTGGCAAACTATCTGCATCTATATGTTCCTGGATCAGTGTGGGGGGTGGGGCGTGGGTTGGCTATGTTGCCATGACCCTTGGCTCAGGGATCTTTTCCACAACAACCTTGAATAACCCTGTTCCTGATCTGCTTGGTTCTAACTCCATAGATGATGGGGTTGAGCATGGGAGGAACCAGGAGATAGAGATTGGCAAACATGATATGTACTGCTCGGGGCACATGATGTCCAAAGCGGTGGGTGAGAAAAGTGAAGAGGGCAGGGATATATAAAGCCAAGATGACACAGATATGGGATGCACATGTGCCAAAAGCCTTGAGCTGGGCTTGACCAGAAGGCAACCCCAGAACAGTTCTCAAAATCATCACATAGGATACACTGATGACAATCATATCAAAGCCAACCACAGAGAAGGCCACAAAGAGCCCATATGCACGATTTACTCTAGTATCTGCACACACCAGCTTTAGCACAGCCATGTGTTCACAGTATGGCTGGGGAATGATCTGGTTGGGGCAGAAGGGCATCCTGGAGACCATAATGCAGAAGGGGCTCACCAACAGCAATGCTCTCATCATCACAGCTGCTCCCAATTTACCCACTACAGCTGGGGTCAGGACACTTGAGTGACGGAGTGGGAAGCAGATGGCCACATAACGGTCCAAGGCCATAGCCATGAGTACCCCAGACTCCACAGAGGAAAAGGCATGGATGAAGAACATCTGGATGAGGCAGGCATGGTATTCAGTCTCATGAGCATGAAACCAGAGTATAGTCAGCATTTTAGGTTGGGTGGAAGACGAGAGGACCAGGTCAGTGATAGCCAGCATGGCTAGAAAGAGGTACATGGGCTCATGCAGAGTGTGGTCAATTCGGATTATATGGAGGACAGTGGTATTGCCAATTATAGCCACAACATACATGGCACAGAGAGGAAAGGCAATCCAAAATTGGGAATTCTCGAGTCCTGGGATCCCAAGTAGGATGAAGGACACAGGATAAGATGAGTGGTTCCCTGAAGCCAACATCACAGGATGGTTAATTTGTTCTCCCCTGAGAAGGTAAGGTACTATCTATAGATGATAATAATAAATTATCATTATTATTTATAATCTTTTGGAAGAGGCAGTTAAATAATAGGGCAATAATGTTTAATGGTAAGCTGGAATAATTTCAACTATTTTAATAACTACATTTTTGCAACTTAAAGTAATGCTACTCTTTATTCTTCATTCATGTTTATGTCATTCAAATGGGGTCAGAACATGCTAGCTGCAATTGTAATTTCTGTATAAGAATTAATATTTTTCTTGAAAGTAGAATCTGCCAAGGGAAGACTATCTTGACAAATAACGTCACTAATAGTAATTCTTGCACTTCTATTCTTTAGAATGAACTGATATGTTTTACCTTTCCCAAGGTCCTTTTCAGCCCTTTGTTTAAGCCAGTTAGGCAACTTTTCAGGGTTGGAAACCAATTTGGAAAACATTTTGGCTGAGGGCTCATAACAATGTATGTAGTGATGATGAGTTATCTTTGACTCTAGGAGTTACCAGGAGAATTTGGGCTGGAGGATGACAGACTGACAGACTGTACACCTGAAATTAAACCTGTTATCTATAGTGGATGTCTCCTCCTAGATTAGGGGCCAGCAACTGTTTTCTGTAAAAGGTCAGATAGATCACACATATTTTAGTCTTCATGAGCCATACATTCTCTGTTGCAACTAGTCAGTTTAGCGATTGTAGCATGAAAGCAGCCACAGTCAATACAGACATTTGTGAGTGTGGCTACATTCCAATACAATTTCATTTTTAAAACAGACTAGAAGCTGGATTTGGTCTTCAGGTGGTAGTTTACTAATTCTTCTCCTATATGATAAATTTTCATGATATCAGCCCTGAAGAGTGCACCAACATGAGCACCTCTGTATTTGGCATAGAACAGGGATTTAATAAATATTTGCTGAAGCAAACAAGAAATATGTGTCATTGTTCAAGGGCAATGGACTTTTCAACCAATTAGCCTTTCTTAAAATGTCTTGACAGAACCTTCTAAACACTACTTTGATGCCATGTCACAAGACAGCTATATCTATTTCTCACACTAGAGTCTGACCTCCTGTCCATTGAAAGACGTAAATGTCATCTTCTGCTGATACTTGCATACATGGTTGTTCTTGTCTGGTCTCTCTGGTGACTATGACCTACCTGAGAGTCAATGACACAAAAGCTTACCTGGTTCTTAACACCTTTCCACTTTTTAATCTCACTTGACCTGAGCCTTTTCTTGAACACATTCATTCTTTCTTCTCCATAACAGTAACACCCAGAGATGAAGAATATCTTTTCAGATTTCCCTTAATCATTTATATCTGGGGACTAAGAAATGTTTCATTCAACCAGACTTAGTGGTTCCTAACAAGGGTTTCTTTGAGATCCCAAATAGACTAAACTCTCTGATTTTCACTAGATTTATAACATTATGAGAGAAATGGGACTCAGAACTTATAAATCTTACTCTAA
The DNA here is from genome assembly GCF_016509475.1 of Prionailurus bengalensis. NCBI lineage: Eukaryota > Metazoa > Chordata > Mammalia > Carnivora > Felidae > Prionailurus > Prionailurus bengalensis. The sequence goes on from NC_057346.1 coordinate 60,853,284, forward strand.
ATTGGAAACTTTACTATTCTACCTAGACAATAGCTATAGGTTTGCTCAAACCAAATGCTCCTATCCAAGCCACAGTAAAAAATTAAGAAACACACACATTGTCTAGTGTCTAAGGCTCTGTTTCATCCCTTTCAGCCTGGCTTGGTCTTCCAGTGAAATATTCTGTTTGAATCAGAGTCTTCCTTTCTCCTTCTTTTCTGTGCTCTGTAAGTCAGCCTCCATTTGTGAGGATGAAGTCACCGAGGCTCATAGGCACCTGGAAAAGCACTTAGACCATCTTCATTCCTGCACTGGGCACTGGTAAAGATACTGGCGAAAACTACACTTTAACAAAAGGTATGCTATTCTAATTAATTATGATAGGCATTGCTGTTTTTATAAATATAACACTATATGCCTTTACATGTTATTGTTTTTAACTCTCACACACTTCTGCCCATCAGCCTTCATGGAGAACATACATATTTTACATACTCCATTTGGAGTGGTGACTCTTCTTGGTGGTGACCAGGGACCCAAGTCTGAGATAGCAGATGGGGCCTCTTGACAGGTGTCTCTCGTTCTTTTCTGCACTTACATTCCCATGGAATCTGGTGTCCTCACTATCAGCATTTCCTTAGTCTTTTTTCCCCCTCAGACTTATGAACCCAACATGTACAGAGTTAAGGTTACAAGTCATATGGAGTGGACAGGGAGTTAACTAGTCTTGTATCATTTTGTGCAGTGTATGAGGTTTTCAATAGTAATTCTGTGGGGGAGACACAGGTTATCAATTTGCTGCTGGGTTGAGGGATGGAAATTTGCATTTCCTAAAGAGTAGGAAAAGGAAGAGCAATGTAATTTCCCTTCTTGCTCAAAATTTCTCCCCCTTTCCCTGCTTTTAAATATGTCCCTGTCCCTGCCCTTATGTGCTACAGCTCTTGTGAGCATAGTGCATACTGAAAGAAGAAATAAAGTCATCTTTTCCAACATAATACCTAAGATGATCATACAATGAACTTCAGATTCAATTTTTCTTTTCTCCAGAATACAATCTAATTTGTAAGAACTTGGCATAGCTTTTGGTTCAAGGATTCTGTTCTGACACTAATGGAGCTCAGCTTTCATCTGTGAGTATAGGTTTGAATCCAGTGCTGATGCCATTACCTCTGTTAGCTTCCATTACTCCACTCATTATGTGGAAATAGTTATGTCCATCAGTTTAACCAAGTTGCTCAAGCCTGAAAGGGTAGAGGAAAAACGGGCTGAGATCTTGCTAAGGAATAGCTGCAGGGAAATTTAGACTATTCTGTCACTTTGGGGTATCTAAAACTAAGGCATGGAACAAGAATGCTAGAGGAAGGCAGAGTTCAGATCCAGCGTCCTATGAGGCAAGCTTCCTACTTTTCTAGAATTTTCCTGGAGGACACAATGTGAGCAGCGAATTATCTCCCCATCTCAGAAAGAAATCCAACAGTCATGGATCTCTTGACCTGGAGCCTCCATGAGTCATGCCATCCTTCAAAGTGTATTGCCTTATCTTTCAGCTTCTTAGAGCCTCTGTGAGTCCTACTGTTCTTTGGGAAGGGCAGAGATGACTGAGGCACAGGGGACCGACCACTCACCTTGAGCTCTGCTTTATCTCTGACCATAAGCAGCTTAACTGACTCCTCTGTGACTCAGCTTTTCACAGAGACTGTAGATTAAGACCTGTTTAAAGACCTGTAAAGTATGGCCCCTCTCTTCCCCAAGCATTAATTCTTTCCCTCCTCTTGGAACCCACTGCCTCATATACTGGCTTCCTCTGAGATTAGAGAATAAAACTGGAAACATTAACCCCTAACTTGCCTCTCTCCTCTGTATACACATAAGCAAAGGCAGCGTATTTGAATGGATGCACAAAAGTGTGTGTTGTTGAGATTACAGGAGTATGAGCTTATCAGTATGCATGTATTTTTTGTTAGTAAATTCCCCTTTGTGAAGCTGGAAAGTCCTTCTCACTTAGCCCAAACAGTTAAGCCTATGCAGAACTTCCTCTCACTCCCTGTGTAGAGCCTTGCTGGTATTCTCTTATTTATTATTTCTTAGCATTCCCTGGTATACGATAGGTCAAATGAAGACTTGACAGCAATTATTTAAAAACAGAGGGTAAGGCTTTATTTGCAGAGTTCAAAGCTGTCAGACTTCAGAAGCTATGCCTCACCAAATCAAAATCCAACATACATTTACAGGGAAACAAATCACACAAAAATTCACCAAGAGTATCAAGTTTACAGCAATCTGTTTATGGTGAATTGCAATCATTATGTTCACAAAGGTCATGGTTTATTTTAATACATTAGCATAACAAAAATCTGACTACAACTGTTTTTGTTAGAGAGTCCAGGTGTAGAGGAAATAGTCAAGGTTTTATTATCCTGGGGATCAGGCTGACATTGTAATTTTGGAGTTATCTCTGTTTGCAGATTTTTCTCTTTGTCTGTTTCTTTTAGCTGTCAGAGATTAAACACTTGGTGTAATGGAAGAGAAAGAAGTGCCAGGTTCTTCTTCTTCCTTCTTTTGTTCTTGTTCTTGTTCTTGTTCTTTTTCTGCTCTTATTCTTGTTCTGATTGTCCTCTCTTTCTCCTTCTCCTTTGTCTTTGTCTCCATCTCAACTTCAGCAAGTTCCTGCGATGATACATTTCACTGAGTCAAAACTACTCTCTGTCAGGCAGAGACATAATACTTGTTTTAATTATTCTACATCATGTAGTCTTAACAGCTACTTTAGAGGTAGTTCTATCTTCTGCATTTTACATATAAATAAATAGAGGTTTAGCTAGGTTAAGTTACTTCATTAAATACAAGTAAAGGGCAAGTCTTTCTGACTCAAAGATGTCACTTTTCCTACTATATCATACTTTGCACATGTTATGAGTATTAGGGCTGAAACTAAGGTGAGGTAAGGAACATATTTCTCTTGGGCATAAAAGAAGGGTGCTATAAAAAACTCACCCACCAATCAGATAAATAACATTTTATGCAGTGTGTTAAGAAATAAAAATTGATGCAAAAATCTGTAATGAACAGAATATCAAAATTCTCATTAAAGACCAGAGCTGTGCCAAGCAACAGTGTCCTGTAGCAAAATGCAAACTATGCACCCCTATGTACATATTTTTATGTATTTTTGATACTTAATGTTTTCTTGCACATTAAAATATTTGAGACATTGAAAAGTAATTATATTAAATACCACGCCATTATTTTCAATTTAAGTATTTTATTAATACCAAAATAGAATAAATTAAAATTTATATTTCATCTAAAGTCAAATAAAAATTATTTAGTATCCTCATTTACTCACAAGAAAACTTCCAACATGGTAACTTTTTGAAATGACATAAGCAAAGAAGTACTTACATACTTAGTTACTTTATTTATTTATTTTTAAAGTTTAATTATTTATTTTGAGTGAGAGAGAGAGAGAGAGAGAGAGTGGGGTAGGGGTAGAGACAGAGGGAGAGAGAGAGAATACCAAGCAGGCTCCACACTGCCACTGCAGAGCCCAATGTGGGGCTTGAACTCATGAACAGTGAGATCATGTCCTGAGCTGAAACCAAGAGTAGACAGTCACTTAACCAACTGAGCCAGCCAGGCCCCAAGTACATATTTAAAATAGTAACAATAATTTATCTTCCATAAAAAGTACTAGTGCACATTTTTTTTTTCCTTTTGCTCTAATACAGCTTGGCATGGCACTGTTTTTTATTTAAAATTTTGATATTTTATGAATCATGGAATACAAATTATTTTATTTTATTTATGTTTTTTAAACTTGATTTATTTATTTTGAGAGAGAGAGGGAGAGAGAGAGAGGGGAGGACAGAGAATCCCAAGAGGCTCTGTTCTGTCAGTGCAGAGACCACATGGGATTTGAACTCACAAACCATGAGATCATGACCTGAGCCAAAATCTTGAGTCTGTAGCTTACCAACTGAGCCATTCAGGCACCACTAGCCCACCCCCCAAATAATTTATTTTATAAAAATATTGCATTAAAATTTTTTAAACATAATTTCTTTTTAAGAGAGAGAGAGAGAGAGCACGCGCGCAAGTCCCGGGGGAGACACACAGGAAGATGGAGAGAGAGGATCCCAAGCAGGCTCAATGTCCATCTAAGATTCTGATGTGGGGCTTGATCTCATGACCCTGAGATCATGACCTGAAATGAAATCGAGGTTGACACTTAACTGAGTTAACCACCCAGGCACCCCTAGTTACTGAATTATTGAATCCCTGTAATTTTACTCTCCTCAAAGTATTGTTGGCTATTAGCAATTGTCCTTGGTGTATCTCCATCTTAATATGAATAAGGCCATGAGCACTTTCATGATTCTGAGTTTCAGGGGAAAGTTTGAACACTCATATGTGTTTCAAACTTCTAGAGAGTTTTTGCAGGATATTTTGTCCCTTCATTCATTCTCATTTCCATCTCCCTCCCTTTACTCTGCAAAGCCTAGAGAGGAAGAAAAGAGATAGTATTTCCTCTTTCAAATTTCTACTCCAGTTTCTCCACCTCTCTGCCTCCTTGGTTCTTCTTCACCTCTTCTGCTCCTTTATTTGTATCTTTACCTGCTGTTCGTGGGAGGAAGATATGACTTTGCCCTCACAGGACTCTATCAGAGAGAAGAGAAGTGAGAACAAAGAAGACCAACTCCTTTCAAAAGCCTCTGAAATGAACATAAAGGAAGAGAGGAGGGATTACTCACCAATTTTCATTGAGCCTTGGAGTCCAGATGAGAAGACTCAGGCCCCATGCTGGATGCCAAAATGAAGTGAGTTGGAGTGGGGTCTGAGAGTGAATGGTCAAGAAAGAATTCTTGAGATGTTTTTCGTGCAAAAGGGTGTTTTTATTATAGCCTGTTGACAGGACCCATGAGCAGAAAGAGCTGCTCCCCCCACCTGTGACCCTTCCAGGGTGGGTTATGTGTGACATTCCTCAGGACAGAGGAATTAAGACAGAAATGACTGTCTTAATAATTTACAAGGAAAAGAGAAATCTCCAGAACCCCATAGACTCAATTTCTTAGAGCCCTAACATCACCCTCTCCTCCATAATGATGTGGGGAACATAGGCAAGGAGAAAATGTAGACGAAATTAAATTTATTTATAACCTGCGGCCCTTTGACAAATACTTGAGATAGAGTATAACATTCCTCCAAAAAACTCCCAACTGTCTTGTCTTAATGTTAATGCCTTACAAGAGAGAAAAATAACTTTAGCTCAACAATAGTAAGGCCTCCAGGATCTTATGAGTCCAAATTGGCACATGAAAGTCCTTTTGGAAGCCTTTCTTTTTCCTTAACTCCCTCAACTCCCAAACATAAAATCACAATCCCAGTGCAGCTCTTTCAGTCCATGGGTCCTATTCATGTGCTTGAAGAAAATCACCATTTTGCATAGAATTTACCCTATGACCCAACAATTGCACAAGTAGGCATTTATCCAGAGGCTACAAAAATACTGATTCGAAGGAGCACGTGCACCCAATGTTTATAGCAGCTCTATCAACAATAGCCAAATTAGGGAAAGAACCCAAATGTCCATCCACTCATGAATGGAAAAAGAGATGTGGTATATATATTTAATGGAATAATATTTGGTGATTAAAAAGAATGAAATCTTGTCATTTGCAACAACGTGGATGGAAGTAATGTATTATGCTAAGCAAAAATAAGTCAATCAGAGAAAGACGAATATCATATGATTTCACTCATATGTGGAATTTAAGAAACAAAGCAGATGGACATAGGGGAAGGGAAGGAACAATAAGATAAAAACAGAGAGGGAGGCAAATTTCATAAGAGATTCTAAAATACAGAGAACAAACTGAGGGTTGCTGGAGGGGAGGTAGGTGGGGGGGATGGGCTAATGGGTGATGGGCATTAAGGAAGACACTTGTTGGGATGAGCACTGGGTGTTATATGTGAGTGGTGAATCACTGGGTTCTGCTCCTAAAACCAGTACTACACTGTATAGTAAGTAACTTGAACTTAAATAAATAATTTTTTAAAAACTCAATGTTTTGAACCAAAGACATCTCAAGAATTCTTTCCTGGCCTCCACTCCAGATCCCTGCTCACCCCATTTCCCCCCCCCCCCCAACTCCAAAACCACATCAAGAGGACCTCTATTATGAAAGCTGTAAGGGCTAGGAAGAAATACATAGTTCATAGAGGTAGCCAGTGCAGGCCACATCAAAGAAGGGAGTTGTTTCACCACAACCATAGCATAGTTGATCTAGAACAGGAAGCAGATCCAGAATTGAGAATCCTCCCATCTTGGAAAGACACAGGAAGTGGGTTGGCGCCAGTCCCTGGTGGTGGCATCAGAGGATCACTGCTGATGGGGAAGGAAACTATCCTCTAAAGAGACTAAGCAAGTAATAAACATGCTGTTTTTGAGAAGGCTGGGAACTATGAGAGCTGAGTGACCAGAAAATTGTCTGAACAAGAAACACTAATTATATGTTATAAATACACATATTTTTCCTAAACTAAATTAAAGAAAAATTGAGTTATCCTGTTTCTCCTGATGGCTGTGTTTATAAATCACATGCCCAGATATAGAATGAATAATAAACACTTCAAATATTAAATCTCCAAATGGAAATGAATCACAGTAAATGCTATGTTAATCCCTGTCCTTTTCTGCTCATAAAAGTCAATTGCATCTAAAGAAAGATACTATGTTTTCATGATGCCTATGGGCATATCTGAATACTCTTCTGTTTTAGAAACATTACTTAAGATAAATTTGAAAAATCAAAAAAATGGATAGAAGAAAGGAGGGTGTGACAGTTATGATTAATAATAAATATATATTTGGTCTTTGTTTACTTTTCTGGCAGAGAGCTCCTAAAACTCTTGGACTTTCCTAAGTGATAAGAGCCATTAAGGTGTCTTTTATTATGTCAATGACATGACATTCTGACCCCACACAAGGATAGGGCCCACTTGCCAGAGGAACCAGCCACGTGATTGGAGAGTGGGAACTTTCAGTTCCAATAGACCTCCAGGGAGGAGAGAGGGGCTGGAGTTTGAACCAATTGCCAATGGCCAATGATTGCATCAGTCAATCATGCCTATGTAATGGAGCCTCCATAAAAACCCAGAAGGACAAGGTTCTGAGAGCTTCAATGTTGGTGAATACTTGAAGAGTGGAGAGAATTGTGTGAGAAAAAGCCCACCGACCCAAACAAAGGAGGGATGTGGAGACTCAGAACACAGTGAAGCCAGGCTTTAATCAACATTCTTGCAAGAGCAGGTGTCTGATGGACAGGCACACTAGGGACAGTTATAGCAAACAATTTATTTCCTAGTGTGCAAGTCCCTCCCCTAGTTCCTCATTGGTTAAGTACTACAAAGGTTTCAGCCCTACCCAGGTGTTGCCTATGCCCATGTAAGGCAAAAACTAGTGTGATTGGAACAAATGTACATTCCCTGAAGTGAGGCAGAGACTTTTAGTCACTCCTCCTTGTGTTTTTTGGTGCATGCTCATTGCAAAGCCTACAAAAATAAGCCCTTGAAAAGGAGAGGGGAAGAAGAACCAGGAAGTAGAGTGTCCAAGAGTTTCAGACTCCACTGTGGAGGGAGATTGAACATATTTCCAATAGGTTGTAAACCTACTGTTAACTATACAGCACAGTTTTTATTTGGTATTTCTGAAAATGAATCATCTCCCTTACTTCTCACAATAGTACCCCTGGCAAAGGCATATAGGTTCAGTGCCCTTTCCCCATCCTTTGCGCTATGCATCTCCTCCCTCTGGTTGCTCCTGAGTTATGTTCTTATAATACACTGGTAATCTAGTAAGTAATATGTTTCTCTGAGTGCTATGAGTTGCCCTAGCAAATTAATTGTGCACAAGACGCAGGCCAAGGGAAACTCTGATTTATACTCAGTAGGTTAGAAGCACAGGTAACAACTGTTCTTATGATTAGTGTGAGAGGTCAGGTGGGAGGTGCAGTCTTGCAAGATTGAACCTTGAAGTTGCAGAATCTGACGCTGTCTCCTGAACTGAATAGTAGGATACCCAGTTGGTGTCCAGAGAATTGCTTGCTGGTGTGGAGCACCACCATACAAACTGTGATTTGGTCTCAGAATACTCATTTAGAGGGAGGGGGAGAGACAGAAAGTGAGACCTAATTTCATCAGGAGTTTGTCCATCTCTCTCCTTGTGTTGCCTGACGGACTGGGAGATCTCTGAGCTCTGAGGCCTCTAGAATCTTTTTCTATGCATATGTATTTCTATTTAGAATTGGCATCAGCCTATGGGAAATGTTATTTTTCTTTTTTCTTTAATATTCTATCTTGATCATTTTTTTTACATCTTTACATACTTTGTGCAAACACATTAATTAAATGATACATGATATTCAATTGCTCATTCTTCATCTGTGTCTTATGGATCAATATTTGAATGTTTTCTGTTTTTGTTTTTATAAATAATCTATACATGTCATTGTACTATTTTTTTCTCAAATTCTATTTTTATAGAGATATGAGATGGGGAAAGTATACCTACTCTTTATTTTAAATGTTTATTTTTGAGAGATAGAGAGAGAGGGAAAGGCAGAGAGAGAGGGAAACAGAGGATCCAAAGCAGGCTCTGTTCTGAGAGGAGTGACCCCACGTGGGCCTCGAATTCACCAGCTGTGAGATCATAACCTGAGCCAAAGTTGGACACTGAACTCAACTGGGCCACCAAGATGCTCCAAAGTACACATACTTGTTAACTGTTTTGGTGGAAATTTCTAATCTTTTTAACAAGGTATACCACCTTATACTTCTAGTGACAGTGTCAAAGTAATTTTCACATTAGTCTGTGGCAAATGGCATTGTTTTCAAATCTTCACTAATTTGATAGGTCGACAAGTTCTTACTGGTTTCTTGTGCTGATGAACATTCATCATCTCATTATTTATGATCAGCAATCACATCTCTCAGAGAGCTCCTGTTCTGGGCATTCTGAAAATTGATTCTTTTCTTCTGGAGGTTTACTAACCTCTGTACTGATATGTGATGGCTTGGAAGACTTTCTTTTTGTGTTTATGTTCCCAGATCACAGTGGGTGATTGGCTTGATTGTGATGCTGTGATCCTTGACTCAGGGATCTTTTCCACAACAACTTTGAATAACCCTGTCCTTTATCTGCTTGGTTCTAACTCCATAGATGATGGGGTTGAGCATAGGAGGTACCAGGAGATAGAGATTAGCGAACATGATATGTACTGCTCCAGGCACATGATGTCCAAAGCGGTGGGTGAGAAAAGTGAAGAGCGCTGGGATATAAAAAGCCAAGATGACACAGATATGGGACGCACATGTGCCAAAAGCCTTGACCTGGGATTGACCAGAAGGCAACCCCAGAACAGTTCTCAAAATCATCACATAGGATACACTGATGACACTCATATCAAAGCCAACCACAGAGAAGGCCACAAAGAGCCCATATGCACGATTTACTCTAGTATCTGCACACACCAGCTTTAGCACAGCCATGTGCTCACAGTATGACTGAGGAATGATCTGGTTGGGGCAGAAGGGCATCCTGGAGACCATAATGCAGAAGGGGCTCACCAACAGCAATGCTCTCATCATCACAGCTGCTCCCAATTTACCCACTACAGCTGGGGTCAGGACACTTGAGTGACGGAGTGGGAAGCAGATGGCCACATAACGGTCCAAGGCCATAGCCATGAGTACCCCGGACTCCACAGAGGAAAAGGCATGGATGAAGAATACCTGGATGAGGCAGGCATGGTATTGAGTCTCATGAGCATGAAACCAGAGTATAGCCAGCATTTTAGGTTGGGTGGAAGACGAGAGGACCAGGTCAGTGATAGCCAGCATGGCTAGAAAGAGGTACATGGGCTCATGCAGAGTGTGGTCAATTCGGATTATATGGAGGACAGTGGTATTGCCAATTATAGCCACAACATACATGGCACACAGAGGAAAGGCAATCCAAAATTGGGAATTCTTGAGTCCTGGGATCCCAAGTAGGATAAAGTATTCAGGATGAGCAGAGCTGTTCCCTGAAGCCAGCATCACAGGACAGTTAAATTTTTCTCCCCTGAGAAGATAATGTATGATTATAATCAATAAATTAGTATTATTTTTAATCTTTCGTAGGGGCCACTGAATGATAGGACCATTGAGTTTAATGGTAAAATGGAATAACTTCAATTGTTTTAATAAATACATTTTTTCAACATAATGTGATGCTACTCTCTTCTTCATTCATGTTTATGTCATTCAAAATGGGGTCAGAACATGCTAGCTGCAAGTGTAATTTCTGTATAAGAATCAGTATTTTCCATGAAAGTCAAACCTGCTAAGGTAAAAGTATCTTAACAAATAATGTCACTGATAGTAATTTTTGCTCTTCTATTCTTTAGAATATTTTATTTGTTTAACCTCTCCCATAGGTTCTTTTCACCCTCTGTTTAAGCCACCGAGGCAACTTTTCAGGATAGGAAACCAATTTGGAAAACACTTTGTCTTAATGGCTCACAGCATTGTATATAGTGATGATGAGTTACCTTTGATTTAGGAGTTACCAGGAGTATTTGGGCTGGAGGATGACTGACTGACAGATTGTACACCTGCATTTAAACCTGTTGTCCACGGTGGATGTCTCCTCCTAGATTAGGGGCCAGCAAATGTTTTCTGTAAAAGGTCACATCACACATATTTTAGACTTTGTGGACCATATAGTTTTGTTGCAACTAGTCAGCTTAGCCATTGTAGCATGAATGCAACCATAGTCAGTATAGAAATGTGTGAATGTGGCTACATTCCAATACAAATTTATTTTCAAAATCAGGCTACTAGCTGGATTTGGTCTGCAGGTGATAGTTTGCTAATTCCATTTTATACGACAAATTTTCATGAGGTAAGCCCTGAATTGTGCACCATCCCTAGTACCTCTGTGCATGGCACAAAACAGGGGTTTAATTACCATTTTCAAAGCAAATAATGAATAAATATCATTGTTCAGGGGTAATTGCTTTTTTAACTGATTAGCCATATCTTACAATGTCCTGATAGAATCCTCTAAACATTACTTTGATGCCGTGCCACAGGACAGCTACATATATTTCTCATAGTAGAGTCTGACCTCCTGTCCATTGAAAGACGTGAATGTCATCTTCTGCTGATACTTGCATACATTGTTGATCTTGTCTGATCCCTCTGGAGACTATTACCTATCTGAGAGTCAATGACACAAAAGCTTACCTGGGTCTTACTCAACACCTTCCCACTATTTAATTTCACTTGACCTGAGACTTTCCTTGAATTCATTCATTCTTGCCTCCTCCATAACAGAAACACCAAGTTAAGAAGAGTATCTTTTCAAATCTCCCTTAACCAATCACCTATGGGGATTAACAGTTGTTTCAGTCTACAGATATAATAGTTTTATAAAAGGGTTTCTTTGAGATCCCAAATACACTTAATCTATTTCGGATTTTCCCTAGATTTATAACATTATGAGAGAAATGTGGCTCAGAGTTGGTAAATCTGGCTCTAAATTGGAAACTTTACTATCCTACCTAGATAATAGCTGTAGGTTTGCTGAAAAGAAATACTCCTCTCCGGGGCATAGTGAAAATTCAGAAGCATACACATTATCTGATGTGTAAGGCTCTTGTTTCATTCCCTTCTGCTGGCTTGGTCTTCCAGTTATGCATTCTGTTTGAATCAGAGTCTTCCTTTCTCCCTCCTTTCTCCCCCCTGTAAGTCACCCTCCATTTGTGAGGACAAAGTCACTGAGGCTCATAGGCACCTGGAAAAGCACTTAGACCATGTTCGTTTCTGCATTAGGCACTGGTGAATAAACTGGCTAAATCTTCAATTTCTCAAACTGCATAACAATCTCTTTAATAATATGTGAGACATTGCTATTTTTGTAAATGTAACACTATTTCTTTTACATGTTATTGGTTTTAACTCCCACAAACTTCTGCCTGTCAGCCTTAACAGGGAAATTACCTGTTTGTTTTACATACTGTTTTTGGAGTAGTGACTCTTAGGGGGTGACCCAGTCTGAAGAGGGAAATGGGGCTCTTGACAGGCGCCTTTCTTATCTACACTTAACAATCCCATGAAATATGGTGTCATAACTACAAGAAATTCTTTTGTCTTTTTTTCCTCCTCAGATGTATGAACTCAACACATGAAGAATTAAGGCTACAAGTCATGTGGAGTAGACAGGGAGTTAACCAATCTTGGGTCATTTTTGTGCAGTGTGTGAGGTTTTCAATAGTAATTCTGAGGGGAGACACAGGTCATCAACTTGCTGCTGAGTTGGGGGAAAGAGATGTACATTCCCTAAAAAGTAGGAAAAAGAAGGGCAATATAATTTCCCTTCTTGCCCCAAATTCCTTCCCCCTTTCCCTGCTTATAAATATGTCCCTGTCCTTGCCTACCATATGCTAGACCTCATGTGAGCATAGTGCTTATTGGCAGAAGAAATTAAGCCATCTTTTTTTCTATGTTACAGCCAGGGTGATCACACATTGAACTTCAGATTCAATGTTTCTGTTCTCCAAAGTACAATATAATTTGTGAGAACTTGGCGTAACTTTTGTTTCAGGGAATATGGTTGCAAGAAAAATGTTCTCACACTGCTGGAGCTCAGTTTTCATCTGTGAGTATGGGTTTGAATCCAGTGCTGATACCACTACCTCTGTTGACTTCAATTACCCCACTCATTATGTAGAAATAGTTATGTTCATCAGTTTAATCGAGTTGCTCAAGTCTGAAAGGGTAAAGGATAAAATGGGCTGAGATCTTGCTAAGGAATCGCTTCAGAGAAATTTAGTCTGTTCTCTCACTTTGGGGTATCTAAAACTAAGGCATGTAGCAAGATTGCCGAAGTGGGGTAGGGTTCAGATCCTGCGTCCTTTGTGGAGGGATTGAGTGTGGAGGCAGGCTGCCTACTTGTCTAGAATTTCCCTGGAGGACACAGTGTGAGCAGCGAATTGTCTCCCCATCTCAGAAGGAAATTCACCAGTCATGGATCAGCTGGACCTGGAGCCCGCATAAGTCAGGTCATTCCGCACAGTGCATTGCCTTGCATTTCAGATTCTTAGAGACCCTGTGAGTCCTACTGTTCTCTGGGAAGGGCAGAGATGACTGGGGCACAGGGGACCACTCACCTTGAGCTCTGCTTTATCTCTGACCATAAGCAGCTCTAACTGGCTCCTGTGATTTAGCTTTTTACAGAGACTATGAGTTCGGACCTATTTAAAGACCTGTTTAAGTCTGGCCTTTCCCTTCGCCAGCATTAATTCTTTCCTTCCTCTTGGGCCCCACTGCCTCATACTCTGGCTTCCTCTGAGACTGGAGGGTAAGCTGGAAGCATTAACCCCTAACTTGCCTCTCTCCTCTGTATACACATAGCTGAAGCAGGGGATTTGAATGCATGTGCAAGAATGTGTGTTGTTGAGATTACAGGAGTGTGAGCTTATCTGTATGCATGCATTTTTTGTTAGTGAAACAAAATGTGGAATGTGGAATGCGAAAGTGTGTTGATATGTTTGTTGATGTGTATCTGAGAGATGTGTTAATAAACACGTGTAAGGACTGGATTTGCATGTGAATGTGAGTATGTGTATAAGCTGTGTTTGTGTAGGTATAAATAATCATTTGCTGTTGGTATACATATTTAGTGGGATAGTGTGTCTCTGTGAGTACAAAGCCACTAAATACACATGTTTTGTGAAGGCATACACTGAGCTCCAAACCTGACCCTGTGATTACACATCACTGTGTGTCTATACGAGTGTGTATAGGCAATATTGTGGGTTTGATGAGGGTGTTGACAATCTGTTGGTGCTTCTGTGTGTCCCAAGGTACAATGGCCTAAGCCCTTTCACTTCTTATTAGGAGAGGGAAAACGAATTCCAGATGGAGGTCTTGCCATAGTTGTTTGTGGAAAGTTGTGAAGCTGGAAAGCCCTCCTAGCTCAGCCTGAACAGTTAAGTCTGTGCAGAGCTACCTGTCACTCCCTGTGTAAGCCTAGCTGGTATTCTCATATTTATTTTTCTCAGCATTCCTTGATATAGGATATGTCAAAGGAATATTTGACAAATAAATAACTAAAAACAGAAAGTAAGGATTTATTTGCGCAGATGAAATCTGTCAGACTTCAGAAACCGTGCTTTGCAAAATCTAAAACCCAGCATATAATTATAGGGAAACAAATCACACATAATATTACCAGCATTATCAGGATTACAATAACCTGTTTATGGTGAATTGCCATCATTATGTTCACAAAGGTCATGTTTTAGTTTAAACTATCAGCAGAAGAAAAAATCTGGGATACAACTGGTTTTGTTAGGGAGTCCAGGTTTATAGGAAATATTCAAGGTTTTATTATTCTAGGGAGCAGGGGACATTGTAATTTTGGAGTTATCTCTGGTTGCAAATTAGTTTTCTTTGCGTCTTTTAGCTGTCATAGGTTAAACACTTGGTGTAATGAAAGTAGAAGAAAGTGCCTTGTTGATGATGTTGTTGTTGTTCTTTTCCTCTTCCTCCTCCTCCCTCCTCTTCCCCTTCTTCCTTCTTCTCTTCTTATTCTCCTCCTCCTCCTCTTCCGTCCTTCATCTCTCCCCCCCCCTTTTTCTTTTGTAATGAGAGGAGCTTTTCTCCTTCAATAAAATGTCACATCTAAGGGTAGGAACTGAGTTTCCTCATCTCATGAATCTTCCCAAGATTCTCAGTGCCATGGTGCTTCCAAGCAGACATGGTACCCAAGTTCTTATAGAAGTAACTCGTGAGGTCAGCCACACTGTTTTTCAAGTTTAGTTCGGTATTGCTTGCTGAAATCAATGTGTAGTAGGCAGGTCAGTATGTTCCTGATTTACTCTTGTAAAGTTCTTTTCATGGTTTGTGTGTTTCAAAAGTTGATGTTTCTGCAGGATCCATGGAGGACTTGTGAACCAGGCTCACACCCGTGCTCTAAATCTCAGTCTTTGGTAGAATGTACAGATTTGTGGGAAGTATTGAGAGCCTAGTTAGGGTGTTTTACCATGAACTTGTAGCCACACCAATCTTTAAGTTAGGTTTTGTGGGGTTATGATGGCAGAGTCAGAGAAAAACGTTTGGAAAGGAAGTTTTGATGGAAGAAGATGTTGTTGAGAATATTGACCTAAGAATCCTGGGACACTTCAGTGTAACTATGTCAAAAGATCCCCATCCAGAGCCTCATAGCTTTTTGATCCTCACTTTGTTTTCCTCTGTCTCCATATAGATACTTAGTCAATATCGAATGGACATGTCCTGAACCTTGCCACAGCATATCAATCAATCTCTGAATCCTTGAGCATGTTATTCTAATGACACCATTGTATCTTTCTACTTTTTTTTTTTTACTCATTTTGTGTTTCCTTTTTAAAAATTTAATATATTTTTTAATGTTTATTTATTTTTGAGAGAGAGAGCGAGAGTGAGCGAGCATGAGTGGGGGAGGGGCAGAGAGAGAGAGAGAGAGAGAGAGAGAGAGAGAAATAGAATCCAAAGCAGGCTCCAGGCTCTGAGCTGTCAGCACAGGTCCTAACGGGGCTCAAACTCACGCACCGTGAGATCATGACCTGAGCTGAAGTTGGATGCTTAACTGACTGAGCCATCCAGGTGCCCCTCATTTCTTGTTTTTCACATCATCAATTCCTTCAAAACTTATATATATATAACCAATCTTTTCAGTACTCTTTTCAAGTTCTTGTCTATGAAATATAGTCCTCATAGTTCATCATTTCAACCATACTTGTGTGAATAACCTCAACACTATCTATCCATCACAGCTACTATTATGTCATTGTCTTCTGCTACCCCTGTACCACTGAGCAACTGCTAGAAGCAATAGCACCAATGATCAGATTGGGACCATTGCAAGTTCATGGCAACTGGCTTTACCTGGGCTCTC
Organism: Prionailurus bengalensis; assembly: GCF_016509475.1. Taxonomy (NCBI): domain Eukaryota; kingdom Metazoa; phylum Chordata; class Mammalia; order Carnivora; family Felidae; genus Prionailurus; species Prionailurus bengalensis. The sequence goes on from NC_057346.1 coordinate 60,869,245, forward strand.
AAAGCAGCCCAAACTATTCTCACATTTCTCTCCCTTTAACTGTGCAGAGACATTGTGTTTGGAAGCTGTAATAACTGACCTCCTTGACTAAGTTTATTGTTCAGACTCTGTCCACTAATTACAATGAATATCTTTTGTTACTTTGTGCATCTCCTCAAGAGGCAGAACTTCCAACCATAATGTAGAAGATTAAACTGTCTGTTATCTGACCTCAGAAGGTGTATAATGATGGTTTTTTGTCCTCATTTCTTACTCTCCTGAAGAAAGTGCTCTCACTGCCAGTTGCTCCACCATGCAGGGTTCATTACCACATTCAGGAAGGAAATCAAATATGGTTAGAGGGGAAATAATCAGGGCTATGCTCTGCTTCCTCAAAGTTCAGGGAGAACCTTGCTGATGTTAACACTGTAGTGAAGACCCTGGAGACCGAAAAAGACAAGAAAATGTATGTGCACTGCTTGGACAATTGTTGTGGGTTGAATTGTGTCCCCCCACCCCGATTTATATGTTGAATTTCTACTCCACTGTACCTCAGAATATGACTTTGTCATCAGAGTGTAGGTGGATAAAATGAGGTCATGTTGGAGTAGGGTGGACCCTAATCCAATATGACTGCTGTCTTCATACAAGGGGAAATTTGGAAACACAGATGTATAGGTAGAGAGAAATTGCCATTTGGCCATGAAGGTAGTTATCAAGATGATGTGTCTATAAGCCAAAGTTTCCGGGAAAAAAGTTTCCACACTGACAGCATGGAGCCTCCTTGGTATTCTCTCTCTCCTCTTCCTGCCCCTCCAATGCTCTCTCTCCCTCTCTCTCTCAAAACAAATAGATAAGTTTAGAAAACAAAAGAAATAACATGGCTGGTAACTCTAGGGCTTCTAGAAAGTAGTGAATCCCAAACACTTCCGTGATGGTCCATACCTAAAATATGCACATTCAGAACTGGAAATCAAAGACTGAGACTCCAGGTTTATCTGGGATGGGGATGAGGACAAGGCTCTGCTAAGTGAGACATCATACCTCCTTGGGCCTTTCTTCTTCTTCTGCTTTCTGAGCTCTAGCCTCAAAGATAGAGTAAGATTAGTTAGTGACCTCAGGCATAACAGATGTAGCAGAGAATCAATAATAAATACATAATCAGGTCATCAGGGTATAAGTGGGTGAGGGTGATGACTGTAGATTGTAGCAGGTGCTGGAAGAGGTTGGAGGAGGGGATTTTAGGATGAACTATGAACTTGTTATGTTCATAACCCCAGCACTAAACACAGTACTGGCACATAGTAAGTGGTGAAGAAATGCTTGTTGACTTTGAGCATTAAATACATCATACTAATAACACTGTGTTTGGCTCCGTGCAGAGTAGACAATACTGATGATGCATTATTCTCCTCTTGAAGTTACTGTAGAACTGAGCTCAGACAGCAGATCTCAGCCCTGAATAATGTTTAAAAACCAGGAGAAGCTGACCTGCTTTTGTTAAGTTCTGACTGGCTTCTCTTAGCCATTAGGTCACCTTAGAGGTGTGTGCTGAAAGAAGAAAGGCACTGGGATGACTCTGCCCATGTACAAATGGGAAATCAAGTCTCTTGCTCAAAGTACTCACTTGATAGTTTTTGGAAATGAGTAAACGTGCCTGGAGTTAGTTACAGATTTGATATCCTGGACCCACTGGTTCTTCAGGTTGTAATGAAGGCAATCTTCTATTTTCACTGATTCATGATACTTAAGGGTACTTCTAGTCATGATAGAGCTGCACAGTTTAAGTAAGTAGGTTCTCTACTGGAGCTGGAATTCAGTGTGCTTCATTTGATCGTTTCATACTAACTAGGTTCTCTGATTGCCATTTTCTCCTGTCTCTATGGTAGTCCCATCCTCTTATAGAATAATATTTGGTGTAACATAATCACTTCATAGGTATTTCTTGAAGAGAAATGTAAAATGTTCCACATATTTTATATTTGTAAATAAAAAGAAGTGAGTGAGGGAAAAATTGTTATTTATCTGTCAAAGGTATCTTATCAGGCAGATAACAACCTTCAAAGTTTCCATGGGAATAATGAAAGGAGGCCTTAGGACTGAAATGTCTTGTATCCCATTTTGGAGGAAGGAGGCAAAAATGGACCTGCCAATGCCATCTTTTGGCCAGGAGTGGAATTGTTGTGAGGATGGTAGCAGGCACATGTAAAAATTTAATCATTCGTTCATGTAAGTAGTTTTTTCTGGTGAGCTAGGTTTGGGATAGAATAGTGAACAAGTATGCTATACTTATGGAAGTTATATTCAATTCATACTAACTGATGGTGAATAAGTACTTGAATATTTACATATTCTGTTAAGATAAGGAGGAAATAAAATATTTATGTTGAAAGAAAATTATGGAAAAAGCTGTCACAGGGATGAGGGAAGATGGCGGCATAGGAGGACGCTGGGCTCACCGCGCGTCCTGCTGATCACTTAGATTCCACCTACACCTGCCTAAGTAACCCAGAAAACCGCCAGAGGATTAGCAGAACGGAGTCGCCGAGCCAAGCGCAGACGAGAGGCCCACGGAAGAGGGTAGGAAGGGCGGCCAGGCGTTGCGCGCTCCATGGACTGGCGGGAGGGAGCCGGGGCGGAGGGGCGGCTCACGGGCCAAGCAGAGCCCCCGAGTCTGGCTTGGAAAAGCGGAGGGGCCTGACGGACTGTGTTCTGACAGCAAGCGCGACTTAGCATCGGGGAGGTCATAAGTTAACAGCTCTGCTCGGAAAGCTGGAAGGCTGGAGGACAAAGAGAGGGAGAGCTGCTGAGCCCCCTGACGACAGAGCTCAGTTTGGTGGGGAACAAAGGCACTGGCGAGCGCCATTTCCCCCGCCCATCCTCCAGCCAAAATCCCAAAGAGAACCAGTTCCTGCCAGGGAGCAAACACCCAACTCTGCGCTTCTGCGGAGCCAAACCTCCGGCAGCGGATTTGACTCCCTCCCGCTGCCACAGGGCCCCTCCTGAAGTGGATCACCTAAGGAGAAGCGAGCTAAGCCTGCCCGTCCTGCCCCTGTGCACCTTGCCTACCCACCCCAGCTAATACGCCAGATCCCCAGCATCACAAGCCTGGCAGTGTGCAAGTAGCCCAGACGAGCCACGCCACCCCAGAGTGAATCCCACCCCTAGGAGAGGGGAAGAGAAGGCACACACCAGTCTGACTGTGGCCCCAGCTTTGGGCTGGGGGCAGACATCAGGTCTGACTGCGGCCCCGCCCACCAACTCCAGTTATACACCACAGCACAGGGGAAGTGCCCTGCAGGTCCTCACCATGCCAGGGACTATCCAAAATGACCAAGCGGAAGAATTCCCCTCAGAAGAATCTCCAGGAAATAACAACAGCTAATGAGCTGATCAAAAAGGATTTAAATAATATAACAGAAAGTGAATGTAGAATAATAGTCATAAAATTAATCGCTGGGCTTGAAAACAGTATACAGGACAGCAGAGAATCTCTTGCTACAGAGATCAAGGGACTAAGGAACAGTCACGAGGAGCTGAAAAGCGCTTTAAATAAAATGCAAAACAAAATGGAAACCACCACAGCTCGGATTGAAGAGGCAGAGGAGAGAATAGGTGAACTAGAAGATAAAGTTATGGAAAAAGAGGAAGCTGAGAAAAAGAGAGATAAAAAAATCCAGGAGTATGAGAGGAAAATTAGAGAACTAAGTGATACACTAAAAAGAAATAATATACGCATAATTGGTATCCCAGAGGAGGAAGAGAGAGGGAAAGGTGCTGAAGGGGTACTTGAAGAAATAATAGCTGAGAACTTCCCTGAACTGGGGAAGGAAAAAGGCATTGAAATCCAAGAGGCACAGAGAACTCCCTTCAGACGTAACTTGAATCGATCTGCACGACATGTCATAGTGAAACTCGCAAAATACAAGGATAAAGAGAAAATTCTGAAAGCAGCAAGGGGTAAACATGCCCTCACATATAAAGAGACACCTATAAGACTCGTGACTGATCTCTCTTTTGAAACTTGGCAGGCCAGAAAGAATTGGCACAAGATTTTCAGTGTGCTAGACAGAAAAAATATGCAGCCAAGAATCCTTTATCCAGCAAGTCTGTCATTTAGAATAGAAGGAGAGATAAAGGTCTTCCCAAACAAACAAAAACTGAAGGAATTTGTCACCACAAACCAGCCCTACAAGAGATCCTAAGGAGGACCCTGTGAGACAAAGTACCAGAGACATCACTACAAGCATAAAACATACAGACATCACAATGACTCTAAACCCATATCTTTCTATAATAACACTGAATGTAAATGGATTAAATGCGCCAACCAAAAGACATAGGGTATCAGAATGGATAAAAAAACAAGACCCATCTATTTGCTGTCTACAAGAGACTCATTTTAGACCTGAGGACACCTTTAGATTGAGAGTGAGGGGATGGAGAACTATTTATCATGCGACTGGAAGCCAAAAGAAAGGTGGAGTAGCCATACTTATATCAGACAAACTAGACTTTAAATTAAAGGCTGTAACAAGAGATGAAGAAGGACATTATATAATAGTTACAGGGTCTATCCATCAGGAAGAGCGAACAATTATAAATGTCTATGCGCCGAATACCGGAGCCCCCAAATATATAAAACAACTACTCATAAACATAAGCAACCTAATTGATAAGAATGTGGTAATTGTAGGGGACTTTAACACCCCACTTACAGAAATGGATAGATCATCTAGACACACGGTCAATAAAGAAACAAGGGCCCTGAATGACACATTGGATCAGATGGACTTGACAGATATATTTAGAACTCTGCATCCCAAAGCAACAGAATATACTTTCTTCTCGAGTGCACATGGAACATTCTCCAAGATAGATCATATACTGGCTCACAAAACAGCCCTTCATAAGTATACAAGAATTGAAATAATACCATGCATACTTTCAGACCACAATGCCATGAAGCTTGACATCAACCACAGGAAAAAGTCTGGAAATCCTCCAAAAGCATGTAGGTTAAAGAACACCCTACTAACGAATGAGTGGGTCAACCAGGCAATTAGAGAAGAAATTAAAAAATATATGGAAACAAACGAAAATGAAAATACAACAATCCAAACGCTTTGGGATGCAGCGAAGGCAGTCCTGAGAGGAAAATACATTGGAATCCAGGCCTATATCAAGAAAGAAGAAAAATCCCAAATACAAAATCTAACATCACACCTAAAGGAAATTGAAGCAGAACAGCAAAGGCAGCCTAAACCCAGCAGAAGAAGAGAAATAATAAAGATCAGAGCAGAAATAAACAATATAGAATCTAAAAAAAACTGTAGAGAAGATCAACAAAACCAAGAGTTGTTTTTTTGAAAAAATAAACAAAATTGACAAACCTCTAGCCAGGCTTCTCAAAAAGAAAAGGGAGATGACCCAAATAGATAAAATCATGAATGAAAATAGAATTATTACAACCAATCCCTCAGAGATACAAACAATTATTAGGGAATACTATGAAAAATTATATGCCAACAAATTGGACAACCTGGAAGAAATGGACAAATTCCTGAACACCCACACTCTTCCAAAACTCAATCAGGAGGAAATGGAAAGCTTGAAGAGACCCATAACCAGCGAAGAAATTGAATCGGTTATCAAAAACCTCCCAACAAATAAGAGTCCAGGACCAGATGGCTTCCCAGGGGAGTTCTACCAGACGTTTAAAGCAGAGATAATACCTATCCTTCTCAAGCTATTCCAAGAAATAGAAAGGGAAGGAAAACTTCCAGACTCATTCTATGAAGCCAGTATTACTTTGATTCCTAAACCAGACAGAGACCCAGTAAAAAAAGAGAACTACAGGCCAATATCCCTGATGAATATGGATGCAAAAATTCTCAATAAGATACTAGCAAATCGAATTCAACGGCATATAAAAAGAATTATTCACCATGATCAAGTGGGATTCATTCCTGGGATGCAGGACTGGTTCAACATTCGCAAATCAATCAACGTGATACATCACATGAATAATAGAAAAGAGAAGAACCATATGATCCTGTCAATCGATGCAGAAAAGGCCTTCGACAAAATCCAGCACCCTTTCTTAATAAAAACCCTTGAGAAAGTCGGGATAGAAGGAACATACTTAAAGATCATAAAAGCCATTTATGAAAAGTCCACAGCCAACATCATCCTCAACGGGGAAAAACTGAGAGCTTTTTCCCTGAGATCAGGAACATGACAGGGATGCCCACTCTCACCACTGTTGTTTAACATAGTGCTGGAAGTTCTAGCATCAGCAATCAGACAACAAAAGGAAATCAAAGGCATCAAAATTGGCAAAGATGAAGTCAAGCTTTCGCTTTTTGCAGATGACATGATATTATACATGGAAAATCCGATAGACTCCACCAAAAGTCTGCTAGAACTGATACAGGAATTCAGCAAAGTTGCAGGATACAAAATCAATGTACAGAAATCAGTTGCATTCGTATACACTAACAATGAAGCAACAGAAAGACAAAGAAAGAAACTGATCCCATTCAGAATTGCACCAAGAAGCATAAAATACCTAGGAATAAATCTAACCAAAGATGTAAAGGATCTGTATTGTGAAAACTATAGAAAGCTTATGAAGGTAATTGAAGAAGATTTAAAGAAATGGAAAGACATTCCCTGCTCACGGATTGGAAAAATAAATATTGTCAAAATGTCAATACTACCCAAAGCTATCTACACATTCAATGCAATCCCAATCAAAATTGCACCAGCATTCTTCTCGAAACTAGAACAAGCAATCCTAAAATTCATATGGAACCACAAAAGGCCCCGAATAGCCAAAGGAATTTTGAAGAAGAAGACCAAAGCAGGAGGCATCACAATCTCAGACTTTAGCCTCTACTACAAAGCTGTCATCATCAAGACAGCATGGTATTGGCACCAAAACAGACACATAGACCAATGGATTAGAATAGAAACCCCAGAACTAGACCCACAAACGTATGGCCAACTCATTTTTGACAAAGCAGGAAAGAACATCCAATGGAAAAAAGACAGCCTCTTTAACAAATGGTGCTGGGAGAACTGACAGCAACATGCAGAAGGTTGAAACTAGACCACTTTCTCACACCATTCACAAAAATAAACTCAAAATGGATAAAGGACCTAAATGTGAGACAGAAACCATCAAAACCTTAGAGGAGAAAGCAGGAAAAGACCTCTCTGACCTCAGCCGTAGCAATCTCTTACTGGACACATCCCCAAAGGCAAGGGAATTAAAAGCAAAAGTGAATTACTGGGACCTTATGAAGATAAAAAGCTTCTGCACAGCAAAGGAAACAACCAACAAAACTAAAAGGCAACCAACGGAATGGGAAAAGATATTTGCAAATGACATATCGGACAAAGGGCTAGTATCCAAAATCTATAAAGAGGTCACCAAACTCCACACCCAAAAAACAAATAACCCAGTGAAGAACTGGGCAGAAAACATGAATAGACACTTCTCTAAAGAAGACATCCGGATGGCCAACAGGCACATGAAAAGATGTTCAGGGTCGCTCCTTATCAGGGAAATACAAATCAAAACCACACTCAGGTATCACCTCACGCCAGTCAGAGTGGCCAAAATGAACAACACAGGAGACTATAGATGCTGGAGAGGATGTGGAGAAATGGGAACCCTCTTGCACTGTTGGTGGGAATGCAAATTGGTGCAGCCGCTCTGGAAAGCAGTGTGGAGGTTCCTCAGAAAATTAAAAATAGACCTACCCTATGACCCAGCAATAGCACTGCTAGGAATTTATCCAAGGGATACAGGAGTACTGATGCATAGGGGCACTTGTACCCCAATGTTCATAGCAGCACTCTCAACAATAGCCAAATCATGGAAAGAGCCTAAATGTCCGTCAACTGATGAATGGATAAAGAAATTGTGGTTTATATACACAATGGAATACTACGTGGCAATGAGGAAAAATGAAATATGGCCTTTTGTAACAACGTGGATGGAACAGGAGAGTGTGATGCTAAGTGAAATAAGCCATATAGAGAAAGACAGATACCATATGGTTTCACTCTTATGTGGATCCTGAGAAAGTTAACAGGAACCCATGAGGGAGGGGGAGGAAAAAAGAAAAAAAAAAAGAGGTTAGAGTGGGAGAGAGCCAAAGCATAAGAGACTGTTAATAACTGAGAACAAACTGAGGGTTGATGGGGGGTGGGAGGGAGGAGAGGGTGGGTGATGGGTATTGAGGAGGGCACCTTTTGGGATGAGCACTGGGTGTTGTATGGAAACCAATTTGACAATAAATTTCATATATTAAAAAAAAAAGAAAATTACGGTGGGGGCAAGAATTAGTTGACATATATGAGTTAAGCACACTTCACAGATAAGGTTGTATTAGTTGATATCTAAAGGATGTTGAGAGGAAGATAGAATATTCTAGAAAATAACAACTGGGGGACGTGGAGTGATTTAGAGCAAAACCCTAACACAGATAAGAAGAGAATATGTTTGGAAGAAGAATAGAAGGGCTGTAGTAAAGGAAAATGGTGACAACTGGTATGTTGGAAAAATAGAATATACTGCTCAGAAATAATAGTAAAGAACTACTTATCATACATACAACAGTATGGCCGAATCTGAAAACCTCTATACTGAGTGAAAGACACCAGAATTAAAAGAATATATTATTTGTTCTTAGATTCATGAAAGTTTTAGTGAGAGAAAATAAATATATATTGAAAGAAATCAGATCAGGCTTTGCCTGGTTTGGGTACAGAGGTGGCGACTGGCTCCAGAGAGGCAAGAGAAACTTTTCCAAAGTGTTGAAAATGTTCTATGTCTTAACTGGGGTGGGAGCTACAGAGGCATTTATATGTGTTAGAACTCTTCAAACTGTGCATTAAAATACTTACATTTTATTGTCACAAGTTATACAGAAATAAAGTTGATTTTAAAAAGTGGAAGAGGGGCTCACAATCACTAACTGATTTGCTGATAATAGTATAACAGTCCCTTGATAACTCTAAAATTTGGGGATCATGAAAATGCTCCTTCAGAATACCTATTCATTTTTGGGGACACGTTTAGTCTCCAATAGTGTTTCTTCTGGGAGAAGCAAACATGTTCCTGATTCTTCTTAAAGTACCTTCAACTGATGCTGGTTTTAGTAACACAAAAGCCTCAGTGCCTAGAACCTTTTCAGTATTGGCTTTAACAGGAGAATGGTGCAGGATGATAAAAAGACCAACTCAATAATTGTGGTGGGTGATTGTACCTTGTTTGTGGTGATGGTATTATGTCTGTAGCATATGTTCAAACCATCAAAATATATACATTAAATAAGTACAACTTTTTGTAGAAGTATACCTCATAAAGAAAAAATGAAAGTAAAAAATACAGTTTCTAATAATAGCTTGAAATTTTAATATAAAAGGAAATTAAATATTAACAAATACTAAAACTTCTAGTGATTTTCTCACTACCTTTAACCATACAGTATAGTTATCTTCAGAAGGGAAATTCTCCTTCTTTCTTTTCCCACACTCTGTCATTCTGAAATCCATTGAATCAGGGATTTAGGAAATTTTGGAAGGAGAATCCGATGCTCAGCATACCTAATCCTCATTCTTACCAGTCTCAAAAGGTTGCGATTCTGGTTTAATTTCACATCTGGAGTTTAAAGATTTTCTGGAAGTATTCTAGAGTCCTTCATCTTCTCAGATTGCCCACTGCCTTCCCCTAGGCTTAGGCACTGAAATAACCTCTTTGTACACTTTTGTTGTTTCAATTACATTTGCTCATACTAAAATAAAGCTTCCTCAATCAAGGAAAATTTTAAAGAATACATAAAAATGAAGAAATAAAATTAAGAAACCACAAATATCACTCCACTGAGTTGCTATTATTAGATTTTGGATGTATTTCCAGAATATTTTTCTATGCCTTCTATTTCTTTTTGAATTGGCCATAGCCTTATGGGCAAATGTTTTTTTATTTTTTCTTTAATGTTCTATCTTGGTCATTTTACATACCTTTCCATACTCTTTGCAAATACATTAGTTAAATGTTACAAGATATTCAATTGTTTATTCTTCATCTGGGTCTTATAGGTTATTATTAGAATGTTTTCCAGTTTTTGTTTTTATAAATAATGAATCTGTATGTGCCTTTGAATTTTTTTTTTCAAATTCTATTTTTATAAAGAGATCCCAAGATGGGGAATACATGTGTTTTCTAATTGTTCTGGTAGAAATTTCAAGTGTCCTTTTTAACAAGGTTTACCAACTTGTACTTCTAGTGATAGTGTAAAAATAATTTTCACCTTGGTGGTCTGTGGAAATGGCATTCTTTCTTTCTTTCTTTATTTTTTCTATATATGAAATTTATTGTCAAATTGGTTTCCATACAACACCCAGCGCTCATCCCAAAAGGTGCCCTCCTCAATACCCATCACCTACCTACCCTTCCCTCCCTCCCACCCCTCATCAACCCTCAGTTTGTTCTCAGTTTTTAAGAGTCTCTTATGCTCTGGCTCTCTCCCACTCTAACCTCTTTTTTTTTTTTCCTTTCCTTCCCCCATGGGTTTCTGTTAAGTTTCTCAGGATCCACATAAGAGTGAAAGCATATGGTATCTGTCTTTCTCTGTATGGCTTATTTCACTTAGCATCACACTCTCCAGTTCCATCCACATTGCTACAAAGGGCCATATTTTGTTCTTTCTCATTGCCCTGTAGTACTCCATTGTGTATATAAACCACAATTTCTTTATCCATTCATCAGTTGATGGACAGGAAATAGCATTCTTTAAAATCTTCACTAATTTGGTAAGTTGACATTTTTCACTGTTTTCTTATGACGATGAACATTGGTCAACTCAGCATTTGTGGTTAATCACATCTCTCAGAGAGCTCTTGTTGTGGGCATCCCGAAAATTGGTCCTACTCTGGAGGGTTACTAAACTCTGGGCCTTTTGTTCACACAGATGACTTTGTGCTGATATGTGATGGCATGACAAATTATCTGCATTTGTGTTCCTAGATCAGTGAGGTGATTGGGTTGGTTGTTACACTATGACTTTTGGCTCAGGGATCTTTTCCACAACAACCTTGAATAACCCTGTTCCTGATCTGCTTGGTTCTAACTCCATAGATGATGGGGTTGAGCATGGGAGGAACCAGGAGATAGAGATTGGCAAACATGATATGTACTGCTCGGGGTACATGATGTCCAAAGCGGTGGGTGAGGAACGTAAAGAGCGCTGGGATATAAAAAGCCAAGATGACACAGATATGGGATGCACATGTACCAAAAGCCTTGAGCTGGGCTTCACCAGAAGGCAACCCCAGAACAGTTCTCAAAATCATCACATAGGATACACTGATGACAATCATATCAAAGCCAACCACAGAGAAGGCCCCAAAGAGCCCATATGCACGATTTACTCTAGTATCTGCACACACCAGCTTTAGCACAGCCATGTGTTCACAGTATGGCTGGGGAATGATCTGGTTGGGGCAGAAGGGCATCTTGGAGACCATAATGCAGAAGGGGCTCACCAACAGCAATGCTCTCATCATCACAGCTGCTCCCAATTTACCCACTACAGCTGGAGTCAGGACACTTGAGTGACGGAGTGGGAAGCAGATGGCCACATAACGGTCCAAGGCCATAGCCATGAGTACCCCAGACTCCACAGAGGAAAAGGCATGGATGAAGAACATCTGGATGAGGCAGGCATGGTATTCAGTCTCATGAGCATGAAACCAGAGTATAGCCAGCATTTTAGGTTGGGTGGAAGACGAGAGGACCAGGTCAGTGATAGCCAGCATGGCTAGAAAGAGGTACATGGGCTCATGCAGAGTGTGGTCAATTCGGACTATATGAAGGACAGTGGTATTGCCAATTATAGCCACAACATACATGGCACAGAGAGGAAAGGCAATCCAAAATTGGGAATTCTCGAGTCCTGGGATCCCAAGTAGGATGAAGTATGCAGGATGTGAAGAGCTGTTCTCTAAAGGCAGCATCACAGGATGGTTAATTTGGTTTCCTTGGGAAGGTAATCTATGCTCTACAAGTGATAACAATGAAGTAAGTTATTAGTATTTTTTATAATATTTTAGAAGAAGCCATTGAATAATAGGTTGATTGGCTTTAAAAGTAAACTGGAATAATTTCAAATGTTTTAATAAATTAAATTTTGGAACGTAAAGTGATGTCATTCTTTAGCCTTCATTCATATTTATGTCACTCAAAGTAGTATCAGAACATACTAGCTGCAAGTGTAGTTTCTGTATAAGAATCAATATTATCCATGAAAGTAGAATCTGTTAAGAGAAAACTATCTTAACAAATAATGTCAATAATAGTAATTCTCATCCTTCTATTCTTTAGGACAAAATGATTTGTTTAACCTTTCCAACAGGTTGTTTTCAGCCATTTATTTAAGCCACTTGGGAACTTTTCAGGACAGGAAACCAGTTTGCAAAGCACTTTGTCTTAATGGCATTGTACGTAGTGATGATGAGTTATTTTTGATTCTAGGAGTTACCAGGAGAATTTGGGCTGGAGGGTAACTGAGTGACAGATTGTACACCTGCAGTTAAACCTGTTATTTATAGTGAATGTCTCCTCCTAGATTAGGGACCAGCAACTGTTTTCTGTAAAAGGCCAGATTACGCATATTTTAGTCTTTGTGGGCCATACAGTCTTGTTGGTATTAGTCAGCTTGGGCATGGTAGCATGAAAGCAGCCACAGTCAATATGGAAATGTGTGAGTGTGGCTACATTCCAATACAATTTTATTTTCAAAAACAGGCTGCAAGCTGGATTTGGTCTGCAGGTGATAGTTTACTAACTCCTGTCCTGCATGATGAATTTTCATGAGGTCAGCCCTAACGAGTACACCAACCTGAGCACTTTTCTACTTGGCACAGAACAGGGTTTTAATAAATGTTTGCTGAAGCAAACAACAAATAAATGTCATTGTTCAGGGGCAATGGACTTTTTACCTGGTTAGCCATATCTTAAAAATGTCCTAATAGAACCTTCTAAACACTACTTTGATGCCAGGTCACAAGACAGCTATATGTATTTTTCATGCTGGAGTCTGAGCTGCTGTCTGTTGACAGACATGAATGTCATCCTGTGCCAATACTTGCATTACAATGGTTGACCCTGTCTGATCCCTCTGCTGACTGTTACCTATGTGGAGTCAATGACCAATTTAATCTCAATTGACCAGAGCCTTTGTTTGAATGTCCTCCCTAACGGAAACACCCAGATAAGAAGAGTATCTTTTCAAATCTCCCTTAACCAGCCTCTGGAGACTAACAAAATTTCATTCAACCTGATGTAATGGTTCCTAAAAAGGTTTTGTTCGAGATCCCAAATAAACTTAATCTCTTTCTGACTTTCCCTATATTTATAGCATTATAAGAGAAATGTGGGTCAGAACTTATAAATTTTGCTTTAATTTGGAAACTTTACTATCCTACCTAGATAATAGCTAGGGCTTTGCTCAGAACAATTACTCCTCTCCAGGGCATAGTGAAAATTCAGAAACACACACGTTATCTGGTGTTTAACGTTCTTTTTCATGCGCTTCTGCCTGGCTTTCAGTTTTATCTTCTGTTTGAACCAGAATCTTCTTTTCTCTCCTTCCCTTCTGCCCCCTGTAAGTCACCCTCCATTTGTGAAGACATACTCACTGGGTCTCATGGGCACCTGGGAGAGCATAATGAGGCCATTTTTGTTCCTGCACTGAACACTGATAAAGGTGCTGGGTAAACCTACAATGTCTCAACGTGCATAATAATCTAATTACTCATAGAAAATGTTGCTATTTTTGTAAATATAACACTATTTGCTTTTACATGTTATTGTTTTTAATACACACTTACACACTTCTGCCCATCAGCCTTCATGGGCAACTCACCTGTTCTACATACTCTTTTTGGAGTGGTGACTCTTCTTAGGTGGTGACCAGGAACCCAAGTCTGAGGTAGGAGATGGGGCTCTTGACTGGTGCCTCTCTTTCTTCTCTACATTTACATTCCCATGGAATCTGATGTCCTCACTATCAGCATTTCCTTTGTCTTTTTCCCTCCTCAGCCTTGCAAGTATTTAAGTCTGCAACTAATGTGGAGTGGACAAGGAGTTAACCAATTAACCATTAGCCAAGACTAACCAATCTTAGGTCATTTTTTTTTTTTTTTGTGCAGTGTGTGAGGTTTTCAATAGTAATTCTGAGGGGAGACACAGGTCATCAACTTGCTGCTGAGTTGGGGGAAAGAGATGTACATTCCCTAAAAAGTAGGAAAAAGAAGGGCAATATAATTTCCCTTCTTGCCCCAAATTCCTTCCCCCTTTCCCTGCTTATAAATATGTCCCTGTCCTTGCCTACCATATGCTAGACCTCATGTGAGCATAGTGCTTATTGGCAGAAGAAATTAAGCCATCTTTTTTTCTATGTTACAGCCAGGGTGATCACACATTGAACTTCAGATTCAATGTTTCTGTTCTCCAAAGTACAATATAATTTGTGAGAACTTGGCGTAACTTTTGTTTCAGGGAATATGGTTGCAAGAAAAATGTTCTCACACTGCTGGAGCTCAGTTTTCATCTGTGAGTATGGGTTTGAATCCAGTGCTGATACCACTACCTCTGTTGACTTCAATTACCCCACTCATTATGTAGAAATAGTTATGTTCATCAGTTTAATCGAGTTGCTCAAGTCTGAAAGGGTAAAGGATAAAATGGGCTGAGATCTTGCTAAGGAATCGCTTCAGAGAAATTTAGTCTGTTCTCTCACTTTGGGGTATCTAAAACTAAGGCATGTAGCAAGATTGCCGAAGTGGGGTAGGGTTCAGATCCTGCGTCCTTTGTGGAGGGATTGAGTGTGGAGGCAGGCTGCCTACTTGTCTAGAATTTCCCTGGAGGACACAGTGTGAGCAGCGAATTGTCTCCCCATCTCAGAAGGAAATTCACCAGTCATGGATCAGCTGGACCTGGAGCCCGCATAAGTCAGGTCATTCCGCACAGTGCATTGCCTTGCATTTCAGATTCTTAGAGACCCTGTGAGTCCTACTGTTCTCTGGGAAGGGCAGAGATGACTGGGGCACAGGGGACCACTCACCTTGAGCTCTGCTTTATCTCTGACCATAAGCAGCTCTAACTGGCTCCTGTGATTTAGCTTTTTACAGAGACTATGAGTTCGGACCTATTTAAAGACCTGTTTAAGTCTGGCCTTTCCCTTCGCCAGCATTAATTCTTTCCTTCCTCTTGGGCCCCACTGCCTCATACTCTGGCTTCCTCTGAGACTGGAGGGTAAGCTGGAAGCATTAACCCCTAACTTGCCTCTCTCCTCTGTATACACATAGCTGAAGCAGGGGATTTGAATGCATGTGCAAGAATGTGTGTTGTTGAGATTACAGGAGTGTGAGCTTATCTGTATGCATGCATTTTTTGTTAGTGAAACAAAATGTGGAATGTGGAATGCGAAAGTGTGTTGATATGTTTGTTGATGTGTATCTGAGAGATGTGTTAATAAACACGTGTAAGGACTGGATTTGCATGTGAATGTGAGTATGTGTATAAGCTGTGTTTGTGTAGGTATAAATAATCATTTGCTGTTGGTATACATATTTAGTGGGATAGTGTGTCTCTGTGAGTACAAAGCCACTAAATACACATGTTTTGTGAAGGCATACACTGAGCTCCAAACCTGACCCTGTGATTACACATCACTGTGTGTCTATACGAGTGTGTATAGGCAATATTGTGGGTTTGATGAGGGTGTTGACAATCTGTTGGTGCTTCTGTGTGTCCCAAGGTACAATGGCCTAAGCCCTTTCACTTCTTATTAGGAGAGGGAAAACGAATTCCAGATGGAGGTCTTGCCATAGTTGTTTGTGGAAAGTTGTGAAGCTGGAAAGCCCTCCTAGCTCAGCCTGAACAGTTAAGTCTGTGCAGAGCTACCTGTCACTCCCTGTGTAGGCCCTTGCTGGTATTCTCTTATTTCTTTTCTTTTCTCTTAAAAAAACATTGTTTTAATGTTTGTTTATTTTTGAAGGAGAGAGGGAGAGAGCATGAGTGGGGGAGGGGCAGAGAGTGAGGGAGACACAGAATCTGAAGCAGGCTCTAGGGATCTGAGTTGTCAACACAGAGGCCGATGTGGGACTCGAACCCACAAACTGTGAGATCATGACCTGAGCTGAGGTCAGACACTTAACCGACTGAACCACCCAGGCGCCCCTCATATATTTTTTTCTCAACATTCCCTAATGTGAAGGATATGTCATAAATGAAGATTTGACAAAAATGTGTTTAAAAACAGAGACTAATAATTTTTTTGCAGAGTTCACAGTTGTCAGACTTAGAAGATACGCTCTGCCATTTAATTTTTTTTTTTTTTTAATGTTTATTTATTTTGGGGACAGAGAGAGACAGAGCATGAATGGGGGAGGGGCAGAGAGAGAGGGAGACACAGAATTGGAAGCAGGCTCCAGGCTCTGAGCCATCAGCCCAGAGCCCGATGCGGGGCTCGAACTCACGGTCTGTGAGATGGTGACCTGAGCTGAAGTCGGACGCTTAACCGACTGAGCCACCCAGGCGCCTCCGCTCTGCCATTTAAACCCAACATACATTTATAGGGAAATAAATCACACAAAATGTTACCAACATTATCAGGGTTATAGTAATCTGTTTATGGTGAATTGCCATCATCAAGTTCACAAAGGTCATGGTTTGTTTTAAGATATCAGCATCACAAAAATCTAGGGTACAACTGTTTTTGTTAGGGAGTCCCAGTTTACAGGAAATATTCAAGGTTTTATTATTCTTGGGATCAGGCTCACATTGTAATTTTGGTGTTATCTCTGGTTGTAACTGTTTTTCTGTGTCTGCTTCTGTTAGCAGTTGTGGATTAAACACTTGGTGTAATGAAAGTAGAAGAGAGTGCCACATGCTTCTCTTTCTCCTTCTTTCTTAACTAGAGGAATTTTCTCCCAAATAACATGAAACATCTCGGGATAGGACCTGAAATTCCTCATCTCATGAATCTTCCCACGATCCCCAATGCTATGGTGGCTCCAAGCAGACATGATATCCAAGCTCTTATTGAAGTAACTTGTTAGGCCATCCACAGTGTTTTTCAACTCTAGCGGGGCATGACTTGCTGAAATGAGTGTGTAGCAGGCAGGTCAGTACTTTCCTGATTTGGTCTCGTAAAGTTCTCCTCATGGTTTGTGTGTTTCAAAAGCTGGTGTCTCTGCAGGATGCACAGAGGACTTGTGCACTTGGCTCGCAGACCTGCTCTAAACCTCAGTCTCCAGTAGACAGTGAAAAGATTTGTGGGCAATATTGAGAGTCTAGTTAAGGTTGGTTACCATGAACTTGTAGCCACACCAATCTGTGAGTTAGGTTTTGTGGGGTTGTGAGGGCAGAGACAGAGAAAAATGTTTGGAAAGGAAGTTTTGATGGATGAAAAAGCTGTTGAGGATATTGCCTGAGAATCCTGGGATACTTGCATGTAATTATGTCGAAAGCTTGTCCCCATCCATAGCCCCATAGCTCTTCTATCCTCACTTGTGTTGTCCTCTATCTCCACAGTAGATACTCAGTCAATCATGAATGGACATGGCCTGAACCTTGCCAAAGCTCAGAGATACTCAATCTCTGAATCCTTGAACATACCCTATGTATATTTTCCCAATCTTTTCAGTCCTCTTTTCTTTTCAAGTTCTTTTCTATGAAATATAGTCCTCATAGTTCATCATTTCAACCATACTTGTGTGAATAACCTCAACACTATCTATCCATCACTGTTACTATTATGCCATTGTCTCCTGCTACCCCTGTACCACTGAGCAACTGCTAGAAGCAATAGCACCAATGATCAGATTGGGACCATTGCAAGTTCATGGCAACTGGCTTTACCTGGGCTCTCAAAGCAGCCCAAACTATTTTCACATTTCTCTCCCTTTAATTGTGCAGAGACATTGTGTTTGGAAGCTGTAATAACTGACCTCCTTGACTAAGTTTATTGTTCAGACTCTGTCCACTAATTACAATGAATATCTTTTGTTACTTTGTGCATCTCCTCAAGAGGCAGAACTTCCAACCATAATGTAGAAGGTTAAACTGTCTGTTATCTGACCTCAGAAGGTGTATAATGATGGTTTTTTGTCCTCATTTCTTACTCTCCTGAAGAAAGTGCTCTTACTGCCAGTTGCTCCACCATGCAGGGTTCATTACCACATTCAGAAAGGAAATCAAACATGGTTAGAGGGGAAATAATCAGGGCTATGCTCTGCTTCCTCAAAGTTCAGGGAGAACCTTGCTGATGTTAACACTGTAGTGAAGGCCCTGGAGACCGAAAAAGACAAGAAAATGTATGTGCACTGCTTGGACAATTGTTGTGGGTTGAATTGTGTCCCCCCACCCCGATTTATATGTTGAATTTCTAACCCCCAGTACCTCAGAATATATCTTATTTTGAAATAGAGTCATTAAAGACATAGTTAGCTAAGATGAACTTACACTGGAGTGGGGTGGGTCTTGGTCCAATATGACTGATGTCCTTATAAAAATTGAAATTTGCACCCAGAGACATATAAATAGATAGAGAATACCGTGTGGACATGAAGGCAGAAATCAAGATGATGTGTCTATAAGCCAGTTTTATAGCAAACCACCAGAAGCCAGGAGAGAAGCATTGAACAGATTCACTTTCATAGCCAACAGAAGAAACCAACATGTCTGATACCTTAATCCTAGACTTCTAAGCTCCAGAACTATAACGCAATACATTTCTGTCAGTTAAGCTATTCAGTTTGTGGTACTTTATTATGGCAGCCTAACAAACTAATACAGCAATAAATACATTTTATCCTTAATTTTAAATCTTCATCTATAAATAATTATACTCCACATGAGCCAGTGGATTTTTTTTTTTACCTAGGCTTCATGCCCAGCATAGAGTCCAATGTGGGGCTGAACTTGTGATCCTTAGATCAAGACCTGAGCTGAGATTAAGAGTTGGGCAGTTAACGAACTGAGCCATTCAAGATCACCAGCCAGTGGGTTTTAAACATAGTTTTTATTAATTTATCTAATTAATTGCTAAATGTAGTTTAATTCAATTATTTATCTAATTAAATTGTTTTCTATTTAGGCAGTGATCCTACTGTGTCCCACATAACTTAGGGGTGGCCTTGTATGCATGTAAGGATAGATCAATACATTATTGAAAAAAATGATAAAGAAACCAGAAATAGCTTCAAGCAGAATTAATTTTCAGCAGAGAAAGTAATGCAATTCAGGGACAAAAAAATGTCTTTATGGCACTAAACTAATTGTCTGTATAAAAGAAAAATGAACCTTAACTCCTACTTCAAAAAAATCTTTATTGAATTATAATATAAATCTAGATTTGAAAGCTAGAACTATAAATATTCTAAAAGAAAAAATAGAATAATATTGTCATGAACTTTAGGAAAGCAAAGATTTCTTAGCCTGCAAAAAGCACTAGCTATGAAAGAAAAAAATACAGTTGAACTTCATCAAAATTTTAAAAAATCAATTTCAAAAGGTGGCATTATAAATTTGAAAAGGCAAACATGGGGTGCCTGGGGGGATTTGTCAGTTGAGCATCTGACTTCGGGGTCATGATCTCACAGTTTGTAAGTTCAAGCCCGTGTGGGGCTCTGTTCTGACTGCTCAGAGCCTAGAACCTGCTTCGGATTCTGTGTCTCCCTCACACCCTCTCTGTTTCTGTCTTTCTCTCAAAAATAAATAGACATTAAAGAAAAAAGAAAAGGCAAGTCACAGATGGAGAAAATATTCACAATGCCTATAACTGAAAAATAAAGTTCCATAATCAATTAATGAAAAAACAAGCAGCTTATTAAAATTTTAAGCAAATGATTTATTAAACTGATAAGAACAGATACTACACTTGATCTTAGCCAAAAGGCCGAGAAGGGATTTAAGCAAATGATTTAAATAGGCACTTCACAAAAGACAGTAGATGAATACACACGTGGAAAGTGCTCAGCATTATTATTCATAGGAAATAAAATACCAAATCACAATGAGATACCAATATAAACTTATTAGCATAACAAAAATTAAATACATTGACAACACTAAGTATTGGCAAAAATATGGGTCAATTGACACACTCAGGTTCTAAGTACAGCCACATCAGGAAACTTTTTGGCAATTTCTAGTAAAGGTGAGCATCTCTTTTAAAAAAAAAAATTAATGTTTATTTTTGAGAAACAGAGAGAGACAGAGCATGAGTGGGAAAGGGACAGAGAGAGACACACAGAATCCAAAGCACACAGAATCTGAGCTGTCAGCACAGAGCCTGATGCGGGGCTTGAACGCATGAACTGTGAGATCATGGCCTGAGCTGAAATTAAATGCTCAACCGTCTGAGTCACCCAGGTGCCCCCAAGGTAAGTATCTTTTTGACCAAGCAATTCCGCTTATAGTTCATACCCCAAATAAGTGTTTTATGTATGTACCAAAAGTGTCAAAGAATGTTTATAGTAGCTGTATGTATAAACAGCTAAGATGTGAAAACAACTCAAATCTGTCAATTGGAGATTAAACAAATTTGCTACATTTATCCAATTGAATACTACTGAGCAAAGAAGGAAAAAAGAATAAAGAACTGGAAAAAAAAAGCATATATAAAAACAATATTGTGAAATTTCAAAGTACCAAGGATAAGAAAAGTAGAACCTAATGCTTTAGAGTAAAGACCTGTAAAGAAAGACCAGAAAGTTAAATTTTGGTTTATAAAAACCTAGCTATGAATAGGGAAGATTTGTTTGATAGTTTCTATATGCCAATTTGTATTCTAACAGTTTAAAAACTACAGATTTACTGATTCTGTACAACAACTCAATGAAATAGGTATCAACATTTTACAGGTAGAGAAACTAAGGCAGCAAGGAGTTAAGTTTTACAGTGTAGACATACAGAACCAGAACTGTTATCTCTAGTCTTATTCATTATATTAAACTAAACCTTGAAAATGTTCAGAGAAATTATTATAGCCTAACAATTCTATATACAGCCAAATCCATCAATAAAGTGTAAGAGCAAAAACAGTTTTTTTGACAGGCAGGAACACAGAATATTTATCATTTTCTGCCTCCTTTTTTTTTTTTTCTTAATAAAACTAGAGTGTGTGCTTCAGCAAAATAAAATGGATATCCAATCGCCAACCAAGTATGAGTGGAAATTATTCAAGGATATCATGTAAAGTAATCCCAGGAAAGCAGCATTTTGATATACTTTAAAAAATGCAGAATATAGGAGCGCCTTGGTGGTTCAGTAGGTTGAGTGTCTGGTTTTGGTTCAGGTTATGATATCACAGTTTTCTGAGTTCAAGCCCCACATTGGGCTCTGTGCTGGCAGTGAAGAGCATGGTTGGGATTCTCTCCCTCTGCCCCTCCCCCACTCATGCTGTCTCTCTCTCCAAATAAAGAAATAACCTTAAGAAAATGCAGAATGTTTTAAAGCCTTGCACAAAATAAATCCTCAGAGAAGAAGGGGTGTCAGAAATTCAGAAATCATGCTCCATCTCAGACCTAATGAATCAGAATTTTCATTTTAATAAGATCTTGAGAATATTTGTATGGTCATTTGATTTTGCAAGCATTTAATTATCATTATGAATAAATAGCCGTAAAGCATTAGGGAGATGATGAAGAAAGCTTGTCTTTATCCTGTAAGCAAGGAAAATAGAAGGTAATTTGAATTTCAGAAAACAGAAAGTTGTCCAAGAAAACCATGGTCCAATGTAAATTAAATAGAAATTTGACATAATTATGGGCAATAGAATCAGTAGAAAAGGAAAGAATTGATGTTATATTAGTAACACCATGTATTCTAGATTCTGTGTTGAATAATGTGTATTTAATCAAATAAAAATCAAATAAAAAAAATTTCAGTCAAAATTTATTTCCTTTAAGGCTCAAACAACTGAAACACAAATATGCAATATTTAATCATAGCTTTAACACTTTACATAAATTTATATATCTTATCCAGACAAATATTACAGTGTAGGTGACTAAATTTGGGAATGGAGAAGGAAAAGAAGGAGGAAGTGTGAGGGTATTTCTTGCCTGCAGCTTATATGGCAATAAATAGGATCTAAAGTTAATGGAGAGAAAAAAGAATGTTTTATATTTATTGAAAAATATTACAAATATTTAAATAGTTAAAATTTAAGTAATTAAATATTAACAATAATTTTAAAAACAATTAAAAGAGAATGGTAAACATATTACTGATCTGCTTCAGTCTAGTGATGAGCCTCTTAGGGAAAGCCTAGTCCTCACACCTAGAATCATGCTGCTCATCTGATTATATTATTTGTAAGCCCCAAGGGTCTCTTGGCAGCAGAGCTGGGTTACATGCTGGGCTCCTTATAGAGGCACCCACATGCATAGGTGGCTGGTCGGTGAGTGGGAAAGACAGCTCTGCCTCTGTTGGGAGCCAGGTAAGATAGCAGGAGCAGAAAGAGCAGACCAAGGAGAGGGACTGTGAGAGCCAATGTGGAGGGTGAGGTTGGATGAACCAGTGGGAGGCATGGAGCAGGGTAGGTACTGAGAAACACAGGACTGCAAATCAGAAGTAGAAGAGTACAGATAATGGGAAGAGGCATTCAGAGCGGCAGGCACAAGCTGAATGTTGTGGGAATTAAGTGAGATATCAGCCAGAAGTTTGCAAACGAATATTTATTCCAAGGAGAAAAACACTGAATTCAGTTATGTCAAGGAAGTGGAGTGAATTGTTGTAATTCTGTGTGGTCCAAATTTGACATGTATTGTATAGTTTATTGCTTCACTCAGCTTTTAAATTTGACTGATTTCCATATCCTCATTTGCTAGAAAATAAGTTTTTTGAGTTCTTTCACTTGGCATCAGCTCCACCTTTTTACAGGATCCTGGTAGTCTGAGCTTTCTAACAAGTGTCTTCACACAAGCCATTTATATTTAGAAAGAAGTAATTCAGGGACATCTGGGTGGCTCAGTCGGTTCAGCGTCCGACTTCGGCTCAGGTCATGATCTTGCAGTTTATGAGTTAGAGCCCTGCACTGGGCTCTGCACTGATAGCTCAGAGCCTGGAACCTGCTTAGATTCTGTGTCTCCCTCTCTTTCTGCCCCTGCCCCACTTGTGCTCTGTCTCTCCCTCTCTCTCAAAAATAAATAAACATTAAAAATTAAAAAAAAAAATAAAGAAGTACTTCAAATGCATCTTGGTATTTGACCAGTTGTCACAGACAAACTGGAAATAGGCAGGGATATTTTTTTAAGTTCAAGGTTTACAGATGAGGAATCTTAGATGGGAATGGGTCACCAAGGTCCTACCTCCCATCAATGTAGGAGTAAAGACACCTGCCTTCATATTTGTTATGCTACTGGATCAGAATAATACATTCCAATGTCCACTATGTCCTTCATGACCAAAACCTCTGGAAACAGAAATCTGCTTAGTGTTATGTTTCCCATTCCCAACTCCCTCACCATCGATCAAACCACAGACTGTCCTCAAGCAACAGACACACAATCTATTTGGAAGGGCATGCAGCAGCAGTCTTTGGTCTTAGCCTTCTAATGCATGTATGATATGCTGTACTTTTAATTTTGTTCACAGGCATTTTTTGTAATCAATAGTATTTAAATTTGGTGCAGTGTTTTCTATCAGTATTTTATTTAATGGTTTTATTTTCATCTTAAGTAGAAGGCGTTCCCTAAAAAAGTCACAAATGCATTTTCTTTTATTTACTCTTAATATTATAGGGGTTGGTTTTACCTTGAATTTTTAAATTCAAATGCAGGGGTCTGTGTAAAATAGGGATAGATGAATATTTTTATAAATTGTTAGCCAATTGACCAAATATCATTTATCACCTATCAGTTACTTTTTCTAGTGATATAAAATGCCATTGTCATCATATTCTTTATCCTCATCACACATTTTTTTGAAATGCTATTCTTTCCTGGGGACATATATTTTTAAACTTTGACAATATTATATTTTGTTATTATAATAACTTCATATTACATTTTGATATATCAAAGGACAAATCCCCTCTCTGTCATTTTCAATATTATACTGAATATATTTATACATTTATTGTATCTAATACACTTTAGGATCCATCTATCACTGTCCATTAAACAATCTTGTGTGTTATTGATTGATAATGCTTTAATTTATGAGAATATTAAGGCAAGAATTCACATTGTTTCACTATTGGATATTTCTATCTTCAGGAAAGAAATAAAGGACTTTTTTATGTTCACTAAATTTTTAGAGGCCTCTTCTCTCTAACAATACAGACATTGTGTTATACCAATACTTTTATAGTTTGGTGGCTATTGTAAATAAATCCTTATTTTTATAAAATTCCCTCAATGGTTAATTTTTATGAACAGGAATAGCTATTTATTTATTTATATTCTATGTGGTCACATTAGTGAACTCTATTTTAAGAGTTTGCAGCCTTTTCTTTTAGATTTTTAAGTAAAGAATCAATTAAAACCTAAAGTCTTTTAAAAATTTCTTTTTAAGAGTAACATTCTCCTTTTATTTACTTATCTTTTTTCATTTACTAAGATTTTTCCATAGAATGTTGAATACTAGTTGTGATAGTAAATATCTTTATCTTGTACTGACCTTAATAGAAATGCTTTTAGGGGCGCCTGGGTGGCTCAGTCGGTTGAGCGACTGACTTCGGCTCAGGTCATGATCTCACGGTTTGTGAGTTGGAGCCGCCCGTCAGGCTCTGTGCTGACAGCTCAGAGTCTGGAGCCTGCTTCTGATTCTGTGTCTCCCTCTATCTCTGCCCCTTCCCCACTCATGCTCTGTCTCTCTCTGTCTCAGAAATAAATAAACATAATAATAAAAAAAATAAAAAAAAAGAAATGCTTTTAATTGGTCACCAGTAAATATGCTTTGTTCCAAATTTCTAGATGTCTTTCATTCAGGGAGCTATTTTCTACCTAAATATTAATAATTTTATCTTGAATTGCCATTACATTTTCTGATTTTTCCCTCAAGTCTTGATCAGGTTTTCCACCAGTAACCTGTTAGTATAGCCACATCATTAATAGATTTCTTGAGCTGAATATTTTTTTCATTTGTAAGACAAAGTGTAGTGTTTCAAAGTGCAATATTCTTTAAAGGGACAGTTACATCTGACTTGCGAAAGGTTATTTATAATGTTTGCATGTGCCATCATAAGTAATTATATGAATAGCTTTTCATCTATTTACACGCTCAAGAATAGGATTTCTCAACCTCAGCCTTGTTAACAATTTGGGATGGATAGTCCTTTGTTGTCTTGTGCATTTGAGGATATAAGCATCCCTGACGTGGACCCACTAGATGCCAGTACACTCCCTCCCCAGTCGTGACAACCAAAACCGTCCCCAGGCATTGCCAAATGATCCTTGGTGGAGGGGATGGTAGTGCAAAATTCCCTCTTTTTCACTCTACTAGAATTTTAGAAATACTCTTTTTTTTTCTTCAAATTTGGTTTCTTCAAATATCCTCATCATTGCCATTTCTTTCTTTCTTTCTTTCTTTCTTTCTTTCTTTCTTTCTTTCTTTCTTTCTTTCTTTCTTTCTTTCTTTTCAATATATGAAATTTATTGTGAAATTAGTTTCCATACAACACCCAGTGCTCATCCCAAAAGGTGCTCTCCTCAATACCCATCACCCACCCTCCCCTCCCTCCTACCCCCCATCAACCCTCAGTTTGTTCTCAGTTTTTAAGAGTCTCTTATGATTTGGCTCTCTCCCACTCTAACCTCTTTTTTTTTTCTTCCCCTCCCCCATGGGTTTCTATTAAGTTTCTCAGGATCCACATAAGAATGAAAACATAGGGTATCTGTCTTTCTCTGCATGGCTTATTTCACTTAGCATCACACTCTCCAGTTCCATCCACGTTGCTACAAAGGCCCATATTTTGTTCTTTCTCATTGCCCTGTAGTACTCCATTGTGTATATAAACCACAATTTCTTTATCCATTCATCAGTTGATGGACATTTAGGCTCTTTCCATAATTTGGCTGTTGTTGAGAGTGCTGCTATAAACATTGGGGTACAAGTGCCCCTATGCCTCAGTACTCCTGTATCCCTTGGTTAAATTCCTAGCAGTGCTAATGCTGGGTCATAGGGTAGGTCTATTTTTAATTTTCTGAGGAACCTCCACACTGTTTTTCAGAGTGGCTACACTAGTTTGCATTCCCACCAACAGTGCAAGAGGGTTCCCGTTTCTCCACATCCTCTCCAGCATCTATAGTCTCCTGATTTGTTCATTTTGGCCACTCTGACTGGCGTGAGGTGATATCTGAGTGTGGTTTTGATTTGTATTTCCCTGATAAGGAGCGACGCTGAACATCTTTTCATGTGCCATCCAGATGTCTTCTTTAGAGAAGTGTCTATTCATTTTCTGCCCATTTCTTCACTGGATTATTTGTTTTTCGGGTGTGGAGTTTGGTGAGCTCTTTATAGATTTTGGATACTAGCCCTTTGTCTGATATGTCATTTGCAAATATCTTTTCCCATTCTGTTGGCTGCCTTTTAGTTTTGTTGGTTGTTTCCTTTGCTGTGCAGAAGCTTTTTATCTTCATAAGGTCCCAGTAATTCACTTTTGCTTTTAATTCCTTGCCTTTGGGGATGTGTCGAGTAAGAGATTGCTATGGCTGAGGTCAGAGAGGTCTTTTCCTGCTTTCTCCTCTAGGGTTTTGATGGTTTCCTGTCTCACATTCAGGTCCTTTGTCCATTTTGAGTTTATGTTTGTGAATGGTGTGAGAAAGTGGTCTAGTTTCATTCTTCTGCATGTTGCTGTCCAGTTCTCCCCACACCATTTGTTAAAGAGGCTGTCTTTTTTCCATTGGATGTTCTTTCCTGCTTTGTCAAAGATGAGTTGGCCATACATTTGTGGGTCTAGTTCTGGGGTTTCTATTCATTCCATTGGTCTATGTGTCTGTTTTGGTGCCAATACCATGCTATCTTGATGATGACAGCTTTGTAGTAGAGGCTAAAGTCTGGGATTGTGATGCCTCCTGCTTTGGTCTTCTTCTTCAAAATTCCTTTGGCTATCCGGGGCCTTTTGTGGTTCCATATGAATTTTAGAATTCCTTGTTCTAGTTTCGAGAAGAATGCTGGTGCAATTTTGATTGGGATTGCATTGAATGTGTAGATAGCTTTGGGTAGTATTGACATTTTGACAATATTTATTATTCCAATCCGTGAGCAGGGAATGTCTTTCCATTTCTTTAAATCTTCTTCAATTACCTTCATAAGCTTTCTATAGTTTTCACAATACAGATCCTTTACATCTTTGGTTAGATTTATTCCTAGGTATTTTATGCTTCTTGGTGCAATTGTGAATGGGATCAGTTTCTTTCTTTGTCTTTCTGTTGCTTCATTGTTAGTGTATAAGAATGCAACTGATTTCTGTACATTGATTTTGTATCCTGCAACTTTGCTGAATTCCTGTATCAGTTCTAGCAGACTTTTGGTGGAGTCTATTGGATTTTCCATGTATAATATCATGTCATCTGCAAAAAGCGAAAGCTTGACTTCATCTTTGCCAATTTTGATGCCTTTGATTTCCTTTTGTTGTCTGATTGCTGATGCTAGAACTTCCAGCACTATGTTAAACAACAGCAGTGAGAGTGGGCATCCCTGTCATGTTCCTGATCTCAGGGAAAAAGCTCTCAGTTTTTCCCCGTTGAGGATGATGTTGGCTGTGGGCTTTTCATAAATGGCTTTTATGATTTTTAATTATGTTCCATCTATCCCGACTTTCTCAAGGGTTTTTATTAAGAAAGGGTGCTGGATTTTGTCGAAGGCCTTTTCTGCATCGATTGACAGGATCATATGGTTCTTCTCTTTTCTTTTATTCATGTGATGTATCACGTTGATTGATTTGCAAATGTTGAACCATCCCTGCCTCCCAGGAATGAATCCCACTTGATCATGGTGAATAATTCTTTTTATATGCCGTTGAATTCGATTTGCTAGTATCTTATTGAGAATTTTTGCATCCATATTCATCAGGGATATTGGCCTGTAGTTCTCTTTTTTTACTGGGTCTCTGTCTGGTTTAGGAATCAAAGTAATACTGGCTTCATAGAATGAGTCTGGAAGTTTTCCTTCCCTTTCTATTTCTTGGAATAGCTTGAGAAGGATAGGTATTATCTCTGCTTTAAATGTCTGGTAGAACTCCCCTGGGAAGGCATCTGGTGCTAGACTCTTATTTGTTGGGAGATTTTTGATAACCGATTCAATTTCTTCACTGGTTATGGGTCTGTTCAATTTTCTATTTCCTCCTGGTTGAGTTTTGGAAGCGTGTGGGTGTTCAGGAATTTGTCCATTTCTTCCAGGTTGTCCAATTTGTTGGCATATAATTTTTCATAGTATTCCCTGATAATTGTTTGTATCTCTGAGGGATTGGTTGTAATAATTCCATTTTAATTCATGATTTTATGTATTTGGGTCATCTCCCTTTTCTTTTTGAGAAGCCTGGCTAGAGGTTTGTCAATTTTGTTTATTTTTTCAAAAAACCAACTCTTGGTTTCATTGATCTGCTCTACAGTTTTTTTAGATTCTATATTGTTTATTACTGCTCTGATCTTTATTATTTCTCTTCTTCTGCTGGGTTTAGGCTGCCTTTGCTGTTCTGCTTCTATTTCCTTTAGGTGTGATGTTAGATTTTGTATTTGGGATTTTTCTTGTTTCCTGAGATAGGCCTGGATTCCAATGTATTTTCCTCTCAGGACTGCCTTTGCTGCGTCCCAAAGCGTTTGGATTGTTGTATTTTCATTTTCATTTGTTTCCATATATTTTTTAATTTCTTCTCTAATTGCCTGGTTGACCCACTCCTTCTTTAGTCGGGTTTTCTTTAGCCTCCATGCTTTTGGAGGTTTTCCAGACTTTTTCCTGTGGTTGATTTCAAGCTTCATGGCATTGTGGTCTGAAAGTATTCATGGTATTATTTCAATTCTTGTATACTTATGAAGGGCTGTTTTGTGACCCAGTATATGATCTATCTTGGAGAATGTTCCATGTGCACTCGAGAAGAAAGTATATTCTGTTGCTTTGGGATGCAGAGTTCTAAATATATCTGTCAAGTCCATCTGATCCAATGTGTCATTCAGGGCCCTTGTTTCTTCATTGACCGTGTGTCTAGATGATCTATCCATTTCTGTAAGTGGGGTGTTAAAGTCTCCTGCAATTACCACATTCTTATCAATAAGGTTGCTTGTGTTTGTGAGTAATTGTTTTATATATTTGGGGGCTCCGGTATTCAATGCATAGACATTTATAAATGTTAGCTCTTCTTGATGGATAGACCCTGTAATTATTATATAATGCCCTCTTCATCTCTTTTTACAGCCTTTAATTTAAAGTCTAGTTTGTCTGATATAAGTATGGCTACTCCAGCTTTCTTTTGGCTTCCAGTCGCATGATAAATAGTTCTCCATCCCCTCACTCTCAATCTAAAGGTGTCCTCATATCTAAAATGAGTCTCTTGTAGACAGCAAATAGATGGGTCTTGTTTTTTCATCCATTCTGATACCCTATGTCTTTTGGTTGGCGCATTTAATCCATTTACATTCAGTGTTATTATAGAAAGATACTGGTTTAGAGTCATTGTGATGTCTGTATGTTTTATGCTTATAGTGATGTCTCTGGGACTTTGTCTGACAGGATCCCCCTTAGGATCTCTTGTAGGGCTGGTTTAGTGGTGACAAATTCCTTCAGTTTTGGTTTGTTTGGGAAGACCTTTATCTCTCCTTCTATTCTAAATGACAGACTTGCTGGATAAAGGATTCTCGGCTGCATATTTTTTCTGTTCAATACATGGAAGATCTCGTGCCAATCCTTTCTGGCCTGCCAAGTTTCAAAAGAGAGATCAGTCACGAGTCTTATAGGTGTCCCTTTATATGTGAGGGCATGTTTACCCCTTGCTGCTTTCAGAATTTTCTCTTTATCCTTGTATTTTGCGAGTTTCACTGTGACATGTCGTGCAGAAGATCGATTCAAGTTACGTCTGAAGGGAGTTCTCTGTGCCTCTTGGATTTCAATGCCCTTTTCCTTCCTCAGTTCAGGGAAGTTCTCAGCTATTATTTCTTCAAGTGCACCTTCAGCACCTTTCCCTCTCTCTTCCTCCTCTGGGATACCAATTATGTGTATATTATTTCTTTTTAGTGTATCACTTAGTTCTCTAATTTTCCCCTCATACTCCTGGATTTTTTTATCTCTCTTTTTCTCAGCTTCCTCTTTTTCCATAACTTTATCTTCTAGTTCACCTATTCTCTCCTCTGCCTCTTCAAGCCGAGCCGTGGTGGTTCCCATTTTGTTATGCATTTCGTTTAAAGCGTTTTTCAGCTCCTCGTGACTGTTCCTTAGTCCCTTGATCTCTGTAGCAAGAGATTCTCTGCTGTCCTGTATACTGTTTTCAAGCCCAGCGATTAATTTTATGACTATTATTCTAAATTCACTTTCTGTTATATTATTTAAACCCTTTTTGATCATTCATTGGCTGTTGTTATTTCCTGGAGATTCTTTTGAGGGGAATTCTTCCGTTTGGTCATTTTGGATAGTCCCTGGAGTGGTGCGGGACTGCGGGCACTTCCCCTGTGCTGTCTTGAATAACTGCTTTGGTGGGCAGGGCTGCAGTCAGACCCGATGTCTGCCCCCAGCTCACCGCTGGGGCCACAGTCAGACTGGTGTGTGCCTTCTCTTCCCCTCTCCTAGGGGCGGGATTCACTGTGGGGTGGCATGGCTCGTCTGGGCTACTTGCACCCTGCCAGGCTTGTGATGCTGGGGATCTGGCATATTACCTGGGGTGGGTAGGCAAGGTGCACAGGGGCAGGAGGGGCAGGCTTAGCTTGCTTCTCCTTAGGTGATATACTTCAGGAGGGGCCCTGTGGCAGACCCGCTGCCAGAGGGGTGGCTCCGCAGAAGCACAGCGTTGGGTGTTTGTGTGGAGCAAGCAAGTTCCCTGGCAGGAACTGGTTCCCTTGGGATTTTGGCTGGGGGATTGGCGAGGGAGATGGCTCTGGCGAACCCCTCTGTTCCCCACCAAACTGAGCTCTGTTGTCCAGGGGCTCAGCAACTCTCCCTCCCTTTATCCTCCAGCCTTCCTGCTTTCCGAGCAGAGCTGTTTACTTGTGACCTCCCAGATGCTAAGTGGAGCTTGCTGTTGGAACACACTCTGTCCGGCCCCTCCGCTTTTGCAAACCAGACTCGGGGGCTCTGCTTGGCGGCAGGCGCCCTTCCACCCCGGCTCCCTCCCGCCAGTCCGTGCAGGGCGCACTGCCTCTCCGCCCTTCCTACCCTCTTTCGTGGGCCTCTCACCTGTGCTTGGCTCCAGAGACTCCATTCTGCTAGTCTTCTGGTGGTTTTCTGGGTTAGTTAGGCAGGTGTAGGTGGAATCTAAGTGATCAGCAGGATGCGCAGTGAGCCCAGAGTCCTCCTAAGCCGCCATCTTCCCTACCTCCATCATTGCCATTTCTGTTGGATTTGATTTCTTGGGCTAAATTGGTGATTGATGTTTTTCTATAAAGTCAATTTTATATCTGTTACCCAATATATTGTTATACTTATGCATCCTTAAACCATTATATTTAAAATTTTATTTCTCTATCCTTTTGTTTTCTTTTCCATTTCTTATGCTGTTAATCATGCTTTCTCTAAAATTTTCTTGACCACTTTTAAATAAGTTCATATAGTTTCTTTTTGGCTTTTTTTAAATGTTTATTTATTTTTGAAAGAGAGAGAGAGAGAGATAGAACACAAGCAGGGGAGGGGCAGGGACACAGGGAGACACAAAATCTGAAACAGGCTCCAGGCTCTGACCTGTCAGCACAAAACCCGATGCAGGGCTCAAACCCACAAACTGTGAGATCATGACATCCAAAGTCGGATGCTTAACTGACTGAGCCACCCAGATGCCCCCATATATTTTCTTTTTAAGTAATCAACTTTGGTTTTACAGTTAACTCATTCATTTGTGCTCTTAATCTTTATTAATTTCTTCTTCTTTCACTTTTACTTAAATATTTTCCTAGCATCTACTATTGAAAAAATTTTAAAAATAATAGTTTACACCCTTGTTTTCTAATAAATTTATGTTATTCAGACTACATATTACACTCCAGTGTCTTCTTTTATAGATTCTCATATGTGGCTTTCTCATTTTTATTCAGTCTAAAGGATTGTTTTCTTGTTTTTATTTTTCTGGCATAGAGAAGATGCTTAATAAATGGATGTTGTTATTGCTTTGGAGCCCTTGTCATTTTATATTTATAATACGTTATTATTATTTGTAGGTTAATTTAATAGGCATGGTTAGACAGCATGAAGATCTGAAAGAGATTATTTTGTGCTTAAATAAAGAAGAGGTGGAAGGAGAAAGTCTTTAGAGTTTGAGCAGAAGGGACTTGGTGATTGGGAAAGATGTAAACATACAGGACAACTCCCAGAGTTATGATTTAGAGAATTGGTTAATTTTGTGAAAATTATAAGCTTTATTCAGAATATAAAGGATTAAGAACAAGTATAGGGCATAGGGGAAAATGGTCAGTTTGGTTTTGAACATACTGAATTTGATTTACGCATAAGAAATCCATATGGTAATGTTCAGAAGGAACATCTATCTTCAAGAACTTGGAAATCACAGCTGCCATCAGATATTATTTGAAATTTTTCATTAAATAAATGAAAGATGAAACTGTGAGAATAGGCAAGATAATTTAAATGACTTGAGAATGGGCAAAATGCAGATTCCTGAAGGATTTCAAAGTTAAGGTTCTTTGGGTGGGGAGTGGGAAGCCAGAGAGAGAAATTACTGAGTGGTGGGAGAAAAGTAATAGAGATTAGTGCCAGTACGTGAGGAGAGAAAATTCCCAGAAAGAAAGTATCCTTAGAATAATAGGTAAATGAAAGGATAAATGAAAGGATCACAAAAATGAGTCAATCAAGGGCTCCTGGGTGGCTTAATCAGTTAAGTATCTGATTCTTGATTTCTGCTCAGGTCATGATCTTACGGTTTGTGAGTTTGAGCCCTGCATCTGGTTCTGCTGATGGTGTGGAGACTGCTTGGGATTCTCTCTCCATGTGTCTCTGCCCCTACCCCCATTCACTCTCACTGTCTCTCTGAAAATAAATAAATAAGCTTTAAAAAAATTAGTAACCAAATCTGGCAATTCTATTTTACTGTTGTTTTCCATAGTGGGTGTAGCCTCAACACCTGATTCTCTGGCCCTTTGTGCACACAGACCATCAATGAGATTCTTTTCCCCAGAAGCCTGAAGAGCTTTGTATTTACATAATTCATAGAGAATTAACACCTGAAACTTAAGACTCTACTCCAGAGATGCTACATTGACCAAAATGTGTCTCTGGAAGGTACAAATTTGAAAAATGTTTGCCAGGGACATTTGTCAGACTGGTTTAGAGATTCTTCCTATGCATTCCTCAGCCTTATTGAATGAAGGAATTGGAGTCTTATATGCAGATTCTGACTTCAGATTTTCTACTGTCTAACTGTATTATTTGGGGAAAACTACTTAATCACTTTAAACATCGGTATCCTAATAAAAATATTAGGAATGAAAACTTTTTATACCTCATTGGATAGTTGTGATGATTGGATGAGATTATGGATATGAAGATGATTGCATTTGGCACATAGTATGTGTTCAAGAAATGATGGCTATTAAGGTTCTTTGTGTTTTAGGAGCAGCCTGAGCTATTTATCAAAATGTAGTGCTTACTGCACTATGTTAAAATAATGGCAAGGTTTATCTTTCTCTCTCCCTTTGTCTTTCTTCCTCTTTTCCTCCCTTCCTCTCCTCTATCTCTCGATTTTTCCTCCTTCCCTTTCTTTCTTTCTTTCTTTCTTTCTTTCTTTCTTTCTTTCATTCTTTCTTTCCTTTCTTCTCTCCCTTGCTTCCTTCCTTCCTTCCTTCTTCATCTACCTTAATTATGTATATGGTTTCTCTCAACAATTAGTACTTTATAAAGATAACCTTAGGAGATTTATGTTAGAGTCTTAGTTTCCGTTCTACCTCCTAGAGTTGGTGTATGGATAAAATTACATGATGCATATAAAATGTCAAATAACACATAGAACTTTAACAAATGGGAGTTACAATTTTTTTGTTAGGATGGTTCTTTGGACCACCTTGTAATCACATATATAAACATGTGTGTCTTGGGGGTGTCTTTGGCATTCTTCTGTATATTTCCCAGGAAAACAAATAATAATATCCACATTTCAAATGTGACTTGATTTTTCAGTGCTTTATTTCAGGATTAGTAATTTATTTTAAAAAAATACTTCAAACCATTATATTATTGTATTGTACAGCTGACACTACTATAACACTGTATGTTAATTATACTTCAGTAAAAAAATATTAGAAACCAATTTTCTCATCATATTGTTTAAGTGTTCTACTAGGAACGTTGAGAGGAAGGGATGACTTCGTTGTGATGTTTGTTGTCATCAAAGAGAACTATAGATTTAAGAAAAATTAGATGTGGAATAATTCAGGGAATCTTCTCTCTTCAATAAATGAGGAGAAGCATGGAGAGAGGCTTCCAGTACTAGCAAGCTCATAAAAAACCTAAAGTACTTACAAAATCAGCAATAGTAACTCAGTGAATGTTAGAGTGCCAGAAAGATGTTCTAAGTGATGAGGTATATATTTATTATTTATATTATGTTCAGTTATTCGAATATCCCTGTCTTCTCAGTCCCTAATTATGTTGGTCCTCAATAATACCAATGCTCAACTTCTGACCTTCTTCCTGACGGGTATCCCAGGCCTGAGAGCAGCCCAGGTCTGGGTCTCCATCCCTTTTTGTCTCCTGTATGTCATCGCCCTCTCTGGGAACAGCATGATCCTATTTGTGGTCCTCCGTGAGCGGAACCTCCATGAGCCCATGTATTATTTCCTCTCTATGCTGTCAGCCTTCGACCTGAGCTTATCCCTGTGCACACTTCCTACTACCCTTGGTGTTTTCTGGTTTGAAGCTCGAGAAATCACCTTAAATGCCTGCATTGCCCAGATGTTCTTTCTCCATGGATTTACTTTCATGGAGTCTGGGGTTCTATTGGCCATGGCCTTTGACCGTTTTGTAGCCATCTGTGATCCACTGAGATATGCCACCATCCTCACCAATGCCAGGATTGCCCAGATTGGGATAAGCATGTTGATAAGGAACGTTGCTGTAATGTTACCAGTGGTGCTCTTTGTCAAAAGGCTGTCCTTCTGCCGTGCTGTGGCCCTTTCACATTCTTACTGCTACCATGTTGATCTCATTCAACTCTCATGCACAGACAACAGAATCAACAGCATCCTTGGTCTGTTTGCACTTTTTTCCACGACGGGGTTTGATTGTCCTTGCATCTTGATCTCCTATGTCCTGATCATTCGATCCGTTCTCAACATTGCCTCCTCTGAGGGGCGGCAAAAAGCCTTCAACACCTGCATATCCCACATCAGCGCTGTTGCCATCTTCTACATCCCTCTCATCAGCTTGTCTCTTGTCCATCGCTATGGCCATTCAGCACCTCTGTTTGTCCACACCATCATGGCCAATGTCTTCCTTCTCATCCCTCCTGTGCTCAACCCTATCATCTACAGTGTGAAGACTAAGCAGATTCGAAAGGCTATTGTCAAGGTCTTAATTCAGAAGCAACAAATCTAATCATTAGTAATCTCAGAGTAGAGACAAAGCCATTTATGAATGAATGCCTTGGTAGAATGGTGTAATTATCCCCAAATGTCCTACATGTGCTTTCAACAACCTAAACTATGCAACTTATAGGTTGTGTGATATTTGCTTAGTTTCCTTGTCAGTAATTCCACATTAATGTTGCCTAAATTTTGTTTCATTTTCAATGTAAAGTGAGATATATATGTAAACAACTATTCATATGTGCAAGTAGTATGTGTCCTGAATAAAATGTTCGTTCAGACTGCATACGATAAGTCCAGATTTAATGTAGGAAAATTTGTTAATAAACCAATTGTTCTTTTCTAAATGATATAAAAAAGACAATATATAATTTGATGTTTTTCTTCTTAAAATTCTTGATTAACTACAAAAATAGCCATTCTATAGAGTGAATCTTATAAGCATATCAATGTAATTCAACATTGGATAATATATAGGTAGTTCTTTTACCCTCTATTATGTGTAGGAGTATATCTAATGCACATACAAAATGTCATATCAAGTGCTCAGGATCAGTTCCTACTGCTGTTAGCTGAACATTAAAAGTTGGTAATAACATTACTAAACCCAGGAGTGAGGATTACACAGTTTTCCTAAGATTAGCGTTGGTAAGAGGGAACTTATACTCTTGGCTCTTTCTTTATCCTCATCTCTGCCATTATTACTCTATCTGTGGGCCCTCTGAATCAGAAGTAGTATAGCCAAAGCTTGCTGATATTTACACATAGGTTCTTTCTTTCTAATTGTTGACTTCCTCTGAGATGGGTACTGTTTTGTGGATGTTAGCATGAGATGCAATATGTCTACTTCAATATGTATTTCATATACATGTTCTACAGACTACCTTATCTCTTTTCTTTTAAGTTTGCTAGTTCCATTCACTGGCCAGCTATCCAAGCCCTTCAGCAAAGTACAACAGAAGTCCATGTATATCCACATACCTCAGACAACCTCTCTTTTTACATGAAGTTAACAACCAAGGGCACTGTCAATTAAGGGGATTTTCCTTCAGCACTCTTTTTTTTTTTTTTTTTTTGTGGCCTCCCATATGTGAAGCTATTGTGCTACTGTATTCTACTTCTGGTTAGTGCCAACTTGCCCACTAATCCATCCATGAACTGAGCCTGAATATTTTCCTTCTTTTCCATTAATGTATCAGAAACCTTCAGTGAGGCCATGAATGTGAATTAATGGAGAGCATCTATATATCAGTGATAAGTGTCATGGGATCCTGGGACAACTATTCATAAACTTTACTTGTGCTCGTTTTGACTTTGTACTTTGTATTCCCTATAATAATGGTGCAAACTTCACAGATGAGAGTTTTCCCAGCTCATAAATGTAATATAACCAATTATATACTTAGGAACCTGGAGAATAAGCACAGGTATGAAAATCACTGGGCTCACTTGGAGACAAAATTTGCCCAGAATTCCATTAATCATCTTACCCCAATAATCTCATACTTTAATCAAAAAAGAGCATAATGGTATGTTTGGTTGCTTATTATCAGTGAGAGATTGTATCCTATATCCAATAGTTCTCAAAGGTTTTGGGTATCCTCCTTTCCTTAATGAACATTTGTAAATGGACATAGGTCCATTTTGGAAAAGACATGGATAATTTGTATTGCATGTTTCCAGTAGCATAGCAGGTTATTTCATCGGGGACACCAAGATTCATGTTCAGTTAATGGGCTCTGGATATGTGCAGCAACTTAAATCTTTAAATAGGTGAAGCAACTTAAATCTTTAAATTTCCTATTAGGGTGGTTGATGTCAGCCCGATGCTCAGAAGCTCTTTATTTTAAATGCATGTCAATTAGCACCCAGTTACTGTCCATTGCGCTTATCTTCAGAAACATTATCATCTATTGCAATAGGTCACTATAGGTCCTGTCACCCTGATAACCATTTTACCTTTGCTATTCTCTACAGTAATTATATTTACCTTATGATTTTAAGTCCTTCCATGTGTCTCAGGATCACTTCATCTTCATTGTCAGTAGGGAGGCCAGTTCCACAGGGGCAGATTTCATTGCCAAGTCTAGGCTGCAGAGCATAGCAATCACTGAACTATTCAAAGATACCAAATACCCTCTTACAAATGCATTCTTTATTGCCTTAGTGAAGGAGTGTCCTCTCTTTTCTCCCAGAGAAAATAATCATGTAATAAATTCTCTGGTCCTACATGATAAATCCGTTCTAACATGTCTACCTCTTTGAGATTTCTATAGTCTATATTTTGCCAAGAAGATCTGACATCTCTATCTAATTTGCTATAGGTAATCATCATGTTCAAGTTTCAATCAACCGTCCCAGCAGTGCATTATCACAGTTGCTAGGTATCCTTGATATAATGTTAAACCTCAAATCATAGATGAGTATCCTCTGTCAATAATGTCAAATTGTTTGTGTCAAATTCTTCTCTATCTTAATTAATATTTATGTCACTGACCACTTCCTCTGCTGACTTACATCTAATACCTTCGAGATATACTCCTATAGGTATTCATTTGATTCTAGTTAGTACAATCAGGTAGGCTTTGCAATGATGTCACTGGTTAAACTATTTTCTCCCCAAATGTTAATAACATTTCCCTGCTCAAGCTTTACTGAAATCAGACTGGTTATTGGCTTTGGTACAGTGAGAAGAGATGGGGCAAGATCTTGCATAGGAAAAGCATTGTAAAGCATTGTCCTCAGGTTTGGTTTTTGTAAGGTTTCTGTATAAGGTAAAATAAATATCATCTGTAAATCTTCTCATGAGAAGGGAACTCCTTTGGCTAACATGGAATATTCAAAATTTCCAAGATTTTTAGGCTTATACATTCAAATGTTAATATCCCAGCAGTGAGGATCATACCACTTCCCCATTTTTTTATTCCCAGTATTTTTCAGTGTTACAACTTTATAAAAGAAGATTTATCAAAACTGAGCATTCAATTTGCCTTGCAGTTCTGTTACTCTTTCAGTTAAATCATGTGCTGGATTTTTAGAAGTATATGATCTTTGGCTGAAGGAGATAAAGATTTCCTTAAATGTATAGGGGGCATTCTGACTTTCACAGCATGTCCTGAGTTGTCAATTGGCTGTCCTAATCTAATCATTTTCTATTTAAGGTTTCTAATGCAGATACACAACAGTTATCCCATCTCATAATCTTTATAGTTAATGTTTTTTTAGGTAAAAATGAGAGATTGGATTCAATGTCCATAGTCACCATGTAACCTAACATCTCCCTTCCACCTGAATCTCATCCAACCAACCACAAGTGACAGTCATAGTAATTTTGATGCCATTGCATCTCAGGAATCATTGTAAGCCCACTGACCACTGGCAATAGAGCCTTAGTTGTCAGTTGACCATGCTATTATAATGTGATTCCAGGGAGCATGAGTGAGGGATAGCTGACATCAAAAAAGGAAAGACAGTGAGATGATACAAAAATTTATTATTGATTTGGACACTGTATTATCCAGACTCCAATCAAGAGACAGAGACCACACAATTATTTGAGAAGAAAAAGTTTAATAAAGAAGTAGATTAACAGGGAAGTAGATTAGCAGGGAAGTTGGCTAGTAAGAGTTAAAAGATGAGAAGAGGATATAAGGAGTAACCACCCCTCCTAGGGTAGAGATGGAACATTCAAGAAAGAGCCCTCTTCTCCTTCCTGTAAGCTTGTGAAGTTATAAGGTGTCTATTGATGAAGCTTGCAAAAAATCTTCCCTCTGAGAGTTCCAAGGAAGGTGCCAACTCTTTGAACTCTAGGTGCCAGACAAGCTTATGACTGCTGGACACTGCTGGAACTGGGATATGGATAGAGTACCCTTTATAGGATTATAATACATTTCCATGTGAGGCTCAGGCTGGGGTAGCTCCAGGTTGCCCTTTTGGGATGAGGGTTGGGTGGCCAGCTTGCTAACTAGATAGCCCTATGTTGCCCTAATTTATATACACATACCCAGGGCTAAGGAGAAGATGTAGGAGATTCTCCTTCAGCTAGAGTGCTGCTCCATACTGTCTGGGCCTCTGGTTATGTCACTGTTCTCCCAGTGAATAGCTGGAGAACAAGCTCAGTAGCTAATCGTGGAAGAAACTGTGCACCACTGGAACCAAGCACTGAAGCAATCACACAGTGCCAAGCAATGGAAAAACAACATGTTCTGTGGGAATCCAGCCAACAAGCCACACAGAAACCAAGAAGAGAAACCCCTTCTCCCTACAGTGTTCCTCCACTACTTTCCACTAACCAGTATTAATAATGTGCCAGCTGACAAAAGAGAAATATTTAGAGTCCAACACCATCACCATAGAGTAGGCAAAAGTCACTTTGGAGCTGAGAGATGGTAAATCAAGAATGAGCCAGACATCATTATGGACGACTATTGACCATTCCTGCAGACCCATCTCTGAAGCCTTATCAAATATGTCTCATGACAGTCAATCCAGGAAAATAAGGAGGGGAACATTTATCCATTGGATCACATTTACCATTGGTCAAAGTTTATCCTATGAGCTGTTAATTCCATCATACTTTCTCACATGTATGAACACCAAGTGAGTATCTGAGAATGTGTCATGACTTGGTGTCAGTCCTGGGACAAGAATAAAGAGGTGCACAGTGCAGGCCTAAGGCAAGGGATTATCATGTTCTCTCTGTGTGAAGCCAGCCAATGGTTGATGAGCCCAGTTGTTGCAACAGTGACAGGACAATGAGGTCAAAGGATTTGAAGTGGTTCACTATAAGAAGCTGATTCACTACATAAACTCAAACCCTGATGTTCTGGCCTGGAGAGCTTGTAGGCTGACAGGAGATTGGTTGCCTCTGAGTGAGCTTTGAGCCATCTCTCCTGTTGAAAAGTCCCCTTGTTCTTTTCTGGTACAAGATCTACTCTCCATTTAATTCTATAAATCAGTTGGTGGCATACTTACCAACGTCTATTTCTTTACCTTCTTTAACATCAGGTAGAGAAGGGAAATGGTTCAGAAAAGGGTTTTCATGGG
Organism: Prionailurus bengalensis; assembly: GCF_016509475.1. Classification (NCBI taxonomy): domain Eukaryota; kingdom Metazoa; phylum Chordata; class Mammalia; order Carnivora; family Felidae; genus Prionailurus; species Prionailurus bengalensis. Next base: position 60,910,036 of record NC_057346.1, read on the forward strand.
ATAAATGTTTTAGAAAGGATGGAGTCAGATCCAGGACAATAGGGAAATTTCTACAAGCATATTAAGCACATAGAAGTGGTCTCAGAGAGGGCCACTGAAAGAAACTCCTTTTATTTTTTTTAAGTTGGGCTGTGGAGCTTGAGCTCATGACCCTGCGATCAAGACCTGAGCTGAGATCAAGAGTTGGACACTTAACCAACTCAGCTACCCAGGCACCCCAAGAGCAACTCCTTTCATAGGAAATATAAATTCCCTATAATTCATAGCTTTTTACATTAAAATTGTCATATTAACAATAAAAAGAGGAAAAAAGAAGGGAAGAAATGGAGAAGGAGGGGCTGGGGCAGCAATTTGAATTGGAGAATGAAAAGCAGGAGGAAGATAATACATTTTATTTAATTTTTCACCTATATTTTCTTAGGTAAATTTGCCTTTTACCTAAATTTAGCCCTTCTAAGGACAGAGTTCTCAATGCCATGCATCCTGAAAAGAACAAAGCACTAATTTTTTTCTAGTTCCAGCTGCTTTTCTTCCTGGTGATCTTAAAGCTTTCTGGACCTACAGATCAAAGAGTGTTCAACCAATAATGATTCAGATATATGTCAAGGAACAATGGGAGGATGTAGACATAATTGAACCATGTAACTCCATTATGATCCTAGATAGATGCTGGATTAAGCATAAGAATTTATTTTACTTCATCTAATGTTCTGACTATAATATATATTTTGAAATGTGGAAAATCAATATGAATAGGTTAGAGCCCTCTTTTCTCCACTTTTCTGCCTGACCTACTCTGATGACTATAGCTCTTACCTCTAGCACATCCTCTTTTATATTAACTTGAAGACCAATGTGATCATTGCTGGTCTATGCAAATTGGTTCATTTATCTGTCGTTACTTTGTTTCAAGTCAAAGGTGTTTGCTAGATCTAATTTTCTGTTCTCTCTCTGAGAACCACATGTCCTTCTACAACATGCACCAGAATTATACTTTTTATTTATTTCCAATTTTCAAAGTTGAGCCTGAATAAAAATTGATAGTTCTTCTGAAATTGAGGGCCTAAGATACCAGAATGCTTGTGATTCTGGGCTTTTCTTTCTCTTATGTGAGATTAAATGCCTTCAATGGTTGATAAATATGAAGGGACTGGATATAAGACAGTGAAGAAAGGAGTCAATGAGAGCTTGTGACCTACCTAAATCCACTCACATTTAAAATAAAAGTAGACATTGTGATGACCAAACAGAAAATATCTGTTGGTACAATTCCACATAAGGTCTGTGATAGTCTTAGATTGAGTTTACTAAGGCCTACACTTAATCTTGGAGCCATAGCTGGATATAGGTGACCTTACCAATGTCTGAGACAAACTGTCCTCAAAGTCTACACCTGATGTAGGAACAGCATCTCAAGCATTAATTAAATCTACAACTGTGAGTCTGAGCCTGCTCTCTGCATTTCTTGGGAAAGCAGGTTATAGATAGATGTAATGAAGCTAGAGAGTCATTGTTCCTAGGGGAGTAGGTGTCTGTTAATTCTCAGGAGGATGTGCCTATGCTAGGGAAGAGTATGAGGGTATATATAAGGATATGGATTCCCAACATGGTGCTGGAGCAGAGAAGTTATAGAACCTGGAAGAATTTGAAAACTTTTCACCCTTGCTCTGGGGTAAGGAACCCAGGAGCCTAGTAGGTGTCCTAGAGACTCAAATTGAATTTCCCTCAGTTTATTTTATGTTTCCCAATGAAAACTCTGCAATTTATAGAGTTCAACCTTATGGCTTTGAAATGGTTGTAGGTAAAATGCTTCATGGCTTCTTCAGCTGAAGAGATCAAGCTGCATTTGGGACAGCATTGAAAGCTGAAAAGATTAGAGAACATATGTGGGATGGGGTACATCTTCATATTGGCATGATGGACACAGTTGAAAAGACAATGATGCCAGTAGTAACTAATTTGTTTAGTTACTTGATTTAGGCTGGCAGATTTTCAAAAAATAACTCAGACATGGAATCTTAGAAATGACCATTTTAAGGTCACCTTTTGAACAAGAATGGATAGTGTATTATCACCTTTCTCCCTGTGAATCCCATTCCCCTGACAAGAGCCGAGTGTCACATGCACTATTGGGGTTTTTCTGGTTTAGAGCTGCTAAAAGGAGGGTTACCCAAGGTGTGAGTGATGCTGATACCAAGAACATGAGCAGGATCAAGTCCAAATACCAGAGGTAAGAACCTGAATTGGTCAGCAATCTAAAAGGTAGACATTGAAAAGCCAAGAGAAATGGTAAGCCAAAAGAAATCCAAGAACAGGGAAAGAAGGACAAGAACCGTGGCCATTCTGAACGGGGCCACTAGCGATTGAATGGAACCAATGTGAGTGTTTCAAACACCTACAGATGACAGCTGTCATATGTTATTCACTACAAGGAAACCCACCACATTTGAAAGGCTGAGGTGAAATGGACACTCAGTACTGAAATATGTTCTCATCACTTCTCCATATGACACACCCTATACACCACAAACCTTACAGTCCCTATCTTGAGTCAAGTGGAGGCAAAGGTCCTTTAAAATTTTAGTAGCAGAGAAAAAGACTAGTAAGTGTCCTCCCCTTCTTCAGTGCTATTTCCACCCCTCACCTTGTAATTTCTTCCATCTGGATACAATTCATTCTTTCTCTACCCTTGCCAGGAAATGCTCATAAACCCTCCATGAAAGGACAAATACTTGTGGCCTGGCCATTCCCTTCTCACCGCTTCTTGTGGTCTTCTAGCTGGAAGCTCACCACTTAGGGGATGATAGCTGGTGTCCGAGGAGTCCTTCCTCTGCTCCCTGAGGTGCTGTGCTCACTCAGACTGCTTCAGGCTACAGTAATGTGCTGGCATATAGTGTTTCAACCTGGAGATCTCTTGGTGATTTATGGTTCTGGAAGTGGTGTTGTATAAGACAATTAGGAGGGGGTAGAATTAAAAGAATATAAGAAAGTACTGAGCATCACCCTCCATTTCCAAAGTTCTGATGGGAAAATTTAAAACATTTTTTATATTTGCTTCATGTGTTATTGGCTTCTTAAAAATGAAAAATAAAACAATACTCTTAAATTTGAAGTTCCCTTTGACACATACTCCATTTCCACCATACTCATTCTACTGTGATTTTTTATGTGTGTACACACATGTGCACACACATGTGTGCTTGTATGCATAATTTTCTAGTACAGGGGTCAACAAACTTTTTCTGTAAATGGCCAGGAAGTAAATATTTTAGACTTTTCAGGCCACGTATTTGTCTCTGTCCTATATGTTTTTTCTTCTTTTTTTTCTTTTGATACAACACTTTAAAATATTTTTTAAATTCTCACAGGTTGAATTTGGCTCTGCAAATTAGTTTCCCAAACTCTGTGGTAGGTCAATTTTATATTTTCACACACATGTATCATGAACAATATGTTAGGCCTCCTTTAACTCCTGCTACTATAGCATCTGTGATTTGTATGAATATATGAGCAGTGACCACATCCAAGATGTTATAGATTTTCCAGATTGCAATATATTCCAACTTAGTTTCTTGATGCATAAATCTTAAAAAGTGGTGTTTTTTTAAAAAGGTTATCAAACACCTTGTTGCTTCCAAGCTATAGGAACAAAGGTAGACTTGAAGGTCTCAAATGAATATTATGAAGAACCTATTTAAATCGACTCTGTATTTTTCTTTATATAGAAAAAGTTACATTATTGCTTGATACCTAAGGATGAGCTATACTTAATTTAACTGACGACTGAACTTAATTGTGTTCAGTACACACAACTAAGAGAATTTGTTGTTGATGTTATTTATCTACCAGGAGCATATAAATGAAAGACCTATTTGTGATGTTTTCTCTTAATACCTCAGAAGTTGAAATCTCCACCTTCCTGTTGGTTGGGATCCCAGGGTTTGAGAGTGTACACATTTGGATCTCCATCCCCATCTGCTTTATGTACCTCCTGCCCATCCTGGGCAACTGCACCCCCCTGTTTGTCATCAGGACAGAGTCTTCCCTGCATGAGCCTATGTACTATTTCCTCTCCATGCTGGCCCTATCTGACCGGGCTTGTCTTTCTCTTCTCTTCCCTCTATGCTGAGGATCTTCTTGTTCAATGCCATGGAGATTTCTGCTGATGCATGTATTGCCCAGGAATTTTTCATCCATGGATTCACAGGCATGGAATCCTCAATGCTCTTGATCATGTCCTTTGATTGCTTTCCAGCCATTTGCAACCCTCTGAGGTATAATTCCATTCTTACCAGCTCCAGAATTTTGCATCGTGGACTGATATTTGATATTAAAAGCATTCTACTAGTTATTCCTCTTCCTTTCACTTTAAATAGACTCAGATACTGTAATAAACACCTGCTCTCACACTCCTACTGTCTCCACCAGGATGTCATGAAACTGACCTGCTCTGACAATAGGGTTAACTTTTACTATGGTCTGTTTGTCGCACTCTGCATGATGTCAGACAGTGTTTTCATTGCTGTTTCCTATGTGTTCAACCTGAAGACTGTATTGGGTATTGCATCCCATGGGGAGCAACTTAAAGCTCTTAATACCGGCGTGTCCCATATCTGTGCTGTGCTCATCTTCTTTGTGCCCATCATCACCTTGGCTACCATACATCACTTTGCCAAGCATAAATCCCCTTTGGCTATGATTCTGATAGCTGATGCATTCTTGTTGGTACCACCTTTGATGAATCCCATTGTGTATTGTGTAAAAAGTTGGCATATTAGAGTAAAAGTCCTGGAAAAACTGACTCTAAAGTCTAAATGATGGGGCAGAGGTAGAAGTTCCATTTTCTCTACAACAAATTGTCTTAGGAGCAGGGCAATATTTCTTCCAAAGAGGAGATATTTCCTTTTACTTCACAGCCCTTAAATGATATTAATTAATTAGTTAATCAATCAATTAATCAATCCCTAAAGGGGACCTAATATACCACAGCAAATCTGCTTTTAGGGAAGAGGAGGCCTGCATTTCATAGAGTATGTAGGAATGCTTTTGTTATTGCTTGGGGATTGATGGCATCTATTCTCAGGTATGAATTATGAGCAAGAATCCAGAGGATCTTCTAAGGAGGAAGTATGATCAGTGGCCCTAAACTGTGGTGGGTGGAACTCTGGAAGGTTTTGGAGCAACTTAGCATCTTCATATTTGCTTCCCTTATTTAATTCCTTTTTTGTGATTTACATTAAGCCCTTTATAATGTGTCTAAGTTGGCTTAAGTATGTTTTTTTCCTTGCTACTTAAAGTGTGGTCGAATGTTCAGTGGCAGCAGTTTCACCTGGAAAGTAACTAGCTGCAAACCTATTAAGTCAGAATCTGCATTTTAGCAAGATCTTAGATGATTTGTATGAACATTAATGTTTGAGTTGAAAAAAAAAAACCTTTTTGGGGCAATGTGAAAAGGGAACCTAGAGAGTATGTCTTCTGCTGAAGCCAAATTGGGGAAATTGTAGGAGGAAATTATAGGTGGTCATAGGCATTTGGCAACATTTGTAGTAAAAGCAAGGGGCTGAGTCCTTGGAGCACAGTGGACGGAGACCCAGAGACATCTCCAACATCATACATATGTCTTTCTTATGGACTACATTGTGAATTTCTACAACGAAAGAGTTGTGAGTTATTCAACTTTAGAAGTCTCCTCACAACAAAATTCCTTGTTCATAGTATGCACTTGGTAGATGTGTATCAATTTGAACTGAAAGAATAGTTCAAAGTTTTGCTGGGGTGGGAATTCAGGGGTGAATCAGGGCAGTCGTAACCTAGACTCAACTCACCTCTGCACTTTCTGCACCTCTTACCAGGGAGTTAACATTGTCAAGAGATATAAGGGTCCTTTGTGAGAGACAGAATTTAGGGCAGCCCATAATGCCTTTAGGTAAAATAATAGCTGTCAAGCCACAACACAGAATCTGCACCACTGTGGCCAAACAGACCTTGAAACAAGTTTCTTATCCAAGCCTCCCTGTATCCACCTATCATCTCCTGGCCCTGTAAATGGAGCCAGATTAGAGCCCTTTAAAGACATCCTATTAAGAAAGTGTCAACAAAGAAGCTTTAGGAGCTACAAGGACGATGCCACCTTGATTTAGGGGATCAGAGTCCAGGGTTACTATTAATCAATGAGAAATAACATAACTCCAGACAGGGGATTTAGAAGCCAACCCATAGAAGAAAGGGTAAAAAGACCCTATCAGGGATAACATGTCCTCTAAACCATTTAGTGTGATAACTTAGTCCTGCAAGGGAGGTGGCAAGATGACTAAAAAAGCTCAAGACTGAGGTCAAGACTCAGTCCTCTGGTTTCAGCTCTGCCATTTCCTGGCTATGTGACCTTGAGAAAATTACTTTCTATGTGTTGTGTATTACATTTCATATTTACTTTGAAATTAAAGAAGATAATTCTTTCTTCATTGTCTGAATTAATATGTTAATCTTTTTAAGAGGCATACAATCCAAATATGGTCTTCAGACAGATTTGTTTAGACAAGATGGTGTTTAGATGAGCTCATATAAAAAATAGAGATTTATGAGTTATCTTAAAAGTAGGAAGATATGGCAACACTAGGCCTACATTCCCACATGGAAAAACTCAGTAGGAACACACTGAGAAGTGTTGGCCCTTATACAGTCCCCACTACTCACAGTCTGAGTATGTGTTTGCTCCACTTACTGCTATTATGACCTTGTTCTTCTAGGTATTTGAACTTAAGATCCCTGTTACAAATTCTTTTTTTTTTTATGTTTATTTATTTTTGAGAGAGAGGGAAAGAGAGAGAGAGAACACACATAAGAGAGTGTGAGAAGGGGAGGGGCAGAGAGAAAGGGACACAGAGAACTCAAAGCATGATCAACACTGTCAGCGCAGGACTTGAACCCATGAACCCTGAGATCATGACCTGAGCTAAAATCAAGAGACAGATGCTCAACTGACTGAGCCACCCAGGCACACCCCCATTAATGAATTGTTAATTGCTTTCTCATCCTCATCCCCACCTCTCTCTCTCTCTCTCTCTCTCTCTCTCACAGGTTACAGGTCTGGAGTCTTTGTTTAAACTTTGTTTAGCAGTGGGACCAACCCAGAAATCTGGATTTTGCAAAGCTTTTCCTGGTTTTCAGTTTCAATCAGCTCCCCTGTATCACTGTTACATTTTATTTACAATTGTAAACATTCCTGCTAATACCTCTTATGCCCCTGTGTGCTGTTAGAGGAGAAAGATTTTCCTTCAAATCTGTCAGGTGATTTGCAGAGACAACAGTGCCCCCTGACTGGCCAAGAGTGGTAATACCAAGCACTTGGCACTTGAAAACTGACAGAATTGAGTGGACGTGGTCCCTGACCAGGAGAGAGCAGTGGAGCCCCTGCCGTGAAAGAGTTCTGTGTTCCCTGAACTACTAAACACAGAGGTTTAGTTAATCTTCCCTGACTTACACAGGTCCATGCAAAAGTGCTTTCAGCAAATCCCAAGTTGCAGTTTTCCTTCTCTAAAATGAGGTTGTATCAGCCGAAAGAATCTTCCACCTGTAAAGTTCTTTATTCACACTGAATATACATACAAGGTGTAACTACAGTTATTTTTGACTTCATTAATTCCAAATAACTATGATTTATTGAATATATCTTATGTTCAGATGCTATGATAAAGGGACGTGATTTCATGCAATCCTTATTATACCTATTTTGTAAACATAAGAACAGCTGTTGCCAAATGACACAGGAAGTAGTGAAGTGAGAATTCAAAACCAGGCTTGTGGGACTTCAAATTGTTTACATCATTCTGCTGTCAGTAAATAAATGAGACTCTGGGGGTGGGTGCAGCAGGGAGGAGGAAATGGTAAACTTTGGGAAAAGCAGGGTTTCTCAGAGACCCCATTACTGTTGCCTCAAGACCAAGCTGTTTCTCTGTTCAACAATTAAAAAAAAAGTATTTTATAGCAGGGGCTTTTTATTAAGCAAACGTGAAAATAAATGCTGCCTTTGCAACTGATTTTATATACTTTAAACATTCTGAAATCCTCAGTCGCAGTATTCTCATTTGTGAAATGGAAATACTAATTTTCTAATTTAGTAAGAGGAGATATAATATACCTTGCAGAGAAACTTGTTATCAGATGAGGATATAACTGTTCTGCCTTGCTGGAATGTATCCTGATAGATTAGTATGGGTTCTTGTTTTGGCACTAAGTGGATCCAATTTGCTAATTTCATTTAGAATGCATTTTTCTATATTCACAATAGAAAAAAGATGTTTCTATATCAGAAAATTGAACAACACATTAAAGCAGACAATTATAGTTATATTAGTGGATGCTGAAAATCACTTAATAGGGTTTATTGAGTAAGCTTATTAAAAATTAATAAAATTGGAATACACATAAGTTATTTGAATATTTACAAATTACCCAAAGATCTTGCAGCCAACCATTGTTCTAATAAGTGAACCACTAATGCCACTTCTGTTAAAATCAATAACAAGATTTGAGCGTTCACTTTCACTGTTATTCTTTCATAACAGGCTGGAGATTCCAATGAGTTAAATAAAGTAAAATGAAATAAGTTGTATGAATAGTAGGAAAAACCTACCAGTCACCTATTTTTACTTATATATGATAAATATAAGTAAAATCCAAAAATAAAAAGCTATATAATTCATATGATAATTTGGTAAAATATGTATTAATGCAAGGTAAAAAATGATTTTCCCCAATCTAGCATTATGGATGTGGAAATAGAATAGAGAATTATTTTATTTATAAGAGCAACAAAATCATATAATTAAAAACTATAGAAATAAATTTAATTAAACAAATAATTTTATTGAAAAATTTAAAAAGGTATTAATAAGTGAAACATCTATCATATATTTTTGGGTGTGAAAGTTTATCATCATAAATGTTAGCTTACACTTAATCTATAAAAATAATGTAATTCTTGTTAGGATTCCAAAGCTCTTGTTTGTTTCATGAGAGGGGGATCACTTTATACCACATATTAACAAGTCAGACTATGAGCCTACACTAATAGATCAGTGATATGTGATTATATCCATGACACATATATCAAAATCCATAAAAAGATCCGTAAAGCAATGTACAAACACACACACACACACACACACACACACACACACACACACGTAGAGTGCCATGGAAGGTTTCTGTGTTCTCATTTCTCTGCTGTGTAACTGTTTAACTCCTCCAGTTTCCTCAGGCATTAGGGTACAGATGTGGTGGGGAAATTAACAAAAACAAAACAACAACAGACACACACTTGGGTGGTTGTGACATGACCTAGATCCTGGACGTTTATGCCATGATCTGTAGTGTAACAGTGGGTAGACCACTGTCACTCTCTGGAGCTTGTAAGTTTACCTTAATAGACACATTCACACTTGCAAGGACAGGCAGATACATCCATGTGTATGTGCTTATGTGTGCCTGAGTGACCATTTCATGCATTTTGAACTGAGTTCTTCATCATGGAAAAACTACTTTTGTATCAGGTAGTTTTAAGCCACCAACTGTGGAGGGGCATCCTCTTCATTGAGCACAACCCACCTTCCTGGGCTGTAGTCTCTTGACTATTCTCTCTCTAATCTCCTTCATCTTGACACTGTAGAGAATAGGATTTATCAATGGAGGAAACAGGAAGTGGACATAGGAGAGAAGAGTATGGGCAGGCTGAGGTATTGGCACTCTAAGATGGTCAATGAGGGCAAGAAGGATCATGGGCATGTAGAAGAGGAGCACAGCAGAGAGGTGGGCAGCACAGGTTTGGCCAGCCTTCCAGCGATCCTCACTGGATCCCAAACCTTGCAAGACTCTGCCAATTAAGCCATAGGAGAAAAAAATAAGCAGAGGGTCTAATCCCATAACTGACAGAACCACAAAGAGGCTATAGATTGCACCCCAAGCTCCAGGGCAGGCCAAATGGGCTATATCTGGGTGCAAGCAGTAAGAATGGGTCAGGACCTGTGGGAGGCAGTAGGGCATGTGGGCCAGGAGGAATGGCAGGGGCAGATGGAGACCCAGGCATCGGAAACCAATAGCCAGGCAAATCTTGCTAATGACATCATTGGTGAGGAGCGTTGGGTAGTGGAGAGGGCGGCAGATGGCTAGTGCTCGATCTAAGGCCATGGCGAGCAACACAGAGGACTCCATGACAGAAAAGATGTGGACAAAGAACATCTGTAGGAGGCAAGCCGAAGCAGGGACAGCATGAACGCCAGCAAAGGCAAGACCCAGCAGGGTGGGCATCAGGGCTGTGGCCAAGCCAACATCAGACACGCTAAGCAAGAAGAGGAAGAAGTACATTGGACGGTGCAGGGTGGAATCCAAGGCAATGATCCAGAGAATAGTACCGTTGCCCAGGGCAGAGAGAAGGTACATTGTGATGAGTGGTATTGTCCACCAGGAGGGTGCAGCTGACAGGCCTGGCATGCCCACCAACAAGAAGGTGGGGGCCATTGAAGTGTTATTGGGGGCTGCCTGATTGGGGAATGTTGACATAGTTCAGGATCCCACTTTGAAGTCTGGAACCTGAAAACTGATTAGAAAGATTTACTTAATCTTTTGACACATTTGCATAATGCTATCTAAAGCAGCCTGCCTCCTTCCCCAGCCCCCAGCACACACTGGCTTTTACATTCCCTCCCAGAACACACAGACATTCTAATATCTATGCCAAAGTCATCCCATGTCTTGGCAATTTTTCTAAAGCTGTCCTCAAATCTGTTTCTCTCCCTAAATTGTTTTTCCACTTTCCTTTAACCCTGCTTTTCTTACAGCTTTTTCCTAACTCATAGCCCTCCCTTAATGGCAAACATCTGTGAGAGGGTCTATACTCTTATAAACACTTTTTCTGCTCCCCTCAACCCCAGGCATTCTGACTTCAGTTCCCTTTAAGTGCTCTCAATAAAGTCACCCTTTACACCTTTAGTATTAAATCAAGGGGCACTCATATTTCCTAAACTGATGTATTTCTCAATGAGCTTTGACTGCTGCAAATCCAGTTTCTCCTTTTCTTTCTAAGTTTACCTTTTGAAGTTAATTACTTAGTTCACCTTGCTGTGTCCCATTCAGGGTATATATTGACATTAAAAAATTTGTTTAATGTTTATTTATTATTGAGAGACAGAGAGAGATAGAGCATGAGCATGGGAGGGGCAGAGAGTGGGGGACACACAGAATTTGAAGCAGGCTCCAGGCTCTGAGCTGTCAGCACAGAGCCCAACGTGGGGCTCAAACTCACCAACTGTGAGATCATGACCTGAGCCGAAGTCGGATGCTTAACCAACTGAGCCACCCAGGCACCCCTATATTGACATTTTTGACAGATCTTAATTTGGACCTCTTCTTTTTCTTCAGTGGTAGTATCTAGTCTTATGACTTTTAACTCTGTGGACTAATGAATTACAAATATATCTTCTAGCTCATTCTATATTCATCTTATCCTGGAAATCTCTACTCTTATGTCCCATTTATTTTAAATTCAAATAATCCCAAAAAGATCTTCACAAATGCATCTTAAAAGTTCTTCCAGCTTCCTCAGTTAGGAGACAGTGGTGGGAAAATCACAATGACAAAAGGGAAAAAAAAAGAAGGAAGAAAGAAAGAAAAAAAGGGAACATATATTGGTTCCCTACATCAGTTTGTGGCAAGACCACTCACCAATTTCCCGCAATAAAAGCCTTACAATTAGCCTTACTTCACATATAATATCCAAATATTATTCATAATTTCAACAAGAAATACTGAGCACACACCGTAGTCCTATCTCTTCCCCTCAGTCAAATGCCCAGAAGAGCTAGAACTGAAATTCCAGACAAAAGTACCATGAAATTGTGATCTGGGGAAAAGAAAAAATAAAGACATGTTGAGTTATGTTCTTAGGGGAATAATATGGATGTAAATTAACTCCAAACACATTTAAAAATTCTAAATGTATATATCTTAATATATGAAATTAAACATTTTAAAATTAAATGTAAAACTTTGAAAGTATAAGGGAAAATAAATGAAACAAAGATCTTAATCTAACAGAAAACATTTAAAGAGGCACGAATAGGAACAGATATTTATTTGTAGTGTGATTGAGTGAGGAGGTTGAAAAATCCTCTCTCACAAAAAGCAAGTGTAAAACTGGTAAAATGGTCAATAACACCACTTTAATACCATTCATTCCTGAATGAAGCCCATTCATTAAAGCTACAGAACTTTGGGAAATAACTCCTATGGTAAAGACATTCTGGCCTAGGGCTGCCCTCGTTATCCCCACTGTCTCCAGTTCTGTCGGAGGCAAGAGACAGGGAAAGCTGAGGGCTTCGTTCCAGTTGCCTGAGCTAGCTTCCTTGATTTGGAGCTTGTCGGTTAGTGTGGTCATCTTGGTGGCCAGCAAGTAGGGATGGCCCAAGGCTCTACTAAGTTGGTATTCCTATATCAGAAAAGAAGTTCTCAAATCAATAACATGAGATTCTACCTTAAGTATTTGTAAAACAAAGAACAATCAAAACTCAAAGTAAGTACAGGTAAAGTAATTCAAGTAAAGAGCAGCAAAATGGAAAATTGAAAACAACAGAGAAAATCAATAAAACCAAAATTTGTTCTTTGAAAAGATGGACAAAATTGAAAACTGTTAATAAGCATGGATAAAGAAATTGTGGCTTATATACACAATGGAGGACTACATGGCAACGAGAAAGAATGAAATATGGCCCTTTGTGGCAACATGGATGGAAATGGAGAGTGTGATGCTGAGTGAAATAAGCCATACAGAGAAGGACAGATACCCTATGTTTTCACTCTTATGTGGATCCTGAGAAACTTAATAGAAACCCATGGGGGAGGGGAAGAAAAAAAAAAAAGAGGTTAGAGTGGGAGAGAGCCAAATCATAAGAGACTCTTAAAAACTGAGAACAAACTGAGGGTTGATGGGGGGTGGGAGGGAGGAGAGGGTGGGTGATGGGTATTGAGGAGGGCACCTTTTGGGATGAGCACTGGGTGTTGTATGGAAACCAATTTGTCAATAAATTTCATAAAATAAATAAATAAATAAATAAATAAATAAATAAAAATAAAATACAAAAAAAAAAAGAAATTGTGCTTTATATACACAATGGAGTACTACGTGGCAATGAGAAAGAATGAAATATGGCCCTTTGTAGCAACGTGGATGGAACTGGAGAGTGTGATGCTAAGTGAAATAAGCCATACAGAGAAAGACAGATACCATATGTTTTCACTCTTATGTGGATCCTGAGAAACTTAACAGAAATCCATGGGGGAGGGGAAGGAAAAAAAAAAGGAGGTTAGAGTGGGAGAGAGCCAAAGCATGAGAGACTTTTTTTTTTTCTTCAACGTTTTTATTTATTTTTGGGACAGAGAGAGACAGAGCATGAATGGGGGAGGGGCAGAGAGAGAGGGAGACACAGAATCAGAAACAGGCTCCAGGCTCCGAGCCATCAGCCCAGAGCCTGATGCGGGGCTCGAACTCCCGGACCACGAGATCGTGACCTGGCTGAAGTCGGACGCTTAACCGACTGCGCCACCCAGGCGCCCCAAGCATGAGAGACTCTTAAAAACTGAGAACAAACTGAGGGTTGATGGGGGATGGGAGGGAGGGGAGGGTGGGTGATGGGTATTGAGGAGGGCACCTTTTGGGATGAGCACTGGGTGTTGTATGGAAGCCAATTTGACAATAAACTTCATATATTGAAAAAAAACTCTTAATAAGCTTTACAAAAAAATAAAAGACATAAATTATCAAGATCAGGAATATAATAAGGAACATGATTACTGACCTTACAGAAACCCAAATGATAATAAGGGTATATTATAAACAACTATATGCCAGCAAATAGGTTAAATAAAAAAAAAATCCAAGGAAGACATAAATTGCCAAACTGACTCAAGGAAAAATAGGAAATCTGAACAGACCTATAACAACATAAAGAAATTCAAATACTAATTTAAAATTTTTCTACAAAGAAATCCCAGGTTCAGATGGCTTCATTGGTAAATCACAGGAAAATTCAGCATAAGAACAAATACTAAATGTTTCTCAAACTTTTTTTTAACAGGGGATAGTTTTATAAAATCCAACTCATTGTAGTCCCCATGGTGAGATTAGTGATTTTATAAAGAAATGAAGGACCAGAGTTCTCTTTGCCTGATGAGGATAGAATAAGAAATTGTCCTTCTGAGGGACAGGATAGAGTTCTGACCGGCAAAAAATGAGCTGGAACCTAAAATTTGGACACCTTAAATTTCAGGTTGTGAGGAACCAATATATGTTGTTAAAAGTGGAAAAAAGAAAAAAAAAAAAAACAACTCATGCTAGGAGTATGGTGTGACCTTAATTCCAAAGCCAGACAAAGATACCACAGGGAAAAACAAAAACAAAAACAAAAACAAACCAAACTATAGACAAATATCTCTGAAGACATACAAATTATTAACATAATAGCAAATCAAACTCAACAACATATAAAAAGAATTATATACTTTGATTAAGTGAGATTTATCCCATAAGGGCAAGGTTGGTTTTACATTTTAAAATCAGTTACTATAATATGCCATATTAATAAAATAAAGACCAAAACTTCATAGTCATCTCAACAGACACAGAAAAGGAATTCATCAAAAACCTCATTCATGGTAAAAACTTCACAGAATAGAAATGGAAAGGAACTTCCTCAATCTGATAAAGGGCATCTGTGAATAAACCTATAGCTAACATCGTGCTTGACTAAGATTTAGAATGAGGCAAAGTTATCTGCTTTGGTCACTTCTGTTCAACATTGCACTGAAGATTCTAGGTAATACATTAAAGAAAACAAATTAAAGTGTCCAGTTTGGTAAGGAAGTTATAAAATGATCTTTATTTACAGATGACATGAATCTATACATAGAAAATTCTAAGGAATCCATTGAAAAAAACCTAAAACTAATCAATGAATTTTACAAGGCCATTGCATGCAAATTCAAGATACAAATTCAATTGTATGTTGATAAATAGCAATGAACAATCTGAGAATAAAATTGAGAAAATAATTTTATTCACAATGCATCAAAAATTTTACTAGGATTAAATTAAAAAAAATACTATCATACACTGAAAACTTTGAAACAATGCTGAAAGAAATTAAAGAAGCTCCAATATAGTTAAAATATTTATAAATATGGAAAGTTTAGGTATCTCTCGATTACCCCCAAATTACCTGTACCTTCAACAGTATTCCTGATAAAGGGCCAGAGGCCTTTTTGTATAAACCGATAAGCTAAAAATTTTTTGGAAATGCTATGGAACTAGAAGAGCCAAAATGATTTTGAAAGAGAAAAAACAAAGTTGGGAAAGTTACACTACCCAACTTCAAAACTTACTAGTCAAGACAGGGCATGAAAACAGATGTACAGACCTATGGAATAGACTAGAGAGCCTGGAAATGAACTCAAGCGTATATGGTCAACTGATCTTCAACAAGGATGCCAGGAATGTGCAATGAAGAAAGGAAAGTCTCCTTAACAAATGGTATTGGGAAAACTGATATCCATATGCAAAAAAATTAAATTGTATGCATATCTTGTACCATACATAATAATCAATTAAAAATGGATTAAAGATATTTATTTATTCATTCATTCATTCATTCATTCATTCATTCATTTATTTAATATAATTTATTGTTAAGTTGGCTAACATACAGTGTGTAAAGTGTGCTCTTGGTTTTGGGGGTAGATTCCTGTGATTCATAGTTTACATACAGCACCCAGTGCTCATCCCAACAAGTGCCCTCCTCAATGCCCATCACCCAGACCTGGAAACATAAGAAAACATAAGGGCAAAGCTTTATGACATTGGAATTGACAGTAAGTTCTTATATATGACCATAAAAGCACAAATAACAAAAACAAAATTAGACAAATAGGCTACATCAACCTTAAAACTTCTGCACAGGAAAGAAATAGCCAACAAAGTGAGAAGCCAACCTACAGAATAGGAGAAAATATTTACAAATTGTATTTGACAAGTGTTTAATATTCCAAAATATATGAGAAACTCCTACAAGTCAATAACAAAAAACAACTCAATTTTAAACAGGCAAAAGAACTAAATAGACATTTTTCTAAAGAATACATACAAGTGGCCGATAGGTATATGGTAAAATGCTCAAAATCACTAATCATCAGGGAAATGCAAATCAAAACCATAATTAGATATCACCTCACACCTGTTAGGATGGATATTAGCCAAAAAAAAAAAAAAAAGATAATAAGAGTTGGTGACGATGCAGCCACTATGGAAAACAGTATGGTGCTTCCTAAGAAAATTAAAAAGAGAATTATCAGGGGCACCTGGGTGGCTCAGCAGGTTAAGTGTCCGACTTTGGCTCAGGTCATGATCTCACAGTTTGTGAGTTTGAGCCTCACGTTGGGCTCTGTGCTGACAGCTCAGAGCCTGGACCCTGCTTCAGAGTCTGTGTCTCCATCTCTCTCTGCTCCTCCCCCACACATTCTCTGTCTCTCAAAAATAAGGGAACATTAAAAAAAAGAGAGAGAATTATCATATGATCCAGCCATGCTGCTTTTGAGTGTATATTCAAAAGAATTGAAATCAGGATGTTGAAGGATATCTGCACTCCTGTGTTCACTGCAGCATTATCCACAATAGCTAAGATATGAAAGCAACCTAAAGGTCCATCAATGGATGAATGGATAAAGAAATTATGGTATATACATACCATGGAATATTATTCAGCCTTAAAAATGAAGGAAATCCTGCCATATGCTGCAACATGGATGGATCTGGAGGATAATATGCAAAGTAAAATAAATCTTGTTATAGAAGGACAAATACTGCATGATTCCATTTGTATGAGGTGTATAATAGTCAAACTTATAGAAACAGAGAAGAGAATGGCGGCTTCCAGGATCTGGGGTGGGGGGAGACAAGGAATTACTGTTCAATGAGTATAAAGTTTCAGTTATGTAAGATGAATAAGTTTTAGAGATCTTCTGTACAACATTGTGCCTATAGTTAACAACTTAACATTTTGTTGAGAGGCCAGATTTCATGTTAAGTGTTCTTACAACAACAACAAATCATCACAACAACAACAACAACATCTCATAACAATAGTACCCTATAGGGGTTGAAAGATAAAAGAAAGAATGGGACAGTATTTGCAACTTGTATTACTGAAAGAAGTTTAAATTTGGAATAAAGAAACAAATAAATAAGAAAGACATGAGTGATCTAATGTAAGATCTAGCAAAATATGAGGTGTGATTTTATATAAGACTATAGAAATGCTAAACAAATGTATAATAAAAGCAATCTCATTGGTTACTAAGATAAGACATATTTTATAAATGATAAAACAGGGATGCCTGGGTGGCTCAGTCAGTTAAGCGTCTGACTCTTGGTTTCATCTCAGGTCATGATGAGGTTTGTGAGTACGAGCCTCACGTTGGGCTCCACACTGTTAGCTGTTAGTGTGGAACCTCCCTGTCTCTCTGCCCCTCTCCTGCTCTCTCTCTCTCAATACATAAATTAACTTAAAAAAAACATTTTTTACCTGTCATGTGGGATAAAATCATAAAATTTGATAAAATTATATGCTGGAAAAATATTAAAAGACTACTTTTAAGTTTATTTATTTTTAAGGGAGATAGAGGAACAATCAGGGGAAGGGCAAAGAGAGAGAGAGAAGGAGACAAAGAATCTGAAGCAGGATGGGGAGCCTGAACCCTAGAACCCCAAGATTATGAACTGAGCCAAAGTCAGGCACTCAACCAACTGGGCCACCCAGGGGCTCCTTAAATGACTTAAGCCTTAATCAAGGCTGTCAACACTGTAAAATGTTGTAGCTCTTTTGGGAGCAATTTGGTGCATTTCATTAAGATAAGAAATTTAGGGGAGGCTTGGTGGCTCAATCAGTTAAGCGTCAGACTCTTGATTTTGGCTCAGGTCATGATCTCACAGGTTTGTGAGTTCAAGCCCCACATCAGGCTCTGCATTGACAGTGTGGAGCCTGCTTGGGATTCTCTCTCTCCCTCTCTCTCTGCCCTCACCCTGCTCATGCTCTCTCTCTCAAAATAAACTAACTTAAAAAAAGTAAGACATTTACTTAATTTGGCAATTCTAGTTCTTTAAAAAATTTTTTTTTTAATGTTTATTTATTTTTGAGACAGAGAGAGACAGAGCATGAATGGGGGAGGGGCAGAGAGGGAGACACAGAATTGGAAACAGGCTCCAGGCTCTGAGCCATCAGGCCAGAGCCTGACGCGGGGCTCGAACTCACGAACCGTGAAATCGTGACCTGAGCTGAAGTCGGAAGCTCAACCGACTGAGCCACCCAGGCGCCTCTCTAGTTCTTGATATATCTATCAGAAAGAAAGACCCATATGCATGAAGAGGCATAAAATATTTTTGTTTGCAAGAGGACAAAAGCAGAGTTCTGCATCATTCTCATATTAATTCTGATAACTAATTAATCAGAAAAACAGTCATGGTGCATAGCAGTCTCAACAGTTAAGAGTAAAGATATATTGTTGAGTTAAAAATATGCATAATGATTGATCCATTATAGTATTATATAGTGTTAGGAGGCTTTTAAAAGCTGTAACCAGACAGTTACATTTGTACATAAGTGCCTAGAAGTCCTGGACAGATTTGCATTACTTGATTTGATTAAAGTTATAATGACTGGAGTAAGGGACTAACAGTGAATTGAGGATAGGATTAAAAGATGACTTTGGCCTTGGGGTGCCTGGGTGGCTCAGTCGGTTGGGCGGCTGACTACAGCTCAGGTCATGATCTTGTGGTCTGTGAGTTTGAGCCCTGCATCAGGCTCTGTGCTGACAGCTCAGAGCCTGGAGCCTGCTTCTGATTCTGTGTTTCCCTCTGTCTCTGCCCCTTCCCTGCTTGCTCTCTGTCTCTGTCTCTCTCAAAAATAATAAACATTAAAAAAAAAAATTTTAAGATGACTTTGGCCTTAACCCCAACACTTTATTTTTTCTTGGAAAGATATATTCTAATATTAAATGAGTAACTATGCTTAGTAAACTCCATCGTCTCATCTCAGATTTTTCTTCCACATCCACTTTTACTCATCAAAGGTGTTTTGGGTTTTGCTGTGGCTTTTGTTTGTATTATCCTGATTGGTTTCTGTGCTGCCAGTTCTTCTGCCTCCCAATCCTCCCTGCATATAGATTTCACAGTACTATTTTATAATTTGCAATCTGATAATGTGGCTGTGGCATCTTTCTTTTGAACCATCTGATTTTCCACTGCTTTAAAATAAAGACCACGCCTTTATTTGTCATAGAAACCTCTTCACCATCTGGCCCCAACATCCCTACTGCTTAACTCGTTTCTAGTCTACTTCTATATTCATCTTAGCCTGGCAGAACTACTGTGATTCCTCAGATATGTCATTAATTTTTGCACTTTGAAAAATACATTTTATAGGTGGAATGTCCTCCTCTCTCATGTATAGCATGATGTTCCAACTCAAACATTTTTCCTCTCTTTCCTGAAAACTGCTGACCACCTTTTCTCTAACAGACTCTGGGATAGCTTATTTATCCTCTCCTTTTTTTCTTGTTTATTTTTATTATTCATTTTTGAGAGAGACAGAGGCAGTGTGAGCAGGGGAGAGGCAGCAAGAGAAGGATAGAGAATCCCAAGCAGGGTCTGTACTGTCAGCACAGAGCCCAATGTGGGGCTCAAACCCACAAACTGTGAGATCATGACCTGAGCAGAAATCAAGAGTCAGATGCTTAACCAACTGAGCTACCCAGGTGCCCCTATTTACCCTCTCCTATCACACAATAGCACATTCTCTAATATAATCCTGATCATTCTCAATTCTTAATCTGTCTTCCTGTGTTTTCCTCAATGAACTGTTAACTTCCTCAAGAGATGGTTCTTCATTTTATTCATTGTTATGAATCCAGCTCCTGGTTTATATTATACTTCAAATAAATGTGCTTCATAAAACCTTTACACTTCTATTTTACACATTCTCAATTCTGTTTCTCCAAATTTTCTCCTGGATTTGATCCCTTCTCCTGAAATGCTCAGTTTTATTCCATAAACTGTCACTATTCTCAAAATCTTCCCAGCCACCCCTCTTGCACACCTCATATAAGTTTCTCCAAAATGTTAATCTTTTCTTCAGTGGAGTCAACATATTTCTAGTCCCCACCATCTTGGAGTCTCTGCCTCAGCTTGAAGTGTTTTCTAGATGGAGCTTCTTCTGAGTATCTGGGCTTACAGTCCCAAGAACAGAGGCTCCTAATGTATCTCATACATTTGACTGAACATTCCTGCTCATTAAAAACAGATCAGGTGGTGGGTAGACATACTAGAAAGGTAAAGCAGAAAGAGATTTAAGATAGATTCCTGTTGAAAAAAAGCCTGTGAGCCTTTTTTTTTTTTTAATTTTGGGGGTGGGGCATTGAGAGTGAAGGAGAGAGAGAGAATCTCAAGCAGGCTCTGCATTCAGTACTGTTCCCAACATGGGGCTCAATCTCACCAAACATGAGATCATGACCTGAGCCGAAACCAAGAGTCAGGCACTTAATCAACTTAGCCACCTAGGCGCCCCCCTGTGAGGCTTTTGTGGGGATATTTAAATCTTCACATGCGACCTTCGTATTTGACAGGTTCACTCCTTCCCAGAATTTTGAAAGTGCTGTCATACATACCTAACTAGCATACAAAAAGCACATGTACTTTCTGCCATTTACACTATTCAAACACAAAAATATACATTTTGTGGCCAATATCTATTTCTACACACAACATAGACATATATGCATGCCCTTACACACATGCATGCACACACAGACACATACTTATCCACACTGAACACAGAAACACTCATGCAAGGAAGGTTTATATTCATGGGCAGAAGTATTTTTGAAACATATGCATATCAAATTAACAGGTACTCAAACAAAAGTGTAACTTATACATTCAAGGGTGCAGAAATATATAAATGCTCATTCCCTCAGATAGAAGCACTTCTGAATACAGACTGATATAAATGCATGTATGAACAAAAAGGCATGTGGAAGCCTAAGTTTGTGTTGGTGGACATATGTTATCATATATACACTCATGTCCACAGATTGTGAATGACAAGTGTTCCTAGTCAATCTTTTGCCACCTCACACAATCATAGCCAGGTAAATTTGAAGATTCAGTCATTCTTCAAAACACATGTATGCAGCCAATGAGTAGCTCTTATCTCCTTACATACACACATACTCATCAGATGTTTACAAACATCCCTGCAATATGCAGCTATGTATATACATCTATATATATCAGAAATACAGGAGGTCATAAACATGCATCTTGAAACACATCTCACATTGCTCAATTAGGCATCCTTATTTCACTTCAAATATCTGGTATGTTGCTATAAGGATAAGAAAGCTTCTTTTTTCTCACACTGAAACCTTGCTCTCTACAGATTTAACTCTATGGTTCAAAACTAAAAGTGGGGACATTGTCACCAAAACATGTTTATACATACTGGAGAATGTTTTTTGGGACAGAACAGAAGTTTCATTCATTACCAGACTAGCTCCCTTCCATCTGAAGGACAAATGGAACATTGGATATTTGGTTAGAAGGGAGATCTGATGGTGGCTTCATGGAAAGCTGTGAGCAGCATATAGAGATGGCAGAGTATTATGAACAGTTTTTCTCACTTTACATTTCTGTCCAGACCTAGTCCTGGCAATTAAGGCCTCACCACAACTCTCCCTGCTATTTATGAGGCCAGCATTGAAAAGTGTATGTCAGACGGGGTCTCTGGTTGCAGGCGAATGCTGAAGCATTAGGATGGCTTTAAGAAGTGGCCAGTGTGAGGAGAGGTATAGCATCAGCGTCACAGGAGTTGAGCCATAGGCGATAAAATGGAGTAGGAAGAAATGGCTAAGAAGGTAGATTTCTCTCCAAGACAATGATTGCCCCTCCACCTCCTGAGAGGCCCCCTTTTATCTCCAGATTAACCCTGACTGAAAGAGCTATGTTGAGTGCCAAGCACCAAGCAATCCTTTGGAAACAGGCGGTATATCCCATGGATAACCACTTAACAAAGTATGAGATCAAAGCTGGCACATTATGGGGCGCCTGGGTGGCGCAGTCGGTTAAGCGTCCGACTTCAGCCAGGTCACGATCTCGCGGTCCGTGAGTTCGAGCCCCGCGTCAGGCTCTGGCCTGATGGCTCAGAGCCTGGAGCCTGTTTCCAATTCTGTGTCTCCCTCTCTCTCTGCCCCTCCCCTGTTCATGCTCTGTCTCTCTCTGTCCCAAAAATAAATAAACTTTGAAAAAAAAAAAAAGCTGGCACATTATAAAATGTTGATATGGTAGGAGACCTATGCATATAGGGAGGATAAGGGAAACAAGCATAGCAGATAGGGTAGAGGAATACAACAATCTAGGGAAGAGAAAGGTTTAGATAAATTATAGGGCCCAAACTTAGAAAATAATTTCCCATGTTCTTAGTCTCAAATCTGTGTGGATAGTTGGAAGGTAAGGTAATGATCAGTTCTACTACTCCCTGTATTCAGATTCTTTTTCATGCTATTTCTTTACTAGGGAGATTTAGCTTTTCTCTGAAGAACCTGGGACAAAGGACCCTAGCAGGTTATAATCGGACAAGGTAAGCAGAAAGCCAGCCCATATATGGGGGATAGAAGATGCCACCACTGAATTCTCAAGGTTCCCCAGATTCTACCATGCAGAGGTTCTGGCCACCAGTAAACTCAGAACTGCACTATGCAATTTGAAGACATCCCTCAGTGATAGATTTGGTCAGCAAAGTCTGCTCCACCTGACTTCCTAGTTCTAACGTATGATGTTAAATATTCAGTCCCAATTCCTAATACTATATGCTAAGTCATATCCTTGCCTTTGCACCTATAGCTACTTCTAACTTCTCTGCATTTTCCATCTCAGGAAACCACTTTTCCTTACTAGAACTCAGATGCTACCAGCTCCCATAGGCCTTCTAATGTATTTCTCCCTCCAAATGAATCACTCCCCCCTTCTACAATTCTATGCATAAGTTAGTGTACTACTGGAGCTCTTCCCATACCTTCCTGCTGCTCTGTGAGCTCTTTGAAGACAAGGACTATTTTGGATTTTTTATTCCTATAATCACATATTTCCATTAGACATGAAATAAGTTTGTTGAATTTCATGAGCTGTTTTAACGAGTCAGCTTAGACAAAACTTTGCCTCACTGCCCAAATTCTGAACCCCATGCGTCCCTCCCTTCTACAAAGGACACTGTGCTTTTCTGATCTCTCCATCTGCTCTATCCCAACCCCCAGCCCAATCTACCTTCCAACTCTTCAAAAATTGAAGAAACTTTCTGAGAGTGGTCCCATTCTTTGCCCCATCTCATTTTTATCCTTCCATGTTCAGAAACAGGAACTCCCATACCTATTTCTCCCTCCTCTTTCCTTTCTTTCTTGTTTTCTCCCCCATTTATTTCATCACTCTCACCATAAGTCTTATTGTCCCTCCCCATACCTACTTCTCCCTTTGTGCAGTTCACTCACCACACTTGGTTCTCTCAGCGACCCTCACACACTTTGGTGTTCTAGTGGACTGTCTCGGGTATATTCTTTATGCAACCCTTGATGTACCTCATCTGGGGGAGTGGGTGGGGTGTGGGATACACGAAAGGCGAGCACAGGTGTCCAGCCTCTTGTTGCCAGAACCCCATGGGGAACCTCGATGAGAATGTTGTGGTTAGTTAAGGGCTTGTTGTTCAGCCCAGAGGAAGCACAATAATGACCTTTAAACTGCAGCAGGAATGAAGAGTCTCTCCATCCCTAGGATCCAGTCTTGTTCTCCTAGCCCACGAAGCAGGTTCTCCTCCACCCTATACTAATCCTGAGCTCATAGTCCTGATAGGTCCCTGTGTCCTGTCTCACCCTGGCCTGTCTGCTCTTTGACCATTACCACTACCTCTTCCCAGCCTTTAATTCAGAGAGCAGATAATGAGCCCTAGAGAGTGCCTCAGGCTCAGTCCGCAGGGATACCTTCTGGTTTTGTTGCCTGTCTGTTTTGACTAATTGTCCTTAGCTCAGTGGAGTACCACGTGGTGCTAATGGCTCTAAGGTCACAGGTTCCACCTCTGCAGAGATCACTTAGTCACTTGCTTTGCAACCTCAGGCTAAGGCCTAAATCAATTAAAAAACTTGCTGGGACTATAAAATGGCCTCTTACCTTTGTTATGGTTTCATCCCCATCCCTGGCCACATGCACACTGCTATCCATAAAGTCAGCTCTCTCCGAAATACAACAGCTAGCTCGACTGGATCCCTTCACTCCTCTAGCCCAGTCATTTTGGCTTACTCTCTGTCTCTCTCTCCCCTGTACTTTGCACTTTCTCATTCTCCCTGCCATTTCTTGTTCCCTATAGATGCCTTGTTTTCTGATGGATCAGGTATCACCAGACACCCTACTCCCCACACCAGCTTGTAGCTTTTCCTTCACACCCTGGACACAATCAACCCAAATCTCCATAAATGCTCATTGTGTGCCATGCCGTCCACTGCTCCTCCCCTCCCAGAGAATTTTCAGGGTGCTTTTGTTCCTGTAATCCCTGCAGCAGACCTGGGTAACCAGATCCCAGCTTGGGGGTTTTACCGGGCTCATCCCTGTCACTTCTACTCCCTTTCAGGAGATGGTACTTTAATCTCTCTATCCCCAGGGCACAGCTACACGTCTCCTGACTCAGGTTACCCTCCTCATACTCCTTCCAGCAATTCCAGCAGGTGTGATCTGTTGGATCTGGAAGCTGCCTCAAAGTCTGCAACTAAAGTTTAACCCCATGGTGAATGGAGCTGAGGACACGGACTACATTCGTCTAGCACCTCAAACACGCACAACCCCATAAACAAGGGCTGTCTCAGGCTCCCTGATAAGTTCAGTGAAACATTCTATATCCATCGATCTATATCCACTTGGGATCTGGGGATGCCTCTCCTCGGACGTCTAAACCACAGGAAGGGCCCCATATCTATCTGCAGCCTGCCTTCCTGGATGTTCAGGATAGCCATTTATTCATGTGATAAATGAATCTGGCCTAATAGGTTGGAGGGAGGGACAGAATTAAACCATTCTTGGGTCCCTTCTTTTCTCAGGTCAACGTGTGTGTCATTCGATATGATGTTTTAGGAGCCCACTGTGTGGTGCTGTGGCTTTCATAGTTAGACCATCTAGGTAAAAATCCTTGCTTTGCCATTTTCCAGCTATAAGGCTGTGGACAAGCTACTTCACATCTTTGAACTTCAGTTTCCTCATCAGTAAAAAGAATTTGGATGAAATGTGAGTGAAGTGTCCAGAACAATGCCTACCTCCCATTGCTAGTGTTTGTAGGGGCCGATGGCAGGCTGCCCCAAATGGCATATTGATTATTTTGAATTGAACCTGGGAAACAGCCAGTACAAGGACACCCAGGTGCTTTTTTGTCACCCCTGAAAGCAGACAATAAATCTCCCATATGAAAGTTACCTTGCCTGTACTAAGAAGTAAAAAGAAATCTCAATCACCAGAGATAGAAGCTTTAAAACTGAGAAGGCTGCAGAAACAAACCTTGTTACTTAAAAAAAAATTTTTTTAATGTTTATTTTTGAGAGAGAGAGAAAGAGAGAGAGAGCACAGAGGAGGGACAGAGATAGAGGGAGACACAGAATCTGAAGCAGGCTCCAGGCTCCGAGCTGTCAGTACAGAGCCCGACATGGGCTCAAACTCACAGGGCTTGAACCATGAACTGTGTAATCATGACCTGAGTCAAAGTCAGGCACTTAACTGACTGAGCCACCCAGGCACCCGAAAACTTGCTACTTTTTTACTAACTTACTACCTCAGCCCAAATTTCATTTACTAATAAAAGCTCCCAAACGTCTGTTTTCTTTATTCTGACAATTTCTTACACATTTATTATCTCTTTGTCTAAAATGTATAAACACTGCCTGCCTTATTCATGTGTTTGGGTCTCAATTTCATTATTAGACCTCTGTGTGCACATATTGAAACCTTGGATTTTTCTCCTGTTAATCTGTTCCATGTAAATTTAATTCTTAGTCCAGTAAGAAGAACCTTGGACAAAGGAAAATTTCTTCCTCCCCTTCATAATCTATATAGGTAACTTAATTGCTCCCAAATTAGCTAGTATTCCCCAAAATATATGTGACAATGGAATACAATATTTCTGCCAAGAAAATACATGTCTTAAGCCCAAGAGAGTGGCATAATAGAAAAGACAAATTGGACTCAGTCTGTAGGCTCTCTAACTTATTGTTGGCTGTCAGTTAGGGGTCACTGCCATATCCCAGAGGCTGCTCTTATCCTTGTATGTAGTCTCCTCTACCTTGACATGTTGAAGCCAACGTATGTTCATGGCCCAAACTCTCAGCAAATTAGAAATACAAAGGGAACTTCCATGATTTTATAAAGGACATCTACAAAAATACTGCTAACTAATATTATAATTAATGATGAAAGACTTAATGCTTTCTCCCTAAGATTGGGAGAAAAGGCAAGAGTGTATGTCCTCACCATTCTTGTACAGAATTGTACTAGAATTCTACCCAGTACAATGAGGGGAAATTGTAGAAGGCGTACAGATATATATTAGAAAAGAAGAAATACACAACTGTGTATTCATAGATAGCATGACAGTCTATATAAAAAAACCACAAGAGGGGCGCCTGGGTGGCGCAGTCGGTTAAGCGTCTGACTTCAGCCAGGTCACGATCTCGCGGTCCGGGAGTTCGAGCCCTGTGTCAGGCTCTGGGCTGATGGCTCAGAGCCTGGAGCCTGTTTCCGATTCTGTGTCTCCCTCTCTCTCTCTGCCCCTCCCCCGTTCATGCTCTGTCTCTCTCTGTCCCAAAAATAAATAAACGTTGAAAAAAAAAAAACACAAGAAATATACAAGAAGTTCCTAGAACTTGAAGATCAGTTTGGCAAGATCACAGGATTAGAGTCAATATTAAAAAAAAAAATCAGTGATATTTCTACATATTAGCAATGAGTAGTTCGAAATGGAATAAAAAATTCTTTAATGTTTATTTATTTTTGAGAGAGATACAGAGTGTGAGCAGGGGAGGGGCAGAGAGAGAGAGAGAGAGAGAGGGAGACACAGAATCCTAAGCAAGCTCCAGGCTCAGAGCTGTTAGCACAGAGCCCGACACAGAGCTCAAACTCATGAACCGTGAGATCATGACCTGAGCTGAAGTCAGACACTTAACTGACTGAGTCACCCAAACGCCCCAGAAATGGATTTTTTTAAGTACCATTTATAATAGCACCAAAATGACACACCAAGCTATGTGGATAATAAAATTTGTACAAGATTATCATGTTGAAAAATACAGAGCATTGTTAAAAGAAATAAGAGATGGCCTAAATAAATGGTGAAAATGAATTACAGGACTCAACATTTTTTAAGATGTCAGTTCTGCCTAAATTATTCTAAAGGTTTAATGAAATTCCAATCAAAAGCCTAGCAATGTTTTTGGTAGAGATAGACAAGCCGATTCTAAAATGCATATAAGAAGTCAAAAGAACTAATATAGACAAAACAATTTTGAAAAAGAAAAGAAAGTTTGAAGACCCTTAATACCTGACTTCTAGAGTTCCTATTGTTTTGGCAAAGGGATAGACACATAAATCAGTGAAATAGTATAGAGAATCTACAAAAAGACCTACAGAAATATGGTCAATTGATTTTTGAACAAAAAAATCATAAACATAAATGTAAATCATAATACTATAAAATGTCTAGAAAAGAAAATATGAGAAAATCTTTGAGACTTTTTGTTATGCAAATATTTCTTAAATTACACACCAAAAGCACAACTTAAAAATATATATGTATATACATTTGTATGTATATATGTATACATATGTATACATATGTATATATATAGATATGTATATATATATAATCAAAAATATTTTATGAGGGGCACCTGAGTGGCTCAGTCAGTTAAGCATCCAACTCTGGATTTCAGCTCAGGTCATGATCTCACAGTTCATGGGTTCAAGCCCCATGTCAGGTTCTGCACTGACAGTGCAGAGCCTGCTTGAGATTCTCTCTCTGTCTCTGTCTCTGTCTCTGTCTCTGCTCCTCCCCCACTCACTCTCATGTTTGCTCTCTCTCTCTCTCAAAATAAATAAATAAACTTTAAAAATATGTTTTATAAGATTTTTCAAAATAAAAATGCTTAACAAAAGACAGTGTTAAGATAATGAAAAAGAAAAGACAAAACACAGACTAGGAAAAAAAGTAAAAAATCATATAAACAACAAAGGTTTTTTAATCAAAATATATAATATATTAAGCTATAAATTCAACACGAAAAAAAAAGTAACCCAATAGCAAATAATGGGCCAAATATTTGAATAGACATTTCATCAGAGAAGACATTATGTATGGCAATAAACACATAAAAAAAAAGGCCCAACATTATCAGTCACTAAGGAAATAAAAATTAAAACCACCATGATAAGTTGTCACTATAAACCTGTAAGAATGACAAAAAAATGATAATTTAAGGTGCTAGTTGGAACAAAAGTAGGTAGGACTGTTATACATTGGTGATAGAATACAAAATAGCACAACCACTTTGAAAAATAATTTGGTTTTTTTTTTTTTAATTTTTTTTTCGACGTTTATTTATTTTTGGGACAGAGAGAGACAGAGCATGAATGGGGGAAGGGCAGAGAGAGAGGGAGACACAGAATCGGAAACAGTCTCCAGGCTCCCAGCCATCAGCCCAGAGCCCGACGCGGGGCTCAAACTCACAGACCGCAAGATCGTGACCTCGCTGAAGTCGGACGCTTAACTGACTGCGCCACCCAGGCGCCCCGATTTGGTATTTTTTAAATAAAGTTAGACACATAGTTAACATATGCCTGGGCCATCGACTTTTATGTATTTAAACAAGAGAAATGAAAACTTAGGCACATATAAAAACCTATGTGTGAATGCTTATAACAACTTTACTTATAAACTTCCTTCAACTACCAAATGGATAAACAGAATATCAACTATATCCATACAATGGATATGCATACAATGAAACTCTGTTTAGCAGTATTGTGGATAAATCTCAAATGCACTATGTTAAATGGAAAAATTCAGGTTTGAAAGATTACCTACCAAAGTTATAGGGTCAGACAACAGATTAGCAGTTGCCAAGGGCTTGTGGTGGGTGGAAGGGGTCAACTACAAGGGGTAACATGATGGAATGTTTTGGGTTGATGGAACTCTTCCATATTTGGATTAAGGGGGTGGTTGCATGACTCTATGACAGAATTGCACAAAAAGATGTAAATTTCATTGGCTATAAATTTTAAAATCATTTTAAAAATGTAAACTCTCATTAAGAGCATTTGGCAGTTTAAGTTTGATAAAATTTACCTTTCAAGCCTCATCCATCTTTTCTTATGTCCTCCCTCTCTCTTGCCCATTTTCTCATTATATTACCTTCCCTTGGTTTCCTGCTTTTTCCCTTTTTTCCTTTCTTCTGTTCTTCTACTCTTCCATTTTTTAAAAAAAAAATGCAACAAATATGTTTTGGTCACTTTGATCACACAATGTATTGCTCTGGATAATGAATTGAAGCATTTGTGCTTCAAAAATTCTAGTAATTCGGTTTTTTAAATACTTCAGAAATGTAGTAGGAATGAGTCAGCAAGAAAAAATACATTTTGGGAAAAATACACACTTGCATGAATATGAAAAGTTGTCTTGATGTTATGAAAACTGCTTAAGGATAAACAAGATATATAGGCTTACACATTATTTCCAAATGCATTTTCAGCCTCTCATGATTATGATTTTTTTCATAAGGCTTTCATAAAAAATAAAATTTATGTGGCAATGAAATCATTTAACTACATGTAATAAGACATCTGTCCAGTTCAAATTTGGTTAGCGCCAAATATTATTAGAGTAATATTTTCTAAAGAAATTGACAATAAAAGAAACCTCATTACTTACTCATAACTTAGAGAAAGAAGGAACAGGGAAAAACAAGAATAAACAAAGCAATTTATTTTTGTGTGAATAAAAAAAGTTAGAATGTTACTGAAGAAGTCCATGTAGGAGAAATAGAGTGTGTGGAATTGTATTACATTTGATATAGAAAGAAAGGAGCAATATTAGAAATATTTAAAAGGTAAAAATGTCAGGATGTACTATTTATAGGGTGACTTATATTTTTGTATTTACATGACTAGATGGATTGAACTATGAACTGAGATATAAAAGTAAAGAAATAGCCAGTTAAAGTATAGAGGGGAAAGCATAAAGTTGCATTTTAAAGTTATGGATTTATTGATTTTGATGAATATGTGTGATGCAGAGGTAAAGATAATGGCCACCAGGCAGATACATAGAACTGCCTGAAAGTCAACACAAGGATGAGGATCAGAGATACAGATTTGGAAGGAATCTGTTTGTATGTAAAGTTGAATGAGAAAAGCAAGAGTTACAGTAGGAAATGGAATCAGAGAAACTGGGATTGGAGTAGGGTTAATATTGAACCTGGGAAGATGCAATTTATTTAAACTCTGAGAAGGAAAGTTTGGGTGTGAATGTATTTCAAGAAGTAGCTAAGAGAGGGTGCGATATTGAAAAAGATTGGAGCAAATCATCACAATTCTTTTGAATGAGTAGGGAAATGGTTTTGCTATGGAATGTGATGGGAAAAAGACTGAGTGGGAGGGGGGTTAGAAATGTGAATATTTGAAATTGCTTTTGATATGAATGGGATTAGTATCCAATCAAAGAAAATTTGATATGAATGGGATTAGTATCCAATCAAAGAAAATCCAATCAAAAAAAAATCTAAATCTATAGGACCGTACAATCTGACCTATTGCACAGTGTCCTCTGTTTTCAGCTTTGAACATGTTGAAATTTAAAAAGAGAGATAGTAATATTTGTCTAGTTTTATATTTGTGTTGATGTATAGACAGAAAGTGAAAAGAAATCAGAATCCATGTAAGATGCAAATGATCAACCTGTACAAGTAAAAAACCCAAACAAGCCAAAACTAAACACACACACATATACACACACAACCAACGAACGAACAAACAATAAAAAGTGTCGACTGAGAGATTAGAATAAAATTACAGTGATTCAGTTACTCAAAGCCCTTATTTGTCAATACAGATGAAAAATTTGAGTAAGAGTGTTACTGAGCTGTAAGATTCATTTATAATGAGCAGTAGAATATAGAGGTTAAATTATTGCAAGTAGAGCAATTCCACAGCTTACTTACTCTAAACAGTTTAAAAGAATGATTATATAATGTAGAGATGAATTATTTCTAGTTAAGAAACTGAACACTTTGAGATTCTATGGTGTTGAAGAGAATCTGAATTAATATTAAATTACTGTAGGACCATCATGTAGATCAATGGTAATTGATTAAGAGAACTTAGTTTACATGAGCATTTCTTCCTTATCTAGTAATGTTGACCTTCAAGATCTAGTAAGTCTGGAACACACCTGGGGCAGTGAGGAACCCCTGCTCTATTATTTCTAGCATAAGTAATTTCTGCAATAAAAATTCTTGAAGTTACGTTGACAATCTAGACTAATTCCCAATATGATCCTCTTTTCTCTTTGGAAGCATGAAGATGATAATACTTACCATATCAACTTCACAAGAGTTTTAAAGTCATGAGGATTATTATAATGAAGGTGTAAAGCAAATGTGATAAATCATATAACTGATGAAACTCAGAATTAATATTAGATTTTTTTTATTAATGCTGTTGCTGATGTTATTAGTATTCAGGGGAGCAGTTAGGAATGGTAGCATTATCTGAAGGTAATAATTGGATATTATGGAAAATTAATTGTTTCTTGATTGGTTGGTACAATTGATGACCCCCTGTAGGGTCTCTTGCTTTCCTTTTACAGGGCATGACTATACTTCTTAGGTTGATACTGAAAACTGAGCAATGAAACATCAGGAAAAATTCATTTACTAGGGAGTCATTTCAACTGTAGATTTTGTGGGAAAATAGAATGGGAAAATCTTGGAGTCACTTTTCCTTGGGATATTTTTATTAGTTTTGCCGTGTTTTGAGAAAAATAAAGGCAACTGTCATTCATTTTAGGACATGGAAAGAGGCTAAGATGGCCATGAGAGATCATAATTGAGCTCTAAGCAGCCCCTGAAACTAACCCCCTGCACACACATGCACACAAAAAATGCCTTTTTCTACTAGCCTCCTCAATACTCTTTCATACCCCAGACATGAATATCTAGGAGGTGATTTTACAGCTCTGGGGAGACCTCCTCAAATCTCAGAAGCTCCAGGGAGTAACTCTGCTGATTGATCTGTGAAACTCTCCATGGTGTGATAGGAGGAGGACTTTTGGAGCAGTGCAAGAAATAAAAGTCCTCATGTGGGTAGTGGCAATGGTTTTGTCAGGCAAGCTTCAGGCTGCTTAAGATCCTCTTCCAGCTAGGGATATTCTCAGCAACCAGGTAAGTTTTAGAGAAAAAAAAAAAAAAGTTGGCCTACTAACAGTGTATTTTAAGATTTTAAGATACTATCACTGAAGTTCTAATTATCTCCCAACCACTTCTTTCCTGTCCCCTTATCTTTCCTTTGTCCTTTATTCTCCAACCCAAACACTCCATGCCCTATGTTCTTGCTCTCTTTCTCATTCACATCATTAAGGGAAAGATGTGAAGACAACTTCTTTAAACTCAGAATGAATAGGTCACCTTTTTCTAAGAGGTGGATAAATATCTGATCCCATTATCTTAAAATGTAAGGAACACCCTCCCTACTCACTCCCTACTCAATGTAAGCAGAAGATAAATGTCACCTATAGAATACTGAATAACTGTTTCTATATTGTTTACACATTGTACTTTTAAAATTCCTTTCATTTAGAACCTTAGAATGATTGGAGTTTGGGAATTTTCCCCTTGATATGGCAGTTTGTGGCTCTACTGTCAGGTGAGGTATGGTTACCATTAAACTCTTCCTCAGGAGGGTTTTTCTTTCTATTTCCTCAGGTTCTCTCTGCCCATCATATATCCTGGTAATAATGAACAGTCAACCTCTGTTTTAAAGGCCAGTTCCAATCTTATTCTATCATCTACAAATATCCTAGATTGCCTAGAAACTTCCTAGTACTTAGAACAGATTCAAGTGTGTTTTGTGTTTGTTTGTTTGCTGCTACTTATATAATAGATAAATTTTGTAGTTTTATTTCATTGTTCACCTGCTCTTACAATCTAGGATCTATAATGAGGCCATATAGCTTGTGGTAGCCTGGGCAGATGCAGAACACTTAGACAATCAGTTTTTCCATAAATTTTGCAGTATGGACAGCAGAGGGTCAGGGCTAGATGAAACTTGCAAAGGAAGAACTTGGTATCTAAAAGCCTAATCATCAGGAGGTAGACTTGAACTCCTCCTGTTTTCTAGATCCTGGGCAATATAGATACAGAATAAAATCTAAGGACCTGTATTAGGGAGTAAGGGTCTTTGGCCAAGAGGTGCAGTTTTAACTCGGTCTTCTCTAATTGCACCCTTAAGCTCCCATTGCATTTAGCTGTAATTTTCCTCAACAAGGCTGTGCCTTTGTCCCTCTCTTTTTTTAAAAAAAAAAATTTAATGTTTATTTATTTTTGAGAGAAAGAGAGAGAGAGCGCAGGGGAGGGGCAGAGAGAGACACACACAGAATCCTAAGCAGGCTCCAGGCTTTGAGCTGTCAGCACAGAGCCAGATGCAGGGCTTCTACCCATGAACTGTGAGATCCTGACCTGAGCTGAAGTTGGATGCTTAACCGACTGAGCCACCCAGGCACCCCCGCCTTTGTCCCTCTCTTACCTGCTTTGCTAGTAATTAGGTGTTTGACTCAGGGCAAGTTATTTTCTTTTTCTGGGTTTCAGTTTCTTTATTAATAAAATGTGAAATAGATCAACTTTTACTTCTGCTGGTCTTTGGATCTCTGGTTTTCTTTTTATTAATTTTCTTTTCTCTTCTTCCCTCCCCCTACCTTATTTATCTTTTCACTCTCATTTGTCTACCTCTTAAACTTTTCTCTCATTTCTACTTTTTATTATAATCATTTGAAAAACATAAGCACTTTATTTCTCAAAAATCACTAAAAGAGGCAAAAACTAAAGTAATAGGAAAGAAATGTATGCTGACATCTAATAGGCCAGATATTTGAACCAACGGCTAGCTCTTTTTCATAAGAGTAATGGAAAGAAATGAATATTTCATAGAAAGACAGAAAATGTCGTGGCTAAGACTGGGGAAATATGAATCAGAAATCTTTCAAAGAGGATCTTTTGGGAAATGTCAAAAAAAAGGTAATAATATGGTTTTTGATTCATCATGAGCATGGGTCATCCAGAAATGTATACATAGCCTAGAGGTGAGATATTCAATAATTGAATAAAAGAGGATAAATTATTCAAAAATTACAAGATATACAAAGTAAATGTGATTCTTTGCTGATAGAGGAGAACCTATTAGTTTTCACTTCCACTAACTGTAAAAAACTCTGACCAAAAAACTCAAAACAAACAGAACAAAAAATGGAAGGAAACAAATGAAAAACTCAATGTCAGTAAAGAAAACATATGAAGAAAGGAACTTTTTATTCCAAGTAATCATAATAAAAAGCACACACATCATGCTTTCTAATGTCTCTACATTTTTACATTTTTAATACTTACACTGCCCCTATGGGGTAGGTACTATGATTGCCACATGTTACACATACAGGACTGTATGTTGAGAAGCAGAGGAACTGGAATCTGAATCCAAGATGTGCCAGTCCAGAGTCCACGTTCTTGACACTACATTGCCTCATAGTCAACTTGATCCCAATCAACTGATGAAGGCAACTGAGGAGTGTCTTAAGCATGAGAGCCTCTCAGAGAGTGTGTTCTACATCTAGCTAGCATTCATGTCTGAAGTCAAATGTCCCATCAGGGGGTCCTGTGGCATAAATATAGTTATTGATTCTAGCAACATAAGGGTGTCTCCCAGATGTCTATTAAGGCCTCTGTAAAGACTCAGAGTGTTACATGTGTTATGCATGATCACTGTGCCTTAGCAATAGGTCATTATCAGATGATCCCAATCCTGAAAAAGGCTTCAAGTGAACCCTGAGGGTCTCACTTCCTTTTAGACAAAGAGAGTTATGCTAAAAAAAAAAAAAGAAAAAAAAGAAATACTGTTGTTGCTTTCCTAAGTATGATTTAGTACCCATTCGACTAAGATTTTACCAGATTGGAGATGATAATACATTTCATTTTCTGTAATAGTAGGTGGCTGCCTGAGGTTCCTGGGTTGAGAATGATTCTGAGGCCACATCCAGGTTCAGGGTAAATGAAGGAGTGTTGTGCTCAAATAGAAGCATAGGCATGTACACTGGGTATTTCCATCCCTATCCTAGATACAAGGTCCATTGCCTTCATGGGAGATCTTGGCAGAAGGAGTATGATGGGTAGGGATAACATCCTTTATGGGGAATCAAATAATTCATATTTTGTATTGGTTCTGTCTTAGTTATTATGTCCTTAACCTTGCTCAACTGCTTGTAATATATTGGTTAGAAAGAGGGAAGAAAGGACAGGAGAGGAAGGACATTTTACCTAATGCACTAGCATTACAGTGTGTGCTTCAAACTGAATGTGACTTATTTGTAGTTGGGTGAGTCTTTTTCTCCTGGGCCAGGAGATGCTTTCTCAACAGGATATATGGAGCAGTAGTAATTTCAAGGGTTCATTTCTCTCTTATACCCTCCCTACTAATGTGAAAATAACATTGTTTCACTCTAAGGAAAGTCAGATTCTACTATATTATTAATCCCTGTCACTGTATTTTTAGGAGGTCACCCATCAGGATCCTGCAAGCTCTCTCCTCATGCCTGTGTCACACTGGCTTCATGGCAGATAATAACCACTCTCACTTCCAACACCCTTACTTTGTCTTAACGGGAATTCCAGGGCTTGAACAAAAGTATTACTGGATAGCATTCCCACTGGGTGCTATATATGTCATTGCCCTCTTTGGCAATGGTGTTATCATCTCTACCATCAAGTCTGAATCATCCCTGCATATCCCCATGTACTATTTTCTCTGCATGTTGGCACTGGCAGACATGAGACTTACCCTCTGTACTCTGCCCTCTATGCTAGGCATATTCTGGTTTAACTATAAGTCCATTGCCTTTGATTCCTGCCTTGTTCAGATGTACTTCATTCACACCTTCTCAGCCATTGAATCTGGTGTACTTGTGGCCATGGCCTTTGATCGGGTTGTAGCCATCTGGAACCCCCTCAGGTATGAGACCATCATAACCAATGGTGTGGTCTGCAGAGCTGGGACAGTCATCTTGACAAGGGCAGTCTGTGTGGTCTTCCCTGTGCCTTTCCTCATCAAGCGACTTCCCTTCTACCACTCCAACATCCTCTCCCACTCCTTCTGCCTTCACCAAGATGTCATGCGCCTTGCCTGTGCCAGCACTCGTATCAACAGTCTCTATGGCCTTATTGCTGTCATCTTCACCAAGGGTTCTGACTCCCTCTCTATCCTCCTCTCCTATGTGTTCATACTCCGAGTGGTAATGGCCATTGCCTCAGGGGAGGGCCGGCTGAAAGCACTCAACACCTGTGTTTCACATATCTGTGCTGTACTCATCTTCTATGTTCCACTCATTGGGCTGTCTGTCATCCATCGTTTTGGAAAGCATCTTTCACCACTGACTCATGTCCTCATGGCTAATGCCTACCTTCTTGTACCCCCTGTGCTAAACCCTATAGTCTATACCGTGAAGACCAAGGAGATGAGAAAGAAAATAATTCAAATATTTGTTCAAACCAAGATCACTGCAGAGGGTTAGGGTCAACCAGTTTGAAAGAAGAAGAATCTATTCTGTAAAGGCTCAATTATGACTATGAGAAATAAAGGTTTATATTTTTCATGTTTTCTGTGTGATTTGAATTGGGCAAAGAGGGATTTCCCTGCACTCAAGGTATACTTTCCTTTTCCTGTGCCAAATTGTTCTTTGCCTAGTATAGAAAGAGTGACATCTTTAGGAACTGTTCAATGTACTGTCCTATAGCCCTGTATTTATGAGTTGGCATATAATAGCTAAAGGTAGGGCATATTATTAATTCCGTTTTTAAATAACTGTTTTGAACACAAATAGGTCATGAGTTTAATGCCATTTAAATTGAAGCTTGCCAAATCAATTTCACATTCTAACTCAAGAATTAAGAAAGGTCTCCATTAGTTTAAAAGGGGAGAAATGAACTATACTCATTAAATAATAAGAGAACACCTGGGGATAATACATTATTAAAATAAAATATGAATCAGAAAATTGATCAAATTTTAGGATTAAGGTTATGAATGTAGGGGTGCCTGGGTGGCTCAGTCGGTTAAATGTCTGTTGATCTCAGCTCATGTCATGAGCTCATGGTTCATGGGGTCAAGCTCTGCATTGGGCTCTGTTCTGGCAGTGTGGAGAATGCTTGGGATTCTCTCCCTCCCTCTCTCTCTGTCCCTTCCCTTCTCACACATACACACACTCTCTCTCTCAAAATGAGTAAATAAACTAAGAAAAAAAAAAGAATATAAATGTATACAGTTGATCAGGGGCCAACTATGTTGCATAACTTGAGATCAAAAGATTAAGAGTGAGGTTTTGCTTTTCCACGTGTGACACTCCTTATTTTCTTACCTTGGCATCTAGTGTTGTTATGAAAGTAAGTTTAATCATATGAGTACAATTTGTAAACTATGAGATTCTATGCGATTATAAGGAGTGTTCAAGAATATCAAATGTAAGAGAATAAGAGAACTTGTATTTGTAGACTATCCACTAAGCAAAAGACACAGTGCCAGAGCCTTTTACATGTTATTTTATTCGGTAATTATGGCATCTCTGTGAGGGAGAGTGTTATAGACTATTAACTATATGTGATGAGGCAAATACAGGAAGTGAGAAATTTGAAATTTTTTACAGCAATTTGACTGCAGTGACACCAAAGCACACAATTTTCTGTACAATACAATAAAATTGTGTGGATGCCACTTTTTTTCCTGGTCTGAGTAGATGGGGTGTGGGGTTTTCCAGGAAGACAAACGGGGTGCAGTTTGAGCCATAGGGCACGATTGTGGTTTCTGGTGTGATGAGGGGAGTTAAGTGCAGGTCCATTTGGAGAGGCAGGGAGAGGATGGGCTGAGATGAACTGAATTAAAAAGGGGGGGGCGGTGGAGGATCCTGGGTGGCTCAGTCAGTTGAGAAACTGATTCTTGATTTCCACTCAGGTCTTGATCCCAGGATTGTGGGATCAAGCCCCTGTGTTGGGCTCTGTGCTGAGTGTGGAGGAGTTGCTTATCTGTTGTATTTTAAGATTGTTTTGAAATGCTAATTTTTTAAATGAGAAAAGGAAATCTTGAAGAGAATAGATCTGGGTGAGAGATTATGTTCTATTATCTTTCCATATCAGGGACCTCTGTGGCCCAGTCTCCACACTGTTGTTACAGTGAACTAGATCTCTAATTCACATTTTTGGAAAGTAATGTAGGTGTTTATTGTAGGTTTCTTTAAAAAAAGTGATGAAGGGAGTTTGCAGAGCAAAAGGCATAACAATACTTCATGAAATACTCTTTGAGCATTTTTCTCTGTCTTCTCATGGAGGCTGCTAATAGTCTGTTTTTCTGTTCTGTCTTCACGTGGTCCTCTCATGAAACTTAGCTTCCCGCTCACTTCCTCCTTCCCAGCCAGGTGCAGCTGTCCTGAAGTGTAAGTATACGAGAAGGAAAAGTTTTGTTCCCACACTGAGAATTAAACAAGTTGTTTTCAGAATGTGTGCACGCCAGAGGAACTTAAGTCTTTGTGTTTCTGTCAACGTGGCCATGTACAACATGGCTTTTATTTGTTTTGTTGTTTTGAGGATATAATCTTGTTGTTTTGTATGTATGGTTACTAGTCATAAGCTAATTTAATTTTCATTTGATTTTTAAATTTATAGCATGCTATTTCTGTTCAATGGTTCATGTCTGAAGGTAGACTTGAATTGTGCCCTAAGTATTAACAGGTGATGACTGATGAACATGTGGCATTTTGTGGCTGTGACAAATTGGCCACTCTATGAAATAAACCAAGAGATGAATCTAGCAGCCTAGGTTTTTATGTGAACATTCCCATATCTAGGATATATAAATCTGTTTTCCCCAAATTGTTTTCAACAGACATACTCCATCTGATAAATCCTTCCTTAACAAGTAGTAAATTTAGTCATGTATCAAATTAAATTTTCCTAAACATCTTATTTTAAGACATAGTTGAACATGTAGTTTGACATATTATTCCTATGCTGTTGTCTTCCTACTTAGAGAGGTTCTCTCCTCATTCCATTCCATAATTCTGACCAAAAAAAAAAAAAATGTATCTTACATTTGCAAGAGGACCAAACAATACTGATTACCATGGGTGTGGATGACACAGGCAAATCAATGAATCAAGGACTGAGTTTCTGAATATGTTTCAGTATGTTTTTGAATGTTGTATAAATGAAGCATGTGTATACCTTTAAAGAAAGAACTAGAAAGTGATTACTGTAGGGAAGAGCAAGGGTTAAATAAAGCTTGTGTGGTAATTGAAGTATATAAAAAATTCCACATAGAGATAATGCAAGGGCAATTACAAATGAAAAATTAGATCATGAAGGAGAAAAGAAGGGGAGAGATCCATTGGGCTATATTTTAATGTGTATTTATTTTTGAGAGAGAGAGACAGAGAGAGAGAGAGCAGGAAAGGGGGCATAGAAAGAGAGACACAGAATCCAAAGCAGGCAGCATGGAGCCTGACATAGGGCTCTAACTCACAGACCATGAGATCATGATCTGAGCTGAAGTCGGACGCTTAAACAACTGAGCCACTGAGGCACCATTACCTATGGCCATTGGGCTATATTTTAAAGCCATTACCATGAATGGCATTTTGGCAGAAGAGAGTTACTGGGGTAGCAGAGTGACAAGGGGGAAACTTTGAGAAATACCCACATCCTGTGGGAAAGGAAGAAGTAAAGGCAGGTGACAAAAGAAGGTAGAAGAAGTAGATGTAATAGAGTGCCATGAAATCAGCAAAGAAAAGGGGACTGCAAATATTTGTAATTTGCCCAAATAAATTAAGCTGAAGGAGGATTGAGAGGATAATACTTGGTTTGTTAATTACAAAGAGATCTGAGCCATGCAAAACATAGCTATCATATATTAATGGAGACAAAAGCCAGACTACAGAAGCCACAGGAGGGACTGCACAGTAAAGATGTGGAGTATGTGTATAGATTGCTGCTAAAGAATTTAGACTTTTGATCTTGCTACCTCATGGCCCCACCAGAGAATCAGAGAATAATGGTGTGCAAAGGGCACTTTCAGCTCATTTCCTCTGTCACTACAGTATGTGAGCACTGTGAAGATATCCCCTGGTGGTTGTCTTTTATCCTTAGTCTAGAGTGGTAGTTTTCAAGATTTTAGTTATGTATCTATATAGGAAAAAAAGGACACTCCCCAATATGTTTATATTTTATATTCATTTATTCAAAAATTGTATATGGTAACACATTAAGAGAAATAAACATTTTTGAAGGCTGAGATAAACTTAAATACAAATAAAATTCTATTTTTTCTCTTTGTAGGCCAACTGATTTTAATGTGTCCTTTTTGGGACTCATGTTTTCCATTTAGATAGCATCAATATTTCTGCAGCCACCAACCATTTCAAGTAACTGCCACTATTAACTTTCATCCTGGCAGTTGAACTTCTTCTTAAGGTTTTGACAATATTGATTCCTAGTTTATCTACCATGCATCTGTGTCTTAGGTTTGCTTCCTCCCCATGGAATTTGCCTGCCAGCCTAGGAAACCCCGAGATATGGATCAAGTCTCAATTCATAGGCTTTAAAATTTACATCTAAATTTTAATCTCATTCTGACACTTAGAAACTGTTTAACAAGCAAGTTCCTTAACTGCTCTAAATCTTATTTCTCCCAGGTGTCAAATATTGCTCACACCAAATCTGAAAGATTGTTGGGAGGATATTAATTAAGATATATAAAGACAGATAGCATTATTTATTAGTATTAATAAATTAAATGTGATGTTGTAATGTAATAACCTACTTGGCTTGTAATGGTATATGTATTTCCTTGCAGAGAAATATGCCAGGGATTGAGCAGAAAATTGGTGAATATATCTCCATGGTCTAGCATTATGAATGGCATTTCATTAGGGCTAAATGCATATTTATTGAATGAACAAATAATTATCCTAGCAATTTCATTGTGTAATGATTAATAAAATACTTAAAACAGGTATTAGCATCAATGCAAAGGCACATTGCATTTGACATACTCATCCTCACACATGCGTTCACTGCTTTCTTAAACTTCTTCCCAGTGCTGAAAGTTTTCACTTGTCCTCATAAAAAGCCCAGGAGTAATTTTAGTTGGATCATCGAGTACACAGTAAAGTAGTCTTCACTCATACTGTGTCAAAAGAGTAAAGGTAGAACGTCTATTATTCTACTAAGCATGTGGCAGAAAACTAAGACTATTATAACTCTGTAAAGAAGTGATATTCCCTAAAAGAAAAGGTGTAGGGGCACCTAGGTGGCTCAATCGGTTAAGCGGCCAACTCTTGGTTTTGGCTCAGGTCGTGATCTCACTGTTTGTGAATTCCAGCCCTGCATCAGACTCTGCTCAAGAAGCGCAGAGCCTTCTTGAGATTGTCCCTCTTTCTCTCTCTCTGCCCCTCCCCTGCTCATGCATGTGCACATGCTCTCTTTCTCTCTCAAAATAAATAAATAAATAAATAAACTTTTAAAAAAAGGTGTAAATCAAGTAACCACAGATGTGTCTGTTTTAATTTGATCATAGGTACTCTTCACTCAATAAATACCAAAACATAAGTGCTATTTGATTCTGTGACAGTTTTCTTTGCTCTTTTGTTAAGAAAAACAAAACAAAACAAAACAATATCTCAGAGGTCCAACCCTTCAGTAGTGCTGTTGTGCTTCTAGAATTCTTCTTTATGTAATCATTATTTAATTGATGATTAAAGAAAGAATGCTACTTCATCTTATATGAGTAAATGCTCATAAGTGCTATCTAGATACACAGGTAATAATTTATACCATTGCTGATGCTCATCTCCAAGTTTCAAACAAGAAAAATTATGATGTTAATTAAATTAGATTTTGTATGTGACACCAGATTTCAAAATGGAGTGTATACAGGACAAGAATGACCCATGTTATTTCGTCACCCACGATCCTTGCCCACCCTTGAATTTCACTAGATGTGCATAATCTGACTGCATTGGAACTGCTGAAATGGCCACACCTTATACTTGACTCCACTTCCCTAGGCCCTGTCTTTTCTCCCCTGGAACAT
The DNA here is from genome assembly GCF_016509475.1 of Prionailurus bengalensis. NCBI lineage: Eukaryota > Metazoa > Chordata > Mammalia > Carnivora > Felidae > Prionailurus > Prionailurus bengalensis. The sequence continues at coordinate 60,952,595 of NC_057346.1, forward strand.
GTGTAAGATCCGCCTTCGTATCTGCTTAGTCTTCACACTATAGACAATGGGGTTTAGTACAGGGGGGAGTAACAGATAGATATTGGCCATGAGTGTGTGTACTACTGGTGATAGATGCTTCCCAAATCTGTGGATCATGGTGACACCAATGAGAGGAACATAGAAGAGGAGCACGGCACAGATGTGAGAAAGGCAGGTGTTGAGGGTTTTGACCCTTTCAGTTCTGGAAGCAATGCCCAGCACAGTCTTCAGGATGAGCATGTAAGAAAAGAGAATGATGAGGGCATCCAGCCCCAATGTGAAGATGACTATGATGAGGCCATAGAGACTGTTGATGCGGGTGCTGGCACAGGCTAGCCGCATTGCATCTTGGTGGAGACAGTATGAATGAGACAAGACGTTGGAACGGCAAAAAGGTAGCCGCTTTATAAGGAATGGCACAGGCAAAACCACACAGACTGCCCGGATGAGGACAGCTATTCCGATCTTTCCAATGATGTCATGGGTGAGGATGGAAGCATAGCGTAATGGGTCTCGGATGGCCACAAAACGGTCAAAGGCCATGGACACTAATACTCCTGATTCTACCACTCCAAATCCGTGGATGAAAAACATCTGTGTAATGCATGCATCAAAGGGAATCTCAGGGGCATTAAACCAGAAGATGCTGAGCATGGAGGGTGAGGTGGACATGGAGAGACTAACATCGGTGACAGCCAAGATAGAGAGGAAGTAGTACATAGGCTCATGGAGACTCTCATCTACCTTGATGACAGCTAAGATGGTTCCATTTCCCAGGAGAGTTAGTGTGTAGAGAAATCCCAAGGGAAAGGCCATCCATGGGTTTTTATCTGACATCCCAGGGATACCTGTCAAAATGAAACTGTGGTGGTTGGCATGTGATGCAGTTGAATTCATTGTCATGGTCTCACTGTTGGGGGAGGCTGGACTCTCCCACTTAGCTTGCAGCTCCTAACTTGAAAATATATTTTCATAGAAGACAGGTAAATGGCTTTATAAATAGAGAAGAAGAACAATAGAGGAGGCAGTTATGTTAAAAACAGCATCTAGGAGGTTTTTGTATCACTATGTCCTTTTGCTTCCTAGACAATCACATGAAATGAAGCAGCAGCACCCAAGGGCTTGATAGTGTAGAGCATTTTTCTAAATAATAATAATAAAAAAACCCACTATAAAGTCACAACACCACTACCACACAAACACCTACCCACAGCTCCACTGCCATCACAAACCCACATTCACACAAACACATACAGTCTCATACATACACATATGTGTGTGTGTTCTTCCACATGTTTAGGCATTTACTTCACTGTATTTATGATGGCCTACATTTGTAAATAGAAGCATTAGTGGATAAAACTGTTAAAATTAATATTTAACCTTCACAAATTTTAACAATTTATAATTTTCCATAATCTCATTTTAAACCAGCCGGGAATAAAGGTGCCCGAGAAACAACCACACATAGGATATGAGAGTTGCCAGTTACAAAATTTTTATTTTGAGAATCTCCTAACATACCAGAAACTTGGGGTCATTCTTAAAACTTCTTCTTTCATCAAACCAACATTTAACCAACTTCACACTTGCTTCAGAACATATGAAATAAGTATTCCTTTTCTGTCTTTTGTACAGTCAATAAATAAGATAACCCATTTCTCCCGGACTTCCCAACAGACCATCCTCCATCTACTAGTGCCTCTGCCAACAATTATTCATTCTGAAGTCTGAACAAACTTTTTGGATTTGGGATATGATTTTATTCATCACCAGCAAAAGCTCCTTTAAGGGCTTCTATTGTACCTAGAACAGAGTCTCAAATATTTATCTTAAAAAATTTTTTTATGTGTACTTATTTTTGAAAGAGAGAGAGAGAGACAGGCAGAGAGAGACACACAGAGAGAGATAGAGAGCAGAGGAGGGGCTGATAGAGGGAGACACAGCATGTGAGGCAGGCTCCAGGCTCTGAGCTGTCAACACAGAGCCAGATGTGGGCCCAAACCACGATGACCTGAGCCGAAGTTGGACACTCAACCAACTAAGCTACTCAGTCACCCCTCAAATCTTTATCTTAGCCCTCCAGATACAGCAGGATTCAGCTCCTATGCCTATCATCTGCTCCCACACCAACTTACATTATTTCTCTCCCCTTTGGTCTCTTTAATCCAGCCAAATTTTCAGTGTTTCAGTTCCTGGATCCGAGTGAGATACTTCCTGATACAGGATTTCCACATATGTTCTTCCCTGTTCTTTATGCCTTTCTCTACCTCCCATACAACTCTTCTTTGCCGAGTCAAAGCCTATATATCCATTCCAAGTAAGCCTTTTCCAAATGCTCATAGTGGTTAAGATTTCTTAGTATGCTGTTTTCATATTCTGGGCATGTCCTTATCATAAGTGAGTACAGTTAAATATTGTATGATTATTTGTTTCATGTCCCTCTCTCCTGCTAGAAGTTAAACTTCCTGAAGGAAGGAATATTTATATGTTCATCACTTAATAAAACACATGTTAAGCATATATTAGTGTTTCCAAATGTGTGAAATGAAGGAATTAAATAATAAATTAATTAATGTGAATGATTGAATGTCATTATTTTTTTCAGAAGTCTTACAAATCCTCAAACTCCTCCCTGATCTTCTATATGTAGGTTGGGAATCATTAACCAAGATAAGCATCTCTTTTTCTAAAATGGAACAGATAAAAAAACTTAAATGAGGAGACTTTGAAAGATATCATAGTGTCTTTATTCTCACCTAGGTGCCTGATATGGGAAAGGAGAAAGAAAAATCTCAAAAGCCAACAAGGTGACCAGTCAGGTAGGCTTCTCTACTCCATCTGCTTCCTGTTCTTCTGTTGTGAGTTGAGGAATTACTGTTTTGGAGACAGCACTATGAAGAAGTTACTTTGCAGAATCTGATCTCTTAGACACAGAGGAATCATCAAGAGACAGTGTAGTCCACTTACAAAGGTTGTGTTATGTGTTGCAAACAGAATCTGGATTCAGAATCTACAACACATAACACATAGTTGGGATTTATCTCTCCCAATAAATCACTATGCTCAAATTTAAACAAAACACTTTGTGGTGTCTGTCTAACCCTTTGGCTGCTCCCTGAAGAAGGGCTTTTTATACTTTACATGGTAAGTGAGAGTCCTTCACTTGTGTGGGCCTGCTGATGCAAGCAATTCTGATGGCTTTCATTTGGGAAGAATCAGTTGGCTCATTCCTGCTGGATGCTTTACGTGGAAAGACTTGAAAAATCTTTGATATTCTTGAAATCCCCAGGACCTATGGAAGCACTGTTGTTCTATGGAAATGGTGATTCTTGTTTTCACAGATTCTTGTTTCTAATGCTTTTGACTGTTTTTCTTTATCCAAATGTGTTTTACCTCATCTTATTTCCCCCTCATTCCTATCTCTATTCTTTCCCTTTTACATTCTCTTTAAATGTTCAGCCCCCTGTTTTTCTACCTCCCAGTTCAATTCATATACTCTTCCATCCAGTCTTTATTTCATTCTTCCCCATGAACTAGGCTCTCCCCTATAGTACATATAGTCCTTAATACCCACACATACACATATTTTCTTCCATCTTTTCTTGTCTAGACTCTTGTCATCTGCTCTTATCATTTCCCTTGCTAGAATTTCTATGAGGATTTAGTGAAATAATGTACGTAAATAATTCCACACAGCACTCACTATGTAGAGGACATGTAAAAACTATTTTAAGATTAATTTAGTACCTGTATCAATCTCTATGCTCCAGTTCAGAATTGATTTGGCTTCTTTCCTTTCCTGACATTAGCAAACAGGACACTTATGAAGACTTCTCAAACCTCTGGTGGTTTTTGGAGCCATCACGACTCTATAACAATTTCACAACTCCTCTGTAAACATCCCAGAGGAGTGTTGTTAGCCTCTAGGCTATTCCATCATGATTCCCCTAAGGAGTCCGAACCCATCTGTCAAACTGTCCTTTGTTTTGCCAAAAAAATTTAAATTTTTCTTCATTTTATTTTCACTCTGTCAGCCAAGTTTGAAGAAGGATCCACTTCTCCCTTACACACATATGTGCACTTATGATATATATATGTATACATATATGTACATATATATACTATGTAATATTACATATATACTATATACATATATACATATATATACTATATACACATATACTATATGTATATATACATATATACTATATACATATATACATATATAGTATATATGTAATAATACATATATATGTATATATACACACACACACACACACACACACATACACACATACACACATATATATAAAGATTTGTCTCATGTTGAATCACTAAATAAGTTCTAGGATTCCAGCCAAATGTTGGTCCAGGTCTCTGACTCCAAAACCAGTCTCAGTCTCAGTGATGACATAGTGTTGTGATTTACCCTGAAATAGAGCTGGGATTTACTGTTGTTTTGGATTGGAGAGAAGGTTTGGTTGGACTCTCCATCAGGAACACCAGGAACAAAGTTTTCCGAATTTGTTGCGGTCTCCGATTTCCTGGGCTATTAGTTCAATCTATCATATATAATTTCTTTCATTTATTTTAATTATTTTTTCTGTAATTTTTTTCATCAGTGAGGTAATTCGTAAAGTTACAGAAATAGCTCATTCATTGTTCCATCAGTATGTGCCCTTGTGTTGTCAGTCCTTCAAGTGTCCACAGGCCCTACCCACCACCTCTTCATGCTCCTTCTCATCTCATTATTTTCCTTCAGAAGCATAGTTACATTATAAAAGCAGAAAACAAAAGCCAGATATAAATAATTCTTATGATGATGCTTTTTATTGGCACATTAGAAAATGTATTGTAGAAGTCTATGTATTTTAAATTTCTAAACTAATTTCTTTTCCAGTGTGTATTACAACCTATAAAAGACCACCTATTCAACTAGTGCTTTATAATAAGTGTGTCTGTATATTTTTACAAAGAGTTTGTGATTATGTTTAGGAATCTATGATTATTTGTATATTTATAGTTTTATATAATCCTACATGTGAGGTGTGTGTGTATGTGTGTGTGTGTGTGTGTAATTTCTATAGACAAGTTTTTATTCTTTTTCAACTGTCTTTAAGTACCCCAAATCATTAAGGGTAAGGAGTTAAAAGACAAAGTCTTTGCCCTTAAGGAGTTTCAAGTTTATGAGAGTGTTTAATGCTCCCCAGTCTCTTTGAAGTACTGTTAGAGACAGCAATACACACACACACACAAAGTATTTGATACAAACTGTCTGAGGCTTTCAGCTGGTGGTTTGGACTATTCTGAGGATATCATGACTTGCCTCAGTCATATAGCTACAGAAACCAATGCTACCTGTAGCCTAACCTCTTCCAGGAAGACTCCCAGATTATCCTAACAATCAATTTCCTATTGTCTGGAGCTCTATTTTATCAAGGATCTGCTTCTCCAGACACAAAATGGCACAGTCTAGCAGAAAGAGTAGTCTGTGAAGTATGATATACAAGTTTTAATTTTACTTGAAACCAGTTTTAATTTTTCATCTGTTTTATCCTAGAGAAAGTCATTAGACCTCCTTTTCATTCAACATTTCCTTGTCCTATATTATAACACTTCTCCTGGTTAAGTCTAGCTATTCCCTCACCTTTCCGTCTGTATTTGTACAGCCCAAAGTGCTAGAAGAAATCGTGCAACCATGTTGACTCATTACCAAATAGCTCACACACTCTGTGCTTTCAAACAATTGTACTTAATGACTCTTCTCCCATTCCCTTACATCTTACCCAAATCTTTATTCTTTCTTGCTGACTTCACTTCCTAATTCATTGAGAAAAATGAAACAATCAGAAAACAATATCCAGTGCCCTAAATTACATTTATTTACCTAAGAGATTCAAATATATGCTGATTTCTTGGTTACCTTATGTAAATTAGATGAAATATGCATAATCCTTTCTAAAACCAATTCTTCCAGGGGCCCCTGGGTGGCTCTGTGGGTTACACATCTGACTTCCACGCAGGTTGTGATCTCACAGTTTATGGGTCTGAGACCCATGTCAGACTTTACACTGACAGAAAAATGGAGCCTGCTTCAGATTCTCTGTCTCCCTCTCTCTCTGTTTCTCCCATGCACTCTCCCTCCCTCTCTCTCTCAAAAATGAATAAACCTTAAAACACACACACACACACACACACACAATTCTTTCAAATTTGCACTAAATCCTTTCCTGTGTCTACCCAGGAACATCAGTTCAGCAGTTTTTTGTTTGTTTTACCACTCTTCCTTACCATAATGTCTTTACCCTCTTGATTATCTGTATGAGCATCAACATGAAGTCATGTTTTCTGTCAGAAAAAGATGTTTCAGCCAATAGTAGTCTCAGTTTGCTATTCCTTTTAATGTAAAACACTCTAAAGCAGGAAAAATGTTGTCAGGAAAAGAGGAATTTCTGCCTACTTCATATGATGTATGAGGCACTTCCTCTCTGGATAAATTATTTAAAAAAATATAACAACAGAAACATTTTCAGAATCTGGGATTTGACTAAAGCCATGCAATAAATTTAGAAACACTCATTTATACTGGAAAAACTTTTATAGCTTCAGGTAAGGACACCATTCTCTCACCACTGACCTTTTTTTTTTTTTTTTTTTAAGTAGTTTTACGTGGTTCTAGTTGGCCTTAAAAAATTTTTTTTTTCAACGTTTATTTATTTTTGGGACAGAGAGAGACAGAGCATGAACGGGGGAGGGGCAGAGAGAGAGGGAGACACAGAATCGGAAGCAGGCTCCAGGCTCTGAGCCATCAGCCCAGAGCCCGACGCGGGGCTCGAACTCCGGACCGCGAGATCGTGACCTGGCTGAAGTCAGACGCCTAACCGACTGCGCCACCCAGGCGCCCCATAGTTGGCTTTTTAAAAAATGAACAGCTGTGCTGCCGGAGTGCAGGCTCAACTTGAACTGGAAGGAAAAAAAAACAACAAAGGCTGTGTTAAACTAGGCAAAATTAGTAAAAAATAAACACAATTTTGGTCATTTGAGTTTGTAAGTAGGGCACCAGAAAGAAATTTAACAGGGAGAATCTGGAAATAACAGTCATGGAAGCATTAAATAAGCTTTGTATGCACCCCTGGCTTTCTGAGAAACTACAACCATGTTGGGGAAACTCAAGAGAACCTGCTAGAAAGTCAAAGCAAAGAGGTATTTGAAAACTAGTTGAATATTAAGTATGCTTCCCAAATAACATGCAGATCAATCAGCAAAGTGTTTTTGGCTTAAGGTTTATTGGTGTGTCACCAAGATGTGCAGACACATGAGCAACTCCTAAGAAGCCAGGCTAAAAATGAAATAAAAATAAAAATAATATGAGAAGACACAACAGTGGCTGCACTTCGCAAAAGAGATTTATTGTGGGAATATAGATGTCACAGTTTAAATTCACACAAGTTACTAAAAATGAACAAAAAGAAAAAACATAAACATAGCAACCCTTTGAAAAACAATTACAAATGTGGGATGTCTATGCTATAATTTTTAAGATCCTGAGGTCTTAAAGAAAACAATCTGAGACTTTCAAAGAAACAGGAAAGCATGAACCATAATTAAGAAAAAATCAATCAATATAATCTGACTCTTAAAGCACACATGTATTGGTTTTAGCAGACAAATAACTCAAAGAATCATGATTCAAATAATTAAAGAAAATTATGTTCAAGTAGTTAAAGGAAATGTAATGGTAGTGATTTAATGAATAGGGAAAGTCCATAGAGAAATCGAAACTATAAGACAAATAAAAGAATTAAAAAAATATAATAAACTGAAATTTTTAAAAATCACTTCATGGACTCAGCAGATTTGAGAAAAGAGAAGGAAAAATCTGTGAACTTGAAGACAAATAGAAAAGTCTCAAGTTCAAATAATATAGAGAAACATATTGAATAAAAATGAACAGAGTCTCAAATATTTGTGGGGCAACATCAGCATGCCAACATATGTATATTGGTAGGTCCAGAAGAAGAAAGCAAAGTAACAGAATCAATAACTGAAGATATCATGTTAAAAAATTTATATATTTAGCAACAATAACAAATAGTACATGTGTCCAAGAAGCTCAATCTTAACTGTGATAAATGCAAAGATATTAACACATAGAAACATCATAACCAAATTGCCCATAGCCCAAGACTGATAATAGCAAAAAGAAAATGACTAATCAAGTTAAAGGGTAAAAAACATTGAAATAATTCCTGACTTTTTATCAGTAGAAAAAAAAAATGGAGGCTGAAAAGCAGTGGAATGGCATATTAAAAGTTCTTAAAGAAAAAAAGCAGTCAAACATTAAAACAGCACAATAAAAATCTTTAACATGAAAGAACACAACAAAGGAGAAAAGGAAGAACCAAAAAAGGCTGGAACATATAAAAAATATCAACAATACATATATAAATCCAACCAAATCAATAGTTACATTACATTTGAATCAACTATAAACTCCAGTCAAAAAGCAGAGATTATCAGACAGATAAAAAAGAAAAATCCAAGTATGTGCTACCCACAGCAGCATAACTTAGAGTCAAAGATACAAATAAGTTGGAAGTAAAGGTTGGAAAAAGTTTCACCATGAAAACCATATTCATAACAAAGCTGGAACGTTTACACTACCAGACAAAATAGACCTTAATACAAGAAATATCACTAGAGGCAAAGAGAGATATTTAAAGGTATGAACACATGCTGAACTTACAGTAATTATAAATGTCTGTGCACCTAAAACCTAGCCACAAATATACATGAAATTAAAAAATGAGAGAATTGAAAATAAAAATAGGCTATTCAACAATTATAGTTGGGAATTTTAATAATTCTGTATCAGTAATGAATAGAACAACTAAACAGAAAATCAGTAAAGACATAAAAGATTTAAAAGACATTATCAACTAACTTGTCATAACTGATGTATCTATCTATCTATCTATCATCTATCTATCTATCTATGTATTGATCTGTTATGGAAAGTTGGCATATATATATATATCTATATATCTCTATTTACATATATCTATTCACTCCACTTAACAGTAGCATAACACTAAGCCTTCAAAAACACATACAACATTCTCAAGGAGAGACCATATACAAGGCCATAAAACAAGTCAAAATAAGTTTAGAATAATTAAAATCATATGTAGAATATTTTTCGGTCACAATAGAATCAGATTAGAAATAAAAAAAAAGAAAGAAAGATATCTGTACCTTATCCCAAGTTATGGAAATTAAACCACACACTTCTAAATAAACCATGTGACAAAGAAGAAATAAAAAGCACAATTATAAAATATTTTAAATTGAGTTAAATTAAAAATAATGTGTCAGAAGATGACAGCGTAGTAGGACGCTGGGCTCACCGTGTCCTGCTGATCACTTAGATTCCACCCACATCTGCCTAAATAACCCAGAAAATCACCAGAAGACTAGCAGAAAGGAGGCTCCGGAGCCAAGCATAGACAAGAGGTCCATGGAAGAGAGTAGGAAGGGGGGTGAGGCTGTGCGGGCTACATGGACTGGCAGGAGGGACCATGGGCGGAGGGGCAGCCCGCTGGCAAAGCAGAGCCCCCAAGTCTGGCTTGCAAAAGTGGAGGGGCCAGATGGAGTGTGTTCGGACAGCGAGTGGGACTTAACATTTAGAAGGTTATAAGTTAACAGCTCTGCTCGGAGAGCAGGAGGGCTGGAGGACAATGGGAGGGAGAATTGTTGAGCCCTGGATGACAGAGCTCAGCTTGGCGAGAAACATATGCGATTGCCAGCGCCATCTCCCTCACCCATCCCCCAGCCAAAATCCCAAAGGGAACCAGTTCCTGTCAGGGAACTGGCTTGCACCGTGCAAACACCTAACGCTGTGCTTCTGCAGATCCATCCCTCTGGCAGCAGGTCTGACTCCCTCCCAGTGCCACAGAGCCTCTCCCAAAGTGGATCTCTGAAGGAAAAGTGAACTGACCCTGCCCCTCCTGACCCCATGCACCTTGCTGATCCACCCCAGCTAATGTGCCAGATCCCCAGCACCACAAGCCTGGAAGTGTGCAAGTAGCCCAGACAGGTCATGCCACCCCACAGTGAATCCCACCCCTAAGCAAGGGGAAGAGAAGGTACACACCAGTCTGACTGTGGCCCCAGCGGTGGGCTGGGAAAGACATCAGGTCTCACTGCGGCCTGCCCACCAATGCAAGTTATGCACAGCACAGGGGAAGTGCCCTGCAGTTCTGCACCACTCCAGGGACTATCCAAAATGACAAAACGGAAGAATTCCCCTCAAAAGAATCTCCAGGATATAACAACAGTTAATGAACTGATCAAAAAGGATTTAAACAATATAACAGAAAGAGAATTTAGAATAATAGTCATAAAATTAATCGCTGGGCTTGAAAACAGTATAAAGGACAACAGATAATCTATTGCTACAGAGATCAAGGGACTAAGGAACAGTCAGAAGGAGCTACAAAATGCTATTAATGAGCTTCAAAATAAAATGGAGACGACCACAGCTCAGATTGAAGAGGCAGAAGAGAGAATAGGTGAACTAGAAGATAAAATTATGGAAAAGAAGAAGCTGAGAAAAAAAGAGATAAAAAATCCAGGAGTATGAAGGGAAAATTAGAGAACTAAGTGATGCACTAAAGAGAAATAATCTACGCATAATTGGTATTCCAGAGGAGGAAGAGAGAGGGAAAGGTGCTGAAGGTGTACTTGAAAAAATAATAGCTGAGAACTTCCCTCATCTGGGGAAGGAAAAAGGCATTGAAATCCAAGAGGCACAGAGAATTCCCTTCAGATGTAACTTGAATCGATCTTCTGCAAGACATATCATAGTGAAACTGGCAAAATACAAGGATAAAGAGAAAATTCTGAAAGCAGCTAGGGATAAATGTGCTCTAACATATAAAGGGAGACCAATAAGACTAGTGATGGATCTCTCTACTGAAACTTGGCAGGCCAGAAAGGAATGGCAGGAAATCTACAATGTGATGAATGGAAAAAATATGCAGCCGAGAATCCTCTATCCAGAAAATCTGTCATTTAGAATAGAAGGAGAGATAAAGGTCTTCCCAAACAAACAACAACTGAAGGAATTCATCACCACTAAGCCAGCCCTACAAGAGATCCTAAGGGGGATCCTGTGAGACAAAGCACTAGAGACATCGCTACAAGCATGAAACCTACAGACATCACAATGACTCTAAACCCATATCTTTCTATAATAACACTGAATGTAAAAGGACTAAATGTGCCAATCAAAAGACATATGGTATCAAAATGGGTAAAATAACAAGACCCATCTATTTGCTGTCTACAAGAGACTCATTTTAGACCTGAGGACACTTTCAGATTGAAAGTGAGGGGATGGAGAACTATTTATCATGCTACTGGAAGTCAAAAGAAAGCTGGAGTAGCCATACTTATATCAGACAAACTAGACTTTAAAGGCTGTAACAAGAGATGAAGAAGGGCATTATATAATAATTACAGGGTCTATCCATCAGGAAAAACTAACAATTATAAATGTCTATGTGCTGAATACTGGAGCCCCCAAATATATAAAACAATTACTCACAAACATAAGCAACCTTATTGACAAGAATGTGATAATTGCAGGGGACTTTAATACCCCACTTACAACAATGGATAGGTCATCTAGACACATGGTCAATAAAGAAACAAGGGCCCTGAATGATACATTGGATCAGATGGACTTGACAGATGTATTTAGAATTCTGCATCCCAAAGCAACAGAATATACTTTCTTCTCGAGTGCACATGGAACATTCTCCAAGATAGATCACATACTGGGTCACAAAACAGCCCTTCATAAGTATACAAGAATTGAGATCATACCATGCATACTTTTGGACCACAATGCTATGAAGCTTGAAATCAACCAGAGGAAAAAGTCTGGAAAACCTGCAAAAGCATGGAGGTTAAAGAACACCCTACTAAGGAATGAATGGGTCGAACAGGCAATTAGAAAAGAAATTAAAAAATATATGGAAAAAAACGAAAGTGAAAATACAACAATCCAAACGCTTTGGGATGCAGCGAAGGCAGTCCTGAGAGGAAAAAACATTTCAATCCAAGCCTATCTCAAGAAACAAGAAAAATCCCAAGTACAAAATCTAACAGCACACTTAAAGGAAATAGAAGCAGAACAACAAAGACAGCCTAAATCCAGCAGAAGAAGAGAAATAATAAAGATCAGAGCAGAAATAAACAATATAGAATCTAAAAAAACTGTAGAGCAGATCAACAAAACCAAGAGTTGTTTTTTTGAAAAAATACACAAAATTGATAAACCTCTAGCCAGGCTTCTCAAAAAGAAAAGGGAGATGACCCAAAGAGACAAAATCATGAAGGAAAATGGAATTATTACAACCAATCCCTTGGAAATACAAGCAATTATCAGGGAATACTATGAAAAATTATATGCCAACAAACTGGACAACCTGGAAGAAATGGACAAATTCCTGAACACCCACACACTTCCAAAACTCAATCAGGAGGAAATAGAAAGCTTGAACAGACCCATAAGGAGCAAAGAAATTGAAGCAGTTATCAAAAATCTCCCAACAAATAAGAGTCCAGGACCAGATGGCTTCCCTGGGGAATTCTACCAGACGTTTAAAGCAGAATAATACCTATCTTTCTCAAGCTATTCCAAAAAATAGAAAGGGAAGGAAAACTCCCAGACTCATTCTATGAAGCCAGTATTACTTTGATTCCTAAACCAGACAGAGACCCAGCAAAAAAAGAGAACTACAGGTCAATATCCCTGATGAATGTGGATGCAAAAATTCTCAATAAGATACTAACAAATCTAATTCAACAGTTTATAAAAAGAATTATTCACCATGATCAAGTGGGATTCATTATTGGCATGCAGGGCTGGTTCAACATTTGCAAATTAGTCAATGTGATACATCATATTAATAAAAGAAAAGATAAGAACCATATGATCCTGTCAATCAATGCAGAAAAAGCATTTGACAAAATTCAGCATCCTTTCTTAATAAAAACCCTTGAGAAAGTCAGGATAGATGGAACATAATTAAAAATCATAAAAGCCATTTATGAAAAGCCCACAGCTAACATCATCCTCAATGGAGAAAAACTGAGAGCTTTTTCCCTGAAATCAGGAACACGACAGGGATGTCCACTCTCACCGCTGTCGTTTAACATAGTGTTGGAAGTTCTAGCATCAGCAATTAGGCAACAAAAGGAAATCAAAGGCATCAAAATTGGCAAAGATGAAGTCAAGCTTTCGCTTTTTGCAGATGACATGATATTATACATGGAAAATCCGATAGACTCCACCAAAAGTCTGCTAGAACTGATACATGAATTCAGCAAAGTTGCAGGATACAAAATCAATGTACAGAAATCAGTTGGATTTTTATACACTAATAATGAAGCAACAGAAAGACAAATAAATAAACTGATCCCATTCACAATTGCACCAAGAAGCATAAAATACCTAGGAATAAATTTAACCAAAGATGTAAAAGATTTGTATGCTGAAAACTGTAGAAAGCTTATGAAGGAAATTGAAGAAGATATAAAGAAGTGGAAAAACATTCCATGCTCATGGGTTGGAAGAATAAATATTGTTAAAATGTCAATACTACCCAAAGCTACCTACACATTCAATTCAATCCCAATCAAAATTGCACCAGCATTCTTCTCGAAGCTAGAACAAGCAATCCTAAAATTCATATGGAACCACAAATGGCCCCGAATAGCCAAAGGAATTTTGAAGAAGAAGACCAAAGCAGGAGGCATCACAATCCCAGACTTTAGCCTCTACTACAAAGCTGTCATCATCAAGGCAGCATGGTATTGGCACAAAAACAGACACACAGACCAATGGAATAGAATAGAAACCCCAGAACTAGACCCACAAACGTATGGCCAACACATCTTTGACAAAGCAGGAAAGAATATCCAATGGAAAAAAAGACAGTCTCTTTCACAAATGGTGCTGAGAGAACTGGACAGCAACATGCAGAAGGTTGAAACTAGACCACTTTCTGACACCATTCACAAAAATAAACTCAAAATGGATAAAGGACCTGAATGTGAGACAGGAAACCATCTAAACACTAGAGGAGAAAGCAGGAAAAGACCTCTCTGACCTCAGCTGCAGCAATTTCTTACTTGACACATCCCCAAAGGCAAGGGAATTAAAAGCAAAAATGAACTATTGGGACCTCATGAAGATAAAAAAAAAAAAACAAAAACAAAAAACAAACAAAAAAAAAACTTCTGCACTGCAAAGGAAAGAATCAACAAAACTAAAAGGCAACCAATGGAATGGGAAAAGATATTTGCAAATGACATATTGGAAAAAGGGCTAATATCCAAAATCTATAAAGAGCTCACCAAACTCCACACCCGAAAACAAATAACCCAGTGAAGAAATGGGCAGAAAACATGAATAGACACTTCTCTAACGAAGACATCCAGATGGCCAACAGGCACATGAAAAGATGCTCAACATCGCTCCTCATCAGGGAAATACAAATCAAAACCACACTCAGCTATCACCTCACGCCAGTCAGAGTGGCCAAAATGAACAAATCAGGAGACTATAGATGCTGGCGAGGATGTGGAGAAATGGGAACCCTCTTGCACTGTTGGTGGGAATGCAAACTGATACAGCCACTCTGGAAAACAATGTGGAAGTTCCTAAAAATATAAATAGACCTACCCTATGACCCAGCAGTAGCACTGCTAGGAATTTACCCAAGGGATACAGCAGTGCTGATGCAGAGGGGCACTTCTACCCTAATGTTTATAGCAGCACTCTCAACAATAGCTAAATTGTGGAAAAACCTTAAATGTCCATAAACTGATGAATGGGTAAAGAAATTTTGGTTTATGTACACAATAGAGTACTACGTTGCAATGAGAAAGAATGAAATATGGGCCTTTGTAGCAACGTGGATGGAACTGGGGAGTGTGATGCTAAGTGAAATAAGCCATACAGAGAAAGACAGATACCATATGGTTTCACTCTTATGTGGATCCTGAGAAACTTAACAGAAACCCATGGGGGAGGGGAAGGAGAAAAAAAAAGAAGTTAGAGTGGAAGAGAGCCAAAGCATAAGAGACTCTTAAAAACTGAAAACAAACTGAGGGTTGATGGGGGTGGGAGGGAGGGGAGGGTAGGTGATGGGCATTGAAGAGGGCATCTTTTGGGATGAGCACTGGGTGTTGTATGGAAACCAACTTGACAATAAATTTCATATATTAAAAAAATGTGTGAAATTTATGAAATTCAGCTAACACTGCTTAGAGGAAAATATGTACCTTTAACTTCTTTTTTTTTAATATGAAATTTATTGTCACATTGGTTTCCATACAACACCCAGTGGTCATCCCAACAGGTGCCCCCCTCATTGCCCATCACCCACTTTCCCCTCCCTCCCACCCGCCATCAACTCTCAGTTTATTCTCAGTTTTTAAGAGTCTCTTATGGTTTGCCTCCTTCCTTCTCTGTAATTTTTTCCTCCTTACCCTCCCCCATGGTCTTCTGTTAAGTTTCTCAGGATCCACATAAGAGTGAAAACATATGGTATTTGTCTTTCTCTGTATGACTTATTTCACTTAGCATAACACTCTCCAGTTCCAACCACGTTGCTACAAAAGGCCAAATTTCATTCTTTGTCATTGCCACATTGTATTCCATTCTGAATATAAGCCACAATTTCTTTACCCATTCATCAGTTGATGGACATTTAGGTTCTTTCCATAATTTGGCTATTGTTGAAAGTGCTGCTGTAAACATTGGGGTACAAGTGCCCCTTTGCATCAGCACTCCAGTATCCCTTGGGTAAATTTCTAGCAGTGCTATTGCTGGGTCATAGGATAGATCTATTTTTAATTTTTTGAGGAACCTCCACACTGTTTTCCAGAGTGGCTGCACCAGTTTGCACTTCCACCAACAGTGCAATAGGGTTCCCATTTCTCCACATCCTCTCCGGTATCTATAGTCTCCTGACTTGTTCATTTTAGCCACTCTGACTGGCATGAGGTGATATCTCAGTGTGGTTTTGAAAGACCCTGAATAGCCAAAGTAGTATTGAAGAATAAAACCATAGCAGGAGGCATCACAATCCCAGACTTTAGCCTCTACTACAAAGCTATAATGATCAAGGCAACATGGTATTGGCACAAACACAGACTCATAGACCAATAGAATAGAATAAAGTCTCCAGAATTAGACCCACAAATGTATGGCCAACTCATCTTTGACAAAGAAGGAAAGAATATCCAATGGAAATAAGACAGTCTCTTTCACAAATGGTGCTGGGAGAACTGGACAGCAACATGCAGAAGAATGAAACTAGACCACTTTCTTACACCATTCACTAAAATAAACTCAAAATGGATAAAGGACCTGCATGTGAGACAGGAAACCATTAAAACCCTAGAGGAGAAAGCAGGAAAAAACCTCTCTGACCTCAGCTGTAGCAATTTCTTACTTGACACATCCCCAAAGGCAAGGGAATTTAAAGCAAAAATGAACTATTGGGACCTCATGAAGATAAAACGCTTCTGCACAGCAAAAGAAACAATCAAGAAAACTAAAAGGCAACCAACGGAATGGGAAAAGATATTTGCAAATGACATATTGGACAAAGGCATAGCATCCAAAATCTATAAAGAGCTCACCAAACGCCACACCCGAAAAACAAATAATCCAGTGAAGAAATGGGCAGAAAAAGTGAATAGACACTTGTCTAAAGAAGACATCTGGATGGCCAACAGGCACGTGAAAAGTTGCTCAATGTCACTCCTCATCAAGGAAATACAAATGTACCTTTAAATTCTATAGTAGGAAAGTCAATAAATTAAGCGTCTACCTCAATGGAGACAAAGAAGAGAAAGTTAAATGCAAAGTCAGTATAAACAGTGAAATAATAAAGATCACTGCCAAAAGAGAAAATTGAAAAGAAAAACAGAATTTCATAAAACCAAAGTTTGATTCCTTTGCAAGGTCATCAGATTTGATTTTCAGCTAAACTAGCCAAGAGAATAAAAGAGGCATGGCATTAAAACCTCAAATCAGGAATGATTGAGGAGATATCACCATCAACCCTGCAGATATAAAAAGGATTACAGTGGAATATTTTTTCAATTTTTTTTTAAATTATAGGTAGTTAACATATAGTGTAATATTGTTTTCAGGAGTAGAATTTAGTGATTCATCACTTACATATAACATCCAACGACAAGTACTGTCCTTAGTACCCATCACTGATTGAGCCCATCCCTCCACTGACTTCCCTTCCAGCAACCCTCAGTTAGTTCTCTATAGTTAAGAGTCTCTTATGGTTTGCCTCCCTCTCTGTTTTTTATCTTATTTTTCTACCCTTCTTCTAGGTTCATCGTTTTGTGTCTTACATTCCACAGATGAGTGAAATCATGTCTCCATTCATGTCAATGAAAATGACAGGATTTCATTCTTTTTTGTGGCTGAGTAATAATCCATTGTATATATGTATACCACCTCTTCTTTATAGATTCCTCAGTCGATGGAGATTTGGGCTCTTTCCATAATTTGGGTGTTGCTGATAATGCTGATATAATCATTGGGGTGCATGTAACTTTTTGAGTCAGTGTTTTTTTTTTTTTTAATTTAAATAAAAGTCAGTTAACATACAGTGTAGTCTTGGCTTCAGGAGTAGAACCCAGCAACTCATCTCTTACGTGTAACACCCAGTGTTCATCCCAAAAGTGCCTTCCTTAATGCCCATCACTCATTTAACCCATCCCCTCCCTCCGTCAACCCTTAGTTTGTTCTCTGTTGTAAAGAGTCTTATGTCTATTGTGCATATCTATCTATATCTATATCATCTATATCTATATCTATATCTATATCTATATCATCTATCTGTATCATCTATATCTATATCATCTATATCTGTATCTATCTATATATATCATCTATATAAATATCAACATCATCAATATCATCTATATCTGTATTATCTATATCTATATAATCTATATATGCAGATATAGATATGTACCACATCTTCTTTATTCATTTATCAGTCAATAAACATTTGGGCTCTTTCCATCATGTGGCTATTATTGATAGTGCTGCTGTAAACCTTGGGGTACATATACCCCTTTGAATCTGTATTTTGTGTCCTTTGGGTAAATACATAGTAGTGCAGTTGCTGGATCATAGGGTAGTTCTATTTTTAACTTTTTGAGTAACCTCCATACTGTTTTCTAGAGTGGCTACACCAGTTTTTTTCCCACCAGCAGTGTGCAAATGTTCTCCTTTCTCCGCATTCTTACCAACACTTGTTGCTTCTTGTATTGTTAATTTTAGTCATTGTGACAGGGGTGATGTGGTACCTTATTGTGATTTTGATTTGTATTTCCTGGATGATGAGTGATGTTGAGCATCTTTTCATGTGTCCATTAGCCATATGTATGTCTTCTTTGGAAAAAAGTCTATTCATGACTTCTGCCCATTTCTTAACTGGATTATTTGGGTTTTTTGGGTGTTGAGTTTGACAGGTTCTTTATAGATATTGAATACTAACCCATTATCAGATGTGTCACTTGCAAATACCTTCTCCCATTCCGTGGGCTGCCTTTCAGTTTTTTGATTGTTTCCTTCACTGTGCAGAAGCTTTTTGTCTTGATGAGGTCCCAATAGTTCATTTTTCTTTGGTTTCCCTACCTCTGGTGGTGTGTCTAGTAAGAAGTTACTGTGGCCGCGTCAAAGAGATTGCTGCCTGTGGTCTCCTCTAGGATTTTGATAGTTTCCTGTTTCACATTTAGGTCTTTCACCCATTGGATTAACAATTGAATATAATGAATAATTTTATGCAAACAAATTAGACAAATGTGAGGGAAAAGTAAAATTCCTAGGATGTCAAAAATTCCCCAAGCTGTTTAAATAAAAGATTTTTAAAAATCTAAATAGATATATCAAGTAAAAGACTTGAATTAATTATTAAAATATTTCTCACAAAGAAAACTCCAGGTCTAGATGACTTTACTGTGAATTCTAGCGTACATTTAAGGAAAAAAATAATACCATTTCAAAACAGACTCTCTCAGAAAATAGAGGAGGGAATATTTCCTAACTCCTTTTTGAAACTTGGATTACTTGATACAAAATCTAGGTACGTGTATCTCAAGAAAACTACAAAAATAACCCTTTATGAATAGAAATGTGAAATTTTAAACAAAATATTAGTAAACACATATAGCAAGCAAAAAAAATTATATCATAAACAAATGAAGTTTACCCCAATAATCTGAGGTTGGTTTAACATCAAAAGTATTAATGTATAATACCATATAAATAGATTAAAGAAAAACAAAAAAAAGATGATTGTATCAGTAAATGAAGAAAAATCATTTTGACATCTAATACCCATTTATACTAAGAAACAAAACAAAACAAAAAAGTCTCGACAAATCATGGTCACATGAAAAGACTTTAGCATCATTAATCACTGGGAAAGTCAAATTAATTCTGTGATGAGGAACCACTACACATTGCATAAAATCTGACAGTGCCATGCATTGACAAGAATGTGCAGGAATTGAAATCCTTTTACATTATTGATGCAAGTATAAAATGGTTCAGCCACAAACAGTTGGACATTTTCTTCTTCTAAATTAGAGAAATGCCTATCGTACCATCCTGTATTCCTTTTCATGATATCAACCCAAACATGTCCATACAAAGAGTATATGCTAATGTTTGTAGCAGCATTTTCATAATAGTCAAAAGCTGTGAACAACCCAGATGTATTTCAACTACCAAAGGAATTAAATAAATATGTTTTACCATATGATAACATACTACTCAGCAAGGAAAAGGAACAAGCCATGAATACATTTGGCAACACGGATAAAACTCAAAACACTGTTAAATAGGAGAAGACAATTTATTTTGTGATTCCATTTATATGAAATTTCCAGTAAAGGCAAATTATAAACATAGAAAGCATATCTGTGGTTTGCTGGAGCTGGAGAGAGGCCCAGGACTAACTTCAAACCACCATCAAGGAATCTTTTTATGTAATGGAAGTTTTAAAGTTTTGAAAAAAATGGAAGTTGTTTTGGGGTAATTGTTTCACAATTGTATAAATTTAATATAACTTCAAATTGTACACTTGAATCAATTCTATGATTTATAAATTATGCCACAACAAAGTAAGGTAAATAAATAAAAATAGCAAATTAAAAGAAATCATTAGCAGGCTATTACTATATTCTATGAGAGGTAATGTTAATTTTGCTAGAATGGTAGAAGCAAAAGTGAAGGGAATTTGAACTATGCGAAATGTATTTTGGTTTGGACTTAAAAGGCCTTGGTAAAGGATAAAATATAAGGAAGAGGGTAAGAAAAGATCTGGAATTTTGATTTGGGCAACTGGCTGGATTGTGCTCTGGTTAGTGTGATTTATTGAAATTATAAGCAGGTAGGAAAAAAAGTTTTGTTTTTGTTTTATAGTACTCATCATGCTAATTTTGAGTTTCCTATTTGATATCAACATGGAATTATCAAGTAGGAATTGGTCTTTAGATCAAGGCAGAATACAGGCCTGAAGATATGCTTTTTGGGGTAATCAATATATAGAGATATTAGATCAATAGGATTTGATAATATCACTCAGTGGGAGTGGATTTAAAGTATAGAACAAAGACCAAGTAAGAGACACAGTGATATTTGATGTAGGAGGAAGATAAAAGGATATCAAAAAGTGGAAATTAAAACAGGAAGAAAACATGGTGTCACAAAAAAATTAAAAATGAAAGTAACTCAACATGGAGGCAATTTTCCACTGCATTGAATCCTGCTGAAAAGGAGAGTAAGGTGACAGGCCAATGGTAACACCTGCAAAGAGAGTTTCAGTGGTGTGTTAAAGAATTGAGGAGAGAATGGGAAATACAGAGAAACAGAGACTACAGGCCACAACAATGAAAGGGGTTTACTGTGAAGCAGAGGAAGGAATGCGATAGTAACTAGAAGGCATGTGGAAACATGAATGAGCTTTTCTTTTCTTCCTTCCTTCCTCTCTTCTTTCTTTCTTTCTTTCTTTCTTCTTTCTTTCTTTCTTTCTTTCTTTCTTTCTTTCTTTCTTTCTTTCATCTTTTAGAGAGAATTGTAAAGATTAGGCACTAAAGTATATTTGCATTTTTGTATAGCAAGTGAGGTACCATTCACGTGGGACTGAGATGAATTCTATATTTGGATGGTTGCCATCACAAGTTTGTATTAGGGAAAAGCAGGTCCTCTGAGATCAAGACAAAGAGCAAAATGCCCAGAAGACGAAGTCTGTATAACTGTTGGCCCTGGGGACATCTCCAGGAAGCTTTGTCTCTAGAGGATTACTTCACAGGGAATTCTAGACTGGTGCTGCTCGTTTTAAATCTCTGGCTATACTGCTATGGTGGCCAGCATAGCATCTCTTAGACTAGGCTTTGGGTGAGTTGGGGAATAAACTGAGGCCTGTGTAGTGCTTTCTCTGAGGATACTTTCACAGAATGGAGGGGACTGTGGTTATGGAGAATTCATAGAGAAATCGTTAGAAGTCATGACTGAATGGATGTGGTGAAGGAGGTAGGATCCGTTAATCCCAGTATACTGTTTGATCTGGACTTTGAATTTGATGGCAGAAGTTGTCCTTGTGGAGAAAAGCTTATCATTTCCTATAGGACTAAATAGAACTTCATGGGGCACCTGGGTGGCTCAGTTAATTAAGCGCCTGACTCGGTTTCAGCTCAGGTCATGATTTCATGGTGAATTCTAGCCCCAGGTCAGGCTCAGTTCTGCCCTGAGTGTACAGAGTCTGCTTGGGATTCTCTCTCTCTCCCTCTCTCTCTGTCCCTCCCCTGCTTGTGGGCTCTATGTCTCTTTCTCTCTCTCTCTCTCAAAATTAAAAAAAAAAAAAGCTTAAAAACAAAAGGACTAAATGGAATTTCAAAGCCTAGTGTTTAGAGCACCTGCATTTAAGTTTTAGTTTTGGGATTCGAGTCACGTTAATTAATGTCTCTGACTCTTGTTTTACTCATGCATACTGGCAACAGTACTTTTCCCATAAGGTTTTTTTGACCATTAAAAGAGGTAGTGTATGTAAAGAGTTAAAAACAGAGCCTAGAGCATAAATAAGCATTCAATAAATATTAGAATTTTTTTTATTATTAAAGAACTAAAATAATTTTAAATGTCTGCTCATTATACTTTGCATTGTCTCAGTTTTGGCAAAAATATTTTTTTCAGCAAGAATTATTTTTCCATTTCCTTTATATTTTTCATTAAAATAGAAATAACTATTCTAACTAGTCCATGGCTCCTACCAAGGACACATCAAGGGGTCATAACTATGCTTCAGCCTGCAGCTCAGACACTTTAATAAAGAGTATATTATGATCATTTCTGTCCTTCAGAGAATAGCTCTTCTACCTGGCTGCCTGGGTGGAAAAGAGCATTGAATTATAGTTCCATACTGGATAGAAAAGACTCTTGTTGCCTACCTTCTCCTCCAGCTCCATCCCCAAATATGCTTCATAAGCCACAGAAGTTCGAGTCCTTTTGTTGTGTGGAAAGTTTAGGTTTGATCCTGTCCATGGTGTGTAACTAATATTGATAGAGTTAAGCTGTGTCCAGCTGGGGATACAAACTGAAATATTGACCCATCTGTAAAGCATGTCTTTGTTCAACCCTGGGCACACATTCCTCCCCTGTTTCTGATCTTGTTTCTCATGTGTTCTTTGATAAGGAAAGAAGTTGCTCCTTTTGGTCCTCTGATTACAATGGCATGCCTAGCACTTAGTAGGCATTTGACAAATATGAAGTCATTAATCATAAATTAATTAAACATGAAAAGCTTTTCCTGAATTCTTTAGATCTTAAAGAATCAAGAATCTAGTTTGTAATCCTCATCTTGAATTCTGGAAGGACTGTGCTGGCCTTTGGGATTGAGCACCTCAGATGGTCAGTGTGGTGTTGCTTTTGGGGTTCTAGTCCCTCAGAATCACTTGTCCTTATTCTTCTCTTCTCTTACTGATTTTAACTACCCATGACTCCTACTAGTACATAATTCTTTCATATCTGATTTATCTAGGATCTACTTCCAATAAATTCTTTACAGTAAGCATTCATAATTAGGTGCAGAATCACTGAGCACAGATCCATAGGGTTCCCCATCGTGAGCACTGCAACAGCAATCACCTGCAAGCCACTGATTTTCAGTGTTGGGCTAAATTGGCTGAGGGATGGAGAGGTTTAGGTAATATAGAATTTGATAAAAAAAATATGAATGATATATGGGTAGGTAGATACATTTATCAGCACATAAATAGATTTCATGACTTATAAATACTTTGAGAGATAATTTTCACAGTTAACTAAACATTAAAAAATTTATAGATAATAGATAAATATTGATTAGAGCTGCAATTTAATGAGTGTTTTTTCTTTGCCTGTTCTCATCCAAATGCCCTATCAATATTACCAATGAATACTTTTAACTATCCCATGGTAGGTACTATTATTTTCATTTTCATTTTAAAGAGGTAAGGAATGAAGCACAGAGATTAAGTAACTTGTCCAAGGTCATAGAACCAGGCTTCAAACCCAGGTTATCTATCTCCAGGGTTTTTTAGTTTTAAAACTATTTTCTTAGTTAAATTTCCAGAAAAGAGACAAAGAGAAAAATATATAATGAGACACAAGTTATGCAGTATATAGGTAAAAGACCCACAAAACCAAGTGGATCTAAGAGTTCTCAAGATGTCAGCCAGAATGTTGGGATCCTTTAAATCTGTATTCTGCTGGACCAATTTTCCAAATTCCAATAGAAATTTCTACAATGATGGAAATTTTGTGTCCATATGACACAGTTCAATGGCCACTAACCTTATGTAGTTATTGAACACTTGAAACATGGCTAGTACAACTAAGGTACTGATACTTAATTTAATTTAATGAATTTAAATGTAAATAGGCACAGATGTCTAGTGGCTACAATATTAGACGGTGTAGAACTAAACTATTGACTTACAGGAAACTTGGAGTAACTCTATTCTATCTCTATTCCTGCCCAAGCATCCAGAGCTCTTTGCCCCTTGCGCTTTGTCTAGTAACTTTTCTCCTTTTTGTGACCCCAGGTTCCTATTCCATTTTCTCTAATGTGAGTCTTGAGATGGGCTTCAATAATGTATGAATTCACTTAGTTTTTATACACAACTTTGTGCGCACGCGTGTGTGTGTGTGTGTGTGTGTGTGTGTGTGTGTGTGTACATTCTTATTTGGGAGACTCTTTATGAGATTCTCATAGGGTTATAACTCAAAAAACATTAAGAGCCACGATAGTACTACTCTTTCTTTTAATTCTAAACTCTTATTAGTTGTGGCTACACTGGCCCAAAAAGTGATTAGTTCAGCTGCACATTTGGATATATTTTCCTGAAGATAATAGCAAATAATTGAAATAGAAGAGAGCTGTGTGGCACCAAAATTTTCATATTGATCTTTGTCAATGCAAGTGCTAGGCATTAATGTCTAGAATAGCCCATAGATCCATGTAGGCTTTACTCAGAGTGGGAAATATAGTTACTGGTAACTCAAGGTGGAGTTTATAGAACAGCCACATAGAAATATGGGCAGAGAAGGAGAAGTCTTTATGGAGGCCCAGGGAAACTTAAGTCCAGTTGAATTTTTAACACCGGGAACAGTGACTTCACCAATCTGACCAATGTTTGAACTTTGTCTTTTGGGACTTCTCCATGTGTGGAATTAATTTCATTTCATTCATTTCATTTCTAGAGATTTTTTTAAATGTTTATTGATTTTTGAGAGAAAGAGAGAGAGAGAGAGAGGGGGGGGGGAGAGGCAGAGAGAGAGGGAGACACAGAATCTGAAGAAGATTCCAGGCTCTGAGGTGTCAGCACAGAGCCCGACGTGGGGCTCGAACTCACAAACCGTGAAATCATGACCTGAGCTGAAGCCGGACACTTAACCAACTGAGTCACCCAGGCGCCCCTCATTCATTTCATTTTTTACCAAAGAAAAAAGTCCTGAGTAAATGAGACTGAATGGGAAGAGTTGGAAAGTTTCTGAAAAGGAGCTAAAGCAACTCTTCTTTGGCTTCTCTGAATATTAGTTTTCTACTTATTCCATAACACATTACCACAATGTAGTGGCTTATAATATACATAGTTACTATCTTACAGTTCTTAAATTCAGAAGTCCCAGAAGACTGGTCTAAAATCAAGGTGTCAGCAAGTCTGCCTCCCTTTCTGAAGACTCTAGGGAAAATTCTGTTCCATTGCCTTTCCATCTTATAGAGGCTACCCACATTTCTTGGCTCTTGGTCCCCTTCCTTCATCTTCACCAGTTGAGCTGAGTCTTTCTCATGCTGCTATCTCTCTGGTTCTCTGCAGCTGGGAAAATTTCTTGTTTTAAGGACTCATAAGATTAGATGTGGCCTACTTTGGTAATCCAGGATAATCTCCACATCTTGAGATCCTTAACGTTAATAACATCTGTGAAGTCTCTTTTGCCATGCAAGCTAACATATTCACACATTTCAAGAATTAGGATGTGCACATCCTGGGAGACCCCTATTCTGTCTACCATAGTGGGTCTTTCTAAAGTTCTTTGGCAGCCAGAGTAACTTCTCCTTCCATCATCTGCTGCAAGCTCAGTCCTTTTAGTACCCACAGACTCCCAAGAATGCAGAAGGGCAGAGCATTAAAGAGTACTTTAAAGGTACTTAAAGAGTACCTTTCATTCTCTGTCCCATATCATGCATGTAGAAAAATTAGGTCCCAAAGAGCATTATGTGTAAATTACAACAATTTAAGATCAAAATTAAGATACACACACATATACACACATCTGCATGTCTGTGTTTATGAACAGCCATTAGGTCACATTTGTGCTTGCTAACATTACCTGTTTGGTTCATTACCCACGTGAATGTACAATATAAAATTCTCCCTTAGCAAAGAAGCAAGTCAGCTAACTCCTTGATGTTTCCAGATGAATTATATTCCTATTGGGTGCAGGTGTTGGTTGAAGTTTTTCTTTTCCTTTCTCCTAAGTATTTTAGCATATGGTGATCACTAATAGGAATTATTGCCTCATGGAGTAGGACCATCAATTTCTGTATCAGACTGTGATACAGAATACTAATGTGATACTAGACATGAGTGTATTAGAATAATATTTAAGTCACTCCCTCTTATGGCTACCATCTCAATACTTATTGCTACTGATTCTAATTGAAGCTGTTTGACTTAATGAGTTCTTCTGTTTTTGTGCAGACCTTCGTTCCACTATGTCACTGTTCAACCAAACTGTTCATAACCATCAGACCTTTACCCTGATTGGGATTCCAGGAATGCCAGAGAAAGACTTCTGGATGGCCTTGCCCCTCTGCCTTCTTTACAGTACCACCTTCCTAGGTAATTTCATTATCCTTGTTGTCATAAAGGTTGAGCGAAGTCTCCATGAACCCATGTATTATTTTCTGGCTATGCTAGCTGCCACTGACCTTAGCCTTTCATTATCTTCCATGCCCACCATGATAAGTGTTCACTTGTTTGACTGGCGCTCAGTAACCCTTGATGTCTGCATCACTCAGATGTTCTTTATCCACAACTTTGGAGGAGTGGAATCAGGTGTTCTGGTCGCCATGGCCTTTGATCGCTTTGTGGCTATTCGCTTCCCTTTGCGCTATGCTACCATTCTCACTCATGGAGTCATCATCAAAATTGGAGCAGCAGTCCTGCTACGGAGTGTGAGTGTAGTGCTCCCTGTGCCTTTCCTCATCAAAAGGCTACCTTTCTGCCGCTCCAATGTCCTTTCCCACGCATACTGCCTCCATCAGGATGCCATGAGGCTTGCCTGTGCTGACACCCATGTCAATAGCATCTATGGTCTGCTGGCTGTGATCTTCACCATTGTACTAGATGCCTTGATCCTTTTGATTTCTTACTTTCTAATCCTCCAGGAAGTACTGGGCATTGCTTCCAGAGAAGAGAGACTTAAGGCTCTTAATACCTGCTTCTCTCATATCTGTGCAGTACTGCTCTTCTATGTGCCTCTCATTGGCATGACTCTGATTCATCGCTTTGGGAAGCATTTGTCACCAATAATACACACACTTATGGCCAATATCTACCTGCTGCTCCCTCCTCTGCTCAATCCTGTTGTGTACAGTGTTAGGACCAAGCAGATCCGGCAGCGGATTGTCCGAGCATTCTGTGGGAACAGGATTGGCCATTAATGGCATCTATGAGTTCTGTGCAAATGCAGTCAAGTCAGGGAAGGGTATCCAATGCGGTACTGTCCAATAGAATTTCCTGCAGTGATGGAAATCTCTGTTATTTAATGCATAACCACTAGCCACACATAGCTATTGAGCATTTGAAACTGATAGTACAACCAAGGAACTGAATTTGTTACTTTTATTTAATTTTAATTAATTGAAATATAAATGCAAATGGTCACATGTAGCTAGTAGCTACTGTATTGAACAGTACAAATATAATGAGTTATCATATGCCCTTGCATAATGGTTTTGATGAAAGCAATAATTTATCTTAAGTAACCTGATAAAAATATGCATTTTCCTTTCTTAAAATGGTATATAACAGCTTACCAACATCCTGAAAAGTTTTATTTCTTTAAGTAATCTCTATACCCCATGTGGGGCTTGAACTCACAACCCTGAGATCAAGAGTCACATGCTCTTCTGACTGAGCCAGCCAATCACTCCACAGCTTATGAACATTTATATAAATAAATGTATAAATAAATAATACTAAATAAATTTACTATCGGTTTTAATAAACTTTTGACAAATGGGTAGAATCATGTAACAACCACTGACACCAAAATACAGAAAATTCACATCACTCTCCAAAATTCCCTCATGCCACCTCTTTGTCGTCAACCCCTCTATCCATACCCACTCACTCCTGGCAAGAACTGATTTATTCTCCATGCTTATAATTCTCCTTTCTCCAGGGTATCTTGGACCCTGCAGTATGTAGTCTCCCA
Source organism: Prionailurus bengalensis (assembly GCF_016509475.1). Taxonomy (NCBI): domain Eukaryota; kingdom Metazoa; phylum Chordata; class Mammalia; order Carnivora; family Felidae; genus Prionailurus; species Prionailurus bengalensis. Next base: position 60,980,721 of record NC_057346.1, read on the forward strand.
TGTCTGGCTTCTTAGCATAATGCATTTGAGATTCATTCATGTTGTAGTATGTATTGGTTGTTTCTTCCTTTTTATTGCTGAACACTATTCCATTATATGTCATTAACAATCTTTTAAAGAAAAATTCCCAGATTACTTTTGCTCCATTATAATCACTTTGGTATCCAACACTTAACATAGCACATTTCTGTTCTTTTGCTTTTTGTGTTTATTTATATGTTCTTTGAGTATTTTTTATAAATATAAGGTGTGTATGTGCAACAGATTGAAGCAAGAGAGAAAAATATTAAAATGAAAGTAACAAATGAGGAGTATGAGAGAATGGTGCCCTCAATGAACTGGAAGAATAGGAAACTGTACATATACTTTAAATTTTAATTTCATTTCCACTTCATTTTTGTCCAGAAAGCTTTTCTGACATGGCTGTAATTATGTTAAGAATTTCTCATACTGTACCATAACTTACTAATAGAATATCTTCCCTGCTATTCTGTACACTTCATAAGAACAGGGACCCTTTTAACTTCATTTAAGTCTATCCCAAGTACTTAATATAGTTCAGAACATATATGATAGACGCTCAACATGTATTTTTTTAAAATTAACAAGTGAATGAAAACTGAACTTTACCAAGATTGATTCCATGCTTCCAAACCTCTTTGTCCCATTTAGTATTAGTAAGTCTCATTTGAAATTTCTAGAGCCATTCATTTTTCCTGACGGGAACCAGTGGAAAGGGGTGGTGTTTACATATAAATATGAACATTACCTACCAAGTAACTTTATGGAGTTTCTTAATCTCTCTACATACTCACTGGGATCAATATCTTTCTTCAGTGTTCCCAATAAAGTTACAAGAATATGGACAGGAAAATGTTTCAAGGAGGATAAAAAGTAAATGATTATTAGATATGGTCAGAAGTATTAATTCACTGCCTACTATGCAGAGGTAGGATGAATAGATTGAGGACTGTGTTTTCAACCATATTTTCTGAAGATATAGTGGAAACAGTTGACTATAGAAGGCAGTATAGTATATAGGTTAATATTTGGAGTAAGACCGACATGGACTTAAATGCCAGCTCTGTAACTTGCTAGCTTTTAGATGGGTAAAGTTATTCAAAACCTCTCTGAGATTCAATTTCTTCATCTGTGAAACAACGGAAAATAATACTAAACCCATAAGCTTGATGATGAATAAATACAATAATGTGTTTAAAGGGTTTAGTACGATTCTTGGCATGTATCATGAGTTCATCAAGTGCTAGTTTCATTATACTAAGAAGGGTAGGTGGGCTGCAGATGTGACTCAGTGAATAGGATGACTTCTTAGGAGGGGCTCCTGGGTAAGAGGAGGGACATGGGAATTGCCAGGGGGACAATGAGACCTATTAGGAAGAGTACATTTTGGGCTAGAGAACAGAAGAAAGAATTTTTGCACTCTCTTAATCGTACTCTGACACTCAGGGAGCCTCCCTGGCTGAGACTCTGTAGCCTAAGGCAGGGTGAGGAGGAATGATTGTAATTATTGGATCCAGGCAGGCAGTTTTAGAAGATATCCATTACTGTCAGCCCCCAGGGCCAGGACTCAACTTACAACCCCTGATGAATGGAGATTGCATGGGCCTGGGAGCAGAGTTTGAAGCTGTCAGGAAGAGGTGTCTGAGCTGTTGTAGAGGAACATATTCTTATGGGTCCCATAATTCTTGCTCCATCCAGTACACTCACTAATAAAGACAGCTCTCTGTTGCCTAATGACTCTACTGATTTTCCTATAAAGCCCCTACTCTTGGGAGCTTGTTTAGTCCTTGCTATGTGGTGGAACCGGAGAGAGGTTGGTGGTGTTTCCTGCTGATGTGAACAGGTAAGAAGAGCACATAAATGAATAAGGGATGGGAGACAAATGGATTAAAGCATGAGGAATGCTAGGAGACAGAGGGAAGAGAGAAGTGCAATAAATGATAGGAACTACAAGTAAGCTGGAGTGAAGAAATGGAGGGGTGTACTGGAGCCTGGATAAAACTGAGATAGGGAGACAGAGGACAAGAGAAAAGAGGATAAACAGAAAAGGAGATAGGACTCAGAACTCTGCCTGTGGCCAAGACCATTAAGCTTACTCATTGAAGCTTTCTATTGTTCTAGATCCTACTTTACTAGCTAGCATTGGGAGAAGAAAAACAGGAATACCCAAATTTTAAGGAACTCACATTCCAGTTAAAGGAGATGACATCTGCATATATAATTCTAATATCAGCCATGCCTTCTTACTGTATTAAGAATCAAATGAGGAGCACCCAGGTGTCTCAGTCAGTTGGGTGTCCAACTCTTGATTTTGGCTCAGGTCATGATCTACTGTTTGTGCTTTTGAGCCCCACATCAGGTTCTGCGCTGACAGTGCAGAGCCTGCTTGGGATTCTGTCTCTCTCCCTCTCTCAGTCCCTCTCAACACCCCCCCCCCTCAATATAAGTAAACTTAAAAAAAAATTAAAAAGAATAAAATGAAAGCTCCAAGCATGAAGTGGTGCAGAGATTTAGCAGCAGAGGGGAAGTTTCTGGTTAACAAAGCCTGGAGCTGTCAGGGAAGGTTCCACATTGTGGACAGAATAGATTTCAGTGTTGAAAAATGACCAGAAGGTTTGGGATTGGTAAATGACATGGACTGGTTTTACCATTACTGATGCCATGGATACATGGATTGGTTTTTACTATTACTGATGCAGGGATGTTGACCTTTGGGTCACTAATTTACTGAATTGGGTGGATCTTATCCAAGTCAGTGAATCTAGGCTTTTGTATATGAACTGGTAGACACTGCTTTCTTTCTGGCCATTAGATGGGGAACTGAAAATAGAGAACTCTAGCCTATTCTGGGTAGAGGGCAGTGCAGAGAAAACCTTGATTAATCAAGGCACTGAACTTTAATTCTATAACTAGGTCCAGAGTGTGTGAACTCACTGGATCTAGGGAGGAAGCCTTTACTCCCTGTCTACATATCTACATTCCATAGGAAACAAGTTCTCCAGCAGCAAAATGAGCCATAGTCTCCTCTCCTCCTACCCTCCTTTCCTCACATCATCCGGTGTCATCTTTCTGTCCTTTATTAGATACAATTCAAAGAATAGAAAATAACTGGTATCTGATTTATGGTAATCTTATCTCTCAGTTACTCTTCAATTCAAAAACTCCTCTCTACATACACCAGCACACAGAGATACACACAATATCAGTATATAAATATTTACACATATTCCTAAACATACATGGATGTCACAAGTATACTTCTTTAAATAAACCATGAGGACATTGTTCTCTCTTCTACTGATTTCTCATCTCTAACACCCCTCTAAATTATTTATATGTATATACAACAGAGTATAAACAATTCTTATATTTTAAAAGAAGAAAATCATACTGCCCAACTGTTCAACTTCTCTCATGAGCTTAGCTTCTAGAAATGGTTTATGGTTTAATGAAAAATGATAGACTTTAGAGTTAGTAAATCTGTTTTGAATTTTGAATCAGTACATATTTTACCTTTGATACACTATTTTATCTTGCCAGTTTGATTTCCTTTCTTTAAAATAGGAGAAAAACATCTATATCCATTTTCCTGGGCTTATATAAAATTATATACAAGATGGATAGTAAATGTTGACATATACAAAGGATCATAATTCTCCTTTTCTCTTAACCTAGTCTCCTTCTTCCAGTCAGTGAGAGGATATTTTCCCTGGTGTCTAGGGAAATGATTTCCCTCTGGCTCATCCTTCTCCGTCAAAACTTCCAGGCTCAATTTATATTTCTCTTATCTAGTGTTTATCCATATCTCTATCATCTGTAATTTTTTTATCTACCCATTAATACATCTAATTAAATTAAATTATTTGAATCTTTACCACGTACCAATCACCAAGCTTTTCTCTAGAGAAAATAAAAAGATGAATACATATGTTTTATATTCCCAGAGAGCCAGCATTCTAGAGGAAGAAATAAATGTGATTAAGAAATAGACTTTTAGTGCTATAAAAACCACATGTAAAGTACTATTGAAGAAGAGTCAATAGACTGAGTGATTTGGTGTTGCAGAGAGTTTCTTGGATGGTTATCATGGAAGAAAGTCACTCTTTTTTTTAATGCTTAACAGTGGCGTTTTAGGTAAATGATTGAAAGCATTTAACATTAAATTCAATTTACTTCACATTGTTGTTTGCAAATACGTTAATGGCAATTCTTAAATATTTCAAATCAACCAACTTAAGTACAGAAGGCCTGCTTGAAAGGAGCCTGGGACTCAAGTCCAGATCCCTAACCTCTCTTGCCATGAGTCACACTATGATACTTCTGACTGGATCAGGAAGGGTCCTGCACCTCTCAACCTTGAAGTTCCCTCATATGAATTCACCAGTGATGACACAGTGATTGTTGGTTAGAGATTCACTTTTAATGTGTGTGTTCATCGGGCTGAGAAGAATAAAACAGAAACATCATAGCCTTTTGCTTCCCTATCTGGCTACTCTCCTCTTGTGTCCCCATGTGGTAATAACTCTTCAATAATATTTTGCCTTGGCTTCTCACACTATTCATTCCTCTGAGTTGAGTGAGTTTTGAATGCAAAAAATATTCTTTATTCATTTCTGTTTCCCTGGCCATCAGCAGTAACTGACATTGAAATAGTCATTTAGAGTCTAAATGGTTGACATGATACAACAAGTTTGTAATCTATATCTCATTTGGCACTAGTTTTCCTAATTCTTAGTGTTTTTTTCCAAACATGTATAATATAACAATATTAAATTTTACCAGAAAAAGCAATTCATCTTTTTTTTTCCTTTGGAGTAACAAGTGATTATTTCTATCAACATCTTCAGTAGACTAGAGGAGGGGGAGAATATAAGGAACAACCTCTTATATTTATGTTTATGTAGCAACTCACAGGGCCTGATACTAGCAAATTTCTTACATCCACTCAGATACAATACAGAAAACCTAGATTAGTGAAAAATAACAATACTTATGGCTGGCCAGATCCACACAACACCTGAAATGAGTATATTATTCTTTGTTAGCTCTTTGGGTTTTTTTTGTTTGTTTGTTTGCTTGTTTTGTTTTTTGGAATTTACCATCTTTCTTTTTTGAGTTCATTCATTTATTTTGAGAGAAAGAAATGGGTGGGTGAGGATCAGAGAAAGAGGAGAGAGAGAAAGAACTCCAAGCAGGCTCCACATGGTCAGTGCAGAGTCCAATGTGGGGCTCGAACTCATGAACTGTGAGCTCCTGACCTGAGTCAAAGTCAAATGCTTAACTGGCTGATCCACCCAGGCACCCCTGTTAGCTCTTTGTTGATGACTAAATACCCTAGGTACAAATTTTAAAATCAGCAATGATGACACCAGCAATGATGATATCAGTGAACACACCCTAAATAGAACTGCAACAGTCATCTTAAATATGACACCATCTCTGTTTTCTATACAGCTGCCATTCTATGCACTTTCTCACTCAGTGAACTACTTAATATTCCAATTTGTGATGTCACTTCAGTTTTCCATGTCTCAGAGTGATTCCTGTTTAGTTATGAATCTCCACTTCCATCCCATCCATGCTTTTTACAAAGGCATTCATCACATGTTGCTGAGTGCTTCCCATGACTTATTTTTAGTTTATTTATTTTGAGAGAGAGAGAGAGAGAGAGAGAGAGAGAGAGAGAAAGAGAGAGAGAATGGGGGAGGGGCAGAGAAAGGGAGAGAGATAATCCTAAGCAGGCTACAACTGTGAGCACACAGCTCAATATGGGGCTCCATCTCACAAACGGTGAGATCATGACCTGAGCCAAAATGAAGAGTTAAATGCTTAACCAACTGAGCCACCCAGGTGTCCTTTCTCATGAATTTTATATGGGTGTTTTGTCTAAGCGTACCTGCTATATCTAGATTAGGACACCTGAAATCATGTATTCCAGAATACTGTTTGGAATTTTCACAGGATTCATTAGAGCAGTCTACTCACAATGACTTGGTTTGGAGTCACATGCTAACTATCCATGGGAAGGAGTATAAACAAGTATCCCAAGGTGTAAGATGGATAAAAGGAGGATAAGACCTACTTATTTCAGTACCCTGGAAAAGTATGCAGAGATACAGAATTAGAACATAAGATAAATCCAAGTTCCATATATATATGGAGTGGGAAGGGACAAATTATAGAAACCATCCCACTATAGGAAAAGGAATAAAGAAACCCAGATACCAAAAGGAGACTTCTAATAGAGTCTACTAGAAGAGGCTGGCTAATAGAGGTTCAAGGATACCTTTGGATACAATATCCCAGACCAGCTTCCAGCAAGAAAATCATGGAGTATGCCATCACAGGTGCCCAGTGGCTCTTGTGTGCTTGTCTACTATTTCTTGAGCAACTATACTGCTTGGGCACTTAATGCAAAGACCCATCAGTTGTCACTGTGTTGGTGTGTGTGCTTGTGTATGACATAAGAAGCCTATATGCATTTCCCACTTCCAGCCTTAGGACTAGTCTGAGCAGTAGGGTGGGGATGAGCCTAGAGAGACTGATGGTTATAACTGGGAGAAGACAGAGGAAGAAAACTGGGGCCAGTTTCTGACAAGACAAAGTCAATATACTGTAGGATTATGCAATAGGTGCCATATTTAGATGGAGGATTTTGAATACAGAAAAACAACTGTGTAATTTGGGAACAGTTTATACTAGAGAACTTGAAAAAAGGACCAATAGGACAAACACTACGATTGTTGTTTCTCTTTTCAGGGTGTGTTCTCAACCCACCATGGTGATTTTCAATAACACTACATCATCTTCCTCAAACTTCCTACTCACTGCATTTCCTGGTCTGGAACTTGCACATGTCTGGATCTCTATTCCTGTCTGCTGTCTCTATGCCATTGCCCTCTTGGGAAACAGCACGATTCTGTTCGTCATCATTGTTGAGAGGAGTCTTCACAAGCCCATGTACTATTTCCTCGCCATGCTGTCAGCTGTTGATCTATGTCTGACCATCTCAACCCTTCCCACTGTTCTTGGGGTTCTCTGGTTTCATGCCCGGGAGATTAGCTTGAAAGCTTGCCTCATTCAAATGTTCTTTGTACATGGCTTCTCCTTCCTGGAGTCTTCAGTGCTGGTAGCCATGGCCTTTGACCGCTTCATGGCTATCTGTAACCCACTGAAGTATGCTATTGTCTTCACAGACATGATAATCTTGTTGATTGGACTGGTTATCTGCATACGGCAAGTGATTTTAATCTTTCCCATGATTCTAGCCTTGACGAGAGTATCTTTCCACGGAGGCCAAGAGCTTTCCCACCCATTTTGCTACCATCCAGATATGATTAAATACACATATTCCAACCCCTGGATCAGCAATTTTTTGGGCATGTTTCTTCAGCTCTACCTGACTGGCACTGACTTACTGTTCATTCTTTTCTCCTACGTTCTGATTCTCCGAACCGTCTTGAGTATCGTGGCCCCTAAGAAACAACAAAAAGCTCTCAGCACTTGTGTCTGTCACATCTGTGCTGTCACTGTTTTCTACGTGCCAATGATCAGCCTGTCCTTTACACACCGCCTTTTCAGCTCCACCCCAAAAGTGGTCTGTAGCATTTTGGCCAATGTTTATTTGTTCTTACCACCTGTACTGAACCCTGTCATTTACAGCTTGAAGACCAAGACCATCCGCCAGGCTATGCTCCAGCTGCTCCACTTTAAGGGCTCACAGGGCCCCAGTGTGAGGAGTCATAGAGGACCCTGGGATTGAAGTAGAGAGAAGTTATATTTGAGCAATAAAAGGATCTAGGTCTGTGCCACCAGGCATTTTAGTTACTGAAGCAGTTTCACTTAAATCATAGGAGCAGAAAGAGAATACTTTTCCCCTAAGCTTATCAAAAGTTAAAAAAAAAAAAACTACCATTCAAAACCAAATTAATTGTGTATATGTCCCTCAAACATTTAAAATAATTATATGGAACTCCTGTGCACATTAAAAGCACAATAAGATCATTTTATTCTGGTTGAACAATTTAATTATCTGCCTAAAAACGGTAATTCTTAGACCAAAAATTAATATATATAATTTTATGTCTGTGTTCAGCTGCCAAAAAGTCATTTATTTCTGTGGTAAGATTTCCTAAGGGGCATCAGAGATTTTTTTTTTTTCCTTGAGGTGGTAAGTGAAAGAGTTACGTGTGTGTGCAAAGACACGCACATTGCAATTTGTAATTTAAAACTCTAGGAAACTCTTACACACTGATTTCAGTTCCTAAAGTCACCTCTAGGGAGACCCATCTCCTTGCAGATGCACTCCCTGAACCTCTATCTTTTCTTGAATTCTTTTTCTCCTCAGCAAACGTGAAATTGTCACTGAACTAATTGCTGTTTGTTATACCTCCAATGAGTCCAATATCTAAAGTTACATATCACTCTTCATTATTTTTCCCATTGCCTAGATATTCTAATACAGTTATGATTCTCACTCTGTAGCACCTCTTCCGTGTCTGCTGGGCTTCAGGACAGTACTTTTTTTCTATTTGCCCTTTTTTCATGGGTGGTTACGTTTTTACCTAGCTGTTGGGCTCCTGGACGTTTTGGTGTACTTATAATTGTAGAATTGCACAGTGACTTTGATGCTTAGTAGGAAATCTTTAGAATACCTTGCTTAACAATACTTATTTGGTCAAGAAGTAACCTGGGGTGCTTGGGTGGCTCAGTCAGTGAAGCACCAGACTTCAGCTCAGGTCATGAACTCACAATTGGTGAATTCGAGCCCTGTGTCCAGCTCTGTGCTGACAGCTCAGAGCCTGGAGCCTACTTTGGATTCTGTGTCTCCCTCTCTCTTTGTTCCTCCACTGCTTGCACTCTGTCTCTTCTCTCTCAAAAATAAATAAAGATTAACAATAATAACAACAACAACAACAACAACAATAATACTAATAGTAATAATAAAAGAGAAGGAAACTCACTATAGAGTTGATGGGATGTTGGGGGAATTCTCCTAAGTTTTTTTTTGTTTTTGTTTTTGTTTTTTGTTTTTTTTTTTACATACAAAGTTATAAAACTTTGTTCCACTCAGGATAATTCATGTCTGAGCACAGGAGACCAAGCAGAAATTCTGATCTGAGCCACCTGTCTCCTCTCCTTACATCACCTTCCTACTCCTGGCAGACAAGGAATACCGCTTCCAAACTCTTGTGTGTTTGCCTTGGCTTTCTGTTCTGCTCAAACACTGACAATTTTGTGACTGCTTTGCCCAAACCAAGAGACACCAGTCTCTGATCCTGGAATCAACCTGTGGCAGAGTAGACATGCCAGAGCACACCATACTCTAACTATCCAGACTTTTCCTCATTAGTTCTTACAAATGCCAATGGTTCCTTAATTGCTTCCTTATAGACCTTTCTAAAAGTTTTTGTTCTTAGATCCCCAACTCCATTTACAATTCCTGAATTTTATAACATCTGGAAAAACACTTTAAAATTTTTTTCCTAAGTTTGGAGCCAAAACTTATTGGCAGCAAAAGCTAGCATAAACAGGTATGAATGTATTTATGGTCATTATTTATTCTACATTGAATGAATATCTACACATTTCACCTCAGAAATATAGCTGTGCTTGAATACAGGGTAATGCCTCCAGGGTTGTAGAGATGTTTAGAGTATAAGAAATTCTGAATTTCAAGAGTTTTAGGTAAACAATTGTAGAAATGTGCAAGCATTCTTCCAGTTTTATGATGGCCAATATTTAAGGCAGTCTACTGCATGTCTGTTAATCTTTTATTATTCCAAATGTGCTTTTCATATCTGGCTTAAAATGTAACTCACCTGCTCAATACCAAAAACACTTTTATCAATGTTTTTTATTCCCCATAGCAGTTGTTAATAGGACATGAATGTGTTTTGTTGTTACTTCAAAGGATGTGTTTAGTAATTTGGGGATTGTTCTAATTATATCTTGTATGTATGTAAGTACATATAATTATACACACATATGTGTACTATATACAATTAAAATTTTGTGATTAAAAAGGTAACAAAAATCACTCACAATCCTACTAATGAGGAATTTTATGATATATAACTATCTTTTTTTAATAAGCCAACATATGTGTACATACACATACATTTATTAACTAGGATAGTAGTGTGTACTCAGATGTATATCCTATTTGCTTGAAATTATTTATCATTTTCTGTTAATCATATATTACATTTTTATATTAGACTTAATTTTAGACTTTACTTCCCCTAGGAAGCTCTCTCACTTGATTCTGCACTATAATGGTCAAGTTACCAGTCTTTTATTCTTTTATTTGCTTTCTTATATGTGTGGTTAAACTTATCATACTTTACTCCGTGGATTTAATTTTTTATTTACTGTTCTCCCCACCACCAGACTGTAAACCCCTTGATAGCATAAATGTAAGTTTCATTTAATCCTTATCATCTAATACAGTGCTTAACAAATGCCATTAGTTGTTGATTCTGTGTTGCATAGGTGAATAATACTTAATATTATTTGTGTATCATGGTTTATGTTTAACATTTCGGTAGTTTACAGTATTTTTATCATAGACAATAATCCTTGATATATATTAGAAATAAATATTTGATCACCCCTCTGATTGTGTTCTTCTATTCCTAGAATGTGAATTATTAAATTTATAAGGAGATAAAATAATAGTTGGTCTGCTGTAGTGCATGAGGTTGTAGGCTCTGGAAATGGGTTTAGATTTAAGCTCCTAACACTTTATAGTTCTGTATTTTTTGATAACTTGTTTAACTTCTCAAAGCTTTAGCTTCTAAATCCACAAAACAGGAGGGATTAATAAAATCTACCTTCCCATGTTCTTACAAAAGTTAATTGTGTTAATACAAGTAAGTATATAACCCATGTTTGGTGCCTGGTGAACACTGAATTATACCATATGTTAACTAACTGGAATTTAAATAAAAACTTGAAAAAACATCTTTGTACTTAATTCCCAGTTTACTTTAGTTTATTTTTGTGTGTAATAAAGGATCACACACAATTATGGTTTTTTAAATAGGTTGTAATTTTTTCTACCACTATTATTTGAATAACCTATTTTCAGTAAGGTTCTGATATTCCTTAATTATTTATTACTTTCATATCATTTAGAGTATGTTGAAGTGTTTATTCTTTTGTTGTTCTTCCCATTGATTTGTTGAGCAAACTACATGCAATTTTATAGCTGTTTAATAAATGTTGCTATCATATGAAACTTTATTACACTTTCTATTTGTTTTTATCTTATATTTTCCAGTTGACATTTGTAAAACTTTTTTTTAGAATTATTTTGCTCCACTCTCAGTGAAATGTTCCTGGAAGCTTGATTGGGAATACATTGAGCCTATATTATAATTGAGGAAAACAGATGTTAGCCTACTTACTCTTATGATCCAGATAAACATTATTGACATGTTATGACTTGAGCAGTTTCTGTTTTGTAAAGATCTGAGTTTCTTAGTTGAGGGCAAATACTAAAAAAATGGAGGATAATATTCTTCTTGTTTCTTTCATGACAACCTGTTTACTTTTTCTTGTGGCTAAACAGAACATGAATTATTTTTCAGGGCAACTTCTTTGACTTAAAATTTATAGTTACATCTTATTCATTTGGCAATAGTGTTTCTATCATTCTAGACGTTCTGTGTGCTTACAATTTATCATCATATTCTGACTGTTCAAAAGTTCGTGTGTGTGTGTGTGTGTGTGTGTGTGTGTGTGCATGTGTGCTTCTTTTCTCAAAGTTGATAAATGTGTCAGACTGCTATCCAGATGTCATTATATACAGCGTACAAGTCTGGAGATACGATAATAAATTTAATGTATACAGTTTCTTTAAGGAAACACAATTGAAGTAAGACAGACAGGTGAATTAATAACATAACTGAAATCAACCTGGGAGGAAGCCCAAAGGTTTGTCCCTCCCTTCCTTGGTTAAACTATGGGCATCCAGAATGGGTCAGCTTTTGAGCAATAAGAACTCAGTTAAACTCACCTGGGGACATAAAATATATAAGAATATTTATTCAACAGAGAACATCTTGTTCAAAATGGTTCTTTGGAACAAACAATACTAAATACTTGTGAGTTCAACTGAGATAATTAAACATTGAAATTGATTACCAATCATTTTTTCCCAATCCATAGTATAGACTTTTTAAGAGTTTTGGTTGACTTATTCTAAAATTTATGTTTTATACTTTGTCTACTATGAAGTACTCACAAATAACAGATGAATAGGAAACAGATGAATTTTACAGAACGTATACTGAGATAGCCAATCTACTTTAGTTGGCTATTTATATTTTTTTAATGTTTATTCATTTTTGAGAGAGTGTGTACATGTGCATGAGTGGGGGAGGGGCAAAGAGAGAGGGAGAGAGAATCCCAAGCAGGATTTGTGCTGTCAGCACAGAGCCAAAGACAGGCTCCATCTCATGAACCATGAGATCATGACCTGAGCCAAAATCAAGGGTTGAATGCTTAACCAACTGGGCCACTGAGGTTCCCCTGGGCCACTTATCTTTTCAAAAAATGGGACCATATATGTATGAATATGATTTTATATTGCTTAACATATGATCATATTTTCTGCTAGTTTAAAATTATTTCTAACTTGTTTAGTGTAATTGACTATATCATAGGTCAAAATACCAAGTGCCTAAACAAGCATGAGAGCCATTATTTTAAAGTAGTTAAGAATATCAATGTTTTAAAAATTACTGAACTACTAGCTTTCCTATTTCCTACTACTAGCAGCATACTCTCTCATTCTCCTTTTAATAACTATAATTTCTTGGAGCCCTGTTGTAATATAGAGAAAAAATCTGATCTGTCTTAAAGGATGTTGTGAGAGAGTTTATTCTCATATTTCCAGGCTATGAAAGCTCTAACATTAAAAACAATCACTGGTTGTCCCTATTTGATTACTAAGGAAAGAGAAAAGGGAGAAAAATTTTAACCAATTTGGACTTAACAATACACTTCTTTCCTTAAGTGGGAAATCAAGGATTTGCATTGAATTGACTGAAGAACCCTCAACAAATACATGTCTGAAGGCTGCCTGAAGGAAAATCCAATTGGATTGGCATAACACCTTTTAACTTCCAACTCCTTTGGTATTTATTTTCTAAAATTTTTTAATGTTTTTATTTGTTTGAGAGAGAGAGAAAGCACACAAGTAGGGGAGGAGCAGAGAGACAGGGAGACACAGAATCCGAAACAGGCTCCAGGCTCTGAGCTGTCAACACAGAGCCCGACGCGGGGCTCAAACTTGTGAACTGTGAGATCATGACCTGAGCTAAAGTCAGACGTTTAACTGACTGAGCCACCCAGGTGCCCCAGTATTCATTTTCCATAGGGGGGAACAAGCTCTACTTCTATGTGTATTTACCCTTGTGCTGTAAACAGTGTAACTAAAATTCCAAAGCAGTATATCGATTCATGATTTTAATAGTATTGTAAAACTATTCCATACTCACCTGTCAATGCCCGCATCAGTCCTAGGCTCACAGACCTCAGTGCCCAGCCCACATGTTGTAGTGATTATAAGGATGATTAAGGGAGATAATAATAAACATCTATAATACTTTGCTTAGAGATATATTATTTAATTCTCCACTCTTGGTTGACCTTGCCTTACTTTTCCCCATACCTTTATTTTAGACATAATTTCCCCCAAACCTTCTCACGAATTTGCTGCGTCTTCACACAGTACACAATGGGATTCATCAGAGGTGGTACTAGTAAGAAAATGTCCGCAATGAGGATCATGGCCACTGGGGACTTGTGCTTGCCAAAACGGTGCATGGAGGCCAAAGCAATGATGGACACATAGAAGATGAGCACAGCACAGATGTGGGAGACACAGGTGTTGAGAGCCTTGAGCCGCTCCTTATGGGATCCAATTCCCATCACCGTCTTCAGGATGAATATGTAGGACACAACAATGAACACACTGTCTGACATCATACAGAGGGCAACAAAGAAACCATAGAAAAAGTTGACTGTGTTGTCAGAGCAGGCCAGCTTCATGACATCCTGGTGTAGACAATAAGGGTGAGAAAGTAGGCTTTTCCTACAATATGTCAATTTTTTGAGAGTGAAAGGGAATGGGAGCACTAAGAGCATGCTTTTAATTAGAAACACCAGGCCCATTTTGGCAACTCTGGCATTGGTGAGGATAGAGCTATATCTCAGAGGGTGACGTATGGCCAAAAAGCGGTCAAAAGACATGGCCAGGAGCACTGAGGACTCCATATCTGTAAATCCATGGATAAAGAATTCTTGAGCAAAGCAGGCATTTGGGGAAATTCCTGTAGCATTGAAAACAAATATCCTCAGCATAGTGGGGAGGGATGAGAGGGAGAGGCCCAAGTCAGAGACAGCCAACCCAGAAAGGAAATAGTACATGGGTGCATGGAGTGAGGACTCTGTCCTGATCACAAAGAGGATGGTGCAGTTGCCAAAGATGGCCACCAGGTACATGAAGCAGATGGGGACAGAGATCCAAGCATGAATATGTTCCAGTCCTGGGATTCCAATCAGGAAGAAGGTGGTGATCTCAATGTTAGAGGAATTGATACTGTGCATGATGAATCAGATGGAAAGTGTTTATTCCCAGATCTGAAATGACACTTTTAACATAAATGATATTTGCAGCATAAAAAACACTCATTTCAGCACTTTCCTCTGAGACATAAAGAAAATACAGTTTTGAAAGACTCATATCCTGGAATAAAAGAATGAAGTATTTCTTCTGAACAAACTATTAGTAATAGAGTCAGATAATGTTAACTGACAAGGAGAACCAGGAATATAGGAACTATCTTTACCAATCACATTTCTCCATAAAGTCTTCAGAAAAACTACTCACATAAAGAGCAGTGACCTGCAAATAAATTCCCCCCTTTTCTATTAGGATATTCCCCTTCCCATCCCAATCTAATGAAAAATTTTATACAGTTATGCTGAACCATAGGATAATTCTTTTAGTTTGGTCCAGAGTAAGCCTAGAATTAAATAAACAAACAAAAAACAAAACAAAACAAAAACCCAAAAAATAAAAAAAAACAACCCTCCCCCACACACAAACAAAAAGAAAAAAAAACCCAGGAACCTGGAGAAAGTAGATTTAAGAGAGTGGATACTAAGTGGTTTCTCTAATTTCTATAGACTTTTGCTCCAAATATGTTTTAGGCAAGGGCTTGAGCTTCTAAAGCTGATCTTACTCACAAGCTCTCCACAGGAAGAAGTACAAAGAAAGGACAGAAAGTAGGTGATGTGCACTTGACTGTTAACCCTCTCTTATATAGTATAGTGAAAAACCCCATTTTCTTATATAGAGCAGATAGAATGTTCTTTAACATGATTAATCCATATCAGTACTCTCCATCCATGAGCATGGGAGGAGAGAGAGATTCTTAGGCTTGCTTTACAGTCCAACATATGCTCTCATAAATACAAAGTGACTTAGCCAATAGGACTATAGGCCAGCCATGGTGAGTGGCAAAGTGGTAGACATGTTGGTGATGAGGAAGACTGGTATTTTCTGAATCCTTTTTTTTTTTTCTGACACCATAAGATAAATAGATGCTCTACAACTATGTTTTTTGTTTTTATACACAACTGAGCTTACTATGTTCCTTTAAGTGTTTTCTCTTTCTTTATGGAATGAAGTTAATGAGGACAGTGGGGTTCCAAGATACATAGAGCATGTTGGTTTTTACCCCTTTCCTAGAGAAGTGAGAGTTTAATTGAGAAGCTTGGGCTTTATCAGAGTGCTCTTGACTATTAGGAATCAGAAACACAAGATTTTCAATTAGTTTATCTCCCTGTCTCCTTCCTGGATGGCAGGGGTATGGGACTGAAAGTTCCAACCCTATAATCATATGGTTGGTTCTTCAGGCAAACAGCCCCCAATCTTAGGTGAGATCCAGAAGTTACCATTTTAACATGAGAAAAGTCAACTGTGTCTCTCTCATCCCATAAGAAATTCCAAAGAAACTCAGTGCCAAAAACAGGCATGAAGACCAAACATATTTATTATAAATCACAATATCACAGTGACTAATTCCTTTCACTCACAAAGCATTTATGCCCTAAATATTTTTCTGTTAAATATCCTTAAACATTCCATCAGACTTCCCATCTCATTACTGGCTGTTTCCTTGGCTCTAACAGCTCTTTCTCAGAGGTCACATCATCAGAAAGGCCTTCCCTGAATACACTCTCTCACTTGGTCATGCTGTGTTCCCTTGCTCAAATCCAATTACAGTATTAACTTCACTCTGATATACAGTAAATCCTCAATAAATATTTGTTATATAAAATAAGTGAAAAAATAATCTTCTATATTATGGGGTTTGGGAGTGGTGGGGGTCTGGAGCTGACAGCCAAGAAAGAATTCTTGAGATGTCTTTAGTACAAAAAAAAGTGATTTCAGTTAAAGCATGGGGACAGAACCCATGGACTAAAAGAGCTGCACTGGGGTTGTGAAAAGTGACTGGTTTTGTACTATGGAGTTGGGGGAGATAAAGGCAAAAAGGAGGCCTCCAGAAGGACTTTCATATGTTAAAGAGGGCTAATATAATAAAGAAGACTCTTAGGAGGCCTAGCTATTATCAAGCTAAGGTCATTTTTCCTCTAGTAAGATGTTAACATTACAACATTACAACAGTTGGGAATTCTTAGAGAAATGTTAGACTCTGTATTTGCCTATTTGTCAATGGGTTGCAGGTTATAAGGAAATTTAATTTTACCTGCCATTTCCTTCTTGCCTTTGCTCCCTACCTCACTACGGAGGGAGGATAATGTGGGGGTTCCAGGAAACTGAGTCTATTGGTTTCTGAAAATTAGGCTATTAATAAGATTGCCTTATAATTTATTAAGAGATTTACAAAATGATGGAAACTCCTGTCCTAGAAGACTGTGATCTGTATCAGTTAGCCATTTGTTTTCTTTCCTTTCCTTTGTTCTTGGGCAGCCAGGAGTGCCTGCAGAATATCACACACATCCCACCTTGCTGGGGAGGGAGCGGTTGTTAGCTTGGGCTTTGCCCTCATCTTTCCTTATGCTTCCCCATCATAAAGACAGTATCAATTGATATATTAATTTAACAAAATATTTTTTGTATTTTAAAAATACATTTTATTAGAAGATCTTGGTATTAGCATTAGTTTAAAAGTATATTCTTTATAAAATACATTTATAAAAGAGAGGCAACAAATAAAATATGTAAAATAAAAAATACATTTATCAAGATAGCTTATTAACCCTTTTATATGTCATTAGGTAATTAATAAATACATAAATAAATCACTTCATAGAAAGATAAATAGAACACTTCATTTTATCCCCCTATTCTAAGATCTGGAGAAGAAAGGAAGAAAAGTAGAGTGGATTGAAAGAGAAAAAAGGGAAAAGGGAAGAGTTGAGATTAACCTTTATCGAACTGTGCTGGATGTTTTATTTTTATTTATTTTTATTTTACTTATTTATTAATTTTTTTCATGTTTATTTATTTTGGAGAGAAAGAGAGAAACAGAACATGAGTGGGGGAGGAGAAGAGAGAGAGACACACCCAGAATTAAAAGTAGCTCTAGACTCTGAGCTATCAGCACAGACCCCAACATGGATAGGGCTCAAACTCACAAACTGTGAGATCATGACCTGAGCTGAAGTCAGAGGCTTAACCTACTGAAACATCCAGGCGCCCCTGTGCTGGATGTTTTATATTTTTTAGTTCCTTTAATCCTTACATGGTATTATTATTCCTGATTCACAAACTTGAAAACTAAAGCATAGAGAGATTAACTAAGATCTTGAAAAAATATATATTGTTATGAAAAGACATGAGGTTTTGTAACCTTAAGGTGAATTTGCTCCTTGGTGATGGAGCAAATGGAGATGGAGATGGAAATGGAGATGGAGCAGATGGAGACTACACTAGGGGGAGTTTTCACAAAACAGGAATTTTATATGCAGCAAATAAGATCATGGGGAATAACTTCCAAAGCTGTGACTCCCCCACAGAGGTGAGTGGGTTCATTTTATTTAGGGTTTAGGATGAATATTCAGAAAGGAGAGCTTTGTCATCCCATGTAAAGGCAGGCACAAGGTTGTGCAAGCTTACTTCAAAAACATGTCTATGCACCAGGTGCCTGGGTGGCTCAGTAGGGTGAATATTTGGCTCAGGTCATTATCTCACAGTTCCTGAGTTCCAGTCCTGTGTCAGGCTCTGTGCTGACAGCTCAAAGCCTGAAGCCTGCTTCAGATTCTGTGTCTCCCTCTCTCTCTCTGACCCTTGCAGGCTCACACTCTGTCTCTCTCTCAAAAATAAATAAACATTACAAAAGTTAAAACAAAAAACAAAACAAAACAAAAAAACCCATGTCTATGCATGTATCTTATCTTATGTAAATGAAGCTCTTGCTCTGTTTAGGGCCCAGACTTTGACATTATAATGAAGCAGAGGTAACTGTCAGACATGGGGAAGGGGCTGTGGGCATGGAGACCAGGTATAAACTGTATTAACTAACTGGGGTTTGGGGCTCTTTATCTTGGGTAAGGAAGGTGGGGTCTTGCTCACTTTTGAAGCAGCACTTGGGGGTTTTACCACTCGTTGTCTCTGATAGCGTCAGGCTATATCCTGGCATGGTAGAAACTATTGGTTTTGCACTCCCTTTGTTCCCTTAAAGTCCTTAACTCCTGAGGTTTTTGCATTTCTTTGTAATTTTGACATCTCTTAGGAAGTTCTGCGGAAAGTGGGCTTGGGCAAGTAGGGTATAGATCTTGAAAAGAGGTGGGGGCCTGAAATGATTTTTCTTGGGTCATGAAAGCTGTATTTTGTCTTTCTTTTCCTGGGGACCCATAACTCTTTCTACTTACAGTTTGAACTAATGCCATTTGAATTCAAGCTTTTTCAATTATATCATGCTTTCTATCTCATGGTAACTAGTAAGTTTAAAAACTGAAATAATCACAAGGAAATTGCACAAGGAAATTCTTTTGGAAGACATATAAAAATTAGTGATACAATAAGCAATATAAATGTGAAGAAAATTTGAAACCTTGAACTTTATCACTTCCTGGTTCCAGTACCCTACAGAGTTACCTCCAGAGCTATTTCAATCAACATGAGTCGTTTCAATTTCATTTCTGACAAAATTGCATCAGTTGAGAGACAAAAGGCCAATAGAGTTTGTTGGTAGCAAAATCCAGCAAATAGAACCAACTGTGAAACAGTAAAGGTAAAGGTATGTAATCAATACTGGTTTAGCCAGATCAAGAAGTGAGGAGAAGGGGCGCCTGGGTGGCCCAGTCGGTTAAGCATCCGAGTTCAGCCAGGTCACGATCTCGAGGTTCGTGAGTTCGAGCCCCGCGTCGGGCTCTGGGCTGATGGCTCAGAGTCTGGAGCCTGTTTCCGAGCCTGTTTCCGAGCCTGTTTCCGAGTCTGTGTCTCCCTCCCTCTCTGCCCCTCCCCCATTCATGCTCTGTCTCTCTCTGTCCCAAAAATAAAAATAAAATGTTGAAAAAAAAACAAAAACAAACAAAAAAAAGAAGTGAGGAGAAGAGATCCTTCTTAATAAGCTGAAGGGAAAAAAAGTGAGGTAGATATTTTTTAAAAAGAAGGCAAAAAGAAAGCATTAGTAACTATTATTATATATTAAACATTGTGTTAGACAATTTTTACATGTAGATAATTCTGCTTTCAAAATGTTTGTCCGAATTTTTTTTTGTGAACTTGGAAATAAATATCTGCAAAGCCTCATAGCCTTATGGATGAGCAGGAGGTAGTAAAATAGCAGAATTACTTCTGCTATTTGGACTTGAGAAGATCAAAGTTCCTAGGTAAGAGCTGCAACTTAAATTTTAATTGTATTCTTGCTGTGTCCCCCACTCTGGGAAGACCTCCAGCCCAACAGAGTCTAAACTATAGGAATGGAAAGCAAAACTCCTAAGTAAGTCACTGGAAGTGATGGTAAGTGGGGCCACTCTTACTTTTAACATCTTTGTTACAGATACACATATGCTAATTATTATAAATATATCTTCTTTATACTTAAATTATCATCAAATTTACTATTGCTTCATATCCTTGGGTAATTATTATTTATGAATTAAAACACTACAGGAACTGAATAAAAATTAGAAATATATGACAAAAAAGAAAACAAAAAATTAGAAAGATATGAATAAAATACAAGAGATAGCTTTCAAATAGCTTCTTCTAAATTCAATATATAATGTAGGAGGCATTAAATTTTGGGAAACCTGGTTGGAAATCTAACAGGGAATGGCAGGAAATGCCTATTTGGATGCTCACCTAATGACATTCACTAAAAATGGATCAAGGAAATAAATGGAATAACTGGTAAATAATTTTATAGCTTGTAAAGTGCTTTTATAAATATCTGATATTTATGTGTTATTATCTCCATTTTGTGAATGATTAAAGTGAAGCGAAAAAAAGTGAAGTGGTGCGGTCAAACTAAAATATTTTTATTACAAATAACTTGTTCTTTAAACTGTATTGCCCAATTGCTATGAATACCAAATATCAGGCTTCCTCTATCAGTGTGACTACTAGCATTTACCTCTCACTTGAATAGGTCTCCAATTGTTTTGCCTCACAATTTCTCTCTAGCTCCTATTGGAGTTCTTGGGTACCAAAGAGCTAATATACTAGGCCTACCCCTTTCCATGTAAGTTTACTGGGAGATATCAGAGAGCAGGGTGCTTTTCTATTCCTCCCTAGGGTCTGTACCCTAGAAACAAGTAGAAGTAGGTACATCTAGATACAGCGGAAGTCAAAGTTGAGAGTTCTTGTTTTTAATTTTCAAAGACATGTTGAGCGTTTAGTTTTCGTAAGTGCAAGTAACTAAAAATCTATTTGTAAGCTTAAAGCTAGGACTTTGTTAAATAGTTTGAAGAAATTACTATTGAAGGAGAAGGAAGTGGTGTGTGTGTGTATGTGTGTATAAATGAAGTGTGGATGGGATTGCATGTTCTGAAGTTGAGAAAGGATTTTATTAACTCTAGTATTAAGGGGGTTTCATTTAGTTAATCATATCACAAATAAAAGTAAACCTTATTGTCAATTAAAATAGAAAAAAATTCTCTTCAGCCAGTTTAGGACTTCTGTGGAAGAATTGGTTTTGTCAATTATTTTGACGTTTTGTCAAAATAATTATTAGTAGTTGGTATTTATTGATTACCTTCATATGTTAAAGACTATATCAGAATATTTTATATACATAGTTATAATAGATATATAATAACTATTTTAGATACTGTATTTATAAAATTTTATAGAAGAGTGTATACATCTGCTTGGAGACCTAAGCAGCTAACCCAGATTTACACAGATGGTAAGTCACCGAGCTGAGATTCATACCTGGGTTATATTGCATCAGATCTGATGGCTTATTTCTTACCTTAAAAATGGAAATTCTAAGAGGACTGAGCAATGTTTGATATAATGACTATTATCCCTGAAATACTCTCCTCCTCTGACACCAACCACAACCCACTTTCCCAGTTTTTCTCCCAGATCTCTGGGTATTCTTGGACAAGATGCTCTCAGCAACCTTCCTCTCCTCAGGGTTCTGAGACTTAAATTTTGTATTTTGTACATTTTTCCTGGGTGATATCATTTACTATCATGACCCATTTTTCCTGAGGTTCAGACTCCATGTCTGAAAGCATACTCTGAGTAAGAATGAGTTTACCCTTGAGAATGTAGATAAGCAGAGTAAGCACAAATATCCCTTAGTGACTATTAGAGAAGAAAAGGAAAAGGCATTAAGAAATTATGCTACATATCTTAATTTTTTCCCACTCACATTTAGTCTTAGCTATTTTGCTGAGATCCTTTCATGTTCCAGAAACTATGCTTATGACAGATACATGAGAATAAATCTCTTCTGTGCCTTTCAGTATTTAGTAGTCAGTGGATATAGTGATGGTGGGGTTGGACTGGGTAGGGATACATGCAAACAGCATGTTATAAAGTGGCATAGAAACTATCATGGTAAAGGATGACCAACAGAAGCATCTCCTGAAAGACCTAAGTCAATGACCCTCAGCCAAAGAGAAAAATAATTAAGTGTTTTTGGAAATTAGAACTTTTCTTATGACTCCCAAGGAAGAGAAATCAGAACAAAATTTGCTGAATAGGCAGTCTGACAGAATACATAAAGAATGATTTTCATGGTATTTGAGAATCTACTACCATCTTCAAAATAAACATTCTCTGGGCTTGGCATTAGGCTTGCTGCCCTCGTGAGAGACACCTAAGATGTGTCAAACTGTTTAGGAGCTTCCAGTCTAGAATTTGCACTCGATTTACAAGCTGGCAAAACAGATCTGCATAGAGAGAACCCAGAAAACATCAAATGTATGGGGAGAGGGCTGCTTGTTATTTATTATGTTTTTTGTAGTTATCTTCTACAGAATTACAAAGTATAATATTAATTTATAACCAAGGCTCAATTTAGAGGAGCCCCCAAATTTCTGGTGTCCCCTATATTTTCCATTGAAGATTGATTTTTCTTCTATTGCCATTTGACCTTATAAAAAATTGTGGAGTGAGGTTAGCATC
This sequence comes from Prionailurus bengalensis, assembly GCF_016509475.1. Classification (NCBI taxonomy): domain Eukaryota; kingdom Metazoa; phylum Chordata; class Mammalia; order Carnivora; family Felidae; genus Prionailurus; species Prionailurus bengalensis. The sequence continues at coordinate 61,003,372 of NC_057346.1, forward strand.
TTATGTAAACTCTAAATTCTTCATTTTGGAGTAAACACTTCATTTTGGAGTGTGCCATTTTTTTTTTTTTTTTGCAAAAAGCTAAACAAATTCATAATAAGTTGAAAGATTGTATATTTTACCTTGGAAAATATAATTTGCAAACTCTTTAATGGAGAATCTAATGATAAGATCAGGGTTTAGTTTAATATGTGGTGGACTTAAGGACACCCAGGTGGCTCAGTTGGTTAAGCCTCCGAGCCACACCCAAGTGGCTCAGTTGGTTAAGCATCCGACTCTTGATTTCAGATCAGGTCGTGATCTCACTGTCATGAGGTCTAACCCACAGCAGAGGAGCCTGCTTAAGATTCTTTCTCTCCCTCTCTCTCTCTTCCTCCTAGACTTGTGCATGTGGAGTCTCCCTCTCTCTGTCTCTCAAAAAAAAAATGTAAATAGATTTAGATCTTTTTCCTTACAAGGAGAAACTGAGCGATTGGATTTTTTTTCATTTGGAATTTCTTTGACTAATTCAGTCATACAGATAAAATAGAAGATAATTTCATCTTCTTCATTAGAAGATAATTTCACTACTCTACAGCTTCAACACTTTCCCTTGGATTAATAACATGGTAACCTGAAGTGTGGTGCATAGATGCCAGCTAGGAACCATTTCATTGCATGTAGGAGTACAAACAAGAAGGAAGTAAATATACATAACTCCCAGGGGTGTATCCATGCTTCATTCTCCCACTCCTTCTTCTGGAAACCACTGGATAATCAATGTTAATATTTTACAGTAGCTTGTCTGGTTTACTGAACCGAGGTCAGTGTTTATACTCATGCAAAAATGTGGATAGTAAGTACCTACCTCATAAGTTTAAGACTTAAATTAATCTATAAATTTATTTTCTAGCATTTAATATTTACTATAGTATAGATGTTTTCAGGAATATCTGATTATTTTCTTAGACTATTATTTTTAAAATTTTCTACATGAAATCAAGGATATTATTATAAAGCCAATGAAAGGACTACTGAGTATCATGTGGAAAAACAGTGGGAAAGATTCTGAATGCCTATCACTGACTCAATCAAAGCAGCTGTGTTTTGGTATGATAATTTTATATTTGGCTAAAAGTGTTGCAAAACCACCATCATAGGATAACTTGTTATAAGTGAAATTCCTATATTGGAGAACATAAACATGTTTAAGGACTTTTGATAAATGTTGTAAATTGCATTTTATTAATATGCAAAATATGTTTCTGAGAATAGCCTATAAAAGAACTGCTTATTCCCACAACACTGAATTTTATCCAAAAGCGTGGCTGCTTTTTATTTATGTGATTTCAGATCTGGCTAAAAAGCTCATATTCCCATGTATCATGTCTGCTCTGAATAATTCTGAGGTCCAGCTTTTTCTTCGGATTGGAATCCCAGGACTGGAACATGCCCACATCTGGATCTCCATTCCCATTTGCCTCATGTACCTGGTTGCCATCATAGGCAACAGCACCATTCTCTTCATCATTAAGACAGAGCCCTCGATTCATGAGCCCACGTATTATTTCCTTGCTCTGTCAGCCATCTCTGACTTGGGCCGTTCATTTTCCTCCCTTCCTACCATGCTGAGAATCTTCTTGTTCAATTCCATGGGAATTTCACCCAATGCCTGCTTTGCTCAAGAATTCTTCATCCATGGATTCACTGTCATGGAATCCTCAGTGCTTCTAGTTATGTCTTTGGATCACTTTCTTGCCTTTCACAATCCCCTGAGAAACAGTTCTCTCCTTGCTAGCAACAGAGTTGCTAAAATGGGACTGATCTTAGCCACCAGGAGCATTCTCTTAGTGCTTCCATTCCCTTTCACTCTAAGGAGACTAAAATATTATCAGAAGAATCTCTTTTCTCACTCACATTGTCTGCATCAGGATACCATGAAGCTGGCCTGCTCTGACAACAAGATCAATGTTATCTATGGCTTCTTTGTTGCTCTCTGTACTATGCTGGACTTGGCATTAATTTTTCTGTCATATTTTCGGATCTTGAAGACTGTACTCAGCATTGCATCTCTAGCAGAGACACTCAGGGCCCTCAATACCTGTGTCTCCCACATCTGTGCTGTGCTCGTTTTCTATGTACCCATCATCACCCTGGCTGCCATGCACCACTTTGCCAAACACAAAAGCCCGCTAGTTATAATTTTTGTTGCAGATATATTCTTGTTGTTGCCACCTGTAATGAACCCCATTATGTATTGTGCAAAAACTCGACAAATCTGGTAAAAGGTCTTGGGAAAGTTGTTTAACATATGTAGGAGATAAAAAAGTTTGAATATTGAAGTAATAAATTATCAACCGGTAAGTATTAATTGGCACCTATTTCAGTGCCACAGTGGTCACTATCTAGTGGAGGACTGTGGAGAGTGAAAAGCTGTGCAATACAGAATTTACAATAGTGTCAGGAAAACAATATTCAACAGGAAAGGTGAGATAATCAGGTGATATATGATATGATTCACAAATGATTAATATTTTGAGCAGTTGAAACAAAACACTATGTAACAGAGCAGTTGGGTTTCAGTCACGCCTGAAACAGTGGATAAAATTAGACAGATTGAGATTATTATTCAAGCAGCATTTATTAAATTTGTATATTTACAATACACACTATACTATCAAGGGTAACTAAACAAGCAAGGCACATAGCAGCTATGAGGGTTATTAGTCTGACCACAATGAAGAGTACAATTTGGCAAATAGTGAGGGATAATTTTGAATAGTGTGAATGAACCAGATTTTGGAGTACTTAGGAAAGCCTTGAAAAGTCTAAATCCAGAGGATAAATGGGAGATAATTTAATCTCTACAAAAAACAGCTAACACAATAAATCAAATGTTATGAATGGCATGTCCGAAAGCAGAGCAACATGGATTAATATTGAGAGAGATGAAGAAGGTATCAACAGGAGATTGCATGAATAATCCTACAGTGAAGTGATTCTGGGAATGGGCAGAGAAAAGCTAAATCATTTAGGTTGCTTTTTGTTATTGTTACAAAATGAATATAATTTATAAGAAGTTTGCATATTCCACTAAACAATGAAGGTGCATACATATGTGACTGAATATTCAAAGACAGACATGTTGAGGTGCTCCTGGGTGGCTCAGTCAGTTCAGTGTCTGACTCCAGATTTTGGCTCAGGTCATGCTTGTGAGATCAAACCCCACTTCGGGCCTTGTGCTGGGCATGAAGCCTACTTGAGATTCTCTCTTTCCCTCTCCCTCTGTCCCTCCCCCACTCACATTCTCTCTCCCTCTCTCTCTCTCTCTCTTCCCCTCCCATGTTGACTTACATGCACTCTTTCTCTCTTGAAAATAAAAATAAAAATAAAATAAAATAATAAAATACAAAGACAGGCATGTTGAAATAGGAGGCTAGGATATTGTTCATCTGCCATGATTAGAAAGGTAGCATTGCACTACCCAAAGCAATCTATATATTGAATGCAATATCCATCAAAATAACACCAGCATTCTTCACAGAGCTAGAACAAATGATCTTAAAATTTGTATGGAACCAGAAAAGACTCCGAATAGCCAAAGCAATCTTGAAAAAGAAAACCAAAGCTGGAGGCATCACAATCCCGGACTTCAAGCTGTATTACAAAGCTGTAATCATCAAGACAGTATGGCACTGGCACAAAAACAGACACTCAGATCAATGGAACAGAATAGAGAACCCAGAAATGTACCCACAAACATATGGCCAACTAATCTTTGACAAAACAGGAAAGAATATCCAATGGAATAAAGATAGTCTCTTCAGCAAGTGGTGCTGGGAAAACTGGACAGCGACATGCAGAAGAATGAACCTGGACCACTTTCTTACACCATACACCAAAATAAATTCAAAATGGATGAAAGGCCTAAAAACAGTATGGAGGTTCCTCACAAAATTAAAGAATAGAACTACTCTATGACCCTGATCGATCATTGCACTACTATGTATTTATCCAAGGGATACAGATATGTTGTTTTGAAGGGGCACATGTATCTCAAAGTTTATAGCAGCACTATCAACAATAGCCAAGTATGGAAAGAGCCCAAATGTCCATCGACTGATGAATGGATAAAGAAGAGGTGGTATATATAAACAATGGAGTATTACTTGGCTATCAAACGTATGAAATCTTGCCATTTACAACTACGTGCATGGAACTAGAGGGTATTATGCTTAGCAAAATTAATCAGAGAAAGAAAAATATCATATGACTTTACTCATATGTGGAATTTAAGATACAAAACAGATGAACATAAGGGAAGGGAAGCAAAAATAATATAAACACAGGGAGGGGGACAAAACAAGAGAATCTTAAATATGGAGAACAAATTGCTGGAGGGTTGCTGGAGGGGTTGTGGGAGTGGGGGATGGGCTAAAAGGGTAAGGGGCATTAAGGAATCTACTCCTGAAATCATTGTTGCACTATATGCTAAATAACCTGGATGTATATTTAGAAGAACAAAAAAAAAACCCCACAAACAAAAACAAAAACAAAAAAACAGCTGCATCTTAAACTCACCAAGTTGTGCACATTAAATATGTATAGCTTTTTGTATGTCAATCATACATCAATAAAGTGGTTTAAAAAAATAGGTAGCATTGCCCTCATTTGCAAGACAGTAATACTTGGTTGTAGACATGGAAGTAAATATGTATTTTAAACCAGGTTTATTCATCAAACTGTGAAGATCCTCCCGTATTAAGATATCTCAAAAATTTTTTTTCACTCATTGATTCCCCCTGAAGCTTTCCTAGTTCAGATTTAAAATTTCCCTTGGATTAACCTATAATCTTGTATGTTGAGATTAACTGTTTAAAGGATCTTTTTAAAATATAAATGTCACCACACTTAAAATCCTTCAAGAGGTGTCCAATAAGTTACAAGGTAGTGGTGAGGCTCCATATTTGCACAAAGGTTTTCCATTATTCAATACTTGCTTTTATCTACTACTTTTTCTGTTAAATCTCTGGCTTGCACTCCAACAATGTAATATAGATCTCACACTGTTACTTACACCTAATCCTTTGCTTATGGTATGTTGTATGTCAGGATGCTGTATTAGTTTTTTTTATTGCTGCATAACAATCATCATAAACCTAATGGCTTACAACAACGCAAATTTATTATCTTACAATTCTACAGGTTAGAGGTCTGATATGAGTTTTACTGACCTAAAGTCAAGGTGTTGGGAAGCCTGAATTTCTTTCTGGAGAAATTGAGTTATTACTAAAATTGCAGACATGAGGACTGGGCTCCAGTCTCTTTGGAGCCACTTCCTTTGTTCTAAAACTTTTTATGCTATGTCTTCCAGGATAAAAAGGAAAAAGAACAAATTGAAAGAAATTGGCTGTTTGGGGATACTGATAGGCCAGATGTGCAAAGTGGTCATCAATAGGACAGAGCTTGTAGAATAATGGTTTATTTCATTCATGTAACTGTGGATTGTTCAAAAATTGAACTAAGATATGGTTTGCCACAGATCGTACCCTACCACTTGCTATTCATGTTACACTATTTTTCTTCACTCCTTGACTTTACTGAATGGCCTCCACAGGGATTTGAGTTTATGACTCCAATTCTAAGTTTTCTTTGAGAGAGATAGGTGAGGGAGTAGTCTTGCCCTACTATACGTTTAAAATATGATTCCAGGTCATGAATTTATTTCCACACCATGGACTTCTTTTCCAAGCTCCAAATGCCTAATTGACTACACTTTTTAATGAGAATAATGATAATAATAATACTTCACAATTATTAACCATTTACTAAGTGCCATATATTGTACCAAATGCTTTACATAATATATGGTACCTTATTACATTTATTCCTCTATTAACCCATTAGGAGGTATTATTTATCCCTGTTCGACAGATGAGAAAGTAGGAGCTTATAGGGGTAAAAAAACAACAACAAAAACTTTTCTGGATACATAGCTAGTAATCTGAATATAATCTGGATTCCTCTCAGGCTGACCTATTCCTGAGCTTGAGTTCTTAACCACTATACACTCTCTGTGCCACATAGGCAACTGGAGCTCAATATCTTCAAAATGCAATTAATTAATTCCTCCCTTTAAGCCTGTTCCTTATAAAGTATTCTTTATCTCATTAAATAGAACTCTCATACACTTGATTCTTCAGAAGTCAAACCAGAAAGTGATCTTCATTCCTTCCTGACTATTGTTAAAACCACACATACAATAAATACCAAATCATGAAAATTCCAAGTCATGAAATTTCTTTCTTCTATATATCTCATGATACTATTCACTCTTCTTGCCAGTTGTACCATGGTGCTCGATGATTTCTTACTTGGACTTCTGCAACACTTCTTACTTGCTTTTCCTTTATCAACCCTTCCCTAATGCATTCTTTATATCATAGCCCTGCTGAGTATCTTAAAATGCAAATATGATTATGTTACTTCCCTGGGTAAATTCTTCATTGGTTTCCCTTTACTCTAAAGATACAATTTCTATTCTTTGGTTTGGCCTGTGTATACCTTCTCAGCTAACTCTATGCCTAACTCACAGTCTAGTCTTCTGCCACACTTTTTATTCTTTCTGCTACCACTATCTGGGACTTATCTCAGTTATACAAATCTGCTATATTCTTCATCCCTACATCAATTTCTTTAGTGGAATACAGAGGGAGGAAAATATAATGTACAGTGTCTGGTAAATAAGTAAAGGCAAAATCCATAGGCTTCATAAAATAGTATTAATTTTTCTAATAAGAGAAGTTGTTGAGGTTATAAGCAGAATGGTAAGCAGATTTGTATTTAAAAAAACAGTAGCAGGAAGAGAGAGAGAGACAAGAAGAACAGACATTAAGCTATTGCATTTACCTAAGTAAATATGTCAAGAAATAGAGATAAAAGTTCAGTTTCAATTCTATTAGACTAGGGAGTCTGGTATCTTTGAGTCTCTGCATTTTTTTTTCTCTTTGCCTAGGAGGTCTCACTGTCAAATCCATACCATCGACATATGAGAAAATGAAGAGGGTCTATGCCTTGTATAAAACAATACCAGATGCATAGAAAGTACACATTCCATGTGTTATGAAAAAGACATCACAGGATGAAATAATGTACATGGTCATTCTTGGTGTCTGAAATTAGTGCTTAATAAAACTTCTATAATATATATGTGAATTTCCAGGGAAAGATCTACTCCTTTCTGGAAAACTCATAATGAAAGAAACATCTGTTAGAGCAGTTCTGAAATATTTTGGCCTTAAGATTCCTTTAAACTCTTTAACAATTATTGAGAACCCCACAGATCATTTATTTATGGGGCATTATTTCTATTGATATTTACCATATTAGAGATTAAAACTGGGTCATATTACTTACGTATTAAGTCATTAAAATAACAATAATAAGGGGCACTTGGGTGGCTGTTGGTTAAGTGTGCAACTTCGGCTCAAGTCATAATCTCGTGGTTAGTGAGTTCAAGCCCCACATCATGCTCTGTGCTGACAGCTCAGAGCCTGGAGCCTGCTTCGGATTCTGTGTCTCCCTCTCTCTCTGCCCCTCTCCCACTTGTGCTCTGTCTCCCTCTTTCTTAATAATAAACATTAAAGTTTTTTTAAAAAATAAAATAAAATAACAATAATAAGCCCATTGCATATTAACATAAATAACACATGTTTTAAAAATAAAAGAATAAAACAAAACTGAAATAATTTAGTGAGAAGAGTAGCATTAGTTCTCCAGAGCTTATTCATCCCATATAACTGAACCTTTGTACTCTCTAGAGATCTAGTATATGCCATGGTGACTATAGTTAATACTGTCTTGTGTACATAATATTTGCCAAGAAAGTTGATACCCATTGTATAGTTTTCCCTAACTCTCTATGCCATTGCTCCAAATTAGATTTCTAGGCCTCTCCTTTCTCACAGTGTTCTATATCCAAAACTGAAAACATCCTATCAACTGTACCTTCTAAATATGTTCCAAATTTGTCCACATGTCTCCATCTCTATTGGTACTACCTTACGTCTAATAATATTATCTCCTACCTGAGTTAGTGTGTCTCTTCTAACTTTTCTCCTACTGTCCAGTCTTGCTCTCTGAGCCTTTTTTTTTGCCAATTAAAAAAAGAAATTTGACGATAGTTGACACACAATGTGTTTTTTTAAGTTTTTTTTTTTAATTTAATGTTTATTTATTTTTGAGAGAGAGGGAGACAGAGCATGAGCAGGGGAGGGATAGAGAGAGACACACACACAGAATTCCAAGCAGGCTGCAGGCTCTGAGCTGTCACCACAGAGCCCGACATGGGGCTCAAACTCACAAATGGTGAGATCATGACCTGAACCGAAGTTGGATGCTTAAGCAACTGAGCCACCCAGGCGCCCCAACACACAATGTTAATTGCAGGTGTACAACATAGTGATCCAACAAGTTTATATGTTGTGCTGCACTCACCACAAGTGTAGCTACCATCTCTCACCATACAATGCTATTATAATATCATTGACTATATTCCTTATGCTGTACTCTTATTCCTGTTATTTATTTATTCTGTAATTGAAAGCTTGTATCTCCCACTTCCCTCCATCCTTTTTGCCCATCACTCTACCCTGTCTCCTCTGGCAATTGTTAGTTTGTTTTCTGTATTTATAGGTCTGATTCTGCTTTTTATCTGTTTACTCATTTGTTTTGTTTTTTAGATTCCACATATAAATGAAATCATCTGGTATTTGTCTTTCTCTGTCTGACTCATTTCATTTAGCATAATACTCTCTAGGTTCATCCATGTCATCGCAAATGACACAACTTACTCTTTTTTGTGACTGAATAATATTCAAATATTTACCACATCTTCTTTATCCATTCACTTATTGATGAATGCTTGGGTTGCATCTATATCTTGACTACTGTGGAAAATAGTATGGAGTTTCCTCAAAAAATTAGAAATAGAAATACCATATGATTCAATAATTCCACTACTAGGTATTTACCCAAATAAAATGAGAAGACTAATTCAGAAAGATATATGTACCTCTGTGTTTACTGCAGCATTTTTTACATGCTCTTCTTTATAATTTGAATCCTTTTCCCAAAGATGTTCATGTGCTACTTCCTCACATTCTTGAAATATCACTTCTCAGTGAGGCTTTTCTTGACCATCAAATACAGTCAACAGTGACAGCCTTTCTGAATATAGCCTTTACCCCTTTCCTACTTTAATTTTTCTCCACAGCACTTTTCACCATGTAACATACTATGTCTTTTATTTATTTCTCATGTTTATTGTTTGCCCACACCTATTAAAATCTAAGACTCTAGAGGGCAGTGTTTTTGTCTGTTCTGTTCACAGTCTGGTATAGAGTAGCTGCTCAGGGGATATTATTGGGTGCATGAACTAGTAAACCTGCAGTCATTAAGTTCTGATCCCTGTGTATTCCAGCCTGCATCTCAAGATAGCCTCCTCCTCCCACTCTATCACTTGAATAGATCTCCAAAGGAATTATTTATAGTTTCTCAACAAATCACTTTTTGTCATCTCTTGGCTTTTTCACAAAATACTCGCTTTATGTAGTAAGCTGTTTTTCCTCATTTCCAACTGGATAACTTCAACCTGAACTTCAGGACTTAATTTGTAGATCATCCTAAACTATTTCAGGTATCTCCACCAGACTATAAACTCCTTTAAGATGGAAGATATGCCTTGTTCAACAATTTATTCCCAGTAACTTTCAAAAAAGTCAATCATTAAGTATTAAATAATGAATGAATGAATGAATGAGGGTTCTACACTTGACGCATAAAGGCTGTCATCCATGCTTGATGGCAGCCCCATGGCCTGCTACAATTACTGCCTCTTTATCAGAGAAGTTTGGGCCTCAGGATTTTCAAAGGAAGGTGCAATTCTTTTCCTCCCTGTTCCTACCAGGTCTGGGTTAGATTCACTGCAAAGTTTAGCAGTTATGATCTTGGATACAAAGTGCTTGATCCACAGTTCCTCAGACCATTGCTAACCTCTTCTCATGGTCATGGTTGGGTAGTTATGTTTTTACTTCCTATATCAAGGAGAACTTCTTCTGACAGTGACCTTGAAATATCAGCTTTGTTTAGCTGTCCTCTCTTCTGTCTTTAATATCAATTACTTGCTAATTCCAACAGCTAGTGTAGTTTCTTGCTCACATAGCTCTAGGCACACTGGTCCTTTTGCTATTCTTAGAATACTCTAATTTATTTCCATCGTAGACCCTTTAAAATTTTCTGCCTTTTTGTATTTAAATATAAATATAAACATTTTAATAAATTTTATGTGTGGCCGTGCACTGAAGAAAAGATTCTCAGACACCAGACTGAGTGGACATGCAGCCTGCCTCTGTGAGAGAACAGCAGCAGCTGGGGCCTGCACATAGTCTTTATTTTATGTTTTATTAGGTATAAACATCAAAGAGCGTCAAAGCATGAGAGGGAGCACAAAGGGTCTTAGACATTAACCAAACATACATCTGGTTTTACGTGAAGGCATAAAGGGAGTGTGTGTGGTTTTAAGGAATGTCAGGGGGTTACAGCAGGTGCTATATTTTAACTGTCCTCAGGGAGATCACGGGGCTCTACATCTCATAATGCCATTGGGTTTGACAGTCTTGAGACCAGAACATTACTGATGTTTCAGCTATTGCCCCATTCACCCTTCAGGACTTATAATACATGCTCTAGAAATAAGTCCACATTTATATAAATATAAAATATAATCCCCTTCCTTTAATTTTTTTGGAAAATTCCTTATTATAAAGGTCTTCCCTGCCCACAGACTACCTGGACATTTAGCACTGTCTTAAATAATTAATCACTTACTTTTCTATTGTCTGTCTCTCCCACCAAAATGTAAGTTAAAAGCATAGTATTTTGTTGTTTTGTCTACTAGCTTCCTAAAGTGGAAACTATACCTGGAAATAGCACATTCAATGTTATTTATGGAATGGGGGAATACTCCTCCACCCACACAATTTTGGCCCATCTAACTTCTGCTTGTTCTTTAAGACAGCTAAGTCAGCCCCTCTGGAAAATTATCCACGGTTCTCCATCCCCTCAGGGCCATTCCAGGGCTCCCTCTTTTCCTTATAACAAATTTTCCATGATATATTTTACTCTGTGTTCAGCTCAGGTCATGATCTCGTGGTTCGAGGCTTTGAACCTTGCATCAGGCTCTGTGCTGGCAGCTCAGAGCCTGGAGTCTTTGGATTCTATGTCTCCCTCTCTCTCTGCCCCTCCCTGGCTCACACTGTCTCTCTCTCAAAAATAAACATTAAAACATTTAAAAAAAAGAATGAAAGTAACTAAAGTTTATTGTGAGCTGAAAAACATGCTAATAATTTTATTTGAAACTTTCATATATATCATATATTTAAATTGTGTAGAGATCCTTTTGGGTTAGGCATTGTTATTGTTAGATTCATTTTAATTGAAAATTGAGCTCATATAAGGAAAATAATTTTCCTAAGTCACACAGAACGTAGAACTTTCTAAACCTGACTCAAAGTGTAGTATACTTTCTAATGTATCACAAAAACTTTTAAATTTGCTATAAGATATAAGAAAACATGACTCCCATATGAGGACTAAAATTGCAAGTACACAGCATAGATATAGATTCAGCTGTATGCATGCTTTGGAATTTGCTGTGGCTGTATGGTTTTCCTGAAGTTTTGCATGTACGCAGCACCCAATACACTCACACACATCCTCTATTTTATTCTATTTGTTTTGCATAAGTACCTTTGGATCTTCCACATGTAACACCCAAAGTTCACATATATATACCTTATCACTGAAGAAACAGCTTTTTCATGTCAGACAGAATGAGGCACTGGTGGGAGAAGGCATAACCTGTCAAGAGTTAAATGTCAGATATGCTAGATAGCCTCAGATAAGTCCAACCTCAAATGAGAACTGACTCCACCTAAATCTTGTAGTAGAGGTTTTGTCTTTGGCCCTTTGCCACTCCCCTTCTTGACCCTGCACTGTGCAGAAACATGACCCCCTCAATCTTTCCTCCAGATGCTCAAAACCTTCCTTAGCAGCATTTTAACCTGGCCTGCTTTCCTCACAGATACCTCAAAGGCAAAATTAATAATACTATATTGACATACGTTACTCAAAAGATAATTTTAATTAAGTTTTTAATTTTAATGCCAATATAGTTGACATAGAGTGTTGTATTAGTTTCAAGTGTACAATATAGTGATTCAGCAATTCAATACATTACTCAGTGCTCATCATGATAACTGTCCTCTTAATCCTCTTCACCTGTTTCACCCACCGCCCCCCAACCACCTTCCCTCTGGTAACCATATTTGTTCTCTGTAATTAAGAGTCTGTTTCTTGGTTTGTCTCTCTTCTTTTTTCCCCCTTTGTTATTTTGTTTTATTTCTTAAATTCTGCCTGTGAATGAAATCATATGGAATTTGTCTTTCTCTTACTGTCCTATTTTGCTTAGCATTATACACTAGTTCCATTCATGTTATTGCAAATGACAGGATTTCATTCTTTTTTATGGCTGAATAATATTCCATTGTATATGTATGTGTGTGTATATATATATATATATATATATATATATATACCACATCTTTATCCATTTGTCTATTGATGGGCACTTGGGCTGTTTCCATAATATGACTGTTGTAAATAATGCTGCTATAAACACAGGGGTGCATGTATCCCTTTGAATTAGTGCTTTTATCTTTTTTGGGTAAATACCTAGTAGTGTGATTACTGGATCATAGGGTAGTTTACTTTTAACTTTTTGAGGAACCTCAATACTCTTTTACAAAGTGGCTACACCAGTTTGAATTCCCACCAGCAGTGTAAGAGAGTTCTTATTTCTTCACAACCTTGCCAGCACTTATAGTTTTTGGTGTTTTTTATTCATTTATTATTATTATTATTTTTATTTTAGAGAGAGTGAGAACAAGGGAGAGGGGTAAAGGGAGAAAGAGAGAGAATCCCAAGAAGGCTCCATGCTCAGTGCAGAGCCCAATGTGGAGCTTGATCCCATGACCTTGGGACCATGACCTAAGCCAAAATCAGGAGTTGGGTGACCAAACATGGTTGGGTGACCATGACCTAAGCCAAAATCAGGAGTTGGGTAAGCCACCCAGGAGCCACCTTGTGTTTTTTATTTTAAATATTCCAACAGGTGTGAGATGATATCTTGTTATAATTTTGATTTGTGTTTCCCTGATGTTGAGCATCTTTTCATGTGTCTGTGACCATCTGTATGTCTTCTTTGGAGAAATGTCTATTCGTGTCTTCTGCCCATTTTTAACTAGATTATTTGGGTTTTGGCTGTTGATTTGTATCAGTTCTTTATATATTTTGGATACTAACCCTTTATCATATGTGTCATTTGCAAATATCTTCTCCCATTCCATAGGGTGTCTTTTAGTTTTGTTGATTGCTTTCTCTGCTGTGCACAATCTTTTTATTTTGATATAGTCCCAATAGTTTATTTTTGTTTTTATTTCTTTTGCCTCAGGAGACATATCTAGAAAAACGTTGCTATGGTTGATGTCAGAGAAATTACTGCCTGTGCTCTCTTCTAAGATTTTTATGGTTTCAGGTCTCACATTTAGGTCTTAAAAGATAATTTTTTTTCTAGGTCAATGTGGTGGCAAAATTGTAATGGACAGATAAGAGGGTATAAGGAATTATCTCTTTTTGGTTCACTGACCTTTCCAATATCTTCAATCCCTCAATTTTTTTCTACTTATCACTTCCCCTGCTTCCACCCTAATTTTCTCTACTTTTTCCTGACTTTCTAGGAACAATGACAACAAAAACAACTTCAGATATTTCTCTGGATATATTGTTCTCTCTTTCACCTCTGCCTCAGCTTTACACATACTGTTCCTTCAGATTAGACCATAATTTTCCGGTTTGACTGCCTAACTCTTATATATCCTGTCAGGCTGGCTACTGTATCAACTCAAGGAAATCTTTCTTGACACTCTGTTGTCCCACTGGAAGAAGATATTTCTCTTTTTGCTTCTATATTAACTTCTTTTTTACTTTGAGCAACACAGTTAACATATGGCTGTATAATAAACCACCCCCAAATTTAGTGTCTTAATAAACAAACAAACAAACAAATAAACAGTTATTTAGCTTGCAAATCTGAAGCTTGGGCTGGGTTCGATTGATTATTTTATTGGATATCACCTGGAAATGCAGGAAAAATGGGGGTTGGAATAATATGAAGATTTTTTCACTTACTAGTAGTTGATAAATTTCCAGCTAAGGCTAAGACTTTAGCTTGGTCTGGGACATCTATATGTGGCTTTTCCATGTGGTCTCAGCTTCTCAGTATGGTGGCTGTGTTCAAAAAGCAAGCATTGAGTGAGATAGGGGTGGATATATAAATAGGGGAAAAAAAGAGGGAGAAAGAATGAGTGTGGGGAAGTATATGCCAATGAAAAACATATAATCTTTTATGACCTAGCCTCGAGAGTCTTGCAAGATCACTTCCACAACATTTAATTCATTGAACCTGTTATAAAGTCCTACCCTGTTACGAGGGGAAGAAAAAAAACAGACTGTCTCTCTTGATGGGGGAATGACAAATTTGTGGAAGAGAATGTAGGATTAGAAATACCTCTGTGGCCATTTTTGTAAAATACAATCTGCCATGTCATACTGCATTGTGTTTTCCCCCCACCAGAATGATAGTTCTGTAAGAGCTGTGACTTCTTGATCATTTCTGTGTGTATTTGTTGAGTAAATAAATAATTGTCTCCTCCACTTCATACACATTAGATATTATAAAGGCTAGAGGAATAAGGGTATACTGAAGGAAATAGTACCTCTAAGACTAGACCCAGCTAACAACAAAAGGCATGAGCCACACGATCTCGGATCTGTTTGGTCTTCACACTATAGACTATGGGGTTCATCAGGGGAGGGGCTAGAAGGTACACAAAGCCCATGATCACTTGGACAAGATGAGGTGCCTTGTTCCCAAACCGGTGGATGATGGACAAACCAATCATGGGAGTGTAGAAGAGGAGCACAGCACATATATGGGAAACACAGGTGTTGAGAGCTTTGAATCTCTCAGCCCTGGATGCAATAGACAGCACAGTACGCAGGATCAGGGCATAGGAGAAGAGAATGAGCAGTGAGTCTACACCCACTGTTGAAACAATGACAAACATGCCATAGATGCTGTTGGCTTTGATGTCTGCACAGGCCAATTTCATTACTTCTTGATGGAGACAATAGGAATGTGAGAGAAGTGCAGAGCCACAATAGGAGAATCTTTTGAGCATAAAAGGCAATGGGAAAATGAGTGCTACACTGCGACCCAGGGAAACCAGGCCAATCCTGCCAATGACTGTGTTGGTGAGAATGGAAGCATAGTGCAAGGGGCGACAAATGGCCACAAAGCGGTCAAAGGCCATAGACAGCATCACAGAGGACTCTAGGAAGGACAAACAGTGAATGAAAAAGAGCTGGGCAAAACAGGCATCGTGACCAATATCTCGCGCCCCAATCCAAAAGATGCCTAGCACTGTAGGGAGGGTGCAAAGAGACAGACCCAGGTCAGTCACAGCCAGCATGGACAGGAAAAGGTACATAGGCTCATGGAGTGAGGGCTCTGTTTTAATGATAAAAAGGATAGTACAGTTGCCCAGGATGGAAACCAGGTAAATGAAGCACAATGGGATGGAGATCCAGATGTGCATGTGCTCCAGCCCAGGAATGCCACTCAGCAGAAAGGTGGAGGAAATGTTGCTGCTGCTTTCCAAGGGTCCCAAAGACATTGTGTGTGGAGGGAAGAGGAAAATTGGATTCCTTCCAAATTCCTGAAATGAATTCAGAAAAAAAGCTAGAGGTCGAACCTGGGAAGAAATTAGAAACCAAACCAAACCAAACCAAACCAAAACAACAACAACAAAAACTAACAAACAAAACAAAACAAAACAAAACAAAACAAAACAAAAAAACATGAGAATCAAGTAGACCTAGAAGTGTACATCTCCTCCAGAGGTCACTTCCTTCTGGTCTCTGGCCTTCTTTCCACATTGTTTTAGAAAAATTTTTTTCTTTGAATTCTTTTCTCCTTTCTCCTTCAGGCTGAGAGGTCTGAGCATCTACACTATTCCTGTTGGTTATACTAATTTTGCCTACCTCTTTTGAGGAGATCTTTAATTAAACACTCCTCACCTGCCTCTTTTCTGCCAGAACTCTCACTAATGTTCTAACCTTTCTTTCAACTTCTCTTTCTTTCCTTTCTCTTACCTTACTTCCTTTGCTATTCCTTTGTCACTGTCCATTCTTCCTTCCTTTCTCCCTCTCTCCTCCCTACCTCCCTTACCTCCTCCTTCTCTCTCTTTCTCTCTTCCTTTTTTCCAATCTCTTTCTTCTTCTTTCCTTCCTTCCTCCTTCCTTCTTTCTTTCTTTCTTTTGTTCTTTTGTTCATTCTTTCTTTCATTTTTTGCCTTTCTTTCTCTTCTTTCTTTCTTTCTTTCTTTCTTTCTTTCTTTCTTTCTTTCTTCCCTCTTGCTTATCTTCATCAGCCACATACAATTTCTAACCTTAGACACAGATTAATCCTTCACTCACCTTCTCCTCTGGTCTTCCAGTCGTGGAAACCTAGTTTGATCCAGATAGCTCACATGTGCTACTCAGCTCACAGAATTCCAGTAAGGACTGGGGAGTGAATGAATGACTGTCTGTAAAGTTATTCTTGACTGCTGAAGTGCCATATCAAAGCTCTGATTCTCCTGTGAGTCAGTAACCTGCATTCCCTGGAGATCTAGAGTTCAACTTCTATCAACCTAGGTGAGAGAAAAGGCTGAAGCACCATCAACCATGGCCACATCCCCAATTGCAAGGCAGAGTCCGTGAGAGTCCACAGAATAGAATGCAATATGCCAGTAGGACTTATTCTTCCTTAGATTAAAAAATGAAGGTTCATGAGAAGACAGTCACTGGGCAGAAGTCTTATGCCAGTTTAAGACTCCTGACTTTCAAAGCAGTGATCTGCCCACTCTCAGTTAATAATTCCACTAGAATGTGAGCTCAAAAATGGCTGGGGCTTGGCTTTGCTTACTTCTGTAAAGACAGTGCTTATAATGGCTATGGTATACAGTAGGCACTCAGAAATTGTTTTATGCATGATTAAGAGCTAAATTTATTTAGTTAGCTGTTAGTAAATCAGTGCATGTTTTATCACTTAAAGAAAATCCTATGAATTGGGGCACCTGGGTGGCTCAGTCAGTTAAGTGTCCAACTTTGGCTCAGGTCATGATCTCAGAGTTTGTGAGTTCGAGCCCTGTGTCAGGCTCTGTACTGACTGCCTGCTTTGGATTCTGTGTCTCCCTCTCTTCTGCCCCTCCCTGACTCGTGCTTTCTTTCTCTTTCTTTCAAAAATAAATAAACACTAAAATTTTTTTTTAATCCTGTGAAAAAAGTTCTATTAATAGTACCATATTATAGATGAAGAAATAGAGGATTAGAGATAGTTAATATATCTAAGATCAAAGATACAGTAAATGGCCAAAATGAGATTTGAACTAATATCCAGTTATTCTCTAGATTCCAGGCTCTCAACAAACATTATACTTTCTCCCCACATACAGGACTATTCATTGTCAGCTAGAAGCAGCTAGCATAATATCAAGGGCTTAATAGACCTTCAGAAAAGTACTGATTCTTTAGCCAAATTAATAAAGTGACTGGAGAAATACACACCCTCTCTCACTCCAAACACCAGTGAAATTAATAGCCAGTGTCATTAACTCACTGTCCACCTGAAGGTCAGATTGGCTCTTGTGTGCTGTTCCTCAGCTTCTACTTCAGCCATGATCAGTGGTCACCACATCATTCATCAAAATGAATTCAGAAGAGCTGTGATAAACTTACCTGTCGGGGACAGGCAAGCTACCTGGTGATTAACGATATAATGCATAAAACTTAAGGCAGAAAATGTTTTGACATGAAAACGAAGTAGGGTAGTGAAGAAAGAATATATATTACTTAATAATATAAAAGTTAATTTATAATACATGATGAACATCTATTATTTTCCAGGCACTGTACTAGGAACACTGCAAAAGAAATACCATTTAGATCTTAGAAAAACCCTGCAAGTTAATATCATTACCTTGATTTTCAAATGAGGAGAGAAGCTTACAGAATTTGATGATGTGCATAAAATCATACTATCAATCAGTGACAGCTGGAATTCAAACTGAAATCTCTGGAGCTCCAAGGAGCATTCTGAAAGTTTGGAAGCATTTAGTTTAATATAACTGGGTAGTTTTTTAAGCTGAGACAGCCTGAAATGAGTGAAGATTGAATGACAAAAATAGAGGGAAATATGAAAAGTCTTTTTTCCCCACCTTCTTTTACCTCAAGATAGACTCTCTTCAGAGTTTGTGCCTCACATTTTAAAGGGAGTAGGGCAGAGTAAGAATCAGAGAGAGAGAGAGAGAGAGAGAGAGAGAGAGAGAGAGAGAGAGACAGAGAGAGACAGAGAGAGAGAGAGAGAGAGAGAGAGAGAGAGAGTTATGAGAATAAGTTGAAGGAAAGGACTTGGATATAAAAGAAAATCCAGAATAGTGAAGCCAAGAGATATCTGCCTGGGAAAGACCACTTTAGCCTGTTGGCCAGAGAGATCTTAGTAAGGTAACTGTTCTAAGGGGTTCTTATTTAAAGGTCTTCAGAGTATCCATTTTCAGATTTGGTGAGGATTTCATTGTTCTTGACCAGTTCAAGTGTAGAGGGGAGTGGTAAACTTAACAAATGGCTTGCTCACAATTGTTCTTGGAGAACACTTCCTAGAGGTACTTGCACAAGTTCAATGGCTGCTTCTAATTCTATCACTCAGACTCTGTGGTTGCTCAGGAAAATGTCCTTTCATGTCACAGACAAGCTTTTCTTTCAGAGGATCACTTGACTTCCTACCCCTCTGTCTCTGCTTCTTGGAATTAACTCCTGATTCTGCTAACCTTGTGTCTGAAGCTAAGGAGTAGAGACTGAACTTATAGCTAATCTCATTCTTGCATCTCGGTTTCACTTGCCTAACTTGTCTGTCTCTGTGGGTCTCAGTAATACTCTTATGTTGCCACATATGAGGCAACTCTCTGGGCTAGAAGTCAATGAAGTGAATGGGTGTGAGAAAGCTGCTGTCTTCCTACTAAGCTAGTGCTAAAACCAGACGTGGGATCCCATGAAGTTAGTGAGATCTGACTGCAATGGTCACCACCTTCTGTAGGCATCTTCCACAGCCTTTCTTGTGCTTCAAAGTCCCTTCTGTCCTCTCCCTCTCCAGAGTTCAGACTGAGCCTTTAGGACCTCTTCTTGGCTTCACAACTGAGCACCAGACACCTGACTTACCTATCAAGGCTAGGTGCAGAGACTTCAGTTCTTGTGACAGGGGAGAAGGAAAGTTAAAACCAGAGACTCTGGAGGGTATGGAGAGACTGAAGGATGGATGTTGAATTCCTTGATTTTTATGAAACTTCCCGAGGTCCCCATTGAGACCATTTCAAGAATCTTTCATCAATTCCCTAGGAGGACTGGTTTTCTGGACCTCATTATCTCATACTCTGGGGATAAGGGAAAGAAAAGAAGAGAATAGTTTTGTGAGATATCTAAATGGGAATCCCAGGAGATGTTACACACTGTAGCTACTTTTTGAAGATATCGTGAAATATTTTGAACAGTTCCACAACTTTAGGAAAGCAGAGTGGGCGTTCTTGATAATGTTTTATATATGATGTATCATAACCATATAGTTATGCATATCAGAAGTGACAGTGTATATGGTGGGTATATATAACATTAAAAGGGCATTTTTAATTCAATTCTTCTCCCATCAAAAGGGGAAGAAAGGAGCACCACATTCCTGGAAATATGGTGATAATGTTGATTCTTGGTGCCCCAAGTAACCCTATATGCTGCTGACTCCTGTCTATACTCAGGGACTCTTGTCTGTACTCCATCTCCTCTTCCTGTCTCTGATCCACACAGACACAGAATTCAGCCCTTTGTTTCTAGACGTTAAGGAGCTACCTTCAGAAAGGAATTCATTTTTGTACCTTTTGGGCAACATGAGCCCCTGAAAAGCATAGGTAAACCAAGGAGTTTCATATGTCAATACAGAGATCTGAAGAATTAATCATCCATTTTGGACTTTAAAAGCTGATGGGAAAGATATTTTAGAAAGAGGAAAGGAAGGCCATTTCAGTGTTTTCATTACCCACATAGTTAGTATCCAGCTTATTGACTCTACTTTGAGAATACAAAGGTATAAATATTAAGGAATGTCCCAGATCCCTACACCAACCATAAGAGGTTTATTCCAATTCGTTGGCCTGATGGGCCCCCTTGGAATGTGCTGGGCTTCCTCTTGTGGCTTCATTCCATTAATCTTTGGTCAAACACATTGTAGACACATCTGAGTGTTATGTAGCAGTGTTTCTCAAATCAGAGTCCCCCGATAATCAGGATCAGAACCACCTGTAATGCTTATTAAAATGCATATTTCTGGGCCTCATCCCTGTAGTGCAGAATCAGAAACTGACATTAGTCGCAACCACAAAGGTCTAAGAATTCTTATATATCCTTGTCTTTATGATTTGTTTTCAGCTCTGATTCCAGAATATTTTATTCCCTCTATAATAAAAAAAAATATCACTTTTAACCTGGAATCCATTTCAAAACACAGTTACCTTTTATATTAATTTTCTGGGGCCACCAATACAAAATGCCGCAGACTGGGTGGCTTTAACAATAGAAATTTATTTTTTCACAGTTCTGGAGGCCAGCAGAGCCCAAGATCAAAGTGTTGACAGGTTCGGTTTCTTCTGAGGCCTCTCTCCTTGGCTTGCAGATGGCTATCTTCTGTGTGTCCTCATATGGCCTCTCCTCTGTGCATGAGTATCCTTGATGTCTCTTGCTCTTCTTATAAGGACATGAGTCATATTGGGTTAGGGCGAATCTTAAATGCCTTGTTTTAACTTCACTATCTCCTAAAGGCCTTTACCTCCAAATACAGTCACATTCTGAGGAACTGGGGGTTAGGACTTCAGTATAAATTGGGGGAGGGCGCACAATTCAGCCAATAGCATCTGTTTATCCATGCATCCTATCACCCACTTTTTCACTTATTTAACAAATGTTTTATAACATAAATAATACCTCCTCACACACTCCCCCACAAAAATACACAAGCAATATTTATTTACCATCTCTGAGTCCAAGCACTGAGAAGAGAGAGATAGTGTTAGATATGTTTTGGAAGAAAATAGGTCTGAATCTCAGATTTTGTGAAGAGAAACAGAGGGAGGGAGGGAGGAAGAGAGAGAGGGTGAGAGAGAGAGAGAGAGAGAGAGAGAGAGAGAGAGAGAGGGAATTAATCTTTGAACAGTTTATTACAGGGAAGATATCCTACATGATTTACATCTTAACTATTCAGCTCTGTGAGGGGAAAAACAGGGCATGATATGGGGAGAGACAAAAGAAATAAAAACTCATATCTCCTATCACAGAAAAGAATAGGAAAAGAAACAAGGTAGGGGCAGAATGAAGGGAATAACTTGTACGTAAAGATGCTGCCTTGAGGAGACACCAGCTAGGAGAAACTGAAAGGACCTTAAAAGAATATTATTGGATTGGATTTAGACAAACTGATGCAAAAATTAGTGTTTTTCTTTTAATTTAAGTATGGTTTTAAAATAGTTTTTATTGAATTTTTCCTGTGATAACTAGTTGGTATATATTTATGAATAAGAAAGATGATTAGAAATAAAATAAGTAACATCTTTCCCCCTGCACACCCTAGTTGTGTGAGTAAATTTGATGCCCATCCATATTCACCTAACACCTAAAATGTATATTTCCCAGGAATATCCCATGCTGTTTTAGATCTACTTTTTTTTTTTCCTTTGTCGCCACTGAGGCATTAATCTAAAGTGTTAGTATATGTGGGAAAACTAGAGTTCAAAAAGTCTCAACAGCACAATGCCAAAAGTTTATGTTTTGAGATCCAACAGACCTTAATGTGGTTTGGGGCTTTCCATTTATTACACATGATGTTGGTTATAGTAACTTACCTCATTGAACTTCCTATCTAAAAGAATTATATGAGAACTTGCTATCTTGAATGGTAATATAGCACTAAATGAAAATAGTTTGAGAAATTAAAATTTCAACAAAATGATTGATATTCAGTATTGTAGTAAGTACATAAACATCATGACCATTTAAAAATGTGTCTCATAAGGATGCTTTTCAGTTTACATTACTGAAGTAGGCATACCTTTTTCACTCCTACTGAGGTCTTTTCTACCCTATTGAAGTGTTTGGGAGGTCATTCTTTAAAATTTTTTTTTTCAACGTTTATTTATTTTTGGGACAGAGAGAGACAGAGCATGAACGGGGGAGGGGCAGAGAGAGAGGGAGACACAGAATCGGAAACAGGGTCCAGGCTCCGAGCCATCAGCCCAGAGCCCGATGCGGGGCTCGAACTCACGGACCGCGAGACCCTGACCTGGCTGAAGTCGGATGCTTAACCGACTGCGCCACCCAGGCGCCCCAGGAGGCCATTCTTCACAAATAAACAGAAGGCAATTCTTGGGATGGATCCTAGGTCATAGTTCTGCATTAAAAAAAGCTCATAATTTTGATGTATCAATTATCAAATAATCAGCATATAACAGTCAGCTAGCTGCTACCTGGAGAATACCTTCCTACAGTAAGTTTTTAAAATTAAAAAAAAAATCTTATTTTAAAAATTTGACTCTGTCATCTTAATTTCCAAAGGAAAGTCAAATTGTGCTTTTAAACATTCTATAGTATATAGTAAATGTTCAATAATTATTGGGTGTTATTGCCACAATTGTCACTATTATTTTTTATCATATTTCCCAGATAATCAGTAAGATTATCTGTAAGATTTCTGTAAGAAATCAGTAAGATTGGAGGTAGGGAGGAAATACAGGTGTTTTATTTACTTTGAAATTAAAATGTATACGTATTAGAGAATGCTCCCAGATCCTCAACTGTCCTATGTCCTTTCACAGAATTTTGGACACACACCCAGGTATCAACACGAGATGTTATTACTTTTTTTAAAATCAACTTCAGTTTTAAGTTGCTCTCCTGCTGCCTTCTGAAACTTAGTTTTGTAAGAACTCTTCAATAGATGCTAGTCCAAGGGTGGCGTGAAGCCTCTGGAAGACTTTGCAGAAAATCTTCAACTTCAACTGGCTGAGGGATGGAAGTGATGAATCTGAAACCCAGAGAGTGTGACTTTCATACAGAAATAGGACTCACTTGGCAAGTCACAGTTTCTAGATGCTAACTGGTTCCTTTAAGGTACTAGACCAAAATGTGGGGTAGGTATGATAAAACAAAGAACTTACTCTGAGTGGTGTGTTAGTTAGGGTCCAGTCAGAAGAAAGAAACCACAGAATAATTTAACAGAAAAGTTTAATATAAACATTTATTAACAAGAGATTATAGTAACAGGGAATCAACTAAGAGTAAGAAAGAAAGAACCATAGAGGATACTCTAGGGCTGAGGGAGAGTCTCTAAGAAGGAAACAAGATTTCAAGAGAAGAATCTTTCCCAAGGCTGGCATTTGGATGTTGTCCACCAACATGTGAGTGAAGCTCACTGAATGACAAAGTTCACTAAGTTGTTCTAGGCCAAAGCTGGTCCACAATTAGGATGAGGCTGATTGGTGGAGAACTACTTGCTGGAAGACTGATGACATTTTCTAAGAATGCCTATGGGGGTTACTGTTGGCTTTCTGGAGAGTCAGCCGGGGTACCAGCTAGAATCACCAGAAAGTTTCTAGAAGCTGCCTAAGGAGGTAATCTGCTACGGATTCCCTGAAAACCAAAAATATCAATAGGCTTCATGCCCCAAAGCTCCCTCTCTTCGTCCTAACCTAATCCTATCGAAAACACTTAAGGGATTTTACAATCTCAAGCTTCTTAGCAATGCGGATACGGATTTGCTTGGTCTTCATACTGTAGACAATGGGGTTCATGAGAGGTGGGACCAGCAGATACACGTAAGACATGAGGAGGTGTACAATACGGGGCAGATGTTCACCAAAGCGGTGCACGAGAGACAAGCCAATCATGGGGATGTAGAAGAGTAGCACAACACAGATATGAGAGACGCAGGTGTTGAGGGCCTGAAGTCGCTCCTGGCGGGAGGCAATGCTTAGCACAGTGCGGAGGATGAGGGCATAGGAGAGGAAGATGAGCAGTAAATCCACACCAACAGTGCAGGCCACAACAAAGAGCCCATATATGTGATTGACAATGATGCTAGAGCAGGCCAACTTCATGATCTCTAGGTGCAGACAATAGGCATGGGCCAGCACATGGGAGCGGCAGTACTGGAAGCGTTTAAGGAGGAATGGCAGGGGCAGGATGAGCAGGGCACTTCTAAGAATTGAGCTCAGCCCCATCTTGATGATACGTGCAGGTGTCAAGACCATGGAGTAACGCAATGGATTGCAAATGGCCACATAGCGGTCAATGGACATGGACAGTAGAACTGAAGACTCTACCAGTGACAAGGTATGGATGAAGAAGAGCTGAGTGAAGCAGGCGGGGATGGTAATCTCTCTGACATCAAACCAGAAGATGCCCAACACAGTGGGCAGTGTAGATAGGCAAAGGCCCAAGTCTGTCAGGGCCAGCATGGCCAAGAAATAGTACATGGGTTCATGGAGGGTGACATCGGTATGGATGATGTGGAGGATGGTAAGGTTTCCTACAATAACTGTCAAGTAGATGGAGCAGAAGGGAATAGAGATCCAGCCATGGAGAGCTTCCAGACCTTGGAAGCCTGTTAGGAAGAAAGTGGCTTTTTGGAGGCTGCCATTATAAGATATTGTCATGGCTTTACGGTCTTGGATTCACCAACCTGCAATCTAGAACGGGATTCCTGGAGAGTGACAGAACTGAATTCTCACTCACCTGAGCATCCTAGGACCAGTGAGACAGGAAGTTCTGGAGATGAAATGAGAAAGAAAAGAAAGAATTGAGAGATTTTATCTATAAGGCTTTTCTGGAAGATCTAGGATGGGGACTTTTACAGGGATTTCTATAGTCTATGAATGCTATATGATTCAGTTGTATGGTGGTATATCTGTCAGTGCTGGACTCTCAGTGGATTAACGAGGTCACTTCAGATGGCACCTTTTCATATGTTACTCCATGAAAAATATCTTTAATTTAATCACTAAAGCGTTCAGAATCTGCATCATATCTATGAGGAATTGGCACTATACACCATTTTGCATAATTGTGTACTAGGATCAAGTGCATATCATATGCCTTCAAATGTATTTTGAATTTGGCTGGGGATTGTGCTTTATTCCACAATGCCTAGCTTGCAAGAGAATGCAGACAAGCACTGACCAAATGCTTGTTGAAATCCTTGAACTTGTAACTTGTGACCAGAGTGATGCCTTTCCTGAATCTACATAAAAGTCTTTGGTGACCAAGGATGCAAATTGTGCTGTGCGAATCTGAAATTTGGAACTGAAAAATGTTTGAGAAGAAGCAGGATCTTCAGAAAGCAAATAATTCTAGAAAAGGGTACATTAGGGCTTAGTTCTGAGAGGATGAAAAGAGATGTAAGTTTCCAACATCAGGGCAGTTAAGCTGGGGCCAGGGGTAGAGATGAGGGTGCAGAGGAGGTAGGCATCAGATATGAAACAGAAATGATGAAGAGAAACCTAAAATGGTCAAGAAAAACCTCTGATCTTTAGCTTACAATGAGGAAACTAAATCTTCAGGCTTTCTGAGTAAGCTATGCCTTTGGGGTTTGGATCAATATGCCACACAGGTATAGATCTGTCTCTATAATACCTGAACTGGGCTCTATTTAACATCTTTCTTCAGAACTTTTATTCAGTTACATTTATTTCAAGCCGCACAATAATGGATTCTATGTATATAAAAGCTTAAAACAGCTAAAAGAGACAGAGAATGGAGACTGAGGGAAACAGGAAGAAAATAGTAGTGTATTATAATACTAAAGTCATCTCACCACTGTGGCTACAAAAAAGAGATAAAGTAGGATGAGGGTTTCTATAAAGGCATTGCACTTGTGATAGCGAGGTCATCTTCAGTTGTCTTTTGTTTTTTTTCTTTCTTTTTTTTTTTTTTTTAGAAAATATTTCAATAGATTGGAGAAAAATTATAAGGGCTTAAATTATCAGTAGGTGGGAAGGAATAAGTAAAAAGTGTATATAATTTGTAGTTTTCCTCTAAGACAAAATCTACAGAATGAGTGAAGATGTCAGGATATTTTGAGGGGAGATGGGGAGTTCAGGGTCCTCTTTCAAAAGGCTTTTATTATTTTTTTCTCAGTAAGATGGAGGGATATTGGAGGGGCGAAAATAAAGAAAGAAGAAAAGTTCTTACCCAGCTTTCACTATTCATGCTTCAAATCAAAGCAAGTAATGGTAAGATCATGATGCAATAATTAATGTGATAATAAAACCCCTCTTATTTTTTGATTCTGAAGGAAAAGTGGGGAAGTAATGTGAATGGAGGAAAGAAGTGGAGATGGAAAGTAACGAGCTGTGAAGGAAAAGGGAATATCACAGCATTTGCAGAGCATGCTGTGGGTGACACATGAGGACAAGGCACTCTCACTCTGGTATCAAGGCAGAAAATGGCAGGGTGCCTGGGTGGCTCAGTTGGTTAAGTGCCATACTTTGGCTCAGGTCATGATTTCACGGTTCGTGGGTTCGAGCCCTGTGTCAGGCTCTGTGCTGACAGCTCAGAGCCTGGAGCCTGCTTCGGTTTCTATGTCTCCCTCTTTTTCTGCCTCTCCCCTGCTCACGCTCTGTCTCTCTCTCAAAAATAAATAAACAGTTTTCAAAAATTTAAAAAGACAGAAAATGGCAATATAGTTTTTAAAAAGGAATGATAAAAAAGGGAAAATTTTCCATCATTTAAGGGGAGACTCAAACAAGAGTTTAAATATATGTGCAGCTTTTTAGCCAGCAGACTCACAGTGAAGCTGGTTGCCATCCATTTTCGTCCAGCCATTTCAGAGTTTGTGACAGAGAAGAAACGTTTAGAGGTGATTTATTTCACTCCCGTATCTCCAGGCAGGGAAGGATCATTCTGCTGCTTAGTGAGAAGTTGCATCTGTCATAAACCACACTGCTATTATCTTGCCTTCCAGATATATTACTTGCATATTATATTTTGGGTACGGGTAAGAGGCAAGTGTGCCAGGTATGGGAGGGAAAAAAATTATGAAAGCCCTAACTAGCACTAGAGAAATGGAATTGCTGTAAGACTGACTACAGACTTCGAATCCTGGTACAGATTTGGAACTTAATAAAGTTTGCTGAATGAATGCCTAAGTGAACGGTTGGAAAAACAGATGAGATGGGATTAAACAGAATTTTTAGTGCAGTGACTACACTGTCTTCTCCAAGTCACTCACCTCCAGATTAATGGATGGGAGAACTGTCAGCTGGTTCCTCCACTAGACTATGCATACATCCTTGACCCTCCCTTCAACTCCAATTTATTAGCATTACAGAGATGTCATCCTAGGGTCTATGGCAGAGAACAGCAGAGATGGGCTGAACAGCAATTTCAATGACATTCTCACTCCCTCTAATTCCTCATATAATTGTACACAAGCTGTTCAGGATGTTTAGCATTTGTGTTGGTGACCATCTGCAGATCTTCTGGCAATGTACACTGGAGTGTACCAACAGCTGGAGACACCAGGCAGAACTCAGGGTGAGTGCTAACAGCTACGAGAATACTCTGCTTAAAACACAGGGGCTTTTTTGAAGAGTCCAGAAGCTTCTCCCTAGGGGAGAAGCTCAGGGACTTCTGCTGAGACTAAGAATTCCCCAAAGAGTTCTCAAGATGTTTAGCTGAGAACGGAAGCCATGAGAGGCTGAGAAATCCCAGTCCTTTATGTGGGCAAGGGATAGCTTCAAGATGTTAGGGTGCTTCTAGTTCTAGATTTCATTTTCTGAAATGAGATAAGCAAGATATAGCTAGGCTTGGAGTACAGTATTACAAAAAAGAGTGTTTTGATTCAGATAAAAAGATAAAACTGATTCCAATCTCTGATAATTTCTGAACATGTGACCATGTAACCTAGGAAAAATTAATGTCCCAGAAAAATCATTTCCTTATGTTCTAAAAATGGAAAATTTCCCTCTTTTTTTTTTTTTTTACTCAGGCTCTAGTACTATCAGGCATGTTTTAGAATCATCTGCCAGTGTAATTTGGTTTGAGTTTAGGGAGAAGAAAAGGTCCACCTTGGCCTTTAGTCATAAACTATGTGTTTCTTAATTACTACTGGCCATTTCCTGTGTATTCTCCACTGTACACGTGTGGTTTGGGTCATAATTCAGAAACTTGTACTCCAAATACCAGCTTAATACCTTAAAATAGTTCATTAGCCCATTTTAACTACAAATATGTATATCAGGAGATTTTTCAGCATAGATTTAAACAATTAGAGGGAACAAATGAGAGCTGAACAGAAACAATTAGAGCTGAACAGAACAGCTGATACTTAATGGATACTCAGTAAACACAATTATTAAAATAATTAGTAGGGTAACTGTGATTCTAGTTTTCCAAGAATGGGCCTAATTTACACTTATTGATTTGGTTTCCCAACAAGTTTGGGAAAACAAGCTGGGATGGGTTGGTAGACCTCCACTTCAAACTCCAAGTTTCTGCTGCACATTCATCTATAGCCTGTGCAATACATGGGCAGTGACCACAGTGACCCTACTTTAACTCATTTCTAAATCTGAAAGATGACCCATCTCTCTTTTCTTGACCATTCCCAAAGTAATGTTAGTAAAGCTGCAAAGACAGTAGGCAGGGTCGTTACTGGCATGCAAGCCCATAGACACAGTTGGCTCCTTGCAGGTTTAGACAATGGTACTTGACAATGATCCCCCTAACAGAGGCTTTTTTAAATTATTTTTTTATTTAAAAAAATTTAATGTTTATTTATTTTTGAGAGAAAGAGAGACATAGAGTGTGAACAGTGGAGGGGCAGAGAGAGAGGGAGACACAGAATCCAAAGCAGGCTCCAGGTTCTGAGCTGTCAACACAGAGCACAATGCAGGGCTTGAACTCACAAAGCACGAGATCACGACTTGCACCAAAGTCAAATGTTCAACCAATTGAGCCACCTAGGTGCCTCACCACTTCCAGATGCTTTTTATTGGAGCCAACCACTTGTGTCACTCCTTGTGCAAAAGCCTGTGGAATAAATGAAGTCATGAGGCTGCCAGCAGCCTGGGATCAATAGGAAATACTTTGGTTAAGTGATCCAGAAAAGAAAATGTTCAAGGAATAAAGACTGATGAATGTTTAGTGTTTATCACTTCTTGTAATCGTATAACTTATTTCATTGTTTGATAAACTAATTTTTAATAAGCCCACTGGCAGCAAAGATCCTACAAAAATTAAAGTTCATACTTTTTAAGTTCTCTGTTAGTGCTTCTTAGGAAATTTGATAATGAATTCATAACTTGAGCAAAATCTTTGCAAATGTGTGACATCACTATAGTGGCTAACTTGATAGAATTGATCCCATAACAACCAGAAGAAAAAAAATTAATATCTACTTCTAAAGTAGGTGAATTCTCTTAAGAACATTGTATGTGATGGTGATAATTTACCATACATAGATACTGAAGGCAGATTTCATGCTACATTCTCATGATTTTTCAAAAAGATTAAATAATTGTCTATTCAAAATAAGTGTATTCCCTTTTTATTACACATTTTTCAGTCATTGTGAAAAGGGACAGGATAGCTGTTACAGTGTTGATTTCATTAGCATAAACTAAATTATGTTCATTTTATATCACTATTCGGATGCTTTAAACAGAAAATATTTTTTTTTTCAACTTTGTGTTTTGTATTTATATTCTTAAGTTTTACAGAGATATAATTGACATACAACATTGGGTAAGTTTAAGGTATATGATACACTGATTTGATACACTTACATGTTGCAAAAGGGTCACTACTGAGGCATTAGCTAATACTTTTATCATGTCATACAATTACTGTTGCCGTTTTGTGGTGAGAACATTTAGGATCTAGTGTCTTAAGAACAGTCAGGTTATAATACATTCTTGTCAACTATCATCACAATACTGTGTGTACTAGATCCTAGAAATTATTCCTTTTCAAACTGTAAGTTTGTACCCTTTAACCAACATCTCCCCATTTCCCTGACTCTTTATTCCCTGGTAACCACCATTCTACTCTGTTTCTATAAGTTCAGTTTGGATTATATATATAAGTTATATCACACAGTATTTGTCTTTTTCCCTCTGACTTATTTCATTTGGCATAATGTCCCCCCAAACCATTCATGTTGTTACAAGTGACACACTGTCCTTATTTCCCCTAGCTGAATAAATAATTCATGTATGTGTATGTAGCACATCTGTATCCATTCATCCATTGATGGATGCTTAGGCTTTTTCTATATCTTGGCTATTGTGCATAATGCAACAAACAGAAGAATAGATGTCTCTTTTATATCTTGCTTTTATTTCCTTTGGCTATGTACCCAGAAGTAGGATGTTAGTTATATTTTTAATATTTTGAGGGACCTCTATACTATTATTCATAGTGGTTGCACCAATTTACAAAGCCACCAATAGTGCACAAGTGATCCCTTTTCTCTGTATCCTCACCAGCACTTGTTATCTCTTGGCTTTTTGATGACAGTCATTCTAACAAGTATGACTTGCAATTTTGACTTGCAGTTTTGACTTGCAATCCCCTGATGATTAATGATATTGAACATCTTTTCATGTACTAGTTGGCTATTTGTATGTCTTCTTGGAAAAATGTTTATTCAGTTCCTTTGCCCATTTTTTGAATCAGGTTTTTTTTTGTTATTGAATTATATGAGTTCTTTACATATTTTGGATATTAATCACTTATCAGATATTTGTATAAGGGCAGAAACAAAATGGACAAAAGATTGAACAGATGCTTCAAAATGAGAAAATAGAAATGCCCAATAAACATATATGAATACAGGAGTATGATTTTAAGTTAGCAGAAAATTAACATATGATATTGATGGCCGATCTTTTTCAAGATTTGGGATTCTAGAACACCTAGCTGACTTGTTCCAGGATATGCTAGCAACTGAACCAAGAACAAGAGTTGATGTGTATAGCTGTTAAATTTGAATATGGCCTCCAAGGTCTTCTACTCTGTTTGTCCATTTTCTATTGGATTATTTGTCTTTTCTTAATGATTTGTAAATTTTTTCTTTTCTCTCTTTCTTTTTTATTTTTAATAAATGTAGGCTAAGCCATTTGTTGGTAATCTGTAATACATATTTTCTAAATCCTGTTTAAACTATTGTGATCAGATTTATATGCATTCCATATGTCTTTGCTGTTTTTCACTTGTGATTAGGTATTGTTAACACCTTATTAGTGAATTCATTTACTTTCCCAGAAGGTTTCTATCAGTCTTCCACTGAATGCCTTTCTGAGGGACTTCCCCGACATCAGATTATCCCCAGCTATAGCCTAGCTCAAGGCAATCTGGATAACCATGGGATTACTATTTAGTTTGACAATTACATTTAGACTAGGGTTCTAATTATGATATTTGGGCTGGATGGTTATTTTTTGTAGAGTGTACTGTGCATGCAGGGTGTGTCATGTAAGATGCTCTGGCAGCATCCCTAGCCTTTACCCAGTTGATGTTGATAACATACCTCCCTCCCAGGTTACAAAAACCAAAATTGTTTCCAGATATTGCCAAATGTCTCCTGGTAGCTAAATTGTTCCCAGTTGGGTACCATTGTTTTAGGAGGCCCAGAGTTCGGCTTTCATTCCTCCAGGAACATGTGGAAATAATCATGGTGACTGTAAAGTCCCCCATCCCTACTGGCATTTTGTAGCTTCATCTTCCTTTTGTTTTAGTTTATTGAGGAGGACAGAAACAACCTGAGATTGTTTCGAGAGTGCAGAGTGTGACATCGCTGTACAGTAACCCATAAGAATTTAATACCTCTCAAATCCATGTTATTATCTCTCCTCTTATTAACAGACACTGTTGAAGCCTTCACTTTGTGATGCCTATCTTCACACTGGAAAAATATGAGCTTCCATTTCTTATAATTAATAAAGTATGTCTAACTTGTGCTTTGTTGTGCTACAGCCCTCAGTGCCCATGGCTACATCTGTAAGGTTATGGGAAAATTATGCGAGGCACAAAAGCACATAGCACCCTGATCTGATGATAGAATTATGGAGACAGATGCAATGCTGAATGTGAAGGCTAAAATGTAGCCCAATGGTACTATCCTGGGGTATAAAAGATGAGGTGTCACTCCCAACTTTTGACTTTCTGTCTTTGCAAATTCGGTAAGACAATTTCTCAGAGCTTCAATCTCTTCAACAACTGAAAAAATAGGAAGAATGATAAGTAAAATTGGATACATGAGAATCAAAGTAGAAAGTGTGCCTAGAGGTAAATTTTACATATATTAGCATTTCAAATGCAATGCATGTATCTGTGAAAGCTTTTCATTAGTTGCTAGATACTATCTCCTTACAGGCTGAGTATTATTCTTAAGCATATGACACTGCTGGAAATTGTCTCTTGATTTACCTGAGGATAAATTTGCAAGAGATTGTAACTGGTTTGTGGTGAAGACTTGGGTCAATGAGCGGGCATAAGAAAATGTAAGAAACTTTTCTATAATCTACAAGGTTTTTAGGTTATATTAGGAAGAAAATTTGAACCATTCATCACCCACCAAACCTAAGACAAAAATTCCTCCCTAATCCCATATAATTTTTTCCTACTTTCAAAATCTGTGAGTATCTGTAACATGTGTACTTTTGCAATAAACAACTTAAGAAAGTTTCGTCCAATCTTGGAGTACTTTTGAACTCTTTAACAAACAATTTCCTGTTATAAAACATGGCCTCATTTCCACATTCATTTGTTAATAGTTATTTATCAGAGATCTATTCTGTGCCAGAAATATCCTACATATTAGACACAAAGACATAAAGAAAATAGATGTGGTTCTTCCTTCACTGATAACAGACTCTTTTTTTGGAAGAAGAAAAAAGAAAACTCATTGCAAATCATATAATGAATATAATGTATAAAGAATAAAAAAACAGTTTCATAAAGAGAGGGTCATACTTTGAATTGAGGGTATAGATAATCTATGAGGAAATTATAAAAAAGGTGAATAGAAATGAGTTATATGAAATTTAAGTCAAGAGCAGTCTAAGAAAAGGGGACAGATAATGAAAACTTACAAGAAATAGAAAAATTTGTAAATCCAACAAATTTTCAGAAGGCCAATTTGGTTGTAGTTTGATTATCCGACAATGTTGGAGAGACAGAGACGGTCTAGAGCATGTATTGTTTTATATTATGTACTTTATTGATTTAATTATTTAAAATATTAATTATAGTCCCAAAGAAATTCAAGTTCATATTTAAAAGACACATTACTTCATTCTATTCTTCTTTTTAAAAAAATAACTCGCACAGATGATCAGTTAGAAAGCAGCAAAAGTAAACATTTAGAAACTAAATAGTTTCTTGCAGTATTTTACTAAAGAGATGCTAGTGAGGTGTTAGGATGAGTAAAACAATGAGGTGAGAAAATTAAGACATAATTTGAGGCTAGAATCGAAAGAACTAAGAACTTAGTATAAATAGATTGAACGCAGGGACGAGGAGTACACTCCTGGTAGACAGACACTACCATTTCACTATATTGATTGAAATTTGTTGTTTTTATCAGAGGTGACATCATAAGGTATCTATTATTATTGTGTTAACTGGGATAGAGTCCCAGGATATACTTCTTGTTTCCTGTTTTATGTTCGTGTTCAGTATCCAGTTTGAATAAAATAAATCTGCTGATAAAACAAGAATAGTGTATTGATGATTATTTGTGGCAAATATTAGCTTTTTCACAAACTGACCTTGATCTCTTATATAAGAAATTTCCCCAGTATGCATCCTACATTGTCTGATTGTTACATCTGC
This sequence comes from Prionailurus bengalensis, assembly GCF_016509475.1. Classification (NCBI taxonomy): domain Eukaryota; kingdom Metazoa; phylum Chordata; class Mammalia; order Carnivora; family Felidae; genus Prionailurus; species Prionailurus bengalensis. The sequence goes on from NC_057346.1 coordinate 61,037,494, forward strand.
TTCTGACATAATTTTGCTACAACTCTTACTCTAATCTGTCTCGTTTTCACACAGTACACAATGGGATTCATCATTGGAGGCACAAGTAAAAGAACATTTGCCATGAGAACATTGAAGAGAGGGGAGACATGTCGGACAAACCGATGGACAATGGAAAGGTTAATGATGGGCAGATAGAAGATGATCACTGCACAGATGTGTGAAACACAAGTATTGAGGGCCTTGAGCTGCTCCTTTCGGGATGCAATTCCCAGCACAGTCTTGAGGATCAGGAAGTAAGACACAGCAATAAGCATAAAGTCTACCATAACCCACAGTACTCCAAAAAAGCCATATATGACATCAATTCGGTTGTCAGAGCAGGCCAACTTCATGACATCCTGGTGGAGACAGTAGGAATGGGATAATTGGCTTTTATTACAATATTTCAAACTTCTCAAAGTGAAGGGGAAGGGTAGCACTAGGAGGACACTCTTAAGGGATATCACTATTCCTATTTTGACAACTCTGATAGGAGTAAGAATGGATCTGTATCTCAGAGGGCTGTGGATGGCTAGGAAGCGGTCAAACGACATGATCAAGAGCACTGAAGATTCCACTGCTGCAAATCCATGGATGAAGAATTCTTGGGCAAAGCAGGCATTGGTAGAAATTTCAGGGGCATTGAATAAGAAGATCCTCCACATGGTGGGTAGAGAAGAGAAGGACAGGCCCATGTCAGACATGGCTAACATGGAAAGGAAGTAGTACATGGGCTCATGCAAAGAGGGCTCTGTCTTGATGACCAAAAGGATGGTGCAGTTTCCCAGAATAGCAAAAATATACATGCTACATATGGGGATAGAGATCCAGATGTGTGCATATTCCAGCCCTGGCATCCCAACCAAGAAGAAGGTGGTGATTTCAACATCCGATGTATTAATAATGGACATCATACATTTAAAGGACTCTGCAATGAAACAGAGATTCTTGAGTTGGTAAAATATGAATATCTGGAAATTTGCTAGAAAAAAATGCAGTTGTTGAAATTTCTGGCTCTTTTTAAGCTCTCTTTTGGAAGAATACAATATTTATGTGACTATCATATAGTGAGAAGTGGATGCCAATTTAGACTAAAATCTGCCTGTAGAATACATGAAGAAAATTTCTTTTGGCCATATTTTTCCTATAGAAAAACTAGAAATTCATTTTGTATTCAGATATTAATTTAATTTCATTTTCCCTTTAAAATATTAGTAAACTCTAGTCAAGTAATGTGGAAATACTAATATTTCCCTTTAAAATATTAGTAAACTCTAGTCCAGTAATGTGTAATTCCCTATTTCTTGCTTTCACATTACAGGTAAGAAGTTGGGTAAAATATATGATTTCTAAAATGACACTATGAAGGCAAAAGAATCTCACAACCCAGTATCTTCCTACCTATTCCACAAAAATATTCTTTCACAAACTACCCTTAGTTCTATTCCCTGCCATCTGAAAATTGTTGGTTATTTAAAAATGCTTTTAAAAATTCCCACTGTTTCCAAATCCTGTATATATTTGTAAGGGCAGTTACTGCAGAGATTATTGGCGTATTATGTCTCATGTTTTCCTGACCTGGAATTTGTGATCACTTGTGTAGTGTTGACAGAAGAATGATAATAATGATATAGTATCACAATTTAAGAGAATCTGAATTCTGTTGAAGAATGATTTCCTATTTACATAGTCTCCAAAGGACAATTTTCCCAGAGATATGGCCTTTGGAGTCTTCTTCCTTTTGTATATGAAGTTGTATGTGGTTGATTGCCAAAAAAAAAAAAAAAAAAGAGTGAAAACAAAATAGATGAGGATATCTGAGTACTTACCAAAAAGCAGACATTTTGGAGAACACTTCTGAGAGTAGCTGAAGGATTCCAACAAAGTCCCAGAAGTTACCCAAGGCACTTCCTTATATATAAAGCCTTGCCTCTTTTTCTCTTTCTCAGTCTTGTACCTGCCCAAGGGGCACTGAACCCTTGGGGAATTCCAACCAGTACAAGTCTTTTCTGAGAATAAGAATAAACTTGTGCAGATGCAATAAATACACAGAGATGGTTAATACCAAAGAAGTGAAATAAGTATCTAGACTTTGAATTAGGGGCCATTTTGTTTGGAGAGAGGCCTTTAATAACCAGGAGTGGTAAAGACCTGGTAAATCCTGTGAAAAGTCTCTGACACTTCCGTTGGGTTTTTGGCTCAGATATTTCTCCTCTGTTCTGAAAGGTGTCAAAGCAGAAATGCTGTGAGTTAAATCAGTGCATTCAAGGAAGTGATGTAGGACAAACACCTTATGATATACATTTTTAGCCTTCTGGTTAACTCCAGAGCCTGTATCCATCCTTCTAGATCCTTACTCCTAGACATCACTAACTAAATATCCCTTAAAATCAACTTATCCAATAGACTTCATTGTCTCCTTTTCCAATTCTGATCTCTTCTTAGGGAGCTATCTCTGTAAGAAGCCTTTATGCTTAATATTTAACAAACCCTAAATCTGAGCCCTTTAACCTCTTCTCATGCACATTTTGTTCATAGCAATAGCCAACATTTGTTGAGAATTTAAACTGTTCCACTTATTTTCATTCATTATTGATGATGATTTTGAGTCCTTGGATCTTTTAAATATGACAACTACACTTATTATCTTCATTTTACTGATGAAGAAAATGTTCTCAAGGAGGTCAAGTAGTCTCTCCAAGATCATTGTACAGTAGAGGTAAGGTAGGAACTCAGGTCTTCTGGATTCCAGATAACTAAGCATATTTCATGCAATGGGGATGGCCAATCAATATTTATGGAGTTATAGATCAAATGGATGGTAGAATTTTATAGTATTTTCTTCACTCTAAACTGCCTATTAGTTAATTCTAGGGATTATATGGAACATGTAACCTCACATTTGTTGACCTTTCAACAAAGAAAATACTAAAGGATTCCAGAGAAAATTCTCTTGAAGCAAAAAATGTATTTGTATATACACTCACCTCCATTAATACAGAGTCTTGGATGAGAACTAATATTGAGTAGATCAAAGAGAGGAAGTATAACAAAGTATTACCATAACCCTCTACAATAACCTCTCTTTAACTTTTTGAAAGTCACTTTATTTTACACAGGTCCTATTGTTTTCATCCTCCTCAGAGGATGAAAGTTCCTTTGGCTATATTGTCAGGAATTCTCCATCTTCAACTCTTGCTTAGTGTCTCAACTTTCCAGTTCCTTCTCATAAAGGAGATGGCAGAGTGCATCTGGGTTTTTATTATTATTGTGTGTGTCACAATTGCAATAATGGTGTTATATGTTTATTGGCTTATTGCCCAACTTTGGAGACTGATTCCATTTGTTCTATGATAATATTAATAAGCTACAACAGGGAATTTATCACATCTGTTATTGTTATTTTGATATGTCCAGTCCCTAGCATGTTGAAAGGCATGTGGTAGCTTAGTAGATGTTTGTTGAATCAATTAATGAATGAATTGCATTGTAAAACATGGCATCTTAAATCAGATACTGTTTTTAACTTCGCTGTCTTTAGTATCTTTCCCTTTTGGCTATGTTTGCTATGAAGTAAAAGGATAGATTGTGGTAAATCTAACATCTGTTCATATGGACTTTTACTGTGTAAGCTGGCATTATTTATGTTTTTGCATGCATAATTTATATAATCTTATTTTGAAAGTTTTATCCATATATAGATTATTATTCAAAGATAGAATATTAATAGGCAATAGGATTAATTATGCATATATATCATAATTATTAACATTTGATCATATAAGTTTAAAGCATTTTTTAATAATAAAAAGACATTACAGGTTAATTGAAGTTTCTTGGCTCTATGCACCAAATGTTAATAAAAATATGCATGTCAAACAGATGGGACAGTTTAAGCAATCCCTCAATGGAAACATATAGGTAAAGTTCATTTATTAGGAAAGAACAGTTAAAACAAAGATATAACTTCAGTTATATTCAGGAAGAGGGTTTCATGACTCTTGGATAGGTGCTGTCAGTGAAAATAACATACAGCTAGGGGCACCTGGGTGACTCAGTGGGTTGAGCCTCCGACTTTGGCTCAGGTCATGATCTCACAGCTCATGGGTTCAAGCCCCACATCGGGCTCTGTGCTGACAAGCTCAGAGCCTGGCGCCTGCTCCGGATTCTGTGTCTCCCTCTCTCTCTGTCCCTCCCCCACTCACGTTCTGTCTCTCTCTCTCTCTCTCCCTCTCTCTCTCTCTCTCAAGGATAAATAAACATTAAAAACATTTTTAAAAAGATAACATACACCTGGATGCCTGTCTCTATTCTTAAGCATAAGATTCCAGAGATGACTATTTTTCCATAATGATTCACGATTATTACTAAATACATTGGTTTGTAATTACTCGTGTAATGATGTTTGTATTTTCTGGGAACTACCCCTACAATCCCTATAGGCCATCATAAGAGCTCATTTCTCATGTATATTTTAATAATCATTTTCCTTAAGTAATGGTTTTGACATATTATTTCTCACTGATATCATTCTGCCAACTTTGGCAGTTCTAGTAGACATCTACTGGGTTTGTTTGCTATCATTTTCATTTATTTGTTTTTCTTTGGTTTATTCCAGTCCATTTCAGCAAGTTTTCTAGAAAGAGAAATCCTTACTTTATATTTGCAATCACAATGTTTGAGGTAGTGTCATAGGACTAATTTTGTACATGACTAATTTTGCGATTGGCATTAAACTTGTCTCCGTGGATATAGTGTCCATTCTCTTTAGGATATTAAGAAAGCAGTATTCAACCCCTTCCCTAGATCTCTAAGTGGAGATGATAATATGAGTTATCTCTCCTCTGTTAGATAAGATGTAAGAAGTGTCCCCACTGCTTGTTTATCCAGCTTGTGACCACTTACCATACCATGTGGGTTAGCTTCGTTCAGAATACTGACAAAGTAGAAAAGAGAGGTGAAGACAGTTAGAGTTAGTGGTGACCTCTTTCCTGCACTGAAGTATGCTGTAGCCACCCCCCTTGCAGGTTCCTATAACTTTTACTCCATATTCATGAGCCATTTTAATATCTAAATGTTTTGTTTTTGAGATAATATTATCTGGTTTGTTGTCATTTGTATTGGAGTGTGTACCTCACTAAAGCAAGCTTTTTGATTTTCAGAGTTGAGTGTGGATTAATGATATTCGTTTATATTAGAATTAGGTTTAAATTCAGCAGGGATTAGTGAGATCCTATAGATCTGATGAGATCTTATATATATTTGATATTACTCCATTTAAAAAATTAAATTCTTTTTTCAACACTTTAAAAAATTATTTTAGGGTGAGAGAGAGAGAGAGAGAGAGAGAGAGAGAGAGAGAGAGAATCTTAAGCAGGCTCTACACTCAGTACAGACCCGGACACAGGGGGTTCCATCCACAACCCTGGGATTATGACATGGGCCAAAATCAAAAGCCAGGTGCTCAACTGACTGACCCACCCAGGTGCCCCTTAAAAATTAAATTCTAAAGAAAGTGCTCATCAAAGTGTACTTTTTTTTAAATTTTTTTTTTAACATTTATTTATTTTTGAGACAGGGAGAGACACAGCATGAACAGGGGAGGGTCAGAGAGAGAGGGAGACACAGAATCTGAAACAGGCTCCAGGCTCTGAGCTGTCAGCACAGAGCCTGACGCGGGGCTTGAACTCACGGACCGCGAGATCATGACCTGAGCTGAAGCTGGATGCCTAACCGACTGAGCCACCCAGGCGCCCCAAGATAAGTGTACTCTTAATCCCCTTTACCTATTTCACTTATTCCTGTTTCCTCTGGTAGTGACCAGTTTGTTCTGTGTATCTAAGAATCTGGGTTTGTTTTTATCTCCTTTTTAATGTTTGGTCGTTTGTTTTGTTTCTTAAATTCCATATATGAGTGTTTGTCTTTATCTGACTGACTTTTTATTTCACTTAGCATTATACCTTGCTACAAATAACAAGATCTCATTCTTTTCTTTTTATAGCTGAGTAATATTCTTTTGTATACATACATATATATATTTTTTTTTTCTTTATCATTTACCTATTAATGGACAGTTGGATTGCTTCCCTATCTTTGCTATTACAAATAATGTTGCAATAAATATAGGGGTGCATATCTCTTTTCAGATTAGTGTTTTTGTTTATTTGGGTAAATATGCAGCAGCGGAATTACTGGATTATATATGGTAATTCTATTTTTAATTTTTTTAGGAACCTTCATACTTTTTTTTCCACAGTGGCTGTAACCAATTTACATCCCCACCAACAGTGCACAGGGGTTCTTTTTTCTCTGAATCCTTGCTAACATTTGTTATTACTTGCCTTTTTGATTTTAGCTGTTCTGGTGGATATAAGGTAAAGGCTCGTGGTAATTGTGATTTGCCTTTCCCAGATGATTAGTAATGTTGAGCATCTTTTCACATGTCTGTTGGCCATTTGTATGCCTTTTTTGGAAAATGTCTCTTCAGGTCCTCTGGTCAATTTTTTTTTTTAACGTTTATTTATTTTTGAGACAGAGAGAGAGACAGAGCATGAATGGGGGAGGGGCAGAGAGAGAGGGAGACACAGAATCAGAAGCAGGCTCCAGGCTCTGACCATCAGCCCAGAGCCTGACACGGGGCTCTAACTCATGGACCGCGAGATCGTGACCTGAGCTGAAGTCGGGCCCTTAACCCACTGAGCCACCCAGGCGCCCCTCCTCTGGTCATTTTTAATCACATTATTTGTTTTTATGTGTTGGGTTCTATAAGTTCTTTATCTGTTTTGTCTATTAAACCCTTAAAATACATATCATTTGCAAATATCTTCTCCCATTCAGTAAATTTCCTTTTTTTTATTGATAGTTTTCTTTACTGTGCAAAAGCTTTTTATTTTGGATTAGGGTCTAACAGTTTAATTTTGCTTTTGTTTCCTTTGCCATGAGGATACATATGTAGAAAAATGTTTCTATAGATGATGTCAAAGAAATTACTGCCTATGTTTTCTTCTAGGAGTTTTTTTGGTTTCATGTCTCACATTTAGACCCTTAATCCATTTTGAGTTTATTTTTGTGTATGGTGTAAGAAAGCAGCCAGTTTCATTCTTTTGCATATCGCTGTCCAGTTTTCCCAATACCCATTTGTTAAAGAGATTATCTTTTTTCATTGTACATTTTTGCTTTCATTATGGTATTAATTGACCCCATAAGTATGGTTGTATTTCTGGGCTCTTTGTTTTGTTACTTTGATCTATGGGTCTATTTTTGTGCTAGTACCATACTATTTTGATAACTACCACTTTGTAGTATATTTTGAAATCTGGGATTATGATACCCAGATTACTCCATTTTAAAAATGATGTCTAAGTACTATTTACATAGCTTTTATTTTCCTTTCTGTTCCAGTTAGTTAATTTGTAGAATAGGTGAGTTCCACATTAACAGGGTTCCCTAGACATAGTTTACTTTGATTCTTTGGATTTACTATCATACATTTTATTCATATTTGCAAAATTGATTAGAACCATGTTATTTTTTAAGTATTACAAAGTTTATGAAAAGTAGATTGCAAATGAAATACAGTAAAAATGGAAAAGTACAGCAGTTTTGATGTTTTTTCACAGTGATACAGTTATGAAAGGCACATATTCACATTTGACCTAATCATCTAAGGATGGCCAAATCCACCTGTTTAGGCTTTACAACCACATGTACAGGTATCTCTGCATGTAAATATTTACATGTATTTGCATGTACTTATTTGTTGTTCTTCTGTATATTAACAGAACAGTAATTCAACTGTATCTTTTTCATTAAAGGATGTGTAGATCTAGTCCCCTTAAGGCTACCAGTGTTCCCAAACTATCTAAGAGGAGCCTGCTTTTCCTAGAACCTCTAGAGCAAGCATGCACATCCTTCATAAACACTTAGAACTATTTTGTTCTCTTAATCAAGGGAAATGGTGAAAGCAAACTTCCAAATAAGAACGCTGATAGACATAAAAATATTTATACTTGTATTTTAGTGATTTATCATACAGCTCTTATTAAAGTGATTTCTAAGGCTATAAAGCCACTCCGCCTTCTACAGGTACAGAAAAATCATCTAGATTCCATAGCAGGGCTTTGTCAAATAGAAAATTTGCTCTTAACATAAAATGTTTAATAAACACACGAACAACTAGGATATTCCAGGTCCTTTGCTGGGTATTGACAAAGACAGAAGTGAAACTCTGCTTCTTTTTTTTTATTTATTTAAAAATATTTTTTTAATCTTTATTTTTGAGAGAGAGAGACAGAATGTGAGTGGGGGAGGGGTACAGAGAGAGGGAGACACAGAATCTGAAGCAGGCTCCAGGCTCTGAGCTGTCAGCACAGAGCCTGACACAGGGCTGGAACTCACGAGACACAGGGCTTGAACTCAGGAACCGTGAGATCATGACCTGAACTGAAGTCAGACGCCCAACCAACTGCGCCACCCAGGCACCTCATGAAACTCTGCTTCTTAAGTCACTCATACATTGATTAAAAATATAGACAATTTAAAATAAATTTAAAATACTGTTTAAAAATTTAGATTTAAATTTAAAAATTTAAAAATACTATTGTTTAGTATCATAACAGTAGTAAACAAAGAATGTTGTGCAGACTTAGGTAAAGCATAGTTAAGTAATATACACTTAAAGGAGGTCATTTGTGGAGTCTATTGCAAACTATTGAAAATATAAATAAGTGAAATATCTGCTTATCTATGTTTTGAATTTAATTTAAATTATTTTATGTATGTGAGCCTTACCTCTCCAAACACATCTCACAGTCCTATAGGGCAGAGAATTTTTAATAGATTATATGAATTGCTGATCACACACACACACACATACACACACACACACACACACAAACGCATAGACACTAGATATTCAGAACTTGCTGATTCTTTTGTGGGTAAGTGTGTGAGCTTAATCTTCCAGCACATTTTAGTCACTGCTGATTATGCCTGTGATAATTAAAGCCACAGACATGTTATTTTATTTTTTTTCTATTTTTGTTTAGAATCATATTTTAAAAATCTTTTAAGTCCTAATTAGGACTGCACTGCTATTAAGGTTGATAGATAGGTGGTTGCATAGAGAAATAGCAATCAGAAAAGAGGTGGGACAATTAGATATAAGAAGACTATAACCCCACGCCTAACGCCTAAGACATCTTATCTAGACTTTGTTGCTGCTTAATTCAATCAATAACTTGACATTTGAGGGCCAACTTAGTATAGGCAGTGTAGCTTTGCGTTCAGTCTATTCTGTCATTACTATCTTCAGGTTCCTACAATTGTTCAGAAATTGCTGAGTTGAGTTTTCATTGTGGCTGACAATGCTCATCAACCTTGTTATCACATAGTTTTGCCAGGATCCGATTTCTAATCTGCTGACTCATCACTGAGTACACAATGGGATTCATTAGAGGGTACCAGAAGGAAAATATCAGCTATAATGGCCCTAATGACTGGGGAAACATTTTTTGGCAAAGCGATGAAGGGCGGCCAAGGCACATAGAAGATGAACACAGCACAGATGTGGGAGATGCAGGTGTTGAGAACCTTGAGGTGGCCCTTGTGTGAGGCAATGCCTAGAATAAGTTTCAAGATCAACATGTAAGACACAGAAATGCACCCCAAGTACAATAAGGATGTAAGAGCCACAAAGAGTCCATAGATAACATTGACCCTGTTGTCAGAACAGGCCAGCTTCATGACATTCAGGTGGAAGCAGTAGGAGTGGGATAGAAGGCTTTTCCTACAGAATTTCAGCCTCTTTAGAATAAAGGGGAAAGGGAGGACAAACATGATACATAATGCAGCAAATATGAGGCCGATTTTAAAGACTCTGGCACTGGTCAGGATGGAGGTGTATCTCAGAGAGCTGTAGATGGCTATGAAGTGATCTATGGACATGATGAGAAGAACTGATGACTCTATAGCTGAGAATCCATGAATGAAAAACTCTTGGGCAAAGCAGCCATTGGGGGAAATTCCAGTGGCATTGAACAAGAAGATTCTCAGCATGGTTGGAAGGGAGGAGATGGAAAATCCCAGGTCAGAAAAGGCCAGCATGCAGAGAAAATAATACATTGGAGCATGCAGAGAGGTCTCTGTTTTTATGAAAAATAGGACAGTGCAGTTCCCCAGGATGGCAAGGAGGTACATGAAGCAAATGGGGATCTAGACCCAAATGTGAGCATGCTCCATGCCTGGGATCCCAATGTGGAAGAAGGTAGAGATTTCCATTTCAGAGGTGTTCAAGACTGACATTGCAGGAATGTGAGGGGCTCATAATATGAATCTCAGAAGAGCCTTCCTGAAATGGCCTAAATAGGTTAGCGTATGCTTTAAAATGTTGGTGTGAAATCTTAGGATTGCACTTTTTTTTCTTTGTATAAGAATTCTTGGACTAAAACAACATATTTTATAATATACTTGGAGGAGTAATAGCAGGACTCATATAGATAGGATATGAAAAGAAACATGAATATAGATTAATATGCAGTAATTGCTAGCAGATAGATATTTCAAATATTTTAAATGCTTTTCCTGATCTCATTATACAAGAAGGAAGCAGTAAATTTCACAGCTTCTATAGCCATCTTTTTAAGGATTGTCATGCCTTTAAGTTTGAAAACTGTTTGGAGAAATATAGGATCAAAGAAGGATGTCACTTAGTACAATTGCATTTATAGTTATAAATGAATATTAATTTTTAAAAACAGTTTTCTTTCAAAAAATGGGGCTAGAAAGGGTTAACATCCATATCTAAAAGGATGAAGGTAGACCTGTATGTCACATTTTATGCAAAAGTTATCTCAAAACACATTATAGAGCTCAATCAAAAAAGAGCTACAACAATAAATGTCTTCGAAGGAAACTTAGGTGGTAAGTTTTTGTCATCTGGGGTTGTGCTGTCTGTGAGGTTACTGCTGCTCTTTGTCTTCCCTCTGGCTTCATAGAATCTCATATAAGCAGATATCGTTTTGATGTGCACTAAATAAATGAAAAGTTATACCCTCAATGCAGAGGTATGTATAAATTAAATTTATAAATGTAATTATATGTATAAATTAAATCATAAAATGAATTTTATACAATACCCACCATCACACCATTGCTTAAAAATCTGTGAACTCATAGTTTTTTGTTAGAATTGTACAGTTCCTTTCTGTTCATATATAGAGAGAAAATGTAAAGAGATATTTAAACCTATAAAGAAGCATGCTAAGTTAGGACAGACAATAGAGCAATAGTGGTCCCTATAGCCTTCTCACTGATGCCCCTGCAAACTCAGTAGTTTTGCATGTCTGCACCCAGAAACACCTATACTAACCTGTGAGGCAATAACTCTACCATTCAGCAAACATGTCACCCCACAGCCAGCCAGGTTCCAGTACCTGCCTCTGAATTTCTCTCTGTGCCAGGTTAGTGATTCTGGCCTAGACTTGACTGGTTGCTATCATTTAGCAGGACTCTGGACTTCTACCATGCATTTACAGAATTGTTGGACTTTTTAGAGGGTTAGGGTAATGGCGTCCATCCTAATCACTTGGAAACCACAGCCAGCCAGATACCGTGTGAAATTTTTGCTTGAGCTGGTACAAAGGCAAGTGGCAGCTATGAACATTTGGAAACTTACCAGTAAGTTGGTAAGTGGTTGTACCCACATGGCAGAGTAAAGAGGAAATGGAGGTGGCATGCAGTCACCAGAATTTCACTGCTATGTAGGCACAACAGTCCATCCTGACCTGCAGAGTCTAGTCCTGCCTTCCTGCTGCTTTCCTACTCGCCCAGAAAGCGTTGGGGATTCCAGCTCAGCAGGCTGTACCCAGAGAAAAAGAAAACTCCCTGGAGGTGAAACCTCAAGAACCCAGGAGAGTCATCCAACCCCCTGTAAATGAGATGAACTAATCCTTTTAGCAAAACACCCCTTAAGCCTCCTCTGCCCCCTCTGGCAGAATATGCTCCTGTCTTCAAAGGTCAAGAGCATCATGTGAATACTCTTAGAACAGTTTCACAGTGTCTGATAACTATGCCTGTATGTGTCTGCCTCCTTCACTACACTTTACCCCCTTAAACTTATGTGTGTTTCCTTCTACAAACTGACAAGGTTTTGAACATTAAATTTGCATCTAGTATTTTCAAATATGATAGTTTGCAACTGCATTCAGACTTCACTGTGGAATTTTATAAACATAGAGATTTCTAGGCCTACTCTAGAGCCACTGAATCTCTTTACTTGATATTCATGGTATAGTCTTTGCATTTTCTTCGTATAGTATGTGTATTAGTTCCTATGATTATTATGTCATATATGAGTATTGTTTTCACTGTAAAAGTGAAATTGTCAGTTGCATTATATGTACTATGAGCTCTCATTAGACTTAACAATGAGCATTTTAAGATAAATGTAACACTCTTCCATTAGCTTAAAATCAGTATCTTTTTTAACTTTTTTAATTAAAAATTTTTTTTTAACGTTTATTTACTTTTGAGACAGAGAGAGACAGAGCATGAACGGGGGAGGGTCAGAGAGAGAGAGAGGGAGACACAGAATCTGAAACAGGTTCCAGGCTCTGAGCTGTCAGCACAGAGCCCGACGCGGGGCTCCAATTCACGAGCCGTGAGATCGTGACCTGAGCCGAAGTCGGACGCTTAACCGACTGAGCCACCCAGGCGCCCCTAAAATCAATATCTTAAAACAATAGTTTTTGTTTGACTCTGATGCATTCATGAAAGCTCTACAGTTAGCAACAGTCCAGAGTTTTATATTCAGTATGAAAGGACCCAGGCAGAGCTTGTGGAAAAGGACTGCACCCAATACTTCAAACTTCAAAGGACAGAGTCTTAGGTAACTTTCAGTGGGTTGAGTTGTGATTTCCAGAACTCTTTTCATTCAATAGACAATATTTCATGAGACTGTTAACCCAAGATCCAACAGAAGAGTTCATTGCGTAGGACTGGCTGAACTGATGGGTAGCATCCTAATATGTTGTTTGGAATATTGTTAATGTTATCATCTTGTTCTATTTTCTGAATATATAAGGAGGATTTTTCTCTTTCTCTTAAGCTATTTCCAACCAATCATAATCTAGTAGACTCTGCTTTTGTAAAATGCAATGAAACATTTTGAAGTTATAACAGATTCTCATTGAATCCTCAGTGCTGAGGAACTCTTATTGAGTGTCTTTGCTTTTCATACTATGTGTATTTGCATAGGTGCAATAAGATCCTGTCCTCTTTTCACCAAGGTATGATTTGGAGGATTGGTTATGCAACCAAGTCCTGTCCTAGAATGTCATATTTGAAAATGTTGCTCATTTAATCAAGTATGACTAGTGACTTTTAGTGAACGAAGTTTGACTGTATAAAATCTGTGCTGACAAAGCCCTCTCAAATAAATCACCCTGTTACTTGGTTTATAGGCATAGCCGGTAAAACTGGTAAGGGAGATCACTTCCATGACAGGACACGATACGGGGACATTTGGGGGATCTGAGTAAAGGAAATACTGCCCAAATGTATACATACCTGAAGGAGTAATTTGGTGAAGACAATTTCTTGGTTATAGCTCCCTATTCTGGATATAGCATATGATAGCAGCTTTTAAACATCTAATCTGATTCTGTATGGAAATCTCTAGCACTGCAAACTTAAGAAGGCCCATCTGGTATATCATCATTCTTTCTGCATCTGTGTAAATACTGAGATAAAATCTAATGAAAGCCCAATCAAGAATAATCTTTCTTTGAAATTATATTTAATTTAATTTAATTTTTTAATGTTTATTCATTTTTGAGAGACAGAGAGAGGGACAGAGTGTGAGCAAGGGAAGGGCAGACAGAGAGGGAACACGCAGTATCAGAAGCAGGCTCCAGGCTCTGAGCTGTCAGCACAGAGCCCAATGCAGGCCTTGAACTCACAAACTGTGAGATCATGACCTGAGCCTAAGTCAGAGATTTAACTGACTGAGCCACCCAGGCACCCCTGAAATTATATTTTATTTAAAATGGGGGAGACTATACAGGAAAATGTGTGCTTCTGTGGGAAGCTACATTTTTATAGCATGTTCTTATGGGTTATCTGATTTTGATATGCAGGGACTTGGTATTTTCAATGCTTTTGAGCTATTTTCCAGCTCTGTAAGTCTCTGTAAGTTGTAGATACTAACAGCAACAAAGTAATTCAGGTAGGTAGATCAGCAAATAAATTCTGACTGGTGGAGGGTCAATAGGCATGTCTCACAAAGTGAAAGAGACTATTTGTAGTCATTTGCCAAATAATGTCAGCATTCCTATCTATAAATATATCTTTTATATGGGATCTCCTTTGAATATTTTGTATTATTTGCCTGGTTCTTTCATTAAAAATAAGTTAAATTAGATCTCTAATGGATGTTCATTTTATGCCATTGTGAGAGCTATTATTTTTACCTTTTTTGAAAATTAGTCCTTTTGAACTCAGGGATAGGGAGGCAAGATGGCGGCTTAGGAGGACGCTGGGCTCACCGCACGTCCTGCTGATCACTTAGATTCCATCTACACCTGCCTAAATAACCCAGAAAACCGCCAGAAATTAGCAGAATGGAGTCGCTGGAGCCAAACGCAGACGAGAGGCACACGGAAGAGGGTAGGAAGGGCGGCGAGGCGGTGCGCGCTCCACGGGCTGGCGGGAGGGAGCCGGGGCGGAGGGGCAGCTCGCCGGCCAAGCAGAGCCCCCGAGTCTGGCTTGCAAAAGCGGAGGGGCCTGACGGACTGTGTTCCCACAACAAGCGCGACTTAGCGTCGGGGAGGTCATAAGTTAACAGCTCTGCTCGGAAAGCGGGAAGGCTGGAGGACAAAGGGAGGGAGAGCTGCTGAGCCCCCTGACAACAGAGCTCAGTTTGGTGGGGAAAAAGGCGCTTGCCAGCGCCATCTCCCCCGCCCATCCCCCAGCCGAAATCCCAAAGAGAACCGGTTCCTGCCAGGGAAATTTCTCGCTCCGCGCAAACACCCAACTCTGCGCTTCTGCGGAGCCAAACCGCCGGCAGCGGATTTGACTCCCTCCCGCTGCCACAGGGCCCCTCCTGAAGTAGATCACCTAAGGAGAAGCGAGCTAAGCCTGCCCTTCCTGCCCCCGTGCACCTTGCCTACCCACCCCAGCTAATACGCCAGATCCCCAGCATCACAAGCCTGGCAGGGGGCAAGTAGCCCAGACGAGCCACACCACCCCACAGTGAATCCCGCCCCTAGGAGAGGGGAAGAGAAAGCACACACCAGTCTGACTGTGGCCCCAGAGGTGGGCTGGGGGCAGACATCAGGTCTGACTGCGGCCCCGCCCACCAACTCCAGTTATACACCACAGCACAGGGGAAGGGCCCTGCAGGTCTTCACCACGCCAGGGACTATCCAAAATGACCAAGCAGAAGAATTCCCCTCAGAAGAATCTCCAGGAAATAACAACAGCTAATGAGCTGATCAAAAAGGATTTAAATAATATAACAGAAAGTGAATTTAGAATAATAGTCATAAAATTAATCGCTGGGCTTGAAAACAGTATACAGGACAGCAGAGAATCTCTTGCTACAGAGATCAAGGGACTAAGGAACAGTCACGAGGAGCTGAAAAACGCTTTAAACGAAATGCATAACAAAATGGAAACCACCACAGCTCGGCTTGAAGAGGCAGAGGAGAGAATAGGTGAACTAGAAGATAAAGTTATGGAAAAAGAGGAAGCTGAGAAAAAGAGAGATAAAAAAATCCAGGAGTATGAGGGGAAAATTAGAGAACTAAGTGATACACTAAAAAGAAATAATATACGCATAATTGGTATCCCAGAGGAGGAAGAGAGAGGGAGGGGTGCTGAAGGGGTACTTGAAGAAATCATAGCTGAGAACTTCCCTGAACTGGGGAAGGAAAAAGGCATTGAAATCCAAGAGGCACAGAGAACTCCCTTCAGACGTAACTTGAATCGATCTTCTGCACGACATATCATAGTGAAACTGGCAAAATACAAGGATAAAGAGAAAATTCTGAAAGCAGCAAGGGGTAAACGTGCCCTCACATATAAAGGGAGACCTATAAGACTCGTGACTGATCTCTCTTTTGAAACTTGGCAGGCCAGAAAGAATTGGCACGAGATTTTCAGGGTGCTAGACAGAAAAAATATGCAGCCAAGAATCCTTTATCCAGCAAGTCTGTCATTTAGAATAGAAGGAGAGATAAAGGTCTTCCCAAACAAACAAAAACTGAAGGAATTTGTCACCACTAAAGCAGCCCTACAAGAGATCCTAAGGGGGACCCTGCGAGACAAAGTCCCAGAGACATCACTACAAGCATAAAACATAGATATCACAATGACTCTAAACCCGTATTTTTCCATAATAACACTGAATGTAAATGGATTAAATGCACCAACCAAAAGACATAGGGTATCAGAATGGATAAAAAAACAAGACCCATCTATTTGCTGTCTACAAGAGACTCATTTTAGACCTGAGGACACCTTTAGATTGAGAGTGAGGGGATGGAGAACTATTTATCATGCTACTGGAAGCCAAAAGAAAGCTGGAGTAGCCATACTTATATCAGACAAACTAGACTTTAAATTAAAGGCTGTAACAAGAGATGAAGAAGGACATTATATAATAGTTACAGGGTCTATCCATCAGGAAGAGCTAACCATTATAAATGTCTATGCACCGAATACCGGAGCCCCCAAATATATAAAACAATTACTCATAAACATAAGCAACGTTATCGATAGGAATGTGGTAATTGCAGGGGACTTTAACACCCCACTTACAGAAATGGATAGATCATCTAGACACACGGTCAATAAAGAAACAAGGGCCCTGAATGACACATTGGATCAGATGGACTTGACAGATATATTTAGACGTCTGCATCCCAAAGCAACAGAATATACTTTCTTCTCGAGTGCACATGGAACATTCTCCAAGATAGATCATATACTGGGTCACAAAACAGCCCTTCATAAGTTTACAAGAATTGAAATTATGCCATGCTTACTTTCAGACCACAATGCTATGAAGCTTGAAATCAACCACAGAAAAAAGTCTGGAAAACCTCCAAAAGCATGGAGGTTAAAGAACACCCTACTAACGAATGAGTGGGTCAACCAGGCAATTAGAGAAGAAATTAAAAAATATATGGAAACAAATGAAAAGGAAAATACAACAATCCAAACGCTTTGGGACGCAGCAAAGGCAGTCCTGAGAGGAAAATACATTGCAATCCAGGCCTATCTCAAGAAACAAGAAAAATCCCAAATACAAAATCTAACAGCACACCTAAAGGAACTAGAAGCAGAACAGCAAAGGCAGCCTAAACCCAGCAGAGGAAGAGAAATAATAAAGATCAGAGCAGAAATAAACAATATAGAATCTAAAAAAAGTGTAGAGCAGATCAACGAAACCAAGAGTTGGTTTTTTGAAAAAATAAACAAAATTGACAAACCTCTAGCCAGGCTTCCAAAAAGAAAAGGGAGATGACCCAAATAGATAAAATCATGAATGCAAATGGAATTATTACAACCAATCCCTCAGAGATACAAACAATTATCAGGGAATACTATGAAAAATTATATGCCAACAAATTGGACAACCTGGAAGAAATGGACAAATTTCTGGACACCCACACGCTTCCAAAACTCAATCAGGAGGAAATAGAAAGCTTGAACAGACCCATAACCAGCGAAGAAATTGAATCGGTTATCAAAAATCTCCCAACAAATAAGAGTCCAGGACCAGATGGCTTCCCAGGGGAGTTCTACCAGACGTTTCAAGCAGAGATAATACCTATCCTTCTCAAGCTATTCCCAGAAATAGAAAGGGAAGGAAAACTTCCAGACTCATTCTATGAAGCCAGTATTACTTTGATTCCTAAGCCAGACAGAGACCCAGTAAAAAAAGAGAACTACAGGCCAATATCCCTGATGAATATGGATGCAAAAATTCTCAATAAGATACTAGCAAATCGAATTCAACGGCATATAAAAAGAATTATTCACCATGATCAAGTGGGATTCATTCCTGGGATGCAGGGCTGGTTCAACATTCGCAAATCAATCAACGTGATACATCACATTAACAAAAAAAAAGAGAAGAACCATATGATCCTGTCAATCGATGCAGAAAAGGCCTTCGACAAAATCCAGCACCCTTTCTTAATAAAAACCCTTGAGAAAGTTGGGATAGAAGGAACATACTTAAAGATCATAAAAGCCATTTATGAAAAGCCCACAGCTAACATCATCCTCAACGGGGAAAAACTGAGAGCTTTTTCCCTGAGATCAGGAACACGACAAGGATGCCCACTCTCACCGCTGTTGTTTAACATAGTGCTGGAAGTTCTAGCATCAGCAATCAGACAACAAAAGGAAATCAAAGGCATCAAAATTGGCAAAGATGAAGTCAAGCTTTCGCTTTTTGCAGATGACATGATATTATACATGGAAAATCCAATAGACTCCACCAAAAGTCTGCTAGAACTGATACATGAATTCAGCAAAGTTGCAGGATACAAAATCAATGTACAGAAATCAGTTGCATTCTTATACACTAACAATGAAGCAACAGAAAGACAAAGAAAGAAACTGATCCCATTCACAATTGCACCAAGAAGCATAAAATACCTAGGAATAAATCTAACCAAAGATGTAAAGGATCTGTATGCTGAAAACTATAGAAAGTTTATGAAGGAAATTGAAGAAGATTTAAAGAAATGGAAAGACATTCCCTGCTCATGGATTGGAAAAATAAATATTGTCAAAATGTCAATACTACCCAAAGCCATCTACCCATTCAATGCAATCCCAATCAAAATTGCACCAGCATTCTTCTCGAAACTAGAACAAGCAATCCTAAAATTCATATGGAACCACAAAAGGCCCCGAATAGCCAAAGGAATTTTGAAGAAGAAGACCAAAGCAGGAGGCATCACAATCCCATACTTTAGCCTCTACTACAAAGCTGTCATCATCAAGACAGCATGGTATTGGCACAAAAACAGACACATAGACCAATGGAATAGAATAGAAACCCCAGAACTAGACCCACAAACGTATGGCCAACTCATCTTTGACAAAGCAGGAAAGAACATCCAATGGAAAAAAGACAGCCTCTTTAACAAATGGTGCTGGGAGAACTGGACAGCAACATGCAGAAGGTTGAAACTAGACCACTTTCTCACACCATTCACAAAAATAAACTCAAAATGGATAAAGGACCTAAATGTGAGACAGGAAACCATCAAAACCTTAGAGGTGAAAGCCGGAAAAGACCTCTCTGACCTCAGCCGTAGCAATCTCTTACTCGACACATCCCCAAAGGCAAGGGAATTAAAAGCAAAAGTGAATTCCTGGGACCTTATGAAGATAAAAAGCTTCTGCACAGCAAAGGAAACAACCAACAAAAGTAAAAGGCAACCAACGGAATGGGAAAAGATATTTGCAAATGACATATCAGACAAAGGGCTAGTATCCAAAATCTATAAAGAGCTCACCAAACTCCACACCCAAAAAACAAATAACCCAGTGAAGAAATGGGCAGAAAACATGAATAGACACTTCTCTAAAGAAGACATCCGGATGGCCAACAGGCACATGAAAAGATGCTCAACGTCGCTCCTTATCAGGGAAATACAAATCAAAACCACACTCAGGTATCACCTCACGCCAGTCAGAGCGGCCAAAATGAACAAATCAGGAGACTATAGATGGTGGCAAGGATGTGGAGAAACGGGAACCCTCTTGCACTGTTGGTGGGAATGCAAACTAGTGCAGCCGCTCTGGAAAGCAGTGTGGAGGTTCCTCAGAAAATTAAAAATAGACCTACCCTATGACCCAGCAATAGCACTGCTAGGAATTTATCCAAGGGATACAGGAGTACTGATGCATAGGGCCACTTGTACCCCAATGTTCATAGCAGCACTCTCAACAATAGCCAAATTATGGAAAGAGCCTAAATGTGCATCAACCGATGAATGGATAAAGAAATTGTGGTTTATATACACAATGGAATATTACGTGGCAATGAGAAAAATGAAATATGGCCTTTTGTATCAACGTGGATGGAACTGGAGAGTGTGATGCTAAGTGAAATAAGCCATACAGAGAAAGACAGATACCATATGGTTTCACTCTTATGTGGATCCTGAGAAACCTCACAGGAACCCATGGGGGAGGGGTAGGAAAAAAAAAAAAGAGGTTAGAATGGGAGAGAGCCAAAGCATAAGAGACTGTTAAAAACTGAGAACAAATTGAGGGTTGATGGGGGTGGGAGGGAGGAGAGGGTCGGTGATGGGTATTGAGGAGGGCACCTTTTGGGATGAGCACTGGGTGTTGTATGGAAACCAATTTTTCAATAAATTTCATAAAAAAAAAAAGAAAATTAGTCCTTTTAAATTTTATCTATTTATTTATTTACTTTTAGAGAGAGAGCATGAGAAGGAGAGAGGGGCAGAGGGAGGAGGAATAATCTCAAGCAGACTCTATGCCCAGAGCAGAACCTGATGCAGGGTCTCAATCTCATGACTGTGAGATCATCACCTAAGCCAAAATCAAGAGTTCATCGCTTACCCAACTGAGCCACTCAGGCACCTTGGCTTGTTTGCTTTATTTATTTATTTATTTACTTACTTACTTATTTATGAGAGAGAGAGCATGGGCATGAGCGGGGGACAGAATGAGAGAGGGAGAGAATCCTAAGCAGGCTCCATGTCCAGTGTGGACCCCAATCAGGGCTCCATCTCATGACTGTTGGGATCATGACCTGAGCCAAAATCAAGAGTCAGAGCCGAAATCAAGAGTCACATGCTTAACTGACTGAGCCACTCATGCACCCCTGAAAATTGGTCTTAGTCAGGGTTTATATCTGTGCCTGAGAGAGAGGCAAATCATATACATTATAAAGAGTTATGACATTTAGAACTCCCACAGAAACCGGGAAGACAGGAAACTTTCTATGATGTATAACATAGACAGTGATATTTTTAATGCTCAGGAAGCAAATACTGAAACAAATGAAATGGGTGAATGAATTAAATTCTTCTTATATTTTTGTTAACATTGCATGTGTTTATTGTTTGTTTTATTGGTTCTATGTGTGCTCATATCGTTGTCCATTTCAATTTTAGTTCCTGAGGGCATAGGCATATTTAATAAAAGTCAAAACTATGAATTGGAGAGCACTATTTTATTTATTTTTTTAAGATTATCGATTTATTCTTGGTGGGGGGGGGGATACCAGGGAAAGGAGAGAGAGAGAGAGAGAGAGAGAGAGAGAGAGGGAGAGGGAGAGAGAGAGAGAATCCCAAGCAAGCTCTATACTGACAGTGCATAGCTCAATGTGAGATTTGAACTCATGAACCCACAAGATCATGACCTGAGCTGAGATCAAGAGTTGGACATGTAAACGACTGAGCCACCCAGGCACCCCTGGAGAGCACTATTTTAAATGAAGAGGCAACCCTCTGTCACTTCTGATTGCTATCCAATTGTTATATAAATGTATACTGTTAATTCTCAAATGAATATATAGGATATCACTTTAAGTATGATGAAATTGACAAGCATATATTGTGTTCATGAGGCTGGTTAAAGCAAGCTAGGTGAAAGTGGACACTTAGAATACAATTTTATATTTATACATGAGCCGTACTCTTAAATCTTAATCCAAAAACATTGCAAGGCTGATTCTTCAATCTTAATAAACATGTTGGAAAGATGATATTGTAAAGCAATTAACATATGGCGTGATTCCTTGTTGATTCATTCTGCTTGTTCTGTGTCATTCACTGAGATTTCATTGTGGTTAAGCATCGCTGTCAGCTGTGTTTCTGACACAGCTTCCCTAAAACCATATTTCTTATCTGTTGGCTCTTCACACAGTATACAATGGGATTCATCAATGGAGGTACCAACAGGAAAACATCAGCCATGAAGATCCTAACTATTGGGGAGCTGTGTTTGGCAAACCGGTAGATAACAGTTAGAGAGAAAATGGGAACATAGAAGATGAGCACAGCACAGATGTGGGACACGCAGGTGTTGAGGACCTTGAGCCTTTGTTTCTGTGATGCTATGCTCAATACTGCTTTCAGTATCATCATATAGGACATGAAAATAAATCCTAAGTCTAGGGTGCCTGTGACAGCCACAAATAAGCCATAGATGACATTGACCTTGTTGTCAGAGCAGGCCAGCTTCATGACATCCTGATGGAGGCAGTAGGAATGGGAAAGGAGGGTCTTCTTACAGTATCTTAGATGTTTTAGGGTCAAAGGGAAAGGGAGGATCAACAGAACATTTTTGAAAGAAAAAGCAAGCCCAATTTTGGTGACTCTGGCACTGGTCAGGATGGAAGTGTATCTCAGAGGGTTGCAGATGGCAATAAATCGATCAAAGGACATGATGAGAAGAACTGATGACTCCATAGCTGAGAATCCATGAATAAAAAATTCTTGGGCAAAGCAGGCATCAGGGGAAATTCCTGGAGCATTGAACAAGAATATCCTTAGCATGGTAGGGAGAGATGAGAGGGACAGTCCTAGGTCAGAGAGAGCCAACATGGAGAGAAAATAGTACATGGGTTCATGAAGAGATGGTTCTGTTTTTATGAAAAACAGAATGGTACAGTTCCCCAGGATGGCAATGAGGTACATGAGGCAAATAGGTATGGAGACCCAAATGTGGGCATGCTCCATCCCTGGGATCCCAATCAGGAAGAAGGTAGAAATTTCAGTTTCAGAGCTGTTGACGGTGAACATGACAGGTGAATGAGAAGATGAGAAGCTTGGGAGAGGCTTCCTGAAGTGCTGCAAATAGACTGGCTCAGATGCCTGACTCTACCATTTTGGAATCATTGAGGTATTGTGAATCCAAGGGATATGCACATAATTCTTAGGTATAAACCTAAATGGAGAAACCTAGGAAGAAAAGTATTCATCAATGTCCATTAAAAACAAAAACTGAAAGAGAAGGAAAACACATTTATATCAAAATTGAACTTTACAACAGAGGTTATAATAGGTATAAGTTCTATACGAGAGCTGATTGGTCAACTAAGATAATTATATCCCAACTGGAGAACTTGAAACTTTCACTTTTTAATGTAAATATTATACTTTACATACTGTTAAAATTTCAATTAATGTACATAAAATTCAGAGATAAAATAACATATTTTTATACAATGTCTTCTAACGTAGACATAGGTTTTTTTCCTTTTTTCTAATTTCTTTTTATGTCTTTCAGAAACATTTGGTAATTTTCTCCACAAAGATCTTACATCTTTTGTAAAAAAAATTTTTTAGAATCCTTATGCAATTATTTATAAGAGTATTTATAAGATCATTTATTCTCTATTACTTTTCTATTTTTCATAATGATTACTAGTCACATAGAGGAACACTGCAGATTTTTGGCGTAGAAGCCTGTTATAAGCCTGTCTATGCTGGCCATTCTCTTTTTGTCTCCTTCCTACCATAGAGTCCTGAGTGTCTCCTCATCTTCTTTTTGCACCTTTGGCCATATATACACGTCTGTAAAGAGATCCTTCAGTAAACCCTCTTCAATTGACTTCCTCATGTGTCTCTGTGTCTTGCTGGCACATGGTCTTTCATTCCTTTTAGTTAAGATTTTCTTCACCTCCTCTAGTCTTTAGGCTGTTATCTGCGGTGCAAGATGGGGATTTGCAATTAACTTATTTTGCTTGTAATTTAGTATTCTTAACCTGAAAAGCCATGTATTTTTCAGCATTGAATATCTTCTGCCATTATAATTTTCAACATTGCCTACTAAAATATATCTAGTTGGAACTTGTTGAAACTTCCCAATCTAACTTCCTATTTAGATTGCTTCATATCTTCAAACTGTTCATTTGTTTTTGTTGCATTTTGGTGAATTCTGTAGTACCACTTCTTATTTACTAATTCTGTTTTCATTTGTTACTGGTCCCAAATGTATCCCAACTATTGAGTTTTATTTCAATTACTCTATTTTCTTTTATAATTCATATTTATATTTTCAATTTATATCTACCTACCCCCATAATTTTTCATTCATTTTATTGTTATTATGCCACCTTCAAGTTTTGAGGATCTTAAGAATGGCTGCTTCAAAATTCATTTTAAATTGCTTTAGTTTTTCTATTCTCATCAGTGAATGCTATTATCGAAATTGTAGAGTTTCTTTTTCAGTGTTAGTCTTCATACATGTTTCAGAATTTTACTTGTAAGCGCACCTTGAGTGAAAATTTCCTTGTTTGTTTGATGATTTATTTTGTTCATGCCCCATGTTTAGATGTGGCAGTTGACTCTTCCTCACTTCCTTAAGATTGTCAACTGTACTAAGTCTTTTTATAACGGTTAAAGGATACTGTTTCAAATGAGAGTTGAGGATGGTTTTGCCCTTCCCATCTCCTACCCTCAACTATCTCAAGACCTGGCTTGTTATGGGGAATAGATTTGAGCTGTGACAACACCTATTTCTACTCTCCATGTGGATTAACAGCTTCATGTCCCAAGTAGGGTAACTTAGACTGGTCCCTTGTCAAATATAGAGCACTGTCGTGCTGAGTCCCATGCACATGCTGAGCTGCCAACCACCAATATGCCTCTAGACCAGGAGCCACATTGGTTTCTGGATTCAACTTCAACACATAATTATGTATTTTTACATGGCATCTCATCTCTCTTTCTCTCTCTCTCTATAATCTATCATCATCCATCTATCATTTAACATCTATCAATTATCATGTATTTTCTATATATTTGTCTATCTAAGGAGCATGGCAATATCTCTTTATTATTTTTATCTTTTATTTATTATTACTACGTGTGTAGAGTAAAATGGAAATTGACATACCAAATTTAGCTCACTATACCATATTGAATAAAATTCTCCATCAAAACTTCAATACAATTAAAAAAATATAACCTGTTAATGTTCAAGAAAAATAGTTTTGAGAATTGTTTGATCATATGCTATTTGTAAAATAATGAGTTAATGTATGAATTTATTCAATGATACACTAGAGCTAATTGCAGGCTTCATCATCAATTTTTGTCGTGAGGAATTTGATAATGTCTCTCAGATCTGAACTATTTAGGCCATTTCTTAGTACTTCCATTCTTATTTTTACATACATCTTCAACCATTTTGTCACAATGATTCTGTTGTCATGATGGAAAATACTTAAAAGCTCATGTTCCCTTTTTTCTTAACTATTTTTTTTCCCTGGAATTCATCTCTCCTATAATTTCAAATGCCAATCATTGTAATCCACCTTCAGTTTTCTCTAGGCTATTGTTGCTTCTTGATCTTTCACTGCCTTCTGAATGAGTTTTCTGGACGAACCCCACCTCCAACTTCCTGTATTTATTTTCCTCTGCCCAAATTACTTCCACTTCTGGGTTGTCTATAAACATTTTAGTGACATTTATTCCCCTTAAGAATGAGATGTCTAGGAGGGGCGCCTGGGTGGCGCAGTCGGTTAAGCGTCCGACTTCAGCCAGGTCACGATCTCACGGTCCGTGAGTTCGAGCCCCGCGTCAGGCTCTGGGCTGATGGCTCAGAGCCTGGAGCCTGTTTCCGATTCTGTGTCTCCCTCTCTCTCTGCCCCTCCCCCGTTCATGCTCTGTCTCTCTCTGTCCCAAAAATAAATAAACGTTGAAAAAAAAATTAAAAAAAAAAGAATGAGATGTCTAGGAGACAGACAATTAGAAAGAAATGCCTAGGAAGTTTTGCATTATATAATACATTATTTGCATTTTTTAATAAAGTAAAAAACCTGTCAGGTGTTTGGATATTGTTCACTTTAGAGTTTGGCAAACTCTCATACAAATTCATAGTAAAGTAATGAATAAACTGTACTTTCAGTGACTAGTTTGTGATAGCTGTCTGCCTAGACACTAATCCAGTTGTGTCAAATCACACAACAACCAATGAAGGGCTATCCGTTAGACCTAGTGTCTTCAGATTCCCCAAACTTGCTTCTGACGTTAATCTGGGAGGAGTAAGATTAATGTTTAATGAAAACTGAAGTTTTATTTTAACAAGGATTGTGTAAGGGGTTTGCTTGTTTGGTTTATGTAACCACATGGAGTTATTGGATCATTCCCTTTAGGACAGATAACATCAAAGCATGTTTACTGTCAGATTTGTTGAGCTAAGTGAGACGTTTGAGAAATGTTGCTTTGCTGCCCAGGGTCCCTCTTCTGCCTAGCTTGTCTTTGAACTCACCTACTTCCATCTTTACTTCAGCACCCTTCCTGCCAATGTCTCCATCCCTGCTGCAGGCAGTTCTTCCTGGGCTGTAGAGGGGACTCTGCTCTTTCAATTTTCTCCTAGATATTATCTAGCAAACTTTCTCCCATACTTCATAGGTTGTCAATAACTTAGCACTGGTTTTGCACAGTAATCATGTAATAATTTTGAATCTTTTAATCAATTTAAGCATTTTGAGATCTGAGTTATTAATTTTTCCATACCAAATCCCATTAATAACTTCATGTTTATAAGTTCTCTTAATGTAATAAAAACTTGTTTACTGATAAATCAAAAAATGGAGTAATAACATTTTCAACAAGCACATTATTTATTCTTCACTATCAACCTTTACTTCTCCTAAATTAATATATATATATATATATATATATATATATATATATCTTTAGAAAGTGCTATATGTCTCTGGAAGAGCCATTTTATTTGCTTTGAAGTGTGACATTTTTAAAGAGTCTACAAGAAAGTAAAACACTGCACAGAAAAATTTCTAGCATGTTGTTTTCATCTCAGAAGGGCCTACCCAACCCTATTCTGTACTTTGCAAAAACATAAAAAATGCAGTGTAAGTAACAGATACAGAATGTCTTTAAAGGATGGATTTAGAATAAAGTTTACTGTTTATATGGAAGTTTTAAATAAGGTTGTTTATCATGTTCTTTAAGTTAAAGGTAGAGTGATTTTCAATGAAGTCATTGGGACTGCTTCAGGTGTTGACTATATCCTGATATTGAAGCAGGCATTGAACAGTGAAATCATGATAGCTTACCAGGGATAAGAGATGCATCTTGTGGTTACTGACTGATACGATCATGAGGGTTTTCAGGTACTTACCAAGGTGTTGGCCACTGCATTTATATTCTTTAAGTTCAAAAAAGAGATGAACACAGGATGAAGTCACCCAAATCCCATTTGATAGACACAACAAGGGTTGATCATGACAGTTTGATTCTAGTCCTTCTACCTGGATGCCCTTTTAGCATAACAAAGGCCTCTGGGGATGAGAACTCTGGAAATTATCCAGAAGGGTTAAAAAGCCCCCAGACAAGTCCTTACATGAATTAGTTCAAGGAACATTCAACTGAATTCCCATTATGCATATGAATTAGCCATTTATGTTTAAGGCCCTAAGAGGCCTCTCCTGTTGCTCCAAGCAGAATTGATTCCTATGTCACCTGCAATTTTAGAGACTCTGTAAGTGGCTTTTCCGGAAGAGTGTCACATTTTGTTTTCCAAGGTCATTATGTTTGTGCCTGTAATTGAGTGTTCAGATTCAGTTTTGCTACTGCTGGTAAATGCACTTTGTACCTTATAAAATAAATATTAGTCTTCTTTTCTCATTCAAGAGCATTTGAATTTATTTTTAGAAGCCAGTCAAGTATGCTCTTTTAAAAAAAAATTAGTTATTAGTTTGTGGGTGTGCTTTCTATATTAAAGAATATAGCCTTCTATTTTGATGTGCTTGCAAATAATTTTTCCTCTTATGTCACTTGCATTTGTCTTTGTTAGTGATGGTATCATAGGCTGAGTTCTCTTTGAATCAAATACTGAGGTGAATATTTGTACGCAGAGTTTATTGGTTGAGTGCTCTCAGGTTAAAGACTTATGGGGAAAGAATGAAGTAGTGGAGAGAACTTTGAATTCCATGCACTGGTAACAAAGACTACACTGCCTTGGCAGTCACTACCTCTAATCCTGCTGAGTCCACATATGTGAGGACAGAAACACAACATCCCCTGTGATCTATTTTGGGGTGGGGAGGGGGAGGATGTCGCAGTACATATAAAGGTCTTTGATTCAATGTATATATTGAATATATGAGAAAATCTCCAGCAAAAACAAAATATGAGGATGGAAAACATTAAAAAAAACAAAAAATCTAATCTACAAGTTCGTATGTCATCATTTTAATGGGAGGTCCTGGAATAAGGGTTACCTAATTATGGATTTTTAAAAATCCATATTAAACATATTGTGAAATTTTAAAGGAATAATGATAAAGATAGAATGATAAATGATATTAAAGAAAAACAAACATCTAAAAATAATATGTTTGACTACAAAGCAAATATAATTAGATGTGGGTAAGATATTGCAATAGCTAGACAAGAGTTTAGAAGACAAAGGGGTTAATGTTTTCTAAGTACTTAGGTGTAATTAATTTAACCTAAGAAGTTACTCGAGGATGGTTTCCAGTAAACTAAGTGAATTGATAGAAGAATACATGAACCCTAATAAGCAATGCAAAACCATAAGGTAATTAAAGTAAGTCCCAGGAGGTCATTTGTGTCACGAGCTAGAAAGCTTCAAGTCTAGTTTGGAGAAAGACTAGGAAGAGCTCTAATAGGGCAATATCTAGAGGAATAAGTGGATATCTAAGATTTGTATTGTACTTTAAACTTTTAAACAATGTAAGGTGATTAAGGGAAGATAATTCAAAGAAAATAGAAAATTAATTTAAAAACTGAAGAACATTAAGTAGTTATGCAAATAAAATGGGTATGCAATAATTATGTACTATGTATATGTCCATAGTCATAAAATTAAGACTATTATTTGTATATTTTCAACTTAAAAAAATTTTTAAACTTTTATTCATTTTTGAGAGACAGAGAGAGAGAGCATGAGTGGGGCATGGGCAGAGAGATAGGGAGACACAGAATCCGAAGCAGGCTCCAGGCTCTGAGCTGTCAGCACAGAGCCCTACATGGGGCTGAAATTCCTGGATCAGACCACGAGATCATGGCCAGAGCTGAAGTTGGATGCTTAACGGACTGAGCCACCCAAGCGCCCCAGTATATCCTCAACTTTAAGGAAAAAGTATGAGAAGTTTCTCTGTGGTAACAACTTGTAAGTAAAAATATAGTCAGTCAAAGGAAATTTCATGGACACAAATACACTAATTTTACTAGGCCGGGAGTTAATATACATACTTATATTTCTTTGAATAACAAATACAACTATAAACATATTGTTCAACTGTTTAAAATAGTCCATAAAGAATTCAAAGTAATGATACAAACATAAGAACAGGGATTTCTGTTTTCTGGTTCCACATGTAAGGGGCTTGGAAACTGCTTCTCCACCCTAACAAATAAAAACAGAAGTGACTGAAAAATCAACAGCTCTTGTAGAAGCACTAAGAGAGTTGAGAATGCAGGATAAACCCCTGTGACCAAAATTGGAAAGACAGAAAAGTGCACAGAAGGAGTCACAGTTTACTGGAGCAGAGACTCATTAGCAGAAATCAACTTGGGAATCAGTGCTGTGTTAGGAAAACCTGAAATGATAAAGATTATAATATAAATTAGTGAAATGGAGAATAGAAAAATAATTTAAAAATTGATAAAATAAGGAATTGCTTTTTTGAAAATATAAACAGAATTGATAAACCCTTAGCTAAAGAACAAAAGAAGTTTAAAATCAAATTAGTGTCATCAAGCAAGGTAAATATCAAAAAAACTACACATAGGCATATTATTTTCAAACTACAAAAATCAAAAATAAAGAAAAAAATCCTAAAGCACTCAAAGGAACAAAATAACTTACCTATATGGGAACAAAGATAAGAATTACATGTGACTTCTCAGAAACCATCTGCTAAATTTGGGCTTAGGGTTGTTTTGTTTTGTTTTGTTTTGTTTTTCCTGGATCCTTGAGATGTAAAGTTAGGTTGTTTATTTGAGAGCTTTCTTCTTCTTTAAAATAGGTATTTATTTCTACAAACTTCCCACTTAGTACTTCTTTTATTGCATTTCATAAGTGTGGTGTGTTATGTTTTTATTTTCATTTGTCTGGAGTTATTTTACAGCTTTTTAAATGTCCTTTTTAACCTATTGTTTAAGAGTGCATTTAATTTCCATGTATTTATGAATTTTGCTGTTTTCTTTTTATTATTGATTTCTAGTTTCGTCATGTTTGGAAAAGATACTTGGAATGAGAATGATTTCAATCTTCTTAAATTTGTTAAGACTTTTTTGTGACTTGGCATGTGATCTTATTAATAAGTCACTCATTTAGTTTCTTAGGTAAACTACGTATCAGCACCCAGCACTCAATTTACTTGAGAAATGGGTCAGTCTTACAGGTGGCTACTTATCCGAGTCTGCCCTATCAGATTGCAAGGTGCACCCTGGGAGAACCAGAAACAGCATCACTGACACGTGTCACACCACAAGTGATGGAGCCATCTCTGAAATTGGCAATCCAGGGGCATCTGGGTGCTCAGTTGGTTAAGTGTCCAACTTCGACTCAAGTCATTTTCTCACGGTTGGCAAGTTTGAGTCCTATGTTGAGCCCTGTGCTCACAAACATATTTTTAGCATTTTTAGCATTTTTAGCATTCTGTGTGTTCCTGTAATTCTTCTATATGGTTCTTAGAGATTTTTCATATTCTGATCTACATCTTCACTATTGTGGTTGCTACTCTCTTCTCTATAAATTCCAGCTCTTGTGTTTTAAGTTCACTGATAAGGGTGAACCCATGAAATGCTAGGCCCTTACCCTTGACCCCAATAAAAGAAGAACCCGAGGCCCACATGTAGGAGTGGGCTCTCTCCCCTCCCTCAACTTGAAAAATCATAAAGATGTGTAATGAGTAACTTTTAGTCAACAAATATCTAAAATATACATTTTTAGATTAACATAGCTTATAAAAATAGGCAAAGGGAGAAATAGAAAATCCAAGTAGCCCTACAAATGTTTGAAAAGATAATCTATAATTACATTTCTTCACAAGTAGTTTCAAACTTGAAGAAAACTTGAGAAAATAAATCACTTGATAATAAATAGAGACACAGAGATTTACAAACAGAGCACAAGATTTCAGCTGATATGATAGCCTTTGAAACCACACAAAAAGGAGTACAAATATTAACTCTGCTACCTAAAAGCTGATCTGCTTTAAGCAAGTCATTTAATACTGAAAAGCCTCTGTTTCTTTCTGTAGTTAAGGAAATTAATAATATTCATATATTTGGTAAAAATGGAGATGGAAACTGAGGACTGGGTTTGGTAACAGTAAATCACTATTGATAAGAGCTGTTTTACAATTATCATTACATTCACACAGACACAAAAATTGAAGCAGAAACAAAGACCCATAGACACTGAGAGAAGATGATTCAAACACCAGGCTTTATTGAACATAAAGTTCCCAGACCTGGAATTACCTATGCAATGAGGAAGACACAAAGTGAATGGATGTGGTTGCATGACTTGCCCTGCAGGAGCCCATCCTCTGGTAACCACACAGACACCTGTTGCACTGGCCCCCAAGGACAGGGTTTACAAGGCACTGCCTCTCTCCTCCTATTTCCACCAGTTCCTGCAGATAAACCAAAGAGAATAAAGTGACTCTGTGAAGAGAGGGGAAATAGGATAGAAAATAAATGGGGCAATAAGGGGTATTCATTACTTCTGACTCACCCCCAAAACTCTAGATCCCTGCCTCTACATCAATTCCTCCTGACAAGTGATCTTAATCAAATTTCTTTCTTCTTCCAAGGACTGCTACTCCCTAAACATGATACCATCCAGTCGTTGTCCTTGCAAACACAGGCTCGATAAGTCAAATTGGCTTGCCTTCTCCTATACTCTGAAAACATACCAGGTCTTTCTAGGGCAATAAAATTTCCACTGGTGCTCCTGTGGAGAATTGTAGCTGTGTCCCCATCCTTATCTTCTTCATGGCTGTGAAAGACACCATATTTAATTGATACTTCTTTGGCATTAAGGAGTGGTGAAAGAGAGGGTGTAAGGACTGTGCCAACCATGATCTTGGCCTACTACCAGGTTCACAATTTAATTAAACTTTAGCCTGGTGGCAAGATGTGATAGAAGTCATAGGCCTGGTTGGTCTTTCTCAAAACTGACAAAGAAAAAAATATGAGTGTCTTTTAATTGTTCTATTGAAACTATACTTTAAAACTACCCCTGGATAGCCATTTAATAAAGAAATCATGCCAACCATATGAAAAATCGTCCAGTTAGAAAAAAAAATCCTAAATTATTTTCAAACTCTGCTATAATTTTATAGCAAAACATGACGAAAACATAAGTAAGGAAAATTTCAGGGCGTTCTCACTGATGAACATAGATGTAAAAATCCTAAACAAAATATTAACAAATTAAACCTGGCAATAGATAAAGGATGGTAGGAGCATCTGCGTGGCTCAGATTGGTTGGTTAAGTGTCCAACTCTTGATTTTGGCTCAGGTCATAATCTCATGGTGAATTCCAGACCGTGGTCAGGCTCCGTGCCGCCTGGAGCCTGCTTGGGATTCTCTGTCTTCCTCTCTCTCTGCTATAATACTTACTAAAAGCATAACATATAGACTTATTTTATAATAGGCCCTCAATAATTGCATGAGTTTCACAAGTTTTTATATGATCCCCAATTTCCATCCTTAACACCTGTTATTTGATTTTTGTTTTTACTGTAGGCCTAAAGCCCACCCAACAACCCTGCTCTGTGGTCCCAGGTGTGCCATGTAATTTACAGGTCCAATAAATAATAAACCATTTTTTTTCTTCAAAGTTTCCTAATGGTTCTTGCTGAGGGTGTCTTGCAGTCATCATAAGAATCACAAAGGGTCAAACACAGCATTAGTTACCAATAATAGGCTGAGACCAGCACAACATCAATAAATATAATAACAGATATAAAAATTGGAAATAAGGGAGAAAGAAGCTAGCATTATTTATGATGGTGTGATTGGTACCAAGTAAGGCCTAAAGATTATACAGATTATGTATTATGAATAAAAACAAGCTTAGCAGTTTCTCAGACAAAAGACCAAAAATAAATCGATCTTTATGTATCAGTACCGAAGATTTAGAAAAAGTGCTATTTTAATTTATAAATGCTATTCATATTAGCGTGAATTAATATCAAATACTTAGGAATAAATATAATGTAAAATATATAACAGCTCTTAATTTATTTATTTTTTTTTAAATCTTTTTTTCAACGTTTATTTATTTTTGGGACAGAGAGAGAGCATGAACGGGGGAGGGGCAGAGAGAGAGGGAGACACAGAATCGGAAACAGGCTCCAGGCTCTGAGCCATCAGCCCAGAGCCCGACGCGGGGCTCGAACTCCCGGACTGCGAGATCGTGACCTGGCTGAAGTCGGACGCTTAACCGACTGCGCCACCCAGGCGCCCCAATAGCTCTTATTTTAAAAGTTTATAACCATATTGAGAAAAAATAAAGATTTGTTTAACTGAGGTCTGTGTTCTTGGATTGAAAGACCTGGTAACCTAAAAATTTAAATTCTCCCAAAATTGATCTGCAGATTTCATACATTCACAATGAAAGTCACACCATATATCTTTGTGGAAATTGATAAGCTGCCTATAAAATTTATAAGTAAATGCAGTCAGGTGGATAGCCAAGGTATAAGCTAAGAAAAGGAATGTATTGGGAAGCCATGCTCCAGGCTAAGCACAGTGGCAGTAATGATGAACCAGATAATGATTTTTGCCTTTACAGAATTTAGTATGGAGACGTGAACCCTGCTATTGCTTAATAAATGATTATCAAGTGCATAACTGATGAATATCCTGTTCAGTGAGAAGCTGCAAATACCTTGTAACAGAGGGGTCTCTCTGCATTTAATTACCACAGCTCTGTATGGATGCCCCTAATAAAGCTGCAATTTCAGTATTCTTCTGGGTTAGAGTAGTTATCATGCATTCATTCTCATGTTCATTCCAAAAGAGAAAACTGTTAACAGTTTAAGGAAAAGACTGGGAATGGTGGATAGAGGTAGGGACTCATAATCATATGGATCATAATCATATACTCTTGGCACAGCTGTGGTTAAAGTTTGATTATATTAATTTCACCTCCAGGGACCCATCAGACTCTGACACCTATCCCCAGTTTTCTATCCTAAGATAAATCAGGAGTGTTTATAGAAAGGTGGAAGTATTCAAGCCTCACTACTCATGGAATCGAAAGTTTTCAGGACCTGAGTTTCATGGAGTATCAAAACTGGGCCATTTGTAATCAGGGTATGTGTGACCTTCAGAGGGAGGTGGGAGCTCTTCTCAGGGGAGGGATGAATCAAAGACAGCCAGAACTAAAAGCAGAGAAATGAGAAGACAGGGGCAATGAAAAGACTGGGGGAAAAAAGAAAGT
This sequence comes from Prionailurus bengalensis, assembly GCF_016509475.1. Classification (NCBI taxonomy): domain Eukaryota; kingdom Metazoa; phylum Chordata; class Mammalia; order Carnivora; family Felidae; genus Prionailurus; species Prionailurus bengalensis. The sequence goes on from NC_057346.1 coordinate 61,071,979, forward strand.
TACATGGTGAAAGGGCACAAATTTAGGTGAAACAAAATAGAAGAAAATGGCAGCAGGGAACAGATTAGACAGGATAAAAATGTTTAGAAAGTAAATTAAGTGGCGGAGAGAGAGATAGCCATGGAGATAGAAACAGAGGATATGACTTTACCTACAATGTAGGACAGTTTAGGCAGAGAAAGACCCAATGAAACTGGATACTTTGGGAAACTGGCCACTGATTGCATGATTAAGCATTCATATTGATGTAACTGCCTTATGTGTAAATTTCAGGTAAGTGTCCATTTTTAAATTACAAATAAACAGCTAGTAGATTTTGGCACAGTGTACATTACTACACAAAAGCTAAGGAGAGTAAAATCATTAGGACAATGCATGGTTTATGCAGGAGGATAAAGTAGGTGTCATTTTCTTTAGAAGTAAACAATTTGAAATGTATGACATATAGAATTGTGGTAATATCATAATGTCTTTTTTCAACAATTTTAAGATAGGCCAGTCAGTGGGCAGAAGGCAGTTTTTGAGGACTACAGGTAAGACCACAGAGATAAAATGGTGCCCTTACCCTCAGTGGCTCTTCCTTAATTCCTTGGAATATGTGAGTGTGTGATGGAAGTCTTTTTATGCTCTGCCCTTGAAATGTCTTGACATCTGTCTCAGCCTCTTCTGACCATTTCTTTTTCAATTAGCAATGATTAAATTATGTTAAAATAAATCAAGAGCCCTGTAGAATCATTGGTAATGACATGGAGTCATAAGAAAATGAACAAAGGACAACCATAAAGGGATGAGAAAACGTGAAAGATATGACAGATGCTCAGTGAGAGAGAGGACAAGAAAGATAACAAATAGGGATATTCCTGTCTGCTCCAGCTTTAAATCCATGCACAGTCCTGCAGCTGATTTTCTAAACCTTGCAATCTGAATTTAGAAGGCTCAGATCAGGGAGAAAGACATGTCTGAAAACCAGAGACCTACTTTATTTTCTGTAACTTCTCTGAGAATTAAGGAAAATGTGATTTATATCAAGGTTGAAAAATAAAGCATAGGCTAATTTCCTGGCATGGGGTAAAGCAAAGTACTTTTCTTTTTTGGCCACAGCACAACCTCTTTGTGTGTGAGCACACCCTCTTGCACTATATACTTCAATGTTAATGTCTGGAGTATTTTCATGAGCTGACCTTTAGAACAGAAATTAGAACAAACGTTTCTGAGTGATGAAGAAGAAAAAAGAAAGCCACCCAGGGACTTTAGTAGATTTTGAAGACTAGAGAGAACAATGTTGCTTGGGGGTAAAGAAAAAGAAATGCATGGAACTCATATTCTGCGTGGTCCATGAAGAGCAGGGAGAGTTGCTGACTGCTTTCTCCAGGATAAGGGCCCCAGTAAAAGCTCAGTTTGGAATGCTTGGGACTGGAGAAGAGGACTAGGGAGGTGCCCCACTCCCAGAGGATGGATGCCTGGACTTGGAGGAAAAAGGAGAAAATGACAGATCTGTCTTATTACAGACAGCTTCACATTTCCTTCTGTTTCTCAGCTGTAGATTCTAACCTAAAATCTTCTCTGGAATGACAGATTGTTCAGTCTGAGAACTTTCAGCATTCACACTATAAAATGGGGATCAGAATCAGTCAAGAGGGGAAAATTTTAAAAAAAGTTTTTATGAAATAAAACAGAGACAATAAAAGATCAATGCTGGACAGACGGAGCCAATGAACAATCTGGGGCTACTTTTGGAAAGATCTTTACTTCAGGCCAGAGCTAAAATCTGTGTTAGACATTTAAGAGTTCAGAGACTATGTGTCTCTAAGGAAGAATGAGGGAGATGCTGAGATATTGCAGGAGAGATCTGACTTTAAAACGTGGACAGTCAATGGCATTAGATAGGCTTAAAATAAGGACCCAGAGAACTAAAGGGGCAGAGAATCTCATAGGGTGTAGCTGTGCCCAATGCCATCAACCTGGGGAATACCAAGGCCAGTATCAGCAGAGGCAATTACAGTGAAGATTGTTCAGGGAAAGGAAAACCAGACATTAGAACTCTATTTTGAAAAAGGAAAAAGACATTGGTTGTTTCTAAAAGGCACTGATGGAGGATGCTAAGGGCTACATTTCTGGGGTTGCTGTGGATTCATGGAGGTAGGAGCAAATGGGTCATAAAATTGGAAAAACTAATATTTAGGTTTAAATTTTTAAAATAATTTGTTTTATTTTATTTTTAATGTTTATTTGCTGAAAGAGAGAGAGCATAAGAGGGGGAGGAGCAGAGAGAGAGAGAGGAGAGAGAGAGAGAGAGAGAGAGAGAGAGAGAATCCCAAGCAGTCTCCACGCTGTCAGTGTGAAGCCTGATGCCAGGCTTGAATCCATGAACCATGAGATCATGACCTGAGCTGATATCAAGAGTCAGATGCTTAACCAGCTGGTCTACCCAGGTGCCCCTAGGTTGAATATTTTTAAAAATGTGATTATAAGCATCATTTTGAGAAAAAAAAAGCAAGAAAGGATAAACATAAATGAAGTAGATATTACCCATTATTACTGATAGATGTCTGATTTAAATATATGGTTTTAATTTTATTTTGTGGGCAGGCATAACTTTAATAGTTAAATTGTTACCATTATGATATATTTATCATAATAAATATCTTCCCCACTACTGTGAGGAGTTTAGATTAAGGAAGAATTGCTATATTAAACAGCTAAAAGATATGCAAGTGTGCTAGGATTATGGACTTGACTCTTTTTCATTTCCCCTTTTTATATAATGTGGTATTTACTTTTTTAATATTAAAATATTAGATATGCTCAATTTTTAAATATTATAAAGTATTTAATAAAAAATAAATATGAAAGGAAATTATATTGAGTCCCTGGATACAATTCAGTTGCTCTGAATGAAGAGATAGCCTAGAAACAACAAATGATTAACTCAAGAACATCACTGACAGGAAGCTTATGCAAATCCATAGACATTTACTCTCACTTTTCTCTATTTTCATTTTTATGACGTTTGGTAAAGATGTCTTTTTTTCCTCTTTTGCTGTTTCTATTTTTAGTGTCCTCGGGGCAAATTCATCAGAGTTCTTGTCAGAGATGACCAGATGACCAGTGTGTGGTACACATTTTTGTTCTGGAATTTAGTGCTCTTTGCTACTGGGAACTGTTTCTTATGTAGGATCCATAAGAGGTACCTCCTTCCTTTCTCTGTAAGGTTAGAGGAAAGATATGTTGTATACAGATTGCACTGCTTATGTTCACAAGGGATAACTTTGAGGGATAAAAAAGGATAACAGAAAAGATTCTTCACTGTATGCCAAGGTTCACCATGGTGGTCTGGAATAACAATAACACCATGGAGCCTATATTTATTCTGAGGGGATTTCATGGATTGGAGTGTGTCTATTCTTGGATCTCAGTCCCATTCTGTCTTGCATACTTGGTAGCATTTATTGGTAATGTTACCATCCTCTCTGTCATTTGGATAGAGTCATCACTCCATCAGCCCATGTACTACTTCCTTTCCATCTTGGCACTGACTGACCTAGGTATGTCTATGTCCACACTTCCCACCATGCTTGCTGTGTTATGGCTGGATGCTCGGGAGATCCAGGCAAGTGCTTGCTATGCTCAGCTCTTTTTCATCCACACATTCACATTCCTGGAGTCTTCGGTGCTACTGGCCATGGCCTTTGACCGTTTTGTTGCTATCTGCCGTCCACTGCACTACACTACCATCCTTAACAACAGTGTAGTAGGCAAGATTGGTTTGGCCTGCTTGCTAAGAAGCATGGGAGTTGTACTTCCTACACCTTTGCTACTGAGACATTATCACTACTGCCATGACAATGCCCTTTCCCATACCTTCTGTTTGCACCAAGACATTCTGAAATTATCCTGTTCAGATGCAAGGATCAGCAGTGTCTATGGCCTGTGTGTAGTTATTACCACACTTGGTGTGGATTCAGTCTGCATACTTCTTTCTTATATCCTGATTCTGAATGCTGTGCTGGGGATTGCATCTCATGAAGAGCGGCGGAAGGCACTCAACACATGCATATCCCATATCTGTGTTGTGCTCATTTTCTTTGTGCCAGTAATTGGGGTGTCAATAGTCCATCGCTTTGGGAAACATCTGTCTCCAAGAATTCACATCATCATGGCCGATATTTACCTGCTTTTCCCCCCAGTGCTTAACCCTATTGTCTATAGCATCAAAACAAAGCAGATTCGTCTAAGAATTCTCCGCAGGTTTCGACTGCGGAGGGGGCATTAAATAACCTCTATCCTCAAGTTTTCCCATTAAAAAATCTTGGGGCAGCTGAGTAGAAGAGAAGTAAAATATTTAGAGTGTGATCATCTGATTAAATCTATAATTCTTTCACTTTCTAGATATGTGATCTCAGTTAATCATCAACCTTTGTTTTCATAGCCAAATTGAGATAAGAATGTTCTTTTATATCCCCCAAATAATTATGAGATGTATAAGAGACAATGTGTCTAAAAAGATTCTTTTGAAAAATATACAATTTTGTTAATATTATTAAATTATTGGTATGAATGACAATAATAGCAATAAGTTTCTTTATAAAATATAGCTGTTTATATAGTTTCTCATGTTTATGAACCAGAAATCAATATCTGTCTCTGATCTGTCTATATTGTGTTTCTCATGCCAAAGTTTCATACTTATTTATAAAAAGATTTCTGACTTCTTGGGGGCAAGTTTGGAACTTGAGTTTTTGACCAGACTTTGAACTGCTACTGTGGCCATTGGCTATAGACCAGTTTTCACCTCATCATTGGGCAGTAATGTTTCTTTTCTCTCCTGGCCATATCTATCACCAGATAGATCTATCGGCTTTTTTCTATTTATCAGCAAATACTGAAGCAGACACATGTGAGTTGTTCTAGAAAGCCTGACCATCTAAACATCTAGACAAGTGTTTGGTTTCCTGTTCAATAGCACAGAATTTCATGTCTGAATCAGTGAGTGGGTTGGGACTTGTGCAAAGTAACCATCCTTATCTTTTAATAAGGTTTTCTCCTCTTGTTCTCCATGTCTGTGTAGATTTTCAATAGCATTGTCTTTCTCAGTTTCATTATTGCCAATAACTCATTACTTATTTTTCTCCTTCACTGGTAAGATTTATACATATGCCTTCATTGGTGATATTTTAGTATTTAATAAATATTCACTTTCTTCTCAGCTGTACTGAAAACTTTTTGAGCATGGGGTCACTGCTACACTAACACATCTCTCTGGGGCTGGTCTCTCCAACCAGCATGAGTACTCATAAAATAGTTCTAAGTGTAAAATTATATTGCCTATTCGCTCATCCAAGAAAAATATACTGAGAAACATGAAATACCTCTTGTGGCAGTTATTTCTTTCAATAGTGTGGATATATAAAATATGCATGATCTTAATGTTAAATAATTAATGTTTAATAGTGGAGACATATATGAAAAGGATATGTTAGTAGTTAACAGATGCTGTCACTGAAATAAATAAATAGTGTAATTTTGTTATTAAAGATTGGACTGAAGTATTTGACACTTTAGCTGTGCCTTCTGGTTCAAATTAATCCTTTCTAGCTGGACTAGGTATGAAAGAAAGTGGTATGCTAAAGTTAACTTCTCTAGTTTATGAACGCCAATTGTACAATATCTTATTCCAAATCCATGTTCTGTAAAACACTGGGAGTTTGAAACTGGTCATGATGGAAATATTTACACAATGGAAATAGGCAAACAGTACATACCTGGGCTTTAAAAAGTTTTCTAGAGAGTTGGTTGTTAAGCATTTACCAGCATACCACTGGGTATGGTACTCCAGGAAGGGGAGGCAGCATGAAGAAAAACAAAGACTGTAGAGAGAGCATGTGTTAGTAATATACTCCCATCTCCAGGAGAAAGTTGAGACCTGCCCAAACTCTTTCACATTATCTCAAAAGAGAAATGGCTCTGGGGGCACCTGGGTGGCTCAGTCGGTTAAGTGTCTGACTCTTGATCTCAGCTCAGGTCATGATCTCATGGTTCGTGTGTTTGAGCCCCACATCAGGGTTTGGGATTCTCTCTCTCTCTCTCTCTCTCTCACTGTCTCTCTCAAAATAAATAAACTTAAAAAAAAAAGAAGATAAAGGACTCTAAATGGGTTGTAATGGACATGAACACAAACTACCCAGATCCCACTTCAGTGAAGGATTTGTAGCCGCAGCTGCTGGAAGTGCTGTCAGGAGAGAGTCTTGGACTTTCAGCCCCTTCAAGGATTGTCTCCATTGCAGATATGACCTATGTAACCACAGTGATAGGCAGAAAGGCCTGACCCTACGGCCCAATGCAAAACAATTCACTCGTACAACTTTTACTTCCAGGACTCTCTGTGGTATTGAACAAAGCTGGCATCAGACCCGACTCACAGCTCAATTTCTCCTGGCAAACCAACTTCCATCCCATATATTATTAAGATGCTTATCCTGAGGACTCTCCATATGATACATATTGCACACTAAATTTTACCTCAAAGTCTGCTTTTGTAGAGAATCCTGGGATTCTCCCAGAAAACCTGTGACAAAGATGAAATAAAATTCTCAGAGACATCCTTTTGCAAGCAGGTAGAGTAAAGTAAGAGGATGTAGCAATGATTTTTGACTCTGAAGTCTTAAGTAGAAAGCCAAACTCAGTGTGTGAGCCTGGGAGAAGGGAAATAATTCTTATTCCTGTACTCCTAAGCATTGAGTATATGCACAGACAGAAAATGGTTGTGGAAACTCTCACTTGGATAAATTGATAATAGGAACTGAATATTTAGCTTATTTGTGTCAAAAATTTTAAATGACATTAGGTCAAATGTCTAATTCAAATGATAATTTCTTAAAAAGTCAACCCCTAATTTTTTTCCCTAGCCTCTGTTGTTGTTTTTTTTTTTTAAATATTTATTTATTTTTGAGAGAGAGACAGAGACAGAGACAGAGAGACAGAGCAAGAGTGAGGAGGGACAGAGAAAGACACATAGAATCGGAAGCAGGCTCCAGGCTCTGAACTGTCAGCACAGAGCCTGACGTGGGGCTTGAACTCACGAGCTGTGAGATCATGACCTGAGCGGAAGTCAGATGCTTAACTGACTGAGCCACCCAGGTGCCCCCAGCCTCTGTTTTTTGGGTTAAAAAATAATGTTAGTTTTTGCCTGTGGATTTTGGAGTAAATAATCTACACTGGCATAAGATGTGAGATTTATTCTGTGGAAATACTGAACCAGAAAATCTCTGGGCTCAGGGACATGAAATGAAGTCACAAAAGTAGAGAGATCATATTTTCTTTCTATATATTATTAAATTTATTTAATTATTAATTATTAATTTTTTACATTATTAAAATTTCCATGATATTAACTTTCTATATTTTATTAATTTTAACTTTTCTATATTATTCATTTTCTATATAATTTATTTCTTTTAAATCTTGGATTGTCAGTTGTCTGTACTTACCGTAGAATATTTGTCCATTCACCTAAGGAAGGACATCCTGGTTGGCTTCAAAGTTTTGGCAGTTAATAAAATTGCTATAAACATCTGTGTGCATGTTTTTGTGTGGACATAATATTGAACTTTGGGTAAATACCAAAGAGCATGATTGTTGGCTTGTATGGCAAGAGATTGCCAAAATGTCTTCTAAAGTGGCTGTACCATTTTGCATTCCCACTGGCAGTGAATGAGAGTTCCTATTGCTTCACATCCTTGTCAGCATTTGATATTGTTGACATTCCAGATTCTGGCCCTTCTAATAGATGTGTAGTCTCATCACTATTTTAATTTTAATTTTCCTGATGACATGTGATATACAGCATGTTACATATACTTATTTGCTATCTGTATATCTTACTTGACAAAGTGTCTGTTAAGGTCTTTGCCCCATTTTTTAATTGTGTTGTTTGTTTTCTTATTGTTGTATTTTACGAGTTCTTTGTGTGTTTTGGAAACTGTCCTTTTCCAGTTGTGTCTTTGCAAATATTTCTTGGTCAATGGCTTGTCTTCTCATTCTCTGGACACTATCTTTCATAGAGAAGAAGCTTTCATTTCAATAAAGTCCAATTTATCAATTATTTCTTTCATAAGATTGGGATTTTGATGTCATGTCTAAAAATCATTGCCACAGCCAAGGTCATGTACCTTTTCTTATATTATCTTCTAGGAGTTCTATAGCCTCAGCCATGTCTAATGTACTAAAAAGCCCTTCAAGGCATTCTCCTTACCTATCACAGTGCTTCTGATCTCTAGCATTTCTTTTTGGTTCTTTCTTAGTATCTGCCTTTCTCTGCTTAGGTATTCCATCTGTTCTTGCATGCTGTCTACTTTACTCATTAGAGCCTTTAGCATGTGAATCATAGGGATGTTAAATTCCTGATCTGATAATTCCATCACTGTCATGCCTACTTCTGATGCTTGCTCTGTCTCTTCAAATGATATTTTTAACATTTTAGTATGCTTCACACACACACACACACACACACACACACACACACACACACACCAGCCCCCAATAGCTGGACATGATGTATCAGGTAAAAGGAATGGCTTTAAATGGGGCTTTATTAATGTCTGATAAGGTATGGGGGAGGGGAAACATCCTATAGTTTCAATCTTTTGGTGAGCCTATGCCCCTGGAATTTGAACTCCATAAGTGCTTCTCACTTTTGTTTTGTCGTTTTGTTTTAATTCTCCTCCCTTAGACAAAACAGGATGGCTAGAGTGGACTGTGGGTGGGTATATCCTTCTCCCACATGGAAGGCTAGAGGGGCCTGGAGTTGGTGCTTTTTTTTTTTCTCCCTATGGTCATTTAGGTGCTAATACCATACCAGGTTAGGCTCTGGTTAACTAATTTCTCCTGAGGCCTTGTTAAAAGGAACAGAGTGCCATGACATGTTTCAAAACGGTTCCTTTCCCCCTCTCCTTGCTAGGAGCATGAGGGGATTTTTCTCAGATGTTTACTGTGGGAGCTTTGAAAAGCTCCTGGAGGCAAATATCACAATATCTTACCCCTCCCTCACCCTGCCATTGTTGGGTCCCCCTGGGTTTTTTAACCCTCAGACTTGTCTACACCAAGACTCCAGCAACCTGTTAATTTAGTTCCAATTTTCCTACCTTAATGGTAGTTCCCACAGCCATCTTGCTTATGAGCCTCTACTCTGTACTCCCTGTAATACAGGGAGCCAACTCCCTGTATTACCTGAGTCTCCACTCTCGGGGGTGGTAATGTGCCCCGTGTCCTTTCCTTTCTCATGGATCCAAGAAGAGGAGATGTTGATTTTCAGTCTGCTCAGTTTATCCTCATTGTTACGACAGAGTGATGACTCTGAGCTCCTCACATGAAAAACTGGAACTGGACCTCAGGTTTATTGTTTTTAAAACCAGATCAAGGAAATTCTCATGTTTTTAGCTTAATGTTTTAATAAGCATTGTCAGTATTAAATTTAGTCGAATATATTTTCCTTATCAATCTAGATTATCACATGATTTATTCCTTATATTCACTATATTACATATATACTATATACTATATTTCATATATACTATATTCACTATGTTACATATATACCATATTCACTATATTACATGTATACTATATTCACTTGTATATATTACATATATATAAATCACTGTGTGATTTTTGCATGTAAAACATCTTTGATGCTTGAATTAAATGCACGAAAAGGAGGAAATCATTTGTTATTCCAGACTGAGGTAGAAAAATATTTGATTAAATTTAATACTGATTATGTATTTTCATAAAAATCCAATAGGATCATGGACTGTGTGTGTATGTGTGTGCACACACAATTACTGGATTATATTTGATGATATATTGTTTTGGATTAAATCAATTTTAAAGGATATTTTGCTCTTTAATATTTATTTTCTGTGATGTCATTTTCTGGTTACGGAATACAGGTTACACTTGCCTCATAAAAATCATTAAGAAGTGATCCTTCTTTTTATATTCTCTAGAAACACAGGTGTAGCATTTCTGTTATTTTTCTTTTCTGTTTTGAGCTATTCATTAAAGATGCCTTCTGGCTCTGGGGTTTTCTCTCTATAAAACTTTCAAATAGGGGTTTCAAGAAAGACATAAATTCCTGATAATCTGCAGAACATTAGTTTCAGATGGAAATTTCTCAGCCATTGTCTCTCAAATATTGGTTCTGTGATATTCTCTTTTCTCATGTATCTTCACCATATCTTGGAATCTTTGTCTCACATGTCAATTATTCTCTGTTATGTATGTCTGTTTTCATTGTCATCTTTTTTTTTCCTTTTGGTGCCACACTTTAGGTATTTGCAGAAGGTTATTTCAGTGAATGCTTGATCAAGATACCAAATAAAGTGCCTTGAGGAAAGAAGTTATGATTTCTCTTTCCCACTGCTCTGAACCTGGTGTCTATATTATGTCTCAATAAAGTGATTCAGAAAAGAAAATGCTACCCAAGAGCCAATAAGATGGGGTTAAGAAATGCTCAGTATTAGGATATAAAATTCAAATACTTTCCCATCTAATAACTGGTTTTCATTAACTTGCACATCTCAAGCCACACCACTCTCCATTGTCAGTTTTCACACATCCTCTACATGGGCTCTTTGAGTCAGGTTCAATGAAGATCTTGTGTTTCTGTGAATATACCATGTGTTAGGAAAATGAAAGCTTCCCAGATTTCCCAACACAAGCACATACAGATGTGCACACACACACACACACACACACACACATACAATTATCCAAATTCTACTTATAATATTAATTAATAGCAAGGAAATTTTAAGTCTGGATGATATTAAATTAGACAACAAATCTATCAACCCTTCTACTTAAATACACTAAATATTTTTCTTTGGTAAAGAACCTCACTGTGAAATGAGGCATTGCGCCATTTACTCCCCCATCAGCTCAGTCAACAAGGTCTATAAAATTTTATTTCAGAGAAAGATGAGTGTGACTATTGGATTATATGGTAAAGATTTGTGATAAATAATGAGATTGAGATTTGGGAGGATGATGTAGCCTGGAAAACTGGGACTATGGAATTAGTGATTAATCTTCAAGAGGAAAGAGTGAATAGTGCAACTCATCATTTAAACTAAATTATCATTGAGTTAGATGCAGGTGAAAAGAACTTGAAAAATATCATTAGGCAGATTATCAACTGTTTCTTAATTCATATTATCCCTAGATATTCCACCTTTCCAGAAAAAAAACAATCTTATTAATATTTTATGACTAATAAAATGTCAAGAGAGCAGAATCCCAAAAGCCAAACTTATCTGATACAATGTATATTTTAGAATGCCAACATGTTAATATATGAAATGCAACTTTTCTAAACTGGATGCATACCTCCCAAAGGGAAGACAGTTTTCCTTCTGATAATAAATACATGTGTAAATCCAAATATTGTGGTTAAAAGGCACTCTAATACTCATTAGATCACATCCAGACAAATTAGCCTTATGACTTAATTATTTGATAGCTACAAAATTTGATGTACCCTTTGAAGAGTCTTTGAAAGAAGTTTCATCTCAGGGCACAAAATAAAGGATCACAGAAATGGTAGCCTGGCAGAATACTAAGAATAATTAATTTAATAGCAATTATATATCAAAGGAACAGCCAGTAAATTTTTGATTATCTGTTATTGAGTATTCAATATGTTCTAAATGCTATATATGTTAATTCATTGAACATTTAAAAAAAACATAGGAGATAGAAAAAAATATTATGAACTCCTTGTATACATAAGGAAACAGGGGCAAAAATGGCTAAGTAATGTCCCCTAGGTTACATAGTCCGTAAGTGCTGGAACTGGGATTCAAAGATAAGGACCTCTGGATGTCCAATCCATGACCTTTCCGGTCATGGTTCTGGAGCCCGTGCTATTTGCCTTTATGTCACCTTGAGACTTACACACAGAATATTGATTTTTAGTTTAGTTTTGTTGCCCCTCTTTTCTTCCACCTGCCTCCTGCTTAAAACAGGGGTTTTCAATGTTGGCACTATTGACATTGGACATTCTTTGTTTTTAAAGCCTCTCCTGCTCATCGAAGGATGTTTTGAAGCATCCCCTAGCATCTACAAGCTAGATATCATTAACATTTCCACAGTTTTGACCCCTAAAAAAGCCCCCAGACATTGTCAAATATTCCCTGTTAGGAAAAAATTCCTTCTTGTTGAGAATTACTCCCTTAAATCAATGATTCTGTCAACTTCCATTCTCAAACTGAATTCTGCAGAACACAAATTTCAGATCTTAATAAGTGCTGCCTGGATAAAATGTGTCTGGAGAAGGCTGGGTTAAACTATGTTAAATAGGTTTTGTCAGTGCTGGATTTCTCTGAAATATTGGCATACAATATAAATGTTTACATGCAATGGTATTACAATGTACAGGGTTCCTTATGCTGTTTGCTTTTTTAAAAAATATATTTAACATAAAAAAAGAGGGGTGCCTGGATGGCTCAGTCTATTAAGCATCCAAACCTTGCTTTAGGCTCAGGTCATGATCTCACAGTTTGTGAGTTCGAACCCCGTGTTGGGTTCTGCGCAGAGAGTGCACAGCCTGCTGAGGATTCTCTATCTCTCCCTCTCTCTCTGCCCCTCCCATTCTCGTTCTCTTAAAATAAATAAATAGGGGCGCCTGGGTGGCGCAGTCGGTTGAGCGTCCGACTTCAGCCAGGTCACGATCTCGCGGTCCGTGAGTTCGAGCCCCGCGTCGGGCTCTGGGCTGATGGCTCGGAGCCTGGAGCGTGTTTCCGATTCTGTGTCTCCCTCTCTCTCTGCCCCTCCCCCGTTCATGCTCTGTCTCTCTCTGTCCCAAAAATAAATAAAAACGTTGAAAAAAAAATTTAAAAAAATAAATAAATAAACTTAATTATATATGTATATATGTATATATACATGATATATAACATTGTATAATTATATTTGACATGACATTTTCTGTAACATGTTGATTACATATTACAATATATTGATGATTAATATATTGTAATATGACTTTCATTGTAGTAATAGTATCCTTATCACATCACATAATTATGATTCCTTTTGTGTAGTTGAAATAATTAAGATCTAGTCTTTTCAGCAAGTTTGATGATTGTGATACAATATTGTTGTCTATATTCACTCTACTGTGCATTAAGACCTATAGATCCTATTTACTCTAATAACAGGTTTGTATCCTTAAATATTATCTATCCTATCCACACCCTCCTCCTCTCCCAGCCCCTGGTAACCAACATTTTATTATGTGCCATTTGCCCCAATCGTAACTGACTGAGGCTTACTTTATTTATTTGTTTGATCATTAATTCTATTCATATAGAGGTTTATTGTACATTTTAGGAAAATATTATATAGGCACTAACATTTTAGAGCAGTAAGATACCAAAAAATCAGATTTTGGAAAAGTGGAATTTCATGGGGCAGTATAAAGAATATATTTGGATGCAGCTACGGCATCCCTAAAAACCAGCATGAAGTCATGTTGCCCTCCATTGAGATTTTATTGGAAATTACTTGAATTGATCTGACATTGAAGATAATGGGAACAAAATAATGTATTCTGAGAGGTAGTTTACTCTGTGAATAGAGAAATGTTGGTAGATACATTATGAGTTATGATCAAAAGAAAAACCAAATTGGTCTCAGGTGATGGCACCAGCGTAACTGAGGTGACTTTCCTAGTAGTGAAGGTGAACAGCAGTGGAAATTGGGCAAACCCATCCTCTACTCTCGTGTCTACTGCTCATGTAATTTTGGAATGAACAGATAAAACTCCTTTTACAATAGGACCTTCATTTCTTTGCTAGATAGTGAGGACATAGGTGTGTAGCTCTTTTTGTATTCTACCACACTTTTGTCTTTACCATTTAATATAATAGCTCAGGATTGTTCAGAGGCAGATTTGTGGGCCAGAGTAAATAGGACATTTTGCTGGATGAAGAGAGTAGGATGTCTACCCTTCTATCAGATTGCTGGTAAAAGCGTTAAGTATTATGGAATGCCATATATGAATCTCATAGCTCTTTATTGTTTATAATAAATTTACACTCTACACACAAGTTTTCGCACTCCTCACAGCGGCTCAACAAAGTGGGTTTCAAAGTGGGAGAACTACTGTGATTTTCCCACCATTCAACAACTAGTGACTGCTGTCTCTGGTTATTCAAAGCACAGGCTTTTTTTAGTACATTATTCTGACCAATTCCATTGTTTTTCCCCATCAGATTATCCCAGGGACACTGCTCAATTGCTGCCAAATCTGGACTCCCAGTTTGGGAATTTGGCACAATCATCTCCCTTCTCTGAGCAGGAACAAAAGCTCCAGTGACATTTATCCTCCCTGAAGTTTGCATTAAGAAAAGAAATTGGCCCTGAGAGGATGGCTAGTGAAGAAAGGGAGTGCAGCTTGGAGTAGTCAAAGCCCAGAAGTGTAGTGCTAATAAAGCGCTTTGCTGGACAGAGTCAAAGATGCTGAAAGCAAACATGTTATCTTGGGTCTGGAGTTGCTGAAGGAGAAATGGATGCCTCACCCCAGACATCTATGCTTCCTTGAAGAACTATCTCCCTTCAGATCTATTGTGTTTTTTTATTCTTCTCTTATGTCCATATTCAGTGGCTTGGTCTACCTGCAACAAGTCCGCAGGTCTGGCAGACTGGAGCCCAGCAAATCTGTAACAGGGTGAATGGCTGTTTACACTTGAAGACTCAAGTATGTCTAAAGTAAGGCTTCTGAAGTGAGAGAAATGGGCAGATTAGTACCTAATGTATTTGAAGAATCCAGGAAGTAGGAGAGCAAGTCAAGAGGTAAGACTGGCCATTGTACGTGTGAATTCACCGTTTTAGGATAGGTCAGAGGTACAGAGTATCATTTCCCCCAAATGAGCCAGAGTATCATCCTCAAGGCTGCTCAGAAGAGCCCTGGGACTGTAAACTCATCTGTAGGTGTAGAGAATGCACATAATGGGAACCCATGTACTGAAATCTCTGTTCTCTGAAAAACTGATATTAACTAAAAATTATGTTAAAATGATGATAATGCTCATGGTGGTTTGTGTATCTCTTCTATATTATTCTCACATGTATCTTACACAATTAACAATATTATGAGTGAAAAAAATGAATTAGGCAAAATAATTCTCAAGAGAAACCCTGAGGAGTAATATCTTTATAAGTGGTAACTTGGGCACCCTCGGTCACACCTGCCTTTGGGTCACTGTTATATTTGGCTGATATGCTTAAGATTGTCACTACTTCAGCACCTCCCTTAACATTTTGCTTCACTTAGCCCAAAGTATCTCCCAAAGGTCTTAACACTTTTTCTTCACTTAAGCTCAAAGGTCTCAGATTCTGTGCCAAGCGTTTTAGATACATTTTCTTGAGTACTTTCTGAAGTAAGGCAATACAGTTCCTAGTTTTTTGTTTTGTTTTGTTTTGTGCTCAGAGAAGTTTAGTAATGTGTCCAAAGTGATAGAGGTAGTGAATGACAGCTGTCATCAGTCTTCTTCTGACTCTAGAGGAGTAGCTACTTGAGAGCAGGGTGCCTGTATCTACATCCAATAGACCCATTTATGGAAGATGGATTATGAATATCTGAAGTGAGAGGAGTCTTTAAAATGAGGCAGTAAGAGAAAGTGATCTAAGAGGGAGGACTTGGCATACTTGGGCAGGATGAAGTCTCTGAGGATATTGAAAGATTTAAGGGAAGGTATAAAGGAAGAATAAAATAAGTGTGCACAAATGCCAAGGTGATGACAATTATTGTTTAAGTGATGTTAAAGGAGACCAGGAGAAGACTGTAACATGATGAGCTAGGACAATGAGGGAAGTATATTAAGACTAGTCACCTAATATGTTATAAATAGAATAATATATAAATCACAAGATGAGGATATGTAAAGCAGTTCTGCTCTTCATTGTTATCTTTCTGAAAATGGAAGGAAGATGGTTTCAGAGTGGAAAAGCTCCTGTGATCACTGTAGGTGGTTAGGGGATTACTTACTTTTATTGAGTCTGTCAGAGAAAACTATGAACTGTAATTGTATTAGTGGAACAAGATATGTTGGGGGCCACGTGAATTTTGGAGGAAGTTTGACATCAGATATGCTAAGTGAAAAAAGTATTTTTGATGTTTAGTGCCTAAAGTAACTGGAATTGGGTGGCCATCATGTTGCTAAGTAATCAGTCTTTAGGGTTCCTAGTAGAATACCTCATCTTCTCCAGTTCCTGATAAACTCTGCCTCTTATGTTCCCTACAGCACATTCCATCTGCTGGGTACCTGAGCCCTGAGTACTAAAGCTCTTTCGCTCTTCTTATAACATGCCATGTGTTCTTTTTTGGTTATTGCTAGTTTTATTTTTTTTAAGGAATGTTTTCTCTGTCTCCTTGCTCCATTAGCTATCCTTCCAAATTTTCTAGGAATAATTTCCCTTTTGACAACTCTCTATGGAACCCAATATACCACTAGCCCCTGGACACACATGCTTCAGATTTATCCTAAAAAAACTGAATTATTCTTACCTGCTAGTTTCACAAACTATTCCTGAGGTCCTTCTGAATTTTTGCTTTTTGTTTGTTTCAATAGATGAACCCAAAATCTACCAAATAACTCATTCCTACCATATGATCATGAACCAGTATTTTTTTCTCTATATACAACATTTATATCCATTTATCCTTTATTATCCCACATTTTACTTTCATCCACTTAAAAAAATACTACAATAGCCTTCAAAATGATTTCCATGCCTTCTCTTTTGCCAAACTTTAGTCCATTCTTTACATTGGTTCTAGTTTGACAGCAATATAATATAGGTCTGTTTACAATATATTGTTTACTTTTTATTAAAATGACTATCTTGCATCTTCTAAGATGAAGAGGGAGTTCTTTATATTTATACATAAGTTCATTCAGAAATTCTGGTCCATTTCTTTTTTTTTCAAGCTCTTTTTTTTTTTTTCAAAATATGAAATTTACTGTCAAATTGGTTTCCATACAACACCCAGTGCTCATCCCAAAAGGTGCCCTCCTCAATACAATTCTGCCCTATTTCTATTCAGTCTGCACCTCAATACCATCTGAAGAGCCACCCTATCCTAGTTTTGCCGAATTATATTCATTTGCACTCAGACTTGTAATATCTTCCTATGCTTGTCTGGGAGTCAATCAGCACAGAATGCCCAATACAGCCCTTTGTTTCCATCCAGCTATTATTTGTCATTTGAGACCTAATTCAAGAATCACCTTCAATAAATCTTCCCTGACATATTTAGGTCAGGTTTCTTTCCTCTTACTGTGTTTTTTTAGGCCTTATATTAAATTACTTCTTTAATTTTAGCTTTATTTTCTAGGTTATAAGTATTCGAACGCAGTTTTTATATATTCCTCTATATTATAGCACTGCCAATTTTCCTTTTATAAGCTATGTTCTCAATAAATATACAGTGATGAAAGAATAAATTAATTGGCAAAATAATAAATACAGGTAGTAATTATACACAGTGACCAAAGGAATGATTGGAAAGAGTCCATAGAGTGCAGCATGCGTCAGAGCATTGCTGTTTCTTGCAATATTGACTGTACCCGAATTGTTCCAGGTTCTCATCTTCCCACTTAGACTGGAGACACCTCCATCACCACAATGTCTGTCTTCAATAGCTCTGCCCTGTACCCTCGCTTTCTCCTGACAGGCCTCTCAGGCCTTGAAAGCAGATACAGCTTGATTTCCATCCCCATCTTCTTGGTGTATGCCACCTCAATTGCAGGAAACATCACCATCCTACTTATCATCAGAACTGAGCCTTCCCTCCACCAACCAATGTACTACTTTCTATCAATGCTGGCACTTACTGACCTGGGCCTATCTACTACAACCTTGCCTACGATGTTCAGCATTTTCTGGTTCCATGCCCGGGAGATCTCTTTTAATGCCTGTCTGGTCCAGATGTACTTCATTCATGTTTTCTCAATTATTGAATCAGCTGTGCTGTTGGCCATGGCCTTTGACCGCTTTGTAGCAATCCGAGAGCCCCTGCGCTATGTGGCCATTCTAACCAATGGTGTGATCACTGGGATTGGGTTGGCAATTGCTGGAAGGGCCTTGGCTCTGGTCTTTCCGGCTTCCTTTCTCCTAAAGAGGCTTCAATATCATTCTGTCAATATTCTCTCTTACCCATTCTGCCTGCACCAGGACCTTATAAAGACAACTGTATCCAGCCGTCGGGTCAGCAGCATCTATGGCCTCATGGTGGTCATCTGCTCCATGGGACTTGATTCAGTGCTCCTTCTCCTCTCCTATATCCTCATCCTTGGCACAGTATTGAATATAGCCTCCAAGACGGAGAGGGTGAAAGCCCTCAACACCTGCATCTCCCACATCTGTGCTGTGCTCACTTTCTATACACCAATGATTGGGCTATCTATGATCCATCGCTATGGGCAAAATGTGTCCCCAATTGTCCATGTGCTCATGGCCAATGTCTACTTGCTGGTCCCACCCCTCATGAACCCCATTGTCTACAGTGTCAAGACCAAGCAGATTCGGGATAGAATCCTCAAGAAATTCAAGCAACAGAAATTTTAGGTGAAAGAGACTCTAAAATATAACTTCCTTCCCAGTCCTTTTATATTTATGAATGCATTTCATATTAATGTAGAATTTTGAATTTAAATATTACTAATAACATTTTGCTTTTAAGATAGTAGATATAAACCTCAATAATAGTAAGCTCTGTTGAACACCTGAAACTACATAACACTGTATGTTAACTACACTGGAATTACAAAAAAAAAAAAAAAAAAAGTTAAGGCCTTTGGGAGGTGATTAGGTCATGAAG
Organism: Prionailurus bengalensis; assembly: GCF_016509475.1. Lineage (NCBI taxonomy): Eukaryota > Metazoa > Chordata > Mammalia > Carnivora > Felidae > Prionailurus > Prionailurus bengalensis. Next base: position 61,090,862 of record NC_057346.1, read on the forward strand.
GTGGAGCCCCCATAAGTGGGATTAGTGGTCTTATAAAAGGACTACAGAGCTCCATTGCCCCTTCAGCCGTGTGAGGGCACAGTGAAAGGAGGGTCATCTATGAACCAGGGTGTGGGCTTTCACCAGACACCAAATCTGTAGGCACCTTTATCTTGGACTAACAGCCTTCAGAACTGAGAAATAAATGCTTGTTGTTTAGAAAAATATATGTGCAAATCCTGTATTTTCAGCATAGAGAATAAAGGCATGGTTTTGTTTTGTATGTATGTTGACATACTAGGGAATATGGTCACTAAACCCAGGTTAAGCTATTCTTAGCAGAAATATATAACTTATCTTTTAATAACTAGCAATAAATGTGAAACTAAGAGTCATCAAATCAACAATCTAATGAAGTTGTTTATTATATTTTTGGAAGGTCCTCCATTTCTGAAGAAAATTTAGGTTTCAAGATGGCTTTTGATCCGTCAGTTACTGAAAGAGAGCTATTAAAGTCTCAAAATATCATAGTGGATTTGTTTATTTCTCCTTGTCATTCTATCATTTTTATCATGAGTATTTTGATTCTCTGTTGTTAGGTGCATAGACATTAAGATTTGTTATGTCTTTTGGAAATCACTTTATCAAAATATAATGCGTTTTATTTATCCTTGATAATTTTTCTCATTTTAAAGTATGTCTTTTATGAAATTAATATAGCTTCTCTAGCTTTCTTTTGATTAGTGTTAGCATGGTATATCTTTCTCTATTCCATAAATGTATAATTTGCTAAGTATATCTTTTAATATTAACTTTCTAAGATATGTCACATACCATACAATTCATCCATTTAAAGTACACAGTTCAATGTGTACTTTTATAAATTTTAAAATATACTTAAAGGTATATGTAACCATCAAAGCAGTCAATTTTTCTCATCTCAAAAAGAAATTTCATACTCTGCAGCTATCACTTCCATCCCATATCCTCCATGGAGTAACTACTAATATACTTTCTAGCTCAGTAGAGTTCCATATTCTGCACTTGCCTATAAATGTAATAATGTAGTATGTGGTATTTTGTGGTTGATTTCTTTCACTTAGCATAATGATGTAACATATATCGGAACTTCAGTACTTTTTATGGTTGAATGATATTTCATTTTATGTTGTTATATAAATGGGTAAAGGATAGCCCTTGCACACAGCATGTAGGACTTTGAGCTCAAGCCCACTGGCACCAGATAAAAGAAATATTTACACATCCAAATGTTTTAAATACATCCCAAATAAATACAATTATAACCATATAGACACTTCTTGATTTGCATATTTCACAAAACTGTATTTGATTTCTGCTAGCTATAGATAAGACAAAGTCTAGGGCTATAAAAGACTTTGAACTACTTCTGGTTCAGACACTACCTTCCATGTCGCTGAAAAATATTATCAAGAAACACGTGTCCTCTCTCCAATTTCTCTGTATCCCAGGAGTTCCTTTGCCCTTTTCTCCTTGGGGTGGTGGCCCTGACAACCACCCCTGGAAGATCTCCTGCTGTGTGGGACTTCCTCTACCAACAACCTGTCCAAGTTCTGCCTGAGAAACCTCACTGTGTCACTGCCATCTCATAGTCAAGGCTTTTCCTTAGTCACTCCCCAGATCCTCAAACTCACTACAATGTATATCATACATTTTTTGTTTACCATTCAGACAGTTGATGAACATTTAATTTGTTGCCACCTTCTGGTTATTATGAAAATACATTCATATATATATATTAAATATTTTTGTGTGGTCACAGAACATTGTGTTATTTCTATCATTTTGAATGTATGAATATATATATATAAATATATATATAATATTTTATATATACAAATTATATTATATATTATATATTATTATATATTATATATTATTATATATATAATTATATATTATATAATATAATTATATATTATTATATGTTATATTATATACTATATATTATATATTATATATTATATAATATAACATATAATATATAAAATTATATTATATTAATATATTTATATTATTAATATATTAATGTTTATTAACTAATAAATTTATTTATTAGAATTAATTAATAATTAATATTATATATATATATATATACTTCCATATCCTTGTTGGATCTTCTGTCCAGTTTGTTGTTCTGTTCATCATTGATAGTGAGAAAGTGGGGTATTAAAATCTTAAGCTTCTGTTTATTCCTCCCTTCATTTCTGCCAATTTTTGCTTCATATATGTTGCTGATCTGTTATTATGTATGTATATGCCTATCATTGTTAGACTTTCCTGGTGGATTGATCCCTTTTATCATTATAAAATGGACCTTTTTACTTATAATATAGTATCTTTTTTTACTATACTATAGTATATAGTATAGTCTACTGTACTATTTACTATACTATAGTATATAGTATAGTCTACTGTACTATATACTATCTGGTTTGGTTTTTTGTTCTTTGTTTTGGTTTCAAAGTCTATTTTTTTCTGATGTAGTATAGCCAGCTTTGTTGTAGTTGCTATTTGCATATTTTGTTTTCCATTCTTTTACTTTCAATCCATTTGTATATGTCCCCTACAGAAAGCACATGGTTGGCTCATGTTTTATTATCTAGTCTGACAAACTGGTTTTTGATTGGAATGCTCAATCCATTTTCCATTACATTCAATGGTAATATTGAGAATGGTAAGGTGGATTTACATCTGCCATTTAATTTTTTGTTTTCAGATCTCATGTTTTATTTTTAAATTTCTCTGTTGGTTCTTTTGCTACTTTCTTTTGCTTTAAATTAATATTGCCCTACATAGCATTTTAATTTCTTTAATGACTTTTTCACTATATATTTATGATGGTTTTCCTCAGTGATTATAATAGGGCTTACCAAAATCATCTTGCCAAAATCAGCTTCACATGTACACTAGCTTAATTTCAGTGATATATAGGACTATTTAAGCTATTACTCCAATATAGCTGTCTTCCATTTCCCCTTTATTTGTGGTATTGTTATATACAATACATCCATTAATGTCACAATGCCAAAATTTATTGTTTTAATTATTAATTTACCATCTGTCATAATTTCTTTCTTTTATGTTTTTTTAATTATTTACTTTTCAGAGAGAGAGAGAGAGAGAGAAAGCACCAGCGGAGGAGGGGCTGAAAGAGAGGGGGACAGAGGATCAGAAATGGGCTCTGCACTGATAGCAGTGAGCCCATTTGGGGCTGGAATTCATGAAACATGAGATCATGACCTGAGCCAAAGTGCAGGCACCCTGCATCTGTCCACATTTCTTTTTTATTAAAAAAAAATTTTTAATGTTTGTTTATTTTTGAGAGAGAGACCGAGTAGTGGAGGGCAGAGACAAGGAGACACAGAATCCAAAGCAGGTTTCAGGCTCTGAGCTTTCAGCACAGAGCCCAACATGGGGCTTGAACTCACAAGCTGTGAGATCATGACCTGAGCCGAAGTCGGAAGCTTAACCAAGTGAGTCACGCAGGGGCCCCAACATTTCTAAGAATACAGCATTGCATCTGCCTACCTCCTTTGTGCTGTACTCTCAAATATATTATACACACATTGTATTTCTATATGTTATAAGGCCAGCAGTGGATTGCATGCATGTTACTTTATAAAATTGCTTTTTAAGACTGTTAAGAGGAGAAAAGAGATAAAATATACATTTAAACTGTCTTTTATAATTACAAAATTACCTTTACTGGTTTTTGTGTTTATTTTGTGTGTGTGTGTGTGTAGATTCAAATTACAATCTTGAAGCACGGACTTTTAGCCTACATTTGACTATAATGCTAAACCATTATCTAAGAAGAAGCAATTGATAAGTTAGATTTAATGACATTAAAATATTCTGTGCCTCAGACATAGTGTCAGAAACTAGACAAGCCAGAAACTAGTAGACAAAAATTGTAAAGATCAAACTGGCCCCTATTGCAGGATTCAAAGGACAAATGTGGTCAACTTGTCATGAAGTGGTTGGTTGGTAACCATGAGAAATGATGCCATATCCAATCCTCAACATTAGTCTCTATTGCTAGGAAGTCTGACATTTAGCGGTGGCAGTAGCTAGATCAGTCTTAGCTATGTGGGATTCCATAGTGTTCGACCTTTGTCAAACCCTTGCATCCTCTATGGCCTCCAAGTTCATGTACCCATTGTTCAAGCACTGTGATGGCTGAAAACAGAGGATGACTGATAACTGGTCATGCTTTTCTATAAGGTTGGCTGCATTTCCGTGGTGGATACTCTCTGGTGGGCACTAACATGTGATGCAAAGATCTTCAAGATATATACCGGTATAATTCTACCACCCCAGATCTCCTGGACTCTGGTCTTTCAATCTTTTCCTGTCAGTCTCCTAACCAGCCCTAATTCACCACTGCCAATGATTCTGTACATGTTCTAACCTCAGGATACTCCCATTTCTGCACAATGTGAATCACTACCTGCACCACCTAAACCTCAGTAGAGGAGGGATTTTGCTTAAAATAAAAGCAAAATCTGTTTATGGAATGTACATCATGCAACCAAAGGGAATAATGTGGATGTATATGCAGTGATACACATTTTATATTTGATTTGTTGCAAAAGACAGCTGAATAACAGTTCATATAGAATTATTTCAATTCTAAAAAAACTAATTCAAACAAAACGTGTGTGTGTGTAGTGTATGTGTCTGTGTGTATGTTAAGAGAGAGATTCATGGAATCAAATATTTCAAATGGTCAATGGAGATTATCCTTGGTTATTGGTGAAGGGGAAAAGAGAGGCCAACATTCACTTTTGTATTAAACATGTCAGCATTATTTATTTTCAATATCAATATAGTATTTTAAAGGTAAATACTATCCTCTTATTATTTATTTATTTATTTATTTAAAGTGTTTATTTTCATGTTTATATTTATTTTTGAGGGAGAGAGAGACAGAGACAGAGTGCAAGCAGGGGAGGGGCAGAGAGAGGGAGACACAGAATCTGAAGCAGGCTTCACACTATCAGCATGAAGCCCAACGTGGGGCTTGAAACCACAAACATTAGATCATGACCTAAGCCAAAGTTGGACGCTCAACCAACTGAGCCACACAGGGGCCCCTTGTCTTTTAAAAAAAATAATCTGTTCCTTTAAGAATTAAAAAACTCAATAGCTCAAACGTAGTATCACTGACATAATGACATAGAATAATACAATGTGACTACAGCTGGGAAAGAGCCAAAACCAGAATGCTCTGAAGCTGTAGGTAAGGAAGCAATTCAGCATAATGGGACTGGGACACGCTCCTATTCTTTTTTTAAGGCCCCTCAAAATGACTAAATCATTTGCACTATGGGAATTCAGTTGAGTAAGTCTCACTTAACACTTAAGGATTCATTAAAGTATTCGACTGGGCTTTGTAGTCCTTCTGGGTATAGCCTCCGGTGTAATCATTCCCAAAGTCCACTAACAAAGCATCAGGGAGGAAACACTAGTATCAGAAAGTCACAATAATCCCGTGTACCTGAGACTGGGATTGGGGGATTGGACGGACTTCATTCTTGTCATATATATAGTGCCTGAGGTATAGCCCTAATGGCACACCTTGGTAAATACCTGAAAACCCTATTGTTCCTATTATATATCATCAGTGAAGAACATTAAGATGGATAAGATGTTTCCTTGATAAACTGTTAATATTTTACTATTTAATAATACCTGCTTAAATCTCAAGATATACTTAAGACCTTGGCAATACCATTGTATAAGTCAGAGTTTTCCAGAGAAACAGAAGCAATAGGATATGTACTGGGGGCTGAGGATTATATATGGAGGCTGGTAAGTCCCCCAATCTGCCTTTTACAAGCTGGATGTCCTAGAAAGTTGGTGTAAAAAATCAATTGATATCCTAGCTCAAAAAATCAGGCAGGAAGGATTGAATCATTCTTTCCTCCCCCTTTCTGTTCTATTCAGGACCTGCCCTGATTGGATCACACCATCCTATATTAGGAAGGGAAAACTGTCTTATCTATGAGTTCACGGATTTTCATAAATCATGTGTGGATGATTTTTTTTTTAACAAATTCCATTTAATAATTTAATTTTAAGATAGAGGCCTCCAAGTTAATGATATGATCTTTCATTCATTCACTGAGTTTCAGTGTATATTAAAATGATATATGATCATATAGGATACCATAAGCGACAGAAAGGATGAAAAGCAGAAATATTATCATCAAGAGCACACTATGCCCTGAGTTACTATTATCCTCATTCGTGAGTTAGGCCTGGACCTAAAGTTTGGATTAATTTGTGTTTACTAGGTAGGCAGGGTTAAAACAAACAACAACAACAAACAACAACTGGTATTCCAAGCAGGAGAAAAAAACAAGTGTTGCTCAAGTTTTGTAATATTGAAAATGTCAAATTCTATCCTAGGTTCCTCTATGTAAAATAAAAATGTTATACTATTACATAAAAATATGTATCCTTAAAAGAAATTTTTGTTTGCAATAATTGATTATCTTCTGAAGCAATAACATGGAAGCAAGGAGTATATGTGTGTTTAGGAGCTAATCAACTAAGCTGTAGCAATAGGGGACCTGAGTCGGGGTGGGGCAGTCCAAGAGAGTGGAAGTGTATATACCTAATAGGAGAGAAGGCAAAGATTTGCATTTCAGCCAAGGTATTTGACTTGGGAAGTGGGGGTTATTCTGATTTTCTTAAGAGAAATAGAATGACTAACATTACAGAAAGACAAATCTGGCAGCTGGCACGAAGACATGTTCTAACACCTATACACAAATGTGGCCTCCTTGATATTGGTGGTGAGTGTCTCCCAAACATGAATGTAATAACCATTTAATCAAATGCTTGTAAGATTTTTATTTTCTTCTAGTGTGATAACTGCATTTAGAACTTGCTCTGTATTCTCCACTATTTAGACTATTATTCTACATCCATTTACTTCAAAACTAAATTTTTCTGTGATATATTTATCACTTAATTGTTAATAGGTGACATAGAGATGGAAGCTAAACTAAGCAAGGAATTCAATCTACAAAGATAGAATTAAACCCAGGGGAATATATTCCAAAGCTCAACAAAAGTGGTCACAGAAGTAGCAGCTCAGAAATGCATCAGGCATGTGCAGCAGTTTATGGATTGTGAGGCTAGAGGTAAGAAAGGCATACGGGAGACAGATGTGGAGACACACACACACACACACGCACACGCACACACACACACGCACACACACACACACACACACACAATATGTGCAAGAAAAAGAGAGGAATGGAGAAAAGCATGAAAGCAAGAATGAGAGGTAAAGCATGTTTAGAAAAGAGAGGCAACAATGGTTGATACTGATCATATACAAAAGATATCCAGGAGACTTTTGCAACATATGTGAGAGCAAGAGAGGACAAGAAGAGAACAAGGCAAACAAAGCAGTATAATAAACAACTGGCCTGTATACCACTTTATGGGATAGTATAAATTCCCTAGTGATCAGGAATTGGTATAAAAGCAAATCATGTGTGTTAAATTTATGTTTATTTGCAATGTACCTTTTAACACCTTCGAATGTTAAGTTTCTTTAAATAATATCAACAAGTTATCTTCAATAATATTGCTTTAATCCTCACACAGAGTGATAGCCAGGCACCAATTATATCTAAATGTGTCTCTTCTTACTTAAATGTTTCCACTTATAACTAACATGGACTTTCTGAGATTCCCTCACTCATATGGATTGGATAGTAAGCCAAGGTTTGAGGTATCATTGCCAGCTTGAGAGAGTCACCCACATGTAGCAGTTATCCTAATATATTTCATTTTGGTCCTTCATTCCTTTAGACTCTAGTTAAGAAAGATCATTTATACTTATCCAGCAAATATTTATTGAGGATCAAATGGGTGAAAGCATCAGGGAACATCAAGATATACATAAAATATACCCTGGCCACAAAGAGATAAGTCAATTAGGAGGAACAGACGTGAAATAAATGTCAAATAAATGTTTATATAATTAGACGATATAGGCAAGATGGCGGCTTAGGAGGACGCTGGGCTCACCACACGTCCTGCTGATCACTTAGATTCCATCTACACCTGCCTAAATAACCCAGAAAACCGCCAGAGGATTAGCAGAACGGAGTCGCCGGAGCCAAACGCAGACGAGAGGCCCATGGAAGAGGGTAGGAAGGGCGGCGAGGCGGTGCGCGCTCCACGGACTGGCGGGAGGGAGCCAGGGCGGAGGGGCGGCTCGCCGGCCAGGCAGAGCCCCCGAGTCTGGCTTGCAAAAGCGGAGGGGCCTGACGGACTGTGTTCCCACAACAAGCGCGACTTAGCGTCTGGGAGGTCATAAGTTAACAGCTCTGCTCGGAAAGCGGGAAGGCTGGAGGACAAAGGGAGGGAGAGCTGCTGAGCCCCCTGACAACAGAGCTCAGTTTGGTGGGGAACAAAGGCGCTCGCCAGCGCCATCTCCCCCGCCCATCCCCCAGCCGAAATCCCAAAGGGAACCGGTTCCTGCCAGGGAACTTGCTCGCTCCGCGCAAACACCCAACTCTGCGCTTCTGCGGAGCCAAACCTCCGGCAGCAGATCTGACTCCCTCCCGCTGCCACAGGGCCCCTCCTGAAGTGGATCACCTAAGGAGAAGCGAGCTAAGCCTGCCCTTCCTGCCCCCGTGCACCTTGCCTACCCACCCCAGCTAATACGCCAGATCCCCAGCATCACAAGCCTGGCAGGGTGCAAGTAGCCCAGACGAGCCACACCACCCCACAGTGAATCCCGCCCCTAGGAGAGGGGAAGAGAAGGCACACACCAGTCTGACTGTGGCCCCAGCGGTGGGCTGGGGGCAGACATCAGGTCGGACTGCGGCCCCGCCCACCAACTCCAGTTATACACCACAGCACAGGGGAAGTGCCCTGCAGGTCCTCACCACGCCAGGGACTATCCAAAATGACCAAGCGGAAGAACTCCCCTCAGAAGAATCTCCAGGAAATAACAACAGCTAATGAGCTGATCAAAAAGGATTTAAATAATATAACAGAAAGTGAATTTAGAATAATAGTCATAAAATTAATCGCTGGGCTTGAAAACAGTATACAGGACAGCAGAGAATCTCTTGCTACAGAGATCAAGGGACTAAGGAACAGTCACGAGGAGCTGAAAAACGCTTTAAACGAAATGCAAAACAAAATGGAAACCACCACAGCTCGGCTTGAAGAGGCAGAGGAGAGAATAGGTGAACTAGAAGATAAAGTTATGGAAAAAGAGGAAGCTGAGAAAAAGAGAGATAAAAAAATCCAGGAGTATGAGGGGAAAATTAGAGAATTAAGTGATACACTAAAAAGAAATAATATATGCATAATTGGTATCCCAGAGGAGGAAGAGAGAGGGAAAGGTGCTGAAGGGGTACTTGAAGAAATCATAGCTGAGAACTTCCCTGAACTGGGGAAGGAAAAAGGCATTGAAATCCAAGAGGCACAGAGAACTCCCTTCAGACGTAACTTGAATCGATCTTCTGCACGACATATCATAGTGAAACTGGCAAAATACAAGGATAAAGAGAAAATTCTGAAAGCAGCAAGGGGTAAACGTGCCCTCACATATAAAGGGAGACCTATAAGACTCGTGACTGATCTCTCTTTTGAAACTTGGCAGGCCAGAAAGAATTGGCACGAGATTTTCAGGGTGCTAGACAGAAAAAATATGCAGCCAAGAATCCTTTATCCAGCAAGTCTGTCATTTAGAATAGAAGGAGAGATAAAGGTCTTCCCAAACAAACAAAAACTGAAGGAATTTGTCACCACTAAACCAGCCCTACAAGAGATCCTAAGGGGGACCCTGTGAGACAAAGTCCCAGAGACATCACTAGAAGCATAAAACATACAGACATCACAATGACTCTAAACCCGTATCTTTCTATAATAACACTGAATGTAAATGGATTAAATGCACCAACCAAAAGACATAGGGTATCAGAATGGATAAAAAAACAAGACCCATCTATTTGCTGTCTACAAGAGACTCATTTTAGACCTGAGGACACCTTTAGATTGAGAGTGAGGGGATGGAGAACTATTTATCATGTGACTGGAAGCCAAAAGAAAGCTGGAGTAGCCATACTTATATCAGACAAACTAGACTTTAAATTAAAGGCTGTAACAAGAGATGAAGAAGGACATTATATAATAGTTACAGGGTCTATCCATCAGGAAGAGCTAACAATTATCAATGTCTATGCACCGAATACCGGAGCCCCCAAATATATAAAACAATTACTCATAAACATAAGCAACCTTATTGAGAAGAATGTGGTAATTGCAGGGGACTTTAACACCCCACTTACAGAAATGGATAGATCATCTAGACACACGGTCAATAAAGAAACAAGGGCCCTGAATGAGACATTGGATCAGATGGACTTGACAGATATATTTAGAACTCTGCATCCCAAAGCAACAGAATATACTTTCTTCTCGAGTGCACATGGAACATTCTCCAAGATAGATCATATACTGGGTCACAAAACAGCCCTTCATAAGTTTACAAGAATTGAAATTATACCATGCTTACTTTCAGACCACAATGCTATGAAGCTTGAAATCAACCACAGAAAAAAGTCTGGAAAACCTCCAAAAGCATGGAGGTTAAAGAACACCCTACTAACGAATGAGTGGGTCAACCAGGCAATTAGAGAAGAAATTAAAAAATATATGGAAACAAATGAAAAGGAAAATACAACAATCCAAACGCTTTGGGACGCAGCAAAGGCAGTCCTGAGAGGAAAATACATTGCAATCCAGGCCTATCTCAAGAAACAAGAAAAATCCCAAATACAAAATCTAACAGCACACCTAAAGGAAATAGAAGCAAAACAGCAAAGGCAGCCTAAACCCAGCAGAAGAAGAGAAATAATAAAGATCAGAGCAGAAATAAACAATATAGAAACTAAAAAAACTGTAGAGCAGATCAACGAAACCAAGAGTTGGTTTTTTGAAAAAATAAACAAAATTGACAAACCTCTAGCCAGGCTTCTCAAAAAGAAAAGGGAGATGACCCAAATAGATAAAATCATGAATGCAAATGGAATTATTACAACCAATCCCTCAGAGATACAAACAATTATCAGGGAATACTATGAAAAATTATATGCCAACAAATTGGACAACCTGGAAGAAATGGACAAATTCCTGAACACCCACACTCTTCCAAAACTCAATCAGGAGGAAATAGAAAGCTTGAACAGACCCATAACCAGCGAAGAAATTGAATCGGTTATCAAAAACCTCCCAACAAATAAGAGTCCAGGACCAGATGGCTTCCCAGGGGAGTTCTACCAGACGTTTAAAGCAGAGATAATACCTATCTTTCTCAAGCTATTCCAAGAAATAGAAAGGGAAGGAAAACTTCCAGACTCATTCTATGAAGCCAGTATGACTTTGATTCCTAAACCAGACAGAGACCCAGTAAAAAAAGAGAACTACAGGCCAATATCCCTGATGAATATGGATGCAAAAATTCTCAATAAGATACTAGCAAATCGAATTCAACGGCATATAAAAAGAATTATTCACTATGATCAAGTGGGATTCATTCCTGGGATGCAGGGCTGGTTCAACATTCGCAAATCAATCAACGTGATACATCACATTAACAAAAAAAAAAGAGAAGAACCATATGATCCTGTCAATCGATGCAGAAAAGGCCTTTGACAAAATCCAGCACCCTTTCTTAATAAAAACCCTTGAGAAAGTCGGGATAGAAGGAACATACTTAAAGATCATAAAAGCCATTTATGAAAAGCCCACAGCTAACATCATCCTCAACGGGGAAAAACTGAGAGCTTTTTCCCTGAGATCAGGAACACGACAGGGATGCCCACACTCACCGCTGCTGTTTAACATAGTGCTGGAAGTTCTAGCATCAGCAATCAGACAACAAAAGGAAATCAAAGGCATCAAAATTGGCAAAGATGAAGTCAAGCTTTCGCTTTTTGCAGATGACATGATATTATACATGGAAAATCCGATAGACTCCACCAAAAGTCTGCTAGAACTGATACATGAATTCAGCAAAGTTGCAGGATACAAAATCAATGTACAGAAATCAGTTGCATTCTTATACACTAACAATGAAGCAACAGAAAGACAAATAAAGAAACTGATCCCATTCACAATTGCACCAAGAAGCATGAAATACCTAGGAATAAATCTAACCAAAGATGTAAAGGATCTGTATGCTGAAAACTATAGAAAGTTTATGAAGGAAATTGAAGAAGATTTAAAGAAATGGAAAGACATTCCCTGCTCATGGATTGGAAAAATAAATATTGTCAAAATGTCAATACTACCCAAAGCTATCTACACATTCAATGCAATCCCAATCAAAATTGCACCAGCATTCTTCTCGAAACTAGAACAAGCAATCCTAAAATTCATATGGAACCACAAAAGGCCCCGAATAGCCAAAGGAATTTTGAAGAAGAAGACCAAAGCAGGAGGCATCACAATCCCAGACTTTAGCCTCTACTACAAAGCTGTCATCATCAAGACAGCATGGTATTGGCACAAAAACAGACACATAGACCAATGGAATAGAATAGAAACCCCAGAACTAGACCCACAAACGTATGGCCAACTCATCTTTGACAAAGCAGGAAAGAACATCCAATGGAAAAAAGACAGCCTCTTTAACAAATGGTGCTGGGAGAACTGGACAGCAACATGCAGAAGGTTGAAACTAGACCACTTTCTCACACCATTCACAAAAATAAACTCAAAATGGATAAAGGACCTAAATGTGAGACAGGAAACCATCAAAACCTTAGAGGAGAAAGCAGGAAAAGACCTCTCTGACCTCAGCCGTAGCAATCTCTTACTCAACACATCCCCAAAGGCAAGGGAATTAAAAGCAAAAGTGAATTACTGGGACCTTATGAAGATAAAAAGCTTCTGCACAGCAAAGGAAACAACCAACAAAACTAAAAGGCAACCAACGGAATGGGAAAAGATATTCACAAATGACATATCGGACAAAGGGCTAGTATCCAAAATCTATAAAGAGCTCACCAAACTCCACACCCGAAAAACTAATAACCCATTGAAGAAATGGGCAGAAAACATGAATAGACACTTCTCTAAAGAAGACATCCGGATGGCCAACAGGCACATGAAAAGATGTTCAGCGTCACTCCTTATCAGGGAAATACAAATCAAAACCACACTCAGGTATCACCTCACGCCAGTCAGAGTGGCCAAAATGAACAAATCAGGAGACTATAGATGCTGGAGAGGATGTGGAGAAACGGGAACCCTCTTGCACTGTTGGTGGGAATGCAAATTGGTGCAGCCGCTCTGGAAAGCAGTGTGGAGGTTCCTCAGAAAATTAAAAATAGACCTACCCTATGACCCAGCAATAGCACTGCTAGGAATTTATCCAAGGGATACAGGAGTACTGATGCATAGGGCCACTTGTACCCCAATGTTCATAGCAGCACTCTCAACAATAGCCAAATTATGGAAAGAGCCTAAATGTCCGTCAACTGATGAATGGATAAAGAAATTGTGGTTTATATACACAATGGAATATTACGTGGCAATGAGAAAAAATGAAATATGGCCTTTTGTAGCAACGTGGATGGAACTGGAGAGTGTGATGCTAAGTGAAATAAGCCATACAGAGAAAGACAGATACCATATGGTCTCACTCTTATGTGGATCCTGAGAAACTTAACAGGAACCCATGGGGGAGAGGAAGGAAAAAAAAAAAAGAGGTTAGAATGGGAGAGAGCCAAAGCATAAGAGACTGTTAAAAACTGAGAACAAACTGAGGGTTGATGGGGGGTGGGAGGGAGGAGAGGGTGGGTGATGGGTATTGAGGAGGGCACCTTTTGGGATGAGCACTGGGTGTTGTATGGAAACCAATTTGTCAATAAATTTCATAAAAAAGAATGTTTATATAATTAATGTGCCAAAGGTCACAAAGAAAAACATATTCTATATTGGGTGGAAGGTGGAGAAGTGTTCCAGTAAAGGATTCTAAAGGACATGATACCAAATTTAGGATTTGGACAAAGACCAATGAGAAAAAGATGAGCATTTTTATTACAGATAAAAGCAAAATACTTAAAACAGCATAGCATTCAGGAAATTAAAAGTTGATAGGGACACACAGAGAGAGTTAGTCATGGAAAGGTAGGATACTGGTAATTAACATCCCTCTCTAGCCAGGATTATACTGTGATCACTATTATAAATATTTAGTAATGTCTGGTCCTGGGCTCTTATTTGTTGGGAGATTTTTGATAACTGATGCAATTTCTTCATTGGTTATGGGTATGTTCAAATTTTCTACTTCTTCCTGTTTGAGTTTTGGAAGTGTGTGGGTACTTAGGAATTTGTCCATTTCCTCCAGGTTGTCCAGTTTGTTGGCATATAATTTTTCATAGTATTCCTTGATAATTGCTTGTGTTTCTGAGGGATTGGTTGTAATAATTCCATTTTCATTCATGATTTTATCTATTTGGGTCATCTCCCTTTTCTTTTTGAGAAGCCTGGCTAGAGGTTTATCAATTTTGTTTATTTTTTCAAAAAACCAACTCTTGGTTTCGTTGATCTGCTCTACAGTTTTTTTTTACATTCTATATTGTTTATTTCTGCTCTGATCTTTATTATTTTTCTCCTTCTGCTGGGTTTAGGGTGTCTTTGCTGTTTTGCTTCTATTTCCTTTAGGTGTGGTGTTAGATTTTGTATTTGGGATTTTTCTTGTTTCTTGAGATAGGCCTGGATTGCAATGTATTTTCCTCTCAGAACTGCCTTCGCTGCATCCCAAAGCGTTTGGATTGTTGTATTTTCATCTGGATTTGTTTCCATATATTTTTTAATTTCTTCTCTAATTGCCTGGTCGACCCATTCATTCTTTAGTAGGGTGTTCTTTAACCTCCATGCTTTTGGAGGTTTTCCAGACTTTTTCCTGTGGTTGATTTCAAGCTTCATAGCATTGTGGTCTGAAAGTATGCATGGTATGATTTCAATTCTTGTATACTTATGAAGGGCTGTTTTGTGACCCAGTATGTGATCTATCTTGGAGAATGTTCCATGTGCACTTGAGAAGAAAGTATATTCTGTTGCTTTGGGATGCAGAGTTCTAAATATATCTGTCAAGTCCATCTGATCCAATGTATCATTCAGGGCCCTTGTTTCTGTATTGACCATGTGTCTAGATGATCTATCCATTTCTGTAAGTGGGGTATTAAAGTCCCTTGCAATTACCACATTCTTATCAATAAGGTTGCTTATGTTTGTGAGTAATTGTTTTATATATTTGGGGGCTCCTGTATTCGGCACATAGACATTTATAATTGTTAGCTCTTCCTGATGGATAGACCCTGTGATTATTATATAATGCCCTTCTTCATCTCTTATTACAGTCTTTAATTTAAAGTCTAGTTTGTCTGATATAAGTATGGCTACTCCAGCTTTCTTTTGGCTTCCAGTCACATGATAAATAGTTCTGCATCCCCTCACTCTTAATCTGAAGGTGTCCTCAGGTCTAAAATGAGTCTCTTGTAGACAGCAAATAGAGACCCATTCATTCTTTAGTAGGGTGTTCTTTAACCTCCATGCTTCTGGAGGTTTTCCAGACTTTTTCCTGTGGTTGATTTCAAGCTTCATAGCATTGTGGTCTGGAGGTGTACATGGTATGATCTCAATTCATTTATACTTATGAAGGTGTTTTGTGACCCAGTATGTGATCTATCTTGGAGAATGTTTCATGTGCACTCGAGAAGAAAGTATATTCTGTTGCTTTGGGATGCAGAGTTCTAAATATATCTGTCAAGTCCATCTGATCCAATGTATCATTCAGGCCCCTTGTTTCTTTATTGATTCTGTGTCTAGAATATCTATCCATTGTTGTAAGTGGGGTACTAAAGTCCCCTGCAATTACCACATTCATATCAATAAGGTTGCTAATGTTTGTGATTAATTGTTTTACATATTTGGAAGTTCTAGCATCAGCAATCAGACAACAAAAGGCAATCAAAGGCATCAAAATTGGCAAAGATGAAGTCAAGCTTTCGCTTTTTGCAGATGACATGATACTATACATGGAAGACCCAATAAACTCCGCCAAAAGTCTGCTAGAGCTGATACATGAATTCAGCAAAGTTGCAGGATACAAAATTAATGTACAGAAATCAGTTGCATCCTTATACACTAATAATGAAGCAACAGAAAGACAAAGAAAGAAACTGATCCCATTCACAATTGCACCAAGAAGCATAAAATACCTAGGAATAAACCTAACCAAAGATATAAAAGATCTGTATGCTGAAAAGTATAGAAATCTTATGAAGGAAACTGAGGAAGATACAAAGAAATGGAAAAAAAATTCCGTGCTTATGGATTGGAAGAATAAATATTATCAAAATGTCAATACTACCCAAAGCAATCTACACATTTAAAGCAATCCCAATCAAAATTGCACCAGCATTCTTCCTGAAGCTAGAACAAGCAATTCTAAGATTTTTATGGAACCACAAAAGAACCCGAATAACCAAAGCACTATTGAAGAATACCAAAGTGGGAGGCATCACCATCCCAGACTTTAGCCTGTACTACAAAGCTGTAATCAGCAAGACAGCATGGTATTGGCACAAAAACTGACGCATAGACCAATGGAATAGAATAGAGACTCTAGAATTGGATGCACAAAAGTATGGCTAGCTAATCTTTGACAAAGCAGGAAAGAATATCCAATGGAAAAAAGACAGTCTCTTTAACAAATGGTGCTGGGGGAACTGGACATCAACATGCAGAAGAATGAAACTAGACCACTTTCTAACACCATTCACAAAAATAAACTCAAAATGGATGAAGGACCTGAATGTGAGACAGGAAACCATCAAAACCCTAGAGGAGAAAGCAGGAAAAGACCTCTCTGACCTCAGCCACAGCAATTTCTTACTTGACACATCCCCAAAGACAAGGGAATTAAAAGGAAAAATGAAATATTGGGACCTCATGAAGATAAAAGGCTTCTGCACAGCAAAGGAAACAATCAACAAAACTAAAAGCCAACCAACAGAATGGGAAAAGATATTTGCAAATGACATATCGGACAAAGGGCTAGCATCCGAAATCTATAAAGAGCTCACCAAACTCCACACCTGAAAAACAAATAATCCAGTGAAGAAATGGGCAGAAGAGATGAATAGACACTTCTCTAAAGAAGACATCCAGATGACCAACATGCACATGAAAAGATGCTCAATGTCACCCCTCATCTGGGAAATACAAATCAAAACCACACTCAGATACCACCTCACGCCAGTCAGAGTGGCTAAAATGAACAAATCAGGAGATTATAGATGCTGGCGAGGATGTGGAGAAACGGGAACCCTCTTGCACTGTTGGTGGGAATGCAAATTGGTGCAGCTGCTCTGGAAGACAGTGTGGAGGTTCCTCAAAAAATTAAAAATAAATCTTCCCTATGATCCAGCAATAGGACTGCTAGGAATTTACCTAAGGGATACAGGAGTGCTGATGCATAGGGGCACTTGTACAGAAATGTTTATAGCAGCACTTTCAACAATAGCCAAATTATGGAAAGAACCTAAATGTCCATCAACTGATGAATGGATAAAGAAGTTGTGGTTTATATACACAATTGAATACTACTTAGCAATGAGAAAGAATGAAATATGGCCTTATGTAGCAACGTGGATGGAACTGGAGAGTGTTATGCTAAGTGAACTAAGTCATGGAGAGAATGACAGATACCATATGTTTTCACTCTTATGTGGATCCTGAGAAACTTAACAGAAGACCATGGGGGAGGGGAAGGAAAAAAAAAGTTAGAGAGGGAGGGAGGCAAACCATTAGAGACTCTTAAAAACTGAGAAGAAATTGAGGGTTGATGGGGAGTGGGTGGGAGGGGAAAGTAGGTGATGGGTATTGAGGAGGGCACCTGTTGGAATGAGCACTCGGTATTGTATGGAAACCAACTTGACAATAAGTGTCATATTAAAAAAAAAAGACAGACACGTGAATTCCTGGGTATTCTACTTATCAGTTATGTGACCTTGAACAAATAAGTAGACACTTCTGTGTTTTACTTTGTTTTTATATGGTTACTACAGTAACTAAATAAGATAAAGTGTATATATTTAACAGAGGGACCAGTGCAATATTATTCAAGAAATGATAGTCTAATTTTAAATATTGTTTTTAAATTTGTATTGGGCAATATACATCGGTATATATTAAATGTTATATTATTTGATTCAGTGTACCCCTTTCTGAAAATCCATGCTGTGGAAAACTTTAAAATATGATGAAAAATCATATGAAGATATCCATGCAATGTTAGGTGCTAAAAATAGTGGCCTAGAAGATTATTAAATAATATAGAGATAGTACATTGTATAAAATGACAAAAGAATATAATAGCATTTACACAATTAGATCAACAACTACATAAAAAAAATAAAAATATACTGGTAAATAATATAGAGGTCAAAAATAATGAATATAAAGCTGCATATCCTCTCTGATTATCTGTTCCAATTGGGTAAAGTCTTGGAATACCAAAGAATTTATATTCTAGTATGCACAATTCAAATGTATCTGGGTGTTAAATAATTCATTTCGGGATTGTTATATATTTGTCTAAGTCAGATGGATGACGAATAGAAAAGCCTAAAAATTATCATCATCAAATATTGGGAAAGATAAATAAAATTGAAAGGCAAAAAATTCTGACTTACATTTAATCCTACAATTGTTAATATCAAAGAGACACATGTATAAGAAGGTCCATTGTGTGCTTTGGGACCACATAGGCAGGACTAGTCAGGTTCCTGGAAAAAGGAATAAATGATTAGAAATTTGAAATTGTTTGATATGTAGATAAAAGAACTAATAGATAAATCATTTGCTTTATCTGAGAAATGTGTTCATAAATATGAGCACCTTTTTTAAAACTGAAAAACATTGTGAAGTAAGGAATGCTAAAGAAATAAAAGTATATTAAATTATTATTCTTATTATTAGTAAAATATGCCACTAATATTTTGTCCTTTACTGTTAGGTTCTAATGAGTGAAAACGTGTGTTTAATCAGATATCAGAGGGTCATTTGTGACCTATTCTCAGATTTTCTTTCTTCATGATGATTTAATAAATCAGTCCTGGCTTCTCTCGCAACTGGAGCTTCCAGTTTTACAAAATTTCAATGAATTAAATGTTATCAAATGTTAAAATTAATGACCTCTCTCTTCTTCATTGTGTTGCACTTTCATAGAACATATATGTTAATTTTTAGAAAAAAAATATATGAAAAACAATGAGATTAAAGGTATAAGGGTAACCCTGAAAAATAAAAATAAGATTGAGAAATGATCTGCAGGCTTATTTGAAGGAGAGCAATACAGCTTCTTTATTTTCACTTAGATTTTGTTGTATTAATTACACAATTTATCTAAAGGTTTACATTCCTTAGTTTGCATGTACATTGAATTTTTTCAAGGCTGTGGTATAAACCTGATAGCATCCTAGCAGTGCTCACATGTCCCGGTATACAGTTGTGACCAAATTTCATTTTTTATAAACTGTTCCTGAACTGATGATTCAGATGCCTGGGATGTCTTTCTTCATACTCACATTTGTGTAAGTCATTTGAAAAACACTAAAGATTGATTTTACATGAATATGGTAGAATTTGTTCACCAATCTGAATAGTCTGTGACTTTGTCAGCATCTCTCACACCCAAAAGGCTTCTGAAGGCCACCATGGTGGTCTGGAATAACAGTGATGCTATGGAACCCATCCTTCTCTTAGGAGGTTTCCATGGGCTGAAGTCTGTTCATGCTTGGCTCTCAATTCCATTTTGTCTTGCATACCTGATGGCATTTATAGGCAACATGACCATCCTCTCTGTTGTCTGGAATGAGTCTTCACTCCACCAGCCCATGTATTATCTGCTGTCCATCTTGACAGTAACTGACCTGGGCATGTCCATCTCTACACTCCCCACAATACTGGCTGTGTAATGGTGGGAAGCCCAGGAAATCAAAGTAGGAGCTCGCTTTGCTTAGCTCTTTTTCATCCACACCTTCACGTTCTTGAAGTCTTCAGTGCTGCTGGCCATGGCCTTTGGTAGATTCACTGCTATATGTCGTCCATTGCACTACTCAAGCGTCCTCACCAGTGATGTCATTGGCAAGACTGGCTTGGGCTGCTTGCTGTGAAGTGCAGGAGTCATGATGCCTACATCCACATTGCTACGGCGCTATCATTATTGCCAGGCTAATGTGCTCAGCCACCCCTTTTGTCTGCATCAGGGTATTCTGAAATTATCCTGCTCTGATGCCAGTGTCAACAACATCTATGGATTGTGTGTGGTCATTATCACACTGGGCGCAGACTCAGTTTTCACACTCCTTTCCTACGTCATAATTCTCCATGCTGTTCTGGGCATTGCATCTTTGAAGAGCGACTAAAGGCACTCAACACTTGTTTGTCCCAGGTATGTGTGGTTCTTATCTTCTTTGTACCTCTAACAGGGGTATGCATGGTCCATCGCTTTGGGAAACACTTGCGTCCCATTGTCCATATCGTCATAGCTGACATTTACCTGCTTCTCCCACCAGTACTTAATCCCATCATCTACAGTGTCAGGACCAAGGAGATTCATCCTGCAGTTCTCTACATGTTTAGACAAAGTAGGAGGCTTTAGAAACACCAGGCATTGATTTGGAGGAAAACTTTCTCCATCAGATTCTTAACTGTGCAACTTCCTGCATATGTAACTTAGGTGAATTCCTTAAATCTCTTTCATTTCTATGCTTCTTCTTTGTAAATTTGAAATTTTGTCATTGCTCTTTCATCTCCCTGCATTTTATGAAGATCATTGTGAATAATACCTTATGAGGTGTTTAATATAGCAATGTAACCTTATTAATGACACATTTTATTGTATTTGAAAATAATAATACAATTGAGATCTCTTAATAATCCAAAGACCTAAACCAGGTTATCTTTGCTAGTCTGTGATTGTTTATTCACCTGCCCAGGGCCAGAATTTTGTGGAAAAACTTGTTTCAACAAAGTAGACTTGTCCTATATTGTACCTGAAATTTGAAAGACCCTGCCAGACCCAATCTTTGCCCTGCTGAATATCATCACTATAACCGACTTCTTAACCTCATCCTTTGCCATTTATCTTAGTGTCCCCCCATATAGAGCTATTAGAATCATAATCAACTGCCAGTGTTGAGATAAGCACATAAGTCATGATTGCTCACTTGAAGTCAACATATAGTAAGTGGAAAAACTGAAGCAGATGTGCATTCACACCACTGAGATGAAGAGGATGATATTAATCCATAATATTGATGGTTTTGGAGTGTGTTCACCCACATAATCAGATTATAACTTGGGACAAAAAAATTAAGCATTCAAATATTAAATACAAAGCAAACATTTTATTTCTGCTTATTGCCATGATGGAATAACAGCTATCAGATTTAGTCTCTCGCCTTAGATAACTAAAAACAAAGTGGTAAGTTTATAGAACAATTGTTCTAAGAAACTGGGTAAAAGAAATCAATGACAATGATCTCTAAAAATAGGGGGGGGGGTAATGAGATGAGCCCAAAGATTTCCCTGACTTACTCTCTGGAAATTTATCAAGTCATGGATAAAGGCAGAGAACCCAAAGAGTCTGACCATCTCCCTGAATTACAGAGAACACCATAGAGGAGAGACGTGCATGGAGACTGACACACATGACCTCAGGACATTCCTCAGAAGCTTTCAGTTGTGTACTGGTCAGTATATGTATGTGAAGAAACTACTGAGGCCAAGGAAATAGCCACCAGAAAGGAGCAGATGGAACAATTCTCAGATCTTATATGTGACTGAGAAGAGTTCTTCTTCTTCTTTTTATTTTTTAAGTAGGCTCCAAGCTCAATGTGGAGCCCAGCACGGGGCTTGAACTCATGACCCTGAGATCAAGACCTGAGCTGAGATCAAGAGTCAGACACTTAGCCCAATGAACCACCCATGCACCCTGAAAAGAGTTCTTACTCTTAACAGAGAGGGTAGAGAAACAGAATGTCTGGCTGTGTACTTGGAAGAGTGTTACTTTAGTAATGGGATGAATTATTCCCCGGCTGAAAGCTATATTTGGTCTTTTCTAACAAAGCATAAAGAAAAGTCTTGGAAGGGGTAAAGCTATTTCCATGTCATTTTATGATACATAAGAATAAAGGTAAAATATATATTTAGAGAAATTTAAAAAATGAGTGCAGTTAATTTGTGCCTTTTGTGTGTATGTGGAAACCAACAGCCTAGAAAGAGCACAAATTATACTTCCTGCTATATCTTATAGGAATATACTATATGTTTAGATGCCTCTCCTCAGACTATGATGGGGCTAGTAGGCCTACCTAATTCAGTGGATCTGTTAGGAATTTCATTGTAGAAAACACTTAAACAAGATTCTCAGTCATCAGCTTATCAATAATAAAGTTAAAGTCCTTTGTCTTCATTTGTTTGACATTTTAAAAGATCCCTCCATTTGGTTCAGAACTCAGGAACTCAGGAGAAAAGGTTTTTAAATTCTGGAGTGCTTCATAAGTGGCCACACATATTTTTAAAAAACCAGTATAAGCATGGGGAAATAAATTCAAAGAAATATCTCATAATATTAGGAAGAAGGGAAACAATGATTAAAATATGCAATAAAGAAAAGTATACATAAAAGATCCATCTAGAAAACCGGTTGCCAAAAAAAGAAGTTACATTAAGAGAAAGAAGAAAAGGATAATCAAGGGATTTTAAATCAAAGAAAATTGTCTTTTAATGTCATAGATCCATACCTTATAAAGGCACAATTCTTTTAGTAAATGAAGATGCATGTTTAGAAATTTAAAGATATAATACTAATATATTTCAAAGGGGAAAGAAATATCACAAGAGGTTACCTAAAAGAAACAGGAATTACAATGGTATCAGATTCCTTGATTACCGTATAGATGATGGATGATAGGTGTAATCATGCTTATAAAATCATCTGCAACCAAGATAACTGCATCAGTTTGCTAGGGCTGTAGTAACGAAGCATCACAGACTGGGTGGCTAAGCAACAGAGATTTATTTCCTCACAGTTCTGGAGGCTGTAAGCCCGAGATCGTCAGCAGTGCCACTGCCTTCTGAGGGCTGTGGAAAGTGTCTGCTCCATGCCTCCTGCCTGGATTACATGGTGCCCTCCCAGTGGACATGCCTTTCCTCACAGAGCATTTTTTTTTTAAATAAGAACATCAGTTGGATAGAATTAGGGGCCAACCCTACTCCAGTATGACCTAATTTTAACTTAAATTATTGGATCTGTAATGACCCTGTTCGCAAATGAGGTCATATTCTAAGGTACTGGGTATTAGTACTTTAACATTTAAATTTGAGGGTGGGGGAACACAACCAATCATGACTAAATCCATAGTTGAAGGCAAAGTAATATTTCAGTCATATAAAGATTTTGAAACTGTATCTCCCATTCATTCTGTCTTTGGAATTTATTCAAGGATGTGTTCCAGGAAAGCTAGAGAGCTATCTGGGAAGGCATGAGGTATGAAACAGAAGCGGATCCAAAACAGGAGAGTAGAAAAGGGCATTCCCAGCTAGGAACACAAAAAGCAACCAGTTTAGGGGCGCCTGGGTGGCTCAGTCACTGAAGTGTATGACTTCAGCTCAGCTCATGATCTCACAGCTTATGAGTTTGAGCCCCGTGTCGACTCTGTTCTAACAACTCAGAGCCTGGAGCCTGCTTCAGATTCCGTCTCTCCCTCTCTCTCTGACCCTCCCCTGCTTGCACTCTGTCTCTTTCTCTCTCAAACAAACATTAAAAGAAATTTAAAAAAAAAAGAAAAGGAAAAGCAACCAATTCAGATTGGAGCTATAGCATTGAGGCCACTAGGAGGTCATTCAGAAAAAAAAAAAAAGTAATTAGATCCATATCTGTTGTGATATTTTACATTGTAAGTTTCTGAAAGATAATCTAAACTGTTTTTTGTCCAAACTTTTTAATGACTGTTGAAAAGAATATATTGGCTTTACAACAATAAAGATGTTGGTCTGGTTTTATATAACAGTTATTTGAATAAATAAACTGTGTTACTGGGACCAAACTTGTTCTAATATTTGCTTTTGAGATTCTACATCTCATCCTGATCCTAAAGTTATCTGTCTTTATGGATCCAAGATATCTTTTAGCCACTCTCAAGACTTGATGTGTCCTAGTTCATACTCACAGAGGAAGAAATGTGCCATTAAGCATTTGTCTTAAAATTTATTTTTATCATGTGTAAAGACCTAATTGGACCCAAGAGAATATTTCATTGTATATGTACAGGTAAAAAAAAAGTGTAAATTTTCAGGAAATAGCTTTAATGTTTGTAGAGAATAATGGAGAGGATTGGCAAGGTCAAATGAAAGATATTATTACTTCTCATACTTTGTATTCAATGACCTATTTCCTTTTAAATTATTTTTATTTTTTAAAGTTTATTTTGAGAGAGAGAGGGGGGGGGAGAGAAAGAGAGAGGGAGAGGGAGAGGGAGAGATAGATAGTTCCAAGCAGAGATAATTTGCACTGACAGTGCAGAGCCCCATGCAGGGCTTGAACTCATAAACTGCAAAATCAGGACCTGAGCTAAAATCAAGAGTCGGTTGCTTAACCGACTGAACTACCCAGAAGCCCTATCAATGATTTCTTTCTTAAGCTTAAATACTATCTTAGGGAACTTCCCAGAAACTTCAGCTGTGTGATAAAGAGATATATTTTTTTTTAATTTATCTTGAGAAAGAATGTGTGTCTGTGCATGAGAGTGGGGGAGGAGAAGAAAGATAGGGAGAGAGAATCCCAAGCGGGCTCTGTGCTGTCAGCACACAACCTCACACAGGGCTTGATCTCACAAATCGTGAGATCATGACCTGAGCTGACATCAGGAATTGGATCCTTAATGGACTGAGACACCCAGGTGCCCCAAGAGATATATATTTTTTTCAATCCAAAAAATCACATTCTAAGGGGATCTACATGATTGACTCTACAGTTTGAGTAGAAAATATTTAATATTGTTAGAAGAAAATGGCTCTAGAGTTAGTAGAAATTGGTAAGTGATTCCTAAAGTTGCCCTGCATGAATAATATCTATGGAACTGTTCTTGTGAGGTGAAATAAGAATAAGAATCAGAATCAGAATCAGAATCAGAATAAGAATAAGAATATGAAGGAGGAAGAGGAGGAGGAGAAGGGAAAGAGGGGAGAGAAGAGGAGGGGCAGGACAAGGGGAAAGAGGAACAAATTATAATTGACCACTTACTATGTACAGCTATGTACAGGACACTCTTCTAAATGCCTCAGAGACATTTAGTTTATACCTCAAATCTACCCAATGAGGAAGACACTATTTTGATTTTCATTTTATAAAGAAACTGAGGCACAGAAATAATACTTGTCACCCAAAGTCATGCAGCTGGCATGTGGCATAGCCAGAACTTGACCACGAGCACTCTGGCTCCAGGGTTGAAATTTAGGCACTTATCAATAGGTCTTTTGCAATCTGTCCAGGTGAAATTGTGGTTGTGGGAGAGAATTCATGCCCAGAAAAGGGTGTGGAAAATGGATCATGGCTCTATGCGTTTAGTGCTACTTGGGGAAAATCAAAGCAGTTATATGAGAGGAGGATGGTAAAAATTTAGTGAAGAGAAATAGTAAAATTTAAAGCCATAAAAAACGCTCTCTATACTAGTTCAAATATTTGAGCTGAAATTAGCTAGCTTCTTCTATATGTAGAAGATCACTAAGCCATAGAACTGGGCCACATAGTCACATTCACATGGAGATACAGTGTATCTCTTGTCACATGTGTCAAGTAATGATGACAATAACTGTGTTTTGTCCCCACTCTTCAACTTTTATTTATATACACTTCCTTGTGCTTCTATGTTCCTTAGGGTTTTCTGTTTGGGGAGTAGAATGTAGAGGTTTGTGAGCAGTCTCCGAGGACTCTATCCCAGATCACTGTGTTAAGTTGGGGTTAAACTGGGATGTTTTCCTAGAAATATCCCTTAGGTGCTAGAAGCTTAGCATAAAGGCACCTTCCATGTACTGCTCAGAAGAATATAAGGGTTGTGCTGCTTGATGCTGTCTGTGAGTCTTTATTCCTATGGAAGAAAAAGGTGAATCAGCTGCTGGGATCTGGTGAACAGTCGTGGCCATAAATGCAGAGATATGTGGGCAGAGCAAGCTGAGAACTGGATCAAGTGGCCAACTGCACCAGGCAGGAAAAAGAAAAAACAAAGTTATATCTTTGAAAGGTGATAAGATTATCTTTAAAAGTCTCAGGAAGACCCAATGAATTTAATATCATCCTGTCCGTTGCATTGGATGAAATAAATTTCTATGTCAGCAGGAAGGAATGAGGCCAGTGAAGAGCTGCCGTTGAGAGTAGACTCCTAGTGTTTCTCCACAATAAACAACAGACACTCTTCACTTTGGCCTTAGCCATCACCTTTCTAGGCAATGGTTTCTTAATTGGCCGGGTTGTTTATGTTTTCAGAGGCAAATAAGAGTCAGGGCACCTTGCAGTACTTATTCTTTCTCTATTGGACTGAGCTCACAAATAATTATTTATTTTTTTACCTCGGTATGTTTTCTATATTAGAAAACAATTTTTAAATGATAAGAAAGTGAAGCTATAACAGGAACAAAAACAGGGACATCTCTGCTTTTTTTTTTAGTTACAACCGCTGTACCCTACATTCCAGGGTAAGTTTCTTTACCTCCTTCGGAGTGGTATGACTCATCCTGTAGCATTTTGAAGGCATTACTCAAGTGTCTTTCTCATTCCCTTCAGACCATTGCAGAAGTAGATTCTTCTCTGTTGACATACAACAGACTCAGAGAGCTACAAAAAAATACCTTCTCTGGTACCAAAATCATTTGAAGCTTTCTGCCCAGATTTCTGGTGCCTTCAGCTGGTAGGAGTAGCAGCCAGGCAAAAGTTGGCTCCATCACAGTGGCAGAGTTAACACATAAAATTCATAGGTGCTCAGAGAGTACTGGATATGCTATGGAGAGTGAATGGAAAGTGTGAAAATAGCATCAGAGAGCCCTCCGTTTCCTTTCCCAACTGATCTGCACAGTCCATAAATCATAAACAATGGCTGTTTCAACTCCTGGCCAGGCATCTCAGGGGGCCAGCCCTTATTATCTGGTTTAGTGTCTGCGAGAGGCTGCTGGGCTTGGGTCAGAGTTTTTACATATCAGTCAGAAGAATTCAGGTTTTAATTGTGCGAGTACCTATACATCTGGATCTATAATTTATTTTCATTATGGATTGCTTAAATTTATTTATTTATTTATTTATTTATTTATTTATTTATTTATTTTTTATTTATTTAGCTTAAAGGTGTTTCTGACTGCCTCTGTAGTATATTAACTTGATCTCATCTATAGTCTTGATGTTTCCAGTGTCACCTCACCAGGGTGTGTTTCTCAGAGTGAAATCACATGCTATTCTTCAAAGTGAATGATAAGCTCTAATTATTAGAAATCTTCACAGAGCTTGCTGTAAGCCTCCATGTTTGGGATTAGAACTCAATTAGCAGGCTGAATGAAAACTCTGGACATGACCTTGACCTGGGAATGGCTGTGTGATATCTCATATATGTTCTTCAGTAACAGACCTACTATGTATTAAACATGACATCAACTCTATGCTAAAACACTGAGCTAGCAATTTATGATATGGCCTCTCCTCTCTCTGATCTCTCCTCTGATCTCTCCCTCTCCCTCTCTCTCATTTTCCCCTAGAGAGGGAGCAGATTCACCTCGTTTGATCAGTAATAGGATGATATACCACAACAGGAGCATTTTTCACCCAGACACATTCTTCCTCGTTGGAATCCCAGGGCTGGAAGGGGCCCATGCCTGGATCTCCCTGCCTTTCTGCTCTGTTTACCTTGTGGCTTTGCTGGGCAATGCCACCATTTTGCTAGTCATCAAGATGGAGCAGACCCTGCGGAGAGAGCCCATGTTCTACTTTCTGGCCCTCCTTTCAACTATCGATTTGGCCCTTTCCACAACCTCTATGCCCCGCATGCTGGGTATCTTCTGGTTTGATGCTCATGAGATTAACTTTGGGGCTTGTGTGGCCCAGATGTTTTTGATCCATACTTTTACTGGCATGGAAGCTGAGGTCTTGCTGGCCATGGCCTTTGACCGTTATGTGGCGATCTGTGCTCCACTCCACTATAGGACCATCTTGACATCCCGGGTGCTGGTGGGCATCAGCATGTGCACTGTGGTTCGTCCAGTTCTGCTTACACTTCCCATGATCTATCTCATCTACCGCCTACCCTTTTGTCAGGCTCGTGTAATAGCTCATTCCTACTGTGAACACATGGGCATTGCAAAACTGTCCTGTGGAAACATCCGTATCAATGCCATCTATGGGCTCTTTGTGGTTTCCTTCTTTGTCCTGAACCTGGTCCTTATTGGCATCTCCTACGTTTACATACTCCGAGCTGTCTTCCGCCTCCCATCACAGGATGCTCGGTTAAAAGCCCTAAGCACATGTGGCTCTCACGTTGGGGTCATCTGTGTTTTCTATATCCCCTCAGTGTTCTCCTTCCTCACTCACCGATTTGGACACAATATACCACGCTACATTCACATTCTTGTTGCCAACCTCTATTTGGTTATCCCACCGTCACTTAACCCCATCATTTATGGTGTAAGGACCAAACAGATACGAGAGCGAGTACTCCATGTTTTCATTCAAAAATAAGACTCATGACACATTCTTGTACTAAGGATTTTGATCCATGTAGAAAGACTTATGTGTTCTTACTTCAACAAACATCTCCTGATCCTAATCTGTTGCTGCCAGGTTGAGATACAAGTTGATTTGTTCCTAGATGCTGACTGATGGATTCTGAGACTTGTGGAAACATCATTGGATCTCAAGTCAAAGGGCTAATGGGGTATCTTGGAAGGAGCTGTGTGGCCTCTGTCTCTATGTCTTCATGCAGAGTCCTTTATAACATTAGGCTACTCTTTTTCTGGATAAAGAACATATTACATTTGGTTTTTTGAGTTCTGAAATTAGACAAATGTGGCACCAGAAATTTGACCCTATCCTACTTCATGTGTTGGTTCATTTATTTATTCATTCATTCATGTGTGTATGTATTCATTTTATTATTCCTTTAATTTACATTCATTTTGTGTTTATTGTATGTCTTGAATCATTCTAATTGCTAGGGATGAACCCATAAACCTAACCAACAAAATGGCTGGCCCTGAGGAGCTTGCATTCTGTTATATTCTTTTTACAAAACCAAGTTCATGGGTTCAAAAACAATCATTGCCAAATCTGTAGCCTGAAGTGGAATGATCTGCCAAACATGTAAGATTCAGTGGGATGATAGCCAAAGAAAACATGTAATTTCAAAACTATTTCTTACTAATATCAAGAGTACTATATTACTGAATATCTCTCTGTATTCAGGCCCATAGCATAAGCAGTGTAGTCATAATTGAATTATGTATGATATTTCTCTCTATCTACATGATGCATGCAGGCCTCTGCCTATCACTTCATTCACTTTTGTTCTCTCAATCTACATTTGACTCTAAGATTCTCCATCCCCAAATAGAAGGCCTCTCATCCTAGACCCATGATCTATCTCTACTTCCTCCACTTACTTTAATGTACAAGCATTTACACCAACCTATGAATAGTCACTTTTTTTTTGTATACTACTGAGCGCTTTCTGTTGATTCAATAATATTTCGCATAGACCAAGCAATGGCTTTTTGCATCATCAAACTTGTCATATTGCTTTACATTAAATGTTTTTTCAGACTTTTTAAAAGAGAAACTAAAGTATAACACAGAGAATTGTTCCTACAACTTATGAATTAACAACTTTTAACATTGAAACTCATCTCAAATAAAATGCTTAATAAAAATATATATAGGGGCGCCTGGGTGGTGCAGTCGGTTAAGCGTCCGACTTCAGCCAGGTCACGATCTCGCAGTCTGTGAGTTCGAGCCCCGCGTCAGGCTCTGGGCTGACGGCTCGGAGCCTGTAGCCTGTTTCCGATTCTGTGTCTCCCTCTCTCTGCCCCTCCCCCGTTCATGCTCTGTCTCTCTCTGTCCCAAAATAAATAAAAAACGTTGAAAAAAATATATATATAGAATTACAGTGGAAATGGCTTTCAACAACGCCTCAACACAGATTTTCTCCTATTTTTCCAGGAGCAAAATGTATCATTTGTGTTTCTGACACACAGAACAGAAACTTTTAATTTTACAACCAGTCACAATATTTTAGTTAGGTCATTTGTTATTAATTTATATAGATTAAAATATTTTGGTTTGTTTCACAACATTGATATTTATATATTAATCTATTAATAGATATTCATATTATTTTTTAATTTGAAAAATACTGCATTTCCTGGCATTTATTTGTTGGGATTTGTTTATTCCTTGCATTTATGTTAAGACAGTTTATCCAGGTTTTAGAATTTGAGGTAAAATTATTGAGTAGCAGAATTGTAATTAATTTGGACATATTTCTATTTTCTCGATCTTTGTTTTTGATCACTTCTTAAAATTTTCACATTTTCCAGTACTTTCCTTTTTCCTAACTTGCTTGCTTTCTTAATTTAACTTTGTTTCCCAACATTAGTTAAATATTAGTTTTCTACTTATAGTAATTTGTAACTACCATACTCTGAACAAAACAAAAATTTTAGCCCTTTTTTGCTTTTTCCTGTTCTTCTTGTACATATATCTCTCATTTTGGAATTGTCTGGAATTGTGTTTCCAGGATTAAAAAGCCTTCTTAAATGCCCGTTTTTATTTGATCAAATATATTTTTAATGATCTTTCTGCAATAAATCTTCATGAATATCTTCTAGCTCTGTAATTCACAGTTCTTAGTGGAGAATATCTATTTTTCCTACTAGCTACAATCCCATCTAGTCTTGCAATATTTAATTGTACCTTTATGTCTAAATACATCCTCATTTGCCCTCATATTTGAATAATGAATTAAAAATTCATAGGATTTTGGAACCAAGTTCTATCCTACCAGCTTTCTGAATTTATTGTTCAACCTTTTGTTTTCCTATAGCTAATGCTATTAATGGAACATATGCCAATCATTTTTCCACTTTTTTGAAAGTATATATATGTTTTTAGAATCACCTTAATTCTAATATTCTGATATTTAATGTTCTAAATTTAATGTTCTAGATTTATAAATTTGTAAAATTTTTTTAAGGTTTATTTAATTAATTAATTAATTAATTAATTAATTTGTTTATTTATTTTATTTTTGGGACAGAGAGAGACAGAGCATGAACGGGGGAGGGGCAGAGAGAGAGGGAGACACAGAATCTAAAGCAGGCTCCAGGCTCTGAGCTGTTAGCTCAGAGCCGGACTCAGGGCTTGAACTCAAGAACTGTGAGATCATGACCTGATCTGAAATCGGACGCTTAACTGACTGAGTCACCCATGTGTCCCATAGATTCATAAGTTTTTTAAAAAGTCATGTTCAGTGTTCAGTCAGTCCTTATTTTCTTATATGATATACACTATATATGTGTGTGCATGTATATATATATATGTATATATTATATACATATATGTATATATTATATACATATATAATATATACATATATATAAACTTCTAGATACTTCTATATCTATTACTTTTAAAACTTTATTTCTTAAAAAGATATTTTTTAATGTTTATTTATTTTTGAGAGGGAGAGAGACAGCGCAATTGGGGTAGAGGCACAGATAGAGAGAGGCACAGAATCTGAAGCAGGCTCCAGGCTCTGGGCTGTCAGCACAGAGCTGACGCGAGGCTCAAACCCACCCACCATGAGATCACGAACTGAGCTGACCTCAGATGTTTAACCACCTGAGCCACCCAAGTGCCCCAAAACCTTATTTCTTTAAATATTTCCTTCCCCATTCTCCCCATATTCTTCTGTAAATACTTTAAAATAAAGTTTGAATGCCATATATTTATTCCATGCATTTTAACTTTTCTTTCCTTCCATCATTTATTTATTTTACTATGGACCTAAAAATATATCCATCTACTCTTAAAACTCCAAGTTTTTATTTTCAGCAATTTCCATTCTATTTTTAGTTCCTTAATATTACCATTTTCAACACTTAGCTTTCCTATGTTTGATCTTTTTGATAATAGCAAAACCTGTGCTTTCTTCATGATTATAATTTTCTCTCCTGTCTCATCTCTTTTTTCTTAAATTTTATTTATTTACTTTGAGGGGAAGAGAGAGAGCGAGAAAGCAACTGAGAGAGGGGCAAAAAGAGAGGAGAGAGAGAGAGAGAGAGAGAGAGAGAGAGAGAATCCCAAGCAGGCTCTGCATCGATATGGGGCTTGAACTCACAAACCAGATTATGACCTGAGCCAAAATCAAGAGTCGAATGCTTAATTGACTAAGACACCAGGGTGACCCTCTCTCTCTTATCTCTTTAAGGTTTCTAACTTCATATATATTTTAAATCCTGAAGTGGTTGATTTGATTTTTTTTTTTTTTTTTTTTGAGACAGAGAGAGAGAGAGAGAGGTCTCATGTACAAGTTGGGGGAGAGGAGCAGAGAGGGAATCTTAAATAGGCTCAATGCTCAGCACAGAGCCCAATATGGGGCTCGATCCCATGACCCTGAGATCATGACTTGAGCTGAAATCAAGATTCAGATGCTCAACTCTCTGAGTCACCGAGGCATCCCTGAAGTGGTTTAGTTTTTATTTTATTTCACACTATCTTGTTAGCTTTTTTTTTTTTTAAATGTTGTTACTAATCTTTGGACATTTGGTACTATTTACTGTGAGTTTTTCTCTGCCAATGTGATTTCTTGGTAGGCTCTTCAAAGACCCTGGCTAAGCAGTGTTTGCAGGTTGGATTTCTTAGAAACCACATCCTGAGATGGAAAATTTCATGAAGTCAGAATAATGCCCCCTTAAAGATGTCCTCATTCTAATGTTCAGAATTTGTGAATATGTTAAGTTTCATGGCAAAGAGGAACTAAAGTTGTACATGGGATTAAGGTTGTTTAAGATAGGGAGATCATCCTGGGCTATCAAGGTGGAGCCAGTGTTATCATGAGTCCTTGAAGGCAGACAATAATAGAAATAGAAGACAGAGTCAGAGAAGGAAACATGATGACTCAATTGCATACTTATTTACACATTTCTTTTTTCCAAGTTATTGTTTAAATCCCAGTTCATTAACATAGAGTATAATATTAGTTTCAGGTATAGGATTTAGTGATTCATCACTTACATAAAATAGCCAGTGCTCATGACAACAAATGCCCTCCTTAATACCCATCACCTATTTAACCTATCCCCCCACCCACCTCCTTTCTAGTGATTATCTCTTTGTTCTCTATAGTGGAGAGTCTTTTTTATGGTTTGCCTCTCTTCTCTTTCCCCCCCCTCTATGTTCATCTGTTCTATTTTTTTAATTCCACATTTGAGTGAAATTGTATGTCATTTGTCGTTCTCTGACTTATTTTGCTTAGCATAATACATTCTAGCTCCATCTATGTCTTTGCAAATGACAAAATTTCATTCTTTTTGATTGCCAAGTAATACTCCATTGTGTGTGTGTGTCTGTGTGTGTATATATATATATATATATACCACATCTTCTTTATCCATTCATTAGTTGATCGACATTTGGACTCTTCCCATAATTCGGCTATGGTTGATAATGCTGCTATAAACATCAGGGTGCATTTATACAATTAAAGCAAAGTAAGAGCAATATCACATGTGTAAGACTTAAGCTGTCATTATATTGTCTCTGAAAATGGGTAAGAGAGCCATGAATTAAGGAATGTGGGCAGCCTACAGAAGCTGGAAAACGCAACTAAACATGTTCTCCTCTAGTGTCTCTAGAAAAGAATGCAGACTTGCTGAACACTTTATTTTAGCTCAGTGAGACATGTACGCATCAGCTTTCTAACAAACTGAACTGCAAGATGATAAATTTATGTTGATTTAAGGCACTCCATTTATGGTAATGTATCAGAGCAGCTTTAGAAAACTAATACAGCTTTGCTCCCAAGATCAGCACCTGGGTGAGATGGATGAAAAGAGAGGGAGAAAATGATTTTTAATGAAATGGCAACAAAAGTGTCAGCCAGACGTTTAATTTTTTTTAGTGTTTATTTTTGAGAGGCAGAAAGAGTATGTGAATGGAGGGAGAGAGAGACAGAGAGAGAGAGAGAGAGAATCTGAAGCAGGCTCCAGGCTCTGAGCTGTCAGCCCAGAGCCCAATGTGGGGCTTGAACCCACTGACTGTGAGATCATGACCTGAGTTGAAGTCAGATGCTTAACCAAATGAGCCATCCAGGTGCCCTTTTCAGCCAGATATTTATTCAGGAGTCTTTGGAGCTGGAATGGCCCTTCATAGTTGTCCTGATTGGGGTGAATCGGGCAAGCTTTATGCTGCTTTACCAACCAGTCATTTTTGGGGCTCTCTGGGAGGAGGATTTGATCTTAGGTGAAGAAGGTCCATTAGGCAAGAGAAGAAGCAAAGAGGCACACATTACAGTGGTTT
Source organism: Prionailurus bengalensis (assembly GCF_016509475.1). Taxonomy (NCBI): domain Eukaryota; kingdom Metazoa; phylum Chordata; class Mammalia; order Carnivora; family Felidae; genus Prionailurus; species Prionailurus bengalensis. Next base: position 61,125,561 of record NC_057346.1, read on the forward strand.
GGTGATTGAGAACTTCAGATCTGAAAATGGGTTAAGGATGACACCCTGTGGCATCCACTGTAAAACCCAACTAGGGTAAGAGTTTTGTGTAGTGGAGACACTACTGTGAAACTCCACCTAATTCTTTAGGAATTTGCTTTTTGTTGCTTTTTGCCTCTGGCTTTTCTGAAAATCTCAAGACAGAGAAACATTCACGTCCCCCCACCCCCAACCCTGTCTTTGAAATATAACTACGTCTTGCGTTTGCAGGTATACGCTAGGCTGCTTATTCTTGTCCTTTAATAACTGTTCCTATTGATTTGGAAGGTATATATAAAAACCACTTAGTTTTAACATCAATTTTAATATATCTAAAGATTTCGGGGGTGGGAGGAATGACAATAGTTAAATAGGCTGTCATCTTGTTAATAGAAACTGTCACATTATTTTTTAAAAGCATGGGAAACCTATTTTTTTAGTGTATCCTATTTGACAATAGATCTGAGTGAAGTCATTTTTTCAGTTAATATTCATTTATGATAGTTTTCATTGTTAAATTGTTGTATGATCATTAAACATTTTAAACTCCACATGGTAGAATGAGAGGAATTGATGGTATCTGTATTGCAATGACCCTAAAACATTTTGACACTTTGATGCTATTTCAAAATATGTTTTTCTGTATTTTTGACTTATTCACTGAAATTATATATTATTTTATATACCTCATGTACATTTATAAACAAAAGTATGTACATTATGTGTAGATTCCTAATGCACTTTTATTTTAATGGAAGTACAATATCTTTGAGTGAATATACTCTTCTGTCCACTTAAGTACCTATTTTGCTTTTGCAATCATTCAAAGCCATATAATAAAAATATTTTTGGGGCGCCTGGGTGGCTTAGTCGGTTGAGTGCCCAACTTCGGCTTAGGTCATGATCTCATGGTTTGTGAGTTTGAGCCCCGCGTCAGGCTCTGTGCCGTCAGCTCAGAGCCTGAAGCCTGCTTCAGATCGTGTCTTCCTCTTTCTCTGTCTCTCCCCCACTCGTGCTCTATCTCTCTCTCTCTCTCTTAAAAATAAATAAACATTAAAAAAATTAAAAAAATATTTTTGTGTGCAAAGCTCATTTTATATTTGAAATATATAATATAATTATTCCATATTTCCAATGATCCTTATTTCTTCATTTACAGCCATTTAAAAACTTCTGCCATTTCCCATCAGCTGCTAGTAATCCTTTAACATTTCTTGTTGTACAGCCTGGCTGGCAATGAAGTCTGTCAGTTTTTGTTTCTCTCAAAATGTCTTTATAGATAACTGAAGATGAAAAATAAAATTTGAATGGACACTTGTAATTGAGCTAGTAATCAAATATTTCCTATAATGAAAAACCTAGGTACAGATATCTTCACTCCACTATATGTATAAAGAGGACTTAATATCTCACAACATTGTACAAGTGCTTCCAAACCGTATGAAAAGGAAATCTACTGAGAAATCCAGTAACTGAACTGAATCAGACCAACTCCAGGATGGGATATTTTTACCACTTATCCCTATGGCCTTTGTGAGATAGATATGAAAAATTGTCAAGGGGGAAGACTGAGGAGATCGGTCATGAACAAAGGACAGTGGGACCAAAACCTCAGAGATGTCAATCCCCATAGCTAAGGATTCAACGAACCTAGAACACATGGTCAGGCCAGTGCATGGGGATAGTGAAAGCTCGGGTTGAAAATGTGTCTCCTATGCCAGGTTATTATGTTTGAGCTTAGAATATGGATTAAGTACTATTTTATCTAGGAAACAACAATCCATAGAATTAGGCTGCAAAATATTACTTAGAGGGAGATGGAATATATCTATCTTTATGTCATATATAAATGATAATATTTGTGGGGTTTTGCCCCACATGTGTAATTTTCCTTCTATAAATTCCTATCTATGCCATTTTTTTCCCCTTAGGCTCCTGTTGATCTAAATCATAGTCTAGGAGTTTTGCCAGCAATCTCAGAGGATTCGATCCCTGGGCACAATTTATAGTAGAAAATGGAGTTAACTCATTTTTCTAAAATTAGAAGCAGCTAAAGCCTTAATATACAATGACTCTCCTTGGATGTATTTTTTCAAAAAAGGCAAATAGAGCTGTGCTGCTTGATATTTGCCTTGTATCTCTCTTCCTGTGGAGGAATGAAGCATCAAAGATGAGTTTTCTTTTGATTTGGGTATGTACTGAAGTCAAGTGAAAGAGATATGGTCAACTGTGGCTGACAACTGCTGGCCTAATATGATAGGATATGCATCATGTGGTCCAATTTCTGAATCTAATGGAGAAAAATCTTGCACTTTTTTTTTTACTGAAGAATTTTATTTTTTTATTGTAGTTTTTTTGTTTGTTTTGTTTTGTTTTTGTTTTCTTAATGTTGCCAGTTTGATCTTGCAGCTTTTAAATGGAGAATAGGTTTCCTTACAAATATCTAGGAAGATCCAAGGCTTTTAAAATCCATCTATGAAATGAGCATACAGTTGGTTGATAAAGTATAATTTCTGTTTCTGCCATGGGCTATAGGGAATGAATGAAATAGACTTCTGTAGCACGGCGAATACCTGAGGTGAGCGGTAGCATACTACTGAGAGTCTATTTTCAGAATTAAACCCAAGGTAGGCATCAGGGTATTAAAAGGCTTGTTCTTGGCCAGCATCCTGCTACTGGATGGTGGCTGTTACCTGGAGTTTCAGTCCTTAAAAAACACAAATAAACACAAAATAAAAAACACAAATTGTGTTAAAAAACACAACTCTTCTCTCCCTCTCTCCCTCCCTCTCTGTTTCTCTTATTCTCACACACACACAGACACACAGACACACACAGACACACACACACACACACACACACACACACACACACACCCCTCTAATTCTAGAATGGATATAGCATTTATTTTATTTTTTTACCTGGCTATGTTTCCCCAAGAAATATGGAGCTATATAAAGGATAAAAAATGGAGTCTGTGCTACTTCATCCTGATCTTGAATCCCTCTGCCTCAAGGTGGAGACCCAGAGAACATTCCTTTATTTCATTATTTGAGTTTATAAGTGATTAGGTGCTTCTTCATTGTTTTTAAGGGATTGCAAAAACACCCTTCCCTGTGTCCTTTACACAATCACAGAAGGCAGCTGCCTCTCCAACCAGACTTTGTTGTTTCAGACAGTTCTGTGCTGCTCAAAAATGCCTTCTTCAGGTGCATGCCACCTGAAGCCTTCTAGGCAGTCTTTTACCCACATCCCCAGTTAGGCAAAAGGAATGCACTCAGTACACGCTAGTTCCTTAGCAGTGGTGAAATCGGCAGGCTTTCCCAGAGGAACTGGTGCGGTGTGGAGGGTAAATGAAGAAGCTTTCAAATACCACTAGAAACCACCATTCCCTGAACACTCTAAAATGCAGTGGGCTATGAAATGGGATGGTCTTGGGAAAATAAGGGCATGAATGAAAAGAAACATAAGGTTTATCATTATCTTTCTTTCTGGGATGTTTCAAGTGTAGAGGTATATGACCCAGCTGGTATGTGCTCCTGGGAAGGCATCCCAGAGTGTCTGTGCTTTTGATTGTGATAATGTGTACTTCTGATATTGTGTTTCTCTCTTTTCGACAGGATATTTGGCTGGATCTTGGCATTTTCTCTATGTCCAGAAGTGATACATGAATCATTAGATAATTTCTGCACTTCCCAATTACAGAAGTGTCTTGTACATATGTGCCTGCCACTCTACTTTCTAGCTGGCTTATCTCCTTTTGGATTATATCTGCATTTCCATGTGTGCATCCTTGATTTTTCATGTGCCCCTCTTCAGATGAGAGCTTTACAAAAGGTACAGGGCATACAAAATGATTCCATCCTTAATATCAAGTTCTGTGTCTTATAACTTTGCCATAGGCTTGCTGATGAGCCTCATGTGTTAAACAAAAATGAGTAATAAATTCTTTGAGACTGGCCCATTCAAATAAGTATGGCTCAGTTTATAATAAAAGATATATATTAACAAGCCCTTTCAAATAGCAGTCTTCTTCATTTTCATTACATATTGAAACACTAAGCTAATCATTTTCATAACCACATCTTATTCAAGCTTCTTCTTCCCTCCTTCCAGGAATGGCAATTCCTTCTCTGTCACTTGGGAGGATGTTTTATCCCAACAGGAGCATTTTTCACCCAGACACATTCTTCCTCGTTGGAATCCCAGGGCTGGAAGGAGCCCATGCCTGGATCTCCCTGCCTTTCTGCTCTGTTTACCTTATGGCTTTGCTGGGCAATGCCACCATTTTGCTAGTCATCAAGATGGAGCAGACCCTGCGGAGAGAGCCCATGTTCTACTTTCTGGCCCTCCTTTCAACTATCGATTTGGCCCTTTCCACAACCTCTATGCCCCGCATGCTGGGTATCTTCTGGTTTGATGCTCATGAGATTAACTTTGGGGCTTGTGTGGCCCAGATGTTTTTGATCCATGCCTTCACTGGCATGGAGGCCGAGGTCCTGGTAGCCATGGCCTTTGACCGTTATGTGGCGATCTGTGCTCCACTCCACTATAGGACCATCTTGACATCCCGGGTGCTGGTGGGCATCAGCATGTGCATTGTGATTCGTCCTGTTCTGTTTACACTTCCCATGGTCTATCTCATCTACCGCCTACCCTTTTGTCAGGCTCGTGTAATAGCTCATTCCTACTGTGAACACATGGGCATTGCAAAACTGTCCTGTGGAAACATCCGTATCAATGCCATCTATGGGCTCTTTGTGGTGTCTCTCTTTCTTCTGAACCTGTTCCTTATTGGCATCTCCTACATTTACATACTCCGAGCTGTCTTCCGCCTCCCATCACAGGATGCTCGGTTAAAAGCCCTAAGCACGTGTGGCTCTCACACTGGGGTCATCTGCGTTTTCTATATCCCCTCAGTGTTCTCCTTCCTCACTCACCGATTTGGACACAATATACCACGCTACATTCACATTCTTGTTGCCAACCTCTATTTGGTTATCCCACCTTCGCTCAACCCCATCATTTATGGTGTAAGGACCAAACAGATACGAGAGCGAGTGCTCTGTGTCTTTGCTAAAAAGTAGATACTCTTTCCTTTGTTTACCAAACATTTTGATCTAGCAAGGAAAATGTGTGTTCTTTCCGGAGATTTTTCTCTGTGTACATTTAGTGCCACAAGATGATATTCCAGGGGTTTTGATCGGGCCTGTTATTGATTTTATGATTTGAATAATCTTCAAAATGTTTCAGGTTCAAGGACTAATTCCTATTGTGGAAGCAAGAACTGTTTTCATTATTTCACTTTGTGTGAGAATGAACAGTCCAAGCAATGACACTTCCCATCATTACATTTGCTAACAGTGCTCTTTTCTCCCCTGTTTTTAAGTTCTTTATTTTTCCCTCAGTTCAACAAAAGAAGATAAGGAAACATAACTAATACCTTTGTTCCCACAACATGAAATTAAAAACTATTATTACTGAGACTTATTTATCTTTAATGTTATTCTTAATCAAACACATGAGACAGTTAAGTAGCAATGACCTATGACTCGTACCCCAAACCACTTCCCATTTTTTTCTTATCCTCAGAGACAGGAATGACCATCACATGACTTTCTTTTTTCTTGGAGTCTAAACGGATCATTTTAAGTTCAGTTTTCTCTGTGGGGGTTGGGATTATAATTTTTTACTTCATGTAAATGGTAATATACTGTATCATTTCATAGGCAATTTTTTCACTTAATATTAAACTTAGAGATCTGTTTGTGTTTATACATATGGGATACAATATTCCTTTTTAAATATACTCAAATCTGTAATTTGCATTTTATCTTTTCATAATATGAATGTATGTAATATTTTATTTTTAATTCCAAATCGATGTTGTGACATCTTTATGAATTGTTTTTGTGCATATTTGAAAATTTTCTAGTGGTTCTACACTTACAAGGAGGACTGTCAGATAGTAGGTTACTGATGGAACAGGTCACATTCTTGTTTATTTTTATTGTGGTTATTTACTGTGATTTCTTTGTGCCCTCCCCAAGTTTTCTGCCCAGCTTCTTAAAAATCTCATAACATGAGTTTTTGATTACACCTGACATATTAACACCTTTCTATAAACCCTTTATAATTAATACCTTATTTTCATATCGCAGATTAAATTTTTAAATGAAATCAGTACTGATATTATTATCTATAACACAGCATTTTATCCCTTTGAAACTTAGGGCTTTTGCACAGCTTTATTATATATGGACATCCCAACATCTATATTGTTATTGGGGTGTGTGTGTTTATTAAGTGTTACTTTTAATTCTAATCTACTTGCAACTTATTTTGATGTAAGGTGTAAGAATATTAAAAACCTTTCTGTTTCTATTTCTAATCTGTTTAATAACATAATTGACTTAAGAACTCATCACTTCAGAACTGATTTGCATTTTTTCTTTCTTCATATTAAATTTCAATTTGTACAAGAGTTTGCTTTTCATTTATATAGTTGGTTTGCTGTTTGTTCTTGAATCAGTGTCAGTCATCACTAGAGAACTACATTTTAATGACTTTTAAAGCTGATTATCCTCCTGTACTTTTCTCACTCTTCATTTGTTCTTTAAGCTAATTTGTAGAACAATAAGATGAAATGCTGTCATTTTTGCTATAGTTAAAAATATCCTGATGGAATTTTGAGTTCACTTATTCCTTGGTTCATTTACTATCAATCAATTTAACAATGTGTTATTAATTCCTTGAAATCTTAACTGAGACTTAATTATGCTCCTCATTTGGATAAGCACAGATGATAAAATGTGCATCTGTCACTGTTCTGTGACTACCCTGTTAGCACTCTGTTTCCCAGAATTCTCTTCCCTGTAAGTTTTCAGTTGAGAGTTGGTCACGTAAGAAATGCATAAGCTGTGGGAGCAAATGTGAAACAGCAGCCATTATTTTCTGTGGCTCAATATTGTTTTCAGGCAGTGATAGAAACACAGCGATACTAGAGGATTCTAATTTCTCCCCGTATCCCTCAGCTTCATGCACAGCTCTCCATGCCTACTGACCTGCTGACCAACAGCCATCACAAATCTACCACCAGGTATTCTACTTGTACACACAGAGGCAGTAGCCAGGAATAACAAACCATCTACCTTAAATTTCGACACTCACTCCTTTATGATTCCATCCCAGAAGCTGAAAGTACCTAGTCTTTTTTTTTCATTTCTTTTTAACATTTATTCATTTTTTGATAGAGAGACAGAGTGTGAGCGGGGGAGGGGCAGAGAGAGAGGGACACACAGAATTCGAAGCAGGCTCCAGGCTCTGAGCTGTCAGCACAGAGCCAGATGTGGGGCTCAAACTCACAGACTGTGAGATCATGACCTGAGCCAAAGTTGGACGCTCAACCAACTGGGCCACCCAGGCACCCCTGAAAGTACCTAGTCTTCTGCAAACATCACCTTATTCATGCAGGCCTAATCTGACTAGAAAATTTGTTTTGGGATCTATTTTTCCCCCTAGCTCCTCCCACAATTGCATCTAACTCCTATATTTATTTATTATTTATTTTTTATTTTTTAAAATTTACATCCAAATTAGTTACCGTATAGTGAAACAATGATTTCAGGAGTAGATTCCTTAATGCCCCTTACCCATTTAGCCCATCCCTCCTCCCATAATCCTTCCAGCAACCCTCAGTTTGTTCTCCACATTTATGAGTCTCTTCTGTTTTGTCCCGCTCCCTGTTTTTATATTATTTTTGTTTCCCTTCCCTTATGTTCATCTATTTTGTCTCTTCAATCCTCATATGAGTGAAGTCATATGATTTTTGTCTTTCTCTGACTAATTTCACTTAGCATAATACCCTCCAGTTCCATCCACGTAGTTGCAAATGGCAAGATTTTATACCTTTGATAGCCGAGTAATACTCCATTTTATATATACATTTTCTTTATCCATTCATCCATTGATGGACATTGGGCTCTTTCCATACTTTGGATATTGTTGATAGTACTCTAAAAACATGGGGGTGCATGTGTCCCTTCAAAACAGCACACCTGTATCCCGTGGATAAATGCCTAGTAGTGCAGTTGCTGGGTCGTAGGGTAGTTCTATTTTTAGTTTTTTGAGGGACCTCCATACAGTTTTCCAGAGTGGCTGCCAGCTTGCATTGCCACCAACAATGCAAAAGAGATCCTCTTTCTCAGCATCCTCGCCAACATCTGTCATTGGCTGAGTTGTTAATGTGAGCCATTCTGACAGGCGTGAGGTGGTATCTCATTGTGGTTTTGATTTGTATTTCCCTGATGATGAGTGATGTTGAGCATTTTTTCATGTGTCGGTTGGCCATCTGGATGTCTTCCTTGGAGAAGTGTCTATTCATGTCTTTTACCCATTTCTTCACTGGATTCTTTGTTTTTTGGGTGTCGAGTTTGATAAGTTCTTTACAGATTTTGGATACTAACCCTTTATCTGATATGTCATTTGCAAATATCTTCTCCCATTCTGTCGGTTGCCTTTTAGTTTTGCTGATTTTTTCCTTTGCTGTGCAGAAGCTTTTTATTTTAATGAGGTCCCACTAGTTGATCTTTGCTTTTGTTTCCCTTGCCTCCAGAGATGTGTTGAGTAAGAAGTTGCTGTGGCCAAGATCAAAGAGGTTTTTGCCTGCTTTCTCCTCGAGGATTTTGATGGATTCCTGTCTTACATTTAGGTCTTTCATCCATTTTGAGTTTATTTTTGTGTATGGTGTAAGAAATTGGTCCAGGTTCATTTTTCTGCATGTTTCTGTCCAGTTTTCCTAGCACCACTTGCTGAGGAGACTGTCTTTATTCCATTGGTTATTCTTTCCTGATTTATCAAAGATTAGTTGGCCATATGTTTGTGGGTCCATTTCTGGGTTCTCTATTCCATTCCACTGATCTGAGTGTCTGTTCTTGTGCCAGTACCATAGTCTCTGGATGATTACAGCTTTGTAGTATAGCTTGAAGTCTGGGATTGTGATGCCTCCTGCTTTGGTTTTCTTTTTCAAGATTGTTTTGGCTATTCAGGGTCTTTTCTGTTTCCATACAATTTTAGGATTATTTGTTCTAGCTCTGTGAAGAATGCTCATGTTACTTTGATAGGGATTGTATTGAATATGTAGATTGCTTTGGGTAGTATCGACATTTTAACAATATTTGTTCTTAGTTTCCAGGAGCATGGAATCTTTTTCCATTTCTTTGTGTCTTCTTCAATTTCTTTCATAAGCTTTCTATAGTTTTCAGTGTATAGATTTTTCACCTCTTTGGTTAGATTTATTCCTAGGTATTTTATGTTTTTTTGTGCAACTGTAAATGGGATCGATTCCTTGATTTCTCTTTCTGTTGCTTTATTGTTGGTGTATAGGAATGCAACCGATTTCTGTGCATTGATTTTATATCCTGAAACTGTGCTGAATTCATGAATCAGTTCTAGCAGTTTTTTGGTGGAAGCTTTTGGGTTTTCCATATAGAGTGTCATGTCATCTGTGAAGAGTGAAAGTTTGACGTTCTCCTGGCCAATTTGGGTGCCTTTTATTTCTTTGTGTTGTCTGATTGCAGAGGCTAAGACTTCCAATACTATGTTGAATAACAGTGGTGAGAGTGGACATCCCTATCTTGTTCCTGACCTTAGGGGGGAAAGCTCTCAGTTTTTCCCTATTGAGGATGATATTAGCGTTGGGTCGTTCATATATGGCTTTTATGATCTCGAAGTATGCTCCTTCTATCCCTACTTTCTTGAGGGTTTTTATGAAGAAAGGATGCTGTATTTTGTCAAATGCTTTCTCTGCATCTATTGAGCGGATCATATGGTTCTTGTCCTTTCTTTTATTGATGTGATGAATCACATTAATTGTTTTGTGGATATTGAACCAGCCCTGCATCCCAGATATAAATCCCGCTTGGTTGTGGTGAATAATTTTTTTAATGTATTGTTGGATCCGGTTGGCTAATATCTTGTTGAGGATTTTTGCATCCATGTTCATCAGGGAAAATGGTCTATAGTTCTCCTTTTTAGTGGGGTCTCTCTGGTTTTGGAATCAAGGTAATGCTGGCTTCATAGAAAGAGTTTGAAAGTTTTCCTTCCATTTCTTTTTTTTGGAACATTTTCAAGAGAATAGGTGTTAACTTTTCCTTAAATGTTTGGTAGAATTCCCCTGGAAAGCCATCTGGCCCTGGACTTCTGTCTTCTGGCAGATTTTTGATTACTAATTTGATTTCCTTACTGGTTACAGGTCTGTTCAAATTTTCTATTTCTTCCTGATTCGGTTTTGGTAGTGTATATGTTTGTCCCAGTATAGGGTCTATTCTGGAGAACATTCCATGTGCACTGGAGAAAAATGGAATTCTGCTGCTTTAGGATGAAATGTTCTGAATATACCTGTTAAGTCCATCTGGTCCAGTGTGTCATTCAAAGCCATTGTTTCCTTGTTGATTTTTTGATTAGATGATCTGTCCATTGCTGTGAGTGGGGTGTTGAAGTCTCCTACTATTATGGTATTATTATCAATGAGTTTCTTTATGTTTGTGATTAATTGATTTATATATTTGCGTGCTCTCACATTTGGCACATAAATGTTTACAATTGTTAGGTGGATAGACCCCTTGATTATGATATAATGCCCTTTTGCATCTCTTGATACAGTATTTATTTTAAAGTCTAGATTGTCTGATATAACTATGGCTACTCCAGCTTTCTTTTGTTGACCATTAGCATGATAGATGGTTCTCCATCCCCTTATTTTCAATCCGAAGGTCTCTTTAGGTCTAAAGTGGGTCTCTTGTAAACAGCATACAGATGGACCTTGTTTTCTCATCCATTCTGTTACCCTTTGTCTTTTGATTGGAGCATGGAGTCCATTGACGTTTAGAGTGAGTACTGATAGATATGGATTTATTGCCATTATGATGCTTGTAGAGTTGCAGTTTCTGGTGGTGTTCTCTGGTCCTTTCTAATCTTTTGTTGCTTTTGGTATTTATTTATTTTTATATATTTTTTTCATCTTTTCTCCCCTCAGAAAGTCCCCCTTAAAATTTCTTGCAGGGCTAGTATAGTGGTCAGAAACTCCTTTAATTTTTGTTTGTCTGTGAAATTTTTTATCTCTATTCTGAATGACAGTCTTGCTGGATAAAGAATTCTTGGCTGCATATTTTTCTGATTCAGCACACTGAATATATCCTGCCACTCCCTTCTGGCCTGCCAAGTTTCTGTGGATAGGTCTGCTGCAAACATGATCTTTCTTCCCTTGTAGGTTAGGGACTTTTTTTCCCTTGCTGCTTTCAGGATTCTCTCCTTGCCTGAGTATTTTGTGAATTTGACTATGATATGCCTTGTTGATGGTCCGTTTTGTTGAATCTAATGGGAGTCCTCTATGCTTCCTGGATTTTGATGTCTGTGTCTTTCCCCAGGTTAGGAAAGTTTTCCACTATGATTTGCTCACATAACCCTTCTACCCCTATTTCTCTCTCTTCCTCTTCTGGGACCCCTATGATTCTGATGTTCCTTTTGAATGAGTCACTGATTTCTCTAATTCTTAAATTGTGCTCTTTTGCCTTCATCTCCCTCTTTTTTTCTGCTTCATCATTCTGTATAATTTTGTCCTCTATATCGCTAATTCTCTGTTCTGCCTCATCCATCCTTGCCACCGCTGCATCCATCTGTGATTGCAGCTCAGTTATAGCATTTTTAATTTCATGCTGGCTATTTTTTACATCTTTTATCTCTGCAGAAAGAGATTCTAATATGTTTTCGACTCCAGCTAGTATTCTTATTATCGTGATTCTAAATTCTGGTTCAGACATCTTGCTTGTATCTGTGTTGGTTAAATCCCTGGCTGTCGTTTCTTTGTGCTCTTTCTTTTGGGGTGAATTCCTTCATTTTGTCATTTTGAAGGGAGAAAAGGAATTAATGAGGTAGAAAAGTTGAAATTAAAAAATAAAATTAAAACAAATATTAAAATTAAAAATTAAAGACACACACACACACACAAATCGAATAGATGATGCTAGATCCTAGGTGTGTTTTGGTCTGAGTGTTGAAAGTGTTTTGACAGATTAGAGAGAAAAAGGGGGGGGGAGGAAATCGTTTGAGAATTTGAAAAAATGAATACACTGAAGTAGACTAAAATGAGATGGGGTAAAATAGAATTTGAAAAAATATACACAAAAGTAAAGAATATAGTAGAAAAAATTAAACATATTTTTAATAAAAATTAAAAATAAATGTAATTTTTAAAATTTTCTGTATTTAAGAAAAAAGAAACAAAAAAGAAGAAAGAAAAAAAGAAAAAAGAAATCGTTTGAAAATTTGAAAAAGTGAATACATTGTAGTAGACTAAAATAAAATGATGGAGGTAAAATAGAATTTGAACAAATTTGCATTAAAGCAAAAAATATAGTAATAAAAATTAAATAAAAATATTTTAATAGAAATTGAAAGTAAAGTGAACTTTTTCTCTTTCTGCATTCAATAAAAAGGAAAGAAACTAAAAAGAGAAAAAAGAAAAAGAAAGAAAAAAAGGAAACTGTTTGAAAATTTGAAAGGTGAATATACTGAAGTAGGCTAAAATAAAATGATGGAAGTAAAGTATAATTTGAAAAAAATTTACTCAAAAGTAAAAAATATAGTAATTAAAATTAAAGAAAGATATTTTTAATAAAAATTGAAAATAAAAATGAATTTTTTCTCTTTCTGTATTCAATAAAAAGAATTGTAAAAGAGAAAAAGAAAAAAGAAAGAAAATTGAATAGATGAACCTGCTAACAGATTGAAGTAGGACTGAAGTTGCTTCGTTTTCCCCTAGAAGTCAGTCTATGTAGCTCTTTATAGTCCATAAATTAAGCCGGCGGTGAGTCTTGTGTACTTGAAGAGCAAAGATGGCCTAGTTGGGTGGGGCTCAGTGTAACAGCTCCACTGTCCACTAGATGGTGCTGCTAGCCTACTAGGATGGATTGTTGCAGCGCTCATTGGTGCATATGCGCATGCACAGGAATGGTGAAAATGGCGCCTCCCAGGTACCTGGTCTGTTCTCCCGGATCAGCAATCGCGCACCGTCCTCTGTCTTCAACTCTTGTCCATTCCCCGCTTTTTCACTCCCTGTGACCAGGCCCTAGGCAGTACCTCTCTCCCAAGTTTTGTCTCAGACGCGGCTGTTTTCCCCGGCCCCTTACTTCTAAAGGACTGCAGCTTTGACCCGTTCTGCCCTTCTGCGGGAGGGTCTCACCGAGCAATGGCCAAATGAGCAATGGCTGAATATTGAGTGCACCCAGGAATGCCCACTGGACCCTGTTGTTGCCGGTGCCCTGAGACTGTGGCCAGGTGCCAGCCCGCCCCAGAAAAAGTTCACGAGACAGAGTAGCTGCAGCGTTTCAGGGATTATGGAAAATCACAACACACATCTGGCACCAGGCTTCACCCTTAGCAACGTTGCCCCAGCACCAGCGAATGCGGCTGCCTTCCAGGGTCTGCTGGCACCAAGTGGCTTCAACAGTCTCAAGTGTCCTTCCAGCAGTGGAACCGCTTTTCTTCATGTGGCCCAAGAACCTCCCAGACCCCACTCTGTTCCTGGGGATTCGTCTTTCCCACCAGAGCACCACCAGGTATCGAGCTGCGGAGTTGCAGCCTTTGCGTTCCCCTTGTTTACAGTCTTAATGAAATTTAAACCCTCTCCTTTCTCCCTTTTTAGTTTAGTACCTGCAGCTGTTTTGAGTTTTCCACTTTCTCTCCAGCTGCTTTTGGGGAGGGGTGCTTTTCCCATACTCTCCCTTCCTCCCCAGTCCTCTCTCCACAGGCAAAAGCAGTTCCCTACCTTTCACAGCTTCTCGCTCCCCAATTTCAGCTCTCCACGCCGTGTACCTGCTGAATTTTGTGGTTCAGGTTGTGCATATAGTTGTGTTAATCCTCCAATCAGTTTTCTAGGTGTGTCGGATGGTTTAGTGTTGGTCTGGCTGTATTTCATGGACGTGAGACACACAAAAAGCTTCCATGCTGTTCCGTCATTTTGGCTCTTCCCCTCCGCAGCTAACTCCTATAATAAATTCTTTATTCTTCATACTTTTAGTAGTTCTGAACCTTAGTTGACATAAATATAGATACCAAAAGTGGTTCCTGGATAACAAATTCTTAAGGATGGAATTTGGAATTAGTTCCTTATCTAATGAGCCTTAGGGATAGCAAGGCCCCTGCTGCTATTGGCAAAAGAGACATTGGTCATTTGTAGAATGCAGTGATGAAACTGTTATGTATATTATTATTCTCCGTAACCAAGGGCTTAAAGGAGGCAAACCTTTTTGAGTGTCCAAGTATTTCTGCCAAAGATTTTAATAGGAATGAGGACATTAGAGACTTGATTTTTTTGTATGATAAATAAGCCAGAGAAGTTGGATAAAGACAACAATGAACTCAGGGCTTTAATACCCAGCTGAAAGTCCAGGTAAGGAAATAAAGCATTTTTGACTATGCTAAAAAAAAAAATCATCTTCTACGAGGTCGTTTATTGGAAAGAAATAGAACTCCAAAAACTGGAATGATGTTATGTGGGTAGACTCCAATGAGGCAAATCCTGAATCCTGCCAACCCCCCTTTTACCGTTAGAAGCAGCTCTTATTCTCTTGTCTCAGTTAGATAGTCTCCCTCTGTCCAAAATAAATGTAATATCCTCCCCTGAGGTAGCTGACTTGAAATGGATTCCTAATCTCAGCCATGAAAAGTTCCCACCGCTTCTTACAGTTTCTGAGAATAATCGTGTTTAATAAGAATAAAATGTGGGTCACCTATGTAATTTTTCTATTAACTATGTTATGAAAGCTAAAAAAAAGTAAAATTAATTCAATAGAATATGTAATCTAACCTAATATTATTCAAAAATTATTTAAACATAAAATCAATATACCTATCAATTAAATATTTGATATCATTGAAATTATCAAAGTAAGTCTTCTTAATCCAGTATTTAACACTTGAAGCACATCTTTTTTTGTACTAATCTTTTTGTACTATTTTTTGTACTAAATAATCAATGGCTAAAATAATATGCAACATAAGAATTTATGTTGAATTGAAAAATATTTTATATTTATATTAAAGTAAATATTAAAATTCATCCCATCAGTTGAATTTGCCACATGTACGATGTTCAATAATCATATATGGCTAGTGTCTACTGTGTGGGAAAGTACAATTCTAGGTCTATAATTGGACTTAAATGCCAGCAGGCTCCAGGGGGTAAAATATACTAACCAAAAGAATTGCAAGATTTTGCCACTTTATACAAATAGAAGCCTGGGGATCATGTGTGGTACTGAACTCTGAGTACTAGATCTGAGTAGAAGAAATGTGACACAGTATGAGGCTGAATTGTAATATGAGAATATTAAATAGAGATTCTGGATTCAATGTATTTGGGAGTGGCTCCAACAGTTAGATGATTGACTAAAACCTGTTCTCAAAGATGGTCCTCAGTAAAATGAATGGAAATGCCAGACTTTCTCTGAAAAATACCATAAAAAAAAGTTCCCAAAGACTTCAGGGAACACAGAATGTTAGAGTTTATTTATCATGCATACCTGCTCAGTCAGCCCCTAAGTCTATCCTGGAGGGCCTAGAAAACACTCTCCTCATCACGGCTGTGAGAAATATATTCCTGAGGAGAACCTAGGAAACCAGGAAAAGTTCTGCAGTAGGAATGATGTCAGGAATTTTTTCTGTCAAACTGTTCTTCCTGATTTCAATCTTGAGACAGCTCTGAAGCCTGGAGCCCACTGAAGTGGGCTATCTCCCCTTGAAGAAGGATCCTGCTGAGCAGCTGACTATACACTAGTCTTCCTGAAAGGGACATGTGATCATTTATTATCAAGACTGTGCACTGGGAAGAGAAATAGCGAGAATCTTGGGTGATTATAAGACATTGGTCCTGAACCAACATTAATATCTGGAGAAGCAAAATGTCACTAGTCAGTGTAGGGGTGTATGAAGGTCACTACAAGATCAGTTGCACTGAACAACCACACACTAGAGAACAAACCCTCAAAGTGACTTTCCTCCTTCCCTTCATCTTTCCCTTGTACCCCACTCCTCCTTTCTCGGATTTTACTCCACGGAATTTTACTGACTCAAGCTTTGTTCTCTAAAGAACTCCTACCAAGACCATTGGAATCATAGTGACCGTAGTAAGTAAGCACTCAGAACGAGGTTTCACAGCAAAGATCCTATTGCTAATAGTATAGTGATACCATTAGTATACTGCAATATATAGTCTTGTCTGCAGACCATATGTGATGCTATCATTTTTGCTCAGGATTTCACTCTGGCTAATTAAGAGGAGGCACAGGTTAAAAATGAGACTTGATAGTTCTAGGGCTATTTAAATGATCTATTTCATATTAATAAGATGTGGGAATTTGTAGAGTTTGAGGAATCGGTCCATTTGATCTACTTTGTCATTTTCGTTTTTATGGAACTGTCAATGTCTGCAGTATCTAGAGTGATATACCCTGCTTCATTCCTGACATGGAGAAACCATCTTCTGTCTTTCTCCCTTTCCCTTTCATTTTTTTTTTCCTTCTTCTTAATCAGTCCTGACGGAAGCTTGTTAATTTTTGCTTTAAAAAATATCAGCCCTTGGCTTCATTTATTCTCTGCTTTCTACTCATCTCCATGTTCCCATGTCCTTAGTCTGTTTTTTCCTCACTCTCCAGGTTTCTTGTCTTTTCTCACTATGTCTGATTTTCTGTGTTAAAAAACTTACCTTATCAGAAAATATCCTTGTCCTTATGGATAGTGCTTGGGGTAAAGACAAAGAATGTATGACCTCACCCTGAGCTGGAAGAGCTATTTCCATGATCAGTACCTCCTCAAATCTTTCTTTCACCTCCTCTGAGCACTGTCTTTCTTAGATATTCTCCTTAGATATAGGAAACAGGGAAGAACCTGAAGTCCTCCTTGTTTCCTTATGCTCTTTCATCGCCCAGGAACAAAGGGATGTACATCGCTGTCATAAGAAATATTTTGGCTCTAAGACTGGTTTTTACTACTTAAACCTTCCTGTATCTATTTCAGTTTAAGATTTGTTTGACGGTGTTTATCTATGAATGTTTGCTGGGTAATTTCATGAGGATACCTGTTGATTTTCGAGGTGATTTTTGAATTGGAATTCACATGAACATTAGTATCAAATGCAACATACTTAAGTTACTTGGCATATGATGTTTCTTTATGTTAGTGTGGCTATGCTTGGGGACCCACATCGGTCTTTCTCTGTCTTAATGATTTGTTGGCTTTGTCCTTAACATGCTCATTTGGGGAAGTCCTTACATTTTATATGAATCCAGATACCAATCTTCGCTCAACAGAAAGTACCAGAATACAGATTATTTTAGTTCAGAACTTCAGAGGATATTTTATCATTTCTTGGCATTGGCTATGCTATTAGTTGTCATAAAACTTTGGTTTCTTAGATTCAAACTGTGTTCAGTGTCAGGAATTTTCCTTTCTTTAATAGACAAAAAACAATATTACTGCCTTCTCTTGCACTCTACTAAAATATGAACTAAGCATTTGAAAACATTATGCTTTTTTTAATTATTTCTAGGAATGAATCATATCTCCTCCTATTTCAGCCAATTCCAGAATGCCCCATAAAAATGTAACTATGCTCCATCATCTGCACTTTGTTCTTTTAGGCATCCCAGGGCTTGAGACTGTCCATGCCTAGATTTCCTTTCCCTTCTGTTGCATTTACATTTTGGCTCTTATTTTCAATGTAACATCTCAGATAATGATATGGATAGACAGAATCCTCTTGAATGTTATGTTTTTTCTGGCCATGTATCTGGCCCTCTCTACATTCCTGGCTGGGTACATTCTGGTTTAATATTCATGAGGTTGGCTTTTGAGCATGTGTGGGCCAGATGTTTCTCATACACAGGAATGTGTCTGCAGTACTGCTGGCAATGGCCTTTGACCACCATGTGGCCATCTGTGCATCACTGCACTGTACCACCATCCTGACAGTCTGGATGTCAGGAATTAGAATGGGTATTTCCCTGAGTGCAGTCATATGCACACTGTCTACCTAATTCACTGTCTGCCTTTTTGTGATGCCCACGTTATTGCTCATAAAACTGTGAGCACATGGGCATGGCCAAGTTGGCTTGTGCCAACACTTATATCAATGCCATCTGTGGTCTTTTAGCTGCTTTCTTCCTCGTCTTCATCCTGGTATGGGTTGAATCTCTTATGGCTATATCCTCTGCCCTGTACATGTCTCAAGTTACAAAATACCCATCACAAGACACTGAGCGCTTGTGACTCCCATGCTGTAGTCATGTTTGTTTTCTATACACCTGTCTCTTCACTTTTAAAAACTGTACTGTACTAACGTACATTGTTAATAACAGGGAAAACAGTGAAGGCTGCATGGGAACTCTGTTCTACCTTTCCATTTTTCTGTAGACCTAAAATTTCAAAAAAAAGTTTATTTAAAAAATAAAAATAAGGGGCACTCAGTGGCTCAGTTGGTTATGCCTCCCCGACTCTTGGTTTGGCTCAGGTTATGATCTCATTATTCATGAGATCAAACCCCACATCAGGCTCTGTGCTGACAGCGTGGAGCCTGCTTGGGATTCTCTGTCTCCCTCTCTCTCTGCCCCTCTCCAACTTGTGATCTCTCTCTCTCTCTCAAAATAAAAAAATAAATGTTTTATTTTTTTAAGTCTATTTATTTATTTTGAGGGGGGAGGAGCAGAGGGAGGAAGAGAAAATCCAGAGCAAGCTCCACACTGCCAATGCAGAGCCTGATGAAGGGCTTGAACTCATAAACCATGAGATCATAACTTGAGCCAAAACCAAGAGTCGAATGCTTAACCAACTCAGCCACCCAGGTGCTCCAATAAACACACATTTAGAAATACATAAAAATATAAAGAAAAACATCACAAGATTTGAAAATTAGTGGTTCTTCTGATGACGAACACCTAGTTTGGTTAATTAACACTGTTTTGGAATAACTGAAACAACTCTATAACATATTAAATGTTAAAGTTGCATTTGAAAGGATCAGAGAGCTCTCATGGCTGTTAAGAAGCTGCAGGAGCAAATAAAAGAAAAAAAAGAATCTAAAAAGTTTGGCATTTGTGGTTACTTTTTCTTTAAAAATTATGTCTGTCAACCCTCACATAAGATAGTTAAAGAGATAAGTCAGATTTTCTTTAGATTGTTTTGCCAGTTGAACAATATTTTAACAGAATTTGGCATTTAGGGAACATAAACAAGGACTTGGTCAATTCCAACCAGTGGTTCCCACTTGTTTATGAACTTTTTCATGTGTAAGAAAGTGGGGGAAAAAAAGTTAAATGACAATAAACACTAAAGTTGGGACAGTAATAGTTACATCTGATGAGGAAATGAGAAAGAAGAGTACATAACATGCCTCCATTCTAATCCATGTCTTATTATTTGCGCTGACCACCGAACGCACAGCCTACTTATATGTCTTCCTGTGTTCAAATATTGTATAATGGGGTGCCTAGGTGGCTCAGTCAGTTAAGCATCCAACTTCGGCTCAGGTCATGATCCCATCTGTGTGCTGACGACTCAGAGCCTGGAGCCTGCTTCGGATTCTGTGTTCTCCCTCTCTCTCTGCCCCACCCCCTCAAAAAATATTAACAAAATATCGTATACCAAGAATAGTTAAAAGCAGCTTACAGAAGTCTGAAATTATGATACATTTGGGAGATACTGGAGATCAGGAAGACCCTCGTGAGAAGTGTAAGAAAGCTGCATGCTACATGGTGAAGAGCAGCAGAGAATTACATGCTGGGACCTTAAACTGCATTTGGGAGCTCGAGTTTATTTTGACTTTGTGAAGAATCATGAGGGAATTTGTTTGAAATAAAATGAATAGGCAACATTCACAAAGTTAGTAGAATTTTCTAGTTGTTATTACATTTATTAAATGCTTATTGTGTAAAAGATATACTACCAGGGACACTGCCTGTTACTTTACATGAAACATATGAAGTAGATACCATTTTATTTCCCCTTCTCCATATAAAAAGAGTATTAGGTCTTAATGAGAATAAGTAGCTTGCTCAAATCACACAGTCTGTAAGTGGATGACCTTGCAACTAGAATCCACTCTGCTTGGGCTTGATAAGATTCAAATACTGGCTTTTAGGGCGCTAAATGTTCTCCTGATGTGTTATGACTTATCT
Organism: Prionailurus bengalensis; assembly: GCF_016509475.1. Taxonomy (NCBI): domain Eukaryota; kingdom Metazoa; phylum Chordata; class Mammalia; order Carnivora; family Felidae; genus Prionailurus; species Prionailurus bengalensis. The sequence continues at coordinate 61,145,807 of NC_057346.1, forward strand.
TTCAGGCAAGGAATATAGTTGGTTCACATAGGCTCAGGTGCACATCATTGCACTGATTCTGAGTAGTTGGAATCTTTGTCCCTAGAGAAGAGCAGAAGTTCCTGGTGGATGTTTCTACCCAGTGTAGGACCTGGCTCAAAATAGGAAACTTGAGGCCCTCTTGTCCTTCAGAGAGGAGGCCCTGGAGAGTTTCATTTGGAGGCTCTCCTTTGGGGAGCATCACATGAAGGATAAAAACTCCATTCCCTATTTCAGTACGTATGAAAATAGATCACGACAGCCTCAGAATCGCTTATGGTGCACACTTTGGTGAGTCTGCTACATACTTCCCCAGCCGATGGGTAAGATGACAGACAGAGGGGAAGAAAGGAGAAAAGATAATGGAATATATATGGAATATACTGCTTAATGAAATAAGTCAGAGAAAGACAAATACCATATGATATCACCCATATGTGGAATTTAAGAGACAAAACAAAGGAACAAACAAAGAAAAAGAGGATAAAACCAAAAGCCTCTTAAATACAGAGAACAGAGTGGTGGCTGCAAAGGGGAGGTGGAGGGGTGAAGGAGGTTGAGTACACTTAACCGTGATGAGCAATGAGTAATGTATAGAATTTTTGAATCATTATATTGTACATCTTAAACGAATATAACATTGTATGTTGATTATACTTCAGTTTAACAAAATCCCTTAATGAGATGCCTGGGTGGCTCAGTTGGTTAAGCGTCCGACTTGATTTTGGCTCATGTCATGATCTTGTGGTCTGTGCTGATGGTGCACAGCCTGCTTGGGATTCTCTCTACTCTCCCTCTCTCTCTGCTCCTCCCCTGCTCATGCTGTCTCTGCATCTTTCTAAATTAAAAAAACAAAACACCAAAAGCCAAACAAATAATAAAATCTCTTAAATATGTGTTAAAAATTCTCTTACCCAATATTCTCAGCTCCGTACTATATTTTGAGTATACAGATATAAGTAAGTGAAAGTTTCTTTAACATTACAGGGCTGTCTATAAATTAGACTAAAACAACAGGTAAATACAATTTCATATAATTCTTTTAAATGATCACTCCCAATAAAACTGGTATGTAAAGGAGAGTATCCTGTCACGATTTCCTCCTCTCTCTCTGAATCTTCAAGAAATTTTACTTTCTCTCTTTTTTTACCTACTTAAATCTACATCTGAGTCTCTTTGTATTCCTTTTCTCCTAGTTTTTTTTTTAATATTGTCTGCTACTCTAGAATATATCTGTGAGAAATGAAGATCCATTTTAGCAAAGATATTTATTATTCCCCAGGTCTTGGAATAACTTAGGTTCTCCTTAACAGCCAAGGAGGAAAAATCCCTTAACAGTCATTTGTGTAACTACTACTTGTATTGACTTTATCATTTGCAGAAGGTAAACAAATTGTGACCACAACGTTTATGTATGTATAGAGAAACATAGAAATAGCTCAATCTTCACAACATCTTATAACTTTGTATAAACATTTTTTAAGTTAAATAAAGAAGATTTTTTAGATTAAACCAAAGACTTATTTGATGAAAACCTTTCGTTGCCATGTCTGTAACTTTTTGTTGCCCAACAGTGATTAACTCCTAGTTTTTTAGCCTCCTGTCTTTTTTTTTTTTTTTATGGAATACATTTGATATATAGCATCATGTAAATTTAAGGTGTACAACTTGTTACTTTGATGCATTTATGTATTGTAACATGATTGCTATTGTAATGAAACTTATCTATCCCAGGCTCCTGTCTTAACACTCCATGTTCTTGACAGGAAGCACACATTTTGAACCATAGGACATACTCAAAAATGTCTTAAAATGAAGAGGCTCAACTGAAATCAGTGCTACCATTATATAATATACTAATTTCAAGTATATCCCTACCTTCCCCCCATATCATTGTATTTATGGATTAAAACATTTTCCAGAACACCCAAAGCTTTTGAACTTAAGCATTTAAACAACAGGTTCTAGGTGGCTCAGTCAGTTGAGTGTCTGACTCTGGATTTTGGCTTATGATCTCATGGTTGTGGCTTTGAGCCCTGTGCCAGGCTTGGGTTGACAGTATGTAGTCTGCTTGGGCTTCTCTCTCTCCCTCTATCTCTGACCTCACCCTTTCTCTTTCAAAATAAACCTTTAAAATAAAATAAATAATGCCAACATTACCTTGAATCCAAAACCAGACAAAGACCCCACTAAAAAGGAGAACTAAGACCCAATTTCCCTGATGAACATGGATGAAAAAATTCTCAACAAGATACTAGCAAACCAGATCCAATAATACATTAAAAATTATTCACCATGATCAATGGGATTTATTCCTGGGATGCAGGGCTGGTTCAATATCTGCCAATAGTGTGATACATCACATTAATAAAGGATAAGAACCACATGATCCTCTCAATAGATGAACAAGCATTTGACAAAATACAGCATCCTTTCTTCATAAAAACCCTCAAGAAAGTAGGGATAGAAGGATTATACCTCAAGATCATAAAAGCCATATATGAAAAAGACCCACCAGTAATATCATTCTCAATGGTAAGAAACCGAGAACTTTCCGCCTAGGGTTGGGAAAATGGCAGGGATGTCCACTCTCACCATTGTTATTCAACATAGTGTTGGGAATCCTAGCCTCAGCAATCAGACAACAAAAAGAAACAAAAGGCATCCAAATTGGCAAGGAGGAAGTCAAACTTTAACTGTTTGCAGATGACATGATACTAGATGTGGAAAACCCAAAAAACTCCACCAAAAAACTGCTAGAACTGATCCATGAATTAAGCAAAGTCACAGATATAAAATCAATGTAGATAAATCAGTTGCATTTCTATACACCAATTATGAAGCAACAGAAAGAGAGATCAAGGAATCGATCCCATTTACAATGGCACCAAAACTCATAAAATACGTAGGAATAAACCTAACCAAAGAGGTGAAGAATCTATACACTGAAAACTATAGAAACTTTAGGAAAGAAATTTAGGAAAGAAAGACACATACAAAAAAAGGAAAAACGTTCCATGCTCATGCATTGGAAGAAAAAATATTGTTAAAATGTCAATACTACCTAAAGCGATCTACATATTCAATGCAATCCCTATCAAAGTAACACCAGCATTTTCCACAGAGCTAGAAAAAACAATCCTAAAATTTGTATGGAACCAGGAAAGACTCTGAATAGCCAATCCTGAAAAAGAAAACCAAAGCTGGAGGCATCACAGTTTTGGACTTCAAACTGTATTACAAAGCTGTAATCATCAAGACAGTATGGTACTGGCACAAGAACAGACACATAGATCAATGGAACAGAATAGAGAACCCAGAAATGGACCCATAAATGTATTTCTAACTGATCTTTGACAAAGCAGGAAAAAATATGCAGTGGAAAAAAGACAGTCTCTTCAGCAAATGGTGTTGAAAAAACAGGACAGCAACATGCAGAATGAACCTGGACCACGTTCTTATACCATACACAAAAATAAACTCAAAATGATTGAAAGACCTAAATGTAAGGCAGGAAGCCATCAAAATCCTAAAGGAGAAAACAGGCAACAAACTCTTTGACCTGACCTGCAGCAACTTTTTTTTTTTTTACATTTGAAATATGCTTTATTGTGCTAGCTAATTAAAAACATCTCTTTTCTATTGATTCTTTTTTTTTTTAACTTGAAATTTATTGTCAAATTGGTTTCCATACAACACCCAGTGCTCATCCCAACAGGTGCCCTCCTCAATGCCCATCACCCACTTTCCCCTCCCTCCCCCCCCCCCATCAACTCTCAGTTTTTTCTCAGTTTTTAAGAGTCTCTAGGGGCGCCTGGGTGGCGCAGTCGGTTAAGCGTCCGACTTCAGCCAGGTCACGATCTCGCGGTCCGTGAGTTCGAGCCCCGCGTCAGGCTCTGGCTGATGGCTCAGAGCCTGGAGCCTGTTTCCGATTCTGTGTCTCCCTCTCTCTCTGCCCCTCCCCCGTTCATGCTCTGTCTCTCTCTGTCCCAAAAATAAATAAACGTAGAAAAAAAAATTAAAAAAAAAAGAGTCTCTTATGGTTTGCCTCCCTCCCTCTCTAACTTTTTTTTCCCTTTCCCCTCCCCATGGTCTTCTGTTAAGTTTCTCAGGATCTACATGAGTGAAAACATATGGTATCTGTCTTTCTCTGTATGACTTATTTCATTTAGCATAACACTCTCCAGTTCCATCCACGTTGCTACAAAAGGCCAAATTTAATTCTTTCTTATTGCCATTGTGTATATAAACCACAATTTCTTTATCCATTCATCAGTTGATGGACATTTAGGCTCTTTCCATAATTTGGCTATTGTTGAAAGTGCTGCTATAAACATTGAGGTACAAGTGCCCCTATGCCTCAGCACTCCTGTATCCCTTGGGTAAATTCCTAGCAGTGCTATTGCTGGGTCATAGGGTAGATCTATTTTTGATTTTTTGAGGAAACTCCACACTGTTTTCCAGAGCGGCTGCACCAGTTTGCATTCCCACCAACAGTGCAAGAGGGTTCCCGTTTCTCCACATCCTCTCCCGCATCTATAGTCTCCTGATTTGTTCATTGTAGCCACTCTGACTGGTGTGAGGTGATATCTCAGTGTGGTTTTGATTTGCATTTCCCTGATGAGGAGTGACGTTGAGCATCTTTTCGTGTGCCTGTTGGCCATCTGGATGTCTTCTTTAGAGAAGTCTATTCATGTCTTCTGTCCATTTCTTCACTGGATTATTTGTTTTTCGGGTGTGGAGTTTGGTGAGTTCTTTATAGATTTTGGATACTAGCCCAAATGTCAGGTATGTCATTTGCAAGTATCTTTTCCCATTCTGTCAGTTGCCTTTTAGTTTTGTTGATTGTTTCCTTTGCAGTGCAGAAGCTTTTTATCTTGATGAGGTCCCAATAGTTCATTTTTGCTTTTAATTCCCTTGCCTTTGGAGAAGTGTAAGTAAAGGCAGAAGGCTGGGGAACTAAGCAGAAGTAAAATGCATTCTTACACATACTAGAAATTCATTATGTTTAAAAATAAATACATAGCCACCTCACTAACAGTAGATCATTTGTAGAAACACTATTCATTCAGAAGCCGATGACGAACACATTTGGCTCTATCAAATGTCTCTCCTCCCTTTAAGAACAATGTCCTGTTTCCTGATACCACTTGTATACTTTGGCTGTAAAAGTAATTTGCCTTACAAACATTGGTTGTGTGTTTGCTAAGAAAACACAGAATATCTGCAATGAAATATGTTGGAAGTGAAACATATAGAGCTACAAAATGATACTGAGTCTCCATGGTTTGCAAACATAATTCATTCCAGAAACATGCTTGTAATCCAAAGCACTTGTATATCAAAGAGAATTTCAAGAATCATTGGCTCAGTTGTGATCATGTGACATTTAGCATCATGTACTACTTGTATTGCAAGACATTGCTCGTTTATCAAGTTAAAATTTTTTAGAAATATTTGCTCATTTAGTGGAACACTTGCAGAACAAGTTACTTGGAATGCAAGATTTTACTGTATGTCTAATCAGGAAGCGAATACATGCTCAGATACAAGCTAATGATTGGTATTTGCTCCCAAGGACTACTTTCTTAGTAGGTATATGAAAGTATTTCAAGAAGAGAACACATGAGGAGGATCATAGAGATTTGCTAAATCTCTGATTTAGGTTTACAGATTCATATGTAAGGTAGAACAGTGTGGTTAATACAGAGATTGAAGTGGGGGCCAAAGCTGGTTTACATCAGATCATGCACTATTTATTTTCTATGTTAAATAATTTGATATTTAATTATAATAACTAGTTCTGCAACACTAGAACTCTGCTTTCTCATGTGTAAGATGGAGGTAGATTATATTTATTAGGAGGAAAAGAGATAATATGAACAAAAGGTTAATACTACACCTGATACATAGCATGGATTTAAAATATTGTAAGAGATTATTATTATTTTCATTGTCTGGAAGCTTTGATTTTTTTTTGCACCTGACAGAACATTATTGCTTTCACATTATTCCCAAATTTAATTGGAAAAATTTTCCTGCTGTATTTTTTAGTAGATACTCTAATATCCTTAACGTATAATGATGCATTTTGAAGTCAAGAGTAAGAGAGAGGTGCCCACAAACTTAGGAATGGGTATCAAAACTGCATTTGAAATCAATATGATCTTAAATGTTGAATTAATAATAAAGAAATACATTATTCAAAACTGTATCATAGCTAGTGCTTCTGAAGTTCTCACTGTGTATCAGACACAGTTCAAATACTTACATATATTATTTGATTTCATTATGGTTCAGGTGCTATTTTTATCTTCTAAGAGTCAAGGAAAATGAGACATGCAGACATGACGCACTTTGCCCAAGGTCACACAGTTAGTAAGACATAGAGCCTGTATCCCAAGCCAGCCAATGTGATTCCATAGTTTAATTTTTACAGCTATGCTATAATGGAATAAGATGTATAACATTTAAAGATTTACTTTAATATATCTTACTTGCATTGGACTCTCTTCACGATTCAGTGTTAAGTGGAAAAAATGAAAATTATAAAATTATGTGCAACATGCAAAACATCAAGAAACTATAATTTTCACAAATATACCAGATTTTAAATTATTTATCTCTAGACAGTGAGTTTATTTTTCTGGAAATTTTCTTAATTTTATAAAATGTTTAATGTTGAACATACATAATTTTTGTTTTCATAAAATATCATTTAGCCATAAAAATTAAAAAGATTAAAACAAAGTAAAATTGAATATGTACTGTTTAATCATTTCTTATACTTGAAATTTTTCTGGTCACTTTTTAACTTAATTCATAAATAAAAGCTAAGGGACGCCTGGGTGGCTCAGTAGGTTAAGCATCTGACTTTGGCCCAGGTCATGATCTTACAGTTCTGAATCCCGCATCGGGTGAGCTCAAGCCCCGCTTTGGGTGAGCCCTGCTTTTCTCTCTCTTTGTCTCTGGGGATAATTTTTTCTGCCTCTGATGGATTCTGTCTCTCTCTCCTTCCCTCCCTCTCTATCTCTGCCTCTCACTCACTAGCACTCTCTCTCTCTCTCAAAAATATAAATGAATGAATGAATGAATGAATGACAAGTTTCCTAATTGTACATAACACTCCTGTACACATACACATAACACATCTTCATTATTGATCATTACTATCCTATTTCTAATATCCTAAGAAAAATAAAACATGAACTCATCCTTGATCCCTCTCTTTCTCTTACCATCTACATCAAACATATCAGGCTACTGTATGTACTGTGCCTTCAAATTAAATGCAGAATCTGAGCATTTCTTGAGATAAATCCAAGCTCTTAATCCAATTGAAATTCAAATTATAAGGTCCCTAGAAGACATAATAAGATAATGTATTTGAGACTTTGAGGAAGGAAAAGATTTCTTATTTTATTCTGTAAAAAAAAACTATCCAAAAATTAAAGGGCAAATCACAGACAGAAAAAACATATTAACAATAAATAGTTCTGACAAAGGTAATGTAACTTCACTATATAAAGATCTTCTATGATTTACTTATTAAGAAATGAAAAAAGCAATACAAAAGGTAAGGAAAAATTTGCATATGTACTCATAAAGATATGTAAGATTCAATAAATATAATAAAACCTGCCTAAAAACTTTAATTGTAAGGCAAATACGTATTAACTCCTTAATGAAATGCCTGTTCATGCCATACAAGATTGATACAATTAAAAAAAATAAAATATTGACAATATGAAGTGGTGACAATATAAATAGGGAGCAACTGAAAACCTCTTAAGTTGATGGTGGGGGTGAAAAGTATTCTAATGTTAAATATACATTTGGTTACACCTATCCTGTACCCAAAAATTCCACTGTTGGTCATTTTACCAAGAGAAATGGAAACGTTTACCCACAAAAAAGCCAATATTTAAATGTTCATGGCAACTTTATTCACAATACTACTGCCAAAGGGGAAACAATTCAAATAAACTTTCACTGAACAACAGACAAACACATCAGGGTATATTCATCCAATGAAATATTACTCAGCAATAAAAAAGAGAAGAATTACTGTACATACTACAACATAATAAATATTAAAAATGAACACTTTTCTGAGTGAAATAAGCTAAAAGGAAAAATCTATATACAGTTTGCTTCGATGTATTTAAAGTTCAGGAACAGGTGACACAACCCTACTGTGATAGAAATCAGAATCATGTTTGTCTATCTTGGGAGACAAGACAAGAGAACTTCCTGGAGAAATAAAAATATGCATAATTAGATTTACATTTGCTACATAAGTACCTTCACTTGCCAAAATCCATGGAACTGTACACAAAAGATCTATACATGTTACTATATGTAAGTTACTCCTCAAAAAGTAAAAACAAAACAAAACAAAAAACAACGAAAAAAAACAAAATACAAAATACTTCAGAAAAAAAAAGGTACTGAATAAGATGAAATATCTACTCCTTTGAGCTAATAAAGGCAAAAACATTCCACCAGAGTTAGAACAAACCCTACTATTGGAAGTCAAGTCTGGGATGTGATTTACTACATCAGAATGAAAACTGAAAAAAACTATTAGGGATAATTTTTGGGGGCTCATACTTCCATGAAGGTGTATGAGCATAGTTTGCAAATCACACTGTCAACCTCTGAACTCAAATGATCCAAGCACCTTTTGGTCACTGCTTCTCAGATATCCTGAAGCTCCAATGAGAAGACAAATTTTTGCCTTGAAGCTCTCTTGGTAGAGACCATCACAAAATTTCTGGACAGGAGTTGATTTGTAGGTACAATGATGGTAAAATTTATAGGAGAGAGAATAAAGTGAGCAAGTGAGACAGGAAGTAGGAAAAAAGATTTTAAAAAGAGAGTAAAAGGAAATAGGGAAATATCCCACTTAAGAGGGATCTTCAAACCTATAAAATGCAACACATAAAGTCAACTAAAACATTCACAGTAAGAAAAAAAAATCAGTCCAGAAAAAATAGAAATAACCAAACAAAATGAGAAACAATTCAAATATTTATATCTCTCAACTTCAAAAACAAAAGATTAAAATTTTTAAATATATATTATAATAACTGAGTAAAAGGAAACAACCAACTAAAAATGGAGAATCATGTAAATTATTATAGTCATGTGATTATTATAGTCGAACTTTATAATTGTTGAATACAAATCAAATAAAAAAGTGAGAATCCTAAGAAATAACTACAGAAAATTTCCAAACAATACTGAATAATTCATTAAAGATATAGTATAAAAGAGCAAAACAATGAGAGGTTGTTGAATAATATTTACATAATTGGAGCATAAATTAAGAATAAATAGTATTTATAGAATTTTTTAAAAAAGAAACTGGAAAATAGGATGAAGGAGCTATATTAAAAATATTATGAATGAGAACTTTCTAATTACAAAAATAATTATAAGTATTTACATCAATAGTTTATTTGATGTATAGTAATAGTATAATAGTATAATAGTAATAGTATGTAATAGTTACCAGCCTATTATATATAATATAATATGTAATTACAACCTATAATATAAAATTATATCACACAAATAAATTAAAGTTTCAATTGATCAAAGATAAAGAGAAAATAAAAGGACAAGTAAACAAGAAAATTCAGACACCAAGAAAGGAAAGACAACCTGACTGGATATAAAGTTCTTATTATTTTTTTTTTTAATTTTTTTTTTTAATTTTTTTTTCAACATTTATTTATTTTTGGGACAGAGAGAGACAGAGCATGAACGGGGGAGGGGCAGAGAGAGGGAGACACAGAATCGGAAGCAGGCTCCAGACTCTGAGCCATCAGCCCAGAGCCTGACGCGGTGCTCAAACTCACGGAGCGTGAGATCGTGACCTGGCTGAAGTCAGACGCTTAACCGACTGCGCCACCCAGGCGCCCCAAAAGTTCTTAAAGACAACAAAAATAGCAGGAATTAAATACTGTTTTTACTATTCTGGAGAAAAATAATTGCCAATTTCAAAACTGATTCTCGGCTAAATTATCACTTATGAAAGAGAAGAGAATACATAGTCAGAAATAAAAATAAGAAGAACAATTTTACCTCCCACATATTGAGACTGAAGGGATTCACTTAATTCTAACCATTTACTTCATATAAAATACAGTATACATACATAGCACTTCTATGTTGTCTGTCAGTGGGGAAAACGATGGACTAATAATTAAATGACTGTGGAACAATTAGCTTCTCATTTAGAGAGAGGTACACATACACATACTCACACAGATACACACAGAGACAAACCTGAGAGAGAATTAGATCCATATTTCATTGAACAATTCTGCTTTATTAATAAATTAATGTCATGTGTTAATACCCATATCTTACCTTGGGCTCCTTTGTCTTGGACAAGGGTTTAGGAGCCTTTAGTTAATCTGGACGTTGATCCCAGGAAGCACAGTAATGAAGTGGAATACTACTATAGGAAAGACAAAAACTCCTATAAAATTGCTGTGCTGGTTACCATTGTGGGCAACAATATATTGTAGTAGAGTCTCTGAAGGACTAAACACACCTTAGAATTGCTCCCTAAAGGATGAGAAACTTACATTGCTTAAAAAATTGAAAATAGCCTATAAATGAAATATGAGGATAATGGTAAATAAACTTGCTGTATATATATGATGTAGTGATAAACACCAGGAAAATATAAATATGAATATATCTTACACCAAAAATATTGTGTGGAAAATGATGCTTCAGAAATGTACATTCATTATGATTTCCTTTATACAATTTTCTCAAAAAAAAAACCCCACCAAGCTATATGTTTGTGAATGCATCTCTCACTTTTTCAAAAAAATGAAGGCTGCATGTCAATCACTTACATCAAGTTTAGGATAGTGGTTACACCTAGAAAAGAAGAGAGGGTGATGGGTACAGAAATGATCTTAGTTTGCATGTGATTTTTAAGTTTTATGTTGGCTGAAAGATGTACAAGTTTTTATATATTATTCTATGTTTTCTCTGATTTTAAAATATTTGGCAGTGATATAATAAAATATCAATGATATCAGAAGGTTGTATATGATTAAATGTAGTATAAAAGTAAGATGTACTGACTGTTCTGATTACATTAAATGAGTAAAACATCATACGTGTAACATAGAGGTAAAGCAAATAATTATTGGGTGAATCTCTGAAACACCATTTTAGATATCAATACATTTGTCTATGTGAGAAGGGAAAAAGATGGTGCATTCATGATATTCTGAATATAAAGCAGAGACAAAACCACACTGGTGTGATTTTAAAATTATAATGATACCAACTTTTGTTTAGTGACTTTATATTGTATTTATGCATGTTTTTACATGCATTTGTTACATGGAGGTATAATACCCATAGTAACTGTGAGAGGTAGAAAGTAGTAACATTCCCTTTACTGAATTGCTTAGGTAGGTTAAGCACACTTAGATCAGTTAAGTAGCCTCCCCAAGACATAGAGTGAGGAATTCGTACAGTTGGTATGGAATACAAACACTCTGACTCCACTATACTTAAATTTAACCACTTTACTGTAATATCTTTGATACAGACATTCCAGAAAAAAGTATGAAGTTTCTTCAAAAAAATATGGGGCACATGGGTAACTCAGACGGTTGAGCTTCCGACTCCAGCTCAAGTCATGACCTCACAGCTCATGAGTTCAAACCCTGCGTAGGGCTCTGTGCTGACAGCTGAGAGCCTGAAGCCTGCATTAGATTCTGTGTCTCCCTCTCTCTCTACCCCTCCCCAACTCGGGCTCTGTCCCACTGTCTCTCAAAAATAAATAAACATGAAAAAAATTAAAAATAAATAAAAATATAGAACTACTCTGATCCTGCAACTCCACTTCTTGGTAAATATCTGAAGGAAATGAAATCAGTAACTTGAAGAAATAAGTACACCCCTGTGTTCACTGGGTCACTAGTCATGGTAGCCCAGATAAGGAAACAACCTAAATATATGTCGACAAATGAGTGGATAAAGAAAATGTGGTATATATAAACAATGGAATATTATTTAGTCTTGAAAAGAAGGAAATCTTTTCCAGAGGACATTACGCTAAGTGAAATAAGTCAGACACAGAAAAGACAAATACTATAAGATCTCATTTTTATATGGAATCTAAAAAAAGTCAAACTCATAGAACCAGAGAGTAGATCAGTGGCTAGGGAGTGGGGGGGGGAAGAGGGAGAAAATGACAAAGGGTAAAATCTTTCAATTAGAAGATGACTAGGCGGTAGGATCTAATGTACAGCATGATGATTACAGTTAATAACATGGTATTGTATTCTTAAAATGTGTTAGAGTAAATATTAAGTATTCTCACCACAAAAAAAAGGTTAGTATGTGAGGTGATGGATGTATGAATTAACTTGATTGTGTAATCATTTCATAACAAATATATATTTATATATTAAATCATAACATGTACACCTTTAAAAATCACATTATGCAAGCTAAATATAGACAGTTTTGGTCAAATTTCCATAAGACTGGGGAGATTCCCAGTTAACTTATAATCCTATATCCTCTAAACAACCTTAAAATGAAATGAGACAAAGTTATTTTAGGCAAAGAAAAGAAAACTCCTCACCAGAAAAATTGTATCAAGGAAATATTTAAGTTTATTCTTCAGACATGAGTAAAATAATTACAGATGAAATTCAAAGAAGCAAGAAGGAATGAATAACAATAGAAGTGGTAAATATTTGGAAATATTTACATGAATACTGACTTTCCAAAACAATAACCCTATGTTTGTATAAGAAGTTAAACCAGCAATAATATATAACTCAGAAAGTAGAAAAAGAGACTAATTTTTATTAAGACCCTTTGTGAATAGAAAGCAGTAAGACTGCTGGTTTAGATTAAGATTTGATAAGTTGCGTGGGCATGTGTAGGACAATGGCAAAAATAACTATGAAATTATGTATAAAATCAAAGCAAAGCAAATGAGACTTATGGTAATGATTAAAAAATTCTAAAGAAGAAAATCTTTGTGAAATATTTATATCTCAGGTTGAGGTAAAAGACAATAAGTAAATCTGAGATTTAATTACTAGAAAAATAATAATCATGTTAAATGTGCATGAAGTTAGTAGTGTATTTGAAATATGAAAGATGTCAGACTGAGTTAAATATAAATACTTTGATATTTCTAAGTGGAGACAACATTAAATATCAAGATCTTAAAAGGCTGAAAGAAAAAGGAAGGACGTTTGTAAGTTGAGTTTGCTTATAAGTTTAAACTCTGTAAATTTCATAAAGTCAGGTAAAGTGGAATAGTTACCATTATATCCCCAGCATCCTGTACTTATGAAAATATACACTCAGAAAACCATTATATTTGGAGAAGAAAGAAGCTCCATGAAACATCAACTAATCTAGTGGCAATGGATGCATTCAAAACTGGTGATATATGAATATCAATCAGATATTGAAATGAATAGAGAAAATGACATGACCTGCTAAATGAAATTTTAAGGGACGAAGAGTTTGCAGCAATGGATATTGAGAAGTGGTCTGAAAAGCAGGTGGAAATGAAATGCATTTAAATAGTTACTGAACAGAGCCAATATAGATATATATTTTAACATAATTTTTGTGAGAAGGAGTTTCTCTAATTCAAGTTTCATGAAATTTCATATTGAACCACACATGCATTAGGTGTCATTATTTTTCCTTTCCTTGTTTCTTTAATATTATTTTCTTCACACGGTCATAAATCTGTTTGGTTCTGACTCCGTAGATGACAGGGTTGAGCATTGGCGGCACTACGACATAAAGATTGGCCAGGAGTATGTGGATATAGCGGGGGACGTTATGGCCAAAGCGATGTGTCATAAAGGAAAAGAGGGCTGGTGTATAGAAGGCAAGAATTACACAAACATGAGAACCACATGTGCTGAGGGACTTGAGTCGGGCTTCGCGGGAAGGAAGACGGAAAACGGCACGGAGTATCTGAACATAAGAAAGGGCAATGGCTATGATGTCAAATACTAGATTACAAATTGCACATAAGCCATAAATAATATTGATCTTGATGCTGGCACAAGACAGACGAGCCAGACCCATGTGTTCACAGTAGGTATGGGGAATGACATGATTCCCACAGAAGGGCAGTCGCAAAATAAGAAACACAAATGGAATCACAAAAATAAATGCCCTCACTAACACACCAACACCAATCACAGAGACAATCTTATTGGTGAGGACGGTGCTGTATCGAAGCGGATCGCAGATGGCCACATAGCGGTCATAAGCCATTGCCAACAAGACTGCTGACTCCATAAGTGTGAAGCTGTGAATGAAAAACATCTGCATGAGGCAGGCTTCAAAGATGATCTCTCTGAGGTTGAACCAGAAGATCCCGAGCATCTTGGGGATGGTAGCTGTGGACAGACCCAAATCAATAGCAGCCAACATGGCCAGGAAGTAAAACATAGGCTGGTGTAGGCTGCTCTCAACCCAGATCACAAACAGGATAGTGAAGTTCCCCATGAGGGCAATCATGTACACAGCACAAAAAGGAAAGCCAATCCAGACATGCAATGTTTCCATCCCTGGAATCCCCAGCAACAAGAAGGAGACGAGGTGGAACTGGGTGTCATTGAGAAGGAACATTCTTTTTGGTAATGCCTAAGCCTTCAGAAGTGTATGCTGACCCAGATAGTTCTCTGTATCACTAGAGACCTAAAGATAATGTAATATCAGATACTAATTAGTGAGGTGCTATCCATTATTTACAAGGCTTTATGTCAGAATCTGTGCAAAAATCATCTCCAATATTTAAATAAAAATGCCTTTCAAGAAGAACATTAATTTTACTTATTTTACATAAAACTTATCTAATGATCAAAGAGTTTAAGTGGCTTGCCGGAAGTTTAAAATGTTTTCAGTGGAAGGTCTGGAGAATTAGGGAGGAAAATAGCAAATGGAAATAAAGGAAAAGATGTGCTTCACCTATTTTTATATACACTACAACCACACATGCACACACAATACTCCACACACATACAAATGCATACAAATTATAAATCTTTTTTAAAACTCACGACATCTGTCTGTATAAAATTGTTATTTTTTGTTTTTAGCTAAGGCAATTGTGACTTTAGGAGTCGAAGACACATGTCAAAATGTCAATAAGAAAACTAGTGAGAGGGAAAAAAAAACAGGAATATTGGATAATTAGGTGCTTGATAATTCAATCATTTTTTAAGTTCCCTAAATGTATTACACATCTTCATGTAGCTTGTTTATAGCATTTGACAGGGCAGTATTTCCAAAATATTTATTCATTCATATGGGTAATTATTTTATAATAAAAAGTCTCTTTTCTGATTATTTGGAGATTCCATGGCAGCAATACTAATTGTGACCTCATCCTCAGCAAGAAAGCAGGACATGATGAAAACTCTGACATAAGGAGGAGGAAAAAACCAGAAAAAGTGTGATAAAGTATGGGATGAGCAGTTAAATATGGATGGTAAATGTGAAGAGCAAAGCCAGGAAACTGGCAGTTTCAACAGGAATAGAGGCTATTTCTGTAGTTACGTCATAACAGTGAAATTGTGAATACTTTTAAAAGGTATGACAATGGACAAAAGGAGTAAAAGTAGAATTCAGTCAGAGGCAAGTGTTTCTGTGAAGCCCAAGGGTGGAAATTAGCAAAAAAAAAAAAAAAAAAAAAAAAAAAAAAAGCTGTTTTTCTTTTTTCCAGTATACACATATAGAACAGTTTCTCAGTTAATGGGGAATTTACTCAGGGCATTAGTTGTAGATATGATTGCGAAGGGTAAAAATAAGCTACCTCTGGTTTTTCTAAGAGAATAGTACTATATTTTGTGATTGCAAATAAGATAAGGGAAATTATGTCTCCCTGGTCATACAATTATATTCCACAATGATGCAGTATGAGATAATATGAGATAAGAAGTCAGAAAATGGTGTGAATAAACCAACTAGAAGACAAATATGGACAAAGGACACAAAAACCTAGAGTGGAAATAAGGAATACGGAGACAGGAATAAGATCTGATTTCTCACAATTAAATCTTTATGCTCCTGTGGACATTAAATAGTTTTTCTTAGGTGACTATTAAAGAAAAAAATTTGGAAAACCCCAAGGGCAACGTGAATATATAAACATGGGAAAGAATAGCAAAGATAGTCTTATACTTGTTGACGAGGTCTTTAGTATTTACAAAAGTTTAAGTGGGGCAAAGTTACAGTGAGATGGATGTGTTAAAGGAAGGGTTACTAGTAACTTTGATTCTTATCTTCCAAGCCAAGAATACCTACAATCATGTGCTTAAGCCATCTTGAATTTTTACCCCTTCCCAGAGATATGTTATGCATCTGATGTTACCATAGGAATACCCTGATATCTTCTTGACTCCCTTGTGTTTGAATTGATAAAAACATCAGTGTTATATCTAAGCTTCTCATGGACAAAAGTGCATTAACAATAATGGAAAGTTCCATCAAAAATTTTTGAAAAGCATCCTTCAAGACATATTTAAGATCCATATACAAGGTGCTGATGACTTACTTGATCCTTTCTGTGCTCCTATAGGATCTAATACAGATTTGTATTACAGCATTATTACAAGTGTCACTCATGCTTACATTTCTGTATCTAATTTAAAATGTAAACTACTTACCAAACGTGCAGAGTCTACTGTATCAAGGAAGTTAATATTTAAGTGATTAATAATTAATAAATTGTTAATGGTAATAAATATTAGGGGTTAATAATAAATAATTCCTGGGTCAGACTAATTTGCTCTCTAATCTTCTTGTTAATAGTTTCATGTTAATGTATGCATTACTCATTTGTTAAATAAATACTACAGAATGTGTTTTATGTGTCAGAAACTGTTCTGAGACATTTTAAAATTGATATCCGTGCAATCATGCATAATAAAAAATGTTATATATAATCTGATGCAATGTTTATAAACAAAGATATGCAAGAGAAACAAATTTCTATAAATAAATGCATGGAACTATCCTATCAATAGTGAAAGAAACTCTACACCAACATTTTTATCTAATCATACAATCTATTCTTAAAGTTAATACAGAGTAGAATTTCTCAAAATTATTATTCTGATTCATATGTATGTACCACTTCTCAGTATCAAGGTCAAATGCTTCCCTATAAATGCCAACACTGCCTCACATCCTGACATCTGTAACTAAAATATAAAACATTGTAACTGCATTATTGTAATCTGCAGAAAGATAAATGCTATAATACTAAACATTTCTGATGTTTTTCCATCTCTCTGGGTTGCATCTTCTCATTTTCCTTTAAAGACATTTTTCTGACCATTCATTAACTATTGGTGATCCTTAACCATCAGCTGTAGCTACTGCTCTTTCTCATCCACTTTAATCTGTATAAACAATCCCATTCACATCCATTGCTTTGATAGCTATCTTTACAATGAAAAATCCTAAGTAAAAGTTGCTAACCCTCAGAATTTATCAAATTCAGGTTCTCAAAACCAAATTCTTCTTGGCAATTACTTTCGCTCTTCTTTTGCCAAAATATTACAAATAAAATATTCCTAAAATTGAATCCCCAAACCTGTCTCTACCAGACTCCCACTTTAACTCAATCTTACTTTCACTCTTGTCTAATATCAGTAAATGCCATTACCATTTAACTATTTGACCAATTTAGAAATATGAGCATCATCCTCTTCCCTTCTCCACCTCTTAAAAAAAAAAAAAACCCTATTGATTCTATTTCTAAAAATATCCTGAAAATCAGTACAGTTGTCATCATCCTCACTGGAACAGTTCCAGCCATCATTTCTTGGGTTGATTATGGCACAGTGCTTTCTAGTGCTGAAGATCATGAGCTCTGTAGTGAGACTAATTGTGTTGAAACCAGCTTCATGACTTATTCACTCTAGAGTTGAAGAAAAGTAAATAA
The DNA here is from genome assembly GCF_016509475.1 of Prionailurus bengalensis. Taxonomy (NCBI): domain Eukaryota; kingdom Metazoa; phylum Chordata; class Mammalia; order Carnivora; family Felidae; genus Prionailurus; species Prionailurus bengalensis. The sequence goes on from NC_057346.1 coordinate 61,163,811, forward strand.
AGTATTACTTATTAGCTGTGTGAGCCTTGCACAAGAGCTATAACATTGCTATACCTCAGTTTCTTCATCTAGGAAATAGAAATAAATGTAAATAAACCTTTCAAAATTAAACCCTTAATTTTAGAATAGACTATTCTTTTAAAACACTCCGAACCATGTTCCAAAGATACTAGTTATCCATCATTTCATGGATATCAGGCAGAGTGATTTTTTCTAAAATGCACATTGAGTGTATTCAGGCTGAAATCTAAATGCTTTTACTAAAATTATATGGCCCTTTCTGACCATGATCCTATTCATTCTCTAAGCTTCAAGCCTTATTCTTCTTCTTTGAAACTTATCTCCTGTCTCTTCTTTTCCTATCCCTCTCTTTCCCTTCAGCCATCACTGTGACATAAGGAGGCTCTGTGAGCTGGGAGACGGGGAAGACTCACCGGAATGAGCACCAGGATAGAATCCTGTCTCTGTTTTATCTCAACCTGCTCAGTCTTTATGAGGGTGCTGCTCTTTGCCTGTGAGGAGCCTTCAATAGAAAATCCCCAGGGCATCTGGGTGGCTCAGACAGTTAAGCGTCTGACTTCGGCTCAGGTCATGATCTCATGGTTTGTGGGTTCAAGCCCAGTGTCTGACCCTGTGCTGACAGCTTGGAGCCTGGAGCCTGCTTCAGATTCTGTGTGTATCTCTCTCTCTGCTCCTCCTCCACTCATGCTCTGTCTCTCTCTCTCCAAAATAAATAAACATAAAAAAAAAAGAAAAAGAAAATCCCCTAGTACCAGTTTTATAAAAAACACAAAGTCTCTGAGGAGTCTATTTTCTAATCTAGTCCTGAGTCATGAATGGAAAGACATGACTTCTAAGGAAATGAAGGCAGGAAAAACTAAGGTTTATTGGTTACTTTGTGAGTCTCCATTAACCTTTTGGTAACTTGCTCTGTGTTAAAGCACACGATGTTTGATACAGATCATTCTCTCACCATCCCAGATCATCACTATGGGGGACAGTATAATTTTGTGTTCAAGAACAGGGCTCTCAAGTCAGAACACTGCTGTTCTACTGGTAGCTCTTTACACTTGATTAGATAAGTGGCATTGGTCAGACAATTTAACCTCATAATTTTGTTTTCCATTTATTTTTCAGTTGTTCTCTCTGTTTTACCGCACCAACCTATTTCTCAGTTCATAAGTGTAATCAGTTACTCTTTCAATTCTTTTTATTGACCTTCACCATTGTGATTAAATTTTGAGTTACACACAAAAGGCAAAATTAACATAAAATTTTGTAATGAAATTCTGTAAACACTGTAAATCAATAATTCAAATTTTTTGAAACATTTATTCATTTTTGAGAGACAGAGTGCAAGCAGGGGAGGGGCAGAAAGAGAGGGAGCCACAGAATCGGAAGCAGGCACCAGGCTTTGAGCTGTCAGCAGAGAGCCGGACGCGGGGCTCGAACTCAAGCTGAAGTCGGATGCTTAACTGACTGAGCCACCCAGGCACCCCTGTAAATCAATAACTTTAAGCAGATGCTAATACTGTGTCTTGAATGTTTCAAGTCGATCTACTTATTCTATGAAAAATAAAAACTTTATCGGTGCAGGTATGGTCCCACACAGTCCTTTTGCTTTGTTTCTTCCTCAGTAACTAACCAATAATATCACAAAAGTTAGACCTGTTGTGGCTTAGTTAATGCTTTTAGGGTCTTCATGGGTATGTAACCACTGCAGTACTCAGGACTCTGCCTTCAAAAGGGGGCCCTTTACTTGGGGTTTAATCTCTGTGGTATTTGGGATGTTACCCTGTATCAAATTTTTAAATAATTTTATCTTTGCATTTATTTTCTGTAATGGAAATCTGATATGAAAATGGGGCAGGTGCTGGGGCTGGGGAATGTGAGAGTCAGGAAGCCTGTATGAGTCAGGCTGACTCATACATTCTCATGGGCTATACCCACCCCCCCATATTCCCAGGATATTCCCTGCTTAGAGACTGAGGCTGCCTTTGGCGTGCTCCTGACCTCAATTCCTATCCACACCTGTAACCAGTGCTCCATTCACAGGACAGCGACATGTTTGCACTTACCCCATACGTTTTTCCTATACCCCAAAGAAAGGAAGGTAAAAGAGAACATGGAAAACACCATGACTGTTTAAAAAAGAGACCACGGTGGGGGGTTGGGGGGAGCTCTTTTTCTCCCTGCATATTGAATAAACGGCCAACCAACTTCACTTTGCACCGGGCTTCTCAGGTCATGCAACCTGCCCTGGTTAAGACACTGGCTCAGACACAACACCTGAAAATTCAGGGCAATATTATGGACTGAATGTTTGTGCCCTCCTCCTCCCCTCACCAAATTCATAAATGAACCTCCAACCCCCAATGTCATAGTATTTGAAGATGGGTCTTTGGAGGTAATTAGCGTTAGATTAGGTCCTGAGGGTGGGGCCCTTAGGATGGGATTAATGGCTTTATACAAAGAAAGAAAGGCCATGTGAGGAAATAGCAAGAAGGCAGACATCTACAAAGCCATGAAGGGAGCTCTCACCAGGAACAAAATCAGCTGGCATTTTGATCTTGCACTTCCCACGTTTTGAAATGTCACTGAGGAAACTAAAGAGATGTATGATCAGAATCTAACCCCTTCCTTCTGAAACTTCTACCATTTCCACTGGAACATTTTAACTCTGTGTTCAGAAACCTGTCTTACCTCTGCACCATGAGGACCTCCATCACACACTGGGAATTAGAGTGGTGAATGCACTTCATCAATTCCTCCAAGTTTTACCGGAACAGGTGTTACCTTTTCACTCTTCATTTGCATTTCCCTAAAAAGATAGGCCTAGAAGAAAACTGAGGGGGGACAGCTCTCTAAAGGAAAAGCTTTCATGGGCACAAAAGGAAGTGAATGGGGAGAGCTGTGAGAAGTTCTGAGGCCACAGTGCTACCTTAGGCAGTTGTTAGAACCCGGTAATTGGAGAGGAAAAGGAAGATAATCAGCTGTATTTTGGTACTTTGACACAGAGGGACAGTACTGTCACTTCATGGCAGCTCTCCAATTGCATTGGCAGATTGAATCATTCCTGCCAAGGGAACCTGAGCACCAAAGTGTTAGATGAAGAGCAGAAAACATCCATATCAGACACTCAGCCCAGGACCCTACAACAAAGTGGAACAGAAGTGGAAATTCCTATGGGGAGAGTTGAAATCCTAGAACTTGGATCTAGGACTATACACATGTTTCTGGTGATAACGCTTGAAAACAAGTGAGTGACAATATCATCCCTCAAGGATTATGGATCCACTGGAATTCTCTAACAATATGTGAAAACAGACCATGAAAAAACAGGTGTATAATCTGTCTTTCCTCACCTCACCTCATCTCTCTAGTCTGGCATCCTCCCCAACACCTCTCTGGTCAAGTACATGATCTCTGGTCACCAAACCCAGACAAACCCTGCCCTCATAACACAACTTTCAGCAGTGTGTGAAATTGACCATTCTCTCATTTGAAAATGCTTGTCTTCATACATTTTTTAAAAAACTACTCTTACATGCTTTGTCTCCTCCCACCTCACTACATGATCTCATTTCTTAATATTGGTTGGGTCCTTCTCTACTGCCTGATTTCTAAATATTGTCATGAGTACCCTAGGTCTTACTTCTGATTTTTTTTCTCTTATATACTATACTCTTTTTAAAGATATTTTATTCAGTAATTGGCTTTAAAAACTGTATGAACACTAGAAACTCTACTGTACCTCTCGATCCTTTATCTCTCTACTGATATCCACAGTGATATGTGAAACAGTGTACTAGATATCTCTGCCTATATGTCTAAAAGGTGCAGCAAAGATCACATGGACAAGGAAGGATTCTCCATAGCTGCCTTAATATTTCCATCTTGGAAAATGTAACTTTTGCTGTACAGTTGGTAAAATGTTAAAACTAAGCATTTTCCTCAATTATTCAAACCTTCCCACCCCATCCAATTCATCAACATACCCTTTTGTTACAAAAGTTGTCAAAAGACATGTCCCTTTTGTCCAAAGTATTTTAATTTATTCACTTCATCACTGTCATGATCTCTCTTCCACACTATTTTTCTTAGCCTTTTGACTTGAGACTTTTAGTGTCCATTGTCACCTGCTAAAAAATGGGAATCTTCTAGACTGACCTAGCATTATATAGCACTATCCAAGACTTCAAATTATTGATACTTTATTTTTACACAATATATCTGGCATTAGAATAACAAAGCACAGAAAAAAAAACATAAAATAAAGACATCTAATAATAAAAAAAAAAACAAGAAGAAACATAGGAGACTCAATAATACAGTTTTCAGTCAGGTTTTATAATAAGTATGATTAAATATACTTGAGAAAATGAAAGACAAGATTGAAATACTCAGAAAGAAACTGGAGTATTTTTAAAGATTCAAATGGATATTCTACGACTAAAAGTAATACTAAAACCCAAATTAAGAAATTAAGAGTCTTTACTTCAACACTGTTAGGATGCTTGTATAATGGAGAGGTTGAGTAAATGCCCAAAGTTGTGGTGTTTTTAAGTAGTAGCACCAAGATTTCAATATGTAATTAAGATACACACACACCACAACGAGAAAATAAAACACTATATAGGAAGTAGAACATAAACAAATATTTCTTAAATTTCAAAAATTTCTTAATGTTATTAAGAAATAAAAAGAACCTCTGTGGTAGGCATAAAATGGTCCCCCAAAGATATTCATATCCTAGTCCCCCAAAACTGTGGGTAGATTACCTTACAAAATAAAGATGAATTTAGACTGAAGATGGACTTAAAGCTAATGATCAGACCTTAAATCAGCAACATTATTCTAGATTATCTAGAGGGGTTCAAGGTAATCACAATGGTCCTTAAAAGTGGAAGTGAAAAGGCAGCAAAAGAGTTAGTGTCTAAGGATATGATGTGAGAAACACTTGACTATCTGCTGTAAGCAATGTTTGTGCCTCCCTCCAAATTCAGATGTTGAAATCTAATCCCCAGTGTGATGGTATTTGAAGTCAAGAATTTTGAGAAGTTATTAGATCATGAAGATGGAGCTTAATTATGGAATGGAATGGAATGGAATGGAATGGAATGGAATGGAATCAATGTCTTTTGAAAAGAGACCCCAAACGTGAGGACACAGAGGACAACCATCTGTGAACAGGAAACTTCTCACCACAGATTGAATCTTCCTGCACCTTGATCTTGGACTTCGGAGATTTATCTCCAAAATGGTAAATCCAGCCAATCTATGGTATTCTGTTATAGCAACCTGAATGGACTGACAACATCCATTGCCAGCCTTGAACACCGAAGAACACAAACAATCAAGGAATGTGCGAAGCTTCTAGAAGCTAGAAAAGTGAAGAAAAAGGTTTCGCCTCTAAAGCTTCCAGAAAAGAATGCTACCCTGCTGACATCTTTTTTTTTTTTTTTAAGTTTATTTATTTATTTTGGAAGAGACAGAAAGAGACTGAGTACCAGTGGCGGAGGAGCAGAGAGAGAGGGGCACAGAGGATCTGAAGCAGGCTTTGTGCTGAGAGCAGACAGCTGATGTGGGGCTCAAACTCACAATCTGTGAGATCTTGACTTGAGCCTTAGGCAGATGCTTAGCCGACTGAGCCACCCTGGCACCCCTCCTGACATCTTGATTTTAGTCCAGTGACATATGTTTTGAATTTCTAACTTATAAAATTGTATGCTAATAAATTTGTGTTGTTTTAAGCAAATAAATTTGTGATAATTTATTATAGGAGCAGTAGGAAACAAATACAATTTTCATAGAATTAATTCCTATATAGAATATTTGGGGGAAAAATACACTTCAGTAGAGTTGATCTAATCAATATGGGTAAAACTCTGCACATAAGATTACTGAATATCATTTATGGCACATACACACACAGAAACTGTTACATAAGGGCACCTGGGTGGCTCAGTTGGTTGAGTGACCGACTCTTGGTTTTGACTCAGGTCATCGCCTCGCAGTTTGTGGATTCGAGTCCTGTGTAGGGCTCCGTGCTGGTGGCATGGAGTCTGCTTCGGATTCTCTCTTTCCCTCTCTCTTTCTGCCTCTCCCCTGCTCATGCACACTACTCTCTCTCTTTCTTTCAAAATAAATGAATAAACTTAAAAAAACCTGTTACATAATAGATCATAAAGCAATTATGAAATTATCACTAATGAATAGATGTAAGAAAATGCAAAAAATTGGATATATTGGAAGATTAATGTAGAATTGCCAAAGACATAGATGATGAATTTTAGAGGGAGGGGAAATAATAAATGAAGAGGTAAAATATTTTAAAAAATGACTAATAATTTCAAAAATTAAAGAAACATAAAACTTCAGATTTATGGGTCATATGGTATGTCAAACAGATTTTTTAAAAACTGCAATATTACAAATGAGAAGGCATAGAAATACATTTTTGTATCAGCAAATTAAAAAAAAAGTTAACTATTGATTGAGCTGTTTTTTTTTTCTATTTCCATGTTTTGCTATATAAAACAAAACAAAGAGCAAGGAAGTGAGTTGATTTAAACATGGCTCCTTAATTGTAATAGTAACCACGAGCTCTCCTAACTGCTAGGCACTGTATGTGGATCTCCTTCGGTGTTTATCCTAATGGATCATGGCCCTCTGAGACTTAAGTGTGTGGAGGTCTGAGGGTTCTCAGTGTTGCCCACATCTTTGAGACCTGGATTCTGTGAAACTTGCATTTTCCTTGATGACACTGAACATGCTTCAGCTTCGGTGTCTTTGCATCTGCTGTTCCCTCAGCCGGCAATACTTCACCCCAGACATCGCCCCACTTCCAATCCCACATGGCTGGCTCCCTCATCCCCTAACCCTTACATAAACGTCACGTTCTTGACAATGTTACTTAGAATGACTAAGCCTGACCATCAGCATCTCCCCCACTTCCCAGCTTTATGTTTCAACACAGCTCATATTGTCATCTATGTAATTATTCTGTTTCTTATCTTCCTGTTACTAGAGAAAAAGGTACTCTGTCTGTCCTGTTTACTGTATGGATAGTTCCTGAAATGGTACCTGACACATAGCAGATGGTCAGTGCATAGCTGTTGAATTCATCAGTGAATGAAACTTGAAATGGTGTATCCACCTGAATGTCCAAGATCAGTCCCCATTACTCACGGAAAAGCCTTCTAGATGGAAGCTTGAACACTCAACTCTACCTCCCCTTCCCTTCTCTATTTCTGTCTCCTCATCAGTAAAATGGGGTGATAACTTCATATGATGTTAGGACTATAGGACACTAAAACTTGTTTGACAAATGTCCTCATTTTACAGGTTTCAACATCAAGATTGAGAGAATAAGCCAACTTGTACGGGTTTTAAATAAGTAGTCAGTGGGGACTGATAAAATGACTAGCTTCTGCCCTCCGGATTTTCATATCTGCTTTTCATTACTGACAGGGAACGTCCACTGGAATGACATGATAGATTTCAGTTGTGATGCAAAACTGTATGCATTACTTCACTTCAGGGTCATGAAATTACGCTAAATATTGAACCATTATGATTCAATTTTAGTGTACTTCTTTACTTTTTAGCACTTCAGTTGTGATAAATATTGAGTCAATATGACAATTGCACAATAGTAAGAAGATATACCCAGATTTAATACAATCATTAGCTTATGTATATTTGGGGCCTGTATGAGCCGTCTAAACCCCCTTTGAGGAGTTCAGAATTAATATCCTAAGACCAGTTCCAGGAACCCTGCTGGAAAAAATGTTTACAGAGTTTACAAGGCCAAGATAATAACAATTATTGCCTTGGAAATATGCTAATCCTAAATTTGAGAGTCTGGGTCCAGAATCAGGACATGGTCTATCGATGTCTCATATATTCCACTAGGAAAGGAGTCAATACAGATCTCAGAGCTTTGTAGCCCACACTATCCCCAAGGAGTTCCAAGACATGCTAAGTTCTCACTCTAGAGGCTGTGGCAACCATATAAAAAATCCTCCCACCAAAGCAAATGGAGCTCAGAAGTATGCTAGGGGAGATTTGCTAACTTCTCCAGGAGTCCTTGCTGGTAGGCAATGCTTTAGAAGCATGGGTCCTTATCTGTGGCCAGCTGAGCACAAGGGAAAGAGGGATAGCTGATAGGATGGGGGAACAGGAAAACCTCCTGACTGAAGGGAGGGGATAAGGGAACTGTCTGTAAGAATGTGCTGGCGTAATCTCTTATATGCATGTGAGCAACCTCTGCTTTCATTTCCAATACCTCCTACACCATCTCTGTGTGCAGCTTCTTTATCTCTTGACACCTCTGCCATTCTTTCTGTGCATAGAGCTCTTCACTGACCTGCAGCCTAATGATTCACTAATGTACCAAGTTCTTTCTCTTCAATTTTTCTGTCTCATTCTCACTGTTATCTCTCCCTCAATCCTTTCTAGTCTAATTTAAAGGTTGGATAAATATCCCCATCCTGAGTCCATTTTTGACCCAGAGGGAGAACAATAATTGAATTTACCTTCGGCTATTCAGAAATTATCTCTCACAACTTACAACCTAGTAAAACACACCAAACCACTTGTTACTTTCTTCTAACTAAAGGCAGTACTGATCATTTTGGAATGGTTTGGCCTCCAAGTGTGTAATGCTAATGTCTGTGAAAATGTCTAAGGATATGGTAATCAGATATACTCTATTATAAAGGCTGGAAACCCTATCAAAATATTTATATGTGGATAAAGTGAAGATCAGGATTTAGTCTGCTGACCCCTGATGTATGGATTACCTGAAGGCCTGAGATATGTCAGAACCACTTCCACAAAAACTCTCTACTTTATCATGTTCTTATCAACAGGTTAACCAGTAACTGTAACTATACTTTTTTGATGACCCATCTTGAGTCATGCACACTTGGCAAGAATCCTGCTATGTAGGCCTTGCAGCCTCATTTTAAGGGTGAAGAATCATGGACCCAATGAAGATAAGTAATTTTGCCAAATTCACATGGCATGCAGACCCTGGCTTCAGTTCCTAGTGTCCGATTCTAAACAGTATGCCATTTCTCATACACTAAACTCTAAATTAGCTGAACCACAATCACAGAAGAGAGATCTGATTATAGGACTCTACTTCATCCTCTTCCCGAATCCCCTGGATTTTAATGCCATTCCTTGCCTATAGTCATCCCTGTTCAAATTAGGGATGGTTTTCTATATAGTTCTTCTCTCTTGAAATCCCTCTTCTATTTTCTCAATCTAGTAATTTGCTTGCCTTTGACTAATTAACTGTCTCATTCCTGTACCTGTGAGCAAACTGTTTCTAGGATTTCTTAAGCAATTTGTCCAAGACCCAAGCTGCAATGCACCCTTGCAACACACACACACACACACACACACACACACACACTTCCATCCCCATAAGTACTGTTCTAATACAGTCAATCTGGCTAATGTCGCCTGTTCCTGCTTGGCACAGTACTTAGGAGTCTCACAGAACACTGAGCAGAGGAACAATGGAAAGGTCCAATTCTATCTATAAGGGAGTGGAGTACATCGAAGGTGATCTATAACAATAATACATTTTACCTTAGACCTCTGAGTTCTTCCAAACTTCTCATGTTAATAATAAGATAGCCTCCTGGAGGTATGGATTAGACCTACTTTCCTGATGATGGTAATTTCCTTAAATTAATAATTTTTATTTCTACTGAGCACTTCTAAGTTCAGACCTTCTCTCTCTGTGTGTAGATCTATCGATGTATCATCTGTCTATCTATCTATCTATCTATCTATCTATCTATCATCTATCTATAAAAGAGCAAGCAAGAGCTCCTAATCACAATGTACTTAAAATTATTAAGGTGTATATATTGTGACAACTTATATAGTAAGAGAAATGATGAATTTAGTTTCAAAGGGTGGTTTATATAAATTAACTCACTTTACCTGATGATTATGGATATTTTATAAACCTGAACATAAATGTTTATGTTTCCATGTACAAATCTGCATTTCTTTCTGGACAGGCATCAGCAGGAGGGCACTTAAAGGGCAAGGGTTTGCCTATCATCAGGACAGAAACGAAGAAGAATATGTATGTTCCATTCTCAGCAGACCCATCCAGATTAAGAGGTTTATCCTAAAATGAAGTTCTGTGTGGCTTCATTTTGAAACCTCAAGGCACCTGATACTGCACCAGCAAGAAAGGAGAGATCAGAAGATGATTATGGCATGAAAAATTTTGGGGAGACTTAGTGAGAAGCCTACATAGATCCAAATTTGTCTTACAAAGTTCTGGTTTGCCACATTTACAGTTCCTTTGAAGAGTGCATTGTATAAGTTCAGCTCAGAAATGTTGTACATGTGGAATCATAATGGCTGTCATTATGTTTATGTTATGTCCCTACCTTGTACATAACGTATGTAGTCATAAATCAAATAATTTTTCTATAAAGTAATGATAAATAAATTTAAGAAAAATGTTTTGTGCACCTAAGTATCAGGGGAACACCTTTATCTTAATAATTATTCTATTAATTTAAATGGTTGATTTGTATAACTGTTTCAACCACTAAAACTTTAACTTTCATTAAAAAAAGAACCTTCTATAATTCATTTTTTTTTCTAATTCATCTTTTGTAATCAGTCTTAGCACAGAGCTTTACACATATATACTAGATACTCAGTCAATTTTGGTTGAGTAAAAATATTTAATTCAATTGAATGGATATGATGAAGTACACTGAAATCAAGTGGCTTCATTTTACCATTCAATTTTGTATGCTTTTGAGTCTATGATGCAGTGATATGGGTAGATACAATAAATGTTTCACTGGTTTCTCCACTTTCTCTGTGCACTAAGCAAGGATGAGACCTACTCAGTGAATGAGAGGTACTTGATTTATAATATATTTCACTGTAAATTTATCCCAGAAAGATGGCCTCACTTAATAACACCCTATTTCATCCATATTCTTTCTTCCTTCTGGGGATCCCTGGGCTGGAACACATGCATATCTGGATGGGTCTCCCTTTCTTTGCTGTGTACCTGATAGCTGTTCTTGGGAATATCAGCATCCTTTCTGTGATTGAGACTGAGAGCACCCTCCACCAGCCCATGTTCTACTTCCTGGCCATTCTGTCATCTATCGACCTGGGCCTGTCCACATCCACGATCCCCAAGATGCTTGGAATCTTCTGGTTCAGCCTGAGAGAAATCTCCTTTGAGGCATGTCTCATCCAGATGTTCTTCATCCATCTATTCACTGGCATGGAGTCGGCTGTGCTCGTGGCCATGGCCTATGATCGCTATGTGGCCATCTGTAACCCTCTTCGGTACACACTGGTGCTGACAAACAAGGTGGTATTCATCATTGCATTGATAATTTTACTGAGGCCTTTGTCTTTTGCCATACCGTTTGTTCCACTCATCCTACGGTTACCATTTTGTGGGCACCAACTTATCCCTCACACTTATTGTGAGCACATGGGCATTGCCCGCCTGTCCTGTGCCAGCATCAGGGTCAACATCATCTATGGCTTATATGCCATCTCTAACCTGGTGTTTGACATCATAGCCATCGTCATTTCTTATGCCCAGATCCTTCATGCTGTCTTTCGACTGCCTTCCCATGATGCTCGGCTCAAAGCGCTCAGCACCTGTGGCTCTCACGTGTGTGTCATGTTGGCTTTCTACACCCCTGCGTTTTTTTCATTTATGACCCACAGGTTTGGCCGGAATATACCACGTTATATTCACATCCTTCTGGCTAATTTCTATGTAGTCATTCCACCGGCTCTCAACCCTGTAATCTATGGTGTCAGAACTAAACAGATTAGAGAACAGGTGCTGAAGGTATTTTCCAAGAAAAAAACATAACTCTTGTAAATAATCCATTTAAGAAGGGAGCAGCACTAATTCTCTATGTTCAGAACAGAAAGAGAACATTTGAAAGTTACACAGGCCTATCTTAGGGGAGTCCTGTCATCCTCCTTCTCAAACCCAGAAATGGAAAGTTAGGCCCATGTCTAACACATGAGTAAAAGTGTTTTATCATTTTCCATTGTTTGGAAATCATTCAGATTCCTCATGTGGAAGAAAACGAACTCTTTGTTCTGTTTCCGTTATGATCGAACATATTGCATTCCACACTTGGCATCATTTTAAAGCAAAACCAACCCTCCAAAAAGGAAATACCACACAAATAATAAAAACACCATAAATTCCTTCATATCCTAATTTAAACAAAAATAGTTCATCACCCTTACTAGTGCTGGTCCCCAAAATAATAGATGCTCAAACACTTCCCATATGGCTGGACTCCCTATCAAAAAGCATGGGTTACTCTTGCCTCTACTATGTTAATGTCAGAAGATGTGAAATTGATCCTATGAATACCATAATCATGTAAGAAAACTGGCTATTTTCTACCAGGAATAGAATTGCAAAAAGTTGGTAGTCTTTTGGTTTTAAATTGTGCCGTTTACTTGATGGATGAATACTTATAAAATCTGGCTTATTGATACTTCTTTTCAAACAACTCTTTTTCAAAAAGTACTGTCTCTGTGTCTTTTGCCACTTCATGGAGGAGTTTCCCTATTAAGGAAAGCAGGAGGTTTTAGTGATGTTCCAAGTACAGTATTAGCCAAGTGAGTACGTGTGTGTGTGTGTGTGTGTGTGTGTGTGTGTGTTTTAAACATGGAACTCTTGTTCCATATGCTACCTCTCAGTGTTCTCTAGTTCTAGGTGATATTATTGGCATTATTTGTGTGAAGGATTCAGAGAAATTATGTTTGCAAATCCTGGCCAATAAAGCTAAATTTTTACCTATATTTTTATTGTGGGATTTCTCAACATTTTTAATTTGAAATTTGAATTTTGAAAATTCATTTTCAAATTCATTCATTTGAAATTTTAGGGTGATATTGGCTTCAGAATGTTCCTTTGACCAACCTATGACACTAATATTCTGTAGCATGCACTTTAGAAAAAAAAATCCTACTTATTTTTACTATAGTATAAAAAATGACATCATAAACTCTTAGTGGGAATTTATATTAATTAGCATCACATCCTTGGAATCCCACCCCACTTGGGATTCTTTGAAACAATCAGTTATGCTGTAAAATTATAGGCACAAGCAGCTTTTCCTGCAATCCTGTTGTGACACTGAGCTCATCCCCTATCTATTTATTCTGCTTATGAAATGAATTTTAATGATATGGCCTCAATTATACCTTGAGTGATTTGGTCAAGGCTCATTCCATTTAGATGTTTTGGCTAATTTGTGGAGAATTGTATTTAACCTTTCAATGACTAAATTCACCAATGTAGTCACCTGGCCCTGGAGTTTTCTGTGTTAGAAGGTTGCTAACTCCGGACTCAACTTACTTGATAGGTAAACAACTATTCAAGTAATTCATTTCTTCATGTCTTTGCTTTGAATGTCCTCAGTAAACGTATCACATTCCTCTAACTTTACCCTTGTTCAGGGTGTGGGCTGATGAATTAGGTTTGCCTGATGTCCAACCCACTATCAGTATTAGATCTTCCCTTTGTTGCTGTGCTACAAATCATGCCATTCTTCATGTCCTCTACATTCCCTCAGGAGCAGAGCACTGTTACTTATTACTCGAACCCTGCTAGTCTACTAGTGAGAGCCAGAAGATACAGCATGACCAACTGGGCTGCTATGTCCCTGGGTCTTGAAAGTAAAGCCTTCTCAGTCATCCTGCCCCTTCCTTAGAAGTGTCCTACAGTTTCTGGGGAACAGGCCTCACCCTGGGCTACAAAGTTTGTTTCTGCTCTTTTGTCTCAGCAGCAATGGGTCTCTGCTGTCCTCTTCCTCCAGGGTAAATGCTTTTGCTCCTTAGGGGAGAGAAACTGGATGAGGGGTCATTCTTACGTTCAGGTGGCTGCTATTTGCCTTTTGCCTCCATCAGGTCTGTTCTATGATGAAGGCCTTCTCTTGTCTCTAGTCCTGCACTCAGGCTTTCTAATGAGTACCTGGTCTAGGTCTAGGGAGAAAAAAAACCGAAAAGGGTGTGAAGTCCCTGTTGTGTCATATACACAAGACTCCCAGACACTTTGTATTCTCACACAGGTTCATATTCAGCTGTGAATAATTTGGTTTAAAATTTTAACAGATTTTTTGTAGAATGGCTTGTATAATATCTAGCACCTGGTGAGCACAGAATCATGTTCCATCTCTCTTTGGAGTTACCAGTCTTTCCTTATATTTTGGGTTAGTTGCTCTGTGATTTCAACTTTCTGACAGGTCCAAGAAAATTATGAGTTTTTTAAATTATTTTTTAACGCTTATTTAATTTTGAGAAAGAGAGATAGAGGGCAAGCAGGGGAGGGACAGAGAAAGAGGGAGACACAGAATCTGAAGCAGGGTCCAGGCTCAGAGCTGTCAGCACAGAGCCAGATGCGGGGCTTGAACTCACAAACCATGAGATCATGACCTGCACCAAAGTTGGACACTTAACCAACTGAGCCACCCACCCAGGCACCCTGAAAATTGTGAGTTTTTTTTATTATCCAGCAATATTTTTCTTTGTCAAAAGGTTTTGAATTACATTCTGTCCAAGTTTTTATATTCTAGGTAAAGAGTATAAATCTTGGTAGGAATTTTAAATCATGTTGTATCCTCTGAGTAGAACAGCTATGTGTTGATTCTCTGCTTCCTACAACTGTGGCATGGACTGTGGATCACTGAATTATAAATATACAGAATGACTGAGGAAAATTAAATGGGATTTTACTTATGGGATACACCATAGACATTTTGAATCTAGTAGTTTTAGAGTGGGCCTAAGCAATATGTATTTTTAAGAGTCTTCAAGCCTAAATTTTGAAAACTATCATTCTAGAAACTTGAAACTTGGTTAATAAACAAATTGGTTGATTGTTAGATGAAGAAAATGGGATAAACTCTAGGAAGTGAAATGACTGAAAGCAGAATTGGCTTTCAAAACTCAAACTGGACACCACTCTTAACACTCCCTCCCCTCACTCCCCACACCACACTCTACCTACCTGACTTGACCTAATCCACAGGGAACTTAGTTTAGTTGCCTATCTGATGTTCCTGATGTCTTTATCTTCTGGAACTGTTTTTGACTTTCTAAACTCCATGGCCTTGGATGACTACTTATCTGTCTTCTACGTCTATCATCGCACTTGTCACATTGCTCTATCAGAGTGTAATGTGACTAAATGCAGTGTAGTGGCTGAGAATGTAAACTTGGTGTCAGACTTCCTAGGTGCAAATCCTGTCTCCCTTTTTAACCATCTGTAACTATGAGAAAGCCAAATATTTCTCCATTTCTCCATTTTCTTATATTGTGAAGTGAGGATATTAAGGCTACAAATCTTTTTTAGTTTGCACAAGAATTTAATGGATTAATATATGTAAAGAATTCAGGAGTGGTTATGAGAATGTACACACTATGTAAGTGTTACATGTTATTATACTAAAAGTAAGTGTTTGCATGTCTGAATCAACTTTATCAGACTGCTGGAACAAAATGTTTCTAGCCTATTCTGGATGTTCATGTATCGTAAAGTCCATCTTTTTTTATTTTATATATACCCTTATTCACTATGTGCTAGGCAGAAGCTGTAGACTTGAAAATTTGGTGGGAGTAAACTCAATAAGTTTTATTAAGACCTCTCTCTCCACACCCTCCTACCTCCCAACTTTCTAAGGCAGTCATATGTTCTCTGGTGTTCCTCCATATAGTAAGTATAACTGTTCTGATTCAGAATATATGCCTAACTCTGGGGTTTAGTTAGAATGTTCACTGGCTCTTTTTAAAATTTTTTTAAATGTTTTTATTTATTTATTTTCAGAGACAGAGACAGAGAATGTAAGCAGGGGAAGGGCAGAGAGAGAGGGAGAGAGAGGATCTTAAGCAGGTTCCACACTGTCAGTGCAGACATCCATGCAAGGCTTGAATTCATGAACCTTGAGGTCATGACCTGAGCCTAAACCAAGAGTCATATGCTCAGCTGACTGAGCCACCCAGGCACTCTATAGAATGTTCACTGACTCTTGAACCAAACTAGGTCCTTCAAAATAGACTAGGTCCTTCATAACTAAGAAAGATGATATTTTGAACTCACATTAGACACACCTTTCTTCAGTCTCAGTATTTTCAGGAATCATATGGAGAAGAAAGGCTATATTGATCATGTGTACCTCTGAGACTCTGAAACTGATTACAAACCTTGCCTTACTCATTTCTATATCCTTGGTGAATTGTGATGAACAAGTAAATATTAGCTAAATGGATTGAAACTGAATGTGGTTATGGAGAATGAATTGAGCAGTAGCAACAATTTTGATACCTCAGCCTGTGAGGTGCTGTGTTCCTAGGAGCCCCACGCATTGATTTGGCTGTATATGGATTCACTGTGACATTATAAGAAAATTATGGCTTTGGAGCTAGACAAACTTCAAATCCTAGCTCCTCTAAACTAGCCCGTTGAATACAAGTTTGTTGAGTTACTTATCATGATAATTAATTCTAAAAAATATCAGGGTTAAGTAATATATATACATATATATATATATATATAAAACTTATAATAAACAGCATATATATATATATATATATAAACTTAAAATAAACAGCTTATTTAAGTAAATGCTTAACAAATGTTGATTTGCCTCACATTTTAGCTTGAAGGGTGAGGTACTTGACTAAAATATTTTCCCTGTGGTCAACTAATGTCTCTGTGTCTCAATGCACAGGTCAATTTTTTTTAATCACTTTTATTTGTGTCTATTTTTTGAGAAAGAGAGAGAACAAACCAGGGAGGGGCAGAGAGAGAGAGAGTGAGAGAGAAACCTCGACCATCCTCCGCGTTTTCAGCTCAAAGCCAGATGTGGGGCTCAAACTCACGAACTGTGAGATCATGATCTGAGTCAAAATCAAGAGTTGGACGCCTAACTCACTGAGCCACCCAACTGCTCCAGGTGTGGGTCAGTTTTAGCCACATGTAAAATCACCTACAGAAATTTAAAACATGGATGCCTAAATGCTACCCCAACACTAATTTTTCTTCCCTAAAGTTTCATTTAAACAGAATCATGCAGTGTGTGATCTTTTGTCACTTAGCATATTGCCCATGAGATTTATCCATGTGAAACTACAAAACACCAAAGCAATAGCATTTAATGACAGAAAAAAAATTACAGAAAAGATAATTACCTACAAATTGATGACAATCTGGCCAACAATAAGTTTTCTCAAAGTAATAATAGATTCTAGAAGACTGTAGGATAATGACATCAAAAAGCTAAGGAAACGTAGTAACTGGAGAATGGAACTGTATCATTCAAGAGAACAGTATCATTCAAGAAGAACTAAAGAAAACTGTAGATGAACACAGAACACAGAAATTAGCACCACGAAACTCTCACTGAGTGGTGAGGTATGTACTTGAGAAAGAAGGACATAAGTCAAAAAGGAAAGATTGGGGCAAAAAAAACGGGGGGGGGGAGATGGAATTTGTAAACCTGGTAGTAAGTCTTAGATGATAAACCAAAGATATGTGATTTTGTATCATGTTAATTTTAAATTTCTTATTTTTAGCCACAGATGATTCTAGTTTTATGTTTTTTAGGAAATAATACTTTAATATTTTGGTAAAGAGGCATACTCAGTGATATGTTTGCCTGTAGGTAATGATTGTTACAACATAAAATGTATCTTTGGAAGAATTACTTCCCACAGAAAAGTCTTAGCCCTCTGACCATTAAAAGAGGATCTTTATGAAGAAATCACACATTCTGGGGCTCCTGGGTGGCTCAGTCGGTAAGTGTCCGACTTCAGCTTGGGTCATGATCTCGTGGTTTGTGAGTTTGAGCCCCACGTAGGGCTCTGTGCTGACAGCTCAGAACCTGGAGCCTGCTTCGGATTCTGTGTCTCCCTCTCTCTCTGCTCCTCCCCCACTCACACTCTGTCTCTCTCTCTCAAAAATAAATAAACATTAAAACATTAAAAAAAAGAAATCACACATTCTAAGATAGATAATATAACATTTGTTCATATATTACTCATCAACACAAAAGACTTATTTCATAGGCTTTGAAAAAGTGAAAAATTTAAGAAACCTGTCCCGTATCTTCTTGGTCCTTACCCCGTAGATAATAGGGTTCACCATGGGTGGGACCAGAAGATAGATGTTGGCCACAAATATGTGGACATGGGGAGCCACATGGTGCCCAAACCTGTGGGTAAGGAAAGAGAAGAAGGCTGGAGTATAAGACACTAAGATGACACAGATATGGGAGCCACAGGTACCCAAGGTCTTGAATCGGGCATCCTTGGATGGGAGGTGGAAGACAGTGTGCAGTATGAGAACATAAGAACAAATGATCAATATGAAGTCCAGACCACCAGTAAGGAAGGCAACAATGAGGCTGTAGGCTCTACGGATTCTTGTCTCAGCACAGGCAATCTTGATGAGGGCCATGAACTCACAGTAGGTATGGGAAATGATATTGGTTCTGCAGTAGGGAAGCCAGCGTAGCAGGAAGGGGTGAGGACTGAGAAGTGCTGTGCCCCAGAGTACTATAGCTAGACCCATACCCCCAATTACAGCATGTGTCAGAATAGCTGAATGTCTTAATGGGTTACAAATGGCTACATAACGGTCAAAAGCCATGGCCAGGAAGAAGCCAGATTCCATGGTAGAGCAAGAGTGAATCAGGAACACTTGAGTGAGGCAGGCTTCAAAGCGAATCTCTCCATCATGGAACCAGAAAAGGCTAAGAAGTTTTGGTACAGCTGTAGTACACACAACCAGATCAGCCACAGCCAGCATGCAGAGGAAGAGGTACATTGGCTCATGGAGGCTGGGGTCTGTCTTAATGATAAACAGAAGAGAGCAGTTTCCCAGGAGGGCCAAAAGGTATACCACACAAAAGGGGATGGAGATCCAGATGTGGGCAGCCTCCAACCCAGGAATGCCAATGAGGATGAAGGTTGATGGATGGACGTCAGTCTTATTGTATGCTGACATAACAAGTGCCTGATGTTTTAGCTTTCTCTTGGTGTATTTTCCTCTACAACAAACAAAAATAATAGCTTGCAAATTTTGAAACCTTTGATGAGCTAAGTAAACCAAAATGCAGGGAATTGCAGGTCATGAAATAATTCCAATGTCTGTAAATATTTATGAATTATTTCATCATCATATCTGATTATCAGATATTATTTCACAGTTGTAATTACAATGTGGCTGATCTATGGATGCTATATGAGGGAAAATATCTAGGCACCAAAAATTGGAGCTTAATGTGTGAAAATCCAAAATCTTTTACACACTGAGAAGAAAGTAATATGTAAAAAGTAATATGCTAAAAAATATGTAAGAGTCCCAGGTATATTGTGATAAGTGATTCAGTACTTACATATAACACCCATATTATACTGTGTGCTAACTAACTGGAATTTAAATAAAAACATAAAAAAATAAAAATAAGTTTAGATGCTTAGTGGAATTTCTGTATGATTAATTCATCAAAACCACACTGTATGTAATGGCTCCTTCAACTAACTTCTTCTTTCATTACGATACATGTATTTGTAAATGTATATGTAGAATCATGTGGGGAAAAATGTGTAAGAGTCATGGGTTTGGAGGACTTAGAAACAGTTGTAAGACACAGGTTAGAAAGGCAGGAGGGATGATAGGAAGTTTTAAATAGAAAATATACCTTTTCTTTTAGATTTTAGTCATATTAGTTCATGCCAAGATGCCAAGTGATAGTGTATAGCTTTGAGAAGGGAATACCAAAATTTGGGAGGATGTGTGACTTTCTTTGGAAGGACCAGGAGGAAGTTCATTCACACTGACATGGAACTCATTCAGCATGATGGCCAGAGTGGGGCTGATAACAATGTATCAGGAAATGAATTGGATTTTTTAACCAACAGAATTTCAGGAATGATGAAAACAAGCATTAGTGAGGTTTGGGCTAAAGAGCGATCCTTATGCCCAATTGATTGGAGAAAATTGAACCTGCTCTTAGTGGAAAATTGTATAGTGATCATTCTTATTAAAAACAAAGTTTTGGACAGACCAATTTAACTACGTGCCATCTCAGGGGACAATGTTCATATATACATGTGGAAGTATATACAGTAATTTTCATTGTAAAAGTTCCTGTAAAAGAATAAATATTGAAACATTCAAAATGCCCATCAGTAAATAAATGCCCATCAGTAAAGTAATACTGAACTTAAAAATCTGTGGTATATTTATATTTTAGAATACTCAGAAGCACTTAGAATAAGTAAAGTATATTTTTGCAAACTGACAGAAAAATGAAAAAAGGAAGCATAAATTTTATTTTTCCATTAGCATTGACACACATGCAAAAATTAAGCATATGTGTGTGTGTGTGTGTGTGTGTGTATGCATGTATGGGTGTGGGTGTAGACACACACATTTATAATAAAACTTTTATAAACATAAGAAATAACCTAAAAAGGATATACATTCAATGTAAGAGAGGTCTAAAATATGGGCTCTGTTTAAAGTATGTAAGTAAATAATACAGAGTTACAAATGTATTTATCAGAAAAATGTACAACCCAAGAAGTTACAAAGAAGATGTAGCTTTCTATGTCTTGTAAAATATTAGCAAGTTTTCTAACCCCTTGAAATACCTTTCCTATATTTCTCTCCTTGGAGAACTGGTCATCTACTCACTTCATGAAGGTGGTAACCCTGTGTCTTTATTTGTCATAGCATTTCTTCACACATACAAACCCTTAGTAATTTGGTTAGAATTGAAGACTGTACTCACATATCAGCTCCTGTGAGATTATTTTTCTGGAAACTTTGAACCATCACTGATATCTCTCAATTGTTCCTATGATATGTATACTTACCTGTCTTCTATGCTTTGTCATATTGTCTATTTCTGCATGTTTTCTCATTTATTATATTGAAAATATATATATATATAATGCAAATAAATATATTATATTGTAAATATATATATTGCAAATAAAATACTTGGCAGAGGCCATGTACTTTCATATATTTGCTTGTTCCAAAGAATGAAGAAAAAGAGAAAAGGAAAAGACAAAGGAATGTTATTATTTTTCTGGTAAATAATTTCAATATAAATTTAAGACAACCAGTGGAATCACTATAAATTTATTCTAGTGCACACTATCTTCAAACACGATAGTGCATTAACAGTTTTCATGATTCTAATATTAAATCTTTAAGACATACCCAGGGATTGGTTTCTAACAAAATTGAATTCTGTCAGCATTTCATTCCTTGTCTGATTATAGGATGGATAAAAAGAAGGTTCAGAGGAAAAGAAACTTACATCTGCTTTTGGGGAGGAATAAAATTAAAAAAAAACTATTATATCTTCTGGCTAAATTCTACACCCCTATACATCTCCTTACAAAAATTAATCAACATGCATTGGCATATATTAGGTAGTATATTACTAACATTGCAGGCATTATCCCATTTAATCCTTAAGGAAGGGGGTTGGTAGATAACCATATTCATAATACAGCTTTAAAAAAAACCCTAAGAATGTTAATTTACTTCCCAAAGCTATTCTACTATGAATTCAAGGATGTGGAATTTGAACCCTACTTAAGTATAATTACAAAGTTTGTAATCTTTACATTAAGCTTTAGGAGATGAGCACTTCTTAAGGTTTTATAAATGTAAAATGGCATAATGCATTTATGACTACATGAGCAGTATGAGACATTGCTCAAATACCATAGATTCACTCAGGCTAAAGAACTGACACATCTATACTCCCATCCTTTCCTTCATCAGACTCCCTCTGATGTACTGAACTAAGCAGAGAAGCCCATGCACAAATTTATTCTCAATAAAAGTTGCAGCCTAATCTCAGCCCATACAGGGTAAAACAGAGGTAGGTAGTCTATTCAGGTGCCACAAAGGCAAATAGGCTCAGGTGCCCCAAGAAATCTTATACAACATGTTTTTTTATAGAGTCTGTTTGTTCTATTAGAGCCCTGAAACCTTCTCTTTGGCTATGGTCCACTTAGCCAGCCCATGACACAAATGAGTGTGACTAAACAGTGCCTTACCTACCAGGGGACCTGTGAGGATGAGGATGAGCATCTTGGTCTGAGGAACACTTTAGTTCTCTCAAGACTTATAGCATTTCCAAATAAGCTCAGTTACAGACATGTTTTCTGATTTCTAAAGCTCTCAAGGGCATAGAATGGGGGTGGCCTCCCCACATGTCAAGAGAAAAAACCGCTGGGAGTTCAATTTGAGCTCAGAACTCAGGTTCTAAGTCTTTGGCACTAACATCTTAATAACAGGAGAATCTAACAAGGGTGGGGAGAGGGAAGGTGAGTTTTTTGGAGTGTCTCTGGAGCCCGCCTCTCAGCAGGATTGCTTGAGTCTCGGAATTGTTCTTAAATACATCATGTGTATTTATCACAAAAGGGTAGATAAGTGTCTAGTTCCTTTACTTTAAATAATGTCTTTTTATTTTTAATATAGGAAAATATAAACACAAAACAAACATCAACCATACTATAACTTTGATATTTGGTTTAATTTTATTCCATGATTTTCATATTCATATACATTTGAATATTTAAGTCATTTAGACTTTAAAATTTTATATCAGAGTCTAAATAACATGTTGTAACACGTACCTTATTCTTTTCACAATTCATCAGAATAATTTTTGTGGAAGATTTATTTGATTATATGAAATTAATCAAAATGGGATTTTGGTGAAAGTTGAATTATATCTAAACATTAATGTGGAAACTTTGACAACTTTAATAAACATGCAATCCTCTCAGGCATCTAGATGTACTATGCTTTTGCATGTATTTCAGGCTCCTTTGAGAGCACTGAACAGTTTTTACATCATTTTTGTGTCAATCTCACCAATCTGTAAGTTGTAGAGGTTGGAATTTTATCAGATTAATTTTACATTTACTTACATTCTTTGTGGACATCTTAGATATGAGTCATATAAATTACAAATACACAGGAGGGCTCCATTATATGGGGATTTCCATACTTGCAAATTTGCCCACTCCATACAATTTAAATTGTAACTTAAATTATTGTCAAATAAATTCTCATGGCACTTTAACAGTTATTTGCAGCATGCAAAGAGCTGGTAAATATTTGAGTTGCCTGACAGTCACATTCCCAGAGATTGAATAAGGTGAGGTTCTGAGTTCTCATTTCAGCTATAAACAAGTGCTTTTGCAATCTGTTTCATGCCACATTTTTCATATTTTTGTGTTTTTTGTTGATTCCACTGTTTAAAATGGCCCCCATGCATACGGCTGATGCACACTAGAATAAGTAAATATCTTACCATTTATGGAGTTTACTGGTATAAATACTTTTCTAGTGTTTATAAGTGCAAGATTGTAATGTGCCTTACGGAGAAAATAACCATCTTAGATAAACTCCATTCAAGTGTGAGTTATAGCATTGTTGGTTGTGAGTTCAAGGTTAATGAATCAAAAATATAATATATACCCTGATAAAGGAAGAGGAAGCTTGTCTATCTGTGTGTGAAGTCACTCTGGAAAGTACTAAAATAACATCGGTAGGTAGTGTGAGATAAAAATATGGAAAAGATGAAAAAGAGGTTAAATTTGTGGATTCAAGAGATGACAATTAAAAAAAAAAAAGCCTAGTGGGACAACCCTGGTGTGAGGAGGTCAAAGGTATTCAGTTATATCATTCCAGGTCAGAATAACAATCACTCTTCTAGGCTGGCACAGGCTGGCTAGAAAATGTGTCAAAAGGCAACAAAGACATCAGGGAAATACAAATCAAAACCACACTCAGATACCACCTCACACCAGTCAGAGTGGCCAAAATGAACAAATCAGGAGACTATAGATGCTGGCAAGGAAGTAGAGAAACGGGAACCCTCTTGCACTGTTGGTGGGAATGCAAACTGGTGCAGCCGCTCTGGAAAGCAGTGTGGAGTTTCCTCAAAACATTAAAAATAGACCCACCCTATGACCCAGCAGTAGCACTGCTAGGAATTTATCCAAGGGATACAGGAGTACTGATGCATAGGGGCACTTGTACCCCAACGTTTATAGCAGCACTCTCATCAATAGCCAAATTATGGAAAGAGCCTAAATGTCCATCAACTGATGAATGGATAAAGAAATTGTGGTTTATATACACAATGGAGTACTACGTGGCAATGAGAAAGAATGAAATATGGCCCTTTGTAGCAACATGGATGGAACTGGAGAGTGTGATGCTAAATGAAATAAGCCATACAGAGAGAGACAGATACCATATGGTTTCACTCTTACGTGGATCCTGAGAAACTTAACAGAAACCCATGGGGAAGGGGAAGGAAAAAAAAAAGAGGTTAGAGTGGAAGAGAGCCAAAGCATAAGAGATTCTTAAAAACTGAGAACTGAGGGTTGATGGAGGGTGGGAGGGAGAGGAGGGTGGGTGATGGGTATTGAGGAGGGCATCTTTTGGGATGAGCACTGGGTGTTGTATGGAAACCAATTTGACAATAAACTTCATATATTGGAAAAAAAAGGCAACAAAGAATATACAATGTTAAACTTGGAGCTCAGGCCTCAGGCAGGTTCTGCTAATCAGGAGGCTGCAGATGAGTTCTTCAAATGCCTATTAAATGGCATTAAGCAGTAAGCAGTAAGTGGAAAACAAGTATCAACACTAATGAGACTGGCTTGTCTTATAAAGACTTTGTGGAAGGAACCAACATAAGTGGCCTCCAAAGCCCCCGGTTTTCAATCATTTAAGGACTGTACAATTAATCATTTGTAAGAACTATGTATTAAAGGAGGTGTATTTTCACAGAAACACACATTTAAAAAAAGTTTATGTATTGGCTGATTGACAAAAATGTTGTGACAAGATGCTTGTAGGAATCTTACTCTGCATTTCCCCTAAGAGCAACGGTTCCAAATTTTCTAATTCAGTGTTCAAGAACATAATTCGGTGTTACAGAACATAGCTATTGAGAATAATGAGAACTATGTTTATGTGGATACACATATAGGTGTGCGGGGGCAGACTTGCTCACTCTTTCCACCACACTCCACCACGGGAGAACTCATGGGCTGAGGGAATCTCTCTTGGCGCAGAATAGTGCCAGGTTGGGGGAGAGGGGGTGTGGGTCAGGTGAAACTTTTCTTCTCATCCTTTTCCATTTGTATATTCTTGTATGAGCCACCAGGATCCTGTAATCTCTCAACTGAATTCCGGAACTCTCGTATAGGTCTTTTCATCCATCAATGCTTGTTAAATCTGTGTTTTCGTATTGGGAAGAGTCCTGGGTCCTCTTATTCCGTCATCTTGCTGACTTAAACCTCACTATTCTGCCTTCATTTTCTCAGAAGCCATAGCTCCGTATTGGTTCTCTCTTTTTGAGTCAGAATTATAAATTAGATTCCTCAGAGACCTTGTGTGTTTTTACAAAACTGGCTCTGGGGAATTTCCTGTTAAAGGCTCCTCACAGGCAAAGAGCAGCACCCTCATAAAGACTGAGCAGGTTGAGATAAAACAGAGACAGGATTCTCTCCTGGTGCTCATTCTGGTGAGTCTTCCCCATCTCCCAGCTCACAGAGCCTCCTTATGTCACAGTGATGGCTGAAGGGAAAGAGAGGGATAGGAAAGGAAGAGAAGAGCCATGGGATAAGTGTAGGGGATAGAGGACTAGGACTGAAGTTTAGAGAATGAGTAGGATTACATTAGGAAAAACCATATAATTCTAGTAAAAGCATTTGGATTTCAGCCTGAATCCATTCAATGGGCATTTTAGAAAAATTAGTCTGCCTGATATCTAAAGAATGATGGATAATTAATATCTTTGGAACATGGTTCAGAGTGTTTTAAAAAATTATCTGTTTAAAACTAACAACATACTTAGGGTTTTAATCTTTATTATCTCTAATCTCTATTTTATAGATGAAAAGTGCTTGTTATTTAATCTCCTTTGATTATAGAGTGACTAAGTCAGGAAACTGAGTTTCGACACAATTGGTCAAACTATAGAGCTCATGCTTTTAAGCACTGTAAAGTATTGTGTCGTAATAAACACCAAAAATGATCCCATGAGGACAGAGATAAAGGTACTGAAATTTAAATCTACTTGAAAAGTAGCATCACCCTTTTTGTTTGTTTGGGTTTTGTTTTTGTAGCTTTCTAAGACTATTGCCTACAATTTTGATCTTCTGAGATGTTACTGAAGAATATATAAAAATTATTTAATAAAAGAATCTGCCATTGGCACTTTGCTTACATTGATAAATCACAGAAAATTTAGCTCCCATAATTGAATCCTACTTTCTATTCTTGTGTTGATCACATCATGCCTTTTTATTCACCATTCCATTACAAGGCCAGAGGATTATAGAAGAGAGACTATTCTTACAGTCATGTCACACAGCATCGCCTATAAATAACATCTAGGGGCACCTGGGTGGCTCAGTAGGCTAAGCTTCTGAGTCTTGTTTTCAGCTCAGGTCATGGTCTCACAGTGCATAAGATCAAGCCCTTATTGGGGCTCTGCACTGACAGTGCAGAGCCTGCTTGGGATTCCCATTTGTCCCTCTCTCTCTGCTCTTCCCCTACTCATGCTCTCTCTTGCGTGCTCTCTCACTCTCAAAATAAATAAATAAACTTAAAAAAAAACAAATAATACCTATTATTTTTAGCTTCCTTCCTTTTCAAATGTCTACCATTTCTTCCCAGGAGTTCCAGCTTTCCTCACCCACATGGTACTACTCCCTCTATTAGTTGTTTATCACAGGCATGACACTTCTTGCCTCTGCTTCTCATACAACAATGTCTGGCTAATACCCTGATTGTCTAACTGAAACTGGGATCATAATTACTACTGCTCCTCTGGAATCCTCCAATTATATAAAATCATGAAAAGACACTTTTTACCAGAAAACAATTACATGTAAAGAATGATCAAGTGCTTCAGAAATACTGTAACAAGTGACATAAAGTACATGAACATGTAGAACAGCTTGGGTAGCTTTGGATATGATAGATTCAGCTTGCTCAGAATATGCCACCTGGCCTTTTCTTCAACATATTTGTCATGCATCTTAACTCTTAAAATAATGACTGCCTGAGATTTATAATGAAGACACTGATATCTCTTATTCAGAGGGATGTGAATTTAAAAGAGATTATGTGTTTGTGTGAATGTGTGTGGACAAAGGGAAGCTGTGTGGATCTGACGTGACTGAGGCACGAGTCAGCTTTTCCTTATTTCCAATCTCTCTCCATTCCCATTTAATTATTTCCTCTCTACCTTCTTTCCACAGCTCCAGAACTACAAGCACTTCAAGCGTTTGGCAAGGGTTTTAAACTATTTAAGGTTCAGATCCACATGTAAAAATATGGTTAACTATGTTTTCCTATATGTGTTTATAAAGATTAGAGCTGGTACTTGCATAGGTGCCGACAACGTGGAAAGTAATAGGCAGTACCTTCAAAAATGGTAGTTGCCAGGTGCCTGGGTGGCTCAGTTGGTTAAGCGTCTGACTTCAGCTCAGGTCAGGATCTCATGGTCCATGAGTTTGAGCCCTGTGTCAGGCTCTGGGCTGATGGCTCAGAGCCTGGAGCTTGCTTCTGATTCTGTCTCTGTCTCTCTCTCTCTGCCCCTCCCCCATTCATGCTCTGTCTCTCTCTGTCTCAAAAATAAATAAAAAACGTTAAAAAATTTTTTTAAAATAAAAAAAGGTAGTTTCTTCTGTTTTCACCACATTTGCTTCTTATTTTATAATAATAATGAATAAATATTAACAAATGGATGGATTTTAATCCTGAAGACTTATTTCTAATAGTTTAGACTACATTTTAATGAATCTGTGTTAACACTTGTTACCCATCTTGTATGTCAACACCTATGTGTTACCATCTAACCAAATGGAACCAACAGAAATAACTATTTACATAGGCCAGCACAACTCTGTATATGCCAAAATTGAAAGTAAATTATGTTGGTGATGACAGAAGATAATGAATGAAGTAGGAATTAAGGCAAAATCTTAGCCTAATACCAGTGGTGAGACCATTGCAAATTAAAAAAGAAAAAAGAAAGTTGCTAACAAAGATGAATATATTATGAAAAATGTTTTATTATAATCCACTGCATAACTGCTTCCAAAGGTTTTCACTGAGAATTCACTTCCTCACATTGCTCGAGATGGATTTCTGATTGTACATTTTTAATTGTGTGAATTAACTGAAGAAGAGAATGTACAAAATTGTATGATCTTATTTTTCTTTAGGTTTAAAACGTTGCAGAGTTTTACCTTGTGTCCTGAGGATTAACGGACATATAATTGTAAGAACATGGACTTATGCGTTGCCTATCAAGATGTCCCTTCCCAATGACACCCAGTTTCATCCCTCCTTCTTTTTGCTGCTGGGGATCCCAGGACTGGAAACTGTCCACATGTGGATTGGCTTTCCCTTTTGCGCTGTGTACATGATTGCACTCATAGGAAACCTCACTATTTCGTTTGTGGTCCAGGTTGACAGCAGCCTACACCAGCCCATGTTCTACTTCCTGGCCATGTTGGCTAGCATTGATTTGGGTCTGTCCACAGCTACCATCCCCAAGATGCTTGGGATCTTCTGGTTTAGTCTCAGGGAGATAATCTTTGATGCTTGTCTCACCCAGATGTTTTTTATCCACAACTTCACTGGTATGGAGTCAGCAGTCCTGTTGGCAATGGCTTATGACCGCTATGTGGCCATATGCAACCCACTTCGATATAGCACCATTCTCACCAACAAGGTTGTCTCTGTGATTGGTGTTGGTGTGTTAGTGAGGTCATTTATTTCTGTGATTCCATTTGTGTTTCTTATTTTGCGACTGCCCTTCTGTGGGAATCATGTCATTCCCCATACCTACTGTGAACACATGGGTCTGGCTCGTCTGTCTTGTGCCAGCATCAAGATCAATATTATTTATGGCTTATGTGCAATTTGTAATCTAGTATTTGACATCATAGCCATTGCCCTTTCTTATGTTCAGATACTCCGTGCCGTTTTCCGTCTTCCTTCCCGCGAAGCCCGACTCAAGTCCCTCAGCACATGTGGTTCTCATGTTTGTGTAATTCTTGCCTTCTATACACCAGCCCTCTTTTCCTTTATGACACATCGCTTTGGCCATAACGTCCCCCACTATATCCACATACTCCTGGCCAATCTTTATGTCGTAGTGCCACCAATGCTCAACCCTGTCATCTACGGAGTCAGAACCAAACAGATTTATGACCGTGTGAAGAAAATAATATTGCAAAAATAAAGAATTAAAAAGGAATATGTATATAGATGGAACTTCTGAGCAGAGAAACGCCTTGTGATATTAAATTTAGTAAATTTAAATGTGCTTGACAGTGTTTATTTTTTGGGGGGGAAGGGGGTCCATTCTGTAAATATTTTAATGAATTCAGAGACTGAAAGCTTAAGCTTTATTATCCAATTTGTATGGTAAGTGAGGGCATAGCAGAGTCTTTATATGTGATTTTTTTTTAAATTTTTTTTTTCAACGTTTATTTATTTTTGGGACAGAGAGAGACAGAGCATGAATGGGGGAGGGGCAGAGAGAGAGGGAGACACAGAATCGGAAACAGGCTCCAGGCTCTGAGCCATCAGCCCAGAGCCTGACGCGGGGCTCGAACTCACGGACCGCGAGATCGTGACCTGGCTGAAGTCAGACGCTTAACCGACTGCGCCACCCAGGCGCCCCGACATGTGATTTTTAATAACTGGTGTCAGTAGATTTAAAGTAGAATTTATAGGGCATGCCGTATTTTTTTGGACACGTACTGGTTACCCTTTATCATTTATATGGCTCTTTTTTTTTTGATGATTCTTACTCCTTTTTTATCTCTAGGTGTCCCTGTATTGGTTTCTCATTCCTTATTTTGCATCCCCCCCCCCCTTATCTGTTCTTCTTTGTCTTTTTTTTTCCTCTTCAGAAATTATGCAAATTTTCATTGCGTTACAAAAACCGTATTGTGATATCCTGTGATTTCATCAAAATACTGCAAAGATCCAGAATCATATCATAGATTAAGTCCTGGTTTTATACATAGAAAGGAAGTGAGGAAATAAATGTGGCTACAAAAACCTTCCTCCTAATTTTTGTGTGGCGTTTCTCACAAATATATTTAGGTTTACATAGACCCAACTCTGATGTAAACTTGAAGGAAGAAACCTCCTGCAGCCTGGAGAGGCTGCCCACTGTCACCTCCTAGGTTCTATTGGTTTTCTCACTTGCTTTGAGAGTCATCTTGTAGTTGTTTCCTTTTGTCCTGTCTTTTCATATATGATTTGAACAGTTAAACAGAACTTGATTCCACTCCTACTTCTATCTTTGATGCGTAAGTTTCAGTGGCCTCTATTTCTTTACTTTCCAAATATAGTCATAGTTTCATTTCAGAGATTAAGCATGAAGACTTAATTATATGATGCTTCTAAAGTCATCAGCATAGTTCCCAGGATGTTGTTTGCAATAAATACAAAATAATTGTTAGCCATTAGTATTATAATTATTTGTATTACTATGTTGTGTTTATTATTCTCACCCTTGGCAACAGTGTTTCTATAAGAGGTGTTTATGGGTTTTATTTTAATACCACCCTCACATAAAATAACCTGAAGCTAAAGTGACACAAAGTACAAAAAGTATCTAATATAATATATATATTGTATATGTACTACACACGCGCGCACACACACACACACACACAAGATACTAGTCCACAACTAATTTGTTGATATTTAATAAAAACTTGATTTTCTTAAAGTTATTATTTAAGGAAAATTTTCAAAATGCTCATTTTACCTAACTCCATCAAAAATGACATTCATATTTTTCATGTATATATTTGGTATTACCTCTTAGTCTTTAAAACATAAATTTTTAATTTGGAAATAATTATTTTCATCATTTATCCTTCTCTTCCTCATTGTGTAATGCGAGGCAAGTTATCTCCATTATCTCCACAATCTTTTGTTATTTTGGCTCATATTCTCTTGATCTCACTCATATGTTCCTTTTTTTAACTTTCTGTAGCCTGATCTCTTGTATGTGATCACTCTATCTCTGAAGTACCTCTATCATCAGCCACTTCCAGTCTTCCAGACTAGCTGATTTTGTTTCATAAATATCTCTCAGGTATTTTGTTTTCTGTCTCCAGTGGTACCACCTTATTTAGTATTCCTAGTGACCAGCATGTGATGTTAGGACCTTTGTTACATTGCCCATGCCAAACATCCTCCTAATTTCAGGTTTCATATCACAATTAACATCCTTGGTTTTTGCTTTATAGAGATATGCCTATTCCCTCATAAATCCCTTTACACTCCAAATATACCTACTTTCTAAGACCTATTGCCTGTCTCCTTCATTCGCTAAATACTAATGGCACACCAATTTTCTGGTATTTGCATTTTAATTTTCAAAGTCTACTATTCAAATAAAATCTTGTTTCAGATAAAGAAAAACATTGGTTCACATAGGAGTGAATTTCTATATGTATGCACATTTTAGGGTAACTATCTTCATACTGTTGAAGATAGAGCAATACTCACTTTTCTTTGCCTTCTGTGCACTTCTGCTCCATTCTCTTACTCACAACTTAATATTATAATCACTTGCAATGTGTACATATCATCCTCTCTCCTCCTGGGTGATAAGGAATTTGATATTACTTTATTTATCCACTTAGTTACTTATAGTGTGACTCACACAGCTACTCAATAAACGTATGCTGAATGAATCAATCTAAGAATAAAAGAATGCATGTACTTACTATTAGTCACACTATAATACAAGAAAGTTGACATTAAACGTGTGCATTGGTGTAAGCTACCATTGCCAAAATTTAAAAAAATGTACAAAAACAGACTGATAATAGGATATTATACTACATCAGAAAGAGGTGAATAAATGATATAATTCTAAAAATAGTGAGTGCGTACAGCACATCTTTCCAGCTCAAC
Organism: Prionailurus bengalensis; assembly: GCF_016509475.1. Taxonomy (NCBI): domain Eukaryota; kingdom Metazoa; phylum Chordata; class Mammalia; order Carnivora; family Felidae; genus Prionailurus; species Prionailurus bengalensis. The sequence continues at coordinate 61,195,885 of NC_057346.1, forward strand.
TGATTTAATGCAAAATGGAATATATATATTTTTACTTCCTTTTTTACTCATTGTGCCATTTTTTCTTAAACACACACACATGTACACACACACTCCTAAACATGTGCTTGCACACACACATGTATATATGTATATGAACACATAAAGATAGATTTACACACACATACACACAATGTTGGGGGAATTTACAAAATGGAAAATATTCTGTTATGCAACTTCTTCTAAAATGGCCAATTTCACATTAGTAGTGATTTCAAAACTCGATTCAAAATTCCTTCCTCTTGAAAGCCTTTCTAATGTGGCCTTAGCACACTATTTCATGATTTTTACTTCCTGAGTTAAGAGCCAGATATCCCTGTGCTTTCCTCAATAGAAACACTGATTAGACTCTTTTTTTCTCTTGCACAACTAGGGCCATACCCATTTAATCAAGATGCATAAATTATGATCATATAAAAATATTTCCTTATTGAGGAATATAAAATTTAAATTAAATACTATAATCTCATGTTATTAGCTTTTATCTTCCATAATACTACATTTTTTTATTTGAAATGACTTATGTTGTTCAGGTCAATAACAGTCATTCTTTCAACATAATTTAATAAGAAACGTTACCCAGCATATTGTGCCAACTACTGGGATATGCATAAGGATGTACATGATAATTTCAGGAATTTGCTCCCTAGTAGATGAGAAATATCAGCATACATTATATGATGTTCCAAATGAAAACAATGAGGGCTGTGTGTATATAATGAAAGGGAGGCAGGGAGAGAGATGAGGGGGGTGATGATCAATTAGGAAGAGAGCACAGTCAAGCTGTATGGAAGGGTAAGTTGATTTCTCTGGGCATAGAATAATTGGTACATTCTAGGAAAATAAAAAGCAAACATTAAAAGCATTGTATTTTTGATTTTGCTTATTTCAATGCATTTACCATGTGCATCCTAATAAGACTACAATCTGGCAGATGTGCAACAGTGATTTTTTCTTGATAGTTCTGTTACCTCTTAAGCCATTATGATTATCTGCATATTTCCAATTTTCACTCATTCCTTGGCTTCACACTCACTTCATCTCTTCTTATTTTTATCTTCTAGTTCATGCAGATATAGTATAGTGGTGTTTTCTTTTTCTTTTTTCTTTTTGTCCTTTTTATTGCCCCCAGAGTTTCACATAAAAACATTCAAGCATCAAAAACTTAACACAATTTGATGTGTCTATTTTTTGCTTTACAAGATTTCTGTTAGATTAATCCATTTTGTGTGTAATAGTAATTCATTTGTATTTTCTTTTGGTTTGCTTCTTATTGTTTTTATTGTGCTGTTTTATTTCTTAATAGATAGTATTTTCTTTTAAAATAAATTTTTAATGTGTATTTATTTTTGACAGAGAGAGAGAGAGACAGAGCATGAGCGGGGGAGGGGCAGAGAGAGAGGGAGACACAGAATCCAAAGCAGGCTCCAGGCTCTGAGCTGCCAGCATAGAGCCCAACGTGGGGCTCAAACTCACAGACCATGAGATTGTGACCTGAGACCATGAGATTGTGACCTAAGCCGAAGTCAGACTCTCAACCGACTGAGCCACCCAGGTGCCCTGATAGTATTTTCTTTGATGAATAGACCCAATTAATTTATATATTCTACTGTTGTTGAATAATTTTAATTATTTAATTTTTTTCTCTATTCTGAATAAATCCCTATGAACATTTTTGTGTATGTATTTTGGTGAACATAATCACTCATTTCCTTTGGACATTTATGTAATAGTAATTGCTGGGAATATTTAGAATTAGCAGACACTTCCAATTTCCAAAGTGGTCAGCAGATGCTCCTATCTTTATGAATACTTGGAATTAGCAGTCTTAATTTTCAGCCATATTGGAAAGGTTGTAGGTATAGCATGGTGCTTTATTTTCCTGATGAGTAACAGTGATGAAAAAATTTTCTTATGCTCATTGGATATTATTTTCCTTTAAAGTGCCAGAGTATTTGCTCTTATATTTTACATTGTTTTGTCATTTCTTTATAGATTAATAATAATTTCAATTCACTATTTTAATGTGTTGTTAATATAAGTGTTTTAACCAATATATGTATTGGGAACATCACCTCCCAGTCAGTGATTTTCCTACTGTGTCACCATCCTAATAGAAATTTTGGTAAGTGGTGTTCTTATATTTTTCACTCTTTTTAAAAATTAATTAAAACAATTATTTTTTTAGAGAGAGTGTGAATGAGCATGAGGGGGAAGAGGGGCAGAGGAGAGGGAGAGAGAATCCCAAGCAGGCTTCATGCTGTCAGCACAGAGCCCCACATGGGGCTTGAAGTCAGGGATCCCAAGATCATGACCTGAACCAATATCAAGAGTTGATGCCTCACTGATTGAGCCACCCAGGTGCCCTTTATATTTTTCTATGATTAAGTAATGTAATTTCACTTTGTTTTTATTCATTACATTGAAAAATACATTTGGCCTTATTTTGTAATATTAGGGTAATGCATCTTTTTCCTTGGTTTCCATGTATTTCATGTCTCTAAATACATTTCATGTGGGGCGCCTGGGTGGCTCAATTGGTTAAGTGTCTGACTTCTGGTTTTGGCTCAGGTCATGATCTCACTGTTTGTGAGATCAAGCCTGTGTCAGGCTCTATGCTGGCAGTGCAGAAACTGCTTGGGATTCTCTCTCTCTCCCTCTTTCTGCCCCTGCCCCGCTCATGTGCTTCTGCTCTCTTTCTCTGTCACAAAATAAATAAGTAAACATTTAAAATAAATAAATAAATAAATAAATAAATAAATAAATAAATAAATTCATTTTTTTTTTTTCATTTTTATGTTAAATTAATTTTTATTAACTTCTATTTGGGTCACCTGGGTGGCTCAGTCGGCCGAGCACCAACTTTGGTTCAGGTCGTGGTCTCACCGTTGGTGAGTTCAAGCCTGGTGTCAGGCTCTGTGCTGATGGCTTAGAGCCTGGAGCTGGCTTCAGATTCTGCGTCTCCCTCTCTCTGCCCCTCCCCTGCTTATGCTTTCTCTCTCTCTCTCTCTCTCTCTCTCTCAAAAATAAATCAAAATTAAAAAAAAATCAAAATAATCTTTAATGAATAAATAAATAAATAAATAAAGCCAGTAAGACTAGCACTACATAGGATAGAAAAAAGATATTTTGTCTTATTCAATAGCTACGATATATTATTGATGAGTAGTAAGACATGGATGTGGGAAGGGGATATATATATATATAGTTATATATATATATAACTATATATAACTATATATATATAGTTTTATATATATATATATATATATATATAGGTTAAATTATGTTCTAAACGTGCATTGCTATGATATCTAATAAAATTAAGATGCAAAATTTACCCAATAAGAGATTCTGTTCATGTCATATTTCATATGAACACATTTGGTAGCATTAGTTTCGCATTTCTGATTTTCTATTGACAAGATGTGTAGGGGATGTAGGGAAGGTGTTTGCTTCTCCATCAGTCCCTTTATCCTAAGTGCAGATAATGGAATCTTTCTCAGGAGATTCTGTGGTGTTAGCTATGGTTCATGCAGGGGATTTAAGTTGGCTTTGTGTTCAGACAGGCCCCCAAGGGCCCTAAATATAGGTAGTATAAAACCTTATTCCCATTACTGGATATACCAGAGCTCTCTAGCCCTACTCCTGCTGCAGGTGAGTTTCCTATTAAATGTGTGATGGAGATGAATAGTGATCAGAGACTCTCATCTAACAATTAAGGAACAGGTTACAGCTAAATTTATTAAGCTACTATATTCTATCTTACTACCATAGAAAGACTTCCTGACTGAAAGAGGTCATTACTGGATTATGCTGAAACAACATAGATTTTTTTCTTAAATTTTTTAATGTTTTATTTATTTTTTTAAGAGAGAGAGAGAGAGAGAGAGAGAGAGAGAGAGAAAGAGAGAGCATGAGTGAGGGAGGGGCAGAGAGAGAGGGAGACACAGAATCCAAACCAGACTCTAGGCTCTGAGCTGTCAGCAGAGACGGCAGGGCTCGAACTCATGAACTGTGAGATCATGATCTGAGCCAAAGTTGGACACCTAACTGACTGAGCCATCCAGGCACCCCAAGACAACTTAGATTTTTTTAAATAACCATCTACAGAGGGAGCTTATAGTTGTGGTATAAACAACCTCAATTCTCAGTGATATCTGTGTGTTAGGGCATGGTCTTCTATAATAATAATTTTAAAATATGCTCATCAGGGGCCCAGAGTTAAGTGCAGGTTTTTAAAATTGATTACAAAGAGGGAAGAAGATAAATAAATAGCCTGGAGATGAACATTTATAGTCTTGCAGTACTTACATAACTGGAGAGTCTCTATTTTTTTTAATGTCATTAATAAAATATTTCCCCAAATTTGGACTTTTCTCTGTCAGTCTGCTCAGGAGTCAACTGGAGCTGAGATCAACTTCCTTCCTACCTTTCTTCCTTTATGTTTCCTTCTGTTTTCCTTTCTTCTTCTTTTTTTTTTTTTTACCTTTCCTCTCTTCTCTTCCTATCCCTTCCTTATTTTTTTTTCTATAGTGCTCTCTTATATTTCTTTTCTTTTTCAATAGGAAGACAGACAGGCAGACAGAAAGACAGGAAGAGAAAAAAAGAAAGATGAAAGAAGAAAGAAAGAAAGAAAGAAAGAAAGAGAAAAAAGAAAAGAAAGAAGAAGGAAGGAAGGAAAATAAGGAGGGAGGGAAGAAAGAATGGAGAGAGAGAGAAAGAGAGAGAGAGCAATCATAACTAGAGTGTGGTAAATCAGGAGCATGGATTTCTTAAGCCTGATGTTGACCACCATTATTGTCATTGGAAACAAATCTTTACTTTTCGCAATGCTTCTCCTTCTAATATATCTTTTCGCTGTCTCCCTCCCCCCAAACTCTCCCCCACACACCTATGCAATGATAGGTAGAATTGTTGGATATCTTAGGACATTCTTGAGAATTTGGCAACCAATGGAAACCTTGGGATTCTTTATTAATTTAATTCCTATCAGAATATTGTAGCAAAGAGATGCATTTCTGTCCTGGAGGTGACTTCCAGCTGCAGTGTTTTCCTATCTTTGTATAGTACAGTGTCTGTCTATCTTTGTGCAACTCTTATTATATCTCAGATACAGTACAGCATGCCTGTGGGAGCATATGAGTAAATATGGAGGGACACATTAATGAAACACAGTTCTTCATTTTGGGTCTGATTTTCTAAATATATATCAATGTCACAACTGATGCAGAACTGATTTAAGAAGTCTTACTGTATTTCCTATCATTCTACAGGTCTAGGTATCTTATATTCTTATATGTATTGTCATGTTCTGTTTGCGGGTGTCTGTATCTGTTGTTCCGTGCTTTTGTGTTGATGTGTTTAGGTAAAGTGTATTTTGCCCTCAAAGAGGATTGATATCTCAATATAAGTCCTTTCATGTTTTTTTAAATTAATTCCAGGTCTTATATGGGTTTTCAGCAAATGAATATGATATTCATGTCCAAAACCTGAGAAGTATACTTCTCATAAAGTTAATGTTTCTTCCATTTGTAGAGTGCTCAGTCTGTGCCTACATATTACTTTGAACTCAAGTTTTAGTATTTGCTTTCATAATAAGAAAGCTACAGATAAAAATTAAGCCTACTGGAGACTTTTGAGAAATGTGTTCATAGCTCTTGTTTTTTCCTTCTAGAGGTAGTCAACTACTTCTCTTCTCATCAATGGCAAGATGTTCCACACAAACACTTCTGCTTTCCACCCAGACACGTTTTTTCTCACAGGCATCCCAGGATTTGAGGGTTTCCATGGCTGGATCTCCCTACCTTTTTGCTCCATTTACTTAATGGCTCTGTTAGGCAATGTTACAATTTTGCTGATCATCTGGTCTGACCGTACTCTGCGGGATCCTATGTTCTACTTTCTAGCCATCTTATCAGCCATAGATCTGGCCCTCTCCACATCGTCAGTGCCCCGAATGCTGGGTATCTTCTGGTTTGATGCACATGAAATTGGTTTTGGAGCCTGCGTGGCTCAGATGTTCCTGATACACACCTTTACAGGAATGGAGTCTGCTGTTCTGTTGGCCATGGCTTTTGATCGCTATGTGGCTATCTGTGTACCACTCCACTACACAACCACCCTGACACCCCGGGTGCTAGCAGGCATTGGTGTGGGCATTATAATGCGTCCTGTCCTGCTCATGTTGCCCATTCTCTACCTAACCCATCGTCTGCCCTTTTGTGAGACTCGAATTATTGCGCATTCCTACTGTGAGCACATGGGCATTGCCAAGTTGGCCTGTGCCAGCATTCGAGTTAATGCCATTTACGGGCTTTTTGTGGCTTCTTTTCTTATTTTGGACGTGGTACTTGTTGGAATCTCTTATGCCTACATCCTCCGTGCAGTTTTCCTCCTCCCATCTCGAGATGCTCGTCACAAAGCCTTGAGCACATGTGGGTCACATGTTGGGGTCATGTGTGTTTTCTATACACCGTGTCTCTTCTCCTTCCTCACCCACCGGTTTGGCAAGAAAATTCCCCATTATGTTCACATCCTTGTTGCCAATCTCTACGTTGTCTTCCCACCTGCCCTCAATCCTATTATCTACGGTGTGAGGACAAAGCAGATTCGTGAGCATGTGATCCATGCTCTCACCTCCCAATAGAGTCTCTTGTTTCCTTAGCTCTTGAAGGTGTGGATATAACTAAAGGAAGTTAATTTTACTCTACTCTGGGTTGATTATTTTTTAAATGCTCCTCTTATCAAAAGATCCTGAAGATCCTAAAGTTACAAACTTTGGAGAATGCTGTCTGTTCTTTAATCTCAATACCTTCTCTCCATATTGGTGTTGAATGCATATTCTTCTGACCATAGGGTTCCATTACAGTAGGGCAAACATCGCATTCAAAGCCCCTTCCCTTTTAACTAGGGAGATTTAGTGAAACTCTATCTCTCTGTATTTGAAAATAGGATAGTATTCCAGCTGGGCACAATCAGTTTCTGTCAACTGCTTTGCTTTCTCAGAAAAAACAATAACTAAATTTGAATATAAAATAAGAAAGATCTTCATAGATTGCTCAGTTAAAAACTTTGTATCTGATTTCTCTGAGGACAATACTGGAATACTTCGTGCAGTTAAAAAAAAGTGTCTCAGGTTTTCATCTTTCATTTCAGCACCTTCTTCCTTATTCTTCATGAAAACCTGTAGGCACTATGTGCCCTCAGTATGCCACCTCCTACCTTTATGGAGAATCATGAAGTGAAAGTACCTGAAAACAATACTTGTGTTAACGGATGAAACTCTTGTTTTTAAGAGAAGCTTGAGTGTATAAAATTCTAACAGTGGTTTTGAGTCATATTTAATCAGAATTTTTCCTTGGGAGTGTGGTGCATGTGTGTGTGAAGTGTATTTAGGCAACCTGTTATCCATAGGACCACTTTGTCCTCTCCAAATCCCTCTTTATTTGTGGAATGCAGCATACATGCATCCTTTGGGACTTGATGCTTTGCAAAAGTAGATGAATCTTAGACAAGTTCAGGTAGAGATTAAATTTTCAGTCACTTACTTTACAAGAATTTTCTGGATATATTTACAAGTATTTTGTGTAATCTTATGGGGACATATCTCCTCTATGACTCCTAAGGATCAAATATCTTTTTATTATTCTTCTTGAATTTGTTGTGAGCAGAAACTTATGTGTGCATAAAAATAATGAAATAGAACATAGAAATGACTGCTCAGGAGCCTAGAAACTAATTTCCTGATGGCATGTTTACTATGTGATGTTATGAAAATGATTGTACAACTTTGCAATGTGACTGAGCCAGAACATGTATCTTCAGGATTTGGAAGTATGAAAGATTATATTTCAGCAAGGAACATGGACTTCGGTAAACAGTTTCTGAAAGGAGTTAATGGACGATGACACAGGGTATCTAAATATGATTATCTGAAGAATTTATTTCCTGTGAGCACATTAAATGCTCTTTTCTCTTAGGTATAGAAAGATGCACATTCTGAGTTTTTGATGTCCTCTTTTGTCAAAAGTGAACCCAAAAGCATTCTTCCCTGTGTTTTCTTTATTTGAATGTTGCATCTCATTTTAAATACAGATCAAATTTAATAATATTTAAGAATAAAATACAGGGGTGCCTGGGTGGTTCAGTCAGTTAAGTGTCTAATTTTTTATCTCAGTTCAGGTCTTGATCTCAGGGTTGTGAGTTCAAGCCCCGCACTGGGCTCCATGCTGAGCATGAAGCCTACTTAAAACAAAAACCAAAAACCAAAAAAACAAACAAAATAAAACAAAAATTGATTTCTTTACATTTATACATTTTTATTTTTATAAGTTGATTTTAAATCTCCATTCAATACATGACCCCCTATCTTCAAAGCCACACAGGATTACCAACATGATTTCCTAAAGAAACTAAATTCAATGTCCTACCTTTTGAGGGAAAGTTCATACATATTTCCAGTTGGTCTGATTAACAGGATTCAGATATGCTAATCTGTAAGTAGTGATGTTCTCTATTAAAATTTTAATGGTTTCTTTATCTTCATGTCCTAACTGTGTCTTTTATAGTCATAATGTTCATTGTCTCAAATCATTCCCTAACTTTTCTTGATATAAATTCCATGCACTACAACTAAAAGCTAAGCAGTGTTTAGTGGCAACAACACTAAAAATATATTTAAACACTATATATAGTGTCAGTGCCCCTAACCCCTATGTTGTTGGGGATCAAGCACTGTGCCCCCCCACACCAATGCAGTTGAAAATCCACTTATGACTTTTGACTCCCCCAAAACTTAACTACTAACAGCCCACTGTTGACTTGAAGACTTGCCAATAATATAAACAATTAAAGCATATTTTATATATGTTTTATCTACTGTATTCTTACAATAAAGTAAGCTAGAGAAAAGTGAGTATTATTAATAAAATCATAAGGAAGAGAAAATATATTTACAGTATTGTACTGTGTTTACAAAAAAATCCACATGGACTCATGCAGTTCAAATTCATGTTGCTCAATAGTCAACTGAATATATATAAATGATATAAAACTCACAGAAGAAAATTTACAGTTCTAAATTTCTAGATATCTCTGTTTATTAAATAAATTTCATCATTAATTAATAACCTTCCCCCCAAAATCAGGTTCTGATCGTTTCACTGATGAATTCTTCTGAACACTAAAGAAATTATGTCAATCCTCTAAAATCACTTCCAGATTATAGAATCATAAAGAATATTGACTCATTTTAGGAAGCTGGACATATCCTAACACCAAAGTCAGTTAAAGATGTCCAAAAATATATATAGACCATTTCTCAAACTTATATCTCATGAACAGATGAAAAAATCCTCAATGAAATGTTAGTAAATTTAAGCTAATAATTTATCAAAATAACTATACAACATGACCAAATGGTGTCTATTTTTGGTATATAAGACTGATTTAACATTCAGAAAACAATGTAGCCTAGACCATCAGCCTACAGAAGAAAAATCATATTGATCATATAAATGGTTAAAGGAAAAAAATTTTTTAAATGGCAACAGCACATATTTATAATAAAAATATGAAGCAAACAAGGAATAAAGGAGAGCTCCGTCAATTTGATTAAAAAAATTAAAACCTAGAACTAAAACATATGTAAATTTAAAAAGTAATTAATAACCCAGTTAAAGCTTGAGTAAAAATTTTGTCCAGACACCCCACAAATAGAATATACAGATTGAAAATAAACACATGAAAAGATGCTCAGCATATTTTTCCATTAAGGAATTACAAATTAAAAAATGCAATAAGATTCCACTTCACACAATGGCTAAAATTAAATATAAAGCAATATCAAATGTAGGTCAGGGTGCAAAGAAAGCAAGAGAACTTTTCACTTATTTTTGGTGGAAATGCAAACTGACACAGTCACTTTAGAAAAACATATGGAGGGATGTCTGAATGGCTCAGTCAGTTAAGTGTTCAACTTCAGCTCAGGTCATGATCTCTCAATTCGTGAGTTTGAGGTCCACATTGGGCTCTGTGCTGACAGCTTGGAGCCTGGAACCTGCTTAGATTCTATGTCTCCTTCTCTCTCTCTGTCCCTTCCCTACTAGCACTCTGTCTCAAAAATAAAAGTAAACATTAAAAAATTATTTAAAAAAGAAAAACATATGGAAGTTTCTTACAAAGCTGAATATAGTCTTACCATGTGATTCACAATTACATTCCAAAGAATTTACCCAATGGGTTTGAAAACTATGTCCACACATAAACCTGCACATGGATACTTACAGCAACTTTATTCATAAAGAATTAGAAGTAACCAAGATGCCTTTCAATAGGTAAATGAATATCCAAACTGTAGTACCTCCTACAATGGATATATTCAGCATTAATAAGATACCAAAAAATGAAAAAACCACAAATGAATCTTAAATGCATATTCTGAAGTAAATGAAGTGAATCTGAAAGGGCTTTATATTGGGTGACTCTAGTGAAATTATATTATGAAAAAGCAAAGCTATCGAGACCACAAACATATCCATGCATCCCAGGGGGAGCAAGAGTGGGGAGATGTTGAATATGTGAAGCACATGGAAGGTTTTAGGTTCTATATGATACTATAAAGGTGGGTTATGATATGCATTTGGCAAAACTCTTAGAATTTTAGAACACAAAAGATGATCTTAATGTATGCAAATTTTAAAAAATCAACAAGGAGTTCAGGGGAATCCATGATGAAATACAAAAATATGAGAAACACTGTGTGTTAAAAATGTAGAGAAAAACCTCACTAAAATGGATGGGGAAAATGTTTTAACCTAACTCGGGAAATGAGTGGAGTCTGTGAGACTAAAAGCAAAAGACCTATACATACAGCATTGTATTCTAGTGGATAATTTTTCCCCATAGGGTTATAGGTTAACAATTCTAATACAGCTACATATGCATAGTGTTATTGAACAATTATGTAACTGTAGGGCATATAGTGGGGACCAGGTTTCTCAGTTTTGGAACGGCAGTTTACAGAGAAACATGAAGGGATACTAGAATACTTCTCGTGGTGACAGATTAGAGTTAGCCATTACTATGTTTAGTATTAGATAGACAACAGATGACAGAAAGATGATAGATAAATAGATGATGGATATTTATATATGTGTGTACATACACACAGGCTAGGATACACATATATATTTCCTTGCTCTGCCAGCTGAGAGGGTCTTAAACCAATGACAGTCCAGTAGCAAAGCACACCCAGCACCAAAACTTTGTTTCCAGTAACATTATCCAAGTAAAGGAATCAGTAATCCTTGGAGAAATATCACAATCTAAGATTGGGGCAGGTGATATATAGGATACACCTGTAGCAAGTTATGGTCCCAAAAGTAACGAGGTGACCCTCCCCCCCCAAAAAAAAACCCACACCATTGTGAGGTTAAGTCAAAGGGACACAGGAGTCAACTGAAAGAGTTCCTAATAGCCAAAGCTGGTCAGTGTGAAAAAATAAAGTAGTATTGGATTACGGTCTAAAGTATAAAATAAATATTAGAGCCCGTACTGATAAAAATAAATGATTGAATACATAAACAACTAAGGGACTAGATTAATTCTCATGCAAAATATTCCCAAACAATATTATGAGGATGCTCCATTCTAAAGGAGGTGGAGCGTAACTACTCACTGTTTAATTTGTGGGCTACACATTGCAACTTACTGCCAAAGAGTAAACTTGGAAATGGGGGGAGAGAGAGAGAATCCTGACAAACACATCCTCAGCCAGGTGATGAAGCTTAATATCAGTAGTGATAAACTATGTTGATAGTATATATCCTTGATATGTTTTGACATAAGTAATAGTATACCTCATCGATCTTCTCCAATAATATAACTTTAGTCTAATCATGGAGGAGATAATCATACTAATCTCAATTAGGGGATATTTTACAAAAACCTAACTAGTACTTCTAAAAACTGTAAAGTCATCAAAATTAAGAAAAGCCTGAGTAGTAACTGTCACAGTCAAGAGAACCTAACAGAACTAACTAGGTATCACTAGGAACTGTAACTTGGTATCCAGGTACAACTAAGGGAATATGAGTAACATATGAACTTTAATAAAATATGAACTTTAGTTAATATTGGTTCATTAATTATAAAAAAATAACAATATAATGTATAATTTTACTGGTAGGGGATCTTGGGCAGGAAGGCCAGCCTGGTACTGCAAGAGGAGTCAGAACATTGTCCTTGGGAAGGTAGCCCAGGTTATATTTTTATACTTGTGGAAGGTCTCCCATGAAAAAGTTGAGATAGGCAGGGCAGTTCAGCACAGTAGACACTGAGGAGAGTTTTGGGAAGTTGTGCCAGGTAGTACCATTTACAGATATATCACAGATGAAAGGGCCCTTTATTTTCAGCTGCCCCACAGAAAGCAAGCACCCAGGCACTCTATGGTATGGTGGACTTCGCTGCAAATGTTAGCCTGGGTGAGTGATCAGAACCCAGAACCATGGAAATGGTTGCAAAACCATAGATACAAAGGAGAGGACTGACTTTCTCTCTGGATGTTAACAGAAAAGAAGCTTTCACCAAGTAGCCTCAAAAGTCTGACCTTCACATTTATGATTCTCTTTAATTAAACTTTAAACCACTGAAATTTCCAGTTTCAAATGGATGTACTTATTACCAGATCATCAGCATGATTACCAGGTATCATCAGCACAACAGAGTTGAGATACAGTCTTAGAGAATGACAGGTTGTATTTGCCATGTTTTAATTCCAACACCTTTTCCTAGCCAAAAATAGCTCCCTGAAATTCACTTGCCTTTGCTTTGTGTAACCCTTCCCCTCCCCCAAAAAGTCAGCATATTTTCATTGCTCTAGTTGCCAAGGTCCACTGAAATCCTCAGGCTTTTCTTTCCTTCCAGTCTTAGCTCTTCCTGGCCCTGGGAACACCCTGGACCCCCACCAAGTTTAGATCAGATGATTAATGGTCTAAATTGTCAACCTCTTTCTTCTTATTCTTGAAGAACACACATTATCTTTTTTATTTTATTGTCTGACTGTTAAACACTACAGAAAATAAAACAGGAAGAAAAAATGAATATTTTACTATATAAAGTAATTTCCATACTTTACTATATAAAGTAACTTTCATGGATCTATAGGCTTTAAATAGCTGTACAGTTTTAAATAGAAGATTTATTTTCTTTTTAACTTATAAATTTACCTCTATAAATACTTCTATATTTACCTTAGCAGAAACACTATTGCTCAAGGTGAATTTAGTAACAGGGAGAGAGACACATACTCAATTTCTAATCATACAACTTATGTTTATGAGTTATCTAAGACAAATGCCTTAGACTCTCCTAACCTTAGCTTTATACTTGGTTTTATACTTTATACAGATTTATACTAAATTTGACTTTAAATCTGCTATAACAGCATCTACCTCAGAGAGTTGTTTTGAAATTTGAATGAGAATATTTATAAAGCATCAAGTACAGTGTTTGGTAAGTATTATTTTCTTTGATTGACTTTTGCTGGCATAAAGTCAGTCAAATAAAGCAGAACAATAGCTATGTACAGATCTGAAGTAGAGAAAAATATACATCCCAAAGGCCATCTCAACTGGTACATTCCCAGTTGATGAAGGCTCTGGCTTCCTAAAATAAGTTTGAATTTTAATAATAGAGTAATATGAAATTTGATTGAGTGTGTTCAGGAAGATGTTTGAACAATTTTAGTAGGGCACAAAAATACCATACTACTAGCAAAACAAATGATACATTTAAGAAAGCTCAGAGGGAATAGTTAAGGCACATCCTCGGATATACTGCTAGCATGCTGTGTGGTTGTATACTTCCCATCGGATGTCATTATTCAGAGTAATTTTGATCATCAGTGAACTTTTGCAAATAATCATAAAGAATATGCCATGGTTAGCATTTGACTTAAAAGCTTATGTGTGAGTATGAATAAAAAAGAAAATATCAGGAATAAATGTTAAGTTTATTCCAAACAAAATCATAACCTTAATATAGGTTATTTATTTTATTTTATGCTCCCTGAGCAGGGCTGTGAAATATTTTAGTTGGATTTTAAGATTTTTAGCTCTGTATTAATTGAGGTAAATAATTCTGTATTTAAAATAAGCTCCAGGGGCACCCTGGAGGCTGAGTTGGTTAAGTGTCTGAATCTTGATCTCTGCTCATGTCATGATCTCACAGTTTGTGAGTTTGAGCCCCACATAGGTCTCTGCACTGATGACGCAGGGCCGCTTGAGATTCTGTCTCTCTTTCTCTCTGTCCCTCCCTCCCTCTCACTCTCTCCCTCTCTCTCTCTCAAAATAAATAAACTTAAAAAAATAAAATAAAATAAAATAAAATAAAATAAGCTCCAAAACAGAATATTCTATTAAAGCAAATGATACCATACTTCATAAAACGATGACACTTATTTTCACTAGTTTTATGTATCAAACCATTTAATTATGGAGCATTTCAAACATCTACAGATGAACACAAATGCATAATGCTCTCATCATACAATGTCAACAACTGTAAACATTCTATTCTCTCCAGGCTTGGATTTGATTTTTTAAAGTAAAATTTGCATGTGTTTAAATATACAAGTCTTATCTGTACAGTTTTGAAAAAGGATATACCTATATATCCCACACCTTTATAAAGATATAATATTTTTCTATCACCTCAAAAAATCCTCTTTGTTCCTTCCCAATCTGTCTGTGACCCATTTCAATCCTCAGGCAACCAGTGAATGGATATTTTCAGTACCCATTTTTTTAAAGATTTTATTTTTAAGTAATCTCTACACCCAAGATGGGGCTCAAACTCACAACCCAGAGATCAAGAGTCGCAGGCTCTATTGACTGAGCCAACCAGGTACCCATTTTCTTTGTATGCTCTGGATCTTCATATAAATGAAATTATGTAATTAGTACTCTTTAGTAACTAGTAGCAGTCGATAGCTCAATATAATAATATAGAGTCATCTATGTTGTTGCACATAGAGTGAATCCATTTTTATTGCTGAGTAGAATTTCATTGGGTAAACATTCCAAAATTGATTTGTCTATCCACTGTTGATGAGTATTTGTGTTGTTTCCACACAAGGCAGTTGTGGATAAAGCCGCTACAAACATTCTTATACAAGTCTTTGTGTGGACATATGCTTTCCTCACCTTGAGTAAGCTCTTAGGAGTTCAGTCATAGGTAATTAGGAGAATCTGTTGCTCCACATCCTTGCCAAAATTTGGTGTTGTGCTTTTTAATTTTGGCCATTCTAGTAGGTATGTAACAAGATGTCATGTTAGTTTTAATGTACAATTCCTGAAGCCTAATAATTTTGAGACATTCAGTGTCATTTGTATATTTTTCTCTGCTAAGTGCCAGTGTAGGTCTCTCCTTTTCCCATTGCTTGTTTTCTTATTTTGTTAGTTATAAGCATTGTCGTATGTTCCTAACACAAATTCTCTTACAGAAGTAAGGGATTGTGAATGCTTTCTCCCAGTCTTTGTCCTCTAAGTCCACTTAACAGTAAATTTCAAAATTTAATAACATGTAACAAGGCTATTTTCTTATGGTTATTGCTTTTGTGTTCTAAAAAAATATTACTTCCTACTGGGTTGCAAAGATACTCTTCTTCCTTTGATTTCACACATGTTAAAATTGGAGTTTTGTTTTGTTTTTAATACTTAGTTCTATTTTAGAGATGTAATTAATATTTGATTTTGTTGTGAAGTTGGAATCAAGGTTCTATGTGTGTGTGTGTGTGTGTGTGTGTGTGTGTGTGTACACACACACGTATATATATAAAAAATATATATTCAGTTGCACCAGAATTATTGGTATAAGAAACTGTGCTATCATCACTGAATTACTACATTGGTCACTTTAGAACATTTGACTGAGGATGTAAAATATGTCTATTCTGTTCTTTCTATTAAGCACTCCCTATCTATTTGTCCGTTATCATAATGACTTACTATACTGTTTAAAGTTTGAAGTCTTTTATTTTAAGTTCCGATGTTTTGTTATTCTTTTTCCAATGAATTTAGGGTATTCATATAATTATTTTAGAATGAGTTTAAATTTCTTGGTTATTGATTGAAGTTGTTTTATTAAGCAACTTAGGAAGAACTGACATCTTAACATATTTCAGTCTTTCAAACCACTTTTAAAACTTTTTTAGGTCTTTTTAATTACTGTCATGTTTTATAATTTTAAGTGCTTATGGCTAACTACTCCATGCTTTTGATGCCACTGTAAGTGGTAGTATGAATTTTCACAGAATTTTAACTTAAATTTTAATTTCTCATTGTTTGCTAACAGTATATAGAAAAGTATTGATTCTATACCTGATTGATAAGCTAAATGGTTTTAAATTCTTTGATTTCTATCTAAGTGTTCATGTGACTTATGAATTGGAAAGTTGGCTTCTTTCATTCCAATCTTACTGTCTTTTTATTTATTTTTTCTTGATATATTGACCTTGTTGGAACCTCCAGTAAAATATTAATATAATTGATGCCAGTCGATATGTTTGTCTTATTCCCAATCTTAGAAACAAATCTTTCTGTGTTTCACCATTCAGTATGATATTAGCTGCAGATTTTTCATATATTCCTTTCACTAAATTGAACCACTTTTAGTTTTTGCCTAATTTGCTTAAAGTTTCTTTTTTAAAGTATCATATATGGATGCTAAATTTAATTACTAGTTTTTACTTGTTTTAAAATTATCTTTTCTTTGAGTTGTTTATGTGGTGAATTTTTTTACTGTAAAAGTAGAAAAATACTAATAATAAATTCACCAACCATAGCATAAAAGCACCATTTTATTAAAAGATACATATATATATATATATATATATATACACACACAAACACAGTCTCATTAAAGCAAATAAAGGGAAAAGTAACACTTAACAAAGAAGGGACTATGACAGGTAAATAAGCCTTATATGTAGACATTCTTGATCTTCATATCCAAAGTTTCTTCCCATTCCAATTCCTCAACATATTGTAGTTTTTCACAACATATTGTAGTTTTCTCTTATGTTTCCACTCAACTAATCAAAGTAACTTGAAAATGTAATACAAGTTTTGCTTACTGGCAGCGTTTTCAGCTGGTACTAGTGAATACAGACGAGGATTTCACAAAAGAATGAGCTAAAGATGATCATGGATCACTACACCACACTACCACCAGAAAAGACTGTTTCTAACTTCTACAGTTCCCATGGAATATTAAGTGGGATAGTCAATAATTTGAATTTAATAGTCAATTGTCCTCAAATGACTTTCCATTATGATTTTTAGTGTCTAATTGGTATGCTACTATATATAGTGATATCCAAACACCATATATTGCCTTATGTCTCCCCAGAAATACTGAAGAAGACCATAGTATATTTTCCAACAGTTCTCAGCAGGATGTCCTCTGTCAATGACACTGCTTCAAATCCCTCTGCCTTCCTTCTGCTGGGTATACCTGGTCTGGAAGCTTTCCATATCTGGATTGCTTTCCCTTTCTTTGTTGTTTATCTGATAGCACTTGTGGGAAATGCCACAATCCTGGTTGTGATCAAGACTGAGCAGAGTCTTCATCAACCCATGTTCTAATTTTTGGCTCTTCTCTCCTTTATTGATCTAGGCCTTTCCACTTCTACCATTCCCAAGATGCTATCTTCTGGTTCAATTTCAGGGAGATAAAATTTGAAGGCTGCTTCATCCAAATGTTCTTTATCCATACCTACACTGGCATGGAATCCGTTGTACTGCTGGCATGGCAACTGACTGCTTTGTTGCCATCTGTTACCTACTGACATATACCACTATTCTCACCAACAGAGTGGTAGCCATCATGGCCTCTGTTGTAGTGGGGAGGCCAGTCCTTCTTGTCATCCCTTTCTGCCCTCTTCTCAAATGGTTGCCCTTTTGTGGATACTACATTATTCCTCACACCTACTGTGAACACATGGGAATCGTGCATCTTTCCTGTGCTAACATAAGGGTCAACATCATCTATGGCTTATATACCATGGCTGCCCTGATTTCTGACTTGATCCTTATTGCCCTCTCCTATGTTCAGATCCTACGAGCTGTTTTCCACCTTCCTTCCCGGGATGCCAGACTCAAAGCACTCAGCACATGTGGCTCCCATGTCTGTGCCATTTTAGCATTTTACACACCAGCATTTTTCTCTTTTATGGCTCACTGATTTGGTAGTAATATTCCTTGCTACATCCACATCCTTCTGGCCAATCTGTATGTGGTTGTTCCCCCTTGTTTAAATCCAGTCATTTATGGAATCAGGACAAAGCAAATTCAGGACCGAGTTGTGAAAATATTTGTAAATAAAGAATGACCCAAATGTATTCAAAAATTAATAAATTCTTCTAGGCTAACCTTCAACTTGTACATCTCTCAGGGTGTCCCAAATTGGGATTATGTAAAGGTCATTCAGACATTACTTCAGCCTTTATTATAGTCTCTTAAACTCACACTCATTGGTGCCTTTATGTAATTTCCATTTTTTCAATAGATTATATACTACTGTTTCTCACTGAAGGTGAGAGAAGATTGTGGGGCCTTGTAAAAGATGTAATCAAATTCTTGAATGCATGTGGACATGCCAGCAGTAAAATTTATGTACAGATTTGATAAAAAAGAAGATTTTGGTGGTATAAAATTTTTCAAGTTTTGGAAATATTCATGCATCGATATTTTAGAATATGTCCTTCAACTACCTATTTGTCTGCCAATGTTACTTTCATCTTGGAACTATTTCTTAATTTCACTCAGAGGGTTATTGCAATGTGCATGCTAATTATCACTCAATTTATCTTCTTAAAGAGTTGAACCCATTCTATATTGCCATCTCTATAATGATACCAAAGGCAGAGGAAAACATTCATGAAAATAAAATTAGTTATCAAATTCCTTCACAAATGCAGCTATAAAAAGTATTAACAAAATTATGAAAATTGAGTTTAATGATATATAACATTATCCTGTATCATGACCAAGAAGCACTTATCTTACAAATGCAGGGGAAATTTTTGCATTTAAAAATCAATTAATGTTTCCTCCCATAATTTCAGACAAAAGTAACTACATGTGATGTTAATAAATGCATAAAAAACATGTGACGAAATCCATCATGAATTCCTGATAAAAATTTCAGAAAACTAGAAAGAGAAAGGAACTTACAAATAGGATAAAGGAAGCTTATGAAATTTGATAGATTACATCACAGTGAAGAAAGACTGAATATTTTGTCTCTGTTATAAAAAAATACAAGGCTGCCTGTTCTTATAATGTCTATTTGCTTCTGTACTGGGGATTCTAGCCAATGCATTAAGGTAAGTAAAAGGAATAAAAATCATTGATATTAGGAAGAAATTACCTGATGATCTGTTTTTTTTCTATGTAGGAAAATCTTATGTAACATACTAACCCTACTAGATCTAATATGTGAGTTTATCGAGTTCAGAGGATACAAGTTTACTATACAAACAGTTAAATTTCTTATTTTAATGGCATTCTATTAGACAGTTGAATAAAAATATTGCTTGCCATAGCCAAAAAAGAGAACATTTAGGGACACATTTGATTAAAAAAGAAAAGTAAGACCTGAAGAGAGATAACTAAAAAGTATTGCTAAGATAAACTGA
This sequence comes from Prionailurus bengalensis, assembly GCF_016509475.1. Taxonomy (NCBI): domain Eukaryota; kingdom Metazoa; phylum Chordata; class Mammalia; order Carnivora; family Felidae; genus Prionailurus; species Prionailurus bengalensis. The sequence goes on from NC_057346.1 coordinate 61,215,626, forward strand.
AGGCATATATAAAAGGAGACATATACAATCATCATATATCCAAGTCTTGATATTGTGAATATTTCTATTCTCTCCAAGTTGATATATAGATTTAATCACATTTCAATATAATTTCCAGCAGACTTTTTCTTATAGAAATTGAAAAGCTGATTCTAAAATCTATATAGAAATGTAAAGTAACTGAACAATGTTAACAAAATTGGAGGACGTAATAAAGACAGAATGCTAGTGGCATAAAGATATGAAAATTAATCACTAAATTAGCATAGGAAGCCCCCAAACAGATCTGCACATATAGTCTTAGTTGGTTTTCAACAAAATGATAAGGTATTTCAATACAAAATGGATAGATTTGGAGCAATTAGATGATCATATACAAAAATATGCACCCCAAACTATACCTTACATCCCATACAAAAATAAAGTAAAAGTGGATCATAAATTTAAATGTAAAACTTAAAATTAAAAAAAAAAACTTCTAGGACACATTATATTAAAGAATAATAATTAGATATACTTTTTAAATTATTGAACTGAATTTCATAAAATTTAAGAGTTTTTGTTTTTCCAAAATACAATTAAGAGAATACAAACACAGGTTACAGAGTTCAAAAAAATTTTGCAAATTAAATATGTGATAATGGACTTTCATTTAGCATACACAGAGTAGTTTCAAAATTAGATAAAGAAAACTAACCATTCAATAGAATTGGAAAAGATATTTTAGTGAATTTTTCATCAAAAGATATATACAGATTGAAAATCACTGCATAAAACATTCTCAGTATCATTAGTAATTAGGAAATCTATTTAAAATCTCAGTGACATACAACACACTATTATGATGTCCAAAAATTAAAGATACTGACTGAAAAATGTGTACTATATTTATGGGCACCTATTTCTGGCTCTGTTCTGTTCCATTGACCTATGTATTTATTCTTTTACCAATACCATACTGTCTTAATTATTGTAGATTTATAGTAAGTCTTCAGGTCAGGAAGTGTAACTTCTCCAACTTTGTTCTTTTCCTTCAATATTGCATTGGCTACTCTGGGGCTCTTGTTCCACTTCATATAAACTATAAAATCAGTTTTCCAGTATACACAAGTAACTTCCTGGGATATTGATTGGGATTATAAGAAATCTATACATCAAGTTGGGAAGATCTAACATCTTGACAATACTTCATCTGGTTCTGGACTTCTGTTTATTGTTTTCTTTTGTTTCTTTTGTTTTGTTTTTGTTTGTTTGTATGTGTTTTCTTTTACTGATTCAATCCCTTGCTGCTAATAAGTCTGTTCATATTTTTTTATTTCTTGCTGCTTTAGTTTTGGTAGGATATATGTTTCTAGGAATTTATCCATTTATTCTTAGTTGTCTACTTTATTGGCATATAGTTGTCATAATATTCTCTTACAATCATTTGTATTTCTGTGGTGTTGGTTGTTATTTTGTCTCTTTAACTTGTGGGTTTGTTTATTTGATTTATTTCTTTTCTTTATAAGTCTGGCTAGAGATTTATCAATTTTATTGATCTTTTCAAAGAAACAACTATTGGTTTCGTTGAACAACAGTTCAATAATAATAATGAAACTATTATTTTCTTAGTTCCTATGTCAATTTTTTCTGGTATAATCTTTATTATTTTCTTCATTTTGCTAGGTTTGTGTTATTTTGTTCTTCTTTTTATAGCTCCTTTAGGTGTAAGGTTAGGCTGTTTATTTGAGATTTTTCCTGCTTCTTGATGTATGCCTGTATTGCTCTAAACTACCCTGTTAGAAATTTTTTGCTGTATCCCAAAGATTTTGGACCATTGTATTTTAATTTTTGTTTGTTCCTATGCACTTTTCTTATTTCCTCTTTGATTTCTTCATTCACTCATTCATTGTTTAGTAGCATATTGTTTAACTTTCATGTGTTTTTGGCCTTTCCAGATTTTTCCTGGTGGTTATTTGCAGTTTCATTAACATTGTGGTCAGAAAAGATGAATGGTATTACTTTAATATTCTTGAATTTGTTGAGGCCTGTGTTGTGAACTACTATGTGATCTATTCTGGAGAATTTTCCATGTTCACTGGAAAAGAATGTGTATTCTGCTGTTTTATGATGGAATATTTTGAACATATCTGTTAAATACATCTAATCCAATATGACATTCAAAGCCACTGGTTCCTTGTTGGTTTTCTGTTTGGATGATCTGTCCATCGATGTATGTGGGATGTTAAAGTCCCCTACTGTTATTGTATCACTATTAATTATTTCCTTCATTAAAATTTTTTTATTAGTTATTTTTTTTTATTTTAGAGAGAGAGAGAGAGTTTGTATGAGAGCAGGGGAGAGGGGCGTAGGGAGAGAGTGAATCCCAAGCAGGATCCATGCCCAGCACAGAGCCCAGTGTGGGGCTTGATCCCACAGTCCTGGGATCATGGCCTGAGTCAAAATCAAGAGTCTGATGCTCAGCTGACTGAGCCACCAGGTGCCCCTTTATGTTTGCTTTCCTGTTAGGTGCATAAATATTTACAATTGTTTTTTGTTTTGTTTTTATTTTAAAGAGAAAGAGAGAGCTCGTGAATGGGAGGGGCAGAGGAGAGAGACTCTTAAGCAGGCTCCACCACACCCAGCACAGAGTCTGATGCAGGGGTTGATCTCACAATGGTGAGATCATGATCTGAGCTAAAATCAAGAGTCAAATGCTCAACCAACTGAGCCACTCAGGTGCCCCAATATTTATAATTGTTACATCTTCTTGTTGGATTGCCCCCTAAATGATTGTATAGTGTCCTTCTTTGTCTCTTGTTACAATCTTCGTTTTAAAGTTTATTTTGTCTGAGATAAATATTGCTGACTTGGCTTTTTTTTTCATATCAGTTTGCATTATAAATGCTTTTTCCATCCCCTCATTTGCAATCTGCATGTGTCTTTAGGTCTGAAATGAGTCTCTTGTAGGCAGCATATAGATGGGTCTTTTTTTTTTAAATCCATTCTGTCACCCTATGTCTTTTAAT